>NC_141670.1:87057546-89457546 GCF_028749965.1 Puma concolor
CATACTGCATGTATATATTCAAAAGTAACAACTGCAATTCCAACTAGACCATCAAACTGTTTGTAAATAAACATCCTGGGGGAACTACTTTAATTAATATATGAGAAGAGTTCATAATACATGTATCAATTGTTTATTTAAATTTGAGTCTCTTGAGTGCTTGAGACCCATTTCTACCTTAGGTTAGAAATAGTAGGTTAAGCATTCTGACTATTCCCCTTATAATCTTTATTATACCTATTTTTTTTTTACATAGTAAGCTCTCTTTTTTTGTACATAAGAATACATATCGAGTTGGCCCTTAGCCAAGTTACAGCTAAAGGCAAAATTATCAGGAATTGAATTAATCAGGTTTTACTACACAATGCGTAGAAACAGCAACAGACACAAACTTTTTCCTTTCAAATTTAGGAATTAGTTACATACTTTATTTTTTATTTATTTTTAATTTGTTAACGTTTATTTATTTTTGAGAGAAAGAGAGAGAGAGACAGAGTACGAGTGGGGAAGGGGCAGAGAGAGAGGGGAGACACAGAATCCAAAGCAGGCTCCAGGCTCTGAGCTGTCAGCACAGAACCTGATGCGGGGCTTGAACCCATGAACCGCAAGATCATGACCTGAGCCAAAGTCAGACACTTAACTGACTGAGCCACCCAGACACCCCAGGAATTAGTTAATATTTTAGAAAAGAACCAAATGTTAGTTGGTTCATCTTCCATGTATATCCCAATTAACTCGAGAGTAAAATTCCTGGCTGCTAGATTTATAAGGAATTGTAGAGACTATTTTGCCCAGGCAAAAATGGAGGTAGAAATAATCAACTGACTTCCACAGAACACACAGCTTGGTTGTGAGAGAAGTGATCTTAGGACCCAAGGCCCCTGACTCTAAGTGTTAAGGTTAGGCCCACGCCCATCCACCCCTTATAGGTGAAATATGTGATGGTGAACACGCAGAAAAGGCAGACAGCTCCTACCTATAGCCTAGTCCAGTTTCTAATTACCCAAACTGGCACATTCAGGCTCGTCATGTAATTTAAGGCCGTTTATCCAGAATCATTCACAGGAGAGAGAGAGAAGAGCCATACACAGTTCTATAAGTTAACCAAACTGCGGTCACCAGAATAGGAACATCGCTGCTGTCTGTGTTTGACAAGTGTTATACATAACGGGAGCTTTTTCCAGGAGACACTTAGGAGCAAAGTGAAAATGTGCAACAGGCTGTGAATTTCTTTGAAAGCAGGGGTCTTGTGGATCTTTCACATTCTCTGTACCCCGCTCAGTACCTGATACCAAGCCGGTCATCAAATAATGAAAAATCCTTTTAAATGAAGCATGTAATTTAACACTTTTGTTTTGTTTGAAGATAATTGTGATTAGGATTTAAGGTTTTTTGGGTTTTGTTTTGTTTTTTTTTTGTTTTTTTTTTTTTTTTGCAAATTTGCTAAAGCTAAGAAACCGTTGCAGAAGAATTTAATGAATTCCTGCTCTCTGACTTAAAATGAGGCTCCCAGTTACTTAGTAACTACCTGCCAAGTTCAGCTGCCCATCTGAGTTAACAGTGCCTCCCAGAGTGATGTTTAAAAGCGAGTCACTGATTTGAATCCAGAGTCCAAATAGAGACCCTGTGAGAGCTGGAACAAGCTTTGGAGATTGGGCAGGCCAGCCCTCTCATTTTATAATTGAGGAAGCAGAGGTCCAGAGAGGTTAAGAAACTGCTGCCCGATCACATAATTAAGTTTGTTTAGTTGCTGCGCTTTAGTGAGATCTGGAAAGCGCCACGTGCATATTTTTGCTTTTCAAGTTCCTGACATTTTCTGTTGTGTACACTCAGGGTATTTTTAAATACTGATAAGCATGTGAATGCAGACCTCATTTAGTTAAATCCGGCAGTGTGGGCCGTCTTCAGTGAAATCTATTACATTGCCTTGCTTGATGCCTTTATGTTCAGCTCTTTTTGATTTGTGATGTTCAATTGGACAAAAGGTAACAACATATTCATTGCAGTAAAAATCTTCCCCCTTTTTTTTATAGTCACGTAACTTCAAATATATCCCTAAAGTCATCATTTGTTGTTACAAAAAATTTTACTTCAGAACTGAGACCAAGGTGAAAAAAACTCTGTCCCAGGGGAGTTTTAGAGAGCTGTAACCATGCAAAAGTAGGCACTTACAGAAAATATTATGCAAACCTGACTGTAGTATTATAATGGAAACTGCATAAATAATATCTGGATGGCTAGATAAGAAAGATAAAACCATTGAAATACATACTTTTGACTCTACACTGTTACAGTACATTGACAATGCACCACAATTTGAACAGAAGTTGACAAACTCTGAACCTGTTACAGGCAAAGTAATTTATTGCATGGGGCGTGGGGCTGGAGCAGGGAATCCTGACTATCATTCCTTGTTCTTCCTCTGAAGAACATTCCCTCTTACACTGTGGCTCCTGTCTCTCTGTGCCTCAACATTCCTTCTCTGCAACCCTGAGGTCGGGTTGGGATTATCCCTGTGAAGTAACATTTACTAAGCCTCGGGGAATGGTCACTATTCAGAGCCTCCTAAATACTGGCACACTTCCGCCTGCATTGAGGTTTCGCTTAGCACCATCTCTGACTATACTCGTCTGGCCGGTAGTTAAGGGATAAAGGTGCAGTATACTTTGAATTTGGGATCGAAATTGGGAGACAAACACTCTTCAAAAAATATGTTGTTAAACTCTGGACCAAATAGCAATTGTTGAACTACTTGCCTCAAGACCATGTCTGTGTCATATTAATTTTATGTAAGTTAGGGACAGCTTTCGCGATTTGCTTGGTCAACTGTACAGGAATGATGTTGAACTTCCCTCCAAATTCACATCTTGAGGCCCTAATTCCCAGTACCTCATAATGTGACTGTATTTGGAGGTTTGGCCTTTTAAGAGGTGATGAGGCCAAAATGAGGCCGTAAGACTGGGCTTTAACATGACCGGTGTCTCTATACGAAGAGAAAATTTGAACACACAAAAAGGCATCAGAGATGCACACGCACAGAGAAAAGGCCATGTGAGGCCACAGTGATATGGTGGCCACCTGCAAACCAAGAAGAAAGGCCTCAGAAGAAACCAGACCTGTCAACACACCTTGATTTTGGACTTCCAGCCACCTGTCAGAAAATTAGTTGTTGAAGACACCCAGTCTGTAGTATTTTGTTACGGCAGGCCTAGCAAACAAATGACTTCACATATTTTACCTTTTGCGACCAACTTCTATCACTGTGAAATCTGAAGTTAGCATTACAGCTGACTATTTTTCTTCCAGTGTGTCTTTATCCTTCTGGATAAGTCCACACTTCATAATCTGGCAAACAAGCTTTTCACGATCTCTTTGGCTCTTACTTCTCCAGCCTGTTTCTCAGCTCTTCCCCTTGCACCCTGGCTCAAGCCAGACACAACTATTTGAAGTTTCACTTAGAAGCCACACCTTCTTTCTCCTCTGGCTTCTTCCCTTACTGTGAGTCTAAAGTCTCAGTTTCCATTTCAGTCCCTGCAGGACTGAGGTGTGCCCCTCCTTTGGGCTTCCACAGCACTGGTGCCCACAGCAAACAACCTTGACCTTACTCATCTGCTTTTCTTTCCCCTCCATTCTGAAAGCTCTTAAGGTCAGAGACTAAATCGTATTCACTAATGTGCCCTAGTGCCTGATATATAACCCAGCACATAGTAGGGACTGAGTCAAAGCATGAACAAATTTGTGCCAGATAGAATCGTTATTGAGTGCCCAACGTAGGTAAGACATGGAGAGGACAGAGATATGTTTAAACCAGATTACTAGTTGTATTAGTTTGTTAAGGCTGCCATAAAGTAGCACACACACTGGGTGGCTGCAACAACAGAAATATGTTTGCTCATAGGTCTGGAAACTGAAAGTCCAAGATCAAGCTAGTTGTCAGGAGGATTGGTTTTTTTCTCCCTTGGTTTATAGATGGCTGTCTTTTGTGTGTGTGTCTTCACTTTAACTTTAACTTTAAAGACCCTATCTCTAGATATGGTTAAATTCTGAGGTGTTCTGGGGTTAGAGCTCCAACATGTATCAGTTTGGGGAGGGCATAATTTAGCCTATAACATTAGTCATGAGCACTGGCTTTATAGATGTTTGCCATTTGGGGTATCCGTGGGGTTAAATGTAGACTACTACCTTGCTGACTCCTTTGGAAAATTATTTGCCATAGAGGTTCGATAATAAGTGTACATTTTCATCAAGAAAGGGGCATTTTGGAGTTGATTGTTGTTTCAGGGGCTGGAGTGGGCGATTGAAAATCTTGGGAAATCCACACCCCTAAGAATAGAGTAAAACCCCAGAGGACTAAGGTAATGAAAACACCTCAGAATCTGAGGGTGACCACCAGCATTGCCATCCTCCCTGGAAGTTCCCATCCTCAAATGGCTGGTACTTGGTTAGCCCCCGGAAGTTTGGTGGTCACATGTCCAGTTCCTACCCAGGAGATGAAAACGTAGGGACCAAAGGCTTTTCTCGGATCTTCAGTACTCATTGACTTTCAGGACTGGGAGGACTCTGTTGGAGCACGATCAAGCCTTGTCTTTGGGCTTCAGATTGGACAGAGAGGATTTACACTTCTGCCCCTTAAAGGGATAAGAAAAGGTCGACCCAGGCTCAGCCTTGGTCACTCCCTGTACATAATTGAAAATGCTGCCCACAGAAGTCAGAGTGAGGTTGCAGGGAAGAGGCTGTATGAGTGACTCTGACTGTTGCTATAACAACAAGTACCTTGGTCTGATTTCTTTTGAAAAATGAATTTCAGCTGGTGGGATGAAACCAAGCAGCTTCTCCCCACAGATGAATGCTCTGCCCACAGCCTCCAGAGCTCTGCTGTCTATGGATTGAGTGCACGGGGTTGTGCATGCCGCTGCCTGGTTGAAAATGCTCAGAGCCAGTTAAATCACACCTGTGTTCACCCAAACGCGAGAATGTGCCTGTGTGCATGTGGACGTCTTCACCCACGGGCCATTCATCCTGGAAAGAAAAACTCTCTAGTTCTGCCTTGCCTCCCCGTTTGTGAACAAAGTTTCTCTAAAGACATGTAAATAACGGCAATCACCTTGCTGGTGAATGAAGGCGAGTTCCCGTAGCTTTCAGTTGTGGAGTAAAAAAACCTGCGATGGAACGGAGGTCTGGGAGTCAGACACTGTCTAGAAATAAGAATAACGTCCGGTTTGCTCACTCGCTGAGATGGGGTGTGTGCAGGCGGGAGGAATTGAGAATTCTCTAACAGGAGGTAGCTCTCAGCTTTGCTTTTGCTTTCTTTTCTTACAAAAAAGAACAAATGTCTGACCTCTTTGAGGGAAACAAGAGGCTTTTTCGTAGACAGGAGACCTTACTGCAATACTTTTGTTTTCCAAAGGGAGATAATGCAAAAGCACTGTCGGGTCTGGGTGCTGTTGGCTGTTTGTGTCCCCCTAAACTGGTGCAGGACATAAGTGCCACTGAGGAAAATGGTCTCCTGGAAGGGGCTAAAAACTAAAATGAGAGATTCTCATTGAAAAGAAGGGACATTTTGAGTAAACAGTGAAATAAAAATATTCTTGATTTTTTACCCAAGGGAAAGAAAAGTACTCAGCCTCCCTGAAGTATTCCTCCCAGAGAATAAACAAATGGAAATCTCATGCTTAGTTCTAACTTGCCTATTCTTTGGTCTGTGTTGTTGGTGTAAGTCTCCAGCTGTGAATGATGCAGATAAGATCTGATCTTTTCATTTGCCCTCTTCCTCCCTATGGTTTTTTTCTTCTTCCTCGACAGCCTCCTTCACACTCCTTTCTTTATGGCTCTAAATAAAATCCCACTAGGAATTTCAGATTGTAATTTGAGGTCATGCATATAGGCATGTTTGAATACATAACATATGCATGACTTCTAGTAAGAGATATCAGAGATATTCCTAAGAAAATTGTTTCTTGTCCTTAAAAATAAATGTAATGTAATGCGCACGTGTGTGTTTATGTATATGAAAAGACAGAGCAATTCAGGGTTCAGATTGCGGAATTCTGATGGCAGCCACAGAGCTCAGAGGAGCTTTTCCAATGGCCAGCTTCCAAGTAAAGGAAGCTGCCACCGGGATGCACACATTCACTCCCTCTGGAAGTTTTCAGGGCTGCCGCATTCATCACTTCTCAAACACATGCTCCATTTGCAAGAGTAACCTCTTCCTCGTAGAGGAGCACAATGCTTTTCTGTGAATCAGGCAGATCTGACTGGAAGACGTGAACACATCGTCCTTAGACCGTCATGACACAGGTGCCTAAAACACTTCCCCAGAATTTCTAAGCAAGGTTTGCTCATGTTTAATCAGGACAGGAGTCATCAGACGCAGAAGAGCAGAGTAGGTGAGAATAAGTGGAACTAAGAAGGGCTCTGCTGTGTGCCCTGCGACAAATTACTATCCACTCTGAGTCCATTCTTCATCTATCATGGAGTTGGAGGATTAATCAAGATAATATATGTAAAGCACTTAGCTTGATGCCTGGTACAGGGTAAGCTCTCAGCCAACTGGAATATTAAATGACAAGGATATCTTGAAACATTTAGTAAGCAGTGAATCAAATTCTTGGGTACAAACTTAGAAGTTTAGAGCTTTCTAGTGAAAACTATGGGAGGAGATTTGAAAAGCAGATAACCTTGACATTTGCAGAGATAACAGTCCCGGATTTTAACCAGTAGTTAAGAATTGTTGAAGTACCAATTGGAACTACATGTATGAAGCTTGTGAAAAATATCCTAACTTCAGATGTAAAAAATAAAAAGTACACAGGGTTCGTGTGACTTGTGATGAAAAATAATTTATTCGTTCAATTGAGACAAAGCCAGGAGCCTATATGAACATTTATGTATTTGGAAGTGCGGAGATTTGAGATCTTGGGATTTAGCGTTTCTAAATGTCAAGGGCCCTGACTGCCACCGCTGCTGATGTTTTATGATCCCTTCCCAATATGTTGTTGTATATTCAGTTGGTGCTTGTTACACGTGTAAGAAAAACTAAAGGATAAAAGCATTCATAAAAATTCAGCCACACACACGCAAATTTTAAATGCTTTAATTTTTTTTTACTTTTTAAATATTTTTTAACATTTTGTTTATTTTTGAGAGACAGAGCAAGACAGAGCTTGAGCCGGGGAGGGACAAAGAGAGAGGGGAGGCATAGAATCGGATGCAGGCTCCAGGCTCCAAGCTGCCAGCACAGAACCTGATGTGGGGCTCGAACCCCTGGACCATGAGATCATGACCTGAGCTGAAGTCAGACGCTCAACCGACTGAGCCATCCAGGTGCCCCCAAATTTTAAATGCTTTTAAAGAGTACCTTACTTTGGCACCTCGCGGCTGGAACTGGGTGAGCATCCATGTTTCAAACCCTGAAAAGAGGCATGATCACTCTTGTGTACGCCTAACTCTACTTGGAAATAGGGTTTTAAGTCTGACTCATAGCAGAAAGGAGAAAGATCATGGTCATTTCTAAAAATAACCTCAAAGTCCCCCAGAATGTTCTCAATGGCCCTTGAGCGGGGGCGCTGAGCAGTGCCCCAGCATTCCCTTGGGCCTCTGTGGCTGAGGTTACAGATGCCCACCAGGAGGGTGAGGCCCCTTTTAAGATGATCCTTTTCTTCCTGGAGCATTTCAGAATGGAGATTTCTAACTGCTCGTGGCTGACATTCCGTCCAGAGACCCAACCTTTCCCAATGATCAGGCTCAGAGAAGCTGCACCCTGGGATGGTCACAAGTATAGGTTTTAAACTCTTGGCTTTCAGGAAAATAGCCTGTGTGTATGTGTGTGTATTTTTACTTCATATGGTTTTTATTATGTAGTAAAGTTGTTTTCTCTCTAAAATAATGTTAGGAGTATATAAGACTGACAAGGGAAGAGTTCAGGAGTTGTGATAAGATTGTTCTTTTTCATGTTGTGTTGCTCTGCCCTTCACATAGATCTCCTTTTTTTTTTTTAAGTTTAAAAAAAATTTTTTTTAAATGTTTATTTTTTTGAGAGAGGGAGAGGGAGACAGAGCATGAGCGGGGGAGAGGCAGAGAGAGGGAGACACAGGAGCTCCAGGCTCTGAGCTGTAAGCACAGAGCCTGACGTGAAGCTCAGACTCACAAGCTGCGAGATCATAACCTGACCTGAAGTTAGACGCTTAACTGACTGAGCCACCCAGGCGCCCCCACATAGATCGCCTTTTAAAAAAGTACTCAAAACTTTTTTGACAAAACTCTTGTTAATACATGTCTGACATGCGTTTACTTTGGGTGTGGTCTTTGTTCTTAGGACTGAGTCCACCCCTCAGCACTTGGCACATGGGTATACAGCATGCCCTCGGTTCATTTGAATGAAAGTGAAGCTGGGGCGCCTGGGTGGCTCAGTCGGTTGGGCGTCCGACTTCGGCTCAGGTCATGATCTCACACTCCGTGAGTTCAAGCCCCGTGTCGGGCTCTGTGCTGACAGCTCAGAGCCTAGAGCCTGTTTCGGATTCTGTGTCTCTCTCTCTCTCTCTCTCTCTCTGACCTTCCCCCATTCATGCTCTGTCTCTCTCTGTCTCAAAAATGAATAAACGTTAAAAAAAAAAATTGAATGAAAGTGAAGGTAAGTATATAAATATGGAGGGAGAAAATGGTCTAGGATATTACTTTGCTCAGAGAAACCTACAATGTAAAAACTAAACTTTTTCATGAAAAGTCTTATAGAAGTCCAGCAGGCTTCTACAGAATTTGAGGTCCTCTGAGGTTTGAAATAAAACAGTCTAGAGCATTGTTTCTTAGTCCTGTTTGTGAGCTGTCCCGAATTATCACGAAATTAACTCAGGAGCATTTTATATGGACATAGGGTTTGTGTGTGTATGTGTATTTTTTAAAAAACTCAAACCAACAATTTCAGAATGTCAGAACTCCAACAGAATTCTTATTCTAGGTCAGAATTTCTAAAAACTAGGGGTCCTGGGCCAACTACCTCAGAGGAATTGAGGTCTTTATTAAATTTCTTTAGGGACACCTGGGTGGCTCAGTCAGTTAAGCGTCCAACTCTTGACTTTGGCTCAGGTCATGATCTCAGTGCCATGAGCTGGAGTCCTGACTCAGGCTCTGCACTGACAGTGGGGAGCCTGCTCTGGATTCTCTCCCTGCACCTCCCCCACTCGTGTGCGTGCGCTTGCTCTCTCTCTCTCTCTCTCTCTCTCTCAAAATAAATAAATAAATAAAAAAAATTTCTGTAGATACCTGTGCCTTCAACCTGTGTCCCACTCTGGATCCCACCTTGAGGTACTAAATCAGAAACTGTGCAAATGGGACCAAGAAATCTGCATTTGTAACAGCTCTCCAGGTCACTTTAGAGTTGGATAATGAATGGCCTAGAAAATTGAACCTCTAAATAAACCTCAAAAGATCCTTTCTAAGGGTGCTTAAATCTGGTAGACAGTTCTGGAAGTGTTTTTTGCACACTATCCACATTCTAATAAAATATCTAACACATGAATACTCTGCGTCCCTTTACAAATACATTAAATAAGCACGTCAAATTTATCCATGTGTTCACAAGCTTATGATCTGCTGATAGAATGAGAAGAGAATAACCCTATGAAAATTGATACAGTGAATCATCTTCTGGTTTGATCAGAGCAGATCAGAATGGCCAAAATGTTCTCTTTGAGCCTTTAAATTAGTTACAGCATCTGCAAACTGAAATTCCATTTCATCTTCAAGTCCTGGGAAATGGTTATATCTCTGATATGGTGAAGAAAGTTCACTCACACTTTTGGTTGGTGAGTGCAAAACTCCTTAAAGTCTTGGTATGGAAATTTAAAATTCAACCATGAAAATATCCAGCATTTTGAGTTCACACACTTGTCAAAACATCTGACCTTGGTAATGGCACATGAAATCTCTGGGTTTCAGTTTCAGCTTTCCTTTACACAATTCTCCTCATATGCTCTCTGGTTGTTCTGATTCCCTGAACCCATAGGGTCCTCAAAAATATTAAGCAGGGGACAGTCCACAAGCCATTTCCAGCATCTCAAAATAACCAAAATAAATTGTACATTTACTTAATTATCATGAAAACTCTAGGCAGACCACTATTTTCAAGTGCATACTTTGGGGAACAATTACATAAATTTGGTGTAGTTATTTGAGAGATTGCTCTAGCATTCATTTGTACAGCCTCACGAAGAAAAAGGAAGGCAGTTACAGTACAATGTGTTTAAGAATGCCACAAGAGCACGTGGACGGTCCCGGGATCAGGACTTGTGGGAGGGACTGTCAAGAGTGACTGTATAGAAGGTAATGTGTAAACTGATTGTGAAGGAAAAATAGAACTGGTCAGGTGAAGGAGTTGGATAAGAGTATATATAATGTATGCAAGGGCTCAGAGAGACAGAGAATGAACACTGTATGTCCTGAGAACTGCAAATAATTACGTCTAGCCAAAGACTTAGAGCTGATTGGTGTTGGGGGACAGGTGGAAAGGAAGAAGGTTACAGGTGATAGCTAAGACAGGAGAAGTAAGTAAGCAGAGATGAGGATTGAGTTGTGGAGGGCCTCTGTGCTGGATTTAGATGATGCTGAAGACAGTGGACAGCTCCAGAAAAGCTGTGCAGGTGAAGAATGGGCATGATCAGTTTCACACGTTATAAAGAAATTCACAGCCATAGTGTACAGAATGGGTTGGAGGGGAGCAAGCAAGCCTGGGGCAGAGAGAGTCATTCAGAAGCTGCTGCAGAAAACAGGAGAGAAGTGTTGATGATCTGAACTAATGCAGTGGCACTGGGGGTGGAAGATGAAAGTAAAATTCGAAGATGATAAGAACAGATAGTTCTTGAGGTATAATTGGGTGTGGGTGGTGGGGAAAGAGTGGAATCAAAGATGATTCCTGAAAACAGTGTGAGAGAGCATTATGACGATTAGCATCGGAGTCCAGTGCTGGTGATGAAGGCACAGCCAGACTCTGCCATCCAGGGTGTGGTGTGGGCTCTGCAGTCAGACCTGAGTCTGAATTTGAACCTGGGTTGAGCCACTTCCCCACCCCCAAACCCCAGCTCTGTAATTTTGTAATCTCACTTAATCTCTCTATGCCTGAAGTTCTTTCTCCATAAGACAGTTACAATAAAACCTACCTTTTAGAACCATTGTCTCCTATGAGACAAGGAATCTGATGGCTTACCCCAATGGCTTTCACCTTAAAGATCTCATTATTAATAGTAACCTCATCCTCTATAGTACCAGGCTCCGTCCATGATCCTGCCCAGTTTCATGCAAAATCAAGGACAAGGCAATACGAGTTTTTTTGAACTTACTAGCACTGCTAAAAGTCAAAAGGCAGAAAGAACCTCTTTTTGTATGTGGATATTCTGGCCCAGGGGACCCCTAAGGGAGCCCCTCCATGTCAGCAGAGGCCTGGTAATCTTAGCTATGTTCCTCATCCCTGTTATGGGTGTCATCTACCCCCACCAAAACACTGACCTTTTCCCTGTAGACCCATAAGACCAGCACATGACCTGTCCCAAAGGTTTTATATGAGGATAAAATACGATTCTGTGTGAAAGTGCTTTATAACCCCAAAGGCAAAGCTATTCTTCTTACTATTGGTCCAGCTGTCATATCACCCCTCCCAAACCATTCTGTCTCTCTCCGCCTCTCAGTTTCTCTCTGTGTCTGTCAGTTCCTCCCTCTCCCTACCCCCACCCCCACTTCTGTCTCTCTCTGTCTCTCTCATGTGCACACACACACACACACACACACACACACAGTTTCACAGAAACACAAGCTATCAAGCCACACAGTAGATGGGAGACTCACGCTCAAGCCATTATGGAGGAGGAATTGTTTCCTTCAGAGTAATTGACACATGATAGCAGCCCATATTGTCATAGGCACTGGATGAACAGCGTGCTTCAGCCCCTGCCACCGCAGCTTCCCTTAATGGGAGAAAACATTTATATGTAATAATAGTAATACAGGGACAAGGGAGCTGATGCTCAGTAAAGAGTTTCTGTGATTCTTCCACAAGGGCACAAATCATACTAAGAGGCTTCCAGGTTTGTACAGCAGAAGGACCAGGGAGTCCCTAAGATAAAGCCATTTGAGCTCAGACTCTTATCTGAGTCCTTGGGTGGCAGGGGCTCACAGGGATGCCTCCATATTCGGTGAACAGTCCTCCTGCTCATTGAGCAGAGTGCTTGTGAGTTCCTCAGCCTTCTCAAGCTCACAGGTTCTATCTCTTCCTGCCTACTTCCTTCTATCTTCCAAGAGGGGCGTAAGAGAATTAGACTCTCAGACCTCCTTTCCATACGGCAAAGGATGATGAAACAGACAATAGGGATACTAAGATTGCTCTAAACTGTTTTGGACACAACTAAACAAAACATGGAACTACAACATAGCATATTCAATGATGTCTTTCTTATATTCCCAAATGCTGATACATGAAATGTATGTCAAGATACTGGTTAAAGGGGCCAGCGGTAGAGAATATTAGGCCCTCAAGGAAATGGAAATACTCAGCAGTTCCATTCAGGTCACATGCTGAAAATGCATTTGATTTGAACCTCAACAATCTAGTGCTGTTCTACAATCTAGGACACGAATGCATTAGCACTTGGACTTGGGCTTGAATTGCAAATTTGATTTGTTGTTCATATTAAAAAAGCTACACCAGATGCTTAGAAAACATTAGGATTTTGCCAGCTAGGGAACAGAAATATTATCATTCTACCTATTTGTATTTTGAAGATCCAGAAAGCAGTCTATCTCCGTTGCAGTTTTGAGTATGGTATCACTGAATTTAAAGGTAGTAATAGCTAAGACTTAGTTTGGTGCTTACTGGGTACCAGGCTTGAAGTTAAGTGTTTTCCATATTATTACATTTAAGTTCATTCTCACAGTACCTCTATGAGCTAAATATTATTAACCCATTTTGCAGATACAGTAACCAAAACTTAGGAGAAATTAAATAAGTTTTCCAGGATTCATTCATTTAACATATAATTATCGACTATCAACTATGAGCTACTGGGGTCCCAGTAGTGAACAATACAGAAAAATCCCTCCCATCATATAACTCACTTTCTAATGGAAGGGATCACAGCTAACATTTATTAAGTACCAGACAACATTTATATGTATTAACTCTTAGGTGGAGGGAGGAAGTCTTGGGTTTAAACCCAGGCATTCTAACTACTGGGCCAAGGCTCCTGTTTTTGTATTACTGCCCTATACTTCCCTACCCAGGTAGGCCCCCTCAGCTGGGAAGAGATGAAACTTGGGGTTCCCAGACGGACCTACCTTTCAGCATGTTCTAAGCCACCACTGTTTTACAGAGGAACAAACAGACCATTTGTCTTTATTTCCCCATCCTGTCCCATCCATTTCATGGCCTAGAACAGAATGATGGACATGAACTTTCTAAAATAAACTCAGTTTCATTTGTACAAGTGCCTTTTTTTTTTTTTTAACATCGCTTCAGGTGGTGCCGAGGGCCCCAAGTCTTCTCTTCTTTAGGCCCTAAAGCTGTGATATTTGAACTTGCTGCTGTGTGTTAGGGCTACATTCAAATATCTGCCATGCCTATGATCACAACCACGATTTTCTGGTATGTTCAATAAATAACATAATGATCTAGCAGTTGCTACCTAATAGGATGGATTGAACCCGTGTTTTCTTTGAAGTCAAACTCCAGTGTGTCCTAGTTAGACCCTTGTTTTCAGCAATTCTGGGGCTTCTACCAAGTGAATGCAGACAGTGTTAGGTCTTGTGATTAAACATATAAGATTTGGGAACAGGGGTTAGACTGGATTTTTATTCAAGGACCTTTTCTGTTTACTTTTGAAATGGAATTCTCTACTTATGAGAGAATAGCAATAAAGTGGCACTGCTTAGAATCCCCCACATCATCTGCAGATTGGTTTTATTATACATAGGGTTCCTCCAGAGCCTTGGCAGTTCCACGTGTGAGTGAAGAATGGGGTCAGAGGGAATTCTGCTCCTCTCTTCCTTGCTTCTATAATACACTGCACCTTTGCCAAGAATAGGAGAGTGCCCAGGTGGAGGACCATTCTGCCTCCCCCCTCCTCATGCCGTCCTGCCTTCAACTCTGCAGAGTTACTGAAACCCCTTGTAACCTGACTTAGTCTTCCTTTGGTCTTTCAGCAGGCACTTCCCAGGAGCTACTCTTTGCCAAACTCTTTCACCAGAGCCCCACACATTGGCCCTTTGTGACAGAAAGGACGGGGGCATACAGATGAATTAGGTTTATAGTTAATAAATCCATAGGGTTAGCAAGAGTTTTCTAAATTGGACTTCTCAACTAAGTCCACCTAAGTGGACACAACACTCTGCAGGGTAAGAGTTCCCATTACTCTTGTAGAGTCTCCAAGTCTGGCCTTCCTTATGGTCAATAAGGCTGCCTCCTGCTCTGACTAAAATTCAACTCTTCCAGCTTCTGTGAGTTAGACAATAGAATTAATTATTCAATTTGTCATTACTTATTAACTGCTGCTATGAACCTGAACACTAGGTGCAGCCCCATGAATACACAGTAAACAAGTCAGTCATAGTCCCTGCCTTCTTGGAGCTCACTAAACAGACATTTATGCAGTTGCCCCAAAGTATGGGAGAAACTGTAATGGGGAAGTGGAGATTGCTTGGAAAAACTTATTCCAGGATATCCAACCCAGTATCGGGGGGTCAAAGAAGGTACCTAAAGTAGTTAGCGTGCAGAAGGGATGTAAGATTTCCTAGAGGAAGTAAAATCTAAGATATAACCTGAAAGATAGGTAGCTGTTAACCTGGGGGTGGGGAGACAGAGGGGGAAGAATATGTTTTTGGGGGGGGGACAACATGTACAATGCTCTGGAGGCCGAAGGAAGCTTGACACATTTAAGAACCTGAAAGAGTTTCAGGGGAGTTGATAGAAAATGTTTGGCAGGGGACAGGGAGGTGATGCCAGAGAAGCAAGAAGATGAGCCTGGAATGATGAGCAGAAACCAGGTGAAGTAGGCTCAGTCTGGATTTTAATCTAAAGGCAATGGAAATCATTTCAGGGTTATAAACAGGAAGGGCAGTATATATCTTGAAAGAGGTAGCAGTTTAGAGAATAGATTGTTGGAGAGCAAAGCAATGGACAAAAGAACAGATGAAGGAGTGAACGGATGGATGAATGGAGGCAAGGCAAAGAGACCAATCAGGAGACTATTACAACGATCTAGTGAGAGAAAATGGTATTCTGGCCTAGGGTAGTGGCAGTGAGGTTGGAGATGAGGGGGCATGTTAGAGGGATATTGTAGATGGAGAATCCATAGGACTTGGTGATTGGTGATGTGAGATGTTTTGAGAAGAATGCTCAGGTTTACAGTTTGGGTAGCTGAGGAGACATTGAGTGGGGAAGTGGGTAGATACTGAGACAGTTAACATGGGTGGGGATCGTGTTTGATAATCAGCTTAATGTTGAGACATGTGGTGTTTTAGATGCTTGTGAAGCATCCAGGAAGAAGATGTGGAGTTCAGCAGAGAATCCTGGACTGGGTACATTGTTATGGGGTCACCAGCCTAGAGAAGATAGTCAAAGCTGTTGTAATGGATGTAATCATGCAGGCCTGTAGAGTGGGCAGGAACAAAACGCATAAGACCAAATGACACTGAGAAAGAGCAAATGGAGAGAAAGAAGGAAATCCAGGAAAATGTGCTATCATGGAAAGCAACAGAAGCATGCTTTTAGAGACGTGTGAACTGCTAGATCCCAAAGTGTTGGGAGGTCAAGTAAATAAGAACTGAAAGGAAGTTACTACGGGTTATGTTAACCATTAATCTTCATCTCTGTGCTACTCAGTAAATGTGTTAAATTCCATGTTCTTAGAGTATGTTTAGTGTTTTTTTTTTTTTAAATATTGTTGATTTAATTCCTTGATGTCTTCAGTTAAGATGTGAGAAAAAGTTAAGATGGGTATTAACATCTTCCTTAAGTATAACACATTTGGGTCCAAGTCTCACATTTAACATCACTTTGGGAAATAATAATAGATGATTCTCTGCTGTAAGAGAAGTACTGCCTTTAACTGTCTCTTTTTCTTTTGTTCCCCACCCTCCAATCTTTAGTTTGTTTTCTGTCTTTCAGCCTCATGGGCTCTTCTTTTGGATAAAACCTTTTCCCACAGAATTTGAAGCCTGGCTACTTTTGAACTTAGACATAGAACGTCTTTCTTGTGTGTTCTAACGCATTTAAAAGTTAGTTCACAGCTACATCCCCTCGCTCAAAGAGTAAATGATGACTTGGAGGTTTACTTACCCTCTTTCCTGTGTCTTTTCCAGCTCCAAGAGACCGTGAAAAGGAAGTTGGAAGGAGCTCGATCACCACTTAATGGAGACCAACAGAATGGTGCTTGTGATGGGAATTTTTCTCCAACCAGCAAGAGAATACGAAAGGACATTCCCACAGGGATGGAAACCATCAACATGCCGCTGCCTTCAGCTTCTCCTCTTCACCAACTTGACCTGAAGCCTTCTTTGCCCTTGCAGAATAGCGGAAGTCACACGCCCGGGCTTCTAGAAGATCTAAGTAAGAATGGTAGACTCCCAGAGATCAAACTTCCTGTTAATGGTTGCAGTGACCTGGAGGATAGCTTCACCATCCTGCAGAGCAAGGACCTCAAGCAAGAGCCTCTAGATGACCCTACTTGCATAGACACATCAGAAACGTCTCTTTCCAATCAGAACAAGCTGTTCTCAGACATTAACCTGAATGACCAGGAGTGGCAAGAATTAATAGATGAGTTGGCCAACACGGTTCCCGAAGATGACATACAGGACCTGTTCAACGAAGACTTTGAAGAGAAGAAGGAGCCAGAATTCTCGCAGCCGGCGACCGAGACCCCTCTCTCCCAGGAGAGCGTGAGTGTGAAGAGCGACCCCTCTCACTCTCCTTTTGCACACGTCTCCATGGGCTCTCCCCAGGCGAGGCCTTCTTCTTCGGGTCCTCCCTTTTCTACTGTCTCCACGGCCACTAGTTTACCTTCTGCTGCCAGCACTCCCGCAGCTCCAAACCCCGCCAGCTCACCAGCAAACTGTGCTGTCCAGTCCCCTCAAACTCCAAACCAAGCCCACACTCCGGGCCAGGCTCCACCTCGGCCTGGAAATGGTTATCTCCTTAATCCGGCAGGAGTGACAGTGGCTGGTTCAGGGTCGGGCCCCATGGCGGTGCCCGGCTCCGACATGTCTCCAGCGGAACAGCTCAAGCAGATGGCTGCGCAGCAGCAACAAAGGGCCAAACTCATGCAGCAGAAGCAGCAGCAGCAGCAACAGCAGCAGCAGCAACAGCAACAGCAGCAGCAACAACAGCAACAGCAACACCAACAGCAGCAGCAGCAGCAGCAACAGCAGCAACATTCAAACCAGACTTCGAGTTGGTCTCCTCTAGGGCCTCCGTCCAGCCCCTACGGGGCAGCTTTCGCTGCAGAAAAACCAAATAGCCCAATGATGTACCCCCAAGCCTTTAACAACCAAAACCCCATAGTGCCTCCCATGGCAAACAACCTGCAGAAGACGACAATGAATAACTACCTCCCTCAGAACCACATGAATATGATCAATCAGCAGCCAAATAACTTGGGTACAAACTCCTTGAACAAACAGCACAACATTCTCACGTACGGCAACACTAAGCCTCTGACCCATTTTAACGCAGACTTGAGTCAGAGGATGACCCCGCCGATGGCCAACCCCAACAAAAACCCCTTGATGCCCTACATCCAGCAGCAGCAGCCTCCGCCCCCGCCCCCGCCACAGCAGCCACCCCCGCCGCCGCCACCGCCGCAGCTCCAGGCTCCCCGCGCGCACCTGAGTGAGGAGCAGAAGCGCATGCTCCTCCTGAAACAGAAAGGAGTGATGAGCCAGCCCATGGCTTACGCCGCGCTTCCGTCCCACGGTCAGGTAAGTGTGAGAGCGAGGCGCGCTTGGAGCGGTGCTGGTGGTGCGTTTCCCACTGCCCACGGGCGAGGCTCTCCACGCGGCCGTGGGGGCGGGCTGTAATTACCTGCAGAATCCTTCCTGTACCACCTCCTGTGGTTGCCGGGTTTGGGGTGTTTTTGTTGTTGCTGTTGTTGTTTCTTTTCTCCTAAGAGATGGGAAAGGTTGGTACGGGAGACTTTTCCTGTGTTTGGATGCCTAGGAGTCAAACTTCTTTCATTCCGGCCGGCAGAGAAGAAACCAGAAATCAGGTGAAGTTCTCACTGAGAGAGAGAGAGGCAGGCCATAGAGGTCGCAGGGCAAAACATGCTGATTCCTCTGTGGCATCTCTCCCGGGTCACATAGTCCTAGACTCTGGTTGGTGGCAAGGCCAGAGCACTTAGGGATGTCTGCATCAGCTTTATAAGGCCCTAAACCACCTTCACCTATCTTACTGAATGGCGAATAATGGAAATGTGGACTCTTGACGTTTCAAGGTGGGAGAGCTTTCTGTATTTTCAAAGGGAAGTGGAGGATAGATTTTCGTAGGCCCGTTCAGCATTTAAACATTTGTTGCTGAACTAGCACAGTCAGAAGCTGTTTCAACCTCGTGACCTGGGAGTGCAATGAAACCTCTCCAGTTCAGCTCTAATTCAGGAAAATTTGATGGTGAATATATATCTTAGTGCCCGATCAAAATAAATTTTCCTCTTTTCCCACTGTCTTTCTTTATGACATTCTGGTTTAGGGGTGTAGGGCTCTCAATGGTCTGTGGGAAAAATGAGTGGCAGTCAGTTGGGGAGTGTGAGTCCTCATTGACAAGCATTCACTCCCGTCATCCTGACCAGTGTAGCAAGCAGCCAAAGTTCCTTTTTTTTTTTTTTTTTTTTTTTTTTAACATTTATTTATTCTTGAGAGACAGAGCGTGAGCAGGGGAGGGGCAGAGAGAGAAGGAGACACAGAATCGGAAGCAGCCTCCAGGCTCCGAGCAAGCAGTCAGCACAGAGCCTGATGCGGGGCTCGAACCCACGAACTGAGAGATCATGACCTGAGCCGAAGTCGGACGCGCCACCAGTTGAGCCACCCAGGTGCCCCATGTAGCCAAAGCTCCTTAAACAAACCTTATCTCCCTTGAAGGAATAAGGGATTGGAGAAATGCACTGATCTACTGACTTTCCTCCAACATGGGTGAACTCATTGTGCCTTAGTCCTCTTAGGATGATGACATTTGCCTCGTAGTTGAGGATTTTGCACAAGAGTCTTTGCTTTAAGGGCTCTCCTCTGCAAACAGGTTCTAACTAGTGCTTGGATGTGTGTCCACAATTGGAAACATTCTAGCACTGGGAAGTACTGCAGGCAGATCTCGCGTCACTAGGGGCTGTTGGCATCTTGCATGTCCCAGTATGGCCGCCCCACCCCACACCCACCTTCCCTGAGCTCCGTGGAGGCTGCACAGGAGGAGCCCGTGCTGGCCTGCAGAGACAGGCCTGAGCTCTGTGGCTCGATTCTTGTCCTTCACAGCCTTCCAACCCCAAAACCTCACAGTGGTTTCTTGTCTGCACATGCCGGCCAGCTCCAAAGAAATTCTGTCTGGAGGGATAGAAATACGGTTTGGTTTCCAACAACTGTAATCAGCAGCTGGTAGAAAAACACCATTGAAATGGGAGCTTTTATGTTTTATCTTGGTCTCATTAAAAAAAACAAAATGCCGTTGGAAAATGCAACATTTTATACACTTCAATATTAGGTTCTGAAGGAGGTAAAAATGTAGGCAACGAGCAGGGATGTTTGTTGTAGCCCGGACGCGTCAGACATTTATGAGATCACAGGCTGTCAGAATGGTCTGTTGTTAATCTTAATACAAATTGTGCTCCTACACTTGCTGATTTTACGGGAGCTACAGAAAGGTATTTCCTCCGAGCCAGACCTAGGATGATTAATTCCACCTCACAGGCTCTGCAGACACGTGGGTGCCGTGTGAACCCATCCTCACTTCCCACCCTCATTAAATGTCTTGAAATTTGCTAACTGGGGACGAAGTTCTTGTCTTTGCTGGAACACAAATTTTAAAGGTACTTATTTCAGGTCCTTATGCTTGCCTAACTGTGAGTAACTGAAGCCTTGAGCCACAGAGGTCATGCTTTGAAAGGACTCAGTCAAGTGTAGAAACAAAAGTGATGGTTTTCTGGATTAAATCTGTGGGCTCCTCCTCTTTTCCTTCCATCTCATGAGGTACTTTCAGGGTAGACAGAATCCGCCTGTTTGAGGCCTCATTAGAATAATCACTTCTTAACCTCAAAAAGAACCATCAAGCAAAAAGCACACTTTTTAATGAAATAGTAACTCGCCACTGTTTGAAACAAGCTTCAAAATACATATATAAACATGTGAATATCTTTCTGCAAACATACCATTTATTTCATGCTTTTACCTGATTGTGGAGCAGTATTTACATAGCTCTCAGAATAGTTAATTACACTATATGCAAGTACATTGCACAAATATGAGCTCAAATTACAGGCATGATATAAAATATAATTAGACATAGGTGTAGTTCAAATTTGTTTTCTGCTGTTGCTAGTGAAAATTCACTTTACTGTTTGTTGGCCACAAGGACCACGATCAACACTTAGTTTTAATGAGTGACTGGAAAATCAAAGCCAATAATACTAAAACATTTATTTTAAGGTAATTATCTTATACAGATGTTTACTTACTTGGGATATTTACAGAAAATGCCGTTTCTTTCAGAAATGAATAGAAATTCACTCACCTGGATATTTTTTTAAAAGAGGGGACCAAAAACTAGGAACAAAAAAGCTTCTTTAAAAATTCCAAATATGTTTTATTTAGTAATTCTGCTACTCAGAATTCATATATTACCCCTTACAATTAGAAAATTAAACAAAGATTTATGTACAAAGATTATGCTCATGATGTTAACTTATGATAGTGAAAAATGGGGACCAAAATAAATATTGTGGAAAAATAAATAACGTACATGAAAATCAGGATATTAATGAGTGATTAATCACATGGAAATGCTCATAAGATGAGTGAAATAATCAGATCATACGATAGCTTGTATGTTACAATCCAGATTGTGTTTTTCAATATGTATAGAGAAATATTGAATAGCTGAAATATTAGGAGTGGTATTTGGGGTTGGTAAAATTATAAGTGATTATTATCTTCCTCTTTATACTTAACTGAGTTTTCTAAATTTTCTACCATACATGTATGTTAATTCTGTCATCAGGAAAAATACTTTTTAAACAAAGGAGATCCCCTATTTTAAAAAAGGTTTATGCTTCACTAATTCTTTTTTTTTTTTTTAATGTTTATTTATTTTTGACAGAGAGAGAGAGACAGAGACAGAGACAGAGCATGAGCGGGGGAGGGGCAGAGAGAGAGGGAGACACAGAATCCGAAGCAGGCTCCAGGCTCCGAGCTGTCAGCACAGAGCCTGACAAGGGGCTTGAACTCACAGACCACGAGCTCATGACCTGAGCTGAAGTCGGATTCTCAACCAACTGAGGCGCCCCTTCACTAATTCTTTTTTAAAAATCCTTATTTATCCACTTTGCCAGTTGGATTGAAGTGATACCATTATTTTCTATTCATTTACATATATTCGTTGTGAATCCCCACTTCTAGAGATGGCTCTAAAACCCGCTCCCCACACTCACTCTCTTTTCCTTTTTCTTTCTGCATCCTCTTTTTACTTTTTTTCTTAATTCCCATAAAATTTCAACTGAAACAGTGACATTGAAAGTATCAATAAAATTTCCACCATTACAAGCTTTAGAATCTTCTCTGGGTTATGTTCTTCTGTTATTTCTTTGATCATTTCTCCTTTTCCTTTTTTTTTTTTACTTTCTGGAATCTGTGTTCATCATATATTGGACCTTCTGGATTGCTCTCTAATTTTTAAAGCATGTGTTTCTGGGTTGAAATAACCAGAACTTACTTTGTTCATGTCTATCTATTATCTTTTCCTAATCTCATTTCTCAAAGGCAAGATCTTTCTTTCTTTCTCTCACTCTCACTCTTTCTCTCTCTCCCTCTCTCTGTCTCTGCCTCTCTCTCTTTCTCTGTGCATGTCTGTCTCTCTGTTTTCGCTGTTTCTCATGGTACCTAACACTGTGTCTTCAACATAACGATGTTTAATAAATCATTAAACATGGCAATTATCAAAGTTCAAGCCCAAACTGTGTTTACTTGATTATCAGCTCCAGTGGAGAGAGCATTAGTAAAAATAACACAGAGCTGCTTTTGAGATCAAATAGAAGAACTGGAAAGACAGGTCTAAAAAGAATCCTGTGATAGGAGGTGGTTATCTTGAGCCAACAGAACAACGAGTTTGCTGGGACAGCAAACTCAGTCTCTGCGTCTGACAAACAAAAAACAGTGGAGCAGCTTTGAAAGAAGTAAACCAGAAGCAAGAGACTGCCTCCTGGTCAAGGAAGGTTCCAGGGATACCCAAAAGCCAAAACTAATTCCTCCATGGAACTGTGGAAAGTGATTAATTTCCAAAATGTGAAGTTAATTTTTAGTAGTTACTATCCTAGGACTAGATAAATCATAGACTACTGTGCTACTTTGTTCTTTACACGGCCTTTGCCGTGTGTGGCTGTGGATGCCACAGTGAGAATATGTGTGCTCAGATTTTGTAGAATGTTTTTCCCTTTCAATTTTATTTTGCCAAAATTTGCTGGGTACCATGTGAGATATAGTATTATGAGCTTTTTAGCCATAAAATCTACATAAAAAGCACAGACCTCTCGTATTCACAGCCATCTTGGAAATCTCTTTGGAAATGCATTTTCCTTATCTTTAAAAACCTGGAGCTCCTTTGTTTAGTTTTCTCAAAATACGTTGTTTATTTTATCCAAATAATACATGACACAGTTTCAAAAGTCAAATAGTATTGCAAGGCTTCTGGGGAGAAGCAGGAGTGCACTGCTTCATCCCCTCCATTCTTAAGCTGTTTTCAATCTTATTCATCTCCATCAACTGCTGTTTCTCAATTTTTCAATTAGTTGGCTCTATAGAAGATGAGGATTTAACCTGCTTATACTACCTCCTTACAAACAAACATAAACCCCCTCGCCACACACAGAGTCTCTTTTTCTTTTCCCCAAACTCTCAATATAACTAGTTATAGCACAAATTACGATTTTAAAGTATTCCGTATTTACATGAGTTATTTTTGCATTGCACATTACAATTTCATTATGTAGCATATTACGATTCTATTTCCTTTCTTGTACAACTTTTTGTTTTCCCTGGAGTTAATAATGACCTCTTTTTTTTTTTAATTGGTGTTTTCCTTACAGCTACCTTGAATCCATCCTCAAACTTGTCTGACTCTGTAAAACTTGAGGTATGATCAAATATCAAACAATCTATTTTTCTTATATTTTCTTTCCAATTTTTCCCTCTCCCTTCTCTCTTCTCTTTCTCTTCCTCGATTGCTCTTTCTTTCCTTCAGTGCCTCTCCTGAAGGTTTATACCCTCTTGCTCCAGGCTTCTTCTGTCTACAGTTTTCTTGGTCTGTTACTTAACTGAAGTACTGTCACTGCCCCTCACCATTATTCCTGGAATGTTTCACCCCTCTCTGAGTCGCATTACCTCTTTTCTTGATCCCTCTATGTCTTTCTTGGCTTAGTCTTTCAAACTGCTGGAGCACATCCTCAGAACTTCTTAAGAAAGGGCACTCGAGAGATTGTTTTCGTGAAAACTATTTTTGAAAATAACTTTATCCTCACATTTTACGAACAGCTTGCCAGTTGTAGCATTATACTTTAGAAACATTTTGGTCAGAATTTCAGAGACATTTCTTCAAGATCCTGTGGCTTTCATACTGTTGGAAATCTAGTGAAATTTGGATCCCCCATTCTATGTATGTAATGCTTTTTTTTTCCCCACTCTGAGAGCTTTCCAGATCTTCTCTGTATTCCTGAAATTTCATAACGATATTGCTTAACATAGCCATTTTTCATTCACTGTGTCTGGTACTATGAACTTTTTCTTAAGAAATCTGGAAAAAATGTTCTTAGGATGTGTTCTTGTATTATTTCTTTGATTATTTCTGCCTTCCTTTTTCTCCATTTCTAACTTCCTGGAACTTTTCCTCATCATGTATTGGACCTCCTGGATTCTTCTCTAATTTTCCTATCTTTTCAATTTTCCATATCTTTGACCTTTTGTTCTATGTTTTATGTGGTTTCCTTAACCTTATCCTCCAACTCTAAAATTAAATATTTTATTTTATTTATCACATTTCAAAGTTCCATAAGTTCTTTCTTGTTCTCTCATTTACCCTTTTTGATTTGAGGATATTACCATTTAAATTAAATTACATTTTCTCTTAATCTCTGCTTTGTCTCGGTTTCTCCCAAGCACCCTTTACCCATATGTTCATTTGATTTTTCTTTCTTTCATGTTAGAAGCTTTTCTCAAATGTCTAATTATTTTAAGGATGAGGCACAATATAGCTAATTAGTTGCTCTGTGTGCTCAGACAGGGCTTGTCATATGTGGGACTTTGCTATAGATGGATCGGGCTAGGACCCAGCCATTTCACTGGGTCAGTGTCTGTAGATTTTTACCCACTATGGCCAGTCAGAAAAGATTCCTTCAGTCTCACTACTGAAATTTGTAAATCTGGAGGCTGGCTTTTTAGAACTGAGCAGAGGAAGGGAGCTGGTAGGTGGAGGCGATGGTGAGGGGCATCTCACTAAATATTATGTAGATTTTCAATCAACTCCCTGTCTTTGTATGGCTCCTCAGTTCACCCTCAGCTAGGGCTGGGATCCAGGATTCCAAAGACTTGTGGCTTAATCTTTCTCTCAGTAGTGTACCTTCCTACTTTCAGTGTGGGGGAGTATATCTGGTCGACCTCTTAATTATACAGGACTTAAACCAATTTTACTTTTGTGTGAGCCCCACCTCCCACCCTGGTATTTAGAGGTCCTTCTAATTTCTGAGAATTTATAGCATTCTTTGGCTTGAATCATCTTGCTTTATTTTTGGCTTCCCCTACGCGCAGGCTTAGATTTAGCCTTCTCTAAGCTGCTAATTGTTTACCACTCAGCCATCTGATTTTCATCTTCCAAAATTTTGTTGATACCCCTCAATTGCTGTTGCTATCTCCCATCCTCTTTGTTCTTGAGTGTTTAATCATTTTTATCCCTTTATTTTCGTTGCAATGAGGCATTGGAGGAAGCCAAGATAAATGTGAGTGTTCAGCCTACCAGAGGCTCCCTCAGTGGCTTTCAGCATTTTTCTATCTGAATATCGAATATTGTCTAATATGAAAATTTATGTTTTACAGCAAATTTCACATTATTGCTTCTAACATTTGGGGCTTTAATAGAGCTGGTTTCATAAAACCTAAAGTGCTCCCTTACCATAAAATTTACATATGTCAAATACATGCCTTCAAAAGGACAGCAGTGTCAACATGATTGTCGTGCTTCTTTAGAATAAGATCTCGTGATTATAAGCATTGAATAGTTTTTAGAATCTTGAAAATATTGACTTACTTCAAGGACTATAAAAACAATTTAGGTTCCATGACCCTGACAAAGCCAATAGTATCCGGCAACTCAGATGCAAGGTAAAATATTGACAGAACACTCATCACTGACTGAATCCACGGCCTCCCGGCTGAGGGGAAACCAGTGGGCAGAAGTGCTACAAAACTCCAGAAAATAAATGAAGTGTTCGTATTGATGGGTGTAATAAGTAATTTCCATAAACACACTGGCATATTTTGAAAATCCTGATTGATATTCTGTCAGAGTCTTAGAAATATGAGGCGAAGAGTAAATAGCAGAAAAGAAAAAGTTTTAGGAATTTGTTATGTGATAGTTTTGTGCAAGAAATAGTGCCTAATGAGAATACCCCTTAAAGGCTTCATGGGACACGAATATTCTTGCTTAACGAGAGCGCTTACACCCCAACAGTCAGTGGTTCCAAAGCTTTTGTGGGCCTGAGAATCACCTGGGGAAATTGTTCAAGATGCTGGTAATCAGATTCTATTGCCAAAGACTCAGAGTCAGTAGGTCTGGGATGGGGCCTGGGGGTGTGCATTTTAATAAGAAACCCACCACCACTACCCTTTTCTAATGGAGAAATTGTACATGAGATAACTCAATCTGCAATTAAAACAACTTGTTTATTTCACACTCGATATTTGTATATGGCAGTTATTGCCTTAGAACTATAAATTTTGTAGGGTCTGAGCCTGTATCATTTCAAGTAAGATGGGAAAATTAGGTTACTTTGCACTTAATGGATTTCTTTTTCTTAGGATAGAGTGAGATTTTAAGAGATCAAATCTTGTGGATTCTAGCTATGTTTTGTAAATCATAGACTTACTCCTGTTGATTGTCTTAATAGGACAAAGCAGTCCATCCTCCACTGTTTGCCACCCACCCATTCCCACCTGGGGGAAGGATGGAATTTCCCTCATCTGTCCAAGAGAGTGTTGGCTGTCCATTCCTCTGTTTCAGGACCAACTGAGAGTGTGGCCTTGTGTGAGCTGACCTGCTTCCCTCAGGATCTGTAGGAAGAGAGACTGTCATGGAATGGAAGTTCACACATTAGAGGAAGCACAAGGCTTACTTAAGTCTTCTTTGGTGGGGACATCCTCCTTGGGCAAGACTGCTTGCAGACACATCAGGAGAGCCACGACTCTTCTGTTCCATATTCTGACACTGTTAGATCAAGGATGGAATTCAGGCACGCTTCCCAGGTGTTCCTGAGCTTTGAGGTGGTGCTGGAGTCCTGTTTTCATTCTGTTTTCTGAGTTTGAGATTCCCTTCCTTTCAAGGTCATTCACTGTACAAGAGCCCCCACTGCCCAGTGCCTCCCAATGGATATCCAGTGCATTCACACATAAGAGAGGAGGTCCGGCTTTGTTTTCTCCCTGGCAAGAGTCTGTTGGGCTAAGGGTCTGTCGCAAGTGTGGAAAATTGTGAAATTGACCAAGCATACTCTCCTGTGTATATTCACTTCTAAAATTCTAAATCTTGTGGACTAAAAAGAGATACCAGAGTAATATCATCTACAGTGTCCCACAGTGTGCACTCTGGTCAGGGAGGTAAGGAGACACACAGGTTAAGTCAATACAAGGCAGCAAGTGGGTAAGTGCCACCTTACTAAATTCTCTATTAGGGATTATGGGCAGAGGGAAGGCGAGGGTCAGTACAGTCTGGAGTAGAAAAGAGCAGCTTCCAAGGGGAGATAAGCTTTGAGTGGACCAAGAATGACCAGGAGTTAGAGCAGATGGTGAGTGAGTGGAAAGGCATTCTGCTTCAAGCAAACGGTTGTTCCTTATGTGGGCAATGCAGACTATAGCCAGGCTGGAGAGAGAGGTTTATGTTGGGGAATAGTGAGGTAAAATGTATGGGACTTTCTACCATTTCAAGTTGGAGATGGTAAGAATCTCTATGTGGATGTGTCCTTTACAATTTACGGGAAAACAGGCACCGCAGCATTTAAAGGAAAGAAGCAACAGAACTTGGTGATTGAATATATGATAAGATGAAAGGGAAATGAATCAAATATTTATGATCATGAGATTAAATATTAGGGTAGTATAATAGTTTCTGAAAGATGACGATTAAGTCATATATAAATCTAAATATCAAATCTTAGTAATTATTTACCTTATTCTTCTGATATGTATTTCTCATTTGCTGAGATACTTGTTCCACACTTCACAAAAGGTGTGAAGCAAGCTCATGGCAATTTTTTAAAAATTTGTGTTAAATTGAGCCTCAAATAGCTACTCCTGTGTTTTATAGTTGGACTTTTTGTTTTTGCAAGCTTTTAGTTTTCAATAAATCCATATTACTATGAAAATGTTTGTTTTCTTTATTTAGAGTAGTAACAGACTATCATATGTTCCTTTTGCTTAATATTTCTCTATTAAGGATTTATTTGGTCACATCATATCTATTAAAGGGAGCACTCTCTAAAGAGAGTCACTATGCAAGTATATTAGAGGAACAGAATTCCTCTAATAAGTTTTAAAACATATTATGTCATCCTTCATTAACTATTTATAGCAACTCTCGGCTTTTCTGGAGGTTATAAAACTCCTTGGAAAAAAATTTTCCTATTTTCCTATTCAGAGATACTGTATTATATCTTGGTTCCTGAGCAGGTTTCTCTGGAATTAATCTTTTTTATGGCACCAAATGGCTTGCATCTGACCCAATGCATAAAGAATCAAAATACCTTTCATGTTAGTTAGATTTCCAATACACTGTCATGATTAGTTAATATGATTCATGAGATTATGCAGGTTACCTATACATTTTTATTTACTGAACAGTAAATATTGACCCCGGATGGTATCTAAACTGATAACTCCCATTTATTAATATTATGATTTCCTAGAAGAGGTTTATAAACATACTTGCATCCTCTAATTGCTTTTGCATCTGAGATGTTCGAAAGTTTATTTGAGCTTCTTTTCTGCACTGGGCTCTAGCCAGTTCATACAAAGGACATTAATGGGCTTATTAAGGCAAGAATTACTTTCAGTGCCCAGCTGAAGCTGGGAAAGCTGGTGCAAGCAAAATGGTGTAGAAAGTGGTCCATGTCGGGCCATCTCAAGTTTTACTGGTGCCTTGTTGAGAATTAGCAAAAAGTCACCCTTTCTGAGCAGGCAGACTGCAGCCACAGCCCCTACGGCACCCAGGTGTGATGGCAACCTCCCTCGTACCCTCCCATGCACACAGTTTGTTATCCGCAGACTGCACACTCATAGGTAAGGGCTCTGGGTGCACCTGCTCATTCCCTAAAAGTTGCTAGATGCAGAGCAGAGAGTCAGCCCCTCCGGTCAGTGTGCTAAGACTCTGAGTAACATGTGCCACCGGCGCTGTGATGTGTCCGTGCTGTGGCTAGTCAGGGCCTGGAGTGTTACTCTGTCGGGCAGAAGGGTGACCGAAGGCTGTGGAAGGCTATTCGCGTCTGCGGTAGAACAGCCTTCGTGACAGAGAGTGCGGGTTTCAGTTATCACCTACTAGTAAGATTTTCGTTAATGTGGCAGACCGGCCTGGAAAAAAAACCTGGAAGATCGTTTGGCCTTTGCGCCCCTCTCTGAGCAGTGACAGGTGTCGGTGTTCCAACTCTAAAGCAGCACCGTCCAACAGAAATACAATGCAAGCCATGGAATTTAACAATTTCACATTACAAAAGGCAAAAAGAACCAGGTGAAATTAATTTTAATATATTTTTGCTTAACCTGATATATTAAAATGCTACTATGTCCATGTATAATCAATATAAAAATTATGAACGAGATATGTTACATTCTTGTTTTTCATACCAAGTCTTTGGAATCGGATGTGTCCTTTACAGTTACAGCACGGCTCAATTTGAAGCAGTCATATTTCAAGGGCTCAATAGCCCCGTGTGGCTAGTGGCCACTATGTTGGAGAGGCCAGGTCTCCAACAACAACAAAATCTGTATTCAGAAGGGCAATCCTCAGGACCAGAGCTAAAGCAACATGAAAATATCTTTGCTATTTCAAAGCCTCCGACTTTTTACATCATCTTTTAAAAGCTATATAACCCTAAACTGTACAGAATAGATTAGTGCTTGCCCTTGTCCACTGCTGGCCAGGGAGGTCTCTTCCCAGTGGCAACGAACCCTCTCCTCTGGACGACCCGCACACAGCAGGTTTTGTGCCATCATCCTTAGAATTCACCTGATCTGTGTGGCCTACTGGCTTCAGATGCTTCAAGCCATCTGCGTGTCATGTGGCTGCTGATCGCGAGAAGTAACGTATCCTGTCGTCAACATAGAACATTTGTGAGCAGCGCTGGCGCCATATAAACATCCTGTGGCGGGGTCGGGAGCACCTGACCCCCTATTAACATGTCAATGAGAGTGGCTGGTGCGCTGGGCTTGTTTTCGAGGGTTTTGATGAGCTTCATTAATTATGTAGAGAAAAAAAAAAGGTGTGCAGCTGGAGAAGAACCCACTTAGCTCCACGTGAACACGAATAATTGGACAGTTGGCAGAGTGTTAAATTGGTAGTCTAGTGAGAGCAACTCGTGAAGAAACCCAATTCCCCAAAACAGCACAAAGCAGGCACAGCTCTTTGCTTTGCAGGACTCTATCCCACCGCTCCTACCTTCTCCGGACTTGAGAAACATCCGGGTATGAGGGTGAGACCAGTTAGGGAACCACCCTGATGGGGAGGTGCAGAAGCGGACTCTGAAGCCGGGGCAGATATTCACGTTCTGACTTAACCGCTTCACTACCTACAGAATCTTGGGCAACTTACACACCTTCTCTGAGCTTTGGGTTTCCCATCAAGAAAGTGGGGATGGTAATAGGGTCATTATGACAATTCTGCATCTTAAATTATATAAAGCATTTAGAACAGTATCAGACCCACTCATAGTGTGTATTATTTGTGTGTGTGGGGGGGGGGGGTAAGTTAATTTAAAACATTAGTTGTATCATACGCTATCAGTACCTTTTTAATTTCTAGGAGAATATAACTGCTTCAGTTTTCCTCTAAGCCACCCTTTGTTCATTCATTCATTCATTCATCCACCCATCCATTTATGCATTCAACAGACATATAATATGCCTAACATGTCTAGGCATTGTGCAAACAAGGATGGAAAAATTCTGGGAGAAACACGGTATCATATATATGAAAATTACAGAGACAGGAGCTGCAAAGTAGTAAAAGTGTCTTAATATCCTCTCGGAAAAGCCAACCATTAGCAAGTTTTCAATGCTGCTAAAAAGAGTTTTCTTTCATCCTGGCTATGATAAGATTGTTCCTCTTGCCTTTACCTCTGATTAAAATAAAAATTACTGGGGCGCCTGGGTGGCGCAGTCGGTTGAGCGTCCGACTTCAGCCAGGTCACGATCTCGCGGTCCGTGAGTTCGAGCCCCGCGCCGGGCTCTGGGCTGATGGCTCAGAGCCTGGAGCCTGTTTCCAATTCTGTGTCTCCCTCTCTCTCTGCCCCTCCCCCGTTCATGCTCTGTCTCTCTCTGTCCCAAAAATAAATAAACGTTGAAAAAAAAAATTTTTTTTTAAATAAAAAAATAAAAATAAAAATTACTTATTTGTCATATTTTAATATACAACATGAAAATGCCAACCCTTTTTGTTCATTGTGTTAAATGAAATTAAACAAGAAAACACCTTGAAGGAAAATCTAGCCACTTCCCCCTGGTCCTTCCCTTCTTCCAGTTATCCAGGCCCTTCAAGGCCTTATAGTGTCCAAGTTGTTTCTGGAACCTCATTATATGAGAAAAACCATTTGTCTTTGTCAAAATCAGAAGCTAAAAAGAAAGGCAGGATTTCACTTAACTGAACACTTATAACATCTAAACTTTTCATGTATTAGGAGCAGGTAAACATGTGTTCCCCAAATAATGAAAACTATTATTACTTTAAACTTTTTTTTTCTCTCTTGGGAGTATTCAGCTTAAAACAGGAAGTTTAGTAAACTTTTAAAACAACTCCAATATTTGTTCTTTCAATCTGTGAGCATAGAATGTCTTTCCATTTCTTTGTGTCATCTTGATTTTCTTTCATCAGGGTTTTATGGTTTTCAGAGTACAGATCTTTTACCTCTTTGGTTAGGTTTTTTCCTAGGTATCTTATGGATTTTGGTGCAGTTGTAAATGGGATCGATTCCTTGATTTCTCTTTCTGCTGCTTCATTATTGGTGTATAGAAATGCAACATATTTCTGTACATTGATTTTGTATTCCTTGACTTTACTGAATTCCTGTATCAGTTCTAGCATTTTTTTAAAGTATTTATTTATTTTTGAAAGAGAGAGAGAGAACAGGTGGGGGAGGAAGAGAGAGGGGTGGGGACAGAGACTTCCAGTACTACATTAAATAACAGTGGAGACGGGGCGCCTGGGTGGCGCAGTCGGTTGAGCGTCCGACTTCAGCCAGGTCACGATCTCGCGGTCCGTGAGTTCAAGCCCCGCGTCGGGCTCTGGGCTGATGGCTCGGAGCCTGGAGCCTGTTTCCGATTCTGTGTCTCCCTCTCTCTCTGCCCCTCCCCCGTTCATGCTCTGTCTCTCTCTGTCCCAAAAATAAATAAACGTTGAAAAAAAAAATTTAAAAAAAATAACAGTGGAGAGAGTGGTCATCCTGTCTTGTTCCTGACCATAGAGGAAAAGGTCTCATTTTTTCCCCATTGAGCATGATATTGGCTGTGGGTTTTTCATATATGGCCTTTATTATATTGAGGTATGTTCCCTGTAACCCTGTTTTGTTGAAGGTCTTTACCATGAATGGATGTTTTACTATATCAGATGCTTTTTCTGCATCTATTAAAAGGATCATATTGCGATGAGAACCAGATGTTGTATGTAAATGTTGAATTACTACATTCGACACCTGAAACCAACATTAGACTGTATGTTAACTAACTGGAATTTAAATAACAACTTTAAAACAAAACCACTTAACTCCAAAATCAATAAGAGTTCTACTGGAAAATTTACTGCATTAGTTATCTATCACCATGTAACAAATTACACCCCAGTCTTAGCAGCTTAAAACAGCATTTATTTTCCCACACAGGTCTGAGGAAATCCAGGGGCAGCGTAGGTGGGTGGTTCTGGCTCAAAGTCTCTCATGAGGCTGCATCAAGTTGTCAGCTGGGACTGCAGTCATCTGAAGGCTGGACTGGTGCTGGAGGGTCTGCTTCCCAGGCGGCTCCCTCACCTAGCTGCTGACTGGAGGCTTCCGTTCTTCACCATGTGGATCTCTCCCACAGAGCCACTTGAGTGTTTTTATGACATGGCAGCTAGCTTCCCCAGAGTGAGTGATTTAAGAGAGTGCAAGGGAGGAGCCACAATGCCTTTTATGACATGGTATTGAAGCCACACGCGTTCACTTCTTCATTATTCTGTTCATTTGAAGCAAATCATTAAGTCCACTCACACTCCAGGGGAGGGGAATTCGTTCTGCCCTCTGAAGGGAGTGTCAAGAATTTGTGGACCTATCTGTGAACCATAAGTACTATGAAGGGCTTTTGACATTTCATGAGGTACTTATATGCGGTCTTGGCACAGAGAAGCTTAGAATGGGAAAAACCTAGTGGCAAAGATGAGCAGACCCACATGGGGGGATATGTGGATCAGTGGGATGTGCCCAATTCAGAGAGAAGGTGGTTGGGGGGCGGGGGCAGGCGGGAGGAAGTCATAGACTCCAAACACCCCCAGAAATTTGTTTCTTCTTACTTTGCAGCCCCTGAGCAGATATCAAAGCTATGCCTCATGGTAGACAATTAATGTAGATTTCTGTGGTCATGTGTGAAGAAGCTTTCGCTTTCATTTAGGGTAGGAAATAAAATTTTAGAGGACCTAGCACCTGAGCCGTTGTCTTGTTCATACCAAACCCAACCTTGTTAGTTATATGAGTTTTCACTTCAGCTTTAAGAATTCTTTCCCGGGACGCCTGGGTGGCTCAGTCAGTTAAGCATCTGACTTTGGCTCAGGTCATGATCTCGCGGTCCGTGAGTTCGAGCCCCACGTCGGGCTCTGTGCTGACAGCTCAGAGCCTGGTGCCTGCTTCGGATTCTGTGTCTCCCTCTCTCTCTGCCTGCCCACCCCCACCCCCAGCTCACACTGTGTGTGTCTCTCTCTCAAAACTAAAACAAACATTAAAATTTTTTTTAAAAAAAGAATTCTTTCCCTTACCTTTTCACATTAAAGCGCTTACTATTTCTCTACCATTGTTTCTTCCCTTGTTCTCCATGCTGTCTCTCCTGCTAAATGTTTCTCCCTGAAATCGTTTCATGCTTGGTGCTGTGATTCACTTCTGCAGCCCCCAAAGTTCTTGCAGCACATCCTCCAATTCCTCTGTTCTCTATCGTACACCCTGGGTGCTGCCATGAGTCATGTTATAACTTCCGATTATTGAATGTTTCAGGGGCTGAGGCCCTCAGTGCCCATGCTGCCCACTTAGTCGTCTCTCTCCACATTTGTATTATTCACAGCAAGATGCATGCATGCAAATCCTGTCAGTCCTTCAGGCTTTTCTTTCCATTTCCCCTTCAAATGTGAATCACCTAGCAACACTTATTGAGGACCAATTGCACACAAGCTGTATTCCCATTACTGTGAGCATCAGAAAGGATGTAAAAGGCATGGTCCCTGCCCTTAAGAAGTTTATCCTCTAGTAAAAGCTGGGTTTAAAATACTTTTTAAATAATAACAGCGTGCAGATTCCTACTCATTTTCGATAGAGTGATAGAGTGGTCGCATCCAAGGGTTATTCTTTGGTACACCTTTTATTTGAGAAAACTGGCTGTCATTTGGATTAAGTAGGTGCGTGAGCCTTGACGAGAAATCCTGCTCCAAGAAAATCATGTTGGGAGATTGACTTCCTCGTATCGTACACGCGTTTCATCCACTGTGGTGAAAATTCAAATGTGGTTTTGAAATCAAAATAAATAAATAAAGCATTCGTTAATAATGTAAAAAAGACACACCTTATTAATATGGTAAATAATTAGCTACAACTGGTAACTAAAGCATAGGCAGAAGGATAATTTATTAATGTTCTAGTTTTTCTTCTTTTTTAAAAGACATCGGCCCTGTGCTTTGATTTACTTTACTTTTAATGGACTGTTGTTCAGAAGGGGGAGCGAGGGGATTGCGGGCTGTGAAGAGTTGATAAGGAATAAGAAGTGCAAGCTGGGGAGCAGCAAAAGACGAGGCCTTGGGAGGAGAGCTGAAGGCGGTGAGGAAGCCCCTCGGAGCTCATTATTAAGATCTAACCTGTGATACAAGAAGCAATGGGTAGTCATTGTAGGTTTCTGAAAAGAGGAGTGTACTATCTTGATCAAAGTGATTGGCAGGTGAGAGGCTCGGAAACAGCACACCTGGAACAAAATAATTAGGACCTGACTGATGTGACCGGGGAAGTAGAGCCAAAGGAAAAGTGAGCGAAGGGTAGAAGTGACCATGGACATGACTCGGGACACGTATGGAAAAGGGGAGTCAAATTTTGCTTCCAAACCTCTAACTTAAAAAACCGAGTATAGCTGTCGGTTACCGGTAAAGGGAGAGTTGACCAAAGGGGATAGTTTTAACACTGCTCTGCTTAACTGTCAGTCAGGCATTCAATTAAGAATGTCTTTCAGTGGAGAAATAAAGGACTAAAGCGGTGGGTTTCTGGTTAATCCATGTCCAGATGGTGCTTGAAAACATGAGTTGATGAACCACTTCTTGAGGAAAGTTGTACATGAGAAAAAACATATAGTGTCTAGCACTAGGTCTGGAGATTGCTAGAATTAATGACGGGAAAATGAACCACTTCTTGAGGGAAGTTGTACATGAGAAAAAATATATAGTGTCTAGCAGTAAGTCTGGAGATTGTTAGAATTAATGACTGCCGAAAATGACATGTAAGAAATACTTGTGTGTTATGTGTGTGTGTTGTGTGAGTATATACGCACGTGTTTATTTGTATATATACATACATTTATGTATTCAAAAAATACCTGAGAACCCATCCATCGTCACGTTAACCCTAGTTAGTTCTGACTGCCAGAATTGTAAATATTTCTTTTCTTTCCCCTTCTTTCTTTTTTGCTTATCTGCATTTCCTAATTTTTCCAGTTGAACATGTATCCCTTATGTAAGTTTCCTCATAGGAGAAACCATTTTAAAATTCTTGGCGAAATGAGAGAGATAGGAATAGACGTTTCAGGGTCAGAATAAGAGTGAACCTAGATATAATACCGTCTCAAGATGAGGAAGCTGAGACCACTATAGTTACGTGATTTATTACTAGGCTTTCAAAATAAGAGTATGCATTTTCTAAAGCTGGGACTTAAACATATAAATGCCAAGGAAAAGAGTGGAGTTGTTCTTATCTTCCAAAACTTGGATCGATCCAAAGCAGTGGTTCATCATTAGGGGTGATTTGGTCCCACCATTGCCCAGCAGACATTTGTAAACATCCTGCAAGGCACAGGACAGCCCCCATAACAAAGAATTATCCAGTTCCAAATGTCAGTAATGCTGAGATTGTGAAACTCTGATCCAAAGGAAGGTACATGTTGTGGCTACCATCCATGGAATGCTTTGCGTGCCAAAATCTGGGCTAGGCACTTGACATGAACCATTTCATCTTCAAATGATCTTGAAACTCAGGCATATAAAGTTTAAGTAGCCTGTTCAAGGTCACAGAGTAAGTACCGGAACTAGGAACTGAAGCAAAGTCTATTTGAATCCAAACCTAAGCTCTTAAACTTCATACAATTTTGCCTCGATATTGAGACTCACAGAGTGAAATGGGAACCAGAAAGCCATCTGAAGATCACATCTGACATTCTGGTCTGCATTTTCTACCCTTGCCAAGGCAGTGGCTTCAGAATCACTTTTATTCTCCTAGAATATAAGAACTGGGCAAAACAAATTCCAGTACTTTTCTATCTCTTCCCCTTCTCCCCTTCTTCCACCCCCATCTTCCAGATACATGTTTATTTTTTTATGAGTATTACGGTTTTTTTGTTGTTGGAATTGGGGGTAGGGGTTGGGTATTTGGTTGGCTGTGCAAATGGGAGCCAATATCTTTCTGGTCTGCAGGCGTTTTGGTCGTGGAGAAACAATTCAGAAATATCTGAGATTGTCATACTTTATAGCGTCTTTTTTGGCTCACTGGTAAAAATGCAGGCGTACATTTTTTACATCGTTCTTATTCAGCTTCCTGGGTCTCCTCACCGTTGTCTCTGGATAAAGAGTTCTTGTCTCCAGGGTTCTAAAGTCACCTCAGCCTCCTTGTCATTTTCACTGAAGGACAGTGCATATTAAAAGCAAAAATTTTATTGCCTTTAGAAAGCTGACTTCCTTGGGTCCTTGAAAACGTAGGTCAAAAATTCGGTGGATCTAATTGGCTTGCTTGTCAGCTGAGGGGAAAAAGAGGGTTCCCACTATGGTATACACTCGTATGTCTCTGTTCTCCTGCCAGCACTCACCCTTCATTTTCTGATTGAAAATTAGGATTTTTAAAGAATTTTGTCTTACATATACTAAATCACTATGGAAGCAAGAACTGGAAAGTACCAATCAGGCCCCCTCCAACCTGTCTTCCCCTTGCCATGCTTTCCACACCAACATAGGATTGAAATAATTAGTTCTGACATTACCATGTGCAGAAAGAGCAGAGCACATTGCAGAGTGCCCACCCATTTCTGTGGATCACGCGGGATTATTTTAAGTAATAAAATGTCAATGGTAATAAATACGATTAGGAAGGAAATTTGGATAAACCCATACATAGAAAAAGACCGATTTTAGAATTCTTTTCCTGTGAGCTTTTATTGTCAGAATTTTCTTTTTAGTGCCACTGTTGTCACTCATGGAAAAGGAGAGTTTATTTGTATCCTTTATCCTGTTTTGATTTTTAGAGAGACATTTTACAAGTTAATTATTCCATCTCTTTAGACGTGACGTTACAAAAACAAAATACGACCTTTTTTTTAGTGAATACAATGTCTTAAGCATTGTTCTACACGCTCTATATACATGAACTCATTTCATCTTCACAAAGTTCGTCATAAAGGTATTTTTATTTCCATTTGTGTGTGAGAAGGCAGAAGCTTAGAGAAGTCAAATGGTTTTTCTCTAAGGGCATATGGCTAGTAAATGGGAGAATGGAGGTGGGAACTCAGATCTCTTTGAATTCAGGGCGCAGGCTTTGCTTAACTTCTGCGTAAATCTGCCTTCCAGGTTATATATTAAAGCTGGATTTCAACATTATTTTCTTTCAAAGAGTTAACAGCACTTTCACATGTGAGTACTATCATAGTATCAAGCTGAGTAGCTAAATGGAATGGATTCGTAATATCAGATGAATGTCGAATGATTTCTTGGCCAGCCTTCCATATGTATCCAATATCAACAGAACTGTCTCTGAGTTCCTGCTAAATTTGTAGGTAGTACTCCTTGAGGATTGAAGAGGGAGGATTATAGCAGCACACTGAGTGTGTGGTTGCCATTTTCCTAAATAGCTCTAACTGCAATCATGCATTCGACACATTCTCCAGAATTTTGGTTAAAAGTATGTTACACACACACACACACACACACACACACACACACACACACACACAGATGTTTTCCCATTTCCCACAGTGCCTAACACACTCCAGGTTCAAATACTTGAAAGATTGCACTCCTCTCGAGAAAATGTAAAGAAAAGGAATTGAATTCCAAAGGAAAAATTATGGTATATTGAAACTAGGAGCCAGTCCACGGATTTTTGTGTGAGTCATGGGGAAGCCAGACCATCCAGTCGGGGCTGTGAAAGGCACTGAGAAGCAGTGGGTGGAAGAAATGGATGGACTTTGATTTGAATACTGGCCACTTCACTTACCAACTGGGGAGTCTTTTGTAAGTTACCGTTTATACTTCAATGTCATACATATTTCTTTTTTTTTTTTTTTTTTTTTTTAGTGTTTATTTCTTTTTGAGACAGAGAGAGACAGAGCATGAATGGGGGAGGGTCAGAGAGAGGGAGACACAGAATCCAAAGCAGGCTCGAGGCTCTGAGCTGTAAGCACAGAGCCCGACACGGGGCTCGAACTCACAAACTGCGAGATCATGACCTGAGCTGAAGTTGGACGCTTAACCAACTGAGCCACCCAGGTGCCCTGAATGTCATACATATTTCTTAACTTCAGATTTACCATCAGTGAAATGGGGATAATAATATACTCAAAGTTAATTTATTTACTATTATCATTATCAGTGTTAATATTTTAGGTAGGGCATCAGAGAGAGACAGAAACAGTTTTCATGAAAAATTTCCCGATTTGGAATCAAACAGATCTTGGTTCAAATCTCACATTTGATGTTTAATATCTCTGTGCCTGAGGCAAGTCTCTCCAGTTTCTTCGTGTGCAGAATGAGACGATAATGCCTACCTTGCAGGGAAGATTAAATATGGTGAATGTCGAGGGTTTGGTACATAGCAGATGGTCAACAAATGTTAGCTCTGGTTATTATTTTCTGTTTACCAAAGCTGGCGAATTATTTTCCTAGAAGCTTAGACAAACTTCCTTAGTACCTTCTAGACCCAAGGGTTTTGACATTTTTTTTTTCTTTTTTAAGTAGCAATCCCTTTGAGAATACAAGGAAAGCTGCACCAATGTCACCAGAAAAATGCACATCCCCAAAACAAAGTTGGGTCCAACTGCAGGGGATTCATAGACACTCCCCCCACCCTTCCCAGGATCAGATTTCCCAGTTCAGACCCAAGAGGGTAAAAACTAGATGACAATCCAAACAGAATTTTGTTGACAAAACTCGCTTTATTCAGAACATTTCAGGAACATGTTTATTTCATTAAGAGAGGCAAGCCTCTTTTAACAAAAACATATTTATCAAATGTCCATTATGTGCCTAATAAGGTGGTGGGTGTTATGGGGAACAAAGGAAGCTTAACATGTGGTCCCTGCCCTCAGCGTCTTCTGTCTAATTGGAGAGGCAAGTGAACAAGGCAGCATTAGATGTATTAGCACTATATGCTGATATAATCAAGTACTAAATTGTGTATGCTTGCGTGGGTGGGCGCACAAGCCTCACATATCATTCTCTGACCTTGAATTGTACACAAATCATTAGCGACAAACTGGAATTGCTGACTGCTCCCCCACCCCTCATCTCTGCTTGGCGGACTTCCGTCGCAGCCTCTCCCTCTCTGTCTGCGACACACTTCAGAAGAGAGGAGTGAAATAATACAGTGGGGGAGAAAAATCAGTAAGGAGAAAAGAGGTCACCGCACACGGGCTCCATACTCGATAGGCTGTGACCCAGGAGCGCCCATGCTTCATGAAAACCTCTCCGTGGGACACACGACAGCTTCTCTTCCCTGTTTACAAATTAACCACTGGGCCTTCTGTCACTTCTGAATCTGAAGAGGGAGAGGAATGGTGTGAAGAAGGTCCGGCTACCGGGAAGGGGGGTTCAGCCACGCTGAAGTCTCAGATTTTGCTTGACATTCACACCAAAATGGCATGGGAATTTAGCACAAGAAGATCTGCAGGAAAATCACTGGGTGAGGGGAAACAGGCCTGCCCTTAACATTTATGGGCTCAAGGCAAGAGTACAAATGCAGGCCTACATACCACATGCTTCACATTTGTTATAGATCAAGCTAACTATTAAGTAAAATATATTCTGTCCTTTGACCTTGAAAAGAAAACCTTCATAGCAACTGGAAGGGCTGGGTTTGAATGTAGAATCGTTGTTTCTCAGGGTTTCTGAGGCTTGGGTTCCCTGGACCACCCCGTTCTTCTTCTATCCCTGGCTCTGTGCTGTACCACAGGGCCTTCCCATACTTAAAGGACACCTCCAGCCCACACCCACAAGGTCCATACACACACCCCTTGGGCATTCTTTGGGCCTAGAGTGCACACAGGTGAGTATTCACCTTCCCTAGGAGTGATCTGGAAGAGCAGATCCGAGGCCCTCTGGGTAGGGAACTTGGGGTTGCATGCATCTAGACACACAGTCTAAAAGGGAGACCTACACTCTCACTGTGGCCCTACAGACTGCTTGCCCTGGCAGGGAGGCATGTGGCCAGAGGAGCTGACTGAGCTATCTAAAGCTGGGATCCAGGGCGGGGCCCCTCAGTGCCTGTCTCTAAGGGCATAATAGAAAGGAAGACCACAGAAGGCTTAGGGAGGAGTTTAAGGCAAGGTCATGAAGACTGCTCAGTTCCTGGTGTTGGGGGCAGGGAGGTGGAGGGAGGGGAAGTTTGGAGGAGCCAAATAGGATGGAAATGAGACTGATGAAGAGAGAAGGCCAGACCTAGACCACCTCTTCAAAGATAGACTCTTAATTTATTATTGTGTTTAGTTAGAGAATGAAAAAACTGCTTTTATGAAAGCCAGAGGGCTCTATGATTCAGTGACAAGAGATATGAAAGGCAAAAGAATAATGGTTTTGGAGCTAAAAGCAGGGACTGGGAATGATTTCTCCCCAAGGTCACCTGGCTCCATCTTGTTTCTGCACCTTGTCCCATCTGCTTGCTGTATACTGGCTTCTTAGCCCATTCAAAAGGAAGCATTTTACCCCATAATTATTCCCCCCAGAAGATTGAAGGTTTATTTTCATTTTCCAAGGAGGAAAAAAAAAAAATCACCTTTTAGAACATTGCACATTGAGAAATAGCTTGTGTAAAATATTGAATATGGAGCTAAATAGATGATAGTTGCTATATTTGAAATTGTACTATTTGCAGAATTAAAGAGGAAAAGAGAGGGGCGCCTGGGTGGCTGTCAGTTAAGCATCCGACTTTGGCTCAGGTCACAATCCCATGGTTCGTGAGTTCGAGCCCTGCATCTGGCTCTGTGCTGACGGCTCGGAGCCTGGAGCCTGGAGCCTGCTTTGGATTCTGTGTCTTCCTCTCTCTCTGCCCCCCGCCTCTCAAAAATATATAAACATTAAAAAATTTTTTTTTAAAAAGAGTAAAAGATACTTTAAATTTTAAACAAATATACTCTGTAGAATTGGAGAAAAGTCTAATGGTATTTCAAGATTAGAATTTAAATCCATTTCACAACTTTGTTTTCTGTTTTATAAATACAATATTTGCATGATTTACAAGCTTTATAGAAAAAAAAAATCCAGATACAACTTTGGATTACTATGCTCCTGAAAATCTTTTTTTCCACACTTAGCTTTAATCCCTGGCCAGGTTAGTAGGCAGAGAATTTGAGATTCCTTGAGAGTCCTTTAACCCCACCTAGCACTGTCCCTTGGCTCCTGAACATGTTCCCGGCAATTGTAGGACAGAAGGAAGTCGATGTTGTGGGCTTCGGGCATTCAGGAATTTATCATTCCAGATTTTTATTCAGTACAAGTAAAGCCAAAGAGTCATGGTAAGAGTAATTCATAATTATACTGGAGTATGCATTTGAGGCTAGTACAAGAGGTGAGCAAATCATTTTGTGAATTAGCTTCCCAGTGGCCCAGAGTGGCCCACCAGCGGGAAGCTGGGAGAAGTGGGTGTGTGAGGACCCAACGGTAGGCTGCAGGGGGAGTCGGCCCTTTGGAATTCAAGACGTTGATTCAAAGTAAAGATCCACCTTGACCAAGGTTTAAATTTCAGGCTAAATTTAAAATTCTATACTGAAGTTTAAGTTTAACTTGACTAAACTTCTGTGGGTTCAGTTTCCTGATCTGTAGTGTAGAATTTGTAAAATCTATTTTGCTTGATTGTTGTAAGGCTGGTGATATAATGTATATATAAAGCACCCTGCAAGCTGTGTGGCATGGGAAAGGCATTCATATATATTAGCACCTTCACACAGTAGAATAATGATGGAGAGGATGTTTTGTGCTAGGTTGGTTGGAGTTTTACATGGTGAGACAAGGTTGGAAGGGAAGGGAGAAAAATATGAGGAACTAAGGCATAACTAAGGTTTAACAAGGAAGTAGATAAAATCATACAGTAAGGACACCTGGGTGGCTCAGTCGGTTAAGCGTCTAACTTTGGCTCAGGTCACGATCTCACAGTTCCTGGGTTCAAGCCCCGCATCAGGCTCCGTGCTGATAGCTCAGAGCCTGGACCCTGCTTCAGATTCTGTGTCTCCCTCTCTCTCTGCCCCTCCCCTGCTCACGTTCTGTCTCTCTCTCTCAAAAATAAGCATTAAAAAAAAAGTCTTGGAAAAAATAAGTAAATAAATAGATAGATGAAATCATACAGTGAGAATATACACAGAGGAAAATGAATGAGCCAAGGATAAGCCTTTGGGAACACCAAGAATTAGGCAGGTAAGGAAGAAACTAAAGAGGAAAAGGGATGAGAGAGATTCTGGGAGTCCGGGAGGTCTGAGGACAGCCAAGCAGGAGTGATGTCTGAGGTCTGAGGGTGGCCTCCGGGTAACACCGCGGGGAAGTCAAGGACTCAAGGGGTGGCAAGCGGACATGAATTGTGCGGTAGTCCTAGGTCTGCCAGGGAAAAGGAGGGTTTCCGTAGACAGTTTATCTGATCTACATATTATATATGTTTAAATATCTATCTGTAGGTATATATTTGTAGCATGTATTCAAAAGGATAAACAGCGCCCTGCGTGTGTAATTGGTACACACAGCCGATGTTGGAGACAGAGCTCAGCAGATCCACAAAGTTGTAACTGACCCAGATCCCTGACTAGGTAGGTGCAGCGCAATGGTCGAAGCGAACAAATAAGCCTGGTTCTCCTCGGGTTTCCACAAAATAAAGGAAGTGATTCTATCACACTTTTCTTTATTTTGTGGATGAATAAAGGTTGAATTGATTAGGACAAAAGAAAAATATGAGAAAGAGAAGATTAAAAGGACGGTGTGTTAGCGGCATTACGCTCAGCCGGGATCCATTCCTGGAACGTCCCTACTTGTTTTCCCTGAGATCCATGGCACGGAAGATTCTTCCTTGGGAACTTCCTGGAACACAGCCACAAGAAACTCCTCCTCTCCCAAATGCCTTTCAGGGAATCCATGAGACTGTCTGCAGAGTGGTGAACCTGAAGTGAGTCTGTTCCAGCTGGTATGAAACGACTTGATCCTGCCCTCCCAGACGCTTATGCTCAGCGTCTTCTGGAAACTGAACCCTGACTCCCATGGGTCAGGGCCTCTGCTCTACATGTAGCCTGAGAATTAGAGAATCTGGCAACTCAGGCTATGGGTTTTGAAACATCTTTGTTGATAGATGAAAATGCTTCTGATAACACACTTGACACCTTAAGCGCAAATTAACTGCCTCCTCCTGAGGCTCGTGGGAGGCAGCGAGTGACGGCCGTGAGGATACGCTGGCCGACCTTGAACTCAAGGCCGGCTGCTGCTCTCTGGATTCCCATCACCGCTTTCCTCTGGAGGCCATGTCGCCACGGCCACTCCCAGCCAATGACTGACTAACGCAGACCCATCCTGGGTGACCCAGGACCCCTCTGACAGCTGACTTGGACTCGGGGACTCCCCAGCAGCCACGCCACACCTCCCCCAGACTGTGAGGCTGAGACCTTCCACCTGACCTTCCCTGTCTCGCCTTCACTTGGGATCAGACTTGCACTGTCTTCTGATGGCTCTGTCTCCATTTTCTCTCATTTTCCTAAAAAATAATAATAATAATAAAAATCTTTGCACATTTAATACTTGGTGTCTGCATTTAAGAGGATAAGTAGTAAGCTGCCAGACTCAAGTTTCAGCGCTCTGCTAATTACAAGCAAAGTAATTAACCTCTCTGTGTCTCAGCTTACTTATCTGTAAATTGTGAGTAGTTTTAATATATTTCTCTCAAAATTGTTGTGACTCTTAAATCGGACAATGCATGTAAATTAATTATCACTGTTCCTGATGCTTATTAAGTACTCCTGGTTTGTAATTATTTTTGAGGTTAACACTGTTTTCATTGTTCTTTATTCCAATGTGCTTCAAGATATTTTTGTATAAAATGCGGTAGAACCTCTGATAACATCGGTGGCAGGGTAAAATCCGAGAGGTTTTTCGTGTGAGTGTGTGTCTGGGGACACGATTTGACCTACTATGTGAACACATCTGTGCCATGCTGAGATGGATGGTTGGTGCTTCTAAGAACCTGGGATGCCCTTTGATAACTGTGGTATGATTCTGTCTAGAGAGCTGGTGCAATAATAACATATCAGGGCATCCTCCAAGAGGGAAGATATACCACGAGCTTCTCCTTCCCTCTGGTTTCTAGACACCAGGCTTGTGATGGTCGACAGGTATTTCTCATCATGACCTGTTTCTGATCCGGTAATGATCAACTCGGGCTGAAATGTGGTGCATTTTCAGAACTTCTCTAGTGTCCAGTTAGATGCCCAGTCTCCACAAGCATGGTGTCCTGGGTTTGTTCATCAGTGTTACCGACGTGTGGAGAACACAGAAGAGCACACACACCGGTAGAGAGGCCGGGATACAGACAGAACGGCCAGTAGTCAAGAAACTGTTTACATACTCCAGGCAGTGCATGTGCCAACCCCTTGTGTCCTCCTCCGGGCTTCGTGTTTCAGAACACAGTGCTTCTTTCAGTGATCTTTACTGAGCACTAGATAGCTGTGTGGGATGCAAAGAAGCATGTGACGAGCATTCAAGGAACTTACAATGAATTCATTTTTAAGTAAAGTCTCATAATTTGACTAAATGGAATCATTGCTACCGGCATGGCAAAAGAAGAAGGAAAAGAAAAAAAAAAAAAAAGGAGCCCAGAGTCATCAGGCAGCCCAGCCACAGTTCTGTCCTGGTCAAAATTTTATGAATGACCTGGATAAAGTTATAAAGGGCCCGTTTGCTGGGTCTGGGAGGAATAAGAGCACAGTACACTGGAAAAAGGAATGGAGATCTGGTCTCCACAATTTGGAACATAGGGCAGAATCAATCTATCAAAATACAGTCTATAGGGAGTCCGTGTAGGCCTTGCCAGTTACTGTGTGACTTTAAACAAGCCACCTAACCTCTCTGTGTCGTTGGGCCCCGAGGTATAAAATAGGAATAATGTCAGCCCCACACATAGGCTTGTGCTCAGTGCTTCGGTCGTTACACGTAAAGTGCTCACTGTACCTGTCACATTGTAGACCCTTGGTAAATGCAGCAAATACTCCTTTCATGCCGCAGTTCTGTGACAGGAGTGAATGATAACCCAGAAAAGGTGAGGACGGTCCATTGTGACTGGACATTGTGTGGCCTATGTCCGGTGAACGCCCCACTTGCAGAGGTAGAGAAACTAGACCGGGTTCAGAGGAAGGTAGCCACGAGAGTGCGAAAGCTTCACATCATATGATGAAAAGTTAAAAGCACTGAGTGTATTTAGCCTGAAGTGGAGAAGACTTGGGTAGTACATAATAGCATTTTCTGATATTTGAAAGGTTCTCATATTGTAGGTGGTTTAGATTTATTCTCTACCCAGGGGCCAACCATGGATATTTCAGAAAGACAAATTTTGGCTCGATCTAAGGAAAAATTCACTAATATTCAGAGCTGCTCAAGGATGGTGGTAACCACTTTAGGAGGAAATGAGGTCCTTGTCACCAGAGGTGATATCATAGGCCAAATGGCCACTTGATAAAGTGATGGGTGGACTCGGTGACCTTTAATGTCCAGTCTCCGAAATTCTGTGATTCCTTGGATAAACAGGGCTCTTCTACTCAAGACAATAAGCAAGAAAACTTCTTATCAATATGTTGATTTATTATACACCAAAGAAGAAGACCTAAGGCGATTGGATCAGAACCTGGTAATGACAAGTTTCCTCTCAGGTTCTCTAGGGGGTGGGGCGGGGGACCCTCACAGTGTTCTAGAGCAAGTGCTGTCTCGCCACCTGTCCTCCTGGCTTTGGTGGGTGTATGTGAGCCCACCAGCTCAAAAAAAAGACCTTCTGCTTGGCTGGATGCATAGAGCCAAATAAAGAGGGGCTGAACAGACTTTGTTTATTTTTCCTAATCTCCTTTAAACCTCTCCCTGCCTCAGCCAGCAGTAAACCCCGTGCAGAGGTTAAACCTACTCCCCACTCCTCTTTCTTTTTGGTGTTTAATGTCACTGATATTTGTGTTTCCTGTTTGCTTTGGGTTCTGTTTGTTGTTTAAAATTACAAAACTTCATTATGCTTATGCTAATTAATTATCATCATTCATGTTGTGTGTTCGTGACTTTTCCTTATTTGGATTTTCCTTCATTTTTTCACTACTAGAATTTAAAATTGGGGACCACATAGACACTCCTGTACAGTTTTGCCTCCCTTTGTGTATTTATATTTATTGTTGCCTTAAGCATCTGTTAATATTACAAAATAGCACACAGATATGGTTTATTAGTTGCAGTCTCCTAAGAGTTACAAATCATATTCTTCAAGAATAGCAAAGATTATAATTGTTGATTTACTTTCTTTTGGTGGGTGGGATGGGGAACCCACAACTCTCCAGCACTCTCCACAGAATCACAAAGTTTAGAGGTGAAAGACTACTGCTTTTCTTAAAGGTACAGGGTTTTCACGGCTTCCACGTAGCTTTAGCTCTGACTCCAGGGCTTTGCAGCCTCACAGAACTTGGACAAGAGGCTTTACTCCAGCCTTTCACGGCGTGCATATATCATACCAAGATGAAGGCTTTCATTCACGCTTTGGCTCTGAGAACTACCTGTTCGTTCTGCCTCCCCAGCATCTTCATATCCAGAGAGCTGTGTAGGCTGGAAGGGTGAATTAGGCTCAGTCGCTGCTCATGTCCACTCAGATTCCCTAAACTGCAAGTCCTTGTGATCGCTGGAGGTCCTTCTGACTCTCCTGTGCCCGATTTCAATTTGATTTCATAAGTGATAAGAACTATATTCATCTTCTTGCTTAAGAGTATTCTTTGACTACAGGGCACCTGGGTGGCTCAGTAGCTTAAGGATCTGACTTTGGCTCAGGTCATGATCTCGCTGTTCATGAGTTTGAGCCCCGCATCGGGCTCTGTGCTGACAGCTCAGAGCCTGGAGCCTGCTTCCGATTCTGTGTCTTCCTCTCTCTCTCTGTCTCTCTCTCTCTCTCTCTGTCCCTCCCCTGCTCATGCTCTGTCTCTGTCCATCTCTCTCTCAAAATTAAATAAACATTTTAAAAACCAATTTTTTTTACTACATTAGAAGACCCCTAGTTCACACTACACACTTTCCAAATGGTACCTACTTCCTATATACTTTTTGCTCCATTCATTCCATACATACTGAATACTTCCCAAGTGTCTCACAGTGTGCTGGATGGGTAAGAACAGGAGAGATAAAAACAAGAGACTTTGCCATTGCCCTCCAGGAGCTTGTAGTCCAGATAGACACTGTTATGCAGTGTGGAATGAGCTGGGATATCGTAAACACAGGTGCGCCTAGAGTCCCGAAGAAAGATTAACACGGTCCAATGGGAACGAGTCAGTATAAGGTCGATGCTCTGGAAAAAAAGTGAGACCTAAACAGTTTTAAAGGGGGAGTGGGAGTTTTCCGGAGCCAACATTTGGAACAGAACAATTTTCATAAGGATTTTTTTAAATGTTTGTTTTTGAGAGAGAGTGAGTGGGGGAGGGGCAGAGAGAGAGGGAGACCCAGAATCCAAAGCAGGCTCCAGGCTCTGAGCTGTCAGCACAGAGCCCGAGGCGGGGCTCGAACTCACAGGCTGTGAGATCATGACCTGAGCCAAGGTCAGACGCCCAACCAGCTGAGCCACCCAGGGGCCCCTATGAGGATTTTTTTATAAGGAAGCATATAATGGTTTCCTCATAATGAGTAGATTTTATTTTTCTGTAAACTCATAACATTTTTTGCTGCCATGTGGAAATTAAAACTTATAAAGGAGGGCTTTGTAATACAATCTCCACAGACCTGAACTAGTCTTAAGCTCTCCAAATGATATCAAACCTTTGATGCTCGTGATAAAGATGAGCTAGTATATACAAAAGCACTTCATAAAGTAGAGGGAGCCATGCAAATGTAAGGCTTGGGAGTATTTTCACTCCTTATAAATTCTGTGGTGATTTTAAACCTGAAGAACTGAAATCCTGTGGAAATATGAAGCAAAGAACACTATGAAATGCATGTAGAGAGGCCACTAAGGTGATAAATTTAGAATGTGTTTTTTAAAAACAGGGGGAAAAATAGAGGTGGGGGGGGGCCCTTTTGAAAATTGCCTTAACTGTAAAACATCTCTGAAGCCATTTTACTTGAACAAACTTCTTTTCTCTAATGTATACATTGATAAACTTTTTATTCTGATGCTGGTTCATCTCTCTGCATGAAACGCGGTTTATCTTGCAGCAGCTTCAATCCCTCAGACCTCCAAAAGTGTCAGGCCCTGAGATTTATTAGCCACTAGCACGTAGCACAGGATGAAGCTCATATTCAAATAGAGTGAGGACAGGATTGCTTGCCATATGACAGCTGCTCCAGCTACACCCCATTCATCCTCTGGTGGGTTGTGTGGAAAGCTTAGACATCTACACATATCCAACTCTAGTAGTAAGGGACAGAGCCCAAGATACAGAGCCACTCACCCCTTGGACCAAGTCCCCTTATTTAGAATTGGAAGCAGATAGTGACTCAGCAAGCTGGGTTTCCCTTTTTCCTGGGTGAGAGAGCACATAAATGATTTAGGAAATAGAGGGAGGTGGTGAGGGGGAGTTGAGAATGGTCACAATGAGTCTAGGCTCATTGTCTAGGTCACAATGAGTCTAGGAATTAGAGTCTAAGGCTCCGATTCCACAGCCTGGCTGAGGCCATCAACAGAGCGGAACATTCCTCCAGGGGAATTTATCTGACAGCTACCATGCTGCTGGAGAGAGCCCTTGATGACCAAAGTACCCAACACCATGTTCCACAGCAACGGGCAGGCCTTACTCCCTCAACAGTATTTAGCTTTGATAAGTAATCTTAAGCCTGGAGTAAGGTCACCTTAAGGACAGCAATCTCCTGGATTAGACACCATGGTTTTGCTCTCTGCTGTTGCCACTAGACCCAAGCCAGCATTGAGTGGGTCATCTGCATTGAGGGATTATCCATGAAAATATTCCCCACCATCAATGTAGAACACTGAGCAATGGTTTTATGTATTGTTCTGACATTAGTCATTGATTCTGTAAACCTAGAAGGACCCTCAAAGTTCATCCAGCCCATTCAACAGATGGCCATTCCAGGGACCCAGTGGGCATCAGAATTAGCACAGGGTATGGAGGAAAATGTATTGCAATAGTGGCAAAAAAGGTTAGATATGTCGTCTGTATTTTGCCATCAACCTGAGCCTTGTGGATTTGAGTGAGCCGCTATCCCTCTCTGGCCCTTGGTTTTCACACTGGGAACTGAAGAAGCTGACTTAGTAGCATAAACAAGTGACGTTCCTTGAGCACTTACTATACGCCAGCCACTGAGATGAAAGCTTTGTAGACATCAGACTTAATTCTCAAACAGCCTATGAGATTATTTCCCTCTGTTTCCAGGTGAAGAAACTGTAACATGGAAAGGATAAAGCACTCAACCTAGGTCTCCTAGACAGAGCTGGTATTCAAACCCCATCTAGCTCCCTTAACTTTTTGAGGTTTCTTCCTTAACATCCTCTGACTTTCTGACTGGGTGCCTCAAGACCTTGGCAAAGGAATCATCAATGAGTTGTTATATCAGGTTCACTGCTCGCCTCAGCACAGAAGTGATTGGAGATCATTTGCCTCCTGAAGAGCCTTTTGTGTGTTAGCACCCAGCCCCTGAAAACCTGCCCCCTGGGGACCTCCAGGGCCGGCTCCACAATCCTCAAAGCATCCTTCCAACTTGGCTCCCTGGTGGCAGCCAGCAAATACACCTGCAGCTCCCTCCCCCTCACCCCCCAGCCCACTCAGCTTCACTTTGTTTACTTGAGAATATCAGAACTGTTCTGTAGCCAGAATATTAGAACATCTTCAGCAAGGTTCGTTAGTTTGGTTTTGCCATCCTCAAAGGGAGCACATACTGTTATAATGAAGAAAGAAGCAACTTCTTTGATAATACCACTTGCAATTGATGAAACTTGAAGTAGACGGGAAACCTGTCCTTAGTCTGTATGTATAAATCGCCGTGGAAATGAGAAGGCGTGCGTTCCTGGGAACGCACAGGTGCCAGGTCTGACTGTACTTCTGAAATGGAGTTGCTTCTGATTCTGGTCACTGAGTTGTCTTAGTCTTTCTGTGTCGTCAGTTCTTCATCTATAACACAAGAGGACAGTAGTAACATGTACTGTGCACTCCCATTTACAGATCATTTTCACATACATTATTTCTTTTAATACTCACCTGAGAGGAAAAGTATTTGATACGTAAGTAAACTGAGGCCTATAGAAGGCACAAGACTTGGCCGAGAGTGCCCAACTAATAAAAGGCAGAGCCAAGAGACGAACCTAATGTACTCTTTCCATTTCACAATAACTGAGTCTGTAAGGAGGGCGTAGACTTACGCCTTAACCAGAATACTTCTTAGGCACTTTGGCAAATGTGAAGTTCCTGGAATGGATTACTAACAATCCAGAAATGGGAAAAGTACCATACAACTAAAAATACACAATCCTCTGAATCTTCATGAGCACTGGGAATAAAATTAAGCCATCGATGATAGGTTTCACACGTCTTTGGACCTGTGGTGCTTCCTTTTACGTTTTACTCTGTGACCATGGCATGAGCATAATTTGATTTGCAGAGAGGTTATAAAAGCTATGAAACTCACCCCTAAAATTGTTATGCCTTGCAAAAAAAAAAAAAAGTCTTCTTTTTGTGGTGGTGATGGGACACCTGGGTGGCTCAGTGGGCCAAGTGTATGATTTGGGCTGAGAACATGATCTCACAGTTCGTGAGTTTGAGCCCCATGTTGGGTTCTCTGCTGTCGATACAGAGCCTGCTTCAGATCCTCTGTGGCCCTCTCTCTCTGCCCCACCCCCACTCTTGCATGCCCGCACATGCTTGCTCTCTCTCCCTATCTCCCCCTCTATCTCTCTCTCCCCCCCAAAAAAATAAACATTCAAAAAATAATATTGTCATGGTGATATGCTGATTAAATGATTTTTAGCAAAATAGAAGAAGTGTTCCAAAATATGTGTTCAATAACTCCAAAATGTGTACTTTCCTTGAGCCTGATTTCTGCAGGTGGCGAATCCATGCGTCTGTATTATTCTTTATGATTAAGATAGTCTGTGACATAGCTGGTAGAAATAGGGTGAATATTGCTATGTTGCCAGTCTGACAGATTTCAATTAGCAAGCCTCGAGGTAATCAGGATCTTAGAACCTCTTTCTTTGTCTGAAGGAGGCTGAGTACAGACTTAGAAAGGCATCTTTTGCTTCCCTGTTTGCTCTCAGTGACCCCTCGTCTCTTCACTCAGGAAGTCTCTAAGGTCAGTTTCATGCATAGTATCGCCCTTCACACCCTCCCTGAATGATCAGCTCATCCCAAGTGGCCATTGTTTTAATGTGAGAACATTTATCTACAAGCTGAAATGATCACACTCTGCAAACATAACTGTGCTTTCCTATTTCATTTGTAATATCGAGAGGAGTCCTGAAGCCATGCACACAAAATCCACTTTCTGCATAAGGATCTGAGCCAATGTGTTTCCCCAGCCTATTTCACTTCTTTATGTTAGTCCCATATTGCCAGGTATGAACATGGACGCTCTTCTTGGAAAATGGAAATAATGAACTATTTATATGTTGGTTGTCAGTATTTGAGAAGAGAAAAAGCCTGAAGACATTCTATATTCTAAAATAATTTGGTTGCTCTTCCTTGCTCTTTTTCTTCCTTTTCTCCTGTATTGCCCTCTAAGCTTCCAGCATTTACAACCTTGGTCATTGGCAATATAAATTGGATTTTCAGAGTGAAAGGAAGCTAGCCTTCCTCTGAGGTGTCTCAAAAAGCCCTGGAGAAGAAGAAAGTAGTCCAGGTGGCATATTAAGTCTGTGATGCCAAACCTGCTAGCCGAGAGCCAGCATAGGTCATAGATAAACAGCACCCCCAGAAGAAATTGGGTTGTCATAATTGTGATGCTTTCTATCTGAGCAGAGGTTGGACTTCAGCTCCTGGTTCTAGTCAGTTCTAGGAACTCCAGTGGAGAGTCTGCAGGATTATACCACAATTGCTACCCTCAGAAAGAAGGCACCTGAAGGGACGATATTTGAAAGGAAAACATAATTAGAGGAAGTTCTAGAACCCAAATTGCCAAAGGAGTAAAAGTTTGAAATGCAACGAAATTTCATCTCCAACTGCCACAATTTCCCACTTTTCTGGAAAGAGGCTCTTGAAGTATGGGTAATTTTCTAGGGTTGACCATATTCTACATTTTGGTAGAGTGCACTCTGTTTTCTTTCTTTCATCTTGCATCTCGTCCTCTCTATTTTTAGCATGGGTATGTATGTACAGCAAAGGCTTTATTCTCTCAACAATCTTTCCGGAAGCAAACAAAATATATGAGGTTGAAATTTGTCCCAATGTTAAATGTTGACAACACAATCCAGCTTATCTTGTTGGCTCATGGAAAACCTCAGACAATTCCATGTAAGTTATCATCCAAACCAGGACTCTTTTTTTTTTAATGTTTTATTTCTTTTTGAGAGAGAGACAGAGAGAAAGAGAGAGAGAGAGAGCATGAGCAGGGAAGGGACAGACAGAGAGAACAGAGGATACGAAGCAGGCTCCAGACTCTGTGCTGACAGCAGTGAGCCCAGTGTGGGGCTCAAACTCACAAACCGCAAGATCATGACCTGAGCCAAAGTTGGACCCTTAACCAACTGAGCTACCCGGATGCCCCTAAACCAGGACTCTTGAGGGTAAAAGGGGACAATAACAAAACGGATCACCAGGACAACCACCATAAGCCAGAAATGTCATGGGCACATCAGGAGGTATGGTCATTTTAATTATGCACAGTGAGATTAACTGGATGAACAGCGGAACAAAGTGCTAAGACAATAATAATGACTTGAAACTATTTTTTAGGATTTTGTTTTGCCATTGTTTAAATGTTTACTTCCTTTTTCACAGAACCATATTGAAGCTTACATTTAATAAATTATGACTGGTTCAAATTTTCTTGTCTTAATACAAGCTATAGGACAACTAGCTACAAATGCACAGTATCTAGAAGAAGAAAAAAACAAAAAAGAAAAAGAAAAACAAAACAAAACACTGAATCTAAATAAAATTGGGTTTTAGGCAAGTGAGAATTTTAACCAAACTAAAAAGATGGTCTACAATGCCAATAGTTCTGTTCATCTGTAAATCTCACCTAAGTCATGGAACACATGGTTTTATATATAGTGTAAAAGTCCATATGTAATTTTGCTTCCAGTAAGCATTCTAAGCCATATTTTCTTGTAAGATACTTTTCTGCATAACCTCCCTAAATTCCAAATATTATTTTAAATGTTAACAATTCTAGAAAAATGGCCTTTCAGAATTATATGTAAAATTTCAAGGAAAGGAACTGAACCACGGGTGAGCTGTAAAGGGAAACTTTGACAAGATCGAGCAGACATGACACATGAAAAGCTGAGCGGTTAAGTTATGGTGGATCTCATTTGAGTTAACCAGTCTGTGCTTGCGGATTTTATTGCTACCAGGCACATTATTGTTACCACGCACATGATTTTCAGACTCAAAATTTAAAACTCTTCTTTCTTACGAGTCTCCTTTTGCCTTCATCATTTCCCATCCTGGCTGCTTCTCCTTCTTCTGCGCAAACTCGTGATCTAACCTCTTAACTGGGAAGAGCCAAACCCGGTTGTACAGTTTAACCCGTTTATCAGCCATGAGGTCAGACCTTGTCTTATTTTTTCCCCCACGTTTCTTGCAGACGCAGAATCTGGGCCTTCCTTTCAATGTATTTGCTCTAATCCTCTTCTACAGGAAGTTTCTAGGGACCAATCAGAGCCAAGCAGTTAATACAGTTTTTCTTTTAACCACTTATTCACGGGTCTGGAGAACTAATAGAATCCTATTACAGAATGACCTATGTGTGTTCACACACATGGAGCTGTTTAAGTAGATGTGGTTCTGCTCTCTATGACACCTGTGCTTGTTCATTATTTCTTTTCCTTTCCTGTGATCAGGATAGTCAGAAATACTATTAAATGTGTATGCATTTGAAAAAAGAGGATATGAATGTACAATGCAAGAAACAGTGTGATTTAATAATGTTTAAATACGTATGTCAGGAAGGACATTTCCAGAAAAGAGCAGTAAATATGGAACAGAAAAGAGGAGAGAAACAAGAAAGAAATAGAGGCTCATCCTAGTAGATCAAAACGGAGGTGGGGGGGAGGGCATTTTTCAGTTCAGCTAATTTCTCTCGGTGGTTTATAATCTCAGCCACAAATAATGGTCAAAGAATACATTTGGTGTCATTTCATTGCATAGAGCGTGTATGTCCCTTTTCTGATCACCATTTCCTCTCTATTGAATTTCCTCTAAAAATTGACTTGCCTTTTCTCTAGCCTTAAAGGAAAAATAGATCTTACTTCCCACGTATTTTATAGCTAAAACTTAGACAAAACTTAACTTTCTTCTCCTCTTTTGTGTTTATTTTTATAAGCAGTAAGTGCATATTTCTCAATGAAGAATTTTTTTCATTGGTCAAAATTGTGTAATAGTTATTTTGCTTAGCATGGGATTTTTAGGTTAACTGTTATTACAAAAACCATTGTAGAAAATGTTATTGAAAACACAGAGAAGCAAAAATAAGAAAATTTAAATCACTGAAAATCACAACACCCCAAAATAACCACTATGAAAGTCACTGGTGTCTTCAGTGTTTTGTTTTGTTTTTTGTTTTGGTTTGTTTTGGTTTGGTTTTGGGTTTTTTTATGTTTCTATGTTTTTTTAATGATTAAAGGGCTATTTTGAGGGAAGGATCCTGCCCATCTCAGCATTGTATATTTGTAGACACATATATCTCCTGCATTAATACTGCTCAATCTATATGAAAGAATAATTTTTTTAATGACTGGAATATTTAACCAGAAAATATCTGACATATGCAGCTTCTGCTCAGCTTTCACGGTGCCCTGGTGAGAAGCAGCCGTCGATGCTGTCATTTCTGTGCACACACACAGACATCCATCCATCATGAATATTTAAAATTCAATCATTAGGTGCAGCAGCAGCAACGGGCAGCATATTTGTTGCAACTGATCAGCCACTAATGGTTTAAAAACTTAGAAATTGGGGGCTGCTTTTGTCAATTGAAGAGGATTATTCCGAGCCACTGAAGCTCCTTGTCAGAATGAAAAAGTGTATTGAAAGAGATGGGATTGCATACCCCAGGGTCGCTTACAATATATAATTTACTAAGCACACATGCTTAAGAGAAAAACAAATCAAACGGATGAGATTGGAGAGCCCTAAAATAGCCTCTTGCCCGGATCAAACCTGCCACCCAATAAACAAACAAACAAAATATCCCCGTTCTGTTTCCTCCTGAGTCCCCCGCAAACAGAAATTTCTGCTTATGGGGGTGCTGTGCTTTGTGACCTAGGCCTGGCCCTCCGGTCATTCATTCCTCCGACTTAACTTTCCTTTTCAAGCCAGTCTTTCACAATAGAAGCAGCAGTATATTCTGTTGTCACAATAATCAGGGGAAGTCTGTTTTCTTTCCTTGCCAGGAGTGTGGTGATGAGCAACTAGGCATGGTTGGGAAGTAGGTTTGAAGATTCTGTCTTCAGTGCCCAAAGTAAACAGTTCAGCAGCACCGTCGGCTGCCTAGAGCCAGCCACAGCACCTTGTTCCTTAATCATCCCAACTCTCTAAATCATATTTAAAAGGCTTTGCACAGAGGCCCAGGAAAGGTGTCCCAGCTTACCTAACACTTGCCCATAACCTGAGCTGTCAGGAGTCCTTGAGAGAAAATGACAGTATCAGATATGCATGGAAACACATTTAAAACAAGCATTATATTACCCCTTATGATTATTGCAGGAACCGCTTTTAAAAAAATTTTATGATTTGCTCAACAGATTGGATCAGTGAGCCATCTTGCTCTCTCCTCTCTGCCCTCAGCACCCATGACTTTCCACACTTAACCTGGACCAGTAGTGATCTACGTTAACCCAGAAGAAAGAACGCTATATGTATTTTTTAATATTCTAATTTTACACAGCCTGAATAATGGAGGGAGGCAGGAGGAGAGGAGGGAAAGAAGAATGCAGAGAGGTTTAAGTAGGAAATTTATACCCATTTGCAAGTCAGTTAGAGCTCAGTTCCATTACTCAGTCTCTGGCCTGCCTAGACTCCGAAAATCCTAAGTGTGAACTGTGAAAATCTTATTGAATGGTGTGAGAAAAAGCAGATCCATCCAGTCTTTTTATACAGTTTTGGGCCCCTCCTGCCTCCACTCCCAAATCCCCACCGCCTCTCTGCTCTCAAAGAGCTCTGACATGGCTCAGTGGCTGCAAGGGGAAAACCACACAGTTTTCTTAGAGAATATCAAAATGAATCACCTTGATTTTCTAAATTACAGGATATCCTGATAAAACCACCCAGTAGGTATTTTTAAGTATAGAGGAGAAGCAGGAATGTTTAAATGGAGCTATGTTTTAAGGGCTGCAACCATAGAGAACGGCTCTATCTGCCACCAAAAGTCAGAAATTAATGACTATTTTAAAATACAGACAAAGATGCTTAGTTTGGTGACAGAATCTGGCTGGCAAAATAAAAATAAGGTTCAGTGCTACCTTATTATAATCTATCGTCTGGTCTACACGGTTCCTGGGAATCAGCAGGAAGGGAAATTAAGGCATAAGGTGACCTATGGAGTATTGCATAAAGTCAGCTACAAAGTTGGGGCGAAAAAGCATTCCAGCTCCTTATTATTTTTTTTCTTTGTCACTGTCAAGCTGTCACAAATAACTATAAGAAAATCTGCTTGGGGCACCTCAAACTCTGTGAATTCTCTGTTTATATGGATGTTGGAATTTCTTCCCACTCCTAAAACTATATTCTAGACTAAAGGGTTAAAGATCAACATTACCCTGATAAACCTTACTCCGACTCGAGATTTACTCAACCAACTGTAATTTTACTACCGCACAGATTCAATCTGTTGAGCAAATAAGAATCATTTTGAAAATGACCTACCTATGTATTTATTCAGTTTGTATTTCAGAATTATAGTATCGGGCATAGGAGATGGTGAATGCCATCTGAAACTATTAGGTGATGCCAGTGAAACTATTATATACCACTTACCATAGATTTATAAATGGAACGACAAAATAGAAGAAATCACATCACATGTGAAAATAAGAAATCACATCACAAATGCTTTAGTTCAGTTAAGCATCTGTTTTAAATCCAAAGACATTGAGATGAGTAAAATTGCAGCTCAAAGCGGCTTCCTGCTTTGTCTTGGTCTTAAGTCAGTCTAAATCCAGATAGCACTTAGTGTGTGAGATCTTAGTACAGTCATGAGAAGAATATAGGCATTAATGGAAACTTTCTGACATCTCCGTGTTCAGAAATGAACTTGTCATGCAGCAAAATATGACTTCCTTGCACTTACTTAGTTTTTCTAACTTTCATTCCTACCTGGGTACCTCTGCCAATTTGACCTGATTCAGACACCTTGACCTTGGATAAGGACACTCCTATTTGCATTCTTCTGTCTTTTTCCATTTCTGTGTTGGTGCACCTTCTATGTACTCTGTCTAGTGCAGCCGTACATCTAAATACTTCCCCTTCTCTGTCATCCTCTCTGTTTCTCCCCTTCCATCTTCTTACTTCCAGATTGTCCTCTCTGTTACACAGTGGCATTGCTGACTACCCACGCATACACTCTCTTCTTGAGATCTGTCCTCAGAATGCAATTCTGGGAGCCATGAGGCTTAGCAACCATTCGACTGGCCAGCCAACACCCATTATCTCCTCTTTAAAAGAAGAATGTCGGGGCGCCTGGGTGGCGCAGTTGGTTAAGCGTCCGACTTCAGCCAGGTCACGATCTCGCGGTCCGTGAGTTCCAGCCCCGCGTCGGGCTCTGGGCTGATGGCTCAGAGCCTGGAGCCTGTTTCCGATTCTGTGTCTCCCTCTCTCTCTGCCCCTCCCCCGTTCATGCTCTGTCTCTCTCTGTCCCAAAAATAAACGTTGAAAAAAAAAAAATTAAAAGAAGAATGTCCCTGGGATGACTGGGTGGCTCAGTCGGTTAAGCGTCCATCTCTTGATTTCGGGTCATGATCTCACAGGTCATGAGTTTGAGCCCCATGTCAGGCTCTACACTGACAGTCCAGAGCCTGCTTGGAATTCTCTCTCTCCCTCTCTCTTTGTCACTTCCCCACTTGCAGTCTCTATCTCTCATAAATAAACTTGAAAAAATAAAGAAAGAAATCCCCTCCAGGAGAAAAAGCGTGTTCACAATGATATAAAGAAGGAAAAGAGGGCAAATGATGTGGGCCAGAATTGAACTAAACCAGTGACAGACTTTTGCCCAGCCCTCTGGCTTTTGAGCAGTAGCTCTTGGCCCCTCTGCTCACCAAGGCCCCAGTCTCTCCGCTGTGCAGCCTTACAGCCCAACTTCATGTCATGCCACTGTTGAAGGCCTGCACATCTGGGTTGTTTCCCCATACTTCCTCTATCTCGCCCACACTGTCAATGCCAGCCCCTCAGCAGCAGGAGAAGAAGGGCAGTTGGCTGTGCTTATGGGGAGGGTACAGTCTAGGATGGAGAAAAAGAGATTGTACAAGGCACTGGGTAGACGATTAAGACTACATGCTGCTCTGACAGCCTACTTGTCCCAACTGATTCCAAACGTGTTGGCGGTGATTCTGAAGCCTATAGAAAAACTATCAGATCTTAAGAGATTGAAAAGTTCACCAATAGTCTACCCTTTGAGAAGGAGTATGCCCAGCTTTGTATTGTCAATCCCCATATCATATCTGTGCCTAATGAACAAGATAAAGACACCAGAATGCCACCAACATCTAAATAGTGGCATCTAATTGATTTTAATCTTAGTTCAACAGTGTGACCAGAAGGATGTTTCAATTACTACCACCATATGGGACACCCAGTGTCTGATTAGTAGGGATGCTCCTGTTCTTCATTCTTTCGAGAAACTACTTATTATTCTGTAAGTTGTTGTCTCCTTCAATGAAATTGTGCCCCAACGGGCTCAAATAGTGTGCATAGATACTTGAAGGTGCTTAACTTACAGCCAGAGTGTGGCAAAGGCTTTGGAACAAGCTGGTCCTATGTAAACAGATTCTACCAGTGGTGTAGCAGCTGCAGACTTCCACTGTAACCTCACCTCACATATTAGTTGTGAATTTGATAAATGCCATCCTGAAGAGCAATTGATTTATTAATTAGCTGATTCAGAATGTTCTTAGGACTCATTTGGGATATGGAGTCATTATAATTTAAAAATGTCAGTGCAGTGCAATAGAAGACGAAAATGGCACTTCCCAGGGGCCCTGTGGGCAAAGCTTTCTCCTTTGGTGGGTGGGGTGTTTCTCTGCGGCCATAACGCCGCCCACAGGAGGTCACCTCATTGGGCGAGTGAGGTCTCCGGAAGTTCCTACCATGAAACAGCTGGAATCCAGAGCAGGATGGGATCAGACCAAGCAGGATAGTTTTGGCTATTAAACTCAGGATAGTAGCTGTTTCATTAGAAAATGCAAACAAATTAAGGTACTTTACGACTAACTTCTAGAAAAACCCTAACTGTATGTAATTACCTATACCTATGAATAGGTAGTCGATACATTTCTTTTGGAAGGTTTGGTGAACTGAGAAGGTAAAAATATGGGCTACATTAAATTATCGTGAATATTAACTAACTGGGTTTTTGGTTTTGTTTTTTGCATCGTCCTTCAACACGGGTAATTAAGACCTGACGGTAAGTCGGCATTTTAGTTCATACTTTTTGAAGCACTGTACCTCCCTGTACTGGAACTGGATAGTAAATCTAAATTACTGTCTGCTGTGGTTTCTAAACATGAGCACATTGACCCAGAAAGGAGGCATGTCTTAGTAGCATACTCACCTTTGGGGAAAAGACAGATGTATTCTTTCTGTCGTGTGTGGAGTTCTACAGTAAACCGAGGAGTTGGGTTGAGGGAAGGAGGGTAATTGCCAGAGCCCCATTATCCAAATGGATGCACACACAGCTTTGGGGAAGAACAGATGCCACTAGTTACAGCTCCAGTCCTACCTTTTCTTGCGAGGAAGAAGTTGAAGAAGGCGCCTGCCACTAACAAAAGGAGGCGGGATGTTTATTGCAGTAAAGCTTCGCTGACGGCATTGGACCACAGACAGCCTCAGAGCTTCCTGAGAGCTCCAGCGGCTTGAGAAAAGTACTCCAGTAACTCCAAAAATCAGATCACTGGGTTTCTTGCACAGGTTCAATGCTCAGAATGGCATTGACAGCTCGGAGTGGAATGAGCAAGGACTTTACAGTCAGATGAATCAAGGTGTGAATCCAGCGCTAGTGGGGTGATTTTGAACAAGTTGATTAATCTCCTTAAGCCTCACTGTCCCCAGCCTCTGTGTGTGTGTGTGTGTGTGTGTGTGTGTGTGTGTGTGTGCGTATGCGTGTGTGCCTGTGTGTGTGTGTGTGTGTGTGCATCTCCGTGTATGCATGTCTAGAAATCCTACCTCCTAGGGTTGTGGAAATCGTTAAACTAGATAATGTATATGAAAATGACTGGTATGCATTAGATGCTCAGGAAATGCAATTTCTCTTCCTTTTTTCAGATATGTGATATGGTCACCTCTTTATTTTGGTTTCCTTGTGTATAAAATGAGGGATAATAATGTCAACAAATATTTATCTGCTTACAACACTTATATTAAAAAGCAAGTATTTTAGCATCAGTAAAACAACCCTCCCTTCTTTTCAACTCCCCTTCCCCGTTTGACATCTTTCAAACCTCTCTGCCCTCTTCAAATGAGAACTTCAGCTCAGTGTCCAGTCACGGGGCATGAGCAGAGCTGTGCTCCGTGTGGGCTGTGAATGCATCGCCACTACCGTGGCTGGAAGCCTTCGTCCTCCCAGGGGACGCCTTGTCTGCAGGTACTGCCCCCAGCCTGCAATGAACTCAGGACCTTTTATTGATCTTGTGTGCAGCTGGCTCCACTGTGATACCAGGAAGAATGGAGGTTGCTGGCCCTGGACTTGGTCCTGGACAAATAAATGTGTTTGTCAAAGCCCTTTCCTGACATTGGTTGTCTCAAACCCAGGTGGCATTGTGGAGAGTAATTAGTTCTCTCTATTGGCGGGAACATCGGGAAGGTCTGAACCGCTTACCAGTGGACACATGCAAAAAGATTCTGTTAATGCAGCTGTTACTTGCCTTTTCATCATGCTAATGGGCAGCCTGTAAGAAATTTGACTTCCTATCACTGGCACCAAGCAACACCTATCAAACAAAGCATTGTTTCTTCTCACCGTTGATAAGTGTGACTTGTGGAGGCCAGCGATAGGATGCTCATTTTTATCTGCTAAGTGCACAGCGCTTGTAAAAAACCAGCAGTGGCCTTGTTACCACTTGACATGACACTAGGTTTAGCTGTTTACATTGACACACTGCTGCACCCTTTTAGAGCTGCAGCCGGGGGTCAGACTCATTAGACGATAGTGAGGCAGCATCTGGTGGGATTCTCTCTGCCCCTCTGTTGGAGGCAGCAAAGGCAAGGAGCTTGCATCTTGGAATGGGTGACTTTTAGTTCTTTTCTTTGTTATGATTATTTGAGAACCCCTGTTTATTCTTTGACCATATGTGGAGAAGATGAGAGAGAAAGCAAGCTCTGGAAATAGCATTCACCCCAGCGATGAAGGAAAGGAATGCTGGGCCTGCTGTGTGTTGCTTTTCTCCTTGCTAACGCTTCTGCTCTTTGTTACCCAGGAGGGCTACAGAGAGGCAGTGAAGTACACGCGTCTCTCTTGCTGCAGCAAACAAGGCTGAAAAGCCGAAGTAGAATGAGTGGAACTTCAGACTTAGTCCTTTGTTTCTTTCTTTGTCCTCCATTTTTTAATGAGTATTGCCTTGACACATTTGGTGACTACATTGATCTCGTGTCTTTTGGTTCTGGTGTTGTTATCCCTTTGGACATTTAGGAAATGGAGGGTGATATTCCAGAATCCTCGGCTCATTTGCAATCACTGTGACCGGATGAATTGCTGATAACCTAGAACAGCTGGAGTGCTTGTCGAATCAAGAGCTGGAGCCAAGGTCTTCACTCTGGCCACGTAGGGCTCTCCACCCATGAATGCATGTGCAGAAGAATGCACATGACAGATGAGAAGCTGTGCAACCCCATCAGGTGTTCTTGTAGAGCAGGCTGGCTGCAATGGGAAAACAGTGCAGTCATCGTCCATTTTTATTGAGGTATCATTGACATATAAAGTTACGTTAATTTCAGGTGTACAATACTTGTATACATTATGAAATGATCACCACAATAAGTCTAGTTACCATCCATCACCATACACACTTACCAAAAAAAAATTTTTTTTCTCCTGATGAGAACTTTTAAGATCTACTTTTAAGATCTCGTCTTAACAAGCAACTTTCAAATATGCAATACAGTGTTATTAACTATAGTCACCATGCTGTATATTATATCCCCAAGAGTTATTTATTTTACACTCATTTGACAAAGCAACTACCACATCATTCTGCCCTTGCCCTTGGAGACTGGATCATTTCATTTGTCAAGAATATTCCTTGCCGGGCCTTCTCACCGCTGCTGTTAACATTGCACAGTGGGTTCTTCCGAATGATTCTCATTAGGTCATGTCAGGAGATGTTTGGGCGTTTTCCTAAAGCACATCATATGACATAGCAGTGCTATTGAATCACAAAGCTCTGAGAAGTTTCATCAAGATTTGTCAGGGCTTTTTCTCTACTCAAGCATTATGATACTCAGTTTGCAAGTCCCTTGTTGTCAGCCTGTCCTGGAATTCACCAGCTCTGGGAAGGATCTCATTTCATGCACTGTGCTTACACCTGCGCCTTCTCTTCCTATATTCCCGGTAGCTGGCCATCAAGACAGGATCTTGGGGACCAGGAGCCTTGGAACCATTGAGTGGCTTAGCGTGGTGTATGTGTCATCGTCATCTCCACCCAGGTCTCTTCCAGGTCCTGGGATGCTGCCAAGAACTTCCATGCACGGGAAGAGAGAGGTGTCCGTGGTGGTATGAGTACTTGCACACAAGATGCCTGTCTGTCTTTGGGGCACGTTTGACACCTTTCCATTCACCTGAATTTACCCAGAGTAAACCACGGTGCTGGGTCAGAGGCAGGGGGGGTTGGTGATTCTGGGTACTCATCTCCACTGCTGGCCCCCAGCGGCAGCCTCTGCCCACATCTCCTCCCCCCGGCCCCTTCCCCACGGCTCCCCTTCAGAGCCACCGTCTCCTTGTCTCTTTGCAGGTCATTTATAATCAGCAGTCATGGCGTACAGGCCTCATTAGTGATATAGCCATTCCTTCAGTGCTTCAGAAATAATCATTTAGAAAAAAATGCACGGTTTCCTTCCCTTGAGAGCCCATGAGTGATGAATTTATTTCAGTTTGGCTGGCTTGGCTGTCTTGCTCAGCCTTATTTCCATATTTATTTCAACAAACAATGTAGGGTGGGAACGAGAAAACACATGCTGGGAGTACACACTCGCTGCATATCTGCTCCCAAATGCAATTCCTCTTGAGGGAGGTGTAGAAGGAATGCCAACAAAAGTACCCTCCATGTTAAAAAAGAAGAGCTCTGTTGGACTCAGGATGCTACGTAGCAGGAGAGGAGCTAGTTCTGATTGTTCGTATTTGAAAAATTGTGGGTAACATGCCAGAAGCAATCAATTCTTAGCCCCCATTCTGGTAAAGGTGTCTCAAGAGGGCTTCAGCCTTTGACCCCCTTGCTCTCGTAGGATCTGATTTCTGTGTTGGTGGACAGCAGTGAACTTTCTCTGCCAACTGAGAATCAGATGCTTCTGTCTGGTTCTCTTCAAGCAGACCTCGATCCCTGTAAGGTGGCGGGGGCGGGGGGGAGGCATATGTGGGGATCATAGGCTGCTCCGACAAGGAACGATGCCAGCAGGTTCTTGATGGCGAATGGTGTCCTCAAGCCAGACTTGCAGATGCGCAAGCCACCTGGCTTCCAGAAATCTGCTCTCTGAAAAGACGTTTCAGCTTTATTAAGAATTTGGCTAAGGCTTGGCACTTAGCTCACCTGATTTTTTAGAGTGAATGTTTTCAAGTGACTTCAGCCACAGATCAGAAGACCTCAGAAATTTATTTAGAGCTATGTCACTGGCACTGTATCAAGTGGCCAAGCCACATCAGCGTCGTTAACCTCACCATTACAAGCCAAGGCAGCGAGGCGCATCCGCATCTTGATTCAGGGATGCTTTGAAAGTGGCAATTAGTGTTTAATAATAATAATAATAATGGCTTTTCTGTTCTAGGCTGAAAAGGACTAGAATGTGCAAAACAGTATCTTGTCCTGAACAAAACACCATTTTTCTTATAGAAAATTTAGACAATACACCCGTTCTATAAGAAAAAAAATGGAAAAAGCAAAGGAGTAGAAGAACCAAAAATAATTTTTTTTATTCAGGGACCTGAACAGCTACACTTCCAGAATTTCCTCTTCTCAGAAATGCATTTTACTAAGTTTAGGATTCTTTTTTTCTAGGAAAGGTATCTTGCTTTTCCCAGACTAGTCCAGTGGACCAAGCAGAAGTGCTCAGAGGTGAAGAAAAAGAAATATTGAATATCTAATGGTACCGCCCTCCCCAAAATTAATCTCAAAAAGATACTAGACAGGAGGGAAGGAGGGGCTCTAAGTGTAGGTAAATATCTGTAAGGTACAGAGATACTGCTGAAATGCAGCATTTCTTTAGAAACAGCCCAGAAAAGAAAGTTAAAAAATCTAGTGCCTCACTGAAAATTAATGGTAGATTCACATACATGCTATTCTCGCTAGTAAGAGTAGGCAAAGGGAGGAAGACATATTGGGGAGGTATGAACAGGGCAGCCTCCAGCACCTTCCATCACCCCAGTAGTGATGATCTAGGAAAATGTACCACAAACCCAGTCTTTGCCTAACCAGCCAATTCCCTTGTTGGGAGTATGACCTAAAATGGACAGATCTCTCGGGCAGCTTATCCTCCATCATTTTGTCTAATGTAGACCGTACAACATGGTTTTTGTTCAACTGAAACAGTTTTTATTATCCTTACAATAGCATTAGTAGCATTATAAAATAATTGTAAGTGTAATGTAGGAGAAAGCTCTTCTCTTATCCTGTCTCAGAGCTGAACCGTGCTCTTGCGGCAAAAGAGATTACAGTAGGGGTGGGGTAGGGGTTATAGTAACTTTTCAGCAAATTAAAGATCTGTAAGTACCTCAGACCTTCCTGAAGAAATCGTTGAATCATAATAAAAACAATATTGTCTTGTAAGTGAGGGTAAAGATGTATTCCACCAAGAATAAAGTTAGTCCAAGCTCGCCAGCTTTCCTTGGCCTTCGGAGAAATGCACAGGTTATCAGGCAGCCAAGAAGGGTCCCTCATCATCCTATCAAAGGAGGGCTTTGCTAAGCCCCAGGGGTTTGCTTGCTGGGACTGTAGTACTCCATTTTTAATTGATAATTTGACCACCCCTGCATGTGGCATTAAGACCGCAGAAGTTGATAACTGAATAAAGCTGATCATCACCATGGTTTTGAATTAGAAATAGTTCTAGGGGCGCCTGGGTGGCTCAGTCGGTTAAGCGGCCGACTTCGGCTCAGGTCATGATCTTGCGGTCCGTGAGTTCGAGCCCCGCATCGGGCTCTGTGCTGACAGCTCAGAGCCTGGAGCCTGTTTCGGATTCTGTGTCTCCCTCTCTCTGACCCTCCCCCGTTCATGCTCTGTCTCTCTCTGTCTCAAAAATAAATAAACGTTAAAAAAAAAATTAAAAAAAAAAAGAATTAGAAATAGTTCTCATAACGACCCTCTGAGAGTATTTCCTATCACCAACCTGACTCCTGCTTGATTGTATGGGTCTGTGATTTTATTGTATTGATATGTTTCTCCCAGCGGCCCTTTCAGATTTTTTTTCTTTTACTGATAAGTTGGCAGATGGTAGGAGTGTAAAGCAGACACGCTGATTGAGTGGCAAAACTATAGATGCTTGTCTGGTCTCTGTACCACCTTTCTGCTCCTATTTGTATTTATCTGTTTATTTATGTATCTGTTATTTTGGGACGTTTTCTAATGTAGTTTATCTGCAAAAATGGGGAGTCTTGGTGTCTTCTTCCAGGCGTGTCAGCCCTAGAGAGCCAACGGCATAATGATCCACCATCTCTCCTGGCTTCCCTGATGAGGTTCTGTGTAATCTGCCCTCTCTCGCAGAACCCCAATAGCATCCCCTGATACAGCCCTAGATCTCCTCATTCAGGGCTTCCTTACCTTCAAGGGTAAGCATAAAAACATGTTCCTGAGTATCAGCTCCCTAAATTATTAGATTATTGTCTTTTCCATTATACAGGTGGAATTTTTCTTATAATGGTGCATTTGGATTTGCTTCTTTTGAGCCACAATATGTTCTTTCTTCATGAAAATAATATTTGCCTCTTCTGTTGTTGCAAGAAGGAAATGAAGGGCCTCTTTGGAAAAGTTATATTAAACCTGGGTGAGAAGCAACAGGATGTAATAAAAAAAAAAAAAAAAAAAAAACCTCCCAAATGAGATTTAGGAAGGTTGAGTTCAAGTCAAGGAGCTGACAGTGCCCAGTTACTCATTTTGTCTCAGTAACTGTAGGTCATTGAGTAGAATAGGGCTGGTCTGCATTGGTAAAATGGGGAGGCCAAATTAGATCACTTCTAGGCCCCTTTCAGCCTAAAACTATTTTACTGGCGTGTGAATGTGTAGTGTTATCCTGGGTGTCTGTATGTTGCCCCCCACTGTTGGGTGGTCCTACAAATGCAGTTAGAGTCTGTGTACAGCTTTCTGCTTCCTAGAAGCCCATAGGCTCGGACTCTGGAAGAAATATGGCAAAGACCAAAATAAAAGCAGTCTTCGGACACCTCAAATAATAAATGAAAGCCAAACTCATGAATCTTTAGTCAGTCGGCAGCGTTCATTGAACACTTAGCTTTTGTAGCGTAATATCAGGCTCCCTGAGGCATAAGCTAAAACTCGTTCACCAGCACACAAGACAGAAATGTAAACATGCATGCAACCAGGAGTACTTGAGCACTTGGCCGGCACCTGGGGTCTTCTCTGAGCTGGGATGGAAGGGTCGGCTCTGTCCCTGAGCCTCTGCTCTTAATGAAAACATTTACTTTAGTTAAACTTCAGTTAGCTTTAGTTTAAATCCAAATTATTACATGCAAGAACATGCATCGGGAGAGGGGAGATCCTCTTACCTTATTCCCCTGTCCGTACAACTGGGATTTTTGCCAGAGCTGTCTGCTTCCTCACCCAACCGGAAACGCATTGGTAGAATGTGAGTAAAAGCCCAGGACTCCTGTAAGATTACTTTTTCCCTTGTGAACTGAACAGTATTAATTTCTTGGAGTAAAAATAAAATCAGGGTTAGTTCATGTTCCACACCCTGTCTCTAACTATACTTAATTCCCTGTTGGTCTCACCCAAAGAGGGGCAGTCACTCTTCAATGATCTGTGTAGTCATTAACATTACTTTGACTCAAAATTAGTAAAATGCCCAGAGTGGGTATATGCATTGCTTCACATTCAGGCAACCCTGCTTTATTCCACGGTTCCTCCACACTAGCCCAACCAATACTGGGCAAAAGTGTATGTCAGGGGTGAGGGCGGTTATTTTAGAGGTTTGCTGCTCTCCACGGAGCCAACAGCCTCAGCTTCACTTTGGAACTTGCTAGAAGGGTAGAAGCTCAAGCCCCACTCACAACCTACTGAATCAGAATCTGCATCTCACTACAGTCTCAGTGATGACTATGCACCTTCAAGCTTGAGAAACACTGTTTTACAAACAGCACTGGCTGGTCACAGGATCCCCATGTTTCATAGAGGAGTGGCAGCTTGGGTGTCCACAAGAAGGAACTAGTAACAAGTAGAAGCCACAGGGTAACCTCCCCGCCCCCCCAACCCCAGATAAATGCCAGATCCTTCAAGCCAACACTGTGATCCACAGAAGATAGTATTGTTACAAGAGGACGAAAGAGCAATCTTCACCCACCCTAGAAACCCATAACATCACCAGTTGTTTAATATGGATTCTGATAGAAGTGTATAAATCCTCGGGCAGAAAGCTTTTGTGTAGGAATGAAGATAAGTTTCCTGTTACAACCCATAGTGGATTGAAGTATGATTTCAAAATGGCAGCGTGCTGTATTTTCCATTCTGTTTCCCTTGTACCCGTCACCAGGTTGCAGAAGTGATTTTGGATATCTCTTAGGATAAAGTTTAATGTGTACTGAAAGTGGGGCGCATCTTTATTCCGCACCACCCCCTCCAGCTTCTTTCCCTGATTTTTCTTCTTCAAAATCCTTGGTGTAGATTTCTTCCCGCTGTTCGGGAAGCCCACCCCCACCCACAACCTATCAGAAACACTTCAGTTTTACGCAGGGTCCCCCCTATGAGAATGGCTGCAGCTATTTACTTTCCTAAGAGCTTATAGGAGACCCCCGCCCCCACCCCATCAGCAGCCTCACCCTGGTTCTGACCAGCTGCCTCTTTTTATAAGGCCCTGGAGACTGAAGCAAATGGGCAAGTCGGTTTGTCCCCAAGCCACAACCCTGGGGTAATGATGATGGAGAACTGCAAGCAACCAGCCCTTGGCACTGCAGTTTTTGAATAGGAAGGAAACGCAACAGCTGCGGGAACAAATTCTTTCATCTTAAACTTAGGGCCTCTGAACTCCTAGTCGAAACACTGTTTCTCATCATATTCCTGCCAGTAGGACCAGGACTGCTCCCCGGAAAGCGTTATTTCTTGGGTTTTCTCCTGTCTTTTCTCTTTCCCCTTGGCTGCTCCACTCCTCTGCTCTCCCACTCCCCGAATCGAACATGTACAGATTTTACGGTTCACTGGAGAATAAGTGGCTGTCATTTCACAGACGGGCCAGGATGTAATTAGCCACAATGCATTGGAGTAATGGAACAGATGTCTCTTTGTAAACTGAGTTTGCTGCCGAGCACTGCGTGTGTGTGACCTACGGACTGCTGCGGGCGGTTCCATGCTGCTCCCCGCCCCGCCCCCCTTTCTTTCTCATCTTCCTCTGGCCCTTCTCTGGGTTCAAGAGCCAGAGGCTGGGCTCACTTGAGTGCTTGTGTCTTGACTGTTTTTGCTCTTTCCCTCCGTGCTGCCTTGGCTCACTTCTGCTGCTGAGAAGCCACTGGTGACATGCGGAAGAGCAAGGAAACTGAACCTGCCTGTATTGGCGTAGTCATTCACAGCAGAAAAGGTGATACCCCTCTTATGAGATAATTGGCAGTTTCAAGTTGCACTTATTACTGGATGATAATACACCAGCAAAATCATGAATTACTGTTACGTTCTCTGGCCTGTTGTTGTTTCTCTTAACTAGAAATAAAGGAGATGTGTCTCTCTCCTTCCAAGGTTATTATTAAGATTTTAGAGAAAGAGCCCATGCCGGACACAGAAGAATGATACACACAAAACATCAGATGCTTAAACTTACTGCTAAGTAACCTTTAAGATCATTTATTTATACAGATTATGTGATCACATAGACCTCTGCTTTTCTACACGTTTTATTTTAATATGAAGGTCTTTCCTTTTAAAGAAAAATAATTTTTAAGTAATAACTTCTTTGTATCCTTATTTTCGAGGCTGGAGTTTTAGTAAGAAGATACCAGGAAAAAAATTCCTGCTGTATTTACTGCATCGCCCCTCGAGACAGAGCGGAGAGGTACAGACAGTACCTATATCCCAAGTTCTCCATCAAGTCTCCCACACACACTGAGAGGAAAACAGACCTTAGTCAAATATGTGGGGAATGGTGCTGGCCTTTGTTCATCGCTTTATCATGTTCAGTTTGAGTGATTTTTTTTCTTCTGGCCACATGCTCAGAATCTTGGCCCTGGCCACACACAGGAGAAGACGGTCCCATGTTTGGGTCTAAGGTTATGCCCCACTGTGTACATGTGTGTGGCACATTTGTCAGGTGAGAAGTGCCCTTCTGGCTCTCACTTGGTTGGTCACTGAAATCAGCAAGGCCTCATCCTCTTGGTCAGTGATAGAAGATGTTGCTACTACATATCATGCCTTTAGCAGTAAGCAGGGAACAGTGTGTTTATCATACAGGAGATCTGACTGCACAGAGACAGGAGCATCTCATTGTGGAGGTTCTAATAGGGATCTCAGGATTGGGTTTGGGACTGGATGTCAGTGCATCTTAAAATATTTGGTTAATTCAGAGTTTTCATCCTAAGATTTTAGGTGTCATTTTGCCCAAAACAGAGCCAGAGACCTTCATTTGAGCTTTTAAAAATCATTAAAAATTTAAAACAGCAGTCTAAAGTTAATTTTTACCCTGGGGATTTTACAATAAATAATAGGTGGAAATAGATCTCTGGTGTATGAAATTGATACTTCTACTCGTTTAGCAACAAGTAATCGGAAACCTCCTCATATGACCTCATTGATTGTCCCTTGCTTATGAAAGTTGAAACCTCTTCTATTCTCTGAGGGATTTTTGTTGATCATGATTGTGTCATTGGTACAAATTTTGGAAAAGGAAATTCTCGTTTTTTTGCTAATCTTCTTAGAGCCTAGAAACCAGAATGTGGAGCACCTGATGTGGCCTAAATACTCTTATCAATATCACTTTTATTGTTTTGGTTTCATAGTTGAAAGGAATCCTTTGTATCCTCTAAGTACATTATAAGCTCTGTTGTTAATATAACTGTTTCTGAATGATTTCTGCCTCCTAACTAATGCCACATTGGGTTCAGTCCCCAATTTCATGAGAGATCAGTAATTGTCCATGAGATCACATTGTGTGCCTCCTTGAGGAAAGGAGAGTTGATAGGATCAGGTCTTATTTCTTTTATTCTCAAAAACTGCCACAATGCGCAAAATAGTTGGTGTTTATTTTAATATGAACCAGATTTTCAGAAATGTAAATTATATGGCATCATTGTTTATTTTGAAATTAAAGACATCTCATATAGCCAGGATGTATTGACATTTTACGGGATCTGTGGGTAGAAAGGATTGTCAAGGTCAGCTGGCTCAACCTCTTGCCAAGAGCAAGAATCTCCTCCAAAATTCTTTGTCAGGATGACTGTCAAGTCCTTGTCATTCATTTTCATTTGTTGGATGCGGAATGATTTGAAAGTCCTTCCTTGCATTCAGATAAAGTCAGTCTCCATGTAAACCTCCACCTTGTTCTGATGTCATGTCACAGGGTAAGTGTACCCCTTCATATGCAGTCTTTAGGGAATTAACAAAAGCTGTGCTATTTCTCTACTTTCTCTTTCCCAATTTGGCCATTCCCATATCCTCACCTTGTATTAGCATGATTATCTGACCTTTTGTTACAAAGGTTGTCCTCTTTCAGACATGCTGGTGATAACTGATATATTTTTAAAAATAAAATTCCCAGGTCTGTATATAAGATCCCAAATGTCATTTGACCAATGCAGAGTTTCATAAAAATTATCACAACTTGCCCACAGCTTAAAAAAGTGCTTGCATCAATTAAAAACCTCAAATCTTGGGGCGCCTGGGTGGCGCAGTTGGTTAAGCGTCCGACTTCAGCCAGGTCACGATCTCGCGGTCCGTGAGTTCGAGCCCCGCGTCAGGCTCTGGGCTGATGGCTCAGAGCCTGGAGCCTGTTTCCGATTCTGTGTCTCCCTCTCTCTCTGCCCCTCCCCCGTTCATGCTCTGTCTCTCTCTGTCCCAAAAATAAATAAATGTTGAAAAAAAAATTTAAAAAAAAAAAAAAAAAACCTCAAATCTTTTCATATGAACTGCATTTAAACAAGATTTTCCCAGCACAGTACAAGAGCAGTTATATTTGTGAATCTGTATATTCAAGTATTAATATGCCTCTTCCCTGGCTTGCCAAGATTTATTTTTTTTCTTGCAATTGTCATTCTTCCTTCTTACTACAGTATACAAATCACTCATACAAATGGAGAGCAAAATTCCGTCAGGAGTTATCCATCACTACGCAGTAGAATCCAGGCCCTCTTGCTGTGTCATCCAATCTCATCATCTGCCCTCTGTCCACCTTCACAGCCTCCTCTCCTTTCCTTCCCTCGTGCATCCTCTGGGACCTGCCACAGCAGTCCTTCAAATACAACGGTTCTTCATGTCTTCATACAGGCTATGTCTCTGCCTAGAAGGCTCTGGCCACACTTTATCTGACTCATAAACTTCTTTTTGTCCTTTAAGGCTTAATGCAAACACCACTTCTTACGTTTGTGGTTACAAAGGTGGGATGGGACAGGGCGGGGGGGGGGGGGGGGCGCGGGGGGGGCAGAGGGGAGGAGGAATTGGAGGAAGGTAGTCAAAAGGTAAAAAAGTTATAAGATAAAAAGACAAAAAGGTTATAAGATAAATAAGTGCTCCGGATGTAACATACAACATGATGACTGTAGCTAACACTGCCATATGGTCAGTTTCAAAGTTATTAAGAGAATAGATGCTAAGAGTTTTCATCACAAGGGAAAAAACTTTTTTTTCTTTTTCTTTTTTAGTATCTATATGAGGTAACGGATGTTAACTAAACTTACTTGGTAACTTGGTAGTCATTTCACAATATAAATTATTATGCTGTACATCTTAATCTTATATATAGTGCTGTATGTCAATAATACCTCACTAAAGTGGAGGGGGAAGAAAGGACAAGAAAAAAGAAAAGATATACGTGCAACGGACAGAGTCAAGAAGGGTAAAAGCAAAATTAAAAATATTTCTGGGGAAAACAAAACAAACAGAAAAAAAAAAATCACTTCTGCAGGCCCATGAGGGTGGTGGGCACATTCGAGGATTTCCACCCCATAACCAAACTTTGAAGCCAACACTCCTGCGTATTTTTGGTTTGTTTTGGTTTTAGATTATAAATAGAGACCATAATTCATCAGTCATTAAAATACTTAAAGAAAAGAGATCTGCCTCTTCTGCAAAGCCTTCTCTGACCACTTTCAACCTTCATCTCCTTGAAGAACCCAGTCCACACTGTCACTGCGATCTGTATCACTTGCTATGTGGCATCTAACTGGTTGTTCACTCGTTTGGCCTCCCCAGACTTTCAGCTCCTTGATGTCAAGGTTTTACTTTCTGTGCTGTTTCACTGTCTAGCACAGTGCTTAGCATCTAGTAAGATTATATGTATATGTGATAGCTCGACGGGTCTTCTTGTACACTTACCTCTCTTTGTTCAAAAGAACCGTGAAAGAGGTTACGTCAAATCCCTTGCTCAAGACACCCTGACCTATTAGTGTAGTGACACCATTGCAGCAATGATTTGTTGGTTTGTTTTTCTCCCCCTTTTAAAAAGCTCAGGCTTGGTGTTCTAGTGCCAAAGCTTTCTGAGCATGCTGAACGTCTACTACTTAACTGACTGTTACAAATACCATTATGTCTCCTTCCTAAGCCATCTTATAATTGTTTTTTTCTAAATGTTAATGGGCTTACGATTAACTATAATTGCATCCAGGAACCCACATTGAAGAATAATTGCAGGTGCTTATTCACTCACTTTTTAAATGCCTACTGTGTGCAGAGATGTCAGACAAATAACATGCTGACGGCACTGTAATGACTGAATATAATCAGCAGGCAAGACGATGCTGGATTCTTCAATTACGTGCTCACTTTTTCAAGAGTTGACATACCACCGCTGTATTTATCATCAATTAAATTTCCCTATATTAGTTACTCGCAGTAATTTTTGAGGCAATCACCTCAGCTCAAATTGCCATAGCAAACCACATAATCTCACCAAATAGAATTATTATCAGCAGTCATCATCCTCATCAGTTCTTTATTAAAGACTCATTTCTCAAACCATTTTAAATTGTGGCTTAGAGTAAGTCATTTATAACCACATTTTGGAAATAGGCACATTATATTTCCATTTCATAAATATGTTTTATTAGTAATGAGTAGTATAGTATGAGATTACTATTAGTATTCTCAGCATAGGTTGGAAAATGCTTAATTAACAAAGATATTGGATTGGAAAAAAAATGACTCTGGGCATATTTCTTCTTGACCAAATTATTGTCTCTTTTTTTCCCCTCTAGTCCCTGGTAATTTTTAATTGCATGCACCTATCTCAGAGAGGGGATTTCCAAGGGACTGTGTAGGGAAGCAGAAACCCAGTGAAAGCAAACTTTCTGGAAAGACTTCCCTGTCACTGTGTCAGGATCTCCAAGTAACTTCACCCCTGTTAAAAAAAAACAAAAACAAAAACAAAAACAACTATCAGCAGTCAGTCTTTGTTGAAGAAGGACATTGCTAAGAATCTCTCTCTCTCTCTCTCTCTCTCTCTCTCTCTCTCTGTTTTGCGAATCATAAAGAAAGTAGATTCCTGTTCTGGTTTTGGTAGCCTAAAACTGGTATTTGAAAATCCTGAGCCATTTTTTCTGTCAACCTTCAGGTGTCTTTCATTCTGAGGACATATAACCCTCTGTTTTCCATGCTCTGATTCAGCCTCACTTTTTAAAAGAGCAGTGAGCACCACGGGGTTCACTGTGACAGGGAAGCCACGGAGATGTTGATATTGTACTAATATCAGAGATTGTACTAATCTTGGGTGCAAACAGGTTTGCTTTCGCCAAAACCTTTCCTTTAGAGCTTCTAGTTTGCTATCTTTTTGTCCTCCGCTCTCATAGGAATTCTTTCACTGTTTTCATGTTATGACATTAGTCGTGGTGCCTTTAGCTTCCTTGTATTATCTTGAATGAGATGTGGTCTTTCGGCTATTTTCCAGAATTATTTTTCCAAAGGATAAGGCTCTTTTTGTGGTGATATGATCTGTTCCTGCAATGGTCGCATATGTGTTCTCTGAAGAAACAAACCGATGGCCGCATTTGTGGACGCTTTGCTAACACAAAAGAGCATGAGTTTGTGTTTCAGCCTAAATACTGGCGTTGTGGACGGCTTAAGCCTAAAGTGCTTGCTGGTTCCCTAACAGCAGGCAATTATGTTAGGGGAGCCTCTGCGCAGGCTGTTCTTATGCAGATAGTTGTCTGAGTGAACAGGAAGAGCAGTAGAAATATGTGAGAGACATGTGACTTCTCCTCAGCAATTGATTACCCACAATTGTGTCCTAATTGCTGACAACTCCCATTCTCTCCATACTTTGTTCAGTTATCTTTCTCCAGGTCCCTAGTTATGGGATTCGTGTTCACAAAAGATTCTAACGTGGCCCTTCTGCTTACCCAGCAGGTGAATAATTCCTAAGTTAATAAAAAGGCAAGCACTCTTATGAACTTAGCATTAAAAAACTCTGCCCAGGTGCGAGTTCATGCTATGAGGGAAAAGTAATCCCTCTAGACACCCCTCGTGGCGCAAACAAGAAAGCTAACCCACGTCAGCTTTCCAGTCGTCTGTAAGTTTTGCCTACAATGACGTGGAAGAAAGCATTGAGTCAGGATGCGAAAGTGACGGGCTGGGATTGGGGTGGGGGGGTGGCTAAAAGTGGTTGCCAGGGACGGCTGCTCAAGAACAACAAAGAAACCAGCGGCACACTCTTCTGGGATGGGAAGGAAATGGCTTCTCAGTCAAGTGGCCCCTTTCTTTGAATCAGAGACCTGCCTGACCCAGTGAAGAGACCAGTCTGGCTTAGCCAGGAAGACGCAGGGTACAATCCACCCCCCCCCCCCCCCCCCCCCCGCCTTCTCCCCCAGGACTCCCCATGGAAAAGCTCTCAAGGGACACCAAACCACTCCCAGGGCCATATCCGGGCCCCAGGTTACAAATGAGGATTGATGTTAAGCTGAGAAAAGCGTAATGGCCTTATCACGGCAATCATTCTAGAACACCCTTCTCTCCTCTCTCCTCCCTTCACATCTGACTGGTTATCTATTGTTCCTCCCAGCCAGTGCTTGTTTGAAGAGCTCTGCAGCATCTGCAGGTATAAAAGAATGTGCAACTTCTTTCCCCTTGAAGTCACGGTCTATATTTAGGTCAGTGACGTGATGAGAGATGTTGATGTGTTTTGTCCCTCGTGCTGAAAATTGCCTCTCTGGATCCGGGGAGCGGGGAGGCTCTAATGGCACTGCCTTGTGCTTAGGAGCCTCACGGCCCACGGCCAGAGGGTGGGATCTGTCTCCTGCCGCCTGCCGCACTCCGCACAGTGTCACGGAAATCCCACCCTGGCCCCGCTGAGACTCGGTGTGAGAGAGAATACTGTCTTACCAAAAGGTGAGAGGGGAAGTCACAGGACGTTGCTTCATCCTTTACCTGGAGCCCTAACCCAGCCCTCTGCTCTGTCAAGTAGAAAACGCGGCCCTGGTAAATCCTGCCCACAAAGGAACTGCGCCTTTTTAACATGCAAATGTTCAGTCAGGGAAAGTAAATAGACATCTCCTCCTTCAGGGAACTAGGAGACAATCTAGGAGCAACCCCCTACCCCACCCCCAACACCATTTCCCTTTCCTCTTCCCATTCTAAAAGAAAGAAATTCTGGTCCCCCACCCCCATTATTTATACTTCTTTTTTAAAGGGAAGGAGGGGCTTGCATTGAATCACTCTTAAGCCAGTCTTCTGCCCCAACTTCCTCCCGTCTAGATAGGCTTCATTAATTTGATAAGCCGACACCAAAAGAGGGGAATGGTGGGGGGAGGGGGGGTGTTGCAGGAGGGGCTGCCTAGAGGCTGCCCTGAGGTTTGAGAAGATGAACTGCTAATGATGTTGAAGACATCTTTACCTTTTCAGACTGCCTGGTCCCTCTGGAAAATCAGGGTCCTCTTTCACTTATTCTGATAGTACCGCAAGAACTGAAAAAATCGGGGCGAGGAGGGGGGCTGTGCTCGGTGGTGGGGGGGGTGGTGAGTAGACGGAAGTGTCTCGGAGGAGGAATCAGAACGCATCAGCTACACAGCTTGAATGGCCTTTGCTTGAACAGGGTATCTGATATTGTCATGCTAAAGAGTCGGAAACTAATGGGGAAATAGATTAATTTGCTAGGTCATTTATTGAACAGTCGTGCCTGATACTTACAAACTAGTGAAATTAGTGTAAATTGGCAATATGAATATTTTGATCAACATCTGTGACTCTTGAATTCAAATCAAGTAGGATGCAAACCACAGAACTTTGACATTTCATGTGCACTGATCTTTGCTAGCCCTTCCCCCGTCTTCTAATGTGATAGAAGCTGATTATATCTAAGATGACCATATATATAATCTGCCCAAAAAGTCCCAGTTTATGCCACTTGTCCTGGTTTGGGCAAAAAAAAAAATTATACATTTGCCCTACATCTACCTTTCAGCAACTGGGAGAAGCTGAAAGATGCCAGCTTCAGTATAATTTTATTTTTGTTCTCTGTTCTCTTGCATACTTTCAAGATCATTCTTCAACGTGTGCTTAGAACAAATGTACGAGTCATTCTGAGGATGGAAAGCCATTTAAGCAAGGATCTTTTCTCATTTTAGTTAGTGGCACTATAAGCAATTTGTAGATGTAACAAAAGCCTTGGATATTCTTGAATCACAGATCAAAATCATACACTTGCTTGTTTTAACGCTTCTGAAATAAATACTGAGGTGGGTGTGGGGTGTCCATGGGCATCATTAGTTAAGTGAAAACAACCCAGGCTACTGCCCCCCAGAGTTTCTGCTTCAGTAAATGTTTTACTTCCTCCTCAATTTTACCAAGTGACAGTGATTGTTTGGCAGTGTCTGAGCTAACTGCTTTGTGGATGCCGGGAGCAGCTTTGAGCCTGAAGGGTGAGGAGGTGGGGGTAAATATTTCAGGTAGATGAATGGGTCTTGGCCTCGTGGACTCACCGATTGCTTAACTAGAATCTAAATTAGAATGACTATTAAGCATGCATTTATTAAACACATATTTATTGAGTACCTGTTGTGTGCCAGCCACTGTTGTCCTAAGTGCTTAAAACATCTGTGTACAAAAAAGATAATGATCCCTGCCCTTGAGCAGCTTACGTTCTGTTCTAGCAGACATTAAACATAATAAATAAGTGTAAGTTATGTGATGTGTTAGTTGTAAATGCTATGGAAAAAAGAAAAGTAGAACAGGGTGAAGGAGGTGTAAAAAGACAAACCAAGGCATATTAAAATTTTTAAGAGTTTGCTTGAGCAAAAAATCAATTCAAATGGGGCAGCACCCAACCAGAAATGGCTAGGAGCTCTGCACAGACAGGAACTAAAGGGAAAGACTTAGGGAGCATAGAGAAAAGGCAGAGGCAAAGCAAGGAAATTGTTTGATTGGCTCTAACTTATTTGTCTTACTTGGGAAAGCCCAGTTGGCTGTTTATGATTGGTTGTCCTTAGGTTTTAATTTCTTCAGGAGGCATTTACAGACTTAGGTTTTTGTTTGCTTACCTAGGCTGTCGAGGTATTGGAAGCACCTCAGGCTAATGGCCTCCTTGTTTAATGAATTTTTACAGAAGGTAAAGTGAAGGTCTTGGGCAATGGGTTTATGAGCTGCTGATGCCTTAAATCCCACTCCTATTCTATTGCCTCCCACCTGAGCAGAGCCCCCCACACAAACACCAAGGACAGGGAAGGTCAACACTCACACGCAGACCCACGAGAGGTATGACACAGGCAGCAGCAGCAGCCACAGTCCGATACCTCTGTGGCACCCTGGCTGCCACGGTCAGTGGTGTTCTGTGTGTGTGTCTGTGAAAAAGGACAAGGATGGAAGGTAGGCAGAGGATGGTGAAGGTCCTCCCTCGGGTGGGGGGCTAGCCTCAGCAGTACCATTTCAGTTCAGGATTCCCAGCAAGGGTTCTGAGTTCCTTTTCAACCATTGCCAGTGGTTCATCTTGTAACCTGTAGTGTGAAACTGATCGTATTCATATAATCACAAGGTACGTGTGTTAAAATGGGGCTGAGCTGGATGATGAGGAATCATTTATTGGTGTTCTAAGAAGGAGTAAGCCAGCTTTATGAGTTTCTTAACACCCAGTGACACCCCAAAGATATAACTAGAAAATATCCAAGTTTCCCCTACGTTTGGTCCATTTTTTTCACCTTAAAACTATGTTTTCTCGTCCCTGCATGTGTTCTACACCTGCAGCTAAATAGGAAGGATCAAGGCACACCCACGCCCCTGCCTGATTTTCGAGCACTTTGGGGAGAGATAATAGACAACCATTTCTTCTGTTCCTCAGAGTCAAGGCTATGGCTTCCTGCATCGCTGTTAAGATGATGATGACATCGATTTGGTTGAAGAGCAAAGCAGATAAAGTTCTGATTATTCTTTCCCACTCCTTAACTAGGACTGGAATTAGGATTCCTAGCTTCCTGCCTGATTAGGGTTTAGATGCGGAGCAGATCGCTGAAGTGGGCCCGTTAACTCCCCAGCGCAGACAGCCATCCTGCCGAAACCCTGATGCCTATGTGTACTTCCGCAGCTGCCTCCTTTTTGTTTGTGGTTAGCAAAAGGAAGGAATGGATTCAAAGGAAGCCCAGTTTCTGATGGAGCAGATGCTGTGCTTAAATGTGGAGAACATCTACCCTGGCAGAAATGCCCTGCCCATAGGTCTAGGGCCAATGAGAGGACTCCTGAGACTCAAAAGCAGGAGGCCTGATTCTTCCTCCCACAGATCTGTTTTCCAAAGAGGCAGACTGGGGTTGGCAGGAGGCCTAAGGCCCAGAACGCACACTAGAAAGTTAGCACCAAGCACAAAGTGGGAGGCACTTGTCCCCCGGAGCCTTTGTCTCCAAGGCCCCGACTGCCTTATTTACCACCGTGATGATGATGATAATGATGATGATGATCTTGACTTCCAGTTGCCTTACCAACAACGCAGAGGGCTGTGTGAAGCTTAGAAACTTCTGATCCCAATTAGGTGGCTTATTTCTGGTTTCATCTACTCTCCAAACCTTGAAGTTCCATAAGCAATTGTGAGCTTGGAATTAATAATTTTACAACATAAGTACTTCCTAGATGCTTAGAACTCACTTAATCTCACACGTCCTTTGAATTGATGTGCTATTATCCACATGACGAAGGGGAGAAAAATGAGCCTGGTTCACAGTTCTCCAGCTACCAGGGTGCAGAGTCAGGCTCTGAACTCAGAAATGGTATGTTCTAACAGCCAGGCCAAGTTCCCTGACTGTCCTGCTCTCAGCCTCTGCTGTTGTCCTGGGGGGCCTGTGGTAGTAGCTAGGTGTGCTTTACTTAGATTAGCTTGTTGCCTAATACACGTGGTTCACAACCATTGCAATTGATAGTTCACCTAATTAACTTAAAATGAAACTCAGTGATCAGCTCCATTGGGGCAAACAAAATAATCCATTCCGATAATGATAACAGTAGATTTACTCTGATAACAGAAATTGCTGCTTCCAGTCAATTTGATAATAGGGTTTCTCATTGGAACCTTCAAGCAGTGTCACCAAACGTTTCACACATAGGAAAAAAGCATAGGACAGTTTAGCAGTGTATGTAGAGAAGTCCTCAAAGGGACTCCTATCCCTTGGCCCAGCGATTCTACTGAAGGAAATTTATCTTAAGAACACAATCAGAGATGAGATTTAAAAAAATATATATATATACATATATATATACATATATATGTATATATATAATATATTTTTAAAAAATTATATATATATGTTATATATATATAATTTTTTTAAAATCTCATCTATATATAATTTAGCATTATTATAGCAGCATTATTTATAGTGGTAAAAAATTGGAAAAAAATAACTGTATAACCAAAAGGACTAGTTAAGCAAATTATGGTACACTCAACTGAAAGAATATTTTAAAGCTGTAGAAGTATTTTACATTTTTTTTTAACATTTATTTATTTTTGAGACAGAGAGAGACAGAGCATGGACAGGGGAGGGGCAGAGAGAGAGGGAGACACAGAATCCGAAACAGGCTCAAGGCTCTGAGCAGTCAACACAGAGCCCGACGCGGGGCTCGAACTCACGGACCATGAGATCATGACCTGAGCCGAAATCGGACGCTTAACCGACCGAGCCACCCAGGCGCCCCTGTAGAAGTATTTTAGAAGAGTGTTTAAGAACATGGGGAATGTCCAGTGTCCAGGATCTAGTAGGTGAAAATATGTAGAATATAAAACTACATATGACCCCAATATTTTTTTTAATTTTTTTAAATGTTTATTTATTATTGAGAGAGAGACAGAGCATGAGTGGGGGAGGAGCAGAGAGAGAGGGAGACACAGAATCTGAAGCAAGCTCCAGGCCCCGAGCTGTCAGCACAGAGCCCGTTGCGGGGCTCGAACCCACGAACCGTGAGATCATGACCTGAGCTGAAGTCAGTCGCTCAACTGACTGAGCCACCCAGGCGCCCCGCATATGACCCCAATATTTTAAAAAGATTGAAAATGTAAACAACTTGAGATTGGATTTTCGGTTTAGTGAAACGGAGAATAAGGTTGGTTTTTTTTTTCCCCATCACTAAAACCAGAGTAAAGATTTTCAGAAATAACCTAGAGAAAATTGTGACAGTGGAAGAGATATTTTCTCTCATCATACTAAGTTCCACTGAAATGAGTGATAGGGTAGCTCAGCATCAGTCCTGAAACTACTTCATGTTTCTCTTCAATTTTCTTCTTTTCTTTAAAACACATTTAACGTGAAGTTATATTCTGATATAAGCCGATATTTCTGCAGTTTCGTGTTCCTTCAAAAGCAGTCTCTTTCAAAGAAAAGCAGAGGCCTCTGTGCCATTTGTGTAACAGCCACTGCATTGCCAGGATCTTCAAATAAGTTTGTCAAGGGGCTGCAGACATTTTCTTGATGAAAAAAAATGGCATGTCCAGGATTTGCACTGCTGACCTGAAGGCATGTGTCATATCCACCACATTCTCTTGCGGCAGTCATATGGATGGAAAGGTCATTTCTTCATTATATGAGAGGTGGGCGAAAGAGAGGGAGAAAGTTGGGCACGGCGCTGTTGCCCAAGTGAGAAAGTCCAAGTCATCAAAATGCTATCTTACCAGAAGAGTCAGAGCAGAAGAAAATGAGCAGGTTGTTCAACACGTAGCTGAAAGTGAGGACTGTGTGTGTCCCCTAATTTTGACATGGAGTATAAAAAGTCAACACTCAGAATCAGTTGAAGAAACTCTTCAGACCTCAGTAGGATTATAGTGGAGAGAAATCTGAGTCAGGAATGTGTAAGGAAACTTTCTAATTATATCTAGATATTTACACTAATCCTGCTTTCATAATTAATCACATCCCTGAGAACACTTGGGTGTTTTGAAAATAGTCATAACCACCTGTGACCACTTACTTGTTGGCAACATAGCCTAAGTAGCAGAAAATATCGTAAAAGAAGTAGAGGCAAATGGACCGCTAGTGTTACAAATCCAGCCAATCAGATCACTGTTGACATCATGCCCGTCCTCCCTAAGCCAAACCTGAGAAAAAAATGATAAAATATTGAGCAGCTTCATATAAAGGATACGGTTGGAACCATGTTACCTATGGAGCAAAATGCTAACTTCTTAGCATTACATTCAAGATTATATATAATCTGACCCCAAATGCCTTTCCAGCTTCCTCTTCCTCTCACGATGCTCCTCATCTCTGCAGGCACACTGTTCTTTTCTCTTTCCTCTGAGTGAGCCATGCACTTCAGGGAGTCAGAGCCTCAGCCAATTATGTTCCCGAGGCCTGGAATGGCCTGAAACGCTCTGTTTCTCTACTCATCAAGATCACTCTGTACTTTCCAGGTCGAATCAGATACCACCTCAGTCAGAAATGATGTGACCTTCCTTGCCATACCTGTAGATTATTATAGGTGCCTTCATGATGTTTGTTTCATTCTGCCCTACATTTTAGTTGGTTATTTATGTTTCTCTCCCCCGTGAGATTGTTACCTATCTGTACGTGCCTCTGATGCCAAGCCAAACACTGTGTGCAGTGGTCACTTAATACATGCTTGCCGAATTTATTTAAATACAAGATAGTATATAAATATTAACATGTTTGATAGAGATCCCATGTGTAACCATGTTTTTCTGACCAAAAAAAATGTCAAGAAATATGACCTTGGGGCAGAATATTTTAAATTAGATTGGTCCTAAAAGACCCAGATTATGAAGTCTACCATAATGCCAACCCATAATAATAGATAATGTTTTTGAGTATTTGCTACTTTCTACACATTGCACCAAGTTATTTCCCTATAATAGCCCATTTGATCATCCCAATAGCCTTATGAGGTTTAAGTACTATTATTACATCTGCATTTTAGCAATAGGAAGCCAGGACTTGGAGGAGACTCTTAATCAGGAAACCCGAGGGCTGCCACAGAGACACCTTCTCTGCAGGGCTTCTCTCTCTTAGCCGTGGAGGAGGCCCTGGTCACTGGTGATTGCCGTCATTCATGCAGGATAGCTGGGCATCTGCTTAGTTCAATCACGAGGAAAGTGGGCCTTACAATAGGCACTAGTATCTTTGTAAGCAGTTTCTCTGGTGCTGACACATTTTCCCTAATTATCATTGGTATTCAGCAGTATTTGATGATTTTCTTAATCTTAGGGAATCTCTAGAATGTATCAACTCCCAAGTGAGATGAGCTCCTTGTAAGTAAAATAGTCATACATAGGAACCATATAAGGATTCTCTAGAGAAAAGAATCAATAAGATAGATATAGATAGATATAGATATAGATATAGATATAGATATAGATATAGATATAGATATAGATATAGATATACAAATACATATACATATACATATACATATACATATACATATACATATACATATACATATACATCAGAGGAGATTTATTGTAGAAATGGGCTCCCATGATTATGGAGGCCAAGAAGCCCCACAGGCCACCATCTACGGCTGGAGAATGAGGAAAACTGGTGGTGTAATTCAGACCTAATCTGAAGGCCTGGAATCAAGGGGCTGATTATCTAGGTCCCAGTCTGAGTTCAAGGCCTGAGAACCAGAAATGCCAAAGTCCAAGGGCAGGAGACATGGATGTCCCAGCTCAAGCAAAGCGCAAACTGGCTGCTCCTGCACCTTTTTGTTTTATTGAGGCCCTCAATGGACTGGATGATGCCCACCTGACTTGGTGAGAGGGATCTTCTTTACTCAGTCTGTTGTTTCAAATATCAATCTCTTCTAGGAACACCCTTCTAGGCATACCCAGAAATGACATTTTACCAGCTATCTGGGCATCCCTTAGCTCCATCCAGTTGACACATAAAATTAACCATCACAGGAGGGAACAGTGATATACCCTCAGTTAACTAGAGCAAACATTATATAAGGGATCAATCCACATTTAGCAAATATTTATTGAGAATATACTATGTGCCAGGTACTCAGTAGAAGCTGAACAGAGATGGTCACTAACCTCATGCCCAGAAGTCTAACACAGAGACAGACATTAGTGAAATACTCACACAGATACATAATTACAGGATGAGGGCCAGTGCTGTGAAGGAAATGTATAGATGGCCCTGAACATGCATAGCTTAGTGAAGATAAAGGAGAAGTCAGGGAAGATTTCTCAGAGATCTAGAAGGCCAATAGGACAATGATTCTGGAAGTGTAGTTCCAGGACCAGCAGCATCAACATCACCTGGAGACTTGTTTGTTAGAATGGCAAATAATTAGACCCCACCCCAGACACACTGAATCAAAAACTCTGGGGGGTGAGTCCGAGCATTTGGGGTTTAACCATCCCTCCAAGTGATTGTGATAGACCCTGAAGTTTGAGAACCACTGCATCAGCAAATGAGCACCCAGGGCGGGGCATTCCAGCCAGAAGAAATAGTGTAGTGAGGTGCCAAGGCTGGGAGGAAGACGGTGAGCCTGCCGAGTGAACAAGCGGAGCTTCCAGAAGGCCCCAGAGAGAGGATGGCAGGGCAGCTAGAGGCTGGGAGATATGCCTGGGTCAGATTTCTTCTGTGCCCATGGTGAGGATTCTGCCCACTGTCCTAAAAGCCATGGAAAGCCACTGAAGAGTTTTAAGTAGGCGCGTGATACGATCACAGTTGCATTTTGCAACTATCCCTTGGACCACAGCATGGAAAACTGATAGAGTAAGTAGATTTCAGTCCTTTAATTTGAAAACTGGTAGAATGGAGTGGTGAAATACTGGAACAAAGGGAGATGAGTGGAGTGGCAATACCTTGAGGAGGTGACAGTGAAAGGGCTTTGACCATATTTTGAAATTGGGACCAAGAGAGAAAGATGCATCAGGATGGAGCCTGTGTTTCTGGGATTTGAAACTTGATTGATGGTGGTGGTTCCAGTCACTGAGATACAGAGCGTAGAGATCATGCATTTCACTTGGATCACCTTGAATTTGAGAACCCTTTGAGAAGCGGGCTAGCCTTTCATAGAAATTGGATGGATAAAAGCCAGAGGAAAAAAATAACTCTTGAGGGGGCGCTATGGTAACTGCATGAGCCAAAAGTTGGAGATGGGAATGCGTTTTTTGATGTTTGTTTTCCTGTCTCATTCTTTATAAATGGATTCATTCATTCATCCATCCATTCATTCTACCTACTATACCCTCCCAAGAACATGGAAACATTTGAAGGACAGAGGAAGATTAGTAGGTGGGATGGGACCAGCTATGGCAGATCTTGAATCCCAAGCTGATAATTTAGGATTATCACTGAAGGCAGGCAGAGAAGCATGATGCCAGAGGTATGTCTTGGGAAGATTGACCTAGTAGTGTCACATGCAGGGAAGAAACTAGAGGGAGGAAGACTATCACAGTAACTCTAGGGATGCTAACAGACCACCTCCTTGTAATATAAGGTTGTAATTGTAATAAAAGGTTAGCATGAGGGATTGACAATCAAATCCATATACGTTCATTCATTATATTACATACACAAGGCTATATATCTGTAACCTATTTACATCGGGGAGTGGGAAAAGATAAACTTTGAGAGTAGGAAACTAGGTCTTTTTCCTTTTTCAGTTTTTCATAACCACGCAGAGGTAGGGTATTTTAATGGAAGCTGATGTTAGAAGTGAAAGACCTACACAGAGTAGGCACTCAAAAAGATCCATGAAATTAAAATGGGTTCATGTCACTGGGGTAGTGAGAGAAGATGTAGCTCAGTGCAGGACTCCTCGATGGGAGAGCGATGGGGGCCCTTGCATGAGAATTAGGACCTCGGTGACCCCCATCTGTTCCTCCTTTCCTCCCTCCCTCCCCCACCGCTGCCATGGCGACAAGTCTGGAATCACAGTAAGCCTTATACCCCAGAGAAAACAATACTCTGTTTGAACGGAGCAAGTTGGCCTCCATCGCAAGCACCATCCCCCACAATCAGGGGATTCTTACAAAAGGCAGCTTTTACCAGAGGGTCAGTGGCACTGCCGCTCATCGATCTGAGCCCATTTTATCCCTGGGCACTTTCCACTTGTTTGTTTTTGAACTCACACCGCGGTCTCAGCGCTGTTGGTCTTGTTTTGGCATGAAGTTCCCGATGTGGCCGTGGCCGCCTGCATCCCCTCTGCTCAGCCCCACAGAGCATCGTGCTTCTTTCTCCCTTGTGTCTTCTTGTCACTGCTGTTGACTCACCAGGCTGGGGCTGCTGGAGCTAAACTGAATTAGTAACAATGCAATCAACATCTCTATTTTTATCTTTGTCCCCCCCCCCCACCCTCTCTCCCCTCCTGAGTGACTCACCATTTCTAGGTCTCAGAGCTTGGCAGTCTTAAAAGAATTATATTGGGGCTGAGGTGAATGTATGCACAGATGTGATATTTCTACCATTAGATACAATGAATATTTTCTCTTTTTTTTCTAGTGGCACAAGGGTTCAGACGTTGTAAGTATTATTTATTATGCTCGTCGTCATCCTTATTGTTGCTGTGTTACTGCTCAAGCTGCTGTTTATCTCCTGAGGTCTAAGATGAATTGTAGGCAAGGAAGGAAGTCCTGACCTGATTTCTGAAACTCATCTTCAGAGAAAAGTTCAGTTTTGAACTGAAACTTTTAAGTTTATCCCAGTTGAATTCTGGAAGCCTGAGCTGGAATCCATATAAAGCATATACCAAACCAAGTATTACCTGTGAAAAAATGCACCATTAATGCAAATTATCTTTTCCTAGCCAGGCCTCCATGTGCTAGTAATTATATTAACTTCGTAATGTGTAGAGATAGATATAAATTAAGAGCCTGGGTTTTTGAAATCCCACTCTGCTACTTATTACCCATAATCTTGGGCTACTTGGTCCTTTCGTGTCTTAACATCCCCTTCTGTAAAATGGAGACCTTTACCTCCTATCCATACAGGATAAGTACGTAGCTCACAGAAATGTTTTGAGAATTAAATAAGTTGATATTATAAAGTGCTTAAAATAGTGCCTAGCACATAGTAATAAGCTCTCAATAAATGTTGGCTATTATTATTCAACAGGTCTTATTTCCTGTTTTAACGGGAACGATTCAGTCCTCAAAAGAGTTTTCCTGTTAATATGCCCAGCACACCTCACGATTTTACCATCCCTTGTTTCTGAATTTACAAGCCATCCATTTTGTGGACACCTTAAGTGGCCACTAAGTTACAGAACAGACCTCTTTGTCTTTCATTCAAAAGTAGAGCTTTCTAGCTTTGCTCTGCTTTGCACATAGCCAGAATTTTAGTCTCCTTTCATCAGAGGTGGGTTTTGGCTCTCATGTCATCTTCTTTCTTCTTTTCCTTCTTCTCCTTCCGCTCCCCCACCCTCCTCCTCTTCCTCATCATCATATTTTACATGTAGTAACTTCTCCTTGGCTTATCTAACACTACCTCATTAGACTCTAAACCTTAATGGTACTCTTTCACTTCTATAAGACAGCCATGGAAATTGCCTATAAAACTCTCTGTAGAAGTTTTCCCTTTGTCTTCTAGCACCTGTGTCCCCTTGTCACTTTCAGCCCTACCCCCTGTACTGGATGTGGGAAGGAAGGCCAGCTGCTGGATTATTTGGGCAACAGTACAATGGAAGGTCACAGAGCCCAGATGCAGGAGGGATCCCAGAAGGTCCTCACAAAACTCCCAGCAACTCTGTCAGCTCCCAGAAACTACATTATTACTATGACTTGCCAAATCTAAGAGCGTTGCAACACCCACCTTTGAGCTATCAGAGCTAGACCAAAAATTATCTGAATGACAATTCATTGCAATTTGGGTATATCTAAACAACAGCCACAAATCAGGACTCGGGTAGGTTTAGGCACAGTGCTAGTAACATTGCATCCCCTGGGACAGGAGCCCCTCCCCACCCCAGGATGGCTTCCAAAGCCTCAGAGAATTAGACACACGAAGTCACCTTCGGCAATAACTAGTTGGTTCTTTTGTTTTTCAGTCAGTATCTTCATCCAAGTAAAACTGTTTGAAAATTTGAGTGGCCCCATAGTTCTGTAAAGCTTATATGATGAAAAGAAGAAATTCTGCCCTACACCTCTTCCCTTCCTGATTTCTGTTCCCTAAAACTTTATATTTTAGTTGTTTCTTCTGATATGGACCTCTGTATTTTCAAATAACATATTTGTACAGTTATCTCTTGATTATCATGTTGTAGATATTACCTGTTGATTCCTTACCATGGAAAATATGGATTTAGGGGCGCCTGAGTGGCTCAACTGGTTAAGCGTCGACTTCGTCTCAGGTCATGATCCCGTGGTTCATGGGTTCAAGCCCCGTATCGGGCTCTGTGCTGACAGCTGAGAGCCTGGAGCCTGCTTCGGATTCTGTGTCTCCCTCTCTCTCTGCCCTTCCCCCACTCGTGCTGTTTCTCTCTCTCTCTCAAAAATAAATAAACACTTAAAAATTTTTAAAAGAAAATATGGATTTAGCTCACTTACCCCTCCTGCCTCTCAAACTTGCTTCCTCCATGTTCCATGTTCCCAATTATTGTTGTATTACTGCTCTTGGTGAAATCAGTGCTCTGTGCGTGCGTGCGTGCGTGTGTGTGTGTGTGTGTGTGTGTGGGTGTGGGTGATGGTGGATAAATGTTCACAGCTGAGCCAAATGGTAAGCTTTGATTACATTTGTATCTTGCACAACTTTTGCTTTTCCTGCAGTTATTGTATTGCTTTGTTTGTTTGAATTTTTTTTTTTTAATTTCTTTTTTCAACGTTTATTTATTTTTGGGACAGAGAGAGACACAGCATGAACGGGGGAGGGGCAGAGAGAGAGGGAGACACAGAATCGGAAACAGGCTCCAGGCTCTGAGCCATCAGCCCAGAGCCTGACGCGGGGCTCGAACTCACGGACCGCGAGATCGTGACCTGGCTGAAGTCGGACGCTTAACCGACTGTGCCACCCAGGCGCCCTTGTTTGTTTGAATTTTTAAGTTCCTGTCCTTAAGCCATTCACAGAATCCTCATCAGCAGTGTAAATCTCCTCTCAGTGCATTTTCAGACACCAGGCCATCAATCCATTTCTTCATGGGGCTATTCCTCCTGGAGTTCCACATCTTTCTCCTCCCACCTGGGTTGGTACTAAGACAGCTGCAGAGCTGGCTGGCATCCCAAATCCCCTTTCTACCCCGCTTGTAAGTCGGGTCCCCTGTTATGGAAGCCAAGTCTTCTCCAGATTGAGTTGGTCCTCATGTTAGTGGAATGTATCCTCTACCAACTGCCTGAGAACTCATGAATTTACACGATAGGTAAATTTGGAGGACTTGCGTGTATGGAAATAGCTTTCTTCTTCTCTCCTATCTGACTGGATATAGCATCCTCGGCTATAAATAACTCTTGGGAGGAATTTTGAGTACTTAATGCATTTTCTTCTGGCTTCCAGGGTTGCTGCCAAAATGTCCATTGCTGTTCTAATCCCCACTCTTTGGAAACTTTGAGAATCTTTTTTAAATTCTCAGCTTTCTGAAATTTCACAGTGCTATATGTCCTGGCGTGGTCCCTTTTGTATTCATTGTTCAGGGACTTGTCTAGGCGTCCTCAATATGGAAGTTCATATCCTTCAGTTGTGGGAAATTTTCTTGTGTGATTTCATTGCTAATTTTCTCCACTCTGTTTTCTCTTCTCTTTTTCTGGAACTTGTGTTATTTAGATGTGGTACCTTCTGAACTGATCCCCCCTTTTTCGTCTCTTTTTCTCTTCTATTTTCCATCTCTTTGGTTTTTGTTCTACTGTTCTAAAGATTTCTTAACCTTACCTTCCTACCCCTTAGTTTGATATTATTTCTACTACCATATTTTTAATTTATAAAAAGTTTTATTTTTGCTTTTTTTTTTTTTAAGTTTTTTTTTTTTTAACGTTTATTTATTATTTTTGGGACAGAGAGAGACAGAGCATGAACGGGGGAGGGGCAGAGAGAGAGGGAGACACAGAATCGGAAACAGGCTCCAGGCTCCGAGCCGTCAGCCCAGAGCCCGACGCGGGGCTCGAACTCACGGACCGCGAGATCGTGACCTGGTTGAAGTCGGACGCTTAACCGACTGCGCCACCCAGGCGCCCCTATTTTTGCTTTTAAAATATTTCTTGTAATACCATTTATACCATCCCATTCATAATTTATAAGTTCAGTTAATTTTTTTCTGATATTAAGGATTTTTTAAAGTGTTCTCCTGTTGCCTTTATTTTCTGTTTTCTCTTTTCTATTTGTTTGTTTGGACTCTGCATTTTGTGTTAGAGGCTTTCCTCATACCTATACTTTCACTGTTAAGAGGAAGATATTAATAGTGTAACTGAGAGTCCTGTGTTTGTATGTGAAGACTTTCAAGTAGTGGTGATTGGCCTGGAACCCAGCCATGGGCCATCCAAAATCTATTAGTCATTTCTCATAGACTAATTTCCCTAGAGAGGAGTCTACCAACCTTCTGTTTAGAAGACATAAGACTGGCTGCCAGTGATCTTGAAGCAAAATGAAGTGTTTGGAAGGGAGTAAGGTTATCTCACCATTGACTTGTAGATTTCCACTTATTTCCCCTGTTGGCCAGTATAGCACCCCCACATTCAGCTGTGCTTTATGTCCATATGCCAAGTCCCTCTTCTTCCACTTCTTGAAAAAGGAAGCTACCAACCCTTTCAGGATGGAGGAAGGATAGTTGCATGGCCATGCACAGAAGAAGGGTCTCAGGGTCTGACCCTTTTATACAGATTTTCAACCAACACTCCTGTTTTTTAGCCCCATCTACACCGTATCATCAGAGCTGTCTGGTGCCTCCAATAGTGTCTGCTGCACAAAGTTTACGTCGCTGAGCTTTTTAAGGTTCTTAACATACATTGGCTTCCTTCTCTTTGGCTTTTCCCCCATTGAAAGTTCAGATTTCAGCATTTTCAGCTCTGCTAAATTAGTTCCCACTCATTCATCCGCTTTCCAGTTTCCAAAATTATGTTGACATCTCATATCTGCTTTTGGCTACTTTCCTATCCTCTCTATGTAGAGCTTTGTTTTTTTTTTTTCTTTAAAAAAATCTCTTTTTTGTCATTTTTGTGGAGCGTAAGGAGGTAAGGTAGAAGGGGAATGGAGATAAACATGTATTCAATCCGCCATGTTTACCTGCAATTTGTAAACCAACTTTTTGTTTCTAAAGGATACACTGTTTCTCTGTGCAACAAAATAAAACTGTCTGGGTTACTTGGCAAGTCCTTCATCTTGGAATATTTCCACTCGGGGCCGCCATAATGGTGTGGGTCTGCATCAGAATACCCTTAAGAAATTCAGTGTGATCTAGAGCTATCCCGGGTAATGTAAGGCATATTCTCCTGGTTTACCCATAAGTAGTGTAAAACTCACAGAAGATCAGAACCAACCGATTCCCTGGATTCTGTACTGAAATCTAACCCCAAACTCCTCATCAACCCAGGAAACTAGAACTATCAAAGCTATGAGTCTCAGTATGAGCTGAAGAAATTACACCACACTCCTCCCTTTGTCTACGGCTTTTCTAGACTGTTGGCACTCTGAAAACACAATATATCATAATATGATAGTATACTATTGTATCACGTTATGACCAAGGTCCTTAGGTATGTTTAATTTCGTTTTCAATTCTAGCTCTACCCGTTAGTAGGGTGTCAGTTGTCTATAGAAAAGCAGCACTAGATTAGTAAAAAATGTTTCATTTTCCCCATGTAATAAAAAGCCAGAGATAGGCAAGTGAGAGGAAATGCAACTGATAAACAATACCCAATATGTCCCACCTCCTTCTTTTTTTCCTCATCTGTGGCTTTTATCCTCATACTTCTTATCTCAAGGTCATAAGATATTGTCTCTCCCACCAGCCTAACATCTGCCCTTCAGGCCCCAAGAAAAAGAAAAAAGGGACAAGGAGAGGGAGCAGAGCCAATCACAAATTCCCAGCATACTTTACATGCATCTCATTGGCCAGAACCGTGTAACATGCCTACCTCGAGCTGCAAGGGAAGCTGGGAAATCCCTCCTCAAATTCAATCAGAATCCTAATGAAGAAAGGACGAAGAATATTATTAGCTAGACAGCTAATAGTGTCTGCCACACTGGCTGGACATCCTTAAGCAAGTTATTTAATCTCACTTAGCATCTATAACTGTATTTGTAAAGTGAAACTAAAAACACCCAGCCCATAGAGTTGCAGTGAGAAACAAAGGGAAAAATGTTTATAAGACACATAGCACCATACCAGACAAATAATATGCCTTCCATAAATGTTGGCTCCCTTCTCGGTGATGCCTAATATTGGCCTGATTTCTGAACATACCACAGTGTCAGAATATGCTGTGAAGACCACAGATGTATACTACTTGACAAAAATTAAGTTTGTTTTGAGCATTATACAACACCAATTGGCCAAGCGTTAGTAAAAAATGAGATTTGGGAATCACAAGTCAAAAAATGTATTGGATGTAAGAATGTCTGAATATAAGACACAGAGAACATGACTATAAAGATGATTTTACAGTCCATGTATTTTATTATAATCCTTAATCTTCCTTTATATTCCTTGCCTTTATAGCTATCCCACCCATCAACCTCTTTTTACCACACTCTTCCCTTGATCCATCGAGAGCTTCTTTAATTTGTATTTACTGTTATTTATCTACAAAGCTTTATTATGCAGTCATTGGACCATCGGTGTGTGTGTGTGTGTGTGTGTGTGTGTGTGTGTGTCTTTAATCAACTCCAGTGACTGACTGCCCCTTTGCTCCCTCCACACAAAGCAAAGCTGTGTGAAGCCCTTATAAACCAGGTTGGGCCGAGAGGTGGAGAAGCTAATGTGAGGGGAGGGTTGTGGCCAGCCAAGCCACAACTGAGGATTTATGAAAACTGCAATGGTCTATTAGAGTTGGGGTGTCAGAGGGTGAGAGCACATATGGTTTCTGTGTTTTTATGTCCATAGAATTTTCCTGTCTGAACATACGATGGAGTGCTTTGTGCTCTGCCTTGTTTCACACCTTATGCCCTGTGACCTAATGTGTGCCACTGCACACAGTCTAACAGAGGACAGGGACCAGGGGCACATTTAACAACCTAAATTGGAAAGCACCATTGTTTTCCTCTCTCCAGCTAAATGAGCATTGGTAACAGAGGGGAGAGGTTTGGTGTTGTGGTTGTTTCTATACAGTGAAAAAAAGAAACAATATTCCAATCTCGCCTGAGCCATGCTGCCTTCTAAAATCAGCAATTAGGAGCACATCCTCTTAAGGTAAATACGGAAGGGCAAAGAAAGAAGTCTCTCCCATTTAAAAATGTTTTCTTTCTTTTGTGGTCCTTCTCTAGCTGGTCTTTGCCTACATCGAGTTCTGGCTCTCTGGGTAGAAACCAAATGCCACAGTCCAAAGGAGAAGCTCTTTCACAGGGAAAACAAAAGGCAGCTGTCAGTTTAATCCCAAACTCCCTGATAACATTCCAGCAGAGTTCCTTTTTCTGGAGATGAAATAAGAACCCTGGCAGGCCCTCTTGACTGGCCACATAAATCATTTGTAGTAATTGCTCTGAGAGAGGAGTACCTCTCAGGCTCCGCAGTTGGGGGGGGGGGGGGTGGTGGAAATCACACACCGACATTCTCTCTCTCCCTTCCCCCCTCCTCTCTCTCTCTCTCTCTCTCTCACACACACACACACACACACACACCACACACACACACACACACACACTCACACACACTCACACTATGCCATGGCCTCTAGCTTGTCCCATACACGTGTACATGCACCCACGTGTATACCCCCTCTTCTCAGGAGTTGCTCACACCCGGGTGGGCTCAGTGAGCCATATTAAAAAAAAAAAAAGAGCATGGCACAGAATATAATGAATAGTCAGTTTTATGTTTCCTTCTCTTTGAGCTTGAGCCAATTTAAATTCTTCTGGAGTACAGTTTGGGAGGGGATATTGGGAGGGTTGACAGGAAAAGTGGGAGGGAGAGAACACAAAGGTAAGAGGGGGATGGTTATGATTTGGCTTTGTTAGGCTTATCCATTGCTGTGTATTCTATGATGTGTCACCTGCTTCCTCCTTTTTGCCTTTTCTGGTGAGAACTGAGATGTGGTCATAAAAATCCCCCACACTGTGATCTGGGAGCTGCTGCTGAGGCTTGGCAGTTCACTAAGGACCGAACTCTCAAAAGCCACAAAGCTATAATATCCCTTCCCCTCTGTGGCCAATAAAGATGGTGATAATCAAATAACAGGGCTTAGAAGTGGTGTGGTGCCTGCAGCGGTTGGCCACAGGCCGGTGATATACACCCTTCACTTGTACCCTGATGTATGTTCATTGAAAATATTGAGGCCACCAGAGATTGGGAGGGGGAGGTCCTGTAGGCACACATAGCTGTTTGAAGAATGAACGGATGGATGAATGACCACATGAATGGAAAGATGGATGAATGAATGATGGATGAGTAGAGTTCAGTATTGTGTTATGAGCACAGCTCGAAAAGCCAGGAAAATTGCAGAGCTCCTGTGACAGATGAACACCTTGTCCCTCTCCACACACCCTAAGTTGTAACTATCCTTTGCACTATGACCATGGACAGAGAAGAGGAAGTGAGGGAAAGGAAAAGCTGAACATGAGTAGAAAGGGGGGGGGGGAGTTCCCCAATGCCACCCTTCAGTCCTGTCAGCCAGCCCTACTGTGAATCAGAGCTGTCTGTTCCCACAAACGTGGAACCTGCTAAGCTAGAATTCAGTCATTTGTTTTGTTTGATAAGAAAAATATCGAACTTGGAAAGTGCCATTTATGTGCTATATACCCATATGACCAGAGCCCCATTTCACCTTTGTCAAGCTAATAGTAAAATCAACCTTCTTTCTTTATTTTGCGATTTATTTGACCCCAACTATCTAACTTCAAAAGAGGATCGAAGTGTCAGCGAAGAGCTATGTTCCACCTGGTGTATTCCAGACATAAAACTACATGCATTCCACCAAGTGACTTCTGCCACAGAGGCACAGGGTGTTTTGGGTACACGTATGCCCATTTGAGGCATCCTGTGGAGTCTGAGCTCAGCCCATCCTAGGTTGGCTCTTTCTCTTTTCTACTTCATCCATAACCCTAGAAGTAATGAGTCCTTCCTCTTTTGGCTCCCAAGCCAGTTATTACAGATTAGCTTGTGTTTGTACACTGGACCAAAGATGGCTCTTGTGTATGACAAAACAAGTACAGGTATTTAAAAATTTCCAGCATCCAGGCTTCTACAGATAGGGATTGGTAAATTTTTGCTTTAATTTACAAAATCTGCTTAGGTTACAGTTCTAAATTCAGTCACACACACACACACACACACACACACACACACATAATGCTAATAGCTTATATTTATATGATAGGTTACAGTTTGCAAAGCAGCTTTCCATATGGCAGGTCATGTCAGTTGCTGTTTTTAAGTTGAAGAAACTGAAGCTTAGAGTTAAGTGACTTGGTTAGGGTCATAGAGAAAACAGAAACAGGTATGGAAGCCAGGTAATGAGAGATCTAGTTTCATTTGCCATTGAGCATATAATCTCTCTCAAATTATTGTGGCGAATTTTAGCAAATTACTTTTTACATTATATTATAATGCAAAAAATATGCTTATCTCAGAAATGTTTTAAAAATAAACACATGATATGTTTTTTAAATCATGCATAATTGGGGCGCCTGGGTGGCTCAGTCGGTTAAGCGTCCGACTTCGGCTCAGGTCACGATCTCGCGGTCCGTGAGTTCGAGCCCCGCGTCAGGCTCTGGGCTGATGGCTCAGAGCCTGGAGCCTGCTTCTGATTCTGTGTCTCCCTCTCTCTCTGCCCCTCCCCCATTCATGCTCTCTCTCTGTCTCAAAAATAAATAAATGTTAAAAAATTTTTTTTAAAAATAAAAAATAAAAAAATAATCATGCATAATTGTACCTTCCACGATGATCTCTTCAATATCATTTGAAGTGATTCATTCTAGTCATTTCTATGCACATAAAACTAATATAAGGCTTTGATAGATACACCATTAAATCATGCAGCATTTGGTTTTGTATCTTACTTTTTTCACTTATCACTTTATTGAGAATTTTTTTCTTTGTCATTAAACATTATTTATAAAACATGATTTTTAATGCTTGCATAATTTCCCCTGGCATGACTAAAGCATAAAATATTTAAAATTTAATCTATCCCCGATTGTTGAACATTTTAGTTGTTTACCTTTTTTTGTTTATGAACACCCTTGTAAACAAATCTTCAGTGGAATTTCTGATTACTGTTATAGTAAAGATTCATAGAAGAGGTATTTCTGGGTTAGAAGTTATTAACAATTCTCTAGATCTTACAGGGGTTGTATAATTGGCTTTCAGAAAGATTTTTATCAGGGCACCTGGCTGGCTCAGTCAGTGGAGCGTGTGACTCTTGATCTTGGGGTTGTGAGTTCGAGCCCCACATTGAGTGTAAAGATTACCTAAAAACAGATCCTTAAAAAAAAAAAAAAAAAGAGCAGCCACTCTGGAGAACAGTATGGAAGTTCCTCAAGAAACTAAAAATAGAACTACCCTACAATCCAGTAATTGCACTATTAGGTATTTGCCCAAAGTATACAAAAATGCAGATTCAAAGGGGTACATGCACCCCAGTGTTTATAGCAGCATGATCAACAATAGCCAAATTATGGAAAGAATCCAAATGTCCATGGACTGACGAATGGATAAAGAAGATGTGTGATACACACACACACACACACACACACACACACACACACACACACACACTGGAATATTATTCAGCCATCAAAAAGAATGAAATCTTGCCATTGACAAGGACATGGATGGAGCTAGAATGTATTATACTTAGCGAAGTAAGTCAATCAGAGAAAGACAAATACCATATGATTTCACTCATACATAGAATTTAAGAAACAAAACAGATGAGCATATGGGAAGGCAGGAGGAAAAGAGAAGAGGGAAACAAACCACGAGAGACTCTTAGTGATAGAGAACAAACTATGGGTTGATGGAGGCAGGTGGAGGGGAGATGGGCTAGATGGATGATGGATACCAACAAAGGCCCTTTCTGTGATGAGCACTGGGTGTTGTAGGTAAGTGATGAATCACAAATTTTTAAAAAAATAATTTAAAAAGTATGATTTTATCAATTTATACCTACTATTGAGTAAGCTCTCCTCTCTCCATACCCTTTCCAACTTTAAGAATTATGAACTTAAAAAAATTTTTAACAATGTAATAGTAAAAATTTTTATTTTGCTATTTTAATTTACATTGTATGATCATTAGTGAGATTGAACATCTTTGTTGAGAATTATTGGCTAAATTGTATTTTTTCATTCGTAAATTGTCTCCTATCCATGCCCGTTCCCCATTTTAGAATGGGATATTTCTTCTCTTTAAAAATTTACATTAAAATTTGCATTTTTTGCAAATATTTTATCCCAGTTTTTAAGCAGCCTCTTAATTTTTAAGGTTTTTTATGGCAATTTTAACATTTTTATGTAATGAAAACTATTAACCTCTTCTTCTATAACTTCCAGTTATTTTGTACTTAGAAAGACTTTATGTGAAAATCATTAAATATTGACCTTTTAAATGTTTTTGGAGTTCATTTTTTTATAGTTAATTACATGGTTTTCAGAAAATGTATTTTGGTATGTTGATGTGGTGTAGACCTGCCTTCAAATTTTTCTCTCAACTCTGGTCTATTTATTTAATCATCCTTTCTTTCTCCTTATTTTTAACATAGAATGAATTCTTAAAATCTCATCTTGGACTATCACTTCTCTTCCATTGACCCATCAATAGAATAATTTTAAATTACTCTGGCTTTATAGTAAGTTTAATGGTTCACATTGCTCATCTTTAGCTGTGTTGGCTCTTCCTCCCAGTTTATTTTTCCAGAATGCCTATAAAAACATTTCATTAAATTCATAAATTAATCCCTCTGGAAAGTTGATTTGAATTACACTAAATCTATAGAATAATTTGGGAAGAATTGACTTCTATATAGTATATAGTCTTTCCGTTCAGGAATATGAAATTTATCTCCATTCATTCAAGTCTTCTTTTATGATTCTCTAATTTTCTTCATATAGTTCCTATTCATTTCTTATTAAGGTTACTTCTGCGTAACTCAAGTGTTTAATTATTTCTGTTTCTGAAATCGTCGCAAAGTGGCATTTTTAAAAGGAGGGTCCTGATTAGCTAAATTGAGGTTAGACTATGAGAAAACCCAACAGAACCTGACAAGCTAGAAGACATTAGTAATTAAATAATTTCCATCTGAAAACTAATTGGATTAAATTAACCCATTTTAAGATATTATTTCTCAGACAAGAAATGCCCAGCTGCTATTTGTATATCACCATCAGTGGTGTCCCTAATAACATCCCACTCTTAGTCAATGAGTAAGTGAGAAATAAATGAGTTTCATGCCTATTATAAATTTATTTTTAAACACATTGCTATTTGCCGTTACTAAATGGCAGTGTTCTAGATACATTTTTCCCTACTTCTAAGTCACACTTCTCTCCTAAGTCGTGTCTCAGTCTTTTTACCTCTGTGAAACTTTTCTTTTGATTTCCAAAAACACATTTTTCCAATATAAAAAATGAGTATTTTTGTATAGTAATACTTAAATTTACACATGCAAATAAGACTATATGCATATATAAACTAATATAGAAAAAGAATATATTACAGGATTTTAGAGCATAAACAGACCTTAAAAAGCAGCTAGCCAAAGTCATCTAGACTTTTTTTTAAAGCAATCTCTGTATCTAACATGGGGCCCGAACTTATGACCCCAAGATCAAGAGTCACAGGCTCTGCCAACTGAGCCAGGAAGGTGCCCCCAAAGTTATCTAATCTTACTGGTATCCATGAATGCCCTGAAGTTGTTACTGAGATTGTGTTTGTGGGTGTGTTTTCATGTGTGCATTTTTCTGAGGGGAAAGTCTGTGGCTGAGTTTTATGTGTCTGCCACTGAGAGAAAGACCCTAAGAAAAAGTTGAGAATGACTGGGCTACTCTAGCCTGTCATTGATCAGATGAGATTTAAAAAAAAAACAAAAGGCCCAAGTTCTTGAGGAGATGTGCCCTTGGACATAGAGCCCTTCTGGGGCAGGGCCAAGGCAGGAAGTTGGGCCTCCTGATCTTCAGGTTTTTCTGCAACACCTTTCTGCACGCGTGTATGAAGATTCCATCATATCCCTGTACAGCCAGTGTGCCTGCATCATGGAAACTGGGTGTGCTAGAACCAGTGTGGCATTTGGAGCCAAGACCCCAAGCTGAGATTTGTCTCTGGACCCTCTAGTTGTGTGACCCCTGGACAAGCGATTCAGCTCTGGCCTCAGTTTCCTCCTCTATGAAATTAAGCTGCAGGAGTAAAACCTATCTCATCGAGTTTTAATGAAGCAATGTGTATATGTGCATACATACCTAAGTACTTTATAAACTGTAAAGTCCTGGGGAGTGTCAGTTATTTTTTTTCTCGTCGCTCTGGGGGACGTGTGGTAAGGGAGGCACGGTGGAGGCATGTGGCAGCATTAGCACCTTTCAGCTGCCACCTTTATCCACCAAACATCTCAGCCTGCACCAGGGCCAGCCCGCCATGCTAAGTGCCCTCTCCACTGCTCTGATCTCGAACATGGTCATTAACTTATGCATCTCCCAAACACCTGCTGACAGAAATGCTCTTTATGATGTAATGCATATAACTCTTAGAACTTGATAATAGAGATTCTGTTTTTGTTTTGTTTTGCTTTATGAAAATCTTTATTTTGGGGGGCGCCTGGGTAGCTCAGTCGGTTAAGCCTCTGACTTCGGCTCAGGTCATGATCTCACAACTCGTGAGTTCGGGCCCCGGGTCGGGCTCTGTGCTGATGGCTGACAGCCTGGAACCTGCTTTGGATTCTGTGTCTCCCTCTCTCTCTGCCCGTCCCCCTGCTTGTGCTCTGTCTCTCTCTCTCTCAAAATAATAAATAAACATTTAAAAAAAATGTTTTAAATAAATAAATAAATAAATTTCATGGGAGTTCAAAGCATCTTGGAAGAACCACAAATCTGGGTATTTGAGAGTGGAACATGTATGAAGAGGGGTAGTTGTATCATTTCTAAACATCATAACATACGTTCATTGAGCACTATTTGCTATAGAATGCAGTTAGGCATAGGACATTTTTTGTCATTTGGGTAATAATACTTACATTTGGAAAGTGCTACTTGGTTTCCAAAGCAGTTTACAACATCATGTTTAATGTGTGGATGTACATTTCATTTAATCTTCTCAACAGTCCTATTAAGAAGAAATGATTATCCTTATTTTTTAAAACAAAGGAAAGGAGTGGCCAGAGGTCCACACTTCACCATCAACACGGCCAGGACTTGACCCCTCGTCTCTGAGATCCCTCTCTCAGAGGCTGCAAGGCAGCCTCACCCAGAAGACTCTGGTCCGAGAGCAAACAATTATACTGTTTGATTTTTTTAAGAGAATATAATGATTGTGTATTTATTTTGCAATGTGTATTATTTCAATATATTGGATAGAGAGAAACATAGAGAAGTATCCAGAGAATGGAAAAAAAAAAAAGAAAAGAGAGAAAGAAAAGAAAAGAAAAAACAGTAAGCCAAAGTCAAGGCAATGAAGGAAGACAGGCATAGAAGAAGGCAAAAAGAAGTGAGTTGTTCGTGGAAATACAAACAGTGAAAAAACTCAACAGAAACCTCTGGATAGGAGAGATAAAGAACCAAGGAGAGAGAGAAAGGAACACAGTGACAGGCACCCACAGGGGAGATGCACATACAATGTATGTTAACTTCCAGGAGGAGATTCTAGTCTGCTTCAAAACCAACCAGCTCACTCCAGATGTCCCCAGGTACAGGACACATTCATTCTCTCCATCCTGCACTCTACCTACCCCATCCAAGACCCGCTGGATCCCAGTGCAGCTCGAGAGTTTGGGAAGTGCTCTGATGCTGAACTGAGCCCTAGGATCAAAAACCTATAGTGAAAGAGAGCTTTCGTGTTTAGAAATAGCCAGACCACAACACCCTGCACCACGCACCCAACCTCATCCTGAAGGGGGCAGTCTGTCTGTCCATCTGGGCACCTTCTGTCCAGGTATCTTGGTCAGCTGAGGAGCCTAGACTTGCTGCCACCTGCCCTATACTTGGGAATTAACTCTTGATAAGATTGTACTCCTGCTTAACATCTTTCTTCTCATTAAACAACTTTCTCCCTTTAGTTACTTGCTCTGCTCCTGATGCTATGCGTCGTTGCTGCCTGGAATTTCCAGAGAAGCAGAACATGAACAGACACGTGTGCCCCCGCGTGTAGACACACACCTGCTTCCTGCTCCCCTACATCTGGGCCTCCCTCGGATGGTGACCTCAGTCTAAAATCCATCCTCAGTGTTGCCATCTTCACTAGGACCACCTACTTTGGCCTTCCCTTGGGTGAGAAAAAAGCCCTGGGTCTCTGAGCCATGGGGTACACTCCTCCTCGCCCCCTCCCCTGCCCCCATTCCTGCCTCAGGCCTTCACCGCCCACAACAGCAATACAGCGGGACCGTCCCCTGTGGTGAATTACCCTTGGGAGTAGGGTTGCCAGATTTAGAAAACAAACGACAGAAAGCCCAGTTAAATTTTAACTTCAGATAAACAACAACAAATTTTTAGTATGTGTGTAAATGTGTTAGTATAAGTGGTTTATCTAAAATTCAGGTTTAACTGAGTGCCCCGTATTTTATCTGATAACCCTCTTTGGGAGCCATGCCTGTCCTTGGGAAAGCACTCAGTGCCTTCTTAGGAAGAGATATGGTGATGGTCATAACCCTGTGCTAAAGGCCACCTTTGCCATTGAAGCTGTCCTACCCCATAGTGGGCTTTTAGGTGTCCCTTTGAAACCTAGTTATTTCTAAGAAGCAAGCAGATTCCATCTGGATCCATCAGCCAAGGCCAGGCACATCTGAAGTCCACCGAGCACCAGACCAGATCCCTGAAAAATCTGCCTAACTGGACACAGCTCTTTATAAGCATCAAAATGTCATTTTTCTCCCTGCCAGGATTTCCTCCAACTTTCCAAATAAGGGCCAAAAACATTGCAGATAACTCAAACAATTTGCCAGCCCTATCTCTCCTCAACAGGATTACTGGTTGCAAAATAAATGAAATCAGTGTTGTTTACGACTCATCATCCAAAATTATTATTCATTTTGGGCAAATGGCTGTTTGTAAAACTAGAGTGCCGTATTTTGAGTCATTATCTTTCATTCCTTTCAAAAATTAAAGCTGACTTGGAGTTTTCAAATGAAAACAAATCAGAGGCCTTTCTGATTCTTTCTGTTTTGTCTTGTATGTGCAGTCTTCCAGGGAAGAAGGCCTTCTTCCTTTTAAGGCCCAACTGGCAGCTGAAGCTGTGGGGCACATTCTCTTCTCTCCTCTTTTTAAAATCTCTCTTTGGGACACCTGGGTGGCTCAGTCCGGTAAGTGTCCAACTCTTGATTTTGGCCCAGGCCATGATCTCACAGTTCTTGAGATTGAGCCCCACATTCTTAGTGCAGAGCCTGCTTGAGATTCTCTCTCTCCCCCTGCCTCTCTCTCTCTCTCTCTCTCTCTCTGTCTCTCAAAATAAATAATTTTTTAAAAATTTAAATCTCTGGGGGCTCCTGGGTGGCTCAGTTGGTTGAACATCCGAGTCTTGATCTCGGCTCAGGTCATGATCCCAGGGTCATGGGATCAAGCCCCACATCAGGCTTGGAGGCTGCTTAAGATTCTCTCTGTCTCAGGGCACCTGGGTGGCTCAGTCGGTTGAGCGTAGGACTTTGGCTCAGGTCATGATCTCACGGTTGACAAGTTCAAGCCCCACATCGGGCTCTGTGCTGACAGCTCAGAACCTGGAGCCTGCTTTGGATCTGTGCCTCCCTCCCTCTCTCTCTGCCCCTCCCCCGCTCATGCTTTGTTTTTCACTGTCTCAAAAATAAATATAAACATTAAAAATATATATTTAAAAAAAAAGATTCTGTCTCTTCCTCTGCCCCTCTTTCCTGCTGACTTGCTCTCTCTCGCTAAAAGTAAATTAAACCAAATTTTAAAAATTTTTTTTAATTTAAAACTCTCTGATCTGTAAAACTTTTAAAACTAAGTATATGGGTATTCAAGACAACCCCATACACAGGAGTTTATATCCTTGGAAGGCAACATCTTTTTAAGTTTGCTTTGCTGAGACCACACACGTAGGTTTCTATGAGACTCTGCCTTCTCAAGGAAGATGGGACAGGTAATCATTAAGCAAATCTAGACATAGAAATGGCCTTCTTCCAGTTGTAACTACTCCTAAGTCATTACACTCGTCAACCTTCATAGGAAAACATTTAAGAATATTTACTTTGGGTGGTGCATGTAACATTTAAAAAAAAAAAAAAAAAAGAAGTATATGCTGTTAAGGTCTGAAAAAGAATAACCTGACTACTCCAAAATGAAAATAATTTTTGTCATAGACTTAATACTATAATAATAAACTTATATATTCTTTAGTATGATGAAAGAATAAATATAGTCTTTTGCAGTGCAGTTATGTTTCAGACAAAAATATGCACTTTTTTCTTGATATTATAAATATTTGGTCTCATATTCCTTTTTTTCTCCTATTTCCTTTACTTCTTCTGAAACTTGAGAGGGTAAGTATTAAAGTGCATTAGCTTCTGTTTAAATAGGAGTTATGGGCTGACTGGGAGCCCTTCCTCTGAAAAAACATAATTGTAGCCATAATTGAAATCAGCTATAGTTGTGCTTTGTCCTCACTTGATGCTGCAGGACACCAGCTGATTCAAAAGTCCAGTCTTTAATTTCTACAGAAGACACATATCACTTTACCCTGGGGAGAAAAGATGGGACTCAAGCCCCTTTCCTTTCCTTCACTGTTCCAGGCTCATCCCGCTTCTGGTTTATAAGCTCCATTCCTAGTTTCCTTACATGAACCTGATATGTATTGTCTTATAAGGACAGAAAGAGTTTCGTTTAAGTGCCTTCCTGGATTTTTGGGTGTCCTCACCACTGCCCATGGTCTAAATTAACCATCTATTTTTCCTTAACACACACACACACACACACACACACACACACACACACACACGCACACTTTATCTGTGAACACTTGTCTAGTTATTTTCTGAGTTCAGTTGCTCCAACCTTGACAGTCGAGCAGCCACCTTTATCATTAGACAATTTGTAGCATTAGGTTGATAAATAGTGTCGGGATGTTTTTCTTTGCAAGAATCACTTGAAGGACTGTTGATTCCCAAACAAAGAGAGATGGTTATAACTCATAGAAGTGATTCACTTTAGAAGTTGGCCATTTAGTTATGTGTTGTACTTTACATACAAAATATTGCCCTAGCCACCTACTCACTTTATGCTTTTGAATGTTCCCACCCCCTCTTTGAACCTAGGGTGAGCAGGAGTTACAGCAAGGCTGGCTGGGGTTGGAATGCTCTTACTAACTGTGGTACAGAGAAGGAAACTGAAAACTCACAACCTTACCCATAAGATTAGGCTTCTTTAGGGGCACCTGGGTGGCGCAGTCGGTTAAGCATCCGACTTCAGCCAGGTCACGATCTCGCGGTCCGTGGGTTCGAGCCCCGCGTCGGGCTCTGGGCTGATGGCTCAGAGCCTGGAGCCTGTTTCCGATTCTGTGTCTCCCTCTCTCTCTGCCCCTCCCCCATTCATGCTGTGTCTCTCTCTGTCCCAAAAATAAATAAACTTTGAAAAAAAAATTAAAAAAAAAAAAGATTAGGCTTCTTTAACTGCCTAGACCAGCAGATCCAGCTGCTTTAAATCTGCCCAGTTCAGACAGAGAGATGAACGTATGAGATATTTAATATTATAAAATGTGATGGGTGAAGGTCACAAATGGTCCTGGTAGAGGATCAGGATTTAAAAGGAAGTGCTTATACACCCTTGTTAAATTGGATAACCTTCCCTATTTTAAAGTACAATACCAAAAGTAGTTTTGTTCTTTTCTTTAACTTTGGAGGTGAGACCTGGACTATGGCTTCTACTCTCCACTCTTGGCGGAAGCATATTTTTATGCGATTGGCCCTGATCTGTCTGATCTCATAGATTATGAGCCATTGCAATACATGTATTAGGGAGATTCCTGGGGTAAATCACATCAGGAAAGCACATCGTGACCAGTAATTGGTCATAAAAAGTCAAAGCAGACAACAGCTCTGGCTTTTGTGTGTATCTTTCCATCATACTTTCCAACAAGTAGGATGTGGGCTACAAAAGGAAAGGAAATTTGTAGGGTTTTACTTACATTTCACACCGTGCATTTAATATTTTAGAGCGGTCCAAAAGAAAATTTAAAAACCGAGCCCTTTTTAACATTCATGATGGCTTGAACTAATTTGTGAGGAAAGCAGCCCTGGAATCCCCATTTTAAATGTAGATGCAAAGGCTCCTGGAGATGGATAACTACTTTTCATGCAACAGAAATAAGGAAAATCCTAAAGCTTCATCGCAGGTCTAGTTGGACCCATTGCCTTTCAGTGCTAACAAATGCAATACAGTTATAAGAGAAGCAGTTACTGAAGGTGGCTAGCCAACTGTCTAACGTCTTATGCCCATCCCTGTAGAGTACTTGTCCAACAACGTTGGTCACGGAGTGGTGTTCAGAGTTGAGCTTTGTCTTGGATTAGGATAGAATGTCAGAAGTGAAGGGCACTTTGAGGGTCTTTGGGTTGGATTGGATTGAACCATATCAGGCTGCTGACCTTCAACTGTTCATTGATCTATGAAAATGGCAATTTCATATGCCATTTGGTACCAAGTCTCAGAAAGAGTAAATTACTTTGTTCGTATTTCATTATGAAAAAGTTTATGCTAAATAAGTGTTAAGGAACTACTACAATGAACTCCCATGTGCATACCACCCAAATTCAGTTATCAAGGTATCACCACACTGCCTTGACTAATCTCTTCCTTTTTTTTCTTTAATTGAAGTGTTTTCAAGGAGGTTCTAGACATCAGGTTATTTCACCCCTGCATTGTGTGTGTGTGTGTGTTTGTGTGTGTGTGTGTATATATATATACACACACACACACATACATATATATATGTATATATATACACACACACACACATATATATATATATATATATATACACACATACATATATATACACACACACATATATATACATGTGTATATATATATGTATGTGTATATATATGTGTATATATGTATACATATATATGTATGTATATATATGTACATGTATATATGTATATATATACATGTATATATGTATATATATATATTCAAGTCTAAAATATGGATATTTTCCAATGTAAATACAGTGGTGTTATCACACTTAAAGTTGTTAGTAATTGCTTAGTCTATATCAACATGGCCTTAAAATGTCCTTTATGATTGGCTTTATGGTTGATCATCATCCAAACGAAGTCCACCTGTTGCATTTAGGTGTTAACTTCTTTAAGTCTCTTTCGGGAGGGAGGCACATTTATTTCATTTATTCTTTTTTTTTTCTCCTCTTGCTGAAGTATTTTTAACGCAAACTCCAGCTACACCTGAATTTGATCTCTGCCTCCTTGTGTGGTCACTGACCAGCCAAAAATCCTTCACTGCTGAGAATGGGAGGATTTCCATCAAAGATGTGGTATTTGAATTAAGTCTCTTTTAATCTGGAGCAGTATATCATCTCACCTCCTTTTTATTATACGCCCTTGACTTGTTGAAGAAACTGAGTCAGTTTTCCTATGTCACATTCTAGGTTTATCTCTTCAGTGCCACATGATGTTGTTAATTTGTAAGTGATCCTAACCTTGGCCTCTCACCACACTCTCCTGACCCCAAGGCCAGTGCCCTACACCACGTCCCACAGCATGAACCTACTGACTTGTTCATCACCTCAGATGGCCAGGACCACCACTTACTTAACCAGACTCTAATTAGTTAAATATCGGGGTACCTGGGTGGCTCAGTTGGTTAAGCATCCGACTTTGGCTCAGGTCGCAATCTTGGGGTTCATGAGTTTGAGTCCCGTGTCGGGCTCTGTGCTGACGTTCAGAGCTTGGATCCCGCTTCGGATTCTGTGTCTCCCTCTCTCTCTCTCTCTGCTCCTCCCCCACTCGCACTCTGTCTCACTGTCTCTCTCAAAAATAAATAAAGAATAAAAAAATTTTTAATTAGTTAAGTATCCACATGTGTATGTACCTATTATGTTTTTCACTACTTTAACATAATGCTAATTTTAATTGAAGTAAACTATAAAACTGTGAAGTTTCACGTGGCATATATATTATTCTAAGAACAAGTTGAAAGCTGCAGTTTCCAATAAGCAGTCACTTATGAAGCAACTGCTCCGTGCCAGCCACTTTGATATTATTGCTTCTAGGCATCTTAACAGCCCTGTGGATTATCAGACCCATTTTACAGATGAGGAAATTGAGTTTAAGGGAGATTAGATAATCTACCTAAGTGTCTGTGGATCCAAGTCCAGTGCTCAAGTGTAAAATAAGACCTGGAAAGCCTAACTACTGAGTCTTTGTGCTAATCACCATCCATTCATTCATTAGTTTGTTCATTCATTCATTCATTCATTCATGCTTGCTGTGTCTCAGGCATTGTGCTTGGCTTTGGTGAATATCCTTTTTTATTTGTGATCACTTTAAAGCATATATATTGTAACCTTTTCACAATTGCTAGCGTGTAAGGATAGAAGTAGGCTCCGCTTTATGGCTCATTATCTAATATTAGGTGTTTGCTGTAGTTTCTGAAAGGGTGAGCTAAACCATGGCTGGTCCAAATCCATATGGGTCTGTTTGTTTTTTAATACATTCATATAACTCGATTTTCCATTATGATGGACCAATTCCTTTAGAGGAGCAGTGGAGTTCATGCGTACGGAAAACTCTGATAGGGTACTCCTGCCTGGAGGACTTTTAACTGCCACTGAAAAGCCTGGGAAGAGGGTAGCATCTCTTAAAATCCATGTAGGATCTTTGTACCAGCTGGGCTTCATTTCAAAATCTACCGCTGTCATTACAAAATAGCTGTTTTCTCTTTAATCTGTGTGCCACATTGCAGCAATTTTCATCAAAAATATATTAAGCCCCTGCTGTAAATTGGCCCCACACACCCTTGTCAGGCACATGAAGCATAAAATATCTTCTTTTTTCAAAGTTTTTTCTCTTTCTAAAACCCGAGCAGATATCAGCAGTTCCTAAAGCCTCATAATAGTCCATCACGTCTGTAAGCCAAGGATTATAACGCGTGACGAATCTGATTCAGTGTCAGAAACGGATCTCATCCTTTGTTTATAAAAAAAGAAAATTATAGAAAAGGCCTTCTAGAACAAAACAATAAAGGCCCCAGGTTTCCATTATCTGACGAAATCTCACCTGAAATTGCCCATCCAGGAGAAACTAGTTTTCCAACCTCAGAGAAGAGGTTTCCATGTGCTACTTAGAACTTACCCTACCATATGCCCACGTTATGATACACCTGTGCAGAAGATACAGTTGTACTTACCATGGGGGTAGGTGGGTGGGCGCGTGACCTGGGAGTGTCTGCCTGTGGGAGACAGAATGTTTGGATTTGTGGGTGCATTTCTATGCACAGACGTGGGTGGGAACACACCTGTGGACCCCCCTGGCCTGTAGTAATTTAGAATCCTCCAGAAGTGTTTCTCGTCTCAATAGCAACACTACAGCGTGCTGTAAGGGGGGGTCAGCCCGAAACCTCATTTAACATTGTTGCTAAGAAGACAGAAGCTCATTTCCAGCTTGCAGCTTTCCAGACACTACATCTCTTTTGTAGGGAAGTTTGTCAACCTGATGCCAAGAATCTCTCTGTGTTATGGAGAAAAGAATGGGGTCCGTTCCTTACTAGAAAGTGTGACTTTGACTCTTTCCTCCACTGTTTCCGTTTCTTGTGAAAGAGAACGCAAGAACTGTGGTGCCTTAAACATTCCCCAGAAGCTCCTATAACAGAATAGCTTTGACAATTTAACAGGAAATTGCCTCTGATTTTTAAACCATTCTAATTTCACCCTGAACACTCACTAAAATGCATTCAAAAACATTTCATGTGTAATATGCATGACACATAAAGCATGACCCGCTCAGTCGAATTCAAATTTAGTTGACATCCTTATACTTTTGTTTTTAAAAAACAACAGCTAGAAGTCTACGTTTTAAAGGGGCTTCCAAATTTACTTGCTTGTTTTCTCCTTCCATGAAATGTCTGTGAAATTCAACATTATGTTAGAGTTGCCGTCGGGATACTTTTTTTTTTTTTTTTTTTTTTTTTTTTTTTTTTTTTTTTTTTTTAGTATTATTAATGAAATTTCAAGTTAGACAGTTTTTCAGGCTTTCCTGAATCTCAGTCTGGGTTATTGACATACTTGACAGCTATGATGCAAATCTGGCATCACTTCCACTGTGCCTTCTCACCTAACTTAGTGTGGCTGCCCTTTCTGAGCCCTGGGGAGAAAGCAATAGAACTTCAGTCTCCATCACTTTCTAAGAGAGATAACTATATTGGTGAGGCAGAATAATTTTTTTCCCTGAAAACTTTAGCTATTTGGGAGTTTCGAGGTGTCATTGCCACCAATCCCTACCTTCCTTCAGAAAAGAAGCCTTGCAGGCAGGCAACCTCTTGGCACCTGACCCCAGTCTATTAAGCAGTGTGAAGACAGGAATAATGTTGGCCATGGAGGAACAAAGACTGTTGGCAGTGCCAGCAGCAAGAATCGAATATAGATGTGCTCCTGCAGCACGGAGTGCAGATGTATGTGCCCCCTCAAACTGCATTTCAGCCACAGAAAAGGGAGCAGAGAGGCTACTATTCTTCCAATGGGAGGTCACTTTGAAAACTCTAAGGGTTTTGCAGACCAAATGGAAGTCAAAATTTGGAGGCCATCTCAGTAGGTCAGAAGGGTTCACATTACAGAGTCAAGGAACTGTTCAAATGGAGATGGAAATGGTTAGAAATGTCAGCACGCCTAAAGCCTTGTGAGTAGACATTTTAGGCCGGGCCAGGAACAGACAGAGGTGAGTGAGGTGCCCAGGCAGTCGGTGCATAGTCAGCTTGGGTGTGAGGGTACCAGCCACCCCATTGGTTGCATTTTTACTGATCCAACCAGCCGACTAGGTGACGGGCCTCCCTCCTCACCATTCTGCATATGCCTCTCCTGGAGCTGTTCATCAGGTCAGAGAGAAGGAGAGCCTTCCCACATAGAGCATCATCTTTTGACTAAGGATGTATGATGACTTTGTCTGTTATCTGCCATTCTAAGGAAATACAGTATTCTAGTATTCTTTAGAGTGACTAGAATACCGAACATGAATATTCTAAATTTTCAAAATATACATTACATTAAAACGAAGTAAGTGTGATGTGATATTTCTTTGATAATGATTTATAAGTCACTTTGGGATCATAACAATGTCAGAGGGTCATAGGCACAAACATTGATTATCCATATAGTAGAACTGTTCCTTAGGTAAATGATGTAGAGTTTTGATTAATGTTAAAAAGGTGTGTCATGAAGATTTACAGTGCTATTGTTTTTTCCTTTTCCTTCTACTTAGGAAAGTAATGTATTCTCAGTGCACAACTATACCACTATTCTTCTGGGGTTGTGCCCAACGAGTAGACACTATAGGCCGGGAACATTCAGCTTACTCACTTGTAGATGCTTGCCAATAACACAGGAACATATCATGGAAGAGTGTGTATAATACCCTCCAGAGCTGAAGATCTGCATTTCTGGGCTCAGAAAGTGTGTAACTTGGGCTCTTTGGTAGAAAGAAGTAAAGATCAACTCAAGTGAATTTAAGCAAAATTATATATATGTAATATATATATAACCATTTATATATATTATATATTTATATATAATATATAATTTATATAATATAATATAAATATAATTTAATATAATATATATTATATACTATATTATATATATTTATGTTTCATATATAAAATATATATTATATATATTTTATATTAATAATATAATTATATATAATAGTTATATATGATAATTTAACATACTAATAATTGTGTGTTTAGTACATACTATATTAATATATTTAATATAACTATATACTATATAATATGTTTTATAAATATTTATATATGTGTGTGTGTAAAAAACCTATTAGGGTAGCCTACAGATTCCACAACACTGGAGACCCATGTTTGGGAATTAGAGCAACGCTAAGGCTCTTTAGCAGGAAACAGTGTTTAGGCTTTTAGGGTGCCACCGCTAGGATGAGTCCACTCCAAGTGTTTTCCATTTTTTTTTAAGTTTTATTTATTCTGAGAAAGAGGGAGCAGAAAGAGAGGGAGGGGCAGAGAGAGAGGGAGAAAGAGATTCCAAAGCAGGCTGTGCACTGTCAGCACAGAGCCCAATGCGGGGCTTGAACCCACAAACTGTGAGATTATGACCTGAGCCGAAATCAAGAGGCGGTCGCTTAACCGACTGAGCCACCCAGGAGCTCCAAGTGTTTTCCATTCTTGCATCCATCTGCTTGAGACTCAGAGACCTGGGTGAGAGTGTACATTTGGCCTTTGCACCATAGGCAAACACCTTGGTGAGAGGAGACCTTGATGCATTGCCTGGCAGTTCTGCAAAGCCAGAGGTGATGGCTGCCCAAGAGGAATCTGTGAGTGGGGAGGCCCCACAGCCACTCTGAGTTTTCATGTTCACAGTCTCTGATGTGGACATACTGGGTTGGTGCTTTTTCCATGAATCTGTAACTCTTCAGTTTAGGCCAGACGGGTTGGAGGGAGAGGTGACTCGAGAGCACTCAGCATAACAGGTAGCTGTTCATTCCCTTTCTTTAGTTAAGGAAGACTGGATTCTACCGGAGAGGAAATGCCCACTTGTCCTTGTTAACATTAAAGAAAATCAGTTGAGCTACAATTCTGTCATCCGGTGCAATATGAATCGTATCTAAGAGTCATGTAACACAAGAAAGAAGAGGTTTTGGCATTGTCTGGCACTGAGTACATTACATTAGTCTTATTTGTGTCCAGGTAGGTTAAAGCACAAAGTACATGACATTTTTAATGCTGTTTATTTGAATATACAGACCGGAATAGAATAGCTCTGGGATCTTAGTTAATTCACGTAACTTCTGTACAATTGTGAGACAGTATTATCATAGAATGCTTGTAATTCGGAGCATATTAATTTGTAAGGAACATAAATAAATCAATGTCAAACAAAATTTAGTTCTTAAATATTTTAAACCTAAATTGGTGTTAAGATATCAGCTTAAATCTCTGTTCCAAAACCATCTACATATACTGTTTTAAATACACTCTTTGTAAAGGATATCATTTGCTTGCTTTTAAGAGGGGAATTGGAGGCAATGACCTCTCAGGTCTCTTTTAGACTTAACATACCTGCACCTGAATCTCAGCCCTCTGTAGATGACAGTGGTCATGTTTTCATTCTGCTCTCTCTGTATTTCCATGAACAGAATTGTATGCTTGGCCCCTGTCACAGAGCCTGAGACCTAGCAAGTGCTCAATAAATGACTGTTTTGAATTGATTTGTTCAAAGCAGCAAAAACTTACGCAGCAGAGTCTGAATAAATGCTTCTCTGGCTTATCACATGCGTTGGCCCAAATACTGAAAAGCTCTGAGTTCAGAGATTCCAGTATATCCAACACTCCCCAGCAGACAGAGCCTCCATAATTGCTGTGTCCGTCTGTCTCCAACTGCTGCTCTGGGAAGGAGCACCTGCTTCTCCTGTGACAATGCCAGGGCGCTGGCTGTTAACAATAGCTTATGTTGGTTAGGAAATGATACAGAACATGTGGCTAGAACACAATGGACTAGAAACACTGTAAAATATGCTCAAAGCTCAAACCAGTAATACTGGTTTTGGAGCAATGTGCCTTGTGGCCAAACCGCTCAATGGTTAATCTTCAAGAGGGGCATTTCCCTGTATTATGTATGAGTAGAGCTGCCTCGACTCTCATCTCGAAATTAAGAGCATTAAAAGATAAATAAGTGCACTGAAGGAAATATATACATTTTACACTTGTTTTTATTGTATTTCAGAGGAAATGCATAACTTTATAACTCACGGACATTGTTTGGATAAAGGGTCCCTTGTTTTCTTCAAGGACAATGGATAAGAATATACTTTATATGTAACAGTAAAATTCTGTTGTAAAACTTTTTGAAATTTGGTGCATTAAGAGTTAAAAAAGATACTTAAGCAAAATTCCTATCTGAATTCCTATCTGTCATGCTATCAGCTTGGTTTTCTATTTAAAAGTTCTGTTTAGTTTTTGTGAATATGATCTATTTGTGTGATATAACCTCCCTGCAAAAGTCCTAGAACAAAAAAAGAAGGAATACTATAAAGGTTTTCCAGTTTCTCCATGTTGCTGTGAGAACTTAGTCAAAAGCTGGTTGGTTAAGGAGATTTTAATGTGAGATGACTCAGGTACAGCATTATTCGCAATAGCCAAAAGATGATAAAAGCCCAAATGTCCATCAACAGATTAACGGATAATCAAAATATGGTATATACATACAATGGGATACTATTCATATTTTTAAAAAGTGAATTTCTTGGGGTACCTGTGTGGCTTAGTCGGTTAAGCATCCGACTTTAGCTCAGGTCATGATCTCACAGTTTGTGGGTTTGAGCCCCGCGTCGGGCTCTGTGTTGACAGCTCAGAGCCTGGAGCCTGCTTCAGATTCTCTGCCCCTCTGCCTCTTGTGCTCTCTCTCTCTCTCTCTCTAAGATAAACGTTTAAAAAAATTTTTTTTAAAGAATGAACTTCTTGTACATGCTGCCACATGGATGAAAACATTATGCTACATAAGCCAGACACAAAAAGACAAATATTGTATGATTCTATTTATATGAGAGACCTCGAATGGGCAAACTCATGAGACAGAAAGTAACACAGTGGTTAGCAGTGACTGCGGAGAGTTACTATTTAATGGGTATGCAGTTTGTTTGGCATGATGAGAAGGTTCTGGAAATGGTTAATAGTGATGGTTGCACAACACTGTGAACATACTAATACCACTTAGTTGTATACTTAAAAATGGTTAAAGCGATACATTTTGTTATATAGTTTTCACGATTAAAAAAAAAAGTGGTTTCATCTCCACATGAAGAAAAAAATGATGACTTTTTTTCATTTTAAAATTTTTAAAACTGGGGTGGGAAATAACATATTCTTTGGGTTTTCTTTATCATTGGTTTGTTCGATTTGCAGGGCAGGTCTCCTACTAAGCTTTTTATAATTCTTAACACACCCTAAGAAGTTAGTGTTTTTAGTGCCCTGATTTTACATATGACAAAACTAAGATTTACAGAATTCACCTAACTCTCCTGAGGTCACCCAGGCACGAAACAGTGGGGCTGGGACCCACACCAAGCTCTACGGAGTCCACAGCCCAGACTCTCTCTCTCTCTCTCTAACGCCCCCTGCTGTTTCCATAAGGAAGTTGTTTTCCTTCTTGAAACTTCTAGCTTTCGGCATCCAGGGCATTTCTCCTTCTCTTCCTGCTGCTTGTTCTAGGTCTTTGTCATCGACCTGCCTTCCCCACTCTACCTTGTCCTCAAAACTTAAACAAAGTGGCATGTTCACCAGAGGCCCACCTGCCTTTCCTTTTCTTCCCACGCGTCACTTTCTCCATCTGCTGATAATATGTGTTCGGTGTTCCCCTCAGAACCAGTGCCTTCTATGTTTACTTCTGTGGCCCTTGCAACACCCCACTTCAGATATGGCCGTTTTCTCTCCCTATCGGTCACTTAGGGTGGAGTCAACTAATCCTCCAGGCTGGATGAGTGGCCCCTTCATCCCTCACTGCTCCCTGCCTGTTTCTAGCATCCTCAGAGAGATTTGTTTGACCAGCATCCTCTGGGAGTTGTCGGTTGAGCAGGCTTGAATAATTAGTTTTCCACTTGAGCTTCCAAACAAGATTTGAGTGCCCCGTGTTCTAAACCTACATTCCCACAGTCAGCTAGACTCTGAGAATGTTGCTCTGGCACCTCAAGTTCATCTTATTCAAAATCTACTTCATAGTGTCACAAGCTTCTCTGTTAACTCGTGTTCAGTCAGATTCAACCGCCATATCCAGATCCTTCCATGCCTTTTGCATTGCCTCCCTCCTTTCTGAACTCACCAACATTGCCCTACTTGAGCTTATAAAATATCTTTGGAGTAACCTTCTAGTTGTTCTCTCTGATCTCCAATATTTTCTGTATTCCAAGACTCTTTTTAAAAATGATCATATATCGCTTTTGTGGCCAGAAGACTTTGATGGCTCTCCAGTACTTACCAACTAACATTAAAAAATGTTTGCATGACATTCCAAACCTGACAGCCTCAGCTTCTAAGCCCCCATCCAGGCCTTACCCTATTTGCACCTTCACACCCTCTGCATCTGGTCACACTGAACCACCAGCAATTCCCACACATAGACTAGACTTGCCTGCTCGCCGCTTCTCTTAGCTCACGAGGCTCCCTCTGTCTAGATTGCATTTCCCTCTGCCCACCCTTGCTAGGAAATGCTACCCTTCTTCAGGGCTCAGTTCAAGCACCCTTTGTGAAACTTTCCCTGGTCCGAGCCACCTCGCCCTGCCCCAGTCAATTATAACCCACCCAGTGTTTCTGCAGCACAGTGGAAATTCCTTTCTTTCGATGTCTGACATATTCTGCCTTGTATTATTTTCAGTTGTGTGATTAAAGCTCCTTGAAGGGGAAAAAAAAAAAAAACATTTCACAGTATTTTGCTTTCCCTGTGGCACGTAGTCATGACTTTCACATAGTAGGTATTCAAGAAACAAAATAAATTGGACTGTATTTAAAAGCATTTTACTTGATGCCCTCTTAAGGCCACTCTCTAGCATTCAAAGGTCTTAAGTTATGTGAAATAAACCTAAGCCAAGTCTTCTGTATTGATAAAAATTAAATCCTGCTGCAAATAACAGAACTTCTCTGCCTGTACCTTCACCTCCCCACCCATGCAATAGTGGCTTAAATAGCATAGTTGTTTTGGGTTTTTTTTCCTCAAAAAGGAAGAATGGGAGTATGCAGTCCAGGGCTAATCTGGCAGTTCCACAAAGTCAGCAAGAAGTCAGGCTTCTTCCAGCTCTCTATTCTGCCATCCCTAAGTTGTAACCCTCATGGTGTATAATAGCTTCAAGAGCACCAGCCATCACATCAGAGTTCCAGGCAGAACTTCCAAGAACAGAAGAAAGCATGCCCTCTTTAAAGGAAATTCCCAAAGAGATCTGCCCAAATTTCCACTTACCTTGGACAGGCCAAACCTTAATTTCTTGGCCACCTTTATCTGCAACAGAAATTGAAGATTAGAGCAGTAAAACCCTGTTAAAAATGGGAAAAATTGATACTTGATAGGCAACTGGTAGCCTCAACCACATTGTTTTTACTGGTCCCAGCTTTACTGTAATTAACATGTAATATTGTAAGTTTAAGGTATACAATGGGTTGATTTGATACATTTATATATTACAAAGTGATTACCACCATAGCATTAGCTAACACCTCTATCTGGTCACATAATTACCATTTCTTTTTTATGGTGAGCGCATTTAAGATCTATTCCCTTAGCAGCCTTCAAGTATATAATACAGTATTATAACCTGTAATCACCACGTTGTTCATTAGGTGCATAGAACTTGTTAATCTTATAACTGGAAGTGTGTTCCTTTTGGCCAATGTCTCACCATTTCCTCACCCCCAGCCCCTGGTAACCACCACTCTACTGTGTTTCTCTGAACTCAGCTTTTTTAGATACCACGTATAAGTGATATCATGCAGTATTTGTCCTTCCGTGTCTGACTTATTTCACTTAGCAAAATGCCCTCGAGTTTCATCCAAGTTGTTGAAATCAGCAGGATTTCCTTCTTTCTTGTAGCTAAACAATATTCCATTGTGTATGTATACATAAGTGCGTGTGTGTATGTGTGTGTATATATATATATAGAGAGAGAGAGAGATCTGGATAGAGATAGATAGATATCACATCTTCTTTATCCATTCATTGATGGACACCTAGGTTGTTTCCATAGGGCACCATTCTTAGTGGTAATTTTTAAGTTGGGAGGATTTCATTCCATTAGGTCCAGTATCCTTTCTTTGGGCCCTGTAGGGAAAAGGATTGGAGACAGCTAGGAGCAAAGAACCGGGACCAAGATGCAACATATTTCTCTTTGTCTTGCTATCCGAAAAAAGAAACCAGGAAATAACCCACAGAAAAGCCTCTAGTGAACTAACTGATCCTACTTGCTATTCAATTGAAAGAAGAGCCACCACGAAGAAGAGAGAAGGAGAAAGGGAAGGGAGTGTAGCAGGAATTTGGCAGGCCCCCCTGCTGTCACCACAGGCTACAAAGGAAGCCAGAATAGAGGGTGGCTCTCCAGGAAAATTAGCTAGGAGTCCTACCTGAGTTCTTCATATAATATCCAAATGAAATGAGAAACATTTTAGGATCACTTAGTCTCAGCATAGGAATGATGGTACTTCTTGAGGTTGAATTGAACTCTGGTGTCTCACCTTCAAGAGCGTTGTCATGAACTTGTTGGGATCTTTTACATACCACTTAGCATAGAATCTTACCCAATAGCGCTTCGTTCCACGCCTTTTAAATCCCACTCATTTCCAAAAGTGTGCAGAGAGTAGAGGGCAAAAGCTGTAAAGCAGAGAGTTAAGTAGGAAGCTTTGAAATGGCACGCTTAATAAAAAATTAAGGATTGTTATGAGACACTTCAGGCAAAGCTAAGCAAACTAGGGGATTGGGTAGTATGAAAGCAGATGAAATTTAATTTGGTTAAGTGTAAAATAATGCACTCTGGGAAAAATAATCTAAACTTCTCATAATCTCTGATAGGCTCTGAACTCATAGTAAAATAATTTAAGAGTCATGGCTGATAACTTGGGGAAAATATCTGTCTGGTATGCAGTAGCAATTTACAAAGCCGATAGGATGCTTGGGGGTTAAAAGAAAAAATAATATAGAAAATTTAAGATAACATATAAAACATTAGTGCTATTCTGTGTCCAGTTTTGGTTATCATAGGAGATATTAAATCCCAGAAAAGGGACTTGAAAATAGTTTTTAAAAAGTTGTGAGACTTGGGGTTTCTATAAGCTTACCGACTTGGAAAATGGCATTTTGGAAGAAAGAAGAGGTGTGATACGGAGAGCAGGAATAACAATTTAGAAAGGGATGCTTCCTCCCTGGCTCCAGTGTCCCATGATATGAAAAGCCAACACTTGCTGAATTCAACAAAAAAGAATATTAAACAAAGATATAAGATGATCTTTAACCAGTGTTCCTTCAAGTTGTAGATTTCCCTGTTCCAGGAGGGGACTTGTGTTTGATTAAGGGGCACAGAATTACATTAACATTTGTGCCTGTTCAGCTGAGAATGAGTAAGTGAAGTGTAAGAAAGTTCCCTGTGGGATACTAGACCAAGTCAGTGTACAAAATGGGGAAGGCTTAGCTGAGGGCTGCCGGCAGCCGGTGAGAAAAAAACGGAGCCCAATTGAGTCATGTACATGTTTCTGTTCCATACAGAATATTTATTTTTTCCTCCAACTATGCTCTCATGATTCAGCGTTTCCCACAGCAACGATTGGCAGGGGGTGAATCCGGAAGGCAGAGGGTGTTAGGACTCTGCCAAAGAACGTCCCTGGACGAATGAGAAGCAGGGGTGGGGAGCAAGGCTAGAAACACATATCATTTCCCTGAAATCAATATATTGCACTCTCTTTCTCCAGTGGAAACGGTACTAGCATTAACCTGGCCCTTGACCCCACTTTAACCTCATCTCCTGAAACACATAATCCCGAGCTATCCATTTTCCAAATATAAGTAACTGCTGAGCCACGCTTCCTGCTGCGAACACAACCTGCCCGGTGACGGCGATACGGTCGTATTGACAGATACGTCTGCTACCAGCTGACGCCTTGGAGGACCGATTGATTGGCTCACACAAAAATCTAGAGATTTATCTGAAGGGCCAGATAGGTCCTTCACAGCATTTTCTCAGTTCAAGATGTCAGTTCTGCCTTAAAACCAGGAAGCTAAAGAGCAAGTACACTTTTACAGGCGTTTTGCCACCAGACATACAACCTGATTTCCACCCAGTCTGTGAAATTAGCATCTGGGCCGAGATTTATGGGGCCACCCTTCTTAAGATATAGCAGCTGCAGTGACGCTTGAAATCCTCCAAATACTGTGAAATTCCCCTTTCCCCCCTGTGTTGTTTCTCACATCCTTGAAGTGATGAGGCCGCTATGACAGGGCACCACACACTGTGTGGTTTAAACAACAGGAATTTATTGCCTCACAGTCTGGAGGCCAGAAGTCCGAGACGAAGGTGTCCGCGGGATTAGTTTCTTCTGAGAGCCTCTCTCCTTGGCTTGTAGACGGCCGTCTCCAATGTGTCTTCACAAGGTCTTCTCCGTGCGTGGGTGTCCCAGTCTCTTCTTATAAGGACGCCAGTCACACCGGGTTAGGCTCTCCCTACTGATCTCATGTCATCTTAATCTCCTCTGTAAAGACACTGTCTCCAAATGCAGTCTCATTCTGAGGCAACTGGGGGTTAGGATTTCGATGTGTGACTTTGGGGGGACACCGCGCCGCCCGTAACACCCCCATTCTACCCCTGTGACTTTATTTTTTTAGTTTCGTTAAATGCTTACTTATTTTTTGAGAGACAGCGCGAGGGAGGCACAGAGAGAGGGGGGGACAGAGGGTCTGAAGCAGGCCGTGTGCTGACGGCAGAGAGCTTGACGAGGGGCCCCCAACTCACAAACTGTGAGATCAAGACCCGAGCCAAAGTCGGATCATTAACTGACTGAGCCACCCAGGCGCCCCTTACTACCATGACTTTAAAACACGGGATTTAGTGACTTTCCCTGGTGACGTGGCAAGTAACTATTAGAGTTAGAATTGAAATTCAGTCCCCTTTCTCTCATATTCCAGAAGCTTGCAAACCACAAGTTGCCCTCTCCTTCATTTGTCAATCAAGGACCTTTCTTAAAATAGAGAGTAGTTTGCGATAGAATTTAAATTCAGGAAATCCATTTGTTTTATCACAGAGAAAAACAAGGAGTGCGATATGTGACTGAGGGGACAGGTCGCTCCACACAGCGCTTCAGGCGTTGGGTAGCCATATTGTTCTTGCTGGGTGGTATCTTTCCAAACAATACTCTACAGTGCGACACCAGCCGAGCAACAACCCCGCAACCACATGCAACCTGTTCTTGTCAGTGGGGATCGCCGTATTCCACACAAAAATAAAAAGCTGCACTTACTGCCCAGTTCAGTCATCAGGAACACTCTGATCCCAGAGCAAGCGTTGGTAACCATTTTATTCCTCCTCACAGCCTTTCCAGGGGGATTAGGAATATAGCTCTGCTGTCAGCTTTATTTTCTTTCTGCCCAGAGCCTTACTAAAATGAACTCTGCTGTTTAATATTTTAAACATGTAAATAGCAAAACTCCATCCGTGGTCTTGCCATCAGGATCCGGCAATGCCTGGGAGGACCCAGAAGCTGTGGGGAAGGCTGTTGTTTAGACAGTGTGCCACGGCAGCCGTCGTTGGCCTCATAAGCTTCTGTGTTCAATCTAACCTTCTAAACCTGTCTAGCATCATTCTCTGGTGGCAACGAAGAAATGCAGCAGGAAAGCCCCCTCCATCCCCAAACTTGGACGCCTCCTCCGATCAGAGGCAAAAGAGGGAGCCACTACCAGGCCAAGTTATACCTCAAAGTAAAAGTCTACGGAACTGGGCACCCTTCAAGTTTTGCTGGTCTTGCAGAAGAATTGAGAAAATACCACACTAGGGGCACAAAATAGGAAGAGGTGGGGGTTTTAAAAAGCAATGCAAATAGGATTCCTTTTTAAGGAAAGGAAAGAGATCCTTGAGAAAGGACACACACACACACACACACACACACACACACACACGATGCATGGGCTCATACTCCAGTAAGAAAACATCTGTGTTCATGCAGTAGTGGCCTAAGGCCACAGAGAAATATTCTTAGCAAGTGGAAGTAAATCACACCAGAAAGAGAAGAGGGAAGGGGTACAAAGGGAGCCCCAGAGCTTCCTCGGTAACCCCAAAGCCACCTCACCAGACACTGTGCTCGCTCACTCCAAGTTGGCTATCCCAACTCCCCAGAATCGTTTGGAATGCCGTTGGAGATGCAAGACAGTTTTAGAAACAGGAAATTGGAAGTGTTCTGCTTAAAATACTTCAGGCCGTGTGTGAGAGAGAGAAAGAGCGGGTCTGTGTGTCGATAAGAGGAGCGCTCATATGGACGCGCCCAGCCAGGCTGGTGGGCAGCCGAGCGGCCATCAAGCTGGCCTGGCCTTCTTGACTCCTCTCCTCAACAAAGGCTCCCTTGTTTTGCAGAGCCGTCTTCCTTGAATTTCAGAACCAAGGGTCTTTTCTTTTCTTTCCCATCTCTTGCATCAGGGAACGCTGTTGTGTGCCGATGCCCAGGAAAATAAACACATGCATGTTAATATCTGCGGCTCCCCCGCAGTCAGTGAGCTATTTCCTCCACCCAGGTGGAAAAAGGATAGCGGGCCTCTCCGACATGCTGGTTAGTCTGAAAACAGACCGCTAAATGCATAATGAAGAGCCTCCGAGGAGTCAATCTGCATGTTAAAATGGTGTTCAGCAGCCCGGGCTGTCACACAACATAATTTGAAGATGAATGTGCATCCAATCAGACGGCCGGTCATTGACTGGCAGGGCCCTGGCTGTTAGGATTACCTGTCTGCTCAGCAGCAGCAGGCCTTCCAAGGGGCCACAGGTTAACCAACCCCCCTAAATCTGTGACGAGACAAATGGGCTCTCTCCTGGCCCTGCCCAAATCTGCACGGTCAGACTGATGCCAAGAGACAGTCTGAACTAGAGAGGAGCAGTTAAGGAAGTGGATATTGATCCCAACAGAAAGACACGGAGCCTTCAGCACGTTGGAGTCCAGGGGCTGCAAACATTAACAAAGGAAAGTGTTCAGCTTGACGCACGGAAGCAGAAAAGCCAGCTCTGAGCCGCCCGGCACCAGCAGGTACTGCCTGCCCGCCACACAGCTTATGTTGCAGCCACTGCAGGTCACAGCCAGGAACAGCCTTTACATGAGTGATGTGTCGACACCACTTTTGTCTCTGAACATTTGACAGCAATTAGGACCTGACTCTAGGGGCAGGACATCACAGGAACACAGGAACACAGGAGAAATGAGGTTAGAGCAGAGATATTAGCCATCTGCCTGGTGAAGACTGCATCCTCGAGGTGGCATTTACATAGGAACAACAGGCACCGTGTATCCGTTTTCATTGTCCTGTGCTGTAGCTAGTCAGAGCACAAAAGAGCTAATAAGGACCACGTTTTCTTTAAGGCCCTGTACTTAGAGAGGCTGCGTGTGCTTTTTTTTTTTTTTTTTTTTTTTTTTTTTTTTTTTTTTTTTTTTTTTTCTAAATTCGAAATGCCTGATGGAGCTGCAGCTAAATGCCAAGCCCTGGGGAAGGATTCATGTTTACTGGAGGTTTTATGCGTTGCTCCCTTCCTGAGGTTCCCAGACTCTGAAAATAGGCAGCCTACAACCAAATTTGGAGCACAGGAAAGAGCAGCAAATGAAACTGTAAGGCCCTCCTTTGGAGCTGCTAATCCCCATCTGAAAGATGAAGGGAAAAACCACCCTTAGATGAGGAGTGACTCCCAAATTAAGCTCTAAACATGTCCCCGCAGCTCACTGCTGCGCAGGTGACAGCAGAGGCCCCCTGTTTACCGTGAGGCGTCGCCCACAGACGCTGCAGGTTCTGGACACGGGCACCACTGCTCCCGGACCACCCGCTCCACGGTGAAAGAGCACAGCCTACAGGTGCTTCTGGCCTGGCTTTGCTGTCCATTGCCGGCCAACTGGAAGAGGTACAAGGAAGACCCACCTCCACATGGTGTGTGTCCCGCCCCTCCCGAGAGCCCTGTTAACCCAGGGAGAGCCATCCAAGGAAGTCTTTTTTTTTTTAAGTTTATTTATTTTGAGGCAGAGTGAGTGGGAGAGGGGCAGGGAGAGAGAGGAAGAGAGAGAGAGAATCCCAAGCAGGCTCTGTGCTGTCAGCATGGAGCCCAACGTGGGGCTCTTTTCCAAGAACCATGAGATCATGACCTGAGCCGAAATCAAGAGTTGTACACTAAACCTGCTGAGCCACTCGGGCACCCCCAAGGAAGTCTTTTTTATAGATATATGTGATCCAACACTTTTGTTTCTGTCCACGTGAACTATAGGTTACACGGTGCCAGGTTGGCCCCCCCAAAAAAACAGGTAAATTGTTCAAAAAATGTTCTGGCTGATTTTTTTTTACAGCTGATTTGATCACTAATCATGATTTGTGAGTTAGGCATATGGATCTCACCGCCATTGTTAAGTCTCGTCATTTTCCCTCTCCCTCCACTTCCCACCAAGTTATCTCGATGCTCAAGTTATGTGGTACAGTTCCCCCGGGTACCCCCTTCATCCGTCACATTCAGCTTCTGTTGGACCAAATGGATAATCGTGTAGATTATCTAATCAGGTGATATAAATGGGGTGTTTGCCCATAGGGTAAATGTTGTGAAGGGATTTTGTCATCCTTAACATCTTATGCTATTAGTTTTACTCAATTGCCTTGACCTTAGGATGCCAGATCTTTTCTCAAGTTTTTGAGAGGAGGCAGCTTTACAATGAATGAAGTAGCTTCCTTCAAAACCAGTGCCTGTGTACCCCAGCCGTGAAATAAGCTTGGCTTGTGTTCAGCGTCCTGGAAGTAAAACCACACTTCACTGCCCTGCGGGAGGCATGTGTCTTTTACGGGCTTTCCGCGTCCATGTGCCCACCTATGAAATTAGAATAAGAGCTAATCTTGCCTAATGCAGGAGAACAAATGAGGCCATAATGGGTACGCGAGGCAGACTCCATGTATGAAAATGCTTTAAGATCATGGGAGGGAAGCTCTGACCGTAAATCCAGTCTAGTAGTAGAATTGGGATTTTGAGGTTTGCCAAACGTAAATACTATGAAGTTTGCCAAGTTTAAACACCACATGTCAACTTTCCAAACTGTACAACTCCCCAGTTTTGTATCAGTTTGTAGGCCTGGAGAGCGCCCCCTTCCATTGTTCCCTCCCCCGAAGTTCAGCAGCAAAGTTGTACAGATCAAGTGTGATCCAAGTAGGGAAGGTGGGTTATGTTGCTTCGTGCTTCAGAATGTTTCTGGGTTTTCTTCTGCCGCTTAATTTTTCAACGACCGTGTGTAACACGTGTGAGGGTACTAAATGTAAGGACTTAGGAATTCGTACTATGTAATGCAAGGAACATCCAGAGATGAATGCATTTTAGGTAAGAAACTGGTGGAACCAGTTACAGTCACTGGGACTACAGGCAGAAAGTATTGAGCATCGAAATTGTGATTTCAGTGATGGTCCTGTGAGCAAAGGTGAATTATCAAAGCCTCTCTAATTCCTTGTCATCAGAGGTGGAAGACATGGATAGCCGCAGAGAAGATGAAAAGCAAATGTGTTGAGGAGCATGCGTGAGTAACAATGGGAAGGAGGCAAATACACAGTAAAGCATTCCTTGTGCTTTTTGTAGTTTGGTAGAATAGACATTTGCAGTTTTTTTTTTTTAATTTTTTTATCTTTATTTATTTTTGAGAGAGAGAGAGAGAGCGGAGGAGGGACAGAGAGAGAGGGAGTCACAGAATCCAAAGCAGGCTCCAGGCTCCAAGCTGTCAACACAGAGCCCAACGCGGGGCTCAAACTCACGAACTGCAAGATCATGACCTGATTCGACGTCGGACACTCAACCAACTGAGCCACCCAGGCGCCCCAACACTTGCACAGTTTATGTTCCTGTTAAAAGTTTTGAGTTTAGTTCAGAGTCTGTCCTTGGTGTGAGTTCCTTGAGCTGAGTCCTAAATCACAGATTTGTGGCACCTGTTCTCCAGGTATATGCACAGCACCCAGAGAATTCTCAAATTCTAACAGACTCCGTTCTCTTCTTTACCACAAAGGTAGCCATGATCTCGGAGTCCGTGAACAATGAAGGAAGGGCCTTTTGGCACCAAGTGATGCTGTTTTTTAGATCAGGACTGCCCAGTAGAACTTTCTGGAATCTGAGAGATATTCTGTAGGTACATGGTCCCATGCAGTCACTCGTGGCTATGAGCACTTGAAAAGTGGCTAGTGCGACTTTAATTTAATTTAATTTAATTTAATTTAATTTAATTTAATTTTAATTTTAATACCGGTACGGCATTGTACAGCATGGCTCTCAGTGTTCACACACTCCTTAAGGAGCCTGGAAGTCCGAGACGGCAGCACCTCAGTAGCCTAGAGGCACAAGAACAGCAGAGTGCTCGCGTTGACAGAGAACAGCACTTACGCGCACAACATATGGCTTGTGCCCTACAAAATAAACTAAGACTGATCTGTGACAGAGCAGAGGAAAAGTCTTTCCCTGTCGACCTCCCCTCCTCCGCTCATTCTAATTGCAGAGAGTGGAGAAGGGGCCTATGTAGTCAAGCCTGGTTATTGTCAAGCTCAATTTGCCATGACTTTTATTTTCCAATAAGCAATCTGGCCAGCTGTGGCTGAAAATGAAATCACCAAAGCGGACAGTCCCTCACCCCTCCTCCAATTATTGATTTATAAAGAATCCAGTCCACATTGCAGTCTGTCATCGTATCTTATGGTCATATGTATCACTGGCAAATCTCAGGATACAGATAGAGTCTAAGAAATACTTCTTGAAATGGAGAGCAGATATTCACTTGCATTTCTAAATCTGAGGAGATTTTTACTGGCCTTTCTCAAACATTTTGCAAACAATGTTAAATGTAAAAAATTAGCTCACTAGCCTTAAAAAGCACAATTAAAATTGTGGCCACTTAGAGGTTTATTGGAGAGGGAGGTCATAAATTATTTTTAAAATAAAGTTTCTAGGGACACCTGGGTAGCTCAGTCAGTTAAGCCTCTGACTCTTGATTTCGGCTCAGATTATGATTTCACGGTTCATGGGATAGAGCCCTGTGTTGGGCTCTGTGCTGACTGCACAGAGCCTGCTTGGGATTCTCTCTCTCCCTCTCTCTGTGCCCCTCCCCTGAGCATGTGCTCTCTCTCTCTCTCTTTCTCAAAATAAATAAATAAACAATTTTTTAAAGTTTAAAAAATAGGGGCGCCTGGGTGGCTCAGTTGGTTAAGTGTCCAATTTCAGCTCAGGTCATGATCTCACAGTTGGGGAGTTCAAGCCCCGCATCAGACTCTGTGCTAACAGCTCAGATCCTGGAGCCTACTTTGGATTCTATGTCTCCTTCACTCTCTCTGCCCCTCCCCTGCTTGTACTCTCTCTCTCTCTCTTTCTCAAAAATAAATAAACATTAAAAAAATTTTTAAATACAATGACGTTTCTACATTTATCTTAATTATATTCCATTCCTGTCAGCCACCTGACGATAACACTTTGGGATTTTGAACTGAAGGGCAACAAAGCCTGCTAAAAACCTGCTAGAGTTATGTATTCTGTGAGGTCTATGGGTCAATCGATCATTTATAGAGTCCCCAGTCAGAGACAGCCCTCAGCTTTGGGGGGAAATTGAGAACAAAAATAAAGTAGAAGTCATTGGCCTTGGTTTTAAGGCCTTGATTTTAAAGCCTTGGCTAACCAGCTGGGAGTGATGGCAAGTCATTGCATGCAAAGCCTACAGAAATCTTGCAATCATGCCTTCCAATGGTCCTTCCTGTCCCTCCTTAGTCCATGAGAATCTTAGTCATGAGAATCAGAGTACTCATGTGAAGGTAGATTTAAGATGACTCACAGCATTTCCTATGGGAACTTAAAACCACCAGGCCTTATAAATGTTATGGAGGTAGACTAGGGGTTCACAGCTCAGCTCATACCCAACTCAAACAAGAGAATGTCGTGACTCTCCATGAGAATAAGGAAAATAGAAACTTCAATTCATCCTAACAGGTGATCCAACTTAATAGTTTTTGAGTGGGGTAGTAGACCTTACATCTCCATCCTCTTCTCCGCTCACTGTGACTGCCCTCTGAGACCCAAGGTCATTGCTTTTTCTCTTGCTCAGGGTAACTCCCCCAACATTCCCTGACCCTAATAAGGATGAGGCCCATTGGGTTTAACTCCTCACTGGGACCTCAGTGGACAAAGCAACCCCCCCCCAACCTTCAAAAGTACCCAGCCCTGTGACTCTCTATCTAACCAAAAAAACACCTAGACCACTCACAAAAGCTTCTGTTTCTCATCTCCAGCTCTCTTGAGATAGCAAGTAATAACCTGCTTTTATAGTCAACGTTTTCTTTATTTAACCCATATTTATCACATTACCCCAGTGGGTCAGGTACCTGTTCAAAGCTTGAAAATACCATCACGAACAAGATAGATGAAGTTCCCACTCTCAGAGTCTACATTTCTAGTGGCTGGAAAAAGTCTGCAGAGGTGACACTTAAGCCGAGACCAGAATGACAAAAAGGAGCCAGCCAAGTCAAGGCCTAGGGAAAGAGCGTTCCAGGCGGAGGGAGCAGCTGGCACAAAGATGCAACAAAAGTGGCTTGTTTGGGAGCAGCAAGAAAGCCAGTGTGGCTAACGTGAGCAGCAGGGAGAGAGGGATGGATGAGGACACTGGGCAAGAGCCAGATCATGCAGGGCTTTGAAGCCTGTGGTAAAGAGTATGAGTTTTATTCTAAGCATGATGGGAGTTTCTGGATAGGGTTGAGCAGGGGAATAACATGGTCTGATTGAGGCTCTAAAAACAGCCGTATGGAGGAGAGTGGATTGAAGGAGGATACAAGGATCCTCTTGGCTTGGGTCCAGGCAGGCAGTGATGATGGTTTGGACTGGGAAGGTAACAGTGGAAATTGAAAAATGGCCAAACTCAGAAGCAAAGCTGATGAGATCCACTGAAGGACTGGATTGGGAGTGGAAATGTGAATGCCTCCTCAGATTTTTCACTTGGCCCGATTAAATGTTGGTATTATTTGCTGAATTAGGGAAGACTTCAGGACTGTCAGGAGTAGGGGGAAGACAGGGGAAGAAACAGAAATTCTGTTTTGGACATCTTAAGTCCCAGATCCATACTAGCCTGTACCTTTCTGTAAGTTCTTCCTTGTAGCCAATGAACACTCTCCAGCTTATTTAAGCCTGTAACTTCTCATCAGTCTCCCCTGCGTGTTGGGAAGAATTGATCAGTGCCCCTCCAGAACGCCTCATGTATTTGAATGCAATCACTGTCACCCCTTAACCTTTTTTTCTCCAAGATAAACAACACAATTCCTTTCATCTTGCTTCAGAGGACCATTTTTCTATCCCTTTAATCGTGGCTGTTGCTGGCCTCTGGGTCCTCACCAGTTTTCTACATGTCATTTTGTAAATGCTAGAGCCAAAGTAGGGCACAGAAGTCTAATAACAGTCCGATGCCGGTAAAACAGGATTGTTTCCTGCCCTTTCTATCTCTGTCTTTTGGCCATCCCATGTCCTTTTTTCCATGAAGGCCCTGACTTGGATCCTTGGACCACCTGTGATCTCTCTCCCTTTGCGTCTGTCTGTGCCCATGCTTTGCCATCCAGTGACTGTGCCTTTTGTTTGGGAGTGTAAGTGTTCCACTTTGCAAGTGTCTGCTTTGGGCAGATTTCCACCGTGTTTTTGGAGGAGTCGTCCAAAATCGGTTCAGGGAAAGACTTACCGTACTTGAGAGCCTCTGCCAAAGTGGCCAGAAGCCTCACTGCAGCCCCGTGCTTCCTCCTACAGAGGCCAGGCCATAGCTTCGTAGCTTCGTTGTTTCTCCCTGCTCTATCAGTGTGCATCATCAAAGTGCTCTCTAATCGTCACCGCCCAATGTGCAGAGTCACTTCCTTAACCCTCTCGAGAAAGGCTCAAAAGAGAAACAACAGCAGAAAAGGGGTGTGTGGGTTTTCTAGAGCCCTGTGTCAAGACAGCGGCCCCTTTGGATTCTAGCACATCTCAAATATATCTCCTTACACATGTCAGCGTGTTACAGTTCTTGCTAGACCACCACAACACTTCTGCCACAAGGTACAGCAAAAATTAATATTCCTAAATAAAATTCGAGCAAAATACCATGCGTTAACTCTAATCGATGTCAAAGAACTGTCAGTTTACAAAATAATCTTTTTTTTTCCGACCTACATGAATTGGAAAATTGTTTATGCAGATGCACTTATCGTTTACCTTGGGTTAATACATTCAGACTTGGCGTGCTATTTGATGGAAAACATTTAATTTATGTAAGTGAGATTATCATTTTCCAGAAGTCAAATGGCAGAGGTAGAGGCAGAGTTTATCGTATTATGTTTGGCTCCGCCCTTGTTTCCCCGAGTTGGGGGGAAGGTGAGAGACTTCTAACAGCTGCAAGTTGTACCTTCAGCATGAAAGAAATCTGAAATATCTCCCAAGCAGCTGGAACCACAAGATGCCTTAAACTAAGCCGAAGGTAACAGGCTTTTGAGGGAACCCCGTATAGTGGGAAAATAGGATGTCAAAGGACAGCCACTGTGCTTTTCAAGTAGCCCACAGATGATAACAACTATTTGGTTTGATGTGGGGGAGAGATATAAACAATAACAAAGAAACCAGGATGTGTTAGAAAATGAAATGCAAACCTGAAATCAAACAGAAATCAAACTGAAGGATTCTCGCCCCAGAACCACTTCAGTCGGCTGCCAACTGCCCCTTCTTGTGCTTTCCAGTCTCACAACCCGTGGCTTAACCTGGGAGATTGTAAACTCCAGTTTCATTCCTCATCCTTAATTTAGCTAGACAGAGCTTTGAAATGGCAACTAAATTACCTTTTGGTGAAATCAAATCTTCCCCACTAGCCTCAAGCAGAGAGGAATCCTAGACCACAGGCCGGCTAATGTGCCCCAGCAGCTCCCAGTCGTCTCCCAGAGCCCGGAGAGGGGGCGCGCTATTAAACGCTTACTCACATCCTTTGTCCCCTGCAGTTTGTCCTGTAGGGGGTTACTCTGTGCACAGTCTTTTCTCTTCTGACTGCCTGCCTAGCAGGAGGTTGCTTAGGGCAGTAAAATGTTTATTACCTGTTTATTGTGTGAGTAACTGCAGTCTAGGAGGAGAAAATATTTCCCAGTTTACCTGGGGCAATGAAAATAGGATTAAGAGTTCTGAGGGCTGAGGAAGGAGCAGTATAAAACCCAGAGAATCATATCCCATGCAGCCCTGAGAAGCCCAGCTACCCCTGCATCATCCTTCCTTTCTGGTCATGGTGGCTTTCCCTCTGATTCTCAGCCCCGTGTAATTCACCATTATGGATTGGGGGATTGCTGGTATTCTAAAAGCAAGGCTTCCCCAAAAGAGAGTTTGACTCGGGCCCCAGGTGGAGCTATCAAATTGCACGAAAAGACAGGTCGTCGACCTGATTCATGTTTACATGCACATTTATTTCTCTTTCGTCCAAAGTAAGTTACAAACGGCTTAATTTCCACCAATTTTGCAGTGTGAAGATTCAATAAAATATCATGTAACAGTTCAGGCCGTCCTATAACCGCCATTTGCACTGAATTTAGTTATCATGGTTAGCTAATTCGTGTCTAAGATTTAAAAAGTACTACCATAAATCTTCAATTAGTTCTTAAATGTAATCTCCCCCTGCTGCCCTCCCCTCCCTCACTTTTTGTTCCCTTCTTAGGAGTCCTCCTGTCTTGATCATTAATGGAGCAGCACAGACTTGAAATCCTTGTCATGCATCAGAAGAGTATATACTTAAAGATCTCTGAATCTAAAATACCAGGGTCCCCTAGAGTGCTGTCACTCTTAGAAGTGGGCTACAGAATTGAGCCCTGATTCCCGTTGGAGTCCATTATCATCTCTGCATTCCTTCCTTCATTCTCTGTTGATTCACTCATTCCTTCATCCTTTTGACAACTATGGATTGAACTATTAGGTGCCAACCACAGTGCTGGGCTGGCCAGGTGCAGCTTGCCTCAGATCATGACCGTTTGTTTTAGATTCCAACACTTAAAAACTGTCTCAGAAGTGCACAGTTAGAGGGGCACCTGAGTGGCTCCGTCGGTTAAGTGACCGACTCTTGAGGTCATGATCCCAGGGTTGTGGGATGGAGCCCTGCGACAGGGTCCATGCTGAGTGTGGAGCCTGCTTGGGATTCTCTCTCTCTCTCTCTCTCTCTCTCTCTCTTTTTCTTTCTCTCTCTCCCTCTGCCCCTTCCCGTCTCGTGCATGTGTGTGTGTGTGCATGTGTGCACACACGCTCTCTCTCTCAAAAGAAAATTAATTGATCTCAAAAAGTGCACAATTAGAAATAATTCATAAATGTGACTTCATTGTAGTCCTGCTATTTGTAATTTTTTTAATCAAATTGAACGTTTCTCAGTCATCTTCTCAGAGTGCCTATTTCAAGTCTGAGGTCCAAAGCTGTCGAGGTGCTTGTGTGCCATCCACACGACAGGACTTGAAGTACGGGCCATTGGCATTCATCTTATCAATATGATCCACATAAATGGTATTATCAGATAATTCAGGCTCCACAAATTCACTTCTTGCTTTATCTGAGGGGTTGGCATAATTGACTGGGGGAGCTTTAGGATCTCCTTTCTGTTTTGTTTTGCACAGGCCCATCCTCTGTCCCCATCAACACTGAGCCTTTTGGTAATATGTTAACTGTTACCCCCCTCACCACCGTCTATGCTGGCATTTTTTTTTCTGTAGATCCGTATACACATATATTCTTGACCCGTGAAGAGTAAACTCTCGGGCAGTGGAAAAGAGCTACATCAACCAGCACAGTCAGGCGTGTATCCCCTTTAGAATTGTGCCAAATCCCTTGGCCTTTTCTTTTTTTTTCTTTTCTTTAATATGCTCCATGCCCGTGTGGAGCCCAGCACAGGGCTTGAACTCAAGACCTGAGACCAAGACCTGAGCTGAGAGCAAGAGTTGGACACTCAACCAACTGAGCCACCCAGGCACCCCAATTCCCTTGGTCCTTTAATGGCATCCTTCTTTGGGGTTGAGGAACCTTGAAGAATTGGGAAGGATTTAAGATCTATGATCGGATCAGGGCACTGGGGTGGCTCAGTCGGTTAAGTGTCTGACTTCAGCTCAGGTCATGATCTCACGGTTCGTGGGTTCGAGCCCCACATCAGGCTCTGTACTGACAGCTCAGAGCCTGGACCCCGCTTCGGATTCTGTGTCTCCCTCTCTCTCTAACTCTTTCTCTCTCTCTCAAAAATAAATAAACATTAAAAAAAATTAAGATCTATGATCTGATGAATACCAAGTCAAAGAATGAAAAGGCTCAACAGTTATTTTATCATCATCAGATATGGTGATGCTTGAGACTCAGAGACCATTATGAAGATGATAGACTCTGACTTTTATCTGTTTGTCTTCATGAGCACATGGTTATCCAGTAAGTTTCAGAGCTGGCATTAAAGCTCAGAATCCCCAAGTTTGTTGTTGGTTCTATCCCCAGCTTCTGAACTTCAGGGTTTTTTTGTTGTTGTTCCTTTAAGTTTAGAGACAGAGCATGTAGGTGGGGGAGAGTGTGAGAGAGAGAGAGAGAGAGAGAGAGAGAGAGAGAATCTTACACAGGCTCCACACTCAGCATGGAGCCTGACACAGGGCTCCATCCCATGCCGTGACCCTGGGATCATGACCTGAGCCAAAATCAAGAGTCAGATGCTCAACCGACTAAGCCACCCAGGAGACGCTGAACTTCAGTTTTATAGACTGGGTTTCTTGATTCTTTTACAAACTACCAATAAAGTTCCTGAGTATATGCTTAGACTTGAAGAAAAAAAAAGTAATACTTGATATATTAAAGCTGATTTTGTTACAATATTATCATAGGATCATAGAGCTGGAGGAAATGTAATACATTAGTTCAGGGTTGGGACCCTGTAGCAGTACTTGAATTCTTTCTACAGTGTTTCTGCTAAGTGGTTTTCCAACCTCTGCTCCAGCACCTCCAGTGATGGAAAGTTCATTAACCCATTCCATTTTGGACAGCTCATCCTTTTAGGTCTTACTATAATACATGTGAAAGTTAATGGAAGGCCAATAATGTTAAGATAGCTTCTTAAAAATGCCCATGAACTAGGTGAGTAAGAACTATACCTAAATATCTTTTTTTTTTCTGCTTTAAAGAACAGGAGGAGGTTAAAGACATAGCAGTGATTCTTAAACTTCAATGTGCAAAAGAATCACCCAGTGAGCTTGTTCACAATGAAGATTCTCAGGCCCACCCCAGAGAGCCAAGTCTGGGATGAGCCCCTGGAATCTGCATCTTCAAAGCACCTATAGCTGATCTGGTGCCATTGGTCTCTCTGGACTACCTAATGAAGAAACTGGTCTGGGCTGGAAATTTTACATCTTCTATTTTCCCAACCAGAAAAGTACTTCCAACAGCTAAACTCTGGAGACGTAGTATGTATGTTAACTCGTGAATTTTGCCCGTAGTATGTATATTAACTTGTGAATTTTGACATCCTGTCGTACCAACTACTTATATAGGAAATAATGGCTTAGCTTTCAGTGAACCTTCTTCCCAGTTTTTGCCATGTCAATGCCCATGGAATCTTTTTCCTCTTCCAGGGAAAGAAAAGGTCTTCCTCACTAGCTGACATTTGATGTATTTAGTCTTAAAACGGCTGTACAATGAGATAGTTGGGGAAGACACTGCCAAAAGGGTCCCATTATGTTGTGAAAGTTCTTTATACACAGGACCATCAGCATGGGGCTCAATCTTAGAAGAGCACTGAGAAACGGCATTGATTCTTGGATCCCTCATAGCGTGCTGTCAGTCTGTACAACGGCTGCCCCAAACCTTCCCCAAATGAGCCTCTTCAAAGAAGAGGGCCTGTGACCCCTCTTTTTGTGGTATGTAGCATAGTATATCACTGTCATTTTATAAACCAAAGCTGTCACTTTGGGTGAAGACTTCATGAATGGAGAAAAGTTGGAAAAGGTTGAGTGTACTGTAGAGAACTCTCTGGAAGGAAGGTGTGGCGTGGATCCTTCATGGAGGCGGGGGTCTCTGTGTGAGGAGCCCTTGCCACCTGGCCTCCTAGAGAATTTTCTAAAGCACACTGCTGCATCCAGCCATTAGCCCCTTCCCAACCTGAGGCCAGCCTTTCCAACATACTTTCTCTCCCTCCTCCTGTCCTCTCACCCTTTCCGCTGGGCCTATTTTGCTTTACGAATGTATACTGCAGCCATATCCTTTCAAGAGAAACATTCTCTTAAGTCATTCACTTTATTGTGTAGCATTTTATCAGGGGCAGAAGATCTTGAGGGTCTTTGGAGTTCACCTTAGGGCCGAGGGCTATTGAGCTAATCCTAAAAAGAAGTCAGCAGTTGACTGGCTTCGTTCCAGGGAAGGATCCAAAAAAGGAGGGTCAAATGTTTTATTTTTAGGAACAAAGAACAACTTTCCAACTGAGTGCCTGCCTCGCCCTCTGACATCAGAATCCTATTCTGTCCTGCTTCAACCCAACCACGGCCAATCTCCGTTCCTCCTCCCTATCTAGCAGCTCCCTTAGGAGCCTGGGAGGAGCTTGTTACCAGGGACACAAAGGGCATAGTCCTTTTGAGAGAAAAAGTGTAAGTTAAGTACTAAAGTGGGGAATTCTCTTTTCCTTCTCTCTCCCTTGTCCCATCCATGGGAATAACTATTGGGCTCAGAAGAGCTTCCTCCCTAAGCCCATTTAAGCCAGAAGTGTCCAAGGATTTTTTCCAATACCATTGTTTACTTTATTTGCATTCAGAGGTAGTGAAAAGGCTTCTCAGGATGCCTCTGAATCCTAAGTAAGAAAAGGACACTGGTATGAAAGTTCTTCAGAATCATTCATGTTACTGCTGGTTGATAAGCATCATATGTATATGCAGATTTTCCTGGTGATTATACTATTAAGTCTTGTAGTCTCCTTTAAGATGTGTCACTCAAAGTGGTTTTCCTGGAAAAGCCTCTTTAGGGTAAACGAGAGAGTGTCACTGTGGTACCGATAGCCTTCTCCCGTGGGTTACGGCACAAAATAGACGAGAGGGCACACTTCATCAGAGCAGCATTTTTTGTGTTCAGTGTCCCTGAGATGTGTCTTCAAGAGAGTGTGTTTTGTCTTTCCTCGTCTGCTGCTACATGAGGATTCAGGGACCTCACGGCCCCTCTGAGTGAGAGGGAGGCATCAGCCCTCCTGTGGGAGAAGAGCATGCACCATGCCGCTCTGTGGCCCTGTCCACTGCTCCCGGCTCCCAGATGGGTCTTTGAAACCCAAGGTTTCTTTTCCAACCTGGGGTTCTCCAAACCATTGCCGATGGTAGGGCCTCTGCTTCTGCTGAGACTTAGAATTCCTTTAGTGAGTTCACCAGGAGGTGAGCTTAAGAAAGAGGCTGGACCGCTCTGGAAAGCAGTGTGGAGGTTCCTCAGAAAATTAAAAATAGACCTACCCTATGACCCAGCAATAGCACTGCTAGGAATTTATCCAAGGGACACAGGAGTACTGATGCATAGGGGCACTTGTACCCCAATGTTCATAGCAGCACTCTCAACAATAGCCAAATTATGGAAAGAGCCTAAATGTCCATCAACTGATGAATGGATAAAGAAATTGTGGTTTATATACACAATGGAATACTACGTGGCAATGAGAAAAAATGAAATATGGCCTTTTGTAGCAACGTGGATGGAACTGGAGAGTGTGATGCTAAGTGAAATAAGCCATACAGAGAAAGACAGATACCATATGGTTTCACTCTTATGTGGATCCTGAGAAACTTAACAGGAACCCATGGGGGAGGGGAAGGAAAAAAAAAAAAAAAGAGGTTAGAGTGGGAGAGAGCCAAAGCATAAGAGACTATTGAGAACTGAGAGCAAACTGAGGGTTGATGGGGGGTGGGAGGGAGGAGAGGGTGGGTGATGGGTATTGAGGAGGGCACCTTTTGGGATGAGCACTGGGTGTTGTATGGAAACCAATTTGACAATAAATTTCATATATAAATTAAATAAATAAATAAATATCATTTGCACAAAAAAAAAAAAAAAAAAGAAAGAGGCTGGACCATTCTTCCTAAGTACTGTGCTCTTACCAAAGCAGCCATAGCCAGGACTGGGCCCCACCACAACCCAGAGCTCCTGTCCCTCCATGTAGATCCATGGACACTTTGTGCCAGTGCTGACGGAGACCAAGTGAGTTTAAACAGTCTTGGCCTCTACTACCGACTGGGACAGGCTGTTGATCCCAGTATAAACAGGTTTTTGAAGAATGGACATCCAGCTGTTGGTCCAAGAGAGCCACGATCTCTCTGAGGCCTTGACTGCTGTCTACCCGAACCCCATATACCTGCCAGGACTGTCTCACACTACCCTGGCCCACCCAAGCCACCTTCTCTCCACCATTGTGGTACTAAGAGCAGCACCAGAATTCACACTGATATGACTTTAGTTCATAAATATTTTGGTAGAACAGTTTAAGGATCTGGTGTTACTTATCTGCAGTGCTGTTGATTCATAAGGAAGTACTTACACATATAAACAAAACTAGCTGTTTGTACTTAACTGGCAGAGCCCTCACTATCATATTGTGAAGGCCAGATTAATCTGAGCAATAATAAATATTGACATGTGGAAATTATAAAGCAGCTTGTTATCTAAGGATCAAAAATACTTTTGAGATACGTTATCTTTTACCAAAACCAGGATTTAGGCAAGTATGTTACATCTATGGCAAATCTTTGACATGGTCCTTATACAAAACCTATTAAAATGCTTCAGACACCAGTGCTTCAGGGGACGTGGCATTGGCATATCTGAATACAGGATAGAGAGAAATGGAACTTTCTATGAATGGAAATAATTCAAGTGATGGCCTATATGAATACTATCTGCTATCATTTAAAAAAAAATGCTACATTTCAGCCAAGCAACATATGTTCATTTCTCTTTCAAGACGTAACAGTCTGCTGTGGGTGTTCTTGGCCATCAGTGGTTTTTCTCCACCTGGCTATGCGGGAACCCAGGCTTGTTCTCTCATGGGCCTCTGCCATCTTTAAGTTCCCAGAGTCCTCTGTATCCCATTAGCAAAGGAGGGAGATGATGGAAACGTCACCCCATTTCTTTAGCACCTCTGGCCAAAAGGACATCTTTCACTTCTGCTTACACACATCCCCCCCACCCCCCGGTGAGAACTAGTCATTTGGCCCTATCTAAATGCAAGAGGTTCTGGGAACTGTGGTCTCTTCCAGGAAGCCCCTTCCCGATTATGACTCCCTACTATGGAAAGATGAGCACTATATTTTGGGGGCAGTTAGTTGTTTCTGCCATATGGATTTGGTTACTTGTTTATTAATTGTTTGATACACAGCAGAACATGCAAGTTTGCAGAGAACACTTTATCACACTGAAAAGTCAAATTCACCTAATATAAACTACAGAAGATCAGATACTACCACAGCTGCGAAGTAGACAAGTAGTCGATGAAACTCAGTATAGAGAAACGCAAAGCATTTGGGGAAAATGCTCCAGATCAGTTTGTACTAAAGGTATGGTAATATTCCATGGTACCACGTTCCATGCAGAAAGTGGACAATGAGAGTCATTATACACCATTCTCTAAAGACATGGATACATTCATTGGTGGCTAATACAGCCAAAACAACTCACCAGAATAGCAGACATTTCCTGGTGAAGAATTACAAATATAGCAAAATAATCTTGTTCAGAATTTTGACATAGCCTCATCTAGAATATCATATGCCATTCTGGCCACCTCATCTCAGAAAATAACATAGCGGAACTAAAGGAGCTTCAAGGAGCAGCCAAGTGATCCAAGGTGATGGTTCCTAGCCTTTTTGGAGTCTTAGTCTCCTTTGAGAATCTCTGTTACCCTTTACCTCAGAGAAATGCATGGAGGTGCACGTGTAACTTTGCATGCAATTTCATGCCCATCCATGGCTACCTTGGGGTATTCAGACCAAAATTAAGAACCTTTGGTTTAAAAAACACCATGTGAGGATAAACTAAAAATTGGATCCTTTTTTTCTGAATACATAAAGACTCAGAGAAGCTGTATGTAATCACAATTTTTAAATCGCCAAGTGCGTGATCAGTGCAAATATGGGTATGTTGACCATATCTTGATGTAGTAAGACATCAGGAGGGCCACCCTAAAGTTTGAAAGAGGCAAATTCAGGGGTACCCGGGTGGGTCAGTCAAGTTGAGCATCTAACTCTTGATTTCGGCCGAGTTCATAACCCCAGGGTTGTGGGATGGAGCCACGCCTGCCTGGGATTCTCTCTCTCTCTCCCTCTGCCCCCTCCCCTGCTTGCTCACACACTCTCTCTCTCTCTCTCTCTCTCAAAAGGAAGGGAGGGAGAGAGGGAGGGAGAGAGAGAAAGAAAAGAAAGACAAACGCAAAAATTAAAAAATAGTGTTACTGATTTACATGGCTGGTTTCATAAGCTTTTGGAATTTTGTCAACTTAAGATGTGGTAAAACCAGAACTATAAATAGCTTTTAGACTTAAATGAATTTCATGGGTGATAGCTCTATGATGAGAGATGTTAGAGAAAATGCAGTGGTTTAGTATATGGCCCTAACACACCTGTCAACATAGACAGCCATCTTTCCTAACACGTCCTACACCATGCCACCAAAAGAGACTCAGTGCTGAGCTGAACGGACGGACGGTGGGCCTGACCCAGAGTGGAGTTTTTTTAGTTTAGAATTGATCACCTTTACCAACTGGAAAGCTGCTGCGTCACTGATGTCTTATTGTGTCTGCTTGTTTCTCTGGGAGACAAAAGAATATAAATTCACTTATAAAAGTGACCGAATGGTGATCTCGGGGTTCGTGAGTTCGAGCCCCACACAGGGTTCTGTGCTGACAGCTCAGAACCTGGAGCCTGCTTCAGATTCTGTGTCTGCCTCTCTCTGCCCCTTCCCCGGTCATACTGTGTCTCTCTCTGTCTCTCAGAAACGAATAAACGTTAAAAAAAAGATTTTAAAGAAAGTGACCAAATGGTCTGATAACGAAATGAGCCATACGGTGGTGATACGTACACTTGTTGTGTGTATACAAGACATTTTTGTGACGTAAGGGGAATATGTATCATTACCTACAATTTTCCACGTGTATATCCTGAGAGGCAAGAGAGTAAGTACCCAGCCCAGGCTCACATGTGAAGTCTCACGAAGGTCACCAGCTGCCCGCAGCCGTGGCTGTGGTTGTGGAGCCAGGGAGCAGGGCTTGTACCACAGCAAGCCCTGCTCCTCTGCTCAGTTCTGCTCTTCTGTCAGGTGTCCTGAAGCTGGCACTTTCACCTTGTCTTCACTTACCCCCTTGTCAAATACAGCAAATGGTTTTTGAAATCAAGCTGGAGGAAATTGTGAGCTGGGAGCACCTGGAGGAAAACTAGAGGCTCTGAGCAGTTGCCCATTCTGTCAGAGCCCTGAAGAAACAGCTGGGTGTGGTTGGCTACCTGAGGCGCCAAACCTTGTTTTGTAACGGTTTATGACCATTTATTTGAGGAACCACAGGTTATTAGAACTTCCCCTCACTGCCACTGTCTTGGCACCTACTACTTTATTTTTTTTTTAAGTTTTTGCTCACTTAAGTAATCTCTACAGCCGAACGTGGGGCACGAACTCACAACCCTGAGATCAAGAGTGGCATGCTCTTCCAGCTGAGCCAGCCAGGCACCCTGGCACCTACTACTTAAACAAACACAAACAAAAACTGTACACGAAGCAAGTTGACTTCTGAGTGCTGAGTGCCTTACAAAACAACCAGTGATAATCACTTTTGGGGAAGAGAAACAGGAAAAAAGATGAACTAGAGGGAAATACATAATCCTTGCCCAATGTTCAGCACGTAGTAAGCACTCAATAAACATTTCTTTGTTGATTAAAAAGATCATATGTAGACTTCTAACTATGGGTTTTCCAAATAAAAAAAGCTATGATATAATTTCCAATTTTTGTCTCACTGCCTTTGCCATTTATTGCATACTCCAAAAAATACCTTAAAATGAAACTGGCCACCCTTAAAATAGTTTAGAGGCTGAAAATATAATTATTACATTGAAATACTTTAGCCTACATGGCATTCCTTTACCTTTGCACTTTCAAGCCTAGTGAAATCAAAATCATGGTAAAGGGATACATTTTATAAAATGTTAAAATTCCAATTACAGTTCCTTTCCTTCCTTATTTTAAAGACTACTTAACAGGGCGCCTGGGTGGCTCAGTTGGTTAAGCGGCCGACTTCAGCTCGGGTCATGATCTCACAGTCCGTGAGTTCGAGCTCCGCATCAGGCTCTGTGCTGACAGCTCGGAGCCTGGAGCCTGTTGCGGATTCTGTGTCTCCTTCTCTCTGACCCTCCCCCGTTCATGCTCTGTCTCTCTCACTCTCAAAAATAAATAAACGTTAAAAAAGATTAAAAAATAAATAATAAAAATAAAAAGACTACTTAACAACATTATAGACAGTGTAAAGAAGAAGTAAGGGAAACATTCATAATCCCTCCATCCTAACGCAACAAGTAATTCCATTTTTTAAATATTCCCTCCCAGATTTAGACACATATGCATGCATATTTTTGTCCATATGCATCACAGGTACCATCGTGGTGAGCACACAGTTTTTTAGATCAGATTTAGATGTAACAAGGGAGACAAGTGAGAGGAGAAAAAGAGAAGAACCAAAGAAAATAAATAATAACCAGTTAAATGATGGCCGAACAGCAGCTCTTAGTGGGACTGCCTAAGAGAAGGTGGGCATCTCTCAACCTCCCAACAAGAGCTTTCCAGCCTGGGGGACCAGTCCTGGGGTAGGCACTGCTGATAACCTAGCAACCATTCACATCAAAGCTGGGTCTACCCCTGCCTCCCTCCCAGCTTGTCAGGGACTCCAGGGCCAACCCTGCCTTGTGGGCCATCCACAGGAGGAGCGCCACCGAAGCAGGAGGAGAGACAGCAAGGACAGCGACGGTGGTGAGCCACGCTGAGATTGAAAGCAGGCAGATTTCCTGCACCCCGTGCTGCTCTGAACAGGGGCGCGGACAGTGTGTTCACCTGCTTAAAATGGCACCATCCCACAAAAGAGAACACAGTCCAGCAGTCTGCGTGCACAGCACCTTACAGTCACGTGGAGATGTTGCCATCCTTTGCCCAGCTTTCCAGTAGAATGCTCAACAACAGCAGCGACGTCTTCCATGGCGCTTCAAGCTTTACAGATTCCCAAAATGCTTTCACATGCATGCACTCATTTGATCTCCACGACAACCTGAGGAAGTCATCGGGGTGATCTTGACACGCTCCGCATTATATGGAAGGCAGACTGAAACTTGGGAAACTGAGGCAGTGTTCTGTGTCACGGAATGAAAGTGAAGTTGGTCTCGGATGCCCTGGCCACTCTGGAAAGTGTGGTAACCTACTCTCTCAGGCAGCACAGTCACACACACTCACCCTCGTCCGCACTCGAGCAAACAGCTCTGCCAAGCGTGTGACGCGAGTAAGTAGGGAACATTCCCATCGGCCATTACTGAGCGGGGCTTGGGGTTGCTGATAAGGGAGCCTAGCAAAATGATGTTTTAAAAAAGTGGTTCCTCACCAAGATGGAAAGGTTTGCTTGTCAGCAGGACTACAGGTCCAGGGATGCGGTGTCTTCTTGGTGCTACCATTTCTGTCTCGTGTTACTAAAAAATAATATATTGATTACTTGCTACTTCAGTGTACCCAGTTTAGGAAAGCTATTTTTGAAAAGTGACAAAGGCAGGAAATCGCTTCCTTCATTTGGGCATGGTTTCCAGCACACCTTTTGGAATCTCAGAGCCCACCCTCTCCCCACTCATCCATTTCTTTGTAGGTTTAGAAAAGGAGTATGTATCAGTTCAGTATTATTTTAGCAACAGAAGCCTCTGCTTTGGCTATTTTTAGCCTGTCAGGTGCACTCTGCCTGCCATGAACTTGGTATATTCAAGTGTTTAATTCAGCGGCCTCTCTCATTTGAAAGGGAGCTGTTCCAGCCTTCTGACCACCATAGCTCCACTTTTACAGCTGCTCGTAAATTTCTGAACATGCAGAGATATCTTTAGCTGCGACTCCAGATATTTCCTGTTGAGCTTCAAGATGCAATCCTGCAAGCACATTGAGGCTAAATATACCTTCTCTGTCCAGCACTCAGCCAAATTAACAGGGGCAGCATCAACACGACCTCTTTTAATCCAACGCTGAATAGGTTTTTTCAGTCAGATTAATTAAGCAATTTTGTTTGTTTGGGCAATTGAAGTGATTTCACCTTCCCCTGAGCTGTGGATACCTAAGCTTCATTTTCTCTCCTGAATCCAAGTCTGACCAGAAGCCCCGCCAGAGACCTATACCAGGTATGTTTGGGTACTGAGCATCTCTTAGCCCTGGACTTGTACCCAGTCAAACAGATGGCCCCACAGCAGCCAACTCAGGGCAGTGCCTTACACATCCTCACAGAGTCCAGACTCCACTTCAACTTCGCCGAGGGCCTTCGTCATTCAGTGGAGGAGAGGGATGCCAGGAGTTTTTTAAGGAATATATCCTTTGGGGACTTGAAAAAGGAAAAGAATGTTAAATTTTTCAGGCCTAGCAGGAGGACTATGGTAGGAGAAGCCTCCTCTCTGGAGTTCTTGTCCACAAGGGATGCATCGATCTTTTCAACAGAGCCTAAAAACTTACATTGGCGTTCCTGGATAAGTCCTTGGATTCTTCGGGATCTTCAGAACCAACAGTATACACTGAATGCCACTGGTCAGTGTCCCTGTAACCAAGGTCAGCCAGTCCCAGGCCATCCACAGGCCAGGAAGACACCATGCTGGGAGAAGCCCTGAGAAAACAATGTGAGGAAGCCAGGCTTTTGCCGGTGGACCACCAAATATGCACCTCCCCCCACCCCGACTCCTGCCCCCTTTAGGGAGGCTATGGAAAAAGGTCTGGTCCCACCCCACCAGATTAGACTCGCCCTAGAAGGTTATTAGGGTCAGTGGGGACACAGATGACTGTTTATTCTCACCAGTTTTCTACCTGCCTCATATCCTATTCACGTATTCGGTTCACGCTGGGGGCACAAGTTTTGGCCATCAGTCTAGCGATGGGGCTGTATCTGACGCTTGCACACCCTCTCCAGAACACCTGCAAAGATGAGCCTGAGGAGCCCCGTTGAGGACACCAGCCTGTCACCTCTCTCCTTCTCATGTCATCTTGTGGTTTATGATGCTGAATATTTCTGTAACTCTCTGTACTTGGAGGATTTCTTTTTGGGCTGTTATTGCCTGGCAGACACCGTTACTCATCCAAATTTATTAAGCAGAGGAAGCAACAAAAACAAAGGTACTAAACAGTGGCTTGCAAAACCAACAGGACTTGAGAATAAGAAATGCAAATGAATAAAAATAGCCACAGCTCCCCTTACCAGTGCTTCCTAGGAGCAGGTGCTACTCTCATCAACATACATGCAGTGACTCAGAGAAGCCTCCCAGCAAGCCCATGAGCTTGCATCCTCTCTGTCTGCAATCCCTCCTTCAACGGAAACGTACAGTATGTATTGGGTACATACTACATGCTAAGAAATGGGTTAGGCACTGGAGATATAGCGATGGATGAGGTTGCCAAAGTTTCTGCTCTCGTCGAGCAAAGCAGACATAGGGTAATGAAGTAACCAATTGCACAAATAATTCCTAGAGGGCAGGGACCAGTTGAGACTCTGCAGCTCAAGCAAGAGTCCCTCGTAGTATGAGTGTGCGTTTAGAAACCCACATGGGACTCTCTCACCTCTCACCCCTTCCAGCCTCTCCAGCCCAATCTGCTCCTATCCCATGCTCTATACGTCACAGTCTGGCAACACATGAGATTGGCCACAGGGCTGTTTCTTACCTCCATTCCTTTGCTCATGTTGTCCCTACTGCCTCTAACGCTTTCCTTAACTAATCCCTATGCAGTTCCAGAATCCGCTCCCCCAGAAAACCCTTCCCAACCCTCCTTGCCCCAGTTAAGCTGTGTTAATTAAACTTCCTTTGTGCCTCCAGGGCCAGTGGTGCTGATCTCTGTCCCTGCACTTGGCCTCACCACTCAGCAGGGATCTGTTGCGGTGTGTGTTTTCTCGCTAGCCTGGGTGCTCCCCGGGTCCCTGCTGGATCCATCTTTGCTGTCTGCTGCACAGGTCCTGACCCACTGCTACCAGTGAATGCTTGTTGGCAGAATGTGCATCTCTGCCCTAGCGGAAAAGGTTAGGAATCAGGAGACTCTCCATTTTACCTAATGGTAGTTAATGGGGGAAAAAAGGAGCCTAGTGGGTGGGGCAGTAGAGGCTGATACTGCTGGAGTAGGGCAGGGGAAGAGGGGGTTGCTGTTGTGGTGCCAACCTCTCCAACTTCCCTAGGGGACACCCACCTAGACTCTTTGAACACTTGCAGTGACCGAGAACTGGCTGCTTCATCAAGCAATCTGTTCCTCTGTCACTCTGTTGAAAAGTTCTCCCTTTTGTTAAGAAAACTCTGCTGAAGACTTTTAGAGATTTGTCCTCTAGAACAACAGAATAATGTGACTCCCACTTCTCTATAATAACCCTCCAAGTATCCAAAGAGTGCTTCTCGTGGCCTGTGCTAGACTCACTTTTTCTTACCAAATAATTCTAGTTTCCTCCACTATTTCTCTCATGTCACACAACTGGACACTCTCAAGCCTCTTCCTGTCTCTTTTTACAACATGGCATCCTGAGCTGAAACAATATTCCAGGTGGCTTCTTATCAGTATGGACTATGATGGTACAACTTCCTTTCCTGAACCTACAGCTTAAGTTCAAATTCACTTGTTTTACAGCCTTGTCACTTTGTCAGTTCCTACTGCTCTTGTGGACGGTGAAATTCCTTAGTGCTCTGCATACAGTGAGCTCTTGTCAGACCACGTTTAATAATAGCAGCTACCAGTTATCGAGCAGGTCCTGCGCCCATGAACCAGGCACTGTGCTAATCACTGCGCTCTCAGTACATTCCTTAATTCTTTCATCTACACTAAGGCTGAGTGAGGTTAAGTAATTTACCCAAAGTGCTGGGATTTGAACCCAGCAGACTACCTGACTGCAAAGCCCGCAGTCTATTAACCCCCTGCCCTACCTCCCGTTCTGAACTTATATAGCTGATTTTTTTTCCACCTAAATTCCCACTTTCCTGTTAAGTTTGATCTGAGTTTTTAGCATCTCAGAAACTCCACCGGCAGAGTTTTTAGCTCATCTTTTCAGGTTTATATCATCTTATCTGCCACCTACATCCAGATCAACAACTGGGCGATGACTCCCCAGGCAGAGAACACCTCCCAGGTTGACACCGTTGGGGATCCAGTAAAGCCCAGACTTTTCAACAGCTTCTAGGCAACCTACCTTTGAGTTCTCCACACCTGTTTCCATTTAATGTGTCTGAAAGCCATCATGACAAAGTTTGTGATGTGCCATGTTGGTTTGGGATATGTCAAATATATACAAATCGGCCGCTTTAGCAGATTAACAACATTAAGGAATAGTGTTAAAGGTGGCCTCTTTGTTTTATATAGTCTTACAAATTCTGTGTTCAATCTTTCACCTAAAGTTTTGCCAGAAATCAGTATCATGTTCACCTTTCTTTGCCCCCTTTATGAAAGTGAGGTATTGCCTTGGCTCTAGTCTTCATTGTTCATTCCAGTCTTCCATTATTCATTCATTCATTCATTCTTAATATCAACAGTGTTTCCACATCACAGATGAAAAACAACAACAACAACAACAACAACAACAACAACAACGTTTTATCTTAAATCTTTTTCCTATTCCCCAAACATTAAAATAATGCATACTTCTGGGGCGCCTGGGTGGCTCAGTCAGTTGAGCGTCCGACTTCGGCTCAGGTCATGATCTCGAGGTCTGTGAGTTTGAGCCCTGTGTCGGGCTCTGGGCTGACAGCTCGGAGCCTGGAGCCTGTTTCGGATTCTGTGTCTCCTTCTCTCTGACCCTCCCCCATTCATGCTCTGTTTCTCTCTGTCTCAGAAATAAATAAACACTAAAAAAAATTAAAAATAATGCATACTTCTTACAAAAACATGGGAGGTACATATATAAGTTTTAAAAAGCACCCCCAAAATGTCCAATAATCCTAGAGATAGCCTCTGACATCTACTAATTCTTTGTAATCCAGAAGGCAATTTGCCTAGGTGCTAAAGTAATTTATTATCAAGATCTAGGGCTGGTTTCCCACACCCAGAAGAGGTGCTACTGCCTAATAGCAGCTAGAAAATTAGTAAGGGAGGGATGCTAGTTCAAGGTGAGGAGGAAGGTTGGGGCCCCAGGGCAAGAGTGGGATGGACTGTGGAACAGCGGGAGGCAGGGTCTCCCCATCGTGTGAGCCGTGAGGACAGCTCTCTGTTCGGCAGGTCCGTCCTGTGTACGCTCTGTCCTTCAGTGTGCTGATGCAGCACGTGGTGGTAGCCCAACCCCCTTGGTGTGGTTGCCCCAGGAGAATTACTGGGCTGCTGTTCTGCGGTGGTTTTTTCTTTTTCTGTCAAAACTGTTGTGCCCCATACTCTCCAGCCTGAGAGTTTTATCTGGACACATTTCTCTCTTCCCCTCAAATGTCAGTTTGTACATCAGGGATTAGGAAGAGGAATCATATGGGCGAGAAGGTTCCCTCTGGGTGACTGTGATATGTTGGACATCTGTCTCCAAATGCATTATGTTCAGCTTAGAACCAAACTCTCAATCAATCACTGAAATTTTTCACAGATGGGTGGATGGACAAACATCTAACAAAATGTCTTGTAGATTCTCATCAAGAGAAGTTCAGGTGCAGGCTGCCCAGAGGTCCCTTCCAGCTCAGTGATTCTTTGAATGTGTGATTGATATTTTGGAAACCGGGATATCACTTGGTATATTTGTCAGTGGCTGGCGATCTTCATGAGACTTTAGTATAGTCCGGGGAAAGCCTTGAGGAAGATACACGTCCTACAGAGCTACTTGCAGAAGGGACAAGTTAGTCATCAGATGGCATAGATTTTTTTTTTAAAAATGTAGAAAAGCCTATTCTGGGAAAGTTGTCAATGGAAAGTAAAGGGAGGGAACCAAGGGAGGGCCAGAAGAAGTATTTGATAACATAAAAAACATAATCCTGCAGTTGAACATGGCAGGAAAGGATATAGTAAAATTTTAATGACCATTATGTCAAGAGCTGCACCCTATAAGACAACAGTAGGTCACGCGGGTGGAGGTTTCAGACCCAGATCAAATTATGTGTCTCACATCCAATGAACAGTTGGGTATACATCAGTCTTTCTGGCCACCTCTGAACACATAAATAACAGTCAGTTGTAGTAACCTCATCTTAAAATGTTATCAAAAAAAAACTTTAAAAGATATATTCAGATTCTACACTGCCTACTCACTTTCTTTATATAGCAATGTATACACAGCCCACATCTGCCAAGTTAAGAAGGTACACTTTCTCTTCCATAGCTGCCGGGAACAGTGATTTAGATAGGAACCTCAGGAAAACCAGATGGATCCCTCTCTCTCAAGACAAAAGAATATTGGATCTGTGGAAGGGTCAGGTAGGAATTTAGGAAAGTTATCTGAAGCAGCCAGTCCTGGACCTACCTTCTGTCGCTCATTCACCCATTCATTGAGTGCCCGCTGTGTGACAGGCACTGTGAGAAGCAAGTGAGTATAGAAATGAAGGCTGGCAAGCGACTTACAGACTAACAAAGAGAGACTGGTGACTGCATGGTTGTAATACAGGCAATAAGGAGGCCAGGCCAGTGGAGGGAAAACAGAGGGTGCTTTGGATGCTCAGAGGGGAAAAGTAGCTGAGCTGACGCCAGAGAACACGTTCTGGGTGTGACATTAGAGTTCAGTGTTTAAGCATGACTAGAAGGAGTTAGCCAGGAGAAGAATGAAGGTGGGGGGGATTGGAGGCAGAGCGAGACACATTCAACCAAATAAAAGTGATTTGGTAGGACCAGAGTTAGCACGGTGCTGGGGTAGGGGCAGTCAACAGACTGGACTGGAGAACTAGGACGTAGAGTGTGCCCTACCAAGGAATATGACTTTTACCCTGCATGCAGATGCAAGGAGAGGACCAAGGAGCACAAGCATCATTAGAAAGGTCAGTCTCCTGACTGGGTATCTGGAGTGTGTGTGGGAGGACAACAGGAAAGGAAAATGGAGAGCCAGTGACAAGACAAGCAGGGTAATCCAGGAGGAGTGTCAATGACCTGGACCAAGGAGAATGCCAGGTGGGATGACACGAAGGGGGTAAACCTACCAGATTCTCTAATGGATTAGACATGAAGAATGAGAGGGGAAAGAAGGAGTCTGGGATGGCTCCCTAGCCCAGAAACCGGGTGGGCAAGATGGCAGCACCATTTTCAGAGGCATGAGTTTGAGACTGGACTGAAGGGTAAAGGGAGACATGGAGGAACTGATTTCATTCTGGTTCCACAGGGAGAACTGCTTGCTGCTAATCTGAATTTGCTTTCAAACTGCTGATGGTAGGAGCCGTACTGGCGTGAGATTTAGTCACACGTTCATATCAGGTCCTGCAAAGCTAGAGGGTGTTCTCCCTGGAACAAAAACCTTAGGGCAGGGGGTTTTCACTTTGCAAAACTTGGTGGGGCACCTGGGTGGCTTTCGGCTCAGGTCATCATCTCACAGTTCATGAGCTCAAGCCCCGCATCGGGCTCTGCACTGACAGTGCAGAGCCTGCTTGGGATTCTCTCTCTCTCCCACTCTCTCTGCCCCTCCCGGGCTTGCGCGCGCTCTCTCTCTCTCTCTCTCTCAAACTAAATAAATAAACTTTAACGACAACAACAACAAAAATTATTCTTACTTTGGTTCTCAAGAATATTGTGTGCTGATATTCCTACTGACAACTGGTTCACAGGTGCCACGTGGTTAGACACTCGCCCAGTCCAGAGCAAAAAGTTGCAGGCAAGGCAGGGGCAGGAGCAATGTGCAATCAGCAAAAAACTGTGCATGCTGGTAGGAACCTCAACCGACTAAACACAGCCAAAGTGCTAATAAGACACATCCCAGTCATTTCCAGAAATATTTTATTACCAGCTTGAATTTACACACTGGCTTCTCCAAGTCAGCTCCCCATGAGAGGTTGAAGTTAGCAGGTGCATCAGGGTCCATTTAAGTTTCAGGCTAGAAGTCCTTTGCTCCCAGGTATAGTTCTTGGAATATTTTATGAGAATGTAGAGGGCCAGCGTTCTAAGGCCTCCTTTCTTTCTCCAGCCATATGTGATTCTGTTACACAGACTGACATACTTCTGGCTTTAGTTTATATGTCTTGGGAGGCATAGTAAAAATCTTCTCAAAACTAGCGGTCCGTTTCATTCAACACCATGATAGACTTTAAAAGTGAATAACTATGGATCAATTCATATCATACTTTTCAAAAGCATCAACTTTTTTCTTGAGGAGGATGAGTTACTTTTAAAACACACGACACAAATAATAATTTGGGATTAGAAGATTCAAGGTAGCATTCTGCGGACAACCTGTATGCTCCAATGTTCTGCCCAAAGTTGCTTTTTTCTTCTACTGTGTGCAGCTTTTCTAATGAATTATGGAGATGAACAAATAACTTTTGAGGTAACTTCCCATTTCTCATTCTCACACTTACATCTATGCTCCCCAGACTGCTGAGGGTGTTCTAACATAAGTTCTACCAAACTAGAAATTTGACTTCAAACTTGGAAAACATGTTCTCAGGGCACCTGGGTGGCCCAGTTAGGCATCCACTTCAGCTCAGATCATGATCTCACAGTTCCGGTGTTCAAGGCCTGCGTCAGGCTCTGTGCTGACAGCTCAGAGCCTGGAGCCTGCTTAGGATTCTGTGTCTTCCTCTCTCTCTGTTCCTCCCCCACTAGCGCGCTCTCTCTCTCTCTCTCTCTCTCTCTCTCTCTCTTTCTCTGTCTCAAAAATAAATAAACATTTTTTAAAAAATGTTCTCAACCAGCTTTGGACCCCACAGTGTCCGTTAAATAAATTAAATTGGAAATTGTGGAGTTAAGAGGTTTTTTGGGTTTGATTGTTTCTGTTTAAACCATTGTCATATCTTGATGCACCACCTAAAATGAGACAACCAGAAATTTCAGTCGAATGTCCTAGCTTCCAGTAGTTTCCATCAGCAGAACCACCACTGTTGCTGTGTTATATGCATCAATATTCACCTAATACTGACAGGCCTAAAAGCTCACTGTCCCTCTTTCTTTTTTTTGCTATTATAATAAACCATATATGGGAACCAAAAAAGGTCATTTGAAACCCTAAATCGAATCAATTGCAACTGTAACAGAGTAGTAGATTCTAACTTGACTGGTTGGGTCGCCCTTATCGCTGGCATAGTTATCTTTGATCCCAGATGCTAAGTAGTGTGAGGTCCATGCCAAATAACAAGGGAAGGCTTTCTCCAGTGTCGATCCGGGCGCTTTTCATTCCCAGAGCCTACAGGTGTTATCCTGGCTTAAGGCTGTTGAAATATGGAACAGCAAACCAGCTGTCATTCATAAGAATTGGTGCTGGCCAGCTGGCCAAGCCAACTACAGGAATAAAGACATGCCTTTTCACTCTGATACACAGGGGCCTTGCCTCTGAGCAGACAGGTGAAGAATCTCAGGTGACAGCCCCTGGGAATAGTGTTTGTGGCATTCAGGCATTCACCACCCTGAAGAGGCAGGGCAGGACACATCTGTTGTCAGCATGCTGATGAGGAAAAGCAAAGACTGACCATGCCTATTTGCAGGGCAGAGTAGAAAAGGGGAAACAGGTAGAGGAAGAGAAACAGAAGGAAAAGCTTAGGTAACTACATGCTATGAATTGATCTAATTTGCAGAATCTTCTGTTGTATTCATTAGGAAGGAAACACCCAGAATCATAATTGCACTGGGGCAATTGGTCACTTTAAAAACTTGAATCTAACAGGTAATACAGAGACGCTTGTGTATTCCTGATGTGAGCGTAAATAGGTTAAATCTTTCCAGAGGGCAATTTGGGAGTACGTTCCAAACACAGGAGCCTTAAAAATATTCATGCTCTTTGACACAGAACCCCTACTTTTGGGAAGTTACTCAAAGGAAATAAGCAGAGACATGCTTAAAGGTTTATGTACAAGACAGCTCATTTCAGCATGACTTAAAATGGTAAAAAAAAAAAAAAATTGAAAATGGTTTAAACGTCCAACAATAGGCAATTGGTTAAAAAAATACACATCCATAGAGTGGAATAATATGATCTTTATTTTAGTTGACTGAGTACTTTGGAACGATTAACCAAGTGATTGCCATTTTGTGGTAATGATTACCAGTGACTTTGCCTGTTCTATAGTTTTCTTTGTTGTTTCAATTTTCCCATAGGGTATAAATTTATAATCAAGAAGAAAAACAGTTTTAAGGAAATACAATGTAAGAACATGTTTACAGTTCTGAATTTAAAAGCCACCCATAATTCACTACCCCAACATGACTTTGTTTTGCATATTTATATTTTCCACATGATGCACTCGCTTAAGTCTTAACACAGCTGTAGTCATAAGGCATATGAGATCTTACATTCTGCTTTTCAACTAACATTATAGCTCCATATTATACATAGTCTATAATTTCATAGTTATAACTTTATAACCTTACACTGTATTAATATACCGCACAAAGTAGGGAATATCAAGTCTGCCTTGGGTGAAGAGGGTTTCATTAACTCCCACCCCCTGCCCCCACCCCAGTTCCTGGACAGAACGAATCATTCACTCATCTGTGCGTCTTGCTCATTGCATAATTCTTTGTTTCCATATTTGTCCCCCTACTTTCGGGCAGGCCAACACCTATGTATCTTTGGAGCCACAGTGCCTGGCACATGTATAACATTTGCTCAGTAAAGGTATACGCATGAACAGAAAGACAGGTGGACCAACGGACAGACAGGAGAAGTGAGCAGGGCTAGGATTTGATGGTTTAATATCAATTTGGCTTGAGCAGCCTTGTAAACTTATCGATTCCAGCCTCAGCCTCAGTGAAGCGCGAAGGTAAGGAACATAGAAGGTTTGCAACTGCCCTAACACAGATTTGCTTTCCCCTTTAGTCATTTGGTGACATCATATTTTATTTTCAGACTTATTTTCAGTAAGTTTTAGGCCCTGGGTTATAAAAGGCCTGTTTATAAGAGCTCTCTTACTGGCTTCTAAAACTCGTCTTTTGCTTTTTGGTCAGGATTTTTCCCATTTTGCATTTGTCACATATTCCTTTCCAAATTTATATCCATATCCATAAGAGTTAAAATGCTCCTAGCAAAGATATATAAATAAAGTAAAACAGAAACGAACAAAGAAAGGAAGGCTGCTTAATAGGTACAGAGTTTCTGTTAGGGATGATGAAAAAGTTCTGGAAAGAGATAGTGTGATGGTGGCACAGCACTGTGGGTATACTGGAAGCCACTGAACTGTATACTTGAGAGTGATGAAAATTATAGGGACGCCTGGGTGGCTCAGTGGGTTAAGCATCCGACTTCGGCTCAGGTCAAGATCTCACGGTTTGTGAGTTCTAGCCCTGTGTGGGGCTGTGTGCTGACAGCTCAGAGCCTGGAGCCTGCTTCAGATTCTGTGTCTCCCTCTCCCTCTGCCCCTGCCCCTCCCCTGCTCATGCTCTCTCACTCTTAAAGAAAGAAAGAAAGAAAGAAAGAAAGAAAGAAAGAAAGAAAGAAAGAAAAAAGAATGATGTAAATTATAAATGCTATGTATGTTTTGCCACAATAAAAAAGAAAAAAGAAGGAAGGAAGGAGGGACAGAGAAATGAAAGAAAAATAAAAATTGAGTCGGGTGGTACCCACTCTTTCTATAAATCTGGTTTTTATTAGCTGAGCCCTTTCCTGAACAAGATTCAAGACTGTAGTCAGGCTTTTTGAAGACAGGAAGAATAAATTCCTCGGGTTTGTATTGTACCCTATTATCTTGACCTAGTAGATAGGTCCAAAAAAATCACCCAGCTGCAGAAACTTTGCCTCCTCTTTTCTTTCTTCCTCTCAGCTCTTCCCTCTGTCACCACAAGGAAGCCAATGACCAGAAGCATTAGCAGCCTGAAGAACTATGGTTGTAAATGTTGAAGGTCATTTTTTTTCCCCTTAAAATTATTGCCTGCCCCTAGCTTTTTTCCTTCTAGAGTCAATCTAAAATCCTTTTGGTGGTAATCCTGTGTTTATTTGAGTGGCAGTGTTACTTCTTATCTATACATGTGTTCTCTTGGAAGAAATATGTGCAATGCTATGTGGTAAAGATTCTTTTTACCTATCATTTAGAAAGCTACAAAAGATTTTGTGCCAAGTCTTGCTCTGAATGAAGCCATGAGAGGGAAGCCCCAGCTCCCAGGCTTCTGGTGACCTAAATCCCCTTTCCCCAGCCGTCCTCTCCTGGTTCCCACAGAAGAAGGCAAGGACAGGCTGTCATCACTCACCCCTTTTCTGACGTGGGCTGTGAGCCCAGAGAGAGCCCAGCCAGGTCCAGGGTAGAAATGGCCCGTAGGCAGAGGAGTGACCACCACTCTGGTCCTACAGGTTGTACAAAGTGCCTAGGCTCAGGCCAGGACCCATGTAACCAGCCAGCCTGAATACCATACATCACCGATCCTGACATGCTCAACTTTGCATCTCTGAAATCATGATGCATCTGACAACCGATAGCATGCCATAGTTTAGTGGTAGATTTTCCTCTTTGTAGCAGTACATAATGTATGACTTAAAATTGATGAGTCTTACACCTGATGAAATATGCTATATAGGGAGAACCTAAAGATGGCCATCTGCAACATCTTGTAGAAATCTTTGCAATCCCTACCTGCAAGGAAAGTTAGAATTTGAATCCCTAAGTCACAGGCAAGGGAGAAGATACATCTATTTCTGACTCAGGCTAGTAATTACGAGCTTCAGATCTCTGCTGTTGGGCCCGGACCACTGTGGTAATAAATGCAGTATGAGCCTACTTTTGCATGGGGTTCCATGGAGGTCACTGTTTGAGTGTGTAGCTTTCTTTATCAAAGGGACTCTATGGTAACCTTGCATGCACACACTACAAGAAATAAGAATGGTTCCTTTGTGGATTAGGGGTCAAAGATGCCATTGTAACGCTGTGATTTGCTGTGGGCAAAATTGTGACCTGGGCTGGGTTTATATTCAGTGTCTTCTCCTCCCCTCCGACCCCCCCACAAGGCACGAGCCTCCCTAAGGTCCCTCACTTGCCCATCCTGTTGTCACTGCTTAGAACCCAAGCACTCGCTAGGGTTAGGGGCTATTTGGGCTCCGACCACCCCAAGTCATATGTTGAGTATCATAATAATTGCCTAGAAAACTTAAACCCAGATGTGAATATGTTATATTGCAACAGAGACACGGGAGAAAGTTTTCAAGAGGCATTTTGTTATCTGACACACCATACCTATGGGTCACTACCCATCCCCATCCCACCTACACTTGAGACCCCTGTTTTGCCCACTCGGCAGGGCTCAGACCCAGAGTTAGAGCCTGAAGACTGGGGGCTGCTTTCCAGGTCTGAAAGTCTTTAACATGAGGAGATGAACAGTTAGATCACTGGAGACAGTTTGCCAGCTGTCCCAAACAGGAAGAGACGCCTCCACTCCTACTACCCACAGGGGGATGACCATTGTCAACCAAGGCTGAAATCAGAAATGTGAAAGCGGAATAAAAACCTTTCTTCCCCAACCTCCACCCGCCCCCATTAGAAAAAGGTGGGAGGTGGTAACTGATGAAGCTTGAGGATAGGAAATGCTACGGTGAAAATGTGTCACTAAGTTTTGAAATTGAAAACATAGTGTAGACCATTTCTAAGTAAAATATAAAAAGAGATCAATTGAACTTAACGAGAGCCTAACTAGCTCTTTAAATGTTGTGTGTGTTTTTTTTTTCTAAGTAAAATATAAAAAGAGATCAATTGAACTTAACGAGAGCCTAACTAGCTCTTTAAATGTTGTGTGTGTGTGTGTGTGTGTGTGTGTGTGTGTGTGTGTGTGTGTTTTCTCAGCTGCACAGGGTAGACTTCTGCATTGAGGTCAGACAGCAGGAACAATGGACGAGTGAATGCCAGTGTGTCAGGTTTCATCACGTGACGTGATATGGTTTAAATACAGTGCTATCAGTAACTCTCAGATTCAAAGAGCATTTAAGGCTTAATGTCTCCAAGGAACAAAGGGGCGGAAAACCCAAAATTGCCCCCAAAGCCCATTTCTGGAGTTAGTCTGGTTTGCATTTAGTGCAGAGGCAGCAAATACTGGACAGTCTGCAGAAGGAGGACCAGTGACTGACCCACCACTGAGAAGGCCTCTCCTTCCCTCCAAACAATTGATTTTATTGGAGATGGAGAGTGACCGACCCACAGGAGAGCGCCCAGGTTAAGTTTCTAAAGCTTCTAATGCAATCTAGGAAGGGGCTGGGAAATTGTCACCCTCCTTCCCCTTTCGCAAGGTAGCTATGGGAGGCACCTAGGGGACCTTAAGCCTCCCTTCCCCTTCCCTTAGCACTGAAATATCGTGTGGGCCAGGAACTACCTTATCTTGAGGGACTGGAATTCTCACAGATGAATTCCAAAGCATTCTGCCATTCAGAGTTTCTCGTGTTTTTCACGGCTGTGTTTGGCATCCTATTGGCACTTCAGGGTACAATCAAATTCACTGTCACTCTAGTGACATGAATAATCCATCCATATTAATGAAACGATAGCTGTTCCCTTGCCATGGCTTTTCCTATTCTTAAGCTGATTTCAAATAAAATGAATCCCACTTTGGAGGTGCGAGTGGTGATTTTCTTACTCAACTCCACCGTGGGGTGGGGGTGGGGGACAAAGATAAAGGGATGATGGTGATGCAAAATAACTATAAAATAATTACTGTGTGGCTCAGAACTCTGTATTATTCATCCGGGTAGTGAGAGCGCCTGTTCCCTACCACACTTGAGTGGCAACCTCACCAATTAGCCCTGCTGCTGCTCGTCTGTGAATTGCATGTGAAAACAGAATTTGTCCAGAAGTGCTCATGCAAATTGTGCAACACGAACGTGGCCTCCGTGTCACGTCCTTTCACGCGTTCTGACAGACTCGTGTCTTTCCAGATTTCTCTGATCAGTGGCCCCCCTTTGACAGTTACCAGAGCTCATAAGCCCGAGGAAACGGCTCCTGTTGCTGAGCCCTGTGTCTGTGATGAGGTTTACGAGCTGTTCCTGTGGCTGCATTTTGCCTCAAAAAACAATCAGATTTTCACTCAGATCTGTGAGAAAACAGATTGGGAAGGAAATATATGCAAATATCTATGTTAACGCCACAAAAGCTATAACTTGGCCCCTTGGTGCTTAAGTAGCCATTTCTCACAAGGAAAAGTTTTTTAGTACTTTAGCATGAATATGTATTTTATGTTTTAAAAATCTGCATTAATGCAAAAAAAAAAAAAAACCTGAAAAGTAAAAGCTTTCGGACAAATATGAAACTTCACCCTTACTTTATTATTATTCTTTTTTCTGAATGTGCACCCCACACGCACGGGGAGGGACCCAGGGAGAGAATCCCAAGCAGGCTCCTCCCCCAGCATGGATCCTGTCATGGAGCCCAACGTGGGGTTTAGTCTCTGACCTGAGCCAAAATCAACAGTTGGCTGCTTAACCGACTGAGCCACCCAGGTGCTCCGCTTATTGTATGTAATCAGGGTATATCATATCTTTGTAAATGTAGTAACTATACATTCATAATCCATCGTTTGTCTCCAACTTGAAGACATTCCCAGTCTTTCCTGAGGAAGAAAACATTTGTTCCATTTGAGCTCTATTTGGAACAGTAAGACTGTTCTTTGTTGACTATTTGGGGGCCCAGATGGAGAGGAGGGGGTGCCCTCTGGCACGTGGAGGGCTCAAACAGCCACACATCATGCCCCCAATCTGTTGGCCAGTGATGCAGGATCAGAAATAGTGTGCCCACAAAGGGAGGCCCCCAAGAGAAGCTGTCTTCCTGAGGCCAGCAGAACAAAGCTGGGGTGAGTTTGCAGCCATTGAGAACGGCTGCCTAGGAAATATCTGGTCAAGTTGAAACCTTCCTTCGTTTTTCCCTACCTTCTACAATCCAAAACCCCAGCAGCAGTCGTCTGAAATTGTTCAAGTATCTAAAGATGCATTCAGACTGAAAGAAAAGTAAGAAATGTCATTCCAATTGCATCTTTGTTCTATACCCCGCCCCCAAACATCTAGACAGCAGAAAGCACAGCTTTGGATGAGCATGTCTCCAAATCAAACCTCATCCTGCTTCAGGGGTCAGGGATGGAGGCACCTGCCAGCCAGGGTCTGTTCTTGGACTTTTCCCAGCCTGATTCTTCCGCAGCAGCATCCTGCTCCTTCAGTTGCAACCATCTCCGTTTATGTATTTTGTCCTCCCCTCTCCCCCTTCCTGTCTATTTTTGCTGTTCGGTACCAGATATCCTCTCTCCACTGGTTTTGACCTGACTTCCATCCCTCTCAGTTTTTTGGTGCCTTCTCCTGGCACTCAAGTCCTTGGTACTATTCTGAGGGGTGGGCCTATTTCTTTGGAGCCCATACCAGGAAAGTGATAAACATCAAGTTACCTTGTGACCAGCACTGGAAACTCGAACCTAGAACTTGTCTCTTCCTGTGGCCAAAGCACTGTAAATCTCAGCTCCCCCAAGACGCGCTTCTCCATGAGCCCCCAGACAATGTGAAGGATGGAAACACTCTTCCAGAGAGCGTCTGAGTGGGGGGATGCCAGTGTCCCACAGTCCAGTGTTACTGTGAGTTTCTCCTGCCATTCCCAATCCGGGGGTCACTGCGTCTGCATGTGCCTTCCCTCTGCTTTTTGTTAAGTATCTATAATTATATCCTTTGTGCAAGGAATAAATATCATGCAGGGTTTCTAAAAGTTCTTGCCCCCAAAATTCATTTGCTTAAGGGATACAAACACTTGAAGGAAAAATCCCTCTCTAAGAGGGGAAAGGGATCGTCCTGTGCTCTGGACCCTCCCCCTCCTTCCCCGCAAGACTCCCAAATTACATTTGCTTTCTCAGTGGCATAGAAGTATGGATTAAGTTTTAAGGGTTTAAATGGATTTTTTTCTGAACTTCCTAACTTCCTTCAGATTGTCAGGAATCTAAGAAATACATTATTTAAGTACTGATTTCCCTGCATTTTGGAGGGCAGGGCCTTCCTCTATTCTTGCCCCTTTACTTCTCCCCAGAACACAGGCTGGACTGGCTGAGGGCTGCACAGACTCAGTTGGTTCAGAAACACCAAGAAGCTACTGCTGCTGACCTTGGGCCACTGAGTAAAATTGGCAACGGGCAGCCCAGAATTCCGTTAGATGAGCCGAGACCAGAGCTGTCCTAGCCCAGGATAGCAGACGCCAGCATCCCCCTACAACCCCCGCTTTCCCTGGGCCTTTTATTACCTTTACTTGGTCAAAGGAGGAAAGCAATCTGTCTCTCTTCTACTTGTTTAATAAAAGAAAACATAATCATAGTTTGACACATTACTTTTGGTGGATGCACAGAAAGAATATCCTAGATTAGAAAGGGAGAGAGGAGGAGGGGGTGGGAAGGCAAAAGGAAAACAAATTGGCTGCCTGCAGAGGTCCAGTGTCAGACGTCAAAGGAATCTTGTTCCTTCAGACGCTGTGGGAAAGACCATGGCAACGAGGGGCCCAGAGAGCGAGAGAGACAGATGGGGAGATTTGCAGCCCCTCCCTCAGATTAAAGACAGAACAAATAGGTGAAGCAATCCATTTTCCAGAGTCCGGTGGTAATTTCAGAGTGCTGTAGACCAGAGTATCTGCTTCTCCTCCGCGTTGTCTCAATAAGGGGTAGGGAGGTTTTCAAAGAGAAGATTTTTTTATTCGTTCAGAGAAGACACCTGATTTCTGAGTAATTGATAAAAAGCATGTTTTCACCTGGAACCACCAAATAGCCTTCAATCGTGCATTTTCAGTGGTCCAACTGGTTTTGTAGCAATTAGCTGTTTAGTTAGAAATTATTTTTAGTATCATCTCTGGTTTAGGTTTTAAAGATCAGTGTTATAAATGCAATGTTAACTATCCTATGAAAGTATATCACACCCACAAGACTTAGCATGAAGACCAAGAGTGATTTTCTGACTGTTTTCGAATCCAATATAGAATGTAAACCCACGAACCAAGCCTAGGAAATACTTAAGTACCACATTTGTTACGAATTCTCCTTGTCATTTTTAAAACCCTTTAACTAGGGGCCATCTGACATTCGTTATTCCTTGTAGGGCCATCTTGAAAAGACTTAAGACATTTAGCAAGAAGTAGAAAGTTGGGGGAACAAGTTAAGGAAGCATAAAAATGAGAAGGTTTCTTCTCCAAGCAGTTTTGGTCATATTTCCTGTTATTGTCAGGCGTCTTCTCTTCATCCCCAGAATATATTGTTAGGGCTTGGAAAATATTCAAGGTATACGCCTACTGTCCTACTCCCGGTTAGAAGCCAGGTGGTATACTATATTCACATTTAAATAAATTCAGTTGTTAAAAAGTAGGGAGGACAAAGAGAACTGGGATTACTCACGCTAGATTTTTAGGTGGAGATCACATTCTCGGGCCAGATTTCCAGTAGCCACGTGAGGGCAGAGTGAGAATAGCACAGGTGTGAGCAAAAGGAGGTGGGAACCAGTGGACCAGGGTGTGACCCTAGACATTGCAGATGGTGAAGAGCGTGAACTCCTATTGTTCTTGCCGAAATACACCTTGCAATTCCTTTGATTCCTTATTCATCAGTTCCCACAGTCAGTAACCAAGTCTCGGCCACCTTTGACCTCCTGGGTGGATTACTCCAATGGCTACCTCTCAGTCCTGCCTCCCTACTTTTCTCCTTCTGGTCCAGCCCCATCCTGATCCCTGATTTACCTGACACCAGCTTAACCTTATGAAAGTAATGTTTCGATCATTTTATTCCCTTTAAAAGACCACCGTGGCTCCCCATCTGTTAGTTGGGTCGCATGACTGTGATTGCATTGAGACCTGTCCGTGGTCGGACCACCCAGTCAGTGCAGCTTTCCTCCCACACACCTTGGCTTGGGAACTGGGCACAGCTACCTCCCTCCTGCTAGTAACTACCCCTTCCTTCTCCTCTGCTCACTCAAATCAAAACCTACTTCCATCGAGGCTTCTAGTCAAGTTTGCTTGTATCCATGAAGCTCTTCCCAAGCAGAACCAGAGAATTTTAGGGCAGGTGGGAGCCTTAGAGGTCACCTGGGCAGGTGTCCTCATTTTATAAAGGAGAATACTAAATAAAGCCCAAAGATGTTCAGTTACTTGCCCCAGGTCAACCAATCCCTAGAACCCCTGTGTCCCCCATTCCACCCCCTTTCTGCCATGTAACTGTGATCATTCCAGATCTGACCAGACTGGCTTTATGGAAATCCTATGGCACCAGAGGACATGCCATAGGCTCACCTTTGATGAGCTGGGATCATTTTCTAGCTTTTCAATGAAGGGAAACCTTGTGTCTTCACTGGATTTTAGTACCCCAGAGGACCAGGCTGTGACAGCTCTTCTTCTCTTAGATTCCAACCGCAACTCCTGCCATTGTGCTGGGGTGCTGGAGACCTTTGGGAATTCCTAGAGTAATCAAAGCATTTTTTAAAGCAGGATGTTATATATGAATTGAGAGAAAACTTTAATGAAAATTATACGTAATGTACTAGTGCTCAGATTTCAGGTGGACGGTTTGTGGTGCCTGCTTATTTTTAGGGTGATAGATGCATGTTGGCCATGGGGTGGTAGCATCTTACCATACAACAAAATCAAAGCGAACTTGTAAACACAACCCACACACATGGATTTTTATATTCTACTATGCGAGTCAGTTGTTATTTGTTTGCTTTGTTTGTTTGCTTGCTTGCTTGCTTGCTTGTCTTACCTGTGGCCAAGTATTCTCTAAGAAAAATCAACTCTGAGACCTGGAAGCTGAAACTGAACATGCCATTAAAGGTGTGCAGGACTGTGCAGCTTTCAGTGGTGGGCATAAGTCTCTACGTTGTAGAACCAGTTCCCTGCACTTCTGTGGGGTTAACAGCCTCAGCGGACACCCTTTATGTGACTCCTTCAGCAGAAAGTGTGTCAGAGTATCCCAGACCTCTCTAGGTTCCCACCTAGGGTGTGTGTGTGCATCTGTCTGTGGGATGTATTTGGGGTCTGTCCCCAGGAGGTTTCTGGGAGGGACTGAGAGTGACTGGGACCCTGCTACAGCCCCAGATATTTCCATGGCAATGGGGGCTGGGCTCTGAGGCCCAGGGATGGTCCCTCCGTGTTGTGAGACATCTCTCAGCACCCTGTACGCGAGCATCCACTCCCTGGGGGCTTATGTTTACTAACTAATGAGGATTCAGTGTCTCCTTCTTTCCTTGGAAATTCTCTACAACTACACCTACAAAGGAATGAAAGATATGCCCTGTCAACCTTTTTTACATGCTCCTAAATATGAATTAAGAGGTAGTGTTCAGTGGGCTTTATATAGAAAGTAATCTTCAATAAAAATTAAGCCCCGAGAAGCTAAGGTAAATAAAGAAGGGAATCTCACTCTCACTGACTTTTTCTGTATGTCACATAATGGGAAACTGAGACAGACTTACAGTTCCATTTAGAGGCCCATCATCCCTCAGCTGGTTTCCAGCTTCCAGAAAAGGTCTGGTTGACTTGGGAGAGATTTCATCATGGCCGATTGAGAAATTGTCTATTCTTACGATAGGGGAGGATAAAGAGGAGAAGAAATACAAAGGAGAAATTAATCAGTTGGATCAAGGTCAAAGAAACTAAATATGCATATTAAGGGAACGGGCCAAAAGGTAAGGAAGACCAGAAATATGATCCTTCATGCTGGGAAAGCTTTCTCAGGTTGATAAATACCCTGAACTGCAGGTTGGCTCTCCCTTTCCTGCTCCAGCATTAATCACCCGACCCTCCGGTTCTGATGTTGACCTCCTGTGAGCAGTCAACCTGGAGAGAAGTGGCAGTTGGGCAAGCTCTTGGAGGAGGCGTTGCTTTTAGGGGGGGAAGTGTGTGCAGGGATCTGATGCGTATTGTAAAGGAGCTCACCCAGATCTGGGAAGCATCGAGAAGGGGAGGATCCAGTCAGCTAGCTAGAGGAAGAATCAGCACAAGAAACTTTGGGTAAAGTGAGGAGGGAGTGAGCACCGGAGGTAATATTACGATAAGGAGGTCAGACTTGGCCTTAGCTTCTGGTAGAAATAGGAAACTGTGATCCCTCCCATATGGTTAAGCAGAAATACTGATGCTTTCAGAGGGGATAAGTTGCAAAAGATAATGGGCACGCAACTCCCATCTTAGAAGGTCTGTATGCTGTTGTCAACATGAGTGGACTTATCCCTCACTAAAATGAGAGTTTCACATAAACTTCACCATCATCCGAGGGCCTGATCCCATACTTAGCTATCCACTTAGTTTTTATCCTAAGCAAAAGGATATTTTCCTTCATAAGGCTGAGAAGCTGACCTGACTGTTAAGAAAGAACAAACTATGAGCTGAAAATCACAACCCTACCTAAAGTTTCTAACTTCCTCATTATTATTCATATTGGTGCTAATGAGAGCAAACATTTATGAGCACTTACTGTATGCCAGGCACTGTTGAATCATGCTACCTGAGTGCAGTTCTGATAAAATAAGTGAAACTTTTGAGATCTGTAGAGGATGATTTCTAATTGTTTCCAGACTCCGTTATCCAGGATATTACACGTGTGAGGTAGGAGTCAAGAGCTGTCTTTACTGCAGTGCAGGTGCAGTCGAGGAGACTCTCTGGAGCCCGTGTTTCTGCTAAGACTGTTTTTATCCCAATTTGTCCCCAACTCTTCTCAAGGCTAACAAAAGACCCTGGCCACTTCCCTTTCTTGGAGTCACCAAATATATGTACAAAAGGAAGAAATGCCAATAGGGTTTTTTTAAAGAAGTAATGTTTTTATTTTTAAAAGAGTGTGGGATTATAATACCATCCACAAGATAAATGCGGGACTTATAATAAACATTAATTCATGATGGACTTAGAGCAGTGTGAGCTGGTAATAGGGTACAACTGAAAACCATAAAATAGAAGGTATCTTTCAATTCTGTCAGGCTTTGTCCGTGACCCTATGTAAAACCTTGTGTGCAGAACACATCTAACAACCTAAACTCAAGAATTATTGAGGATGTAAGGTGCCCGGTCCAATGGCCCCCATCCCTGCCTGCCGGTAGGCCCTCCCTGACCCTGTAGGAGGAGCCCCTCTTCTAGACTCGCTTCCTCTGAGAACCTGGCTCTCAGCCAAAATCTCTAAAGATGTAATGTACCACCCCCAGATTTCTAAATGTTACTCCTTTTTTCCCTACTTTCTCGTACCCTCCCCAAACTCCCGGCCTCCTCCAACCGCACAACCCCTGGCCTGGCTTCTGCTCTCAGGAGTATGGCCAGGCCAGCCCTCTTCTCAGAGCCCCTGGTTTGCCCACACACAGGTTCAGCAGCCCGAAAACCTGCAAAACAGGCTGACCAGACCCTCCCCGGAGAGAAAAGGGCCCGAGAGCAGGCAGCTTTGTAGAAGTGGCTCTTCCCAGGCTGTCGGAGCTGGTGTCCCTCAAGCCACCCTCCCAAGGCTGCCCAGAGAAGGGAGGAAGTGCCCGCCTCTGTTCACAGCACGCCCTCAGCCCGGAGCTTTCCTTCCCTCTTCCTGTCTTGTAGTGGTTGCGGCAGAGAGCTCCATTTGGCAGCGTGGTAGTGCTCTTGTCTATAAATGGAAACATTGGCCTGTCTCCCAGTATAACACAAGATAGGCCTCTGCATCGGTTATGCAATCTTCGCTGTGATGACTTCATCAGAAAGTGGGGGAGGCAATAAAAGAGAAAGGTACGGTTTAGGGGAACAGTAGCTCCCGAGAAAAACTCTTCCCAGCAGCGCAGCTGAAGACAGCTGAGACTCCTTCCTCCCCCCTCTCTATTTTTAAATCAAGGGAAGAAAGGCCGCAAACATTGGGCAAAAAAACCTAGTTCCTGGAGCAGCTGTCAAACCACTTGCAGCCCCTGTGTCCTTCAGGCCACTTGGATGCAGGCAGAATGCTGTGCCCATCTCTGCTGGGGGGTCGGGGGGGCGCGGGTTGCTCACTGCCCTTGGCGCTGGGGTCTGCTTACACCCTTGCGGAGAAGACAACCTGTGAAGGCAAACAGCGGTGGGTTTTCCCTCGTCTCTCAAGGTAAAGATTGGGCTGGTTCTGGCCCCGCTCCAGAGAACAACCACGGAGAGCAGGGTGCTACAGGATACAGAGGCTTGTCCTGGTGACTCCCCGAGAATTCTTGGAAGATGGTCAGTCCCCATCAGCAGTGAAAAGCTGGCCCTGTTGCTGAGCGTCTAGCCAAACCCAGTTTGTTCATGTTCATGCCGTGTCCCGGTCTTAAAAGGGAATGGCCACTTAAAGATGTCTATGGCACATACCACAGCATAAGATGGGCTCAGGTGGAAATAGTCCAGGTCCCAGACCCAGCTAGGCCCCTCTGGAACTCACCACATCCCGTCCATGTCTGTTAAGACCAAGTCTGCTTAATGAGGATTTGGGGACAGGGGGAGCTTGTGTTATAGTTTCCTGAATCCTCTAAATGTTGACCATTTAGGCTGTTTTTTAAATTTTTGCTACTCTAAATCCTTCAAGCTATTCCAGATAAAATCTTTGTATAAAGCATGGCGCACCTGGGTGGCTCAGTCGGTTAAGCGTCCGACTTCAGCTCAGGTCATGATCTCACAGTCCGTGAGTTCGAGCCCCGTGTCGGGCTCTGTGCTGACAGCTCAGAGCCTCGAGCCTGCTTTGGATTCTGTGTCTCCCTCTCTCCCTGCCCCTCCCCTGCTCACACTCTGTCTCTCTCTGTCCCAAAAATAAATAAAAACATTAAAAAAAAAAAAAAAGTAAAGCTACGACCACTTCCATGAGATGAGTCCTTAGAAATGGAATTTCAGGAGCGCCTGGGTGGCTCAGTCAGTTAAGCGTCGAACTTCAGCTCAGGTCATGATCTCGTGGTTTGTGAGTTTGAGCCCCGCGTCAGGCTCTGTGCTGACAGCTCAGAGCCTGGAGCCTATTTCGGCTTCTGTGTCTCCCTCGTTCTCTGCTCTTCCTCCGCTCATGCTCTATGTCTGTCTCTCAAAAATAAATGTTAAAAAAATTAAAAAAAGAAAAGAAATGGAATTTCAGGGTATGATGTATTCAAGTCTTTGATCATTCTGTCTACTCTGGAAGCCATCCTCCTCCTGTCTGCCTGCGCCATTCTGAGACATCACTTCTTCTGATAAGCCTTCAGTGTCCTCTCCGGGCACAGTCGGGTGCCTTCACCGCTAGGTCCCTGTGCTCTAGTGCCTCCTTGTACAAGGCCCAGGGACCTGCCTTGTGCTTCCTTCTCTGCAAAGATGCCATCAGCTGCCCAGAAACCAAGGAAGCCTCAGTCTTCATCAGAATTTTGGAATCCTGGAAAATAAGCAAATAGGTCCTTCTTCTTTTCCTTTTCTTTGTTCTTTTTTCTATTTGTTTTTTTTTTTTTTTATAATTTAAAGACTATTTTTAGAGCATGTTTTTAAAAATAACATTCAAAGTAACATTTTCATTATTGAATATTTAAAAGGGTATAGGGATGTCTGGGTGGCTCAGTGAGTTGAGTGTCCGACTTCAGCTTGGGTCATGATCTCATGGTTCGTGGGTTCGAGCCCCGCATCGGGCTCTATGCTGACAGCTCAGAGCCTGGAGCCTTCTTTGGATTCTGTGTCTCCTTCTCTCTCTGCCCCTCCTCCACTCACACTCTGTCTCTGTCTCTGTCTCTCTCTCTCTCTCAAAAATAAACATTAAAAAAATTTTTTTAAAGATTTGAAAAGGTATAAAAATAAAAATAATTTATAATCCTTGTCTAACATGATTTTTCTGTTTTAGAAACTGTTTTTCCTCCCCTTAACTGTATATTGTAAGCTTTTCTCTGTGTGATTAGATAGTCTAAGAAGGCATGATTGTTATTGGCTGCCTAGTATTCATGGTATGGATGTACCATAATTTATTTAATCAAGCTCCTATTGTTGCACCCTAATGAACTTTTAACCAATTTAGGCTTGCTTTGGTGGTAGAATTAATCACAACAAAGGGATCAAAAGGACTCTATAATTTACATCAAAGGCAGAGGAAAAGCATAACTCTCCAAGTTGTGTTTCCACTGAAGGGACCTATGGTGACTATGTTCAAAGCACTGATAAGGACAAATGGTATTTTTGTTGTTTTTACCCCCAAGTAAGTCCTTGAAAGCCTACCCTTCCTGTGGTTGATGCATCTAGCCTTGCATTGAACTGCCAACTTTAACCCTTTCTTTCCTCTTCAGTGGGTGCTCCATTCCTGAAGCTCAGAGAAGCCGTCCGTGTGGGGCCATCTTTGTTTTTGTTTTTTCTCCTCTCCAGTCATACGTGTTACTGGTTTAGGCTAGAATTCATCACAGCCACTTAGTTCAGTTCAGCAAACATTTACTCTGTTGCAGCTGTGGACCTAGCTGTGCGTTGGATGCTGGAAGACTCCTAGAGAACCTACAGGCCTGGTAGAAATACTGCCATAAGGGTGTCATTCTACTGGAAAACTGTCACTTGCAAGCACTTGGAAGGTTGGAGCTTTCTACTGCCCTGTGTTACTTAGAAACAGTGGTACAATCATGTATATAACATTATCATGACCATGGAAAGTGTATTGGTGTATACAGAGGAAAAAGCTGGCAGAAATATTTTTTAAAAAACACACATCAAAATATTAACGTCGTTGCCTCTGAGTATTCAAAATGAATAAAGCTTTTTTTGTTCTTTATACATTTATTCAGTGTTTCAAATATTCCCTGTGATTGGGAGGCGATGTGGGGACAAAAATGTATTTTTTAAGCAGTTAAATGTCTGGAGGTGCCTGGGTGGCTCAGTCGGTTAAGCATTCGACTTTTGATTTCAGCTCAGGTCATGATCTCTCAGTTCGTGGGTTAGAGCCCCTCATCGGGCATTGTGCTGACAGCGCAGAGCCTACTTGGGATTCTCTCCCTCTCTCTCTCCACTCCTCCCCTGCTCACATGCTTGCTCTTTCTCTCTCAAAAATAAATAAACATTAAAAATATATATATTTAAATGCCTGGGTAGCATCTCCATTCTGTTGACAATCTGGAGGGAAAACCAAGTTTAAAGTCTTAGTCCTCCTCGTTGCCTTAAAAGCTAAACTAGAACCAAATACACAGCTTTTCCCCTCACCTTGACTTTGTAGAGCTGCATGATCAAGAGGTTACAACAGTAACAGTAATAATAATAGCAAGCTATTTGTAGATGGTTGGGTGTGCCAGCCACTGGGCCTATGATGGAAATATGTTTCTATCCAGGCCTGGTGGGTTCCTCCAATGTAAGCTGCTCCTTCTTCCCGGTGGAAAGAAGAACTTTGCTGAACCCATTTAGCAGGCTTACCACTGGGTCTCAAGTTTCTGCTGTTTCAGCGATAAGCTTCCTAAATTGGCAAAGTGCCTTAAAACTCAATCGTCATGGGGACACAACCACCACAGATCATAAAACAAATCTTTTTATCCAACCTTCTTCAATAATCTGCAGAAAGAGAGGGTTTTATATGGGGTGGGGCCTGTTGGGGTTCTGCTGTGAATTTATTGTAAGCTCCAGACCCACAGTGAAAAACTGTTCTGGACGAGGACAAAGAATGTCTGTAAATGAAGCCACCATCCTGAAACCAAGTTTCTGCCCTGACACCTGATCAACTTCAAAGAAAATTCTAAGGTTTTCTTTTATTTTGTTCCTTCCTTCTACTTATGGTTGAATGGTCTAATCTTATGCCCTTTCTTTAAATGTCAAAGTCGATACCATAGAAGCATCCTAATTTGGGGTATCAGGCAACATGTAAAAAAAAATGATGCATATTTTTGTGCTCTTTCAGCTTCATCCTTTGATCCCTGTAGAGTCTGTACCTTTTTATTCTATGCCCATTCCTCTCTCCCTTCCACCCCCTTCCCACTTCTCTTTAGTCCACAGCCCTCTTGGGTGGTCTGCTCAATTTAGACCTGATGCACGTTTCAGTCAGTGGGTGAGTGAGAATCCCAAAGACACCATCACCAGCTGTGGGTCATCAGACAAGTTCCTTAACCACTCAGAGACTCAGGTTTTCTTAATCAACAAAATGTGTTTAATTATGCAAGTGAAAGCATCCAGTAGGTGCCCCATAAGTGCAACTTGTCTTCTTCCATTGTTGCTTCTGGTTTTCTCCCAAGTTTGAAGAACCTTTTCCAACAGAGAGAACCCTCCTCAAATCATAGCTTTCCAAAGTTCTACCATACATCAGACCAAGAGATGGGAAGTCTAGCGATGTTTATGCTTCCCGCCTGAGCAAGGGAGTTCAGTGGCCTCACCCCTTCCTTAATCTTGGCTGCTGTTCAGCCTGCACAGCGAAGTTGCAGGAGTCCCGACCTTCCTGGAAGAATCATGGCCATGGGCTCCTTTCAGAATTCTTGGGGTTGCATTGCCTGAGCAGCCCTCTGAAAATTTAAGAGTTTTGTTCCAAATGCTGAAGAACTTGCAATAAAAACCTAAAAGCAACTCAGCACTCTGACTTGCTTTTTAAAGTGCAGGGTTTGCCATCTAAATCAGGGACAGAGAGCTCAGATGCCCCAGGTTGCAGTCAGTGCCCACAAACCAGAACTAGTATTTGCCCCAGTGATTCTCAAACAGTAGGGCATCTTAGTTACCAGGAGGGCATGTGAAACTGCTCCCAGGGGCTCCAATTCAGTAGGCCTGGGGTGGAGCCTGAGAATTTGCATTTCTTACAAGCTCCCAGGAGATGCTCATGCTACTGATCCTGGAACCACACTTTCAGAACCTCTCACTTAATTTAGCCCATAATTGTTTCTGAACTGCCCAAACTGGAAGTGGGAGAGATTTGAGCATCTGCTTAACCATTTTCTTTCTATACCTCTTTCTTCTCCAAAGTTTCTACTGTCAAGGGAGGAGTCTTATCAGTATGATTTTCATTTGAGGAGGTGGGGACTGAAACTGAGAGGTCACATGGCTTCCCAGGGCCTCAGAATGCCGGTTCACCACCCTGAGCCTCCCGAAGTCACAGCCAGATGCCTCCATACAGGCTGCAGAGGGCTTCGGATTCATCCTGTGCTGCTCTCTGACATAAAACTGCTGAACTCTTTCCCAGCAAGTGTGATGTTCTGCGTGAAACGTTAGCTTTCCTCCTTTGAAAACGCTTCCTTCTTCTGAAACTTAAAACTTAAAGCCTCTGGATACTGGTGATTGGTTAGACACACGAGCCTCTTGATGTATAGAATCTAGGCAATATTCCGTTTGGGCTGGAGATTTTTTTTTTTTTTTTCCTAATATTTGATCCAGTTCAATGTGTGTGAAAAGCACAGATATCTTTTCTGGGACATCCATTTTATCATTTTTACTTTTTCCTACGTGAACAGCCCTCCTCTCTCGTCGCTTGCCTTCCGCATGCATTTACTTCCTGGCCCCAGGCACGCACTGTGTGCCAGGGGCCTGGGAAATCCGCCCCCTGAGCGCGCCCGGCTCTCGGGCTCAAAGGCAGCGCGCGCGGGCTGAGGACCTCGGCGGCCGCGGGGCAACTCGCCCGCGCCCGGGACCGCCTTGGCGGTTTCTTTGTTAGAGACGCCGGCGCTGAGAGGCATCTTCGGGCCTGCCGCCCCACTCCTGACTTCTTAGAGCCCCCTAAGGACTTGTAAGCATATAGGCTCGAGTCAAGAGGCTAAATTACGCCCCAGGGGACTTTTTAAGTAAAATCCTAAATTTCATTTAGGCTGTTCGTGGGCCATGTGATTGCAGACTGAGCCGAGGCCGCCCTCAGCGCCGCCCTCCCGCGCCGGCTTTGTGCAGCCGGGCTGCGGGGAACTCTGCTCCTCTCGGACGGTCAGCCCCGGGGGCTGGTGCAAGCCACTCGCCCTCCCCTCTCCGGGTGCCACCGCCACCCCCACCCCCACCCCCCCATCTCCTCCAGCTCCCAGCCCTTCCGTTTCCTTCCCCGGCCTCCCCCCACCCCGACCTGAAATCTCCCTCCCCTCGGGCTGGAAGGAAAGTCGGTAATAAGAAACCAGTTCGGTGTCAATCGGGGAGGGGGGCGGGGGGAGATAACCCCAGAGATACACGGCAATGGAGAGAGAACTCATTTTGTGTAAAGAGGGCCTCGAGTCACCAGGGAATTCCTGGATTGTCTCAGGCTGTCGTGTGTGATGTCCATCACGCCGTGCGAACACCATCTGCTCGGTATTATGCTCTCAGTTGCCAGGCTACCTGCTGTACGCAGTAACACTTGACTGCCTGGCTCCACGTTCGCAGCGTCCGCCCAGACGCGCGGGGCGGGGGGCGGGGTGGGGGGGGGGAGGAACAGGAGTCATGATTAAGCCATCTGCGGGGGGGGGGGGGGGGGGCGCGGGCGGAGCTGGCGCTGCAATCCGGAGCGCCGGGCTGACACCACCATCTGCTGGGGCAGGGGGAGAACAGCAGCTGCTCCTTGTTCCTCCACCTCCGGGAAAAGGCTGAAGCCCCGGGCGTCCGGCAGCCAGTTGTCCCCTAGGTCCCAGCTCCCCGGGGCCTCACCTGCAGCCTTTTGTGAGCCCCCTCCCCGGAGCCGGCGCTCCTGGGTCGCCGCCAGAAATCCCGGCCCCTCTCACCCAAACACTACGCTTGTTCTTGAAAACACTTAAGAGAAATAAAGCTGGCTACGCACAGATTTATAAATAAACAGCTGGCTGCTCTTGGGAGATATTTTTACCACAGCTGTTTTTTGAAGTAGAAAACTGCCTCTTTGGAGGAGGTAGGGTGTTTTTTTTACACCTCCTACCTCTCTCCAGCCCTTAGAAAATTGCTAAGATCTTTTCCCCGAGGAAGGAGCTATGTAAAATGGGTTCACTAGTTTTGATTTTTCCCCCCTCCCTTTATTTTACTGAAGAGTGGGAAGGTTTGGGGAGTAATGAAGATCTATGAAGCCAGTTGGATTTCTTAGGGGAAGCTAGTGAGTTAAGATTCTTGGTAGAAGGCAAGGGAGGTCGCTGGGCAGGGGGTGGGGTGGAGAACGAGCCAGTAATTAAAACTAAAAATACTGCATCATTTGGCTTCAAGGCATTACATTTCTCTGACGAAAGCTCAGCCTGGTTTTCTCTAATTGCACACACAGTGTGTGTCCTCCTTAGAAACAAGAGCGGTGGCTTGAAATCCTGAAATTCGACAAGCGATTGCTCATTAAGCTCTCTTAGACTGGAGGTTAAAAGCTGCCATGTAATATGAAACAGTTAATGGCCAGGCAGCTCCATTTGTAAGGCAAGTCACTTGGAGGGCTTTGCACTTTGGAAGACACGCTTGAGGTGGGGCCTGTGGTGTCACTCACCTGCTGCTGAATGCAGGAGAGCTTGTTGGGAAAGTACTCAAGGTGTATCAACCTAGATTCAGGGATGTTTCATATGGAAGGCAAGCCCTTAAAAATGCACATAGCCCTCCTGTCCCCTAGGTCTTCAGATCTTCAGCAAGAAACCCGAAACCAAAACCTTTGGGAGGGGGTCATTTGGAGAGATACATAATCCTGGGAAGTAATAACCTAACTATCTCTTTGGGAAAGTCCCATCCCCCACCCCCTCCCCACACTGTGCTTCTGAAGTATTTCTTTTTGCCCCAGGAAGACAAGGGCCAAAAGTGGTTGGATATAGCAACATCATCACTTCATTTGCCTCTCCCTTTCTTTCCAGGGTGGAGAAAAGGCTGGGAAAGCAATGGTTACTACTTACCACTTCTGGGCATGCGCCCCAGCTAGGCAGGGCTGGTCACACAGGACCAGAATATCTCAAAGTGCCCAAAGATAAACAGGGCCAGCCTGGGCCAGCCCAGACCAGCCCTCATAAAACTAGATGAAGCAAACTTTATCTTCCCTTGGGTCTCATTTTCTTTCTCCTCTCCTCCTTATCAAAACTGGAAAATATTAGGGTGGCTGAGTGGCTCAGTCACTCAAACAACCGACTCTTGATTTTGGCTCAGGTCATGGTCTTGTCCTTTGTGAGATTGAGCCCCGAGTGGGGCCTGCACTGGCAGTGCAGAGCCTGCTTGGGATATTCTCTCTCCCTCTCTCTCTCTCTGCCCCTCCCCCACGCATGCTCGCGCTCTCTCTCCCCCGCTCTCAAATAAACTTAAAAATTTTTAAGAAAAAACTGGAAAGTGTCAAATATACTGAAATACACAGGAAAAAAAAAAAACGGTGTACCTGTATTTTTTTTTTTTTGATTGGTTAACTGTTTATACTTCAGTGTGAATTTGTTTGTTAAAGTGTTAAGTCAATCAGCCATTTGTTCCTAAAGGTGGCAAGAAGCAGCTTTATCCCATTGGAAAGAAGGGCTTGGAAACAGGCAGCAATTATTGAGGGAAAAGGGGAGACTCTGAAACATTGTGATGCCTGTGGGGCTTGGGCCTAAAGTAAACTTTTTGGTAGCATAAAGGCTCCTGGCCTTTGGGAGTCTAAGTTCTTTTTAACATAGATATTTCACGGCTCTCTACCTGATAATCGTCTGTAGAGGAAATCCGCAAAGACAAAAAGGGTTTTGCAATAACACTTCCGTTTGAAAAGTAGAACCCAGGACACTTGTGGAAGACACGCTATGTATTTAGTCTACAAGCAATTCTCAGGTGTATATTTGGCACCACAGCCCCACAGTCTCGTAAAGGCCCGTGCTAGCAGAAGGAATACTCAATTTCAGCTCAAGATCAGGGTTCCAGTTCTGCTGTTTCCAATTCTTCCATTTGCTAAGTGTGACCTGGGCTACTGCACTAACTGTCCAGGACTTCTCGGCCTCTTGTTTCCAGGGCAAGAGAAGTAGGTTTTTGTCTGCTTTGCTTGTTTTGTTGTGTTTGTGTGGGTGGAGGGAGGAAAGAAGAGTAGCTGAAGACCCAGTTTAGGCTGGGAAGAAAAGCACCGACGGCTGAGCATCACACAGCAGAGGGAAGGTACACAAACCCAGGCTGTGGGGAATAAGATCCAGGACTGTGTCTCTAGGAGAGCCAGGGATCAAACTCATGTTTTGAGAGGACAGTGCCAGCATGATTGTATCCATACCAAAGAGGTAGCAGGGCAGAAGTAGGAAAAAAATATTAAAATCCAGTTTGCTTGGATACAAAAATATTTAAATAACTTTAGACTTATTCATATTCATTTTGTATTATTTTGGTGACATGATGGTACCTCACACTATGGATACGTCCTTACATGTGTGCCCATTTAATCTGTGTTCATCTCAGACATCCGATCCTCTGTGTTCAGATGAATTACTTGAAATGTGAATGAATTAAAAGGCAGAATATTCAGACAGCACTTGCTTGGTAGATGAATAAGAAAGGAACTATCTAGAAGCTGAATTTTATGCTCACATACCATATTTTCCCCGGTGAACACTGGCTGTTACAGGCTTTCCCTGTGAGCACATTCTCCAAGTAGTCACTTGACTCTGTGAGTAGGTCTCTACTTTACTCCCTACTCCTTAAGAACCAGTCCTTAAAAGTTGCCATCATTTGACTGAGACAACTGTAGAATCAGAAGACCCAAATTAACCCACACATTATAAATTGTCCCAGACACAGGAGGCTCAGCCCTATTTTTAAAGATGTCGGGGGCGCCCGGGTGGTTCAGTCGGTTAAACGACTGGCTTTTGACTTTGGCTCAGGTCATGATCTCACGGTTCGTGGGTTTGAGCCCCACATCGGTGCCTGTTTGGGATTCTCTCTCTCTCTCTCTCTCTCTCTCTCTCTCCCTCTCTCTCTGCCCCACCCCTGCTCACTTGCTCTATATCTCACTCAAAATAAGTAAACTTTAAAAAAGTATATTAAAGATGTCAGGAGATTACGTATCTTTGTTCAGTGCAACGCACTCCCAGCTCTCACCATCAACGACCCCCGCTAGCAGGAATTTTGTTTTTACATGCAGCAAAGCTTTCAAATGTCACAATTAATTGGAATTCCATTAATTAGTAAATCTACTGATTGATAAATTCCAGAATTCTTCTGTAAATATCTCTCCTACTAGCTAAGAAGAAGTCCATTTAGGCCAAGTAGACACTAAAGATTAAGAGGTAGGGGCACGCTGTCTCTTCCAGACTTAAGGTGATCCCAGCCTGAAGTCTTCTTCCCTTTCCTTTGGAGGAACGCAGAATGTTAGCTGAACATCCAGCCTTTGTCCCGTCATAAGTCTCATCCAAAACAGACTGGCCTTGCTGTCAGATTTCCCAGAGCCGTGCTCCATTACCGTTCCCTTGTATCTCTCCAGTTCCACGGTGGTAAGGCCAGATTTGAGGACCACTGGGTGGGTTTTGTGGGAATAGAATGCGTGCCACTCAGGACCCCGCAGGCCCGCAAGCTGGGGCCCCTGCCCCCATGCTTCCTCTCAAATATGAAATCTCTGCATTCTCTTCTCTTCTTCTCCTCCCAGGAACAGCACCCAGTTGGACTTCCCCGGACCACAGGCCCCATGCAGTCCTCCGTGCCCCCAGGCTCGGGCGGCATGGTCTCCGGAGCCAGTCCCGCGGGCCCTGGCTTCCTAGGCGGCCAGCCCCAGGCAGCCCTCATGAAACAGATGCTCATTGATCAGCGGGCCCAGTTGATGGAGCAGCAGAAGCAACAGTTCCTGCGGGAGCAAAGGCAGCAGCAGCAGCAGCAGCAGCAGCAGCAGATTCTAGCCGAGCAGGTAACATGATTCATTCATTCAGCAGGCATTTATTCGGTGCCCTGTGTCTGCGAGAGAGTTCCAGTTCGTGTCCTTTGTCAAGAGATTCACAGTCTAGCATTCCCCAGATCGCCGAAGAATCTGCAGAATTTGGACCTTTCCATTAGTTCGGCTTTTTCTTAGAATGAATTAGTTTGTTCTTAAAAGACAGGCTTCTGCCACCAGTTTGAAGGCCTGTTTGCCAGAGACATTTCTTCGATTCAAGCCTGCCTTCTTTTCTTCTGGTTTCTGGCACAAGGGTCTGCGCAATCAGTATGGGGGTAGGGAGGCTGCCTCACATTCTTCATAGAGGCTAATATTTCCAGCATGAAGAAAAAAAGAAAATAACTCAGAGAACTTTGTTTCTTGAAGGAAAATGTCAGGAGGAGGGATTGAGGAGAATTCTGCAGAATTGGTCATGAACAATGGGACAGGAACAATAGCAGAATAATAGGGCCTACAGAACTACCTGGAAACCTGAACCCGGGGTCACAGAAAGGGTGCAAACTTAAGAAAATTCCCAACAGCTTTAAAACAGCTCAAGAAATCTTTGAGTTAAAGGAAGGCCTAACACGAATAAATCTTACCGTAGGCATCTTTGTCCACCCTCGCCATAGAATTCCTCCAGCTCCGAAAGAAAGCCTTCCCTGAGAGCTGCTTCTGTAGGTTTCAATGTGTTTTGTTTTTCAAGATGCCCATGCCTGATTCAGGATTATTATCCCAGGAAAGGCGTGAGGCCTTCCACAAGAGATCCCTACATGGCTCCTGTGGGAGTCTGCACAGGACATCTCTCTCTCTCTCTTATAGGAGGTAGGCGTGAGGTTGTCTTCCAAGGCTTAAAGCCCAACAAAGCTCTGCCCTACAGTTCCCCTCCTAGAAGGTTCCTAATATAATCAGAATTCTGGAAACTTATCAAGCCTCCTCTACCCCATATTTACAAGATACCACGTGGGACACAGGCATGTTGAGGTCCCTACTAAGAGCAGTTCAGAGTAACACCAGCCATCTCCCAAATAGAAAAATTGTACTGTTGAACACAGTTCGCTTATGTTCCCTTCTCTGCTTTTGTTCCTGAGCAGCTGTGTAATTATCTCCCTTTTTACCAAGGTCAGTCAGCCGCCTGGCACCTCTTGTACAAACAAACCTCTCTCCCTCTCACCCTGCATAAGGTGTGTGACAAGGAACCGTGCTAATATCTCTCAGGCAGTGATAAATGAAGCCGCCGAGGGGAAGCTGGGCTTTGTAAATCCTCTCCTTGGCCAATCCCGGGAAACTTCAGGTGCGCCTGATACTGTGAGCGATGGCCTCTGATGTGTGTGCTCTGACCAAGGCGCAAATAGGAGCCTGGGTAACCAGGCAAACGCAGTTGTGCTAGCCAGGGCTGTCCCCACTCAGCGAGGGCAGCCAAACCCCAGGGGACAAGGAGGGAAGCACAAGAGTGGAGGGAGAGCTGCCCCAGGAGAGTGCCCAGACAAGGAGCCGACACACAGAGAGATCCAGGGCCCCTTGGAAAAGATGGGGAAATGGTATCATTCCTTAGCAGGTTGTGGGCACCAAGAAATGAAGAGGGACCAAGGAAAGAATTTTACTCAGCCTCCAGATGTGTCCCACCTTTTGCTTGTGGTCTGATTCTGGAAAAACCTCTTCCCCCACTCTCCTCATCTGCCAGGTTAGGTTTAATAATTTCCCGGCCTTCCTCTGATAACCATTTTAAGGACGACATAGAGTAATGTGTGGAAAATTCTTCGGCAACTGTACACGCGTATGTGGTGACCTGTCACGTGACCCTGGTGTCACGGACTGTGATGTCAGAGCTGGGGCCACGACTGCCAGCCATCAGTGGGACTAGCCCAGAAGCGAAACTGAGGGGCTGCATGGAAGCAACTCAGTGCAGCAGCCTGCCCGTGCCCAGAGATGGAGCTTGTCCGTGCAGGCTGTTGGGGGGGTCTACGTGTGGTGGGTTGTCAGCCTTTGTGTTTTGAGAACGAATGTTGCCCTACCAATGCTGAGCTGATGTTCTTGGTCTCTGCAGCAGCGGTGAAAGTGCCTAGTAATAGCAGTTTTGAAAGCAGCATGTTGGAGGTCCTGGGATTTCCTGAAAGGACTTGGGAGGGAGAACAGAAGGATTTGGGATCTTGCCTGTCTTTGGGAACTTTACAATGACTCCAGTGGCTTTAGAAATCAGGACAGAGCCGGCTGAAGGCAGGTGTGAGTTGACACGTAATGCCTTACTTGGAGCACGGCACTTCACATCTATTCACAAAGGTTCAACCGAACTCAGAATTTTAGACTGGAAAGAAATATTGGTGATCACGGAGGCTTTTTTATTTTACCTATGAAGAAACTGGAGGCCAGGGAGCTCATGTGAAGTATCAGAGATTGCAGAGCCAGAGAGGCACAGCCCCGGGACTGGAACAGGAGGCCCCCACCCCCAGCCGACCACAGGGCACCCCAGGGCTTCTGCCCAGTCAGTGTGGACACTTAAGTTCTTACATAATATGAGAAGTTTGGCTGAGGAGAAGCTTACTCAATAATGCCCTTATATTGCTGCCTAAAAGATTAGCATGGTTTCTTGTCTATACTTTATCTATACAATTAATTAATTTCAACACTTTGTGCAAAACACTATGGTAAGCACCCCAGGATGAGGTGAACGGGGCAGAGGCTTTTCTTTTCTTTGGTTGCCAGAGTGCTGGCTGGCCTTGTGGAGGAAAAGAAAAGAAAAGAAAAAAAAGAAAGAAAGAAAGAGAAAGAAAATTGTAGAGCTGCCCAGAAACAAAAACAAAGAAGAAAAAATAGAAATAAACACATGTGTTAAGAAGTGACCAATGTGTGTTATTTTTATAATGAACACTTTAAAGAGCAGGGCCCTTGGTCTACGTTCTTTATAAGCCCTTGCGGATGAAAGGTGCTCAATGAATATTCAGCAGCTGCAGAAGGAGGTTAAATGACATGCCAAAGGTCACGCAGCTACTTGACGGCAGACTGGGAACTAAAACCCCTTTCTCTGCTCTTTCCACCTCACCCTTATTTTCTTTCCCTTTTCACATACAGCATGGTAATGATCATAATAGCCTTTCCAGTAGATTGGTAACAGCTCCGGCAGCGCAAAATCCCCGCGAGTGGAAGAAGAAAGACAAAAATCACAAGCCTCTGGCTCCTGGTACATGTGGAGTCCCACGCGGTTTCCTTAAGGCACTAAACGCTGTATATTTTACTTGCGGAGATGTATTTTACAGGCAGTGTGGCCTGGTGGGAATAAGATTAGCCTTTTTTATAGCCCCTGAGAATCCCATCTTCCTATACCGGAAGCAGCTATTTAGGTCATTAAAAATCAGTTGCTCGTCCCTTGAGCTGGGTCCCACAGTGCTAAGGAAGACATGCAAGCTGATGTTGGAAAGTCAAAGCCAAGACTGGCTCCCTCGATACGCACTCCTTGGGAGCCAGCAAGTCTACACATCAGATATGCCAGGTAGTCACCGAAAGGTACGTGCAACGATGTACATAGCAGCAGTATTTGTGACAGCCCAAAACAGGAACCACTCTAAATGCCCATCATGAGTAGAATAGGTAGATAAGTAAGCCATGGTGTATTCATTCATAGGAAGGAATACTACTCAACAGTGACAGTGAACAGGCCACAACTACACGCATCAACACGGATGAACCTCATAAATATAATGATGAATGCAAGAAGCCAGACACCAATACGTTGTATGAATCCATTTATACGAAGCACAAAAGCAGATGTCACTAGTCTGCACTGTTAGGTGGCTCCCTGGTCAGATGAAGTGGGTCCCTGCGGTGGGTCGTGACTGGAAAGGGGCATGAGGGGAATGCTAGCGGTGCTCAGTTTCTTGATCTACATGCTGCTTATGTTGCTACAGGATGTGTTCATTTTGTGAAAATCCATCAGAGCCATGCTTTGCACACTTGCCCGGATGCACCTGATTCCTCAACACAAAGTTTAGTTTTTGAAAAAACTGCCTTCCTCAAAACCGCCACAATATTTAATCGTCTCTCCCCATGTCACCTCCCTGTCCTTGTCCTGTCGTTCTAGCAGCTGCAGCAATCACATTTACCCCGCCAGCACCTCCAACAGCAACGGAATCCATACCCAGTGCAGCAGGTCAATCAGTTTCAAGGTGAGGCCAGTGCACACCTCTTCCGTTTTATACCTTCCAGCCGTGAAGTGTGAGCGAGCGTGTAGCCAGTGACATTGCCTTCTGTGCTGTGTTTGGGTTCAGGTAATATTAAAAATATGTTAAAACTGAGGGTGCCAGTCAGTCAGAATGCATTTTTGGAGCCCTCTGCTGTGGCAGGCATTAACCTTTTGGTGGCTGCGTCGTCACAGAGAGGCCCTGGTTGGCCCCGGCAGGGGTCAGAGTGGCTGTGGGGGGCAGGGTTGGGGTAACTGTTCTTTACCAACGATACACAAGTATTTCAATAGTTTAACAGCCAACGGGGACCTACTGGTGCCTGGCTAGTCCACCATCAGCCTTGTCTTTGTCTGGATCGTCATCTCAGGGAGCATGGGAGGAACAGTCCTGTGCCACATCCTTCTCGCTAATCCCAGCATGTCAGCTCGCCACAGCCCCCACTTCAGACGTCCACTTGGGAAGAATCTGGCTTGCAGCAACCACCAATCTCTGCTGAATCTAGAAGACCAAAGCGCCTTGAGTTTGACTGGACTGTCTTGATCCTGCTGCCCTTTGCAGAAACCCTGATGACTCATGACCCAGTAGCAAGGGGCATATTGTGTGCTCAGTGTTATCATTCCTTTATGAAGTATAAAGTCCACTCAAATATTGATCCCTTCCATCTCCAATAGAGAGCACCCCTGAGGGTCTTGTATGGGGTAGAGGATCAGCCTGACAACCATCCCAGACTCATCACAGGACTTTTCAGGGAGCTAGAGGGGTCGCCTAGTAGCAGAAACCCTAATTCCCATCCTCTGCCCTTTTCATGGGACCTAGATCCTGGGTCCTAATTTCTCAAGTGTTACCGGTCGCCGGTCGCTTTAAGAATCTGCCAGAAGCTATGGGGCCCCTTGCATATAAATATGCATATATATATAAACGAATACAGACTTTGTGTGGCATGTCGCAAGTGCTACCCTTCTCGTAGACTGTGAAAAATTCACAGGGGGTGAAAAATTCATGATCTCGGGTAGCATTGTTCAATCTTTGGGTTGCAACACACAAGTAGGTTGTAAAGATAATGGATCCCAGCCAACATTTTTTTTAAAAGGAATATAATAGAAAAATGATGAGAGTGTATCATAATAAGGGAAACTTTTGTTTCTGTTGTAGACCAGTATGTGTATATACTGGATCACATGCTGTGAGTAGTGGTTTAAAGAGTCTGAAAGCCACTGGTGTTCACGGCCAGATCTCAGTGAAGATTGCCTGTGGAAAGGCAGTGGCCTGAGTAGCTACCACTCCCTTCCACCCCTGGAACACATGTATCAGACCCCTTTGGACTTGACCCAGGGGAGGACAAAAGGAATGAAGCTGTGCACAGGTGTTATGTGTGTTAAATCAGTGCCGATATTCTTTGAAGAATTCTGTTTCTCACTTGGTCATGGGTAGAGGGGGTGTGGAAATGGTCACCGTTACACGCATAATTTTTGCTGCAGACACAGAGCCTTCCTAGGTTTCTACAAGTAGTTCTCAAACGTTAGCTGCATCAGAATCACCAGCGGAGCCTGTAAAAGCACACATGGCCTGGCCCCACCCCCAGAGTCTCTGATTCCAGAGGTCTGAAGTCAGGCCAGAGAATTTGCATTCTAACAAGCTTCCAGAAGTCCTTGCTGCTGCTGCTGGCCCAAGGGCCACACTTTACCAACTGGTGATTTATATCAAGAACTAATTAAAAATACAAAATCTTATAAACCCAGCATAGTGGCCCTTGCATTTTCTAGGTTCGTAATTCATTTATTATCTTTGGGAATAAAGGGACCCACCAACATTTAATGCTTCCTCTGTATTATGAGTTATTCTGTATGCCTTGGGTCCAGGTTAAAAGTTCTACTCTTTGAACTTTTCTAAAACTCCACCCCACAGGTAATCAACCTGGAAATTTATCTGTACTTAAGTTGAACACCCAGGGCCATGGTGCGGTCCCTGAGCTAAATGAGGCACTTTTTTTCTTTTTTCACTCTCTTCTCTATTTTATTTTACTAACACCCTAGATATCATAATAGTGTGTATCTAGGAAAATAGCAAATTGGTATAGATAAGAAATACTGTCCTTGGAGAGTTTCGTTAGGAATCACTTACTTGGGAACGTACGCATACTCCGCCACTACACATTTCAAAGGTTTAATGACTATCTTTCTCTTACTGAGTATGGTGCCTCTGGGCAATGTTGCATGCCTATGGAGAAATGCTTATTTTTCACAAATATAGGCTTCCTGTGAGTAAAAAGCGAAAACAGACCCTTTTAAGAAAAAATTGCATGTGATCTCTATTTGAATATGGAAGATTTTCACATGGTGATATTAACCAGTGGATAAGAAAATTAACTTGAGTACAGTGTCCCACAATAGTATCCGTTTTAGACAAAAATAAAGAAGAAGAAGAAGAAAATTAGTCTGTTATTTAACCTATATAGTAATCAGATAAAGACAAGGTAATTATTTGGACACATTTGCATTTTTTTCTATATATATTTAAAATTATTGAAGGTCAGGCACCTGGGTGGCTCAGTCAGTTAAGCTTCCGACTCTTGAACTCGGCTCAGGTCACGATCTCACGGTTTGTGAGTTCGAGCCCCGCATCAAGCTCCTCACTGGTGGTGCAGAGCCTGCTTGGGATTCTGTCCTTCTCTCTCTCTGCCCCTCCCCTGTGCTCTCTCTTTCTCTCTCTCTATCTCAAAATAAATAAGCTTTCTAAATAAATAAATAAAATTACTGAAGGCATAAAACTAGATTAATAAAAAGGGTTTGTTTCTTTGTACCTAGGATGAAAATACGGAGCTGATTGCTGGTTTTAAAATGCCTTTTTTTGTTATTCATTAGAGTTACACCTAGGTAGCACAGTCACTTTATACTAAAGATAAAGGTTGGCTCGGATTAATGCTTTAATACCTCTTAAAAGGCATTGCAGCATTTCTGTCCTCTAAAGAAAGGAACCTATTTGTCATTCACAAAAGTAGCCCAGACCATATCCAGTCCCTCAACATATCCATTATAAACATACAACAAAAATGTCCAAAAAAAAAAAAAAAAAAAATGGAAGTCTTTTTGTCTCTTTCCAGCAGCTCATCAGTCTGTTTATGCAATTTGGGTCTAGCCAATCAGCCTCTGAGCCAGCAATATTTTCTCCTTAAATTTTTTTTTTTTTTTACAAACAACTCAATAACCCATTTCACCACAGTTGATCAGATTGGCCATGCAGTCGATACAAATTTAGTCGTTAAGGTCACAAAACTTCGTAACAAGATTACAGACAATATATACCACCATCCAGTGTTTAACAGGAACTTTTGATTTTTTTTTTTTAAATCACTTCGATATATGAAGCTTAAAACAGAAAACCGAAACATTTCTAGGGATCTCTCCAGCCCTTTCGGGTTTCCCCACAGTAACCATTTCATTTCTCAATGCAGCATGATATTGATCTCAGGCCACAAAAACTTAAGTCATAATCAAAATTCCCATAATTTTCTTTCTTTAAGAAAGAAAGAAAATATGGAGACATAGTTGCTGCCCAGAAATCAATAACCCCATCAGGAAGACAGAAACACACTTATCTGCCAAGGTGCCAAGCTTAACAAGGTTAGACTGTTCTCGTCTGGCTTTTCATCCCATCTCATCCCAGTTGCAGGTAGTATCACATTTGCTTATAATATTGATTGGCCCCCAGGCTGCATCTTTTTTAAATGTCCAGGAAAAAAAAACTATTTTTTTTGGTCTTAGAGACTCAGTCATTAGCTGGGACATAGGAAAAACTCATTTTTGTGCACCTCCTAGCCCTTTACAGCATTGACTGGGGTTCTCAGGGTGACATTTCTATTCTCTTGGCTGATTTGGAAATTTCTTAGGAACATGTAAAGAAGGACTCACTCAAACGCCTAATTAGAGTTGAGGGACTTGGCATTCAGACTCTGGCCAACTTTTAAACAGCATCATTAAAAACCATGTTAGCAATCTGCTGAGAGAAGTAGTCACTGCCGATTTGAAGGAGTGAGTGGACTTTGCTGGAGAAATGCATAAAGTTCATTGCCAAAGAGCAAGTAGCAGGATGATTTCTTTTTCTAGCTCAGGAAGCTGGCCATTGTGCACTGACATGTTATGATTCAGACAGTCTGGAGCGTGTGGAAATCTAGAGAGTGGATCCAAAAAGTGTCCCATCTGTCGAAATAGCTTCTTAGCAGGAGCAGTGGCCTTTAACCTCTCAAATCCTACTCAAGTCTTAAGGGAAATTAGTCTAATGGTCTTTATTGATAGTATTCTCTACTGAACCGTGTTCCACATCACAAAGAGAAAACACAAAGTGATCGGCCATTTCTTCTTAATTTAGCCCAGGAGGTGAATTCCCGCTCACCTCCAAGAAAAATGGTATCTGATCGGTTGAGGGTGGCATCCTATCCAGAAGAGTGAGAAACATCTTGCTTCTGCAAGTGAAAATAATAATCACAGAGTTATCAAGACAACTACAAAAGCACGTGTCCAGTAGCCAGTAGGATCCCTATTTTCATGTGTCTGTAAAACAGTTAGTGGTGGTTATCTCTGATGGTGGGTATTTAAGTACTTTTGTACTTTTCAGCGTCCTACAAATTTTTTGTAATCAGCATATGTTACCGTCAGAAAAATAATCACTTTTGTGGATCTTTTCATATAAAAGAACTTGGTCATTCCTAAAGAAAACTCCAGCGACGTGTTACAGTAACGTGCATATTGAGATGAGTGAATGGGTCCATTTTTTTCGGCCTGCAGGTTCTCCCCAGGATATAGCAGCCGTGAGAAGCCAAGCAGCCCTCCAGAGCATTCGAACATCACGGTTGATGGCACAGAATGCGGGCATGATGGGAATGGGACCCTCCCAGAACCCAGGGACAATAGCCACGGCAGCAGCCCAGTCGGAGATGGGACTGGCCCCTTATAGTAACACACCTACCAGCCAACCCGGAATGTACAGTATGAGCCCAGGAATGACCCAAATGTTGCAGCACCCAAACCAAAGTGGCATGAGCATCGCACACAACCAAGCCCAGGGGCCAAGGCAGCCCGCCTCCGGGCAAGGGGTTGGCATGGTGAGTGGCTTTGGACAGAGCATGCTGGTGAACTCGGCCATAAGCCAACAGCACCAGCAGATGAAAGGGCCCGTGAGCCAGGCTCTGCCGAGGCCCCAGGGCCCACCGAGGCTGCAGGGCATCATGGGCACGGTCCAGCAGGGAACACAGAGCTGGCAACAGAGGAGCTTACAGGGAATGCCTGGGAGGACTAGTGGAGAACTGGGATCATTCAACAACGGTGCGAGCTACCCACTTCAGGCTGGCCAGCCGAGGCTGACCAAGCAACACTTCCCACAGGGACTGGGCCAGGTTGTGGATGCTAACACCGGCGCGGTGAGAACCCTCAACCCAGCTGCCATGGGTCGGCAGATGATGCCACCGCTCCCGGGGCAGCAAGGCGGCGGCCAGGCCAGGCCGATGGTCATGTCCGGCCTAAGCCAGGGTGTCCCCGGCATGCCAGCGTTCAGCCAGCCCCCGGCACAGCAGCAGATGCCCAGTGGCAGCTTCGCCCCAAGCGGCCAGAGCCAGGCCTACGAGCGGAACCCCCCTCAGGACATGGCATACAATTACAGCGGCGAAGCCGCCGGGGCTTCCTTCCCCGGCCTCTCGGACAGTGCAGACCTCGTGGACTCCATCATCAAAGGGGGCCCGGGGGATGAGTGGATGCAGGAGCTCGATGAGTTGTTTGGGAACCCCTAGTCAAGAGGAGGCCCCAAGAGCCACAACTCTAGTGCTGAAAGCTTAAAACGTGAGAAAGAAACAGGATGTTGAGCCATCCCTGTTTTTCGTTTTTTTGACCCACGGAAACTGAGCAAAACTGCAGCTGGCCCACAGTGAAAGATCCAGGTGCCAATCGCAGCCCCCACTGGGCCTCGTTTCACCTGATTTTCACACAGCACTCAAGACAACACGCCACGCAGGTCCCTGCTGCGAGAGAGGGAGACACACTGGAGGCAGGTGGGGAAGACAGATCTGAAGCCCCTCGGCCCCACACTCCCTGTGCCCGCCCGGCCCAGGGAGAGCTGCTCCAGCCCGTCACTCTGCTGCCCGGTGTGGGGTGCCCGTCAGCCCCTCCTGGCCCAGCTCCGGAGACCGCAGAGCCCGGGGCCGGGAAGAATCCCACGGAGGCTGCTGGGTGGTGGCACAGGCCAAGAGCGCAGGTCAGAAGTGCGCTGAACTCTGGCTGGAAAGAGCTGTCAGGCGTCAAGACGTGCTACTGTGTTTGGAGGGTGGACACGAAGAACAGTGAGATGTCACAGGGAGACTACAAAGGATCTTACAAGCCTGTCTGCTGCCCGTGATGACCCTCAGGAATTTTAGAGGCGTTGCTGCTAGCTGCCTCTCAAGGAAAGCCACGTGAGCCTAGAGAAGGGTCTGTCCGGCAGTCTTGGGGGAGGCAGCCCTCTGCTGGTGACTGTGGTGACGGTTCCCCGGGGCAGTTGGGCTGGAGCCTCCTGGGGCCTCGGTGCGATACTGATAACGTCCAGGCAGCTCACATCTATTTCCGGTGGCCACGGGGTGGAGAGACCCCGACTGGATGCTGTGTCGTCTTTCCCCACACCCCTCCCCACCCTGTTCCCTCTTGCCTCCACCCCATCCTGCCCCTGCTTTTCCTTACAGACTATTCCAGAAGAAATGAAGCTTTTGTCTTTAGGGGGCCTGGGCAGAATCAGAATAAACGCAAGAACGTAGACCGTGCCTGAAATGCAAAGGCAACACTGGAGTTTTTTTGCTCTAACATGTAGTCGAGTGAATATTCTCCGCCCGGAACTGAGCAGGCCCCTCTGATGTTCGACGGTGGGTTTATAGGAGCCACACCTGACACTTCTGGGACACCCTGGGAGGAATGGCCCCGATGGTCGCTGACTCTGGCTCCCTTTGGAAAAACCCCAGGGGTGTGGCTCTGAAATTGGCCTTGCCCTTAATCCCTACTCACTGGAAAGACAAATCTAAAACACTGAGAGACAAGGAACTGAAAAATCAATTGCCCCACCTTACACATTTTGATGATGAAAAGAAGGAAGATACAATTCCTCCCATATGGGCAAAGTAATCCGCTCAGAAAGTCCTGTACAGTCGTTCTCTTTGTAAATCACTCCAATCTGCCCTAAGCGAAGTCTGTCGGTGCCCTAAGCGAAGTCTGTCAGAAGGGATGACGACCTCTACCACTTCCTGTAAGGCTTGTCTTTTTAGTCCTTGCTGCTGTTCCCACTGTCCCGTTTTTGGAGGCCATGTGGCATAATTATTATCCAGAGTAAGAATGGCGTGTGCTTTTCTCCCACCACCCACCTGCTCCGTGTCCGAAAGCCTGGCTCCCTCTGTACACTCACATGCACCCCGCTGTGCCACATGTGGGCCAAGGCTGTGGGAGGCTGGACTGGCTGTACTCAGAGGGGGTCCCGAGAAGGGGGCTCGAATGGGAAGCTGGGGCCAGAGGATGGAGACAGGCAGGCAAGCAAACACTGCCCTTGGCTTGCTCGCCACGTCCCAAGGAAGTGGATCTCCTGAGCAAGGGGCAGGATGGAGAGCAGGGGAGGCCGGGTGGGTGAGAGCCCAGGCAGAGGCTGTACCCTGGGAAGAGGTGGTGGCAGGCAACCGTAAGCCCCTTGCCTGGGGAGGGGCCACCACCAGGGAAACTCTTGAGTGGAAACAGATAAAAACCAAAAAAAAAACAAAAAACAAAAAAAATACGCAAAGTAAACAAACAAGAAGACAGAAAGCATAATTACCTTTTTCTGAAAGGTACAGGAAACAAATATATAAGCAACGATGAGAAACTGGGGGTGGCTGATGGAGAGAAGGGGGCTCCATTACCTTGTAAAAGCTTCCTCCAAATGCTTAGTACTGGGACCAACTAAATAGAGAGGTAGATTTTAATAAGGTCGTTTTGTTTTTGTTTTTGTTTTTGTTTTTACTACGGTGCTGATGTATATGTAATGTCTAAAAAAGTTATTTGTAAATAAGTTTTTACAATACTGCAGATATCACTGGGTCTACTATCTGTAAAAAAATATACATATAAATATATATATACTGTTTGTTTAAAATAGAGTATTTTTATTTCATTCTTTAACTCATCATCACAGCAGTGGTATCGCACTTCAGATGACATCTAATGACTAATTTGTACTGTATGACCTATGGCAACTTGCTCCATTTTATTCAGATTTTTCTAGTTTTCTGTTTTTACTTTGTACATTGAGCATTGCTTATTTCCTTTTAAGAATTATGTACAGAACTCGGAAATGTAGAAATGAAGTGATGTTGACATACCACTTTTAAAGAAAAGAAAACAAATAAAAGATCATTATCTGAATCAACCCCCCCCCCCAAGTATAGTTTATTTTAGGGTTGTCACTGGGTCTCCAGCTTTAATTAAACAGATATGCCTGGGTTTTAATTGGTTAACTGCAGTTCTTGTCTCAAAATTCTTGATATCATTAACTATTTAACAGTGGAGATCAACCATTCCCAGTCTTTTTAACTCAACCACACAACTAAAACTTTCTAAATTTTCACCCCAAGGGATGTAGCAAAGGGAAGAGAAAAAGCCAGCTTTGAAAGGAACGTAATGAAGTCCATTTGTGGAATCATGTGCCATAACTGTTCCATTTCAACTGGTTCATTCAGAGGACTTGGAAAACTGATAGTAAAATTTTCATTAAAAAAAAAAAGAGGGGCGTCTGGGTGGCTCAGTCGGTAAAGCTTCCAACTTCAGCTCAGGTCATGATCTTGCAGTCTGTGGGTTCAAGCCCTGCGTTGGGCTCTGTGCTGACAGCTTGGAGCCTGGAGCCTGCTTTGGATTCTGTGTTTCCCTCTCTTTCTGCCCCTCCCCCCTCCCTCTCTCTCTCTCTCAAAAATAAGTAAACATTAATATTAAAAAAAAAAAAAAAAAGAATCCTCAAGGGATATATGGAAGGAAAAGTAACAAAGGGGTCTTGCCCCACTATAGTGGACACTGTCCATGTACACTTACGTACACACACGCGCACACACACACAATCCACGCACACCTTACTTCCAGCCCTTGCTCCGCCCGCACCATCCACAGATTGTTGGAAATGCTTAGAGGTTTACATTTCTCCAGATCAACATTAGTCAACAAGTCGCTAGTGCAAGTGTGTGAGAAGATAGTTCAGCTTCCTGGACAAGCCCTGAGATACGATTTAGGTCCTCCAGAGCTCCCCTGCGGCCTCAGGCAAACACCCGGACTTTGCCTGAAGTCCCTTCACTTGGCTTCTTGTCCTTCCCCACTCCGTTCCGATTACCCTCCAGGGGGGACCTTCCTTAATGAATCACACACATGTGAATCCACTCCTCCCCTTTAGGAGACCTGTCCCTGAGACTTCCATGAAACTCGAAAAGGCATAGTAAAACCACACAAAACTACCTGGGTTAAGCAAAAAAAAAAAAAAAAAAAGCCACAAAAACAATAAAGTCATCATCAGAAACAGATCCAAAACAAAGGTGAGTTTTAATAGATACAAACCAAGAGGAAGAATGCGTTTGACTGAGTCACAGCCCGGCCCTACCGATGGGGCACTGTGGTTCCAGACTGGCTGGCACATGACAGCATGGAGAAAACAGTATGACACCGTGCTTTGTCCCAGCGATAAGGGCTTAGCACTCCACCAGAGAACAGGAGGTTGAAAAAGGAACTGACGGGGGTGGAGGGCGGGAAGGCTGATAAACAGAAATAAAATCTTGAAGCCGAGGAGAGTTGAGTACTTCCCAAGTAGTCAAAACCACGTAGTTTCATTCACACGAAAACGCATTGTGCACGGAATGAATGGCATCTCCTTCTCCTTCAAGATGATTTCTTAGATGTAATCTTACTGACCTTCTTGAAATCCCAATGCGTGAATGTGTGGTGGGGGAAGAGGTGGAGAATAAATATCTTCTTTCTAGGAAGTCACCAGGCATCTGCCCCGTGAGATGTATTTTGTTGCTGAAAGTTAAGGAGCACTCGGAAGCCCTTGACCCTTCTTTTCAAGGAAAGCTGTGTCTGGAGACAAAGGGTGAAAAACAAATGACCTGATTCTTTCCTTATTAATGACCTTTTTGGCCTCACCCCACCCACCTGCAACCCTGCAAAGGGCCGTGGGGGGAGGGGAAGCGCCAGGGAACGGAACACGGCTACTTGTTTGTATAGCCAGCCCTCTGTCGCTAGATTTTCTTTTTCATTTTTTCCCCTCTTCTCTCTCCAGTCTTCTCCTCTAGTCTCTTTTTGAAGTTCCAAGGACATTTGACACCACTCTGGTGTCCTCTGGGGAAGCTGCCACGACCTGCGTGATTTCACGTGACAGGTGGAGGCGATTATGGCAGCATGCACCCAAGTGGGGCCCAGGTGTCCCTGCCGGGCCAGCACGGGTGCTGTGGCCCAACAGTCAGGCCTGTAGTGCTCGACTTGAAACAGATCTTCACCACTGCCAAGAAACCGATTTCAGGTTTTAACTCATAGAAATGATTTTGAAACTTCTCGTTATGAACGTTATCAAACAAAAGTAGACCAGGAGTACGGCGAATAAATACACACTTTGCCATATATGCCTGACGTGCGTACTTGTCCAAATAAGTTCGACACATTAGCTACTTCACCCCTCAACCTCTCAACACGCAGCTCCCAAGAATCTCTTCCCTAGCCACAAGATCGTTATCACACGACACAATGAACATTAATTCCCTCAATATCATCTAATTCTCACTTTATATTCAGATTGTCCTTATCGTCTCCCAAATGTCTTCCATAGCTGGTTTTTTCCAAGCAGGATTTGATCGAGGATCCCACATTGCCATCTGGTTTTTTATGCCCCTTAAGACTCTTAATATAGAACAGTTCTATGGGGCGCCTGGGTGGCTCAGTCGGTTAAGCGTCTGGCTTCGGCTCAGGTCATGATCTCGCAGTTTGTGAGTTCAAGCCCCATGTCCGGCTCTGTGCTGACATCTCAGAGCCTGGAGCCTGCTTCAGATTCTGTCTCCTTCTCTCTCTCTGCCCCTCCCCTGCTCATGCTCTGTCTCTATCTCTCAAGAATAATAAACTTAAAAAAAAAAAAAAAAAAAAAACAGTTCTCCATCCTTTTTCATAACACTGACTTTTTTGAGCCAATGAATCTGATTTCTAAAAATAAAATCCAGGGGCACCTGGGTGGCTCAGTCAGTTAAGCGTCCGACTTCAGCTCAGGTCATGATCTCACAGTCTGTGAGTTCGAGCCCTGCGTCGGGCTCTGTGCTGACAGCTCAGAGCTTGGAGTCTGCTTCTGATTCTGTGTCTCCATCTCTTTCTGCCCCTCCCCTGCTCATGCTCTGTCTCTCTCTGTCGCAAAAATAAATAAAAACATTCAAAATAAAATCCATCATGGGGCACCTGGGTGGCTCAGTCAGTTAAGCATCCAACTTCCGCTCAGGTCATGATCTCGCAGTTCACGGGTTCGAGCCCTGCATCGCGATGGCTCTGTGCTGACAGCTCGGAGCCTGGAACCTGCTTTGGATTCTGTGTCTCCCTCTCTTTCTGCCCCTCCCTCGCTCACTCTCTCTCTCCCAAAAATCAATAAACATTAAAAAAAATTTTAATCCATCAACTCCTGTGTATGTGTGTATACATATATATACATACATACCACAAACAAAAGAAACTCACATTTCTCTGGCCAGCATGTTTGCTCCTTGTAGGCAAATGTACAGGAATTAAAATAATCAAGAGTTTGCCCTGGTGACAACAGAATTAGAACCAAGGAAAATTTTCTGATTCAAATGTTTAAAGATACAAAGCTCTGACATCCTGGTGTACCCATCTTCTTTTTCCACAAGTTTTTAACCAAATTCTGTGTGTGTGTGTGTGTGTGTGTGTGTGTGTGTATTTGTAGCTTACCTTTTTAATAGCTCCAGTTTAGATGCAAAATAGAAATTGTTTATAAATCCTCAAGTGTAAGATTGGGAAAGTTGTGCGTTCTTTTCCCTACTTCCGAAGGATATGATTACGCAGTAATTGTTCCTCAGGGTCAAAATTTTGCATTCTTTCTTCCTTATTGTCTTCAATGTGTGAAACAATTAAAATGTCACAATACAAGTCACCGTAACTGATCAGAAAACGAAAGTGTAAAAAGACCATAGAAACACAGCATGTTAGTATTAGCCCCATTTTTCCCAAGGAAGACAGGCAGAGTGCTACAAAGTGCTGTGGTAGCCTGAGCAGCAGGCGGGAGAACCCGATTAGTGCCGGCTGGCTCTGGTCTCCACCTCTTGGCTCCACTAACCCCATGGATGAGGTGCCTTAGTCAACGTCAAACAGCCAATGAGTGCGGGACCCAGACTAGTATCCAGATATCCCCGTTCCCAGACCGATACGTTCTCAGTGTATTGGGAGTACGTAGTAGTGCTATTTGGGATGCAAAGAGTTGTAATGTCTTTGCCACTATTCTGGAAACACTAGTGTTTGCCTTTATTTCTTTTCCTATTATTCATAGTCTTTTTTTTTTTTTTTTAACGTTTATTTACTTTTGAGACAGAGACAGAGCATGAACGGGGAAGGGGCAGAGAGAGAGGGAGACACAGAATCGGAAGCAGGCTCCAGGCTCTGAGCCATCAGCCCAGAGCCCGACGCGGGGCTCGAACTCATGGACCGCGAGATCGTGACCTGAGCTGAAGTTGGAAGCTTAACCGACTGAGCCACCCAGGCACCCCTATTCATAGTCTTTAAAACTTCCTTTGGGGCGGCTGGGTGGCTCAGTCAGTTAAGGGCTAAGTGTCCAACTTCAGCTCAGATCATGATCTCACAGTCCTCGGGCTCTGTGCTGACAGCTCCGAGCCTGGACCCTGCTTCAGATTCTGTGTCTCCCTCTCTCTCTCTGCCCCTCCCCTACTCACACTCTGTCTCTGTCTCTCAAAAATGAATAAATGTTTAAAAAAATATATTTTTTTAACTTCCTTTGTACCCAGAAAAAAGGAAAGCCCAATAAACAGCTCCTTGAAGATGCTCACAACAGACTCAAGGGTGTCCAAATTTCTTTAGAGAAATTGACAGAGAGCCATTTTCCTAATGTTAAAATGTGTCATATGTGCTCATAACTCCCTTTTGTTGAAGTCCCTGAAGTCTGGGGGTGAACGCATTCCCATTTTATAGATGAGGAAAATAAAGAAAGGTCATTTGTATTGTGCCACACAAAGACTGCACATCAGGGTCACAACGGCTGCCCCGACCCCACACCCCACATGACACAGGAAGTACAGTGGAACCCAGCCCTCCCTCCAGCTGTGACCATGGCCCTCCTTCCCCTGCCCCGGGCAAGGACATTCACCGAGCACTAGTCTCTGAAAGGTTTCTTAAAAATGATAGGCCTTTCCCCCTCCTTTTTCCTTTTTTCTTTATAAAGTAACTTTCACAACCAGATTTGTTTTGTGCTATTCGTTGATGACTCTCTGGCTACTCTTTGGGTTTGCCTGACTTTCCCCACGTGCGGCCATCTGTTGCTTTCCTACACCGATGAAGTGGGCTTGCTGCCTTATCAGCATCTGTCTGGAACTTTCCATCAAAAGAGAAGTAATCTCAGAGGCAGGTGATGGTGGTGGCCGCACAGAAAGCCCAGCACATGGTCAGGCTGCTTCCTGCCCACAAAACCTGGGCTCTACGCACTTGCACTGAGGATATGGATACATCCCGTCCGAGCAGACTTCACTTCTTAAACAGGAACGTATTCTCTAACAGGTATGGTCCTACAAAGCCATTTCAAGAAAAACAAAAGAAAGACTTTTGTTTTTAAAAATTGATTGACTCCATATAACCTTCAGGGTGGAAACAGCTTCTGCTAGCATTTGGGCAAAGGGAGGGGGGGACGTTAGAAGCGTCTCAGTTTCTTGGCGACATTGAGGTCCATGTATTCATCCAGAAAGCTGTTTGCAATCCCCAGGGTGCCCAGGACTGTCAGCAAGGCCAGAATCGCCAGACTCAGCCGGAACCCGGTGATCCTGCAGGGTGGACGTGAGGCAGAGAGGTGATCAGCAGCTGCAGGGATGAAGGGAGGCGTCCTGAAGCAGGCAGCTCCACGTGGACACCGCCCAGGACTTCCATGTCTTTGCCGTTTGAAAATTTTGATTCATCACATGAATTCAAGGGGGATGCCTAGGCACAGAGATTAATTGGCTCCTTTGAACATTCAAAGGATTATCAAGACCGGGACGAATTATTTCCTTTGCAACTTTTTGGAGATAGCGCACAATTTTTGCAAGGATTTAAAGTGTGGCCGCCAGAAGTGCCCGTTCAGGGCACAGTTTATACTTGATGTTCCTGCCTCGCACCAGTAGGGCGGGGCCTGGAGAGAATGGCCCCGGGCAACGCAGATGACATTTGCAAACACAACCCTCAGGGCTACTACTATTCCCAGGAGCGGGAAGCTAATTCAGACTCCATCCTGCCACTTTTGCCTGAACACCCAATCCTTACGTTCTCCTTACCTTTTTTTAGCTGCTTCTGAATATCCCCAGAAATACTGGTGACGGGCATATATGTACACAAGACCCAGACAGGTAGCAAAAACTATAGAGAAAAAATAGAGAAGATACAGGATATGATGGCAGGGTCTCAAAGTGCAATATGAAAACTGAGGGAAAACTGAGGGAAAAACTCTGGCAATTCAATCATGAAAAGAAAAGAAATTAATTTTTTTTAATGGGCAAAATATTTGAATGGACAATTCATACAGGAAGATAATAAACAAATGTACCAATAAGCACATGAGAGTTGTTTCAGTATTCAACATCATTCAATATCAGCAAGCTGCATCTTAAAACCACAATTAGAGGGGCACCTGGGTGGCTCTGTCAGTTAAGCGTCTGACTTCGGCTCAGATCATGATTTCATGGTTCGGGAGTTTGAGCCCCGCGTCAGGCTGTGTGCTGACAGCACAGAGCCTGGAGCCTGCTTCGGATTCTGTGTCTCCCTCTCTCTCTGCCCCTCCCCTGCTCATGCTCTATCTCTCTCAAAAATAAATAAATATTAAAAAAATTAAAAACAAAACCAAAAAAACCCTATTAGATGACACCACCACATACCCACTAGGATGGCTAAAATTTAAACACACCAACAAAACGTCGGTGATGTTGGAATCCTCATACACCCTTGGTGGGAGTACAGCCACTTTGGGACAAGGTCTGGTAGTTACTTATGAAGCTAAATATACTTTTCACCCAGCAATTCCATCCCTATGTATTTACCCAAAAGAATGAAAGCACTTTTCCATAAAAAGACTTGTACAGAAGGTTTATTGCAGCTTTATTCATAAGAGCCTAAATTTGGAAAGAGCCCAGAAACCTACCACCAGTAGAATGGATAGCCAAATGGAGATAATCATACTACAGAATACCACTCAGCAATGAAAAGACACAGATACTTGCAACAACATGGTGAGTCTCAACATTTTGCTGAGTGAATGAAGCACTGCACAAGAGGTCACCCTGTATGATTCCAGCTATGTAAAGTTCTAGAATGGGCAAAACTACACTGTGATGAAAAAGACCAGAACAGCGTCTGCTTCTGAGAGCACCTGACGAGGAGGGGCATACGAAAACTTTCTGGGTGGTCATGTCCTGCATCTTGAGGGGTATACACTCGTTAAAACTCATTGAATGGTACATGTATGATTTGTGCATTTCACCATACAGTATACAAATTTTACCTAAAAGAAACGTAAAGTGCGGCATGATCTGCCATCTGGTCTAACAGAAAACACCATACAGTCCATACAGTCAGGGACCCTCTCTCTCTTCCTCAGCACCCAACGGATGCAAATAGCCAGGGCCCTCTTGCACACTTGGAGTCTATCTGTGAGGCTCTGATATCCTGGATAAAACGAAATTCCTTATTTTATTAGGTCACAAACATTTTCTTTAGTTTCTACTCTATACCAGGTATTATTCTAAGGATCAGGGTGAGCAGTGAAATGGATACAAGCTTCCTACCTTTATAGAGTTTACCAGCAAAGACAGACAACCATGAGAAAAATGAGAAGAACATCACAGACTTGAAAGCATCGAGAAGGAAATGAAGTGAGATGGATGGGACCGTGGGGGGGAGGTGGAGGGGAGGACAGCGGGGCCACCTTTAGAAAGGGGTCAGGGAAGGCCTCCCTGAAGGGAGGACATGTGCGTGGGGCCTGCGGGTGAGAAGGAGAAGGCTGAGCAAAGAGCTGAGAAGAGCGGGGGTAGGGCCACCCGGCATGAGAGGGAGGAAGTGGAGAGATCCTGAGTGAGCTACAGTTAACCTCCCCATCTAATGACTTAACTCGCACAAAGCCAATGAGGACTATTCAGGGCAATTAATAGGCAACTCTTCATGAGAGAGAAGGAAAAGAAAATTACGACGGAAAACCCTTGTCTGACAGGAGGCCTCATTCAGCCCATTACAGTGAAATCCAAAGGGTCAAATAGCAGAGACTGAGTCCCATTACCAAAGGCACTTTTCCTATTAGTTGTTAATGCAGTCTTACCTGACAAGGAACAACCCCTTCATTCATGCCCTTGGGGGAAAAAATGGGAGTTGGGATAAAGTTAAGAAGTCTTCCTCTAGAGGACATTTTATCTGAAGTTCCTCAGTTGACAGTAAAAAGTACAAGAAGACAGTGATGGGGTTGCCTCTGAAAGCAACTGGATTTGGGTTTATGGGAAATCTTAGCAATCAACTGTCAGATCCAAATGAGGCAACGAGAAAGCAAAAGAGATTGGGTTTCTCCAACTAAGGTAGCTGGTGATACTTGACCCCATTAAAGAAACAGGCAGAGTTTGGGTTAAGCCTTCAGCTCTCCAGGGATATCTGCAGCCAAACAGAAAGTAGATGTCTGTAGAGTTGCTACATACAGGAGCACGACATCCTTGTGAACTTAAGAAAAGGTACATGGGTTATCGGAATACCTATAGACCCTGCCTGTACTTGAAATCCAGTTTTCTCCTACATTGATAAATGTTAAGTTGGACAAATTATCTGTGATTCAGTTTCCTCATCTATAAAGTAGGATATGTATAAAAATTTAAAACAGGGGCACCTGAATAGCTCAGTCGGTTAAGCATCTGACTCTTGATTTCGGCTCATGTCCTGATTTCAGGGTCGTGAGATCAAGCCCCGCATCAGGCTCCACACTGGGCATGGAGCCTGCTAAGATTTTCTCTCTCTACCTCTCCTTCTGCCCCTCCCCACTCTCTCTCTCAAAAAATAAAATAAAAATACATTATTTTTTTTAAATTTAAAACAGTTTCTGGCACATAGTAAGTGCTCAATAAATAATAGCTATAATGATTAGGGTGAATTGTCGCAGATAAACTAGAATTAAGGAATCAGATTTGAAGACAAACTCATGTCATTTTCATCTGGGAGTGCCCAGCATACAGTTTGTTTCAAGTTGTTTTTTTTTTTTTAATTACTGAATTAAATTGAAATGAAGCCAAAATTAATTTATCTTTATTTTTTTTAATTTTTTTTAATGTTTATTTTTGAGAGAGAAAGAGAGACATAGTGTGAGCGGGGAAGGGGCACAGAGAGAGGGAGACACAGAATCTGAAGCAGGCTCCAGGCTCTGACCTGTCAACACAGAGCCCGACGCGGGGCTCAAACCCACGAACTGCGATATCATGATCGGAGCTGAAGTCGGGCGCTTAACTGACTGAGGCACCCAGGCACCCCCAAAATTAACTTATTTTTAGAACAAGTGCTCTCTGATGCACATAGACATGGCTTATTTTGTTTAAAACAATTTCTAGGATCAGAAGATGTATGGTTACATGTCTGTTCCTTAATGGTTCTAAGAACCACAGTCATCATTAGATCAGAGTTGGCTGTATTCTAAAATTACCTTGATTGAAATACCATCCAGCCATCCACAATGTAATCAGAAATATGGGGTAAAACTCCACACAGTTTTGTCTGCAGGAAAAAATAAAGACATGGGTTACATTATGAGAAAACTAAACACCAAAGCATTAAGCTTCCATCTGAAGGTAAATGTCTAATCTCTTCTTATATAAAAATATGTAAGAATTACATACATGTCTTTTCATGTAAAATGAATCTTCCAAGGTAAGACTCAAACATTGTTGAAATCTTAGATCAGGGCCAAGAATCACTCTCCTACAGGTAAACCACCAGTAGTAGGAATGAATTATACCTCTTTTCCAAAAGACAGACCTTGAGATGGTCCTGATTCTAAGGCTAAAATTCATTCTGTATCCTATCTACAGAACCCAGAAAATAACACAACTTATGTAAACCAAATTTCTTCCCAAAATTCCTACACATTCATTGCCTTTCGATTGAGTTAATCAGCAGTTAAAAAATGGTTTTAAATAATTCCTATAAAATCTCCTGAAATCTATGAGTAAGTATTTTTCACTCCCATTTTACAGAGGAACAAACTAAGACCTGAGAGCACAAGCTGACTGATGCCTTGCAGAGAATCAAACGGACTATGTCATCGCCAGATTCCAAGTTCCGTCCCAACATCAATTCAAATTGCCTCTATTCATAGAAGAGGTGGATGGAAATTTTGATACTATTTTAAGCGAAAAGGAATAGTTCTCTGGGAACTATAATTCATCTGCACCTAGCAAAGGGAAAGGAGATGAATTATATTCATGCCTCCCATGCTACGCCCCCAAGTGATCTTAGTTAGGTTGACTGTGCTCCTGGCTGACAATATCACAACCAGAAAGAGCTTTAATGTAATTCGTAATGAGGTCTTGAGTTGATCCTGATGGAAGCAGCATAATTAGACAGAATTAGAAATGATACCACAGTGTTCCTTAAAGCTTGAGGATTTAAGGTTATGAGGCAATTGACCTAGAAATAGTTGATACCCGTTCTTGAAGATCTGCATCTTCTATCCGAGGTCACCATGAGTGGCTCTTTTTTTTTTTCCCCCAAATTAAAAAAAAAAATTGTTTTGTTTTGCTTTTGCTACCAAGAGGGCGACATAGGTGGCTCCTGAACTTCCCTCCTCCCACGGATACGCTGATCGCACAGCCACACACAGAGCAATTCCCTCTGAAAGAAATCCCGAAACCAACTGTGACTCCTTCAGTGCAGGCAAGGAGAAAATACCCACACTGAAATAGGTAGGAAAGAGGGAGACACGCTCTCACCATAAACCCCAGCACAGCACTGTATCACCAGGTGGGAGTCCTCAACTCCTAGCTTCTCCCAGAGGACCTAGAGCACTCCAACTTTTTAAGACTTCCACTTGAGGGCTGGGTCCCCAAAACACTTAGCTCTGAAAGCTAATGGGGCTTGCATCCACAGGATTCGGGGTAAGACTCTAGCAGGACAGTGGCACAATCCCTCCCTTAAAGTGCCTACCAGCAGGGGCTGCGTCCCTGTGCACATCCCCTTGGGGCTCCCGGAAGTAACCCAGAAGATGGGAGAAGGGAGTATCCCAGAAGATAGGGGGAGGGGTGCTGAGGTCCTAAGTGAGCAGGGGTGATTAGAAGCCATTGAGATTCAGGCACAGGTGTAAATGTTAACTGCACTTATGCTCCCTGAGGGCAGAGCCTGGGCAGCTCAGCACCCAAAAAGAGTCCCTTTGTCCCCTATAAGCAGTTCGTCACTGTTGGTCTTGCCCTGACCTCAGGTCTTAGTTGTGCTCATTCTACTTTTCCCCTGGCTCCTCGTTTGATGGCCTGCCTTAAGCCCTAGGCCCTCTGAAATGAGGCTTTGTTCATTTCTTAATAGCATCTAACAGATTGAAAATAATTCTCCGATGGCTAGCCCTGGGGCCCTGCTATTTGCGGATGGTCTTCTCTGCAGCTGCCTGCTGAGAAGACCAGGTATTACTTGGCCTTGAAATACCTTGCATCCCATTCTACTTGCTCATTATGACCTCTTCCACCCTCCTCCAGCATGTGACCGTGTCTTTCTGCCACCTCAGTTAAATGGTTCACGCCTGGATATGTCCCAAGATAGCCGTTCACAGTGAGTTGTCCACAAACATTGTTTAACTCAAGGGGACCAACCTCTGAAAATCTGTTCTTGACAATCCTATCAGTGACTACTCACAGTTACAGTGACAAGAAGACCAAAATGAGAATAATTTCTGGTCTCTTCTGGACATGAAGGCAGATATATTCTGTCCTCTTTCTATAGGAGATCCTCAGGGAAAATCTCCAAATGGGACAGGAAAGAGCTGGCAGCAGCTGTGTCCATTTCCCTTTATGTGGGAAGAGAGGGTATAAGCTGATTGTGACCACTGATAGACTGTCCCCTTTCCTGCATGTCCACACTGAGGGAAACGAGTCTATCTACTCATTCCCTGGTTAGACCCCTCTTTGCTCAGTAGTCCTGTGCTCTTTTGACATCTAAATTTCCCAAAAAATTATTAGGGAGAATTGTTATTATTGTTATAGACAGGTGTCACCATGTGCCTCGAATTCTACTCAGGGGCAATAACAGAAAAAGGCAGCTAGAAAGACAGTAGGGGGACGAATCATCTTAGTTTGCCCTAGATTGAGCAGATTTTGAGAACGTGGGACTTTGAACTTTATAACCAAGATAGTCCCAGATAAACTGTAGTGGTCTGCCTAGAACTGAGGGTTCCCTGGGACACAGAACTTTGAGTGCTAAAACCAAGAAAGCCCCAGGCAAACTGAAAAGATCTAGTCACCATGAAGAATGACCTGAAGGAGCCTATGGAGATCGAATAGTTCAAGCTGCTGGAACCCCTCATGGATCATCCCCAGCTCCAAGGGATCCCGGAGCTCAGGACATGTGGCCACCGCGGGGTCCCACTTGGACCCGAGGGCTGGCAGTAGCGAGGGCAGTACCAAACTAAGTGCCATTGGACCCTGTCTTGGTCATTAAGTGTGCCGCTGAATTCAGCTCATTTTGGAAAGAAGAATCAAACGTTGGCCCGACAGCCAAATCTAGCAGTTCCTAAAATGCTAGTCTACAAATGTTTTTGATTGTATAGTGCTCATGGTTGCATAACCCCACAAAAAACAGAAATGGCCTGCTTTACAACAAAGATGATGTGAAGTTGGTGCCATACGGCAGCTGCCGGGCCTTCCTGGATTTGGGTGGGGCTATCTCTTGCCAATGGAAAGAGAAGGCGAAATGTGTCACTTCTGAGCCAAATGATTAAGAAGCTGGTGCGCCCAGATCCCTTCCCCCACACCTGGTTGAGTGGACAGAACTCTCAGGACGTGGATGGGGACAGACCCCTTAGATGGACAGAGCGTAGGCCTCTCAATGACCATGGGGAAGGCCACTCAACCAGGAGCACCCACATAGGACACTTCGTGGACAGAACACAAACTTCCCTTGTGTTAAACCACTGGGATTATGGGGTTGATCTATTTAGCACAGCAAACACAATCAGCTGGAAAAATATATCACATACACTATAAAACCCACACAAAACAGAAATTCAAGAATGAGACTCTAAGAGCAAATATAAATAGAAGCTCCAAAATTTCCTCATGCTCACAGCGGATGACTTAGTTCGCCCTCAGCATGTACATGTCATCTGGGAGACCTCTGACCTAAAACACTTGTGAATATCTCTGCTATTAGATTTAAACGCACAACAGGACACAGCGTATAGCAATCTTGTTCATAGAAAATCTGAACCATGCGCTGAAGGGAAAAACCTAATTAGCTATAGTACGTTTCTAATGGTACGACATCTTTCAAAAAATAAAAACAGACGAGGCAACTTAAAGGAGACTTCGTAGGAGCTTCTTCTCTTTCAAGTTTTTGTTTGCTCATTTTTCTTTCTCCTTCTGTTTGGGTGACTCATTCTGAAGCAGCGGGCTGCACACCGCCACGAGCAGCTCGCACTATTAACAGATGACCCAGCCCCGGTCTGCTGCCTTTTGACCCTGCAAAGTCTTTTCAATTATTACACTGGCCGAGGGTCAGAGCAACAGGTTAATATGCTCAGAAAAGGCTCGGGGATGAAAGGTGCTGAAGTTAATCTTTCTATATAGATTCGTAACTATCTAAATTGCTCCTTGTCAAGCAACCCTTGTGCGGGAACACCAGAGGACATTTGCCACGAATAGCAGGAGGGCAAGACTCTAACCACCACTTCAGTGGTGCCGCTGATAAGCAAAGGGATGAACCGATGAGGGAGTGAGGCTTGCAGCTCATCCAAATTCCTGCCGCTCCTCATCCCCCCGCTTCCGGAGGCTCACCCAGCTTGTGTGCAGAGCTATTTGGTGGTGGCATGAATGTTTGTGTCCCTCAAAATTCATGTGATGAAGGTCTAATCTCCAGCGTGGCTGTATGTGGAGTAAGGAAGTAATTAAGGCTAGAATGAGGTCAGAAGTGGGGGACCCTGATCTAATGAATGGGATTGGTGTCCTTATAAGAAGAGACACCAGAGAGCTCTTGACACCCACCAGACTCACTCTGCCCAGCCCCTTCTCTGTGCTTGCATGCACACACCAAGGAAAGGACAAGTGAGGACACAGCAAGAAGGCAGCCATCTGTGAGCCCAGAGAAGAGAGCTCTCAGCAGAAATCCAAGCAGCGGGAACCTTGATCTTAGATCAAGGTCATGATCGCCCAGCCTCCAGAAGTGTGAGAAAACAAATGTGTGTTGTTTAAGCCACCCAGTCTGTGTTATTTTGTTACAGCAGCCCAAACTGACGAATACAGGCAGTTTGTGGAGAAGGATGAAGAACTCATCATTTAGAGTCATTCTCTGGCCTTGGGGACCCCTAGCCCTTTCTAATTCAGTGGATAAATACATCTTATGCATTCAGCTAATATCTAAGATGGGTGCACGTGTAAGAAAAATGGAGATGTGTTTACTGTTTTTTATTTGACTTATTTGTTGTTGTACTAACCTATTACAAAAGTAGGTGACTCGCATTACTATAATCCCAGTGTTACAGAATACCTGAAAAATTTTTTGTGTGAATTTTCCTTTCTCCAAAGTTTTTAGACATAAGTTAGGGCCACTAGTTTTAATTTCAAATTTTCAGGATTTGAATTTGAAATGACTATAAAAAGTAAGTGGAAAAGCAACAATAACAACAGCAACAAAATTTACAGCTATAGTAGAGTAAGAGGAGGGAAATGTTTCTGAAGAGTACTCAGATTCAGGATGATTGGGTTTACTTGTGGCAGGCTAATTCTGGAACAGTAAATGAGTAGTTCAATATTAAGCAAATAAGGATGCATTAAGAGAACTAAGTGAGAGGATTTCCTTCTATCTTCCCCAGCACTAATGAAACCATCGTTGGGACACTGCATATACTTCTAGGCTTCAGGTTTAGAAATAACATGAAAAATTTTAGTCTAAAGAGAACAACCAAAATTTTTTCATAATTTGGGGGAAGAAGCTGAAGAATTATTACTACCTAGCCTCAAAATATAGAAGATGAAAGATAATGAAGATAATGATCCCCAACTGTATGAAAAAGAGTGGGGTCATTAGCAGCTATTCGTCTCTTCTGGTGAGAATAGAATCAGAGGGAATGTACTTAAATTGCCACAAGATCAAGGTAGTACTTGGATCTACTTTTGAGATTTATAAAAGCCTTCAATCTAAAGGGATCAAGGTACTCAAATTAGACCAGATAGAATTTTCTAAGCTTAGCAATAACAAGAAGGACTGGCCCTTGTTGAAACTATAGTTGCTTTGTTCACAAGTTTAAAAGTGTATTCTGGCAAAAGACTGCAAAACTCTAGAAAAAGTCGTCTCTAAGGCCCTCACGGTAGGAAGGAAAGCGGGAGTGGATGGGGGACTCTAACTCTCAAGTTACCTGGGACTGGTAACATGGGTAAACTGGGCTCCAGAATCATCATCTCTGCTTGGTGAATGAATATCCAACCTGAGGTGATGCTGAGACAGGAAATAGGTACTTGTGGGGTGGTGAGAGGGACCTGGAAGTGATTGTTATAAGACGTCAGGTCCCACTTAGGGACAGGATTAGCCCTAACACCAGGCTTCTTGGCCATACTTAGGGAAAAGCAGCAGGAAAAAAGAGTAGAGGAAAAGACAGCATTTCTGGTATAGCCAAGGTCATAAGATGTTCAAAGGACGCTGAAGGACTCAATGCTTTGGTCCAGAAGAGCCAGAAAAGAAAGTACATTTTCTCTTAGGGATTTGCAGAGCTCGAGGAAGCCTACCCTATAGCCAAATAGGCTTTGGAATGACCTGGTTATCCCGGGGGATCCTGTCCTAACTACCTCAGATAAAATCAAAATGGCTTTACTAGCAATGAATTTAATCTGGTTTGACCTGATTTACCTAAACCTTAGAACCTAAGGCAAGAACTTGGGCTGGTGCTATGGAACATAAGAAGAAATTCACGGAAGTGAGTAGGCCCATCCCCACTCACTCTTCAGAGAAACCTAGGACAGTTACTACTGTGCTCTTGAAGGTATTTTATGACTCCAAATTCACTCCCTCTGCCCCAATTATTGGCTATTATTTTTTAACCCCTCTTCATTCTGCCACGATTAATCAAACAGAACAAACAAAACACTTCTAACAAGGAAATTCGGTTTGTATACTTTTTGATAAACAGACATTTAAGAGAAATATTTGGAAATGGTGTCCAGCGATAGAAGAGAAGGGAGAAAGCAATAACTTGAAGGAAATCAAATTTGTGGAAAGTGTAAGAACAAACAGAACCAGAAGCGGCCCGAGGATTTAGAGTGCTGGAAGCCCAACACTCCCCAACAGAATGTTCTCAGACGACAGAAGACAAAGTGGGAAAATGTGGAATTTCCTCCTGTGATGATTTTTATAAATAGAACAGTGTCTCCCTAACTTCAAGCATTCATACATCACTGTCAACATTTTAACATCTCCGTATACCACTTACTATCTTTCTATAAATCAACTATTTTTTCCCTTAAATTAGGGAAAATGCAATTTTATGAGTAGAAAAAGAATATCACTTTCGAAATAAAGAATAAGTATAAAAATAAATCCCATGAGAACAAAATTTGCCAAGTTCTCATTAGATGCTGTTGATTGCTGAAGGCTCTGAGCATGAGACCCTCCCTCTGTCGAACAGGAGAATGGATTGTCCGGAGGTGTTGAGAATACATACTCCCTGCTAAATGTGACAGATTGAACCCATGTTTATTTCTTCTCCCTCCTGAAACCTCACTAAAATGCCAGGAAAGGAAAAAAAAATAGATACAAAGTCAAGAACAAAGAGAATGGGAGTAGACACAACAGTGGAAGAGAGACGTTAGTCAATTTCTGAATAAGGACGGCACTCAAGGGAACAGCAGCTGAGCTGACAGAGCACAGACAGATGAAGCCTAAGCACCTGCACAAGGAAGGTCCAAGGAAGACTAATACACCGCTTATCCCAGAACCCAGGACACTCAGGAACTGGGGGCACCAGGTACCCGTGAGTCCGAGCTAAAACAGAAGAACTGGTGGACGGACTATAATCAGGAGTGCTTTAGCTCCCCTCCACCTCTGATCCCCACCCCTACTACCCCATCACAGGAGATGGGAGGTCTATCGTCTAGAGAACCAGAACCAGAGAATCTCGTGGGGTCTAGGAACAATGGTGGGGGGAGGGGGGGGTGAGGGTAAAATCTTGTACTGAAAGCCACGCGAACCTACATACTACATAGTGGGAGAACCTTCCTTCGTTCACCCACCACACTTTCAGGTTTCTAGAAGTGAGACCTATTTACCCATCCTCCTCCCTCATCCCATCCTTGCCTGCCCCCACAGGGGGCTTACGGGTTTTCCCTAGAGAAACCAAATGGTCCCAGAAAGATAACCTACAGATACTGACTTTGGGGACTCTACAAAAGGAAGCTGCTGCCGATCAATCACCCTTTAGTGAGCTGCCCACTCTACTGAGCCCCACCCATGCACACAGAGTCCCATCATTTTCTGATGCTCTTTACTAAATTTGCACAGATAGCCAACTGAGGATCACTTGATATTTGAGTAAAGCTTCTAAGGTCTCCTTTGCTCAGATCTCTTTGCTGGACCCTTGTCTTCTTGACCTCTAAGGCTGGTTCAGTCCTTGCTCCTCTTCTCTCCCTTCTCCTTTGTCTACACCCACTCCCTTAAGATTTCTTCTAAAAAAATTAAAAAAAAAAATTCTTCCAATCTCATGGCTGTAAATCATCTTCGTGTGCCAATGGCCAATAACTCTTGAATTTATACTTCCGGTTCCAATCTCTATGCTGAAATGCAGATTTTTATACCCACGTCCCTGCTTCTCTCCACTTAGATGTGTAAACAATGTACGAGGCAGTTTATGATGCAAGAACAAACGATCTGAGTAGCTTAGTCAATGACAATGCTTACAGTCTCTCCTTAGCTGTAGCATAAGTCACATCTCAGACACAACATGTCAAAAGGAACCTCCTGGTCTTCCCCCCAAAACTGCTCCTCCCACTGCCTTGTCACTCTGTTGTCTCTCTCATCTCTCCCAGGATGCTCAGAACAAAAATCCAAGGTCATTCTTTTTTTTTTTTTTTTTTTTTTAATTTTTTTTTTTTCAACGTTTATTTATTTTTGGGACAGAGAGAGACAGAGCATGAACGGGGGAGGGGCAGAGAGAGAGGGAGACACAGAATCGGAAACAGGCTCCAGGCTCTGAGCCATCAGCCCAGAGCCCGACGCGGGGCTCGAACTCACAGACCGCGAGATCGTGACCTGGCTGAAGTCGGACGCTTAACCGACTGCGCCACCCAGGCGCCCCTCCAAGGTCATTCTTGATGCTTCTCACATGCCATATTTATTATGTCAGGAAATTCCCTTGGCTCTACCCTCAAAACGTATCCAGAATCTGACCATTTCTCACCATCTCTACTGCTACATGCCTGGTTCAAGTTAGCTTCCTAACTGAATTTTCTGCTTCTACCAATGCCTTCATAGAGACTGTTCTCAGCAAAGCAGACCAAGTGATCCTTTTAAAGTATAAGATCATGGGTGCCTGGGTGGCTTAGTCAATTAAGTGCCTGACTTCGACTCAGGTCATGATCTCGTGGTTCATGAGCTCGAGCCCTGCATCGGGCTCTCGGATGTCAGCATAGAGCCTGCTTTGGATCCTCTGTCCCCCTCTCTCTGCCCCTCCTCTGCTCATTCTCTCTCTCTCTCTCTCTCAAAATAAATAAATAAAAACTTTAAAAATAAAATAAAATATAAAATCATGTTACTCCTCTGCTCAAAACTTTATAATGACTTTCCATTTCACTCCGAGAAAAGCCAAAGGCCTTTCAATGGCCTTTAGGGCCCTACGTGGTCCATCTACTACCTTTCTGACTTTCCCTCCTACCACTGCCTGTCAGCTCCTTCTCTCAACCACACTAACTTCCTTGCTAACCCACCAGGCACATTTCCACTTAGGGTCTTCGCACTGGTCATTCCTTCTGCCTCAAGTATGTTTTCTCTGCAGGGCGCCTGGATGCCTTGGTCGGTTGGGCGTCCGACTTCGGCTCAGGTCATGATCTCGCAGTCCGTGAGTTCGAGGCCCGCGTCGGGCTCTGTGCTGACAGCTCAGAGCCTGGAGCCTGTTTCAGATTCTGTGTCTCCCTCTCTCTCTGCTCCTCCCTTGTTCATGCTCTGTCTCTCTCTGTCTCAAAAATAAATAAACGTTAAGAAAAATTAAAAAAAAAAAAAAAGAATGTTTTCTCTGCGTGTTCATGTGGCTAACCCCCTTACCTGCTGTGTAAGCTGTTGCTCAAGTGCTACCTTAGTGGGGTCTACACCGACCACCCTAAGCAGCAACCTACCCCCGACTCACCTCCCAGCAACCCACCCCTCTGTGTTTTCCTTTTTCTTTTCTTTCTTAACACTTACCACCTCTTGCGTAATATATTATTTTCTTATAATATTACCTGCTTATGGTTTATTTTCTGTCTTTTCTAGCTATGAGGTAAACTTCAACAGACAAGGATCTTTATCCAATTTTTTCATTGATACATCCCAAGCTATTGGATATATCACACAATGCCAGATATATAGAGGTGCTCAGTAAATATTAAATAGGCAAATAATAAATAAAATTGAAATGCAAAGGACAAAATAGACAAATAAGAAGGAACTTAGAAAAAAACAGAAATGATGGGGGCACCTGGGTGGCTCAGTTGGTTGAGCATCTGACTTCGACTCAGGTCATGATATTGCAGTTCCTGGGTTTGAGTCCCACATCAGACCATGGAGCCTACTTCAGATTCTATGTCTCCCTCTCTCTTTCTGCTCCTTCCCCACTCATGCTCTGTCTCTCTCTCTCTCCCTCTCAAAAATAAATAAACATTAAAAAAATTTTTTTAACTTTTTTTTTAACATTTATTCATTTTTGAGAGGGAGGGACAGACTGTGAGTAGGGGAGGGGCAGAGAGAGAGAGAGAGGGAGACACAGATTCCGAAGCAGGCTCCAGACTGAGCTGTCAGCACAGAGCCTGAAGCAGAGCCTGAACCCACAAACCGTTAGATCACGATCTGAACCAAAGTCGGACGCTTCACCGACTGAGCCACCCAGGTACCCCAAAAAATTTTTTTCAAAAAGAAAAAGAAAAAGCAGAACCGATACATGGAATTTAAAAAAATATTATTATTGAGGCGCTCATGAGTTCGAGCCCCGTGTCGGGCTCTGTGCTGACAGGTCAGAGCCTGGGGTCTGCTTCAGATTCTGTGTCTCCCTCTCTCTCTGCCCCTAACCCATTTGCATTCTGTCTCTGCTCTCTCAAAAATAAATAAACATTAAAAAATATATATTATTATTAAAGTCCTCTGATATAAGAGAATAAATTGCTTCCATAAAACAAAAAAGGGATGATTTAATAGCAGCAGCAACAACTAAAGAACAATGAAAGAATAAAAATTAATTATTAGAAATTGAAATTGATATCTGAAACTTTTTTAAAAGATCAGTAACCAATCAGACAACACAAAGAAATAAAAGGCATCCAAGTTGGCAAGGAGGAAGTCAAACTTTCACTCTTCCCAGATGACATGATACTGTATGTGGAAAACCCAAGACTCCACCAAAAAACTGCTAGAACTGATATATGAGTTCAGCAAAGTCGCAGGATATAAAACCAATGTACAGAAATCAGTTGCCTTTCTATACACCAATAATGAAGCAGCAGAAAGAGAAATCAAGGAATTGATCTCATTTTCAATTGCACCAAAAACTATAAAATACCTAGGAATAAACCTAACCAAAGAGGTGAAAAATCTATATACTGAAAAGCAGAGAAAGCTTATGAAAGAAATTGAAGAAGACACACACACACACAAAATAGGAAAGCATTCCATGCTCGTGGATTGAAAGAACAACTATTATTAAAATGTCAACACTACCCAAAGCAATCTACATATTCAATGCAATCCCTATCAAAATAACACCAGCATTCTTCACAGAGCTAGAAAAAATAATCCTAAAATTTATATGGAACCAGAAAAGACCCCAAATAGCCAAAGAAATCCTGAAAAAGTAAACCAAAGTTGGAGGCATCACAATCCCAGACTTCAAGCTGTAATACAAAGCTGTCATCATCAAGACAGTATGGTACTGGCACAAAAACAGACACATAGATCAATAGAACGGAACAGAGAACCCAGAAATCTGCCCACAAACATATGGCCAACTAATCTTTGACAAAGCAGGAAAGAATATCCAGTGGAAAAATGACAGTCTCTTCAGCAAATGGTGTTGGGGAAACTGAACAGTGACCTGCAGAAGAATGAACCCAGACCACTTTCTTACACCATACACAAAAATAAACTCAAAATGGATGAAAAGAAGCCATCAAAATCCTAGAGGAGAAAACAGGCAACAACCTTTTAGACCTTGGCCACAGCAGCTTCTTACTTGACGTGTCTCCAGAGGCAAAAGAAACAAAAGGAAAAATGAACTATTGGGAGCTCATCAAGATTAAAAAAAAAACAAAAACAAAAAACAAAACAAAAAAAAAAACCTCTGCACAGGAAACAATCAACAAAACTAAAAGGCAAACCAATGGAATGGGAGAAGATATTTGTAAATGACATATCAGATAAAGGGTTACTATCCAAAACCTATAAAGAACTTATTAAACTCAACACCCAAAAGACAAAAATCCATGAAGAAATGGGCAGACATGAATAGACACTTCTCCAAAGATGGGGCGCCTGGGTGGCGCAGTCGGTTAAGCGTCCGACTTCAGCCAGGTCACGATCTCGCGGTCCGTGAGTTCGAGCCCCGCGTCAGGCTCTGGGCTGATGGCTCAGAGCCTGGAGCCTGTTTCCGATTCTGTGTCTCCCTCTCTCTCTGCCCCTCCCCCATTCATGCTCTGTCTCTCTCTGTCCCAAAAATAAATAAACGTTGAAAAAAAAATTAAAAAAAAAAACACTGTATCTCTAGTAACAGCAATGTTTTATACATTTAAATTTTTTAAGAAGGTATATAGCTCATGTTACATGTTCTTACCACAATAAAATTTTGTTGAAAAAAATCTATGTCTACGCATCTCTTAAAACTATCTCTTCTGGGGCGCCTGGGTGGCTCGGTCGGTTGGGCGTCTGACTTCGGCTCAGGTCATGATCTTACGGTCCGTGGGTTCGAGCCCCGCGTCGGGCTCTGTGCTGACAGCTCAGAGCCTAGAGCCTGTTTCGGATTCTGTGTCTCCCTCTCTCTCTGCCCCTCCCCTGTTCATGCTCTGTCTCTCTCTGTCTCAAAAATAAATAAACGTTAAAAAAAATTAAAAAACAAAAAACTCTCTCTTCTACCAACAGTGGTATTCATCCCAATGCTCAAGCCTAGAGAGTAGTCTGTGCAACCCTTGTTGAAGCAAAGAGATGGACAAGAGAACAATGCTGTCAGCTCAAGGATCATGACTTGCCCAGAGTGATTCAAGATGTACAAAAAGCTGAATAACCCACTTATCATTAAAGAAATAAAATTCCATAGTTTAACATTTTTCCACAAGGCAAACACCAGGTTCAGATCATTTTATAGGCGAATTCTAAGAACTTGGAAGGAACACACTCTTCCAATCTTATTAAAATTCTCTGAGAGAATAATTCTCTAACTCATTGCATGAGACTAGTATAATCTTGATATCAAAATGGGACAAACATCATATAAGAAAGGAAAATTATAGGCCCACGTCACTCATGACAGAGATGAAAAATCCCACAGTGTTAACAAAAGAATAGAATGATATATAAATGGTGACGTGTGCAATGTTTCTAAAAGCACTTATCTGGGGGATGAAATAAAAAGGGAGCCCTAGCATCTGCAGCAACCAAACTCATGGTGTGGCTGCTGCAGAACATTCTGTAGAGATCTGAAAAGACAAGATGATCAAAATCACTACAAGTATGTATGAAATGGGAAGCTTTCTCATTCTTACACGCTTTGGATTTCAGGAAATGGTTCATGGGCAGAGGATGATAATGACCCTCCTCTGTTTCAAGGAGAAAGGAAAAATTAAGATAGAAGATGGATGTCATAGCTAATCCAGCTTGAGGCTATTGAATTCTAAGGGTACTGGAGGGGCTCTTTAACCAAACTGCCATCCTTAAAGGTGTATACCAGTCATTCTTAAGATCCCTGCCTTTTCTGTAAATGCATCCTCTGAATTCATAACATAGGTGGATAAAGGCTCCATGTACTAAATACTTCAAGCTTTGAGCATCATGAGAAGGGGCATGGCTGTGAAGACTGGTTTGTTACAATGAGATATCTTCTCTGCACATCTTTCCCCTGATCAGAATCGTCTATATGTGACCACTGAAGGGTGGAGGAAGCATTACTTACTGTGCACGAAATATTCTCTCAAACTCTGGTGACCCAGAGACTGCTGGGGCTGTAACTTTGTATTTTAATCTTGCCTTTCCTACATGCAAAGCAAAATAACCTGCAAGTATAGAGGAATTAACAATTAAAATGTGGCACATCACTATTCATTAGAAAAACACAACTTCAAACCATAATTAGATACCACTGCATACGTATTAAGATGTTTAAAATTCAAAAGACAGACCATATCAATTAAAAAAGACAGGTGAGGCTATAAGAGCAAAGAGAATTCTCAAAGACTCTGGCAGGAATGTAAAATGGGATAATCACTTTGGGAAACCATTTGGAAGGGATTTTCTACTTAGACATACGTAGATTGTATAGCCAGTCACTCCACTCCTAGTGATTTCGCCAAGAAAAATTAAATTATATGTCCATACAAAGACTTGTACACAAATATTCATAGCATCTTTATTCATAATAGCCAAAAATTAGCAACAACTCTGTGATGGTTAATTTTGTGTCAAGTAGCCTAGGCCATGGTGCCCAGCTGCTTGGTCAAACACCAATCTAGATGGTTCTGTGAAGATATTTTTGGAATATGATGAACATTTACATCAGTAGACTCTGAGTAAAGCCACTCCTTGATGTGGTGGGCCTAATCCAATCAGTTGAAGGCCTGAAGGGAACAGATGGACATTACCCAAAGAAAAAAGAATTCTGCCTCCACACTGCCTTGAGACTCAATACTGCAACAACAACTCTTGCTGGAATTTCCAGCCTTCCAGCCCACCCTGCAAATTTCAGAGCCTCCAGCCCCCGCAGTGGCACGAATCAATTTTTAAAAATAAATGCCTCTGTGTGAGTGAGTGAGTGAGTGTGTGTGTGTGTGTGTGTGTTTGTGTGTGTGCATCTGCTGTATTGGTTCTGCTTCTCTGGAGAACCCTAACACAAATGTTGATCAACAAACTAATGGATAAACAAATTGTGGTATATATGCCATATCTATATAAGAGAAATACTGTAAGACAGTAAAAAGGAATGAACTGTTGGGGCACCTGGGTGGCTCAGTCGGTTAAGCGTCTGACTCTTGGTTTCAGCTCAGGTCATGCTCTCACGGCTTATGAGTTTGAGACCCACGTAGGTCTCTGGGCTGACAGTGCAGAGCCTGCTTGGGATTCTCTTTCCCTCTCTCTGCCCTTCCCCCACTCACCTACTCTGTCTCTCAAAATGAATGAATAAACTTAAAAAAAAAAAAGAATTAACTATTGATACATGAAACAACATGGATGAACTTCACACTAATTATGTTGGATGAAAGCAGCAAGATCAGAAGAGAATATTACTGTACAGTTTCATTTACATAAAATTCTCAAAAATGCAAATGAATCCGCAGTGACCTAAAACGGATCAGTGGCTGCCTGGACATGATGAGAGCCAGGAGGGAGGGTCACAAGAAAACTTTGGAGGATGATGGCTTCCTGTGTGACTCAGTTTCGCTACTATAAAATGATCATGACTTTGTTGTCCTTCATTGGCCACAGCTGTTGCGTTAGATCATCCAACCCTGTGCTGGAGTCACTTACATCTGACGGTCAATCCCATAAACCTCATTCACTTTTGGACCCACACTTCCTCCTTGGTCAGTTATTCTCACCTCCTGTCCTTCTCGCCCTCCTTTTACACCATGATTAGCACTGGGGCCTATTAGTTCCCTCCGGATGATGTCTTCCAGCCACAGTTCCTTTCCAGGTCCCTCCAACGCTCTTCTGGTCTCACTTCTTTTAATACCTCCATGTCCCTTTCCTACTTGCTAATGTTTCAATACCAGTTTCCTTTTCCACACCAAGTTTTTAGCTTGTGTGACAGTATCAGGTGCGATGCATTTCCTCCAGAGAAACAATATGATCTCCCCTCTGACAAGTCAGTAAATAGCGAGCCTGGGTTAGTAAGGCCTCACAGAGCGGGACTATTCCCTTCCCCTGAATTCCTCTCTGCTATGAGTAAACTGTTGCTCAGGATCTAAAAGCTGTAGCTGAACGTCTAAAAGGGTGTAAATACTTAGGACTAGAGTCTCTCATTCAAACTGCAGTGGCATCCCTGAACCCTGAGAGAGCACAGTGAAGAGACCGAAAATGTGGGACTGGGCACTGTTTCCAACCCCGGGCTAAATCCTCTCAAGGCAGCATAAATCCAGAGGGGCCAATAACTCAAGGGTCCGCCTGGAGCCAGAAAGGAGATCTGACTGCAGCCGAGAAAATCTGCAGGCCCTTGCCGATCTGCACCCCGCTGCTCCCACTGTTTCTAAGTTGTTCCACAGCCTTGGAGAAAACACTCGGTAAGGCTTCTTGCTTCCATCTGTAAGAAGGGAACCATGAAAGATGTGCACTCCTTGATTTACACATTGGCGATGGTGCAAGAACCCAGAGCTTCGAGACGAAGCTGTGACTACGCGAAAGCTTAGGAAGGTCTGTCTCCCTCACGGCTATTCATAGCACCTGGTTGCACCTGTCTGTAAAGGCAGCAAATGTGAGGAAAGAGCTTCAGTCGGGGGCAGAGCTGTTTGGATGCTCCCCAACCAGCCCACCCACAGCTGCAGGCAGAAGGATTCAGTTGGGCCAACACAGTCCCAAGGAGGAGAAGCCCCTCTCTTCTTTCAGGTCAGGGGCCTTAGAGAGACCATGGCTACCGCGGGGATAACGGGATGAGGGCAGAAAGGCTCTTTTACCTTTTCTGGAGTGCAATTTTCTTTCCCCTCCTAACATCACTTTAAAAATACCTGAGGGGTGCCTAGGTGGCTCAGCCAGTCAAGCATCTGACTTTGGCTCAGGTCACGATCTCGTGGTTCATGAGTTCACACCCCATGTCTGGCTCTGTGCAGGGAGCTCAGAGCCTGCTGCTTCAGATTCTGTGTCTCTCTCTCTCTGCCCCTCCCCTGCTCATGCTCTGTCTTTCTCTCTCCCTCTCTCTCTCTCTCTCTCTCAAAAATAAATAAACGTTTAAAAAAAAAAAAAAAACTACTTGAGAATACTCTCCCTTTGCTTGGCCTGTCTTTCCTGTGTCCTTCACTTTCTCCAGAGGGGCACATGCATGCCAGGGAGAGTGAATCGAGAACCCTTCCTGTCCCACCATGCCACCTACCCTTCCCCAGCCGCAGCCAGCCTTCTTTCCCATCGTGTGGCTGCCTCTCAGTCCAGCAGCAGCTTCCTTCTGTGGGGAAGCAGCGATGATGGGGACTAGTCATGCTGAGTGCCAACCCCAGGCCAAGGATGCTGGTGGGCACTTCTCACCCAGTGTCCTGTCCGACCCTCCTTTTTTTAATGTTTGTTTGTTTGTGTGTGTGCGTGTGTTTAGAGAGAGGAAGCACTAGCAAGGGAGGGGCAGAGAGAGAGGGAGACACAGAATCCCAAGCAGACTCTGTGCTGTCAGTGCAAAGCCCAACATGGGGCCTGAACCCACAAACCACGAGACCATGACCTGAGCCAAAGTCAGACAGTCAACTAACTGAACCACCCAGGCACCCCTGCTTAGCCTTCTTTGATGAGGACACTGAAGGACAGAATATCCTGGCCAGGCGCACCCAGCTTGTTAAGTGTGTGAACTGGACAGATGTGGGATTGTCTGTCTTCAAAACTCAACCTGCTTCTACCATGGTATGCGGGCCCCTCTCTACATAAACACCAGACTTCTGTAGAAGCAGCAAATTCTGGTTCTTAATGCCAACCAAACAGTTATGTCTTTTCTTTCTTTCTTTGTTTCTTTCTTTCTTTCTTTCTTTCTTTGCTTCTCCCTTTCTCTCTCCCCCACCCAACCAGTAAATGTTCCCTGTCTATCACTGTTAAAAAAAGAGACAACAGGCTCAAAATGGAGTCATCTATGCTAACATCACCAATCCTAGACATAACACCTCACTTAATTACGGTTTCAACCTCTCCCAAAAGTGGAATCTTAAACCAGCCAATCTGGAATTACGTGGTTAGCACCACAGAGGCAATCTGCCTGACAGACTCTTGCCATTCCCTAAAAGGAGACGACCTTTGCCACAAATAATCACAAACTAGCAACTTCCTGTTCTGCCCCCTTCTGCCTGTAAAAGTCTTTCACTTTGCACAGCTCTCCAGAGCGCCTTTCTACCTGCTAGATGGGATGCTGCCTGATTCAGGACTCATTGAATAAAGCCAATAAGATCTTCAAAATTTTTTTTAATCTTCATTGATTTTTGAGAGAGAGAGACAGAGAGACAGAATGTGAGGGAGGGAGGGTCAGAGAAAGAAGGAGACACAGAATCCCAAGCAGGCTCCAGGCTCTGAGCTGTCAGCACCCCACCCGACGCGAGGCTCGAACTCACGGACCTCAAGATCATGACCTGAGCCGAACTCGAAGGCTTAACCAACAGAGCCACCCAGGCACCCCATAAACCAATAAGATCTTGACATTTTACCCAGTTCAATTCTGCTTTCTAACACCACCAGCCACCACTGTCCCAGTCTCCTCTCCTCTCCCCACCCCCACCTAACCTCTGGCCACAGTTCTCGCAGAGCCCTGCACCCACCAGCAAACAGAAACCTCTCTGTGAGGCTGACAGAGGCTCTGTCTGGGGCATCTGTGGACCTGTTCCCGGGCTCCCCACAGCACCAGAATGAGGGCACACGGGGGTCGGCAGTGCTCACGTGTAGTGGTATGTGAACCATGGGGTCAGCACAGGGGCACTTGAGACCTAAGTGTTGCTTTAGTTGGCGATAAAAATCCTGCTCTACTCCACTACTCCGGAAAACACTGTGAATCCAACCACAAAATGTGTATCCTGTGGTAGAACAGTTTCATAAACTCATAAAACAGACCGGTTAGGCAAGACACGAAGTGTGCATGCGGGCCTGGACTTTATCCCATGCACCCTGAGCAGTCCTCAGCTCTGCCCCCTTCCTGGTAGGAGCGCACTTGGAAAAATAAAGAAGTATGCATGGTTGGTTCCGAGTCTTGCTCACCCGTGCCCAGACTTTTTTCCCCATTTAGCATGTGAAGTTGGTGATCATGGATAAGATGATAAGAACCGAGCAAATGTGACCCCTGTGGAGCAAATGCCCTTTACATAACCAGGCAGTCGAGATATCGAATAATCCTAGTGGGACGGTGCTTTAAAAGTTAGATGCGTCACTTAACCTGAAGCTCGTGTTTCTGCAGATTTTTTTAGACCTGATTATCGTACCTGCCATAGGCAGTTTATTTAAGAAAACACTAATTAAAAGATCAGTGTTTAAGAAATGGCAGCCACGGTTTACAAGCAGGTACAATGTTTCCTTTGGCACATTCCACATTAATAGCTAGTGCGCTTCTACCCTCATTTGAACTGGGCTGGCGGTGGGAACCACAAACAATGCAGAATCGCTGGGCTCAGAAAGCCTACCACGTCCCCTTTGGGAGAACTAATCCTTGGAATGTTCCAAATCTGTTCCCAGGGATGGAGGCGCTGATGACCCAGAGTGGAGCGGGCACTCACACACTCATGGGCACCAGCAAGTATGAAACTCAAAATCTGGACCTCCCTCCCTCTGCCACACACGCACACACGCGGCCCGAGACTTACTTTGTTGACAGGCGGACAAGACTGAGACAGCGGCCAGCAAGATTGAATGCCCAGCCATCTTTCACACCGACTGTTCTGGCTCAGGGAACTATTTGTTGAAACCGAGGGGAAGATAACAGGCACTTTCGACTTGGTAATGTTGACCTTCCTTATAAGGTAAACAAAGCTGGAGAGGAAGAAAAAACAAAAGACGATTCAAATGGCTGAGTGACCTTTGCCCTGGAACAGGAATCAGGAAGGCCGGTCGATCTGGAGCTGCCAGTCACAGATCTTTATCTGGCAGGGGAGCAGCCTCCAAGCTGGCTCTAAGTCTGTCTCCTCCCGTGCAGTGTGGGGGCTGCGGCTCAGCCCGAGGGACTAGCCCTCCAGCAGCTGCACCTGCAGACAGACCCATCTTCTCAACCAGTTGGAAAACAATTTCCCCTGCCCCTCTTCCAACTCTGGACCCTTCCAGACTCTGGACCCTTGAGTCTCTTTGCCCAGCTCCAAGGCCTTGCTGAGATCTTGTTCACAGCCTGCAGGAAAAGAGATGGGAGCATTTACTTAATCCCACTGAGATGTAATGTTCATTTAAATGGATTCTAATCTTATTCCCCAATAAAGGACAGAACTTGGATTTGTACCCAAGTCCAGCAGATTCCAAGTGTTGCCCTACCTCCTGTTATCATGCTGCCTCCCACGATCACCTTGACTCTCCCACGGGCATGGTGACCATAAATTAAAAAAAAAGAATAAACTAAGTTCCTCCTTCGGAGGAGGAAGAGGGCCCTTGGCAGAAGAAGTGGGGCAAGTTTTAAGCTGACTTCTATCAGAAACACAGCACAATGGTCATCACGTCAGTCAGAGCAATGCCCCACACCACCCAGGTAGAGTGCCGGTCCCTCCATGGCTGAAGGCTTCTCTGCAGAACCCATTTTCATAGCCCCTCCCCGCTGTCAACACAACCCTTTTGTTCCTTAAAGATGCAGCTTCAGGGGCACCTCAGTTAAGCATCTGACTTCTGCTTAAGTCATGATCTCACAGTTAGTGGGTTCGAGCCCCACTCCGGGCTCTGTGCTGACAGCTTGGAGACTGCTTCGGATTCTCTCTCTCCCTCTCCCTCTCTCTCTGCCCCTCCCCTGCTCACTCACGGATGCTCTTTCTCTCTGTCTCTCTGTCTCTCTCTCAAAAATAAATAAACATTTTTTTAAAAAGGTGCAGTTTCAGTGAGAAGTGAGAGGATTCATTTTCGGAAATACCAGATAAAAGCCATGCTGTATAGTTAACAGTAAACCTGTTGGAACTATGTACGAACCCCCAACACGCACACAGTGGAGTCCCAAACCCTTAGATACTTCACTTTCAGGTTCTTCTTCCACTCTCCATTTCCCAGGCTTATTTTTCCAGGGCTTTGCAATGAGCATGCACCAGAGAACTGAAGTCTCTATCTCGAGGAAGGTACTTTTTGCTTACATGGGCATAGGCAGCTTCCAGGTAAGGCTGTAATCTCTGTAGTACTCAGCCAATGAGGAATCAGGGGAGGGACTTCACACTAGGAGATAAATTGCCTGCTGTCACTGCCACACAAGCTCTTGCAAGAACGTTGGTTAAAGCCTTGCTTCTCTGTGCTCTGAGTCTCCACGACCCTCCTTTGATTGGATCAGCGGGCTTATTTCTCACAGCTTGCCACAAAATAAAGTTGGGATCCTTTCCTTACACACCCACCCCCCCCACCCCCACCCCTCGGGATCACTTAAAGGGAGCCTAGTGCCAAAGACCAGTGTGTTCCAGCCTCACACAGGTCTGCACCTGGACTCCCAGCCCTGGTACTTAGTGATAATACAACCTTGACCAGGATTATGAGCCTCAGTTAGATAAGACGGGCTGATAAGGGCTGAAGGGACACATAAGTGATATAGGGCCCTTATGAGGATTGAATTAGTTAACATTTATAAAGCACTTAATACGGCACGTGGCATTCGAAAATGTGTTCTGTGTTTGTTAAACACACAAAGCACTTTATGTAGGGAGCCGAGGGCAGGCCACCCCAAGATGGGCCACTTTGGCATGAAGATTATTTTGAATTAAAAAACAATCAAACCCAGCAGATTCAGGGAAAGCTCTTTTACCCCCCCCCCCCCCCCCCCCCCGCCACCAACTGCCTAAAAATAATTTAGATCGAGAACCTACTCCGGGAAGAGAGTTATCTCCATAGATAACTATAGTACGATATGAACTAGGTGTGGAAGACACAGATGAGCTAGCAAGTCCTATTAGATCAAAGTCTTCTGGGGGCGCCTGGGTGGCTCAGTCAGTTGAGTGTCTGACTTTGGCTCAGGCCATGATCTCAAAGTTCGTGAGTTCAGGCCCCGCGACCAGCTCTGTGCTGACAGCTGGGAGCCTGGAGCCTGCTTCGAATTCTGTGTCTCCTCCTCTCTCTGCCCCTTCCCCACTCATGCTCTGTCTCTCTCTGTCTCTCAAAAATGAATAAATGTTAAAAAAAAATTTAAAAAAAAAAGTCTTCTGTGTCCCATTGTTTCTGTATGGCCCAGCAAACATTTGTTTACCAAACACTCTTTTTCATCTTCCTGTGAGGTGCATTGCTTCCCATTGAAGTCCCAGGTCTCTACCCTCTTCTCTTTAGTTCAGAATGACATGTATACCTCATTCTGCCTGTCTTTGGAATTTCCATGTCTATGTGGGTTCCTCGAATGTGCACTATTAAATTCGATTATGTGCACTATTAAATTCGATTTCTCCTGTTACTCTGTCTCATGTCAATTTGATTCCAGCCAGAAAGTCCATTGTGGAGACAGAATTTTCACCCTGCCATCAGCGTCTAGAAAAGTGCTACACATATTATGTACCTAATGTGAAAAGATAGATCTTAAGAGGTAAAAATCATGCCTCTCATACAAATATAAAATGAAAACACATCAAAGATTTTATTGAATTCATTAATAAGGGAGCCAGTTCAAAGCAGAGTTCCAAAAAACACACATAGAGGCACCTGGGTGGCTCAGTCGGTTGAGCGTCCGACTTTGGCTCAGGTCATGATCTTGTCATTCGTGAGTTCAAGTCCCGCATCAGGCTCTGCGCTGACAGCTCAGAGTCTGTAGCCTGCTTCGGATTCTGTGTGTCCCTCTGTCTCTGTCCCTCCTCCACATGTACTCTCTCGCTCTCTTAAAAGGAAATAAACATTAATTTTTTTTATTTTAAATTAAAAAACCCACATATATAGTGTTAAAAAACAAAACTCAACTGAGTACATTTTAGAGAACTTACTGGCTTTATTCAACAATTGATGCGTCGGGCAGCATCCAATCTAGCAGACAGGAAGGAGCTCCAAGGAGTTGTACAAAATGAAAGACCATTATGGGCAGAAAGGAAATTGTACTAAACAAAAGTGAATTGTTTATTGCAAGGTTACTTTCCTTTAGGGCCTGGCTGGGGTCTGTCAGGCGGGTTACCTCACTAATGCTGATCAGAAGATTCCACATTGACTGGTTTAAGATTCTATTTCTGGGAGAGCTGAAATAGTAATTAAGTCGAGCCTCGGTTTGTTGATGTGGGACTTAGCATTAGTGACTGTATTTGAGGCCTGTTGTCTTGTTTTTAACAATAGGGAATAAAGAATGCTAAAACGAATTCACAAGTAGTTGCACAACAGGTCTGCTCACTGTGCCCGTTTGTCTCTTCAGGTTCCCTCTGTGCTCATTTGTTTTGAAATCACTGAAGAGGGACAATTATATAAGAAGGCAGATCCTAGAAGTTCAGGACAGCACCGAAACTTTCTTGTATATTTGATTTAATGGTTTTGGCCTTCAGTACACAGCTGGGATTCTAAACTGCAAGCCAGCTGCCCTGAACTCACATGGCCCGTGAACTAAAATAAACTCCTCAAATGACAGGCCTCAAAGAAGAGATCTGGGCTGGGCCTATGGGCAAGCAGAGGTTCTCCAAGTAAGAGAACTGCTTCAAGAAGGAGAAACGGCAAAGGAAGAGATGAGCAGGGAACGGGGCCCCCGGCTGATGGCCACAACCGTGGGGTGCTTATAGCTCCTGTTTTGAGAAACTTGGATACATCCACACTAGGGAACTAGTGTTGAAAAAACAAACAATTCCAGACTGATGTTCTTTGGCTGCCACCGATTCTTCTTCCTGCCTTCCAGACAAATCTTGAGATTGCCAGTTGCTGTTCCAAGCCAAACCAGGCACTCCCCAAATCCAGATTCTAATAGACACTGATACAATGGGGGGAAAAAGTGTCCAAGTGCTTTGAACCCCCATGCATTCATGTATAATCTGCTTTGATAGATATTGAAAGTTGGTATAGTTTCTGCCTCTAAGAAGGTATTAAACAATGGAGCTTTGAATAATGACATGTTCATCACTTTCTGTGGTGATAAAACTTCCAGATGATCCTATGGTTGAAATACTGCCATAGCATTAACAAAAACTAGCAAAAATTTGCGTTTCTCTGGACATTTGCCCTGGATGAATTGAAGATGAAAATTATTGTCCCTGAATGCAGTACATATAGATCCTTCTGGTATGTGTGTCATTCCTTACATGTTTGTAAGAAACACAAAAGAGGGGCGCCTGGGTGGCTCAGTCGGTTAAGCATCTGACTTCAGCTCAGGTCATGATCTCACCATTCATGGGTTCGAGCCCCGCATCAGCTCTGTGCTGACAGCTCAGAGCCTGGAGCCTGTTTCAAATTCTCTGTCTCCCTCTCTCTCTGCCCCTCCCCTGCTCACGCTCTGTCTCTCTCTCTCTCTCTCTCTCAAAAATAAACATTCAAAAAAAAATTTAGAAAAAAAAAAAAGAAGCAGCAGCATATTGGTAAATTACAATAAAGTGGCTTTTAAAATATTTATACTACCTATGTAAACTCGAAAGAATCTAGAAGAGTTTCTACGAATTTACCTTATTACAGCATTTCAAATGATACTCTGGGTAAGGTAAACCAGGGAAGCCAAGGTTTGGCAACATAAAAATCATGCCTACCCATGTGAAGGAGCTGTTTTCATGAAATGGAAACTGTCAGTGTAACTATTTCCGTATTGTTTTGGTAATAGATGAAAAGAAATGATGTATTGAAGTATAGACGTGTTCTCTCCCTCAGACCAATTGCAACTCCTCCCAAATTATTCCCTGGCCTCACCCGGTCTGCTAGATCCTTATCGCTCAAAACATGATAGGTAATCATCTGGTCTCTGCCGGCACTGTAGCAGGCTGAGAAGGCCTCGAGGCAGAGAGACAGAAAATGCATGCCCCTCCCAAGAATGCCCAGAAATAATCAGTGATTATGCTATCAGCAGCCATGCTACTCTTACTTGAAAAACTAGACCATGTAAGCTTCTCCGTGTGCCTGCAACTGATTGCATTATCTTATTGGAAGTCCTGACCAGTTGAAGGATCCTCTAGCAACATAAGAAGCGTTTAAACAAAACTCACATAAACCAAATTTGAAATTACACCCCAACCTCCATGCTGTAAAAATTTAGAAAATTACAGCAATCCTTCAGAATACGCTCTCGCCCTTTCAGAAACGGCAGCACTTTGCTCTGTGGGCCTGGGTGTAGACAACCAAGCTAAAGAAGGCCAAGGCCTTTTCCCGTTGAGGAGACCTTTGTGCTGTGACAGACTGAGCACAGGGCAGAGGATTACAATCGGGTTACACCAAGCCTCTGACAGAAACTGCCTGTCACCCAATACCAGGAATGCCCGATCAAGGCTCAAAGACAGGGACAAAAGAAGAGTGGAAAAGAAAGGAAAATAAAGATCAGTTCCCAGTGTAGTACGGTAAAAAGAGTAAAACAGTACAGAACCTGGCATGCGGCAGGCCATCCACAGCTCTCTCGGCCACTCCCCCCACGCCTCCAGCCCCGGGTGGCCACAGAAGAGACCAGATCTATTTGTTGAGAAGGCCATTTCACAAAGCAACATGATCGTAGAATGCCGTTATGATTTCCAAGGCTGCAAGGATTTCCCAGAAGAATGGAAACAGTGCTTGAATTACTTCAAAATGGCTTTTGACAGTAATAGAAGGTCTCAACCCGAGTTGTCTTAAGTTTACGTAAGGCTTAGGAGAGGATAAAGTAAAGCAGAATCTAGAGACTGGTAAGGAGAACGAGAAATCCTCATTCTTGGCAACTCCTGGCACATGCAACCCTCCTCTCTCTCTCTCTCTCTCTCTCTCTCTCACACACACACACACACACATACACACCCCCTCACACAGGTATACTCACATACACAAACACACTGTGCTTTCACACACTCACCCACACACCCACACTCCTATATGTTCACAAGCACTAAAAACACCTATGCACACATTCAAAACACACACACACACACACACACACACACACACTCATACATACCCATGCATACCCACATATCCTACACTCATATCCCAAAAGGGGATTTGTGGAGTTTTTTAAGTTTATTTATTATTTTGAGAGAGCAAGAGAGAGAGAATGTGTGTGCGTGTGCACATGAGCAGGGAAAGGGCAGAGAGACAGAGACAGAGAATCCCAAGCACGCTCCATGTTCTGTGCTAAGCCCGACGTGGGGCTCGATCCAATGACCCTGGGATCATGACCTAAGCCGAAACTAAGAGTCAGACGCTCAACTGACTGAGCCACCCAGGCGCCCCAATCATTACTAATATTTTTAACTGAATAGTATACGGGATTAAGTACTTTAAAACAGGGTTGTTGGCATGAACTGCTTGCCCTGGCCCATGGAGAGAAGCCAAGCTCCCTGTGGGCCATGCCAGAGCTGGATTCATAAACTTGCTGGAACCAGAGCTGCAAGGGGCAAGGAAGCCCTGAGCCCAGAGGGCCGAGGCACTCTGGAAGGACCCAGGGCTGCTGAGAAGGCCTTGCTGTGCCAGGGACCTCTGACATCCACCATGACCCCCAGCTCCTAATTCCAGTCAACAGACAGTAAGGTCTAAGCACTGTGCCGGGTCCTATACAGAATTGTCTCAATCTGCATAATCAAACAATATGAGGTACATATTTTGTTCCCGTTTTTCAAATGGGAGAAACTGAGGCTCAGAGGTCAGCGATTTGCTCAAGGTCAGTACAATCCAGTCCTACTGATCAATCCCAAAGCCTTGCTCTTAGCCTTGGTCGCACATCAGAACTACCTTGTGATCATTATAAATACCCAAGCTTAGCTCTGCCCACACACAGCGATACAGATTTAATTAGTTTCAGGGTCAGCCTGGGCTCCTCAACATTTTGAAAGCTCCCCGCATGATTCTAATGCTTAGCCAAAGTGGAGAGCCACCATTAGCCAATATTTCTTAGTGAGGTCCTCACCACCCACTACCAACACCTGCGGTGACATAAACGTGTACATTTCTAGGCTTCATCCAGGATCCATGATTAAGCATCTACTTCATGTTGGTTAAGCATACATGGCTTCACATAACATCACTCGTATGAGGCAAAATGACAAAATTATTGTCATTTTACAGATAAAGAACCAGATTCAGGGGTCTTTGGGAGCTTCCCCCGTGGCTCTATCTCACTGCCCCCCAAGGAGGAAAGATCACACACCCTCTTGGGGTGGGGTCAGAGGGAATGAACTGGCTGGTGTAAGCCAAAGTGGGCACTGGTGGACCCCAGGAAGGGGTACGGAACATTTCGCAGGGGCAGGAAGGAAGACAATGCTGGAGAACATGGGGATCCTCCAGGGACAGCCCAGGGCGGATGGGGAGGCCAGAAGGGGATTTCCACAGGAGGGGTTCCTGGGGTGCCTGGAGGGAGTCAGGAGGAGAGGACAGACAGAGGAGGGAAATCGAGGCTGAGCTGGGAGAGAACGTTGCTCTCAGTTACCAGCAGAGAGAAGTCTGGGTGGAGCCTGTGTCCCAGCTAATCACATGTCATCGGAACTACCAGCACTTGCCAGCTAACTGGCTTTGATGTACATCTTGACAGGTGGCTCTCACATTAGGATCACCAAGGGCGCTTTTTAAATAAATACCAAGTTAACTGAGAAATCTCTTGGATTTTAGGGCACCAGCAAGACCAACTACTACCTCAGAGAACTCACTGCGATTTCTCTGCACCAAAAGAAGAGAGCTTACCTCCTCTGAACCCAAAAACACAGCATTTCTCTTCCGCTTGGCCTTGAGGTTTAAATGTGACTTTGTCTCTCGGGCGTTGCCCGGTTCCTTCGTTAGGCATCCTACATGGACAGTGAAGAAATCCAGCTCGTGAATGGTGTCGAGTGATTGGACCACTTAAGAGAGCAGGTACTCTGGGTTCCCTGGCTGTCTCTCTGGGGCTTGTTAAGGCAAAAGGAAAGGGCAGCTATGCCCCTCTTGATGAGAAAACACAGAAGGTCGCAGATTAAGAAAAAACAGTTAAAAGCAGCTCTTACTCACTTTGAAATGTAGCACTCCCGTGCTCTCACCCCCCACCCCCAGGCTGACTGGCCAGACAACAGTAATGGCAACTCAGTGCAGCCTGTTACAACCCGCGCCACCGATGCAGCCATCGGAGTAGACCTTAGGCCAAGGCAGCTCCTGCAGACGAAGATACATAACAGAATAAAACAAACCCACCGGCCCCAAACAGGAAAGCCCTAGGGTAACACCATGAGGCACGAAGGCCTGTTACTATTTCCCTCTGCTACCTTAGGAAGAGGATAAACAATTTCAAAGAAGTGTGGCCTGGTTTTCTTTCTTCCCTTTTTTTTCCCTCTCTTTTCTGTCTTTATGTCTATCCTTCCTGCTTTCCCTCAGATTGCGTTTGGCTCTTGCCTTTGTTTCCAGGACACTGTGAGCAAAACATCCTCAGAATTTCAGTCTTGGGCAGGTCCCAGGCAAACGTATCTGGGACCAGAATTCCAGATAAAGCGGCTTCATCTGCCCTTCTGTGCCCCCCACCTCCATGGGCCCCTTTCCCATTCTCTTCTCAAAGGATGCATGGACTTATCATCTCATTTCATCCATAATTTGCAGTTGGGAGATTTTGAACGGCCAAACACTCAGAGCTGGGAGCTGTGACTTAAACTTGGTCCTTTTCATCAAGAGAAGTTATATTTTGTCAAACCACTAGGGGGAGTAAATCCCAGGGTTCTCATGACTCCAAGGATTCGACAGCCCTGAAGGAAGCTGGAGCTTCCTTACAGCTTCCTCCTCGGGCTTTCCAGAGATTCCCAAGAATGCACATCAGCAAACTGGAAAAGTCAGTTCACAAAAACTGTTTGCCAGAGTCATTTCTAAGCAATGCCCTAACAAATGTTTGTCAGGTTTTCAGAGATCAGCATATTGACCATTTCCAGCAAGAGCCCTGTGACCCTCCAAAGCTTCAACAGGCACAAACCCCACAAGTGCTTAAATGTAAAAATACCAGGACTTAACCCTGACCCACTCAAAACTGAACGCAATCCAGACATAGATGGTGCCCCTAAAGCCTTACATTCCATCAAGAAAGGATCCAAAACGGGTCATTTCACATTTAGCATCCCTGTGGGAGACTGTAGTCAGGAGTGAGACACGAGAAAGGACAAATGAAGTCCCATTTGGTGGATACAACAGCCAAGGAGGGATCCTCCAAAGAATCAAATACCACATCTTGCACTTTGATTCAATCCCTCGATGCACCTCTGGCCTCTCGAGGGGGTTGGTAAAATTCTGGAGTACTCCATAAAATACTTGCATAAATTCTTTGCAAAGGAGTAGGTCAGAAAGCTGGGCAGACTCTGGAGAGATTCTCATGATCAGGCAAACGGTTTGGTAAAACATCACACCTGGAGTGAGGGCCCTGCTTTGCAATGGCAGAGAAAAACCTAAAGCAAGGGAAAGAAGGAATCTGAAGATATTCCCAAGAATACATGTAAGTAGTATTCATTCATTCATTCATTCATTCGTTCGTTATCAAATATGTTGAGCACCTGTCACCTGCCAAGCTCTGTGCTAAAGACAGGCTCATGGGATCAAGCCCCACCTAAGGCTCTATCCGAGCGTGAAACCTGCCTGGGATTCTCTCTCCCTCTCCCTCTCTCTCTCTCTCTCTCTCTCTCTGTCTCTGTGTCTCTGTCTCTCTACCCCTCTGTCCCTCTCCCCCACTCATGCTCTCTCTCTAAAAAAATAACAATAAATAAATAAAAATACTTAAAAAAGAGGGAGAGATCACTCTGACTTCAGTGTGGACTGATGGAGAAGAATCACTAGCATAGACATGAAAGGATTTCTTAGGAAGGTGTATTGTGGTCTAAGCAGGAGAAAATGGCACCTGACCTAAGAGAATGTCAGTGTGGGTGGAGAAAAGTGAATGGATAAGGAAGATATTTAAAAGAACAGATCAATCGGATTTGGTGACAGATTGTGGATAGTAGCTTACTTAGCCCATGTCTCTAGAGCAACAGGGCCAGAGGCAAGACTTAAAACGCTGGTGCTTTATTTGGACGGCACAATACCAGGGCAGCAAGAGTGAAGAAAAAGGGCAGAATGATGGCAAGCAGTGTGTTTCCACCTGGGCCACTGCTTCAAACGAGCTGCAACGAGACACGGCTAGCCACAGAGCAAGGCACCCCCAGGCAGCCACTCAGGGTATCTGCGGATAGAATGTTGGAGAAAGTGCATCTCAGGACAGTCCTCTTAAGGGAAGAAAGGAAATTTTATCTTCTTCTTTTTTTAAAAAAAATTATTTTAGAGAGAGAGCACGAGCCAGGGAGAGAGAGGGGCAGAGAGAGAGAGAGAGAGAGAGAGAGAGAATCTCAAGCAGGCTCCACACCCAGCATGGAGCCTGACAAGGGGCTTGATCCCATGACCCTGGGATCATGACCTGAGCCGAAATCAAGAGTCAGATGCTCAACCGACTGAGCCACCCAGGTGCCCCTGGAAAACTTATTTTCTATCTCCTGTCTCCCCTTGGTCAAACTTTAGCCTGTGGCAGTTTTAAAACATATCTCCAAATTCCTTGATATTTCTTTCATCATGAAGTAGGGCACTTGTTAATCTGCACTGGCCTTAATAATGCACTCGTAGCCTGGAGAAGGCAGCAGAGATGAGGCTGTGTGACTTCCAAGGCTGGATGGTCAAAGGCCCTGCGGCTGCAGCCTTGCTCACTAAGCACTGTGCTCAGAGACTTCGGCAGCCGTGTTAGAAATCAGATTCCCTAAGGCCGCCATGCTGGGATGGAGTCCAATGTTTGAGGTTGTACGTGACAGCCCCACCCAGGGGCCCAGGCACCAGCCGGCACGAACTGCCCGGCCTTGCGCAGAAAGATTCTTGCAGGTGATTCTAGCGCACGATCGTAGAGTCGCTCCCAGCCAATGCTGTTTCCCCCGCTGCAGCCGCAGACCTTGAGGGGCAGAGACAAGCCAGACCTACGGTGACCTGCTGACCCAAATAACCCATGAGCCTACTTAAACGGTTGTTTTAAACCCCCAAACTTTGAAGTAGGCACTGGAACAACCTCATTACAAGTTAATGACTCCACCTTCCAGGATGCACCATTTGCCCCTTGGACACCAGCCCATGCACTGTGGTGTGGCACTTCAGGCAGGACCCAGGGACACCAGGAGTATGGCTGGCAGTTCTCAGGTGGCAGATACCCCACGGGGAGTCGGTCCATCACAGCAGAGGATGCAGGAGTGAGATGAGGTCAAGAACGTTGGGCATGGCACACTAGGTATGTCTGATAAAGGGGCAAAGGTAGGGGGAAGCAGGAATTAAGGATTCCCACATTTCTGGTTTCTCAACGTGAGCAACCAGGTAGATTAATGACGGTGCAATTTACTGACAGAGGAATTAGATAAAAGGAGGGGGTTCAGTTTGAAGTGGCTGTTGGTCCACCATATGGCAAGAAGAGGAAGCCCAGGTCACCAACGATGGTCAAGGTCATTGATCTTAAGACAGCAGGGCCCTAGGAAGGTTAAGGTTTGTCCCCAATTCTTCTTCCCTCTGTCATGAATATTTTCTAGGTCTTAGGTTGGGACCCTCGCCGGCCTAAGTCATTATTCCAAAATCATGTATTCCAAGAATAGTGTGTTAGAGAAGACAAAGGTGGCCCCCAAGAAAGCACATGGCATCTGCAAGAGCTTATGCAGAAACATGCCCTGTACCCCAGTGAGTTACAGCAGAGATACCATCAGATTTTTTTTTAATGTGTGGGATAAATATTTTAGTTATTTAAAAAATTTTTTTAACATTTATTTATTTTTGAGACAGAGAGAGACAGAGCATGAACAGGGGAGGGTCAGAGAGAGGGAGACACAGAATCTGAAACAGGCTCCAGGCTCTGAGTTGTCAGCACAGAGCCCGACGTGGGGCTCGAACCCACGGACCACGAGATCATGACCTGAGCCGAAGTTGGCCGCTTAACCGACTGAGCCACCCAGGCGTCCCATATTTTAGTTATTTTTAAATATGCTGGAATCCCTTCTCAACAGGCAACTCTCCTCTCTCTCCTCCCTCTCACCTATAACCCAAACTGAAAATGTTCTACATGTGTATGTTACTCTGTTTCGCATTATTTAGATAATTGGTGCCTTTGACTCTTGCTCTTATCGATGTTGCTTTAGTCCATGGACTCATAAGATTCCCAGGCTTGGAGGAGATCTCAAAAAGTAATAATGTAAAACAATCATCCATGCCCACCACCTCCTATTCCTAATCATAGGGAGGCAGTGTCCTCTTCCAAAATGAGCAGTCGAGGTCAGGCATGAGACACTAGCTCTGATTTCTTCAAGGGCAGGGCCTGGGGGTCCTCTCGTCTCAGCTGGGACTCCCATGACCCACTGCCTCTTGTTCTTCCCACATGCAGATTCAGGTTTTTCCAGCCCCCAAGCCCCACCACTAAAAATCAAGAGAGCAGTGCCCATAGCAGTAATAATATTTGATTATTAACAAAATCGTGTAAGCTGTGGTGAGGAGGGGGAGGCAGGAATACAAGGGAGAATGAAGAAGGTAAGGAGAGATGAAACATTTACTGAGGCACCACATTCCTGTACTGTTCCTGGGACTTTTATTTCCATGAATCCTCACAAAACCCTGTTGGATGTGTGTGTGTGTGTGTGTGTGTGTGTATATATATATATCCAATATATACATATATATGTATTGTGTGTGTGTATATATATATATATATATACCAATACATACATATATATATGTATTGTGTGTGTGTGTGTGTATATATATATATATATATATATATATTTTTTTTTTTTTTTTTTTTACATGAAGAAGCTTAGATACAAAGAGATGAATTAACTTGCCCAAGATTATGCAGCTAATCAGATGCAGAGCCAGAGTCCACTTTTGACTCCAGTCCAGGGCTCTTTGCACTATCATTTTCCTCCCAAAGGTCTCTGTATCTACACCTCCCCTCCCCTGTCACTCTTACAGAACAGAAGGCAGTTCTCTTAAGTTTGGGGGAGAGGACGCTGTGTGCACAAGAACCAATGTATCTCTCCCTGAGCGCCACCAGATGGCGCAGTGAGAGGAGAAAATCGGCTGGTTTTTATTAGCGCTTATGGAGAGACAGACCAGCGTGGGGGAGAACAGCTGCAAGGAGAATGTCAAAACAGAGTTCTATTTAGGAAAGCGAAGCCTTCTGCCTGGCCCTGTCTCCCACCGGGATCCTTGGTTGGCTCTCCGCAGACTATAAATGAATTTGCTTCTTTCTTCCTCCCTATCCTACTGCTAACCCACATCGCTGATTCTATTTTCTCTCCATCCCTGACACAAGGGCACTGGTCCCACCCACATCAGGGAGTAGTGCGGCCTGAAGAGAGAGGGCAGCGGCCAAGCCGGGTGTGGAATCAGGGTCAGCAGTCCCTCCCCATAGCAACGGGTGGGCCATTTCCCAGCACAGCCCCTCCCACTCGCTTACCCAACGCACGTACCCACGTGCAACACTCACACCGCACACACGTGCTGATCTGAGGGACCTGTCTCAGTCTGCTTAGTTCTGGAGGCTGGAAGTCCAAGATCAAGGGGTTGGCAGGTTTATTTTCTTCTGAGGCCTGTCTCCTTGGCTTGCAGATGGCCACCTTCTCGCAGCGTCTGCACACAGCCATTTATCTGTGCGTGCATCCCTGGTGTCTCTGTGTGTGTCCTAACCTCCTGTTCTTCCAAGGACACCAGTCACATTGGATCAGGACCCACCTTAGCAGCTTCATTTTAATTCAGTCACCTCATGGAAGGCCCATCTCCAAATACAGTCATATTCCCTTTTTTTTTAATGTTTTATTTATTTATTTTGAGAGAAAAAGAGACAGCAGGGGAGGGGCAGAGAGAGAGGGGTACAGAGACTCCCAAGCAGGCCCCACGCTGTCAGTGCAGAGCCCGACACGGGACTCAAACCCACAAACCTCGAGACCATGACCTGAGCTGAAATCAAGAGTCAGACACTTAACCCACTGAGCCACCCAGGTGCCCCTAAATAACAGTCACATTCTTTTTTTTTTTTTTTTAACATTTATTTATTTTTGAGACAGAGACAGAGCATGAACAGGGGGAGGGTCAGAGAGAGAGGGAGACACAGAATCTGAAACAGGCTCCAGGCTCTGAGCTGGCAGCACAGAGCCCGATGTGGGGCTCGAACCCACAGACTGCGAGATCATGACCTGAGCCCAAGTCGGACACTTAACCGACTGAGCCACCCAGGCGCCCCCAACAGTCACATTCTAAGGTCCTGGGGATTAGGGCTTCAATATAGGAATTTGGGGGGAGGGGAGGACACAATTCAGTCCATAACAGAACCAATCACTTATTTTTTAAAACCCTGAGTAAAGGGCAGGATTTTTTGTTTAATTTTGGCCCCAAGATGTCCTAGGAAAAGTCATAGGTCACAATGTGCTCACAAAGTTCACTTCATGAATTTCACCAATTATATGATGTTAAGGATAAATATGGCTGAAACAACCCGAGTAATTGCAAAGTGGCCTGACCCAGGTGCTCATGTGGCAGCCTTGAGGGAGCTGGTTTGGGGTCTCCAACTGAAGAACTAACTAGAACACCACCAAGTGTCCACTTCTCTCTGAAAAGCCCCATTTCCCTGATCTGTCTCTTTGGAATGCCCCCCAACTCTAAGCACTCCTAGAGGTCACAGAACTCCCTCATTCCCTGGGGTCTTTCTACCTGGGAGGTGGTTCTTGGATGGCTATCTGGATCTCCCTAATGTACTGTTGGGGTGGCAGAATTATCCCCAGGTTGGAAGTCCAGGCCAGAGGGTCTGTTCAACCTGGGAGTACTCCAGGCCAGCCTACGTGGTGCCTCATTTAGAACGAAGTCTTAGAGAATTAAGAAATCCCAAAGAAGGTGTCCCTTCCCAGAGGGGAAACTATAGAGGGGAGACAGAGAAAGGCCTCGTTGCAGAATAAAGAAGGCAGCTCCCATGTGACAGTAGCCAATGGGGCCCGGGCTTGGGGGTCTGGGTTTCCCTAAGCTGGGGGAGTGATTGTGTGCTCACTTTGGCAGCTATGAGTCTCTAGCCCCGCTTTCCCCTGGACTGTCCTGCTGTCCCCTCAGAGGGCAAGCCAGCACTAGTTAGCGGCCTAAGCGACTCTCAGCCCTCTCCCTATTCAGCCCTCGTGAGGGCAACTCGTCTTCCTCAAGACGTAAGTTTTCTGCATTCGAGTGTTCTATCGCTGTCAGGGAAAGTCCTGTGGTGCAGGCATCACAGCGGAGTCCAGCCTCACAGTCAGGGTTGTGGTTTTGTCACACACGCTGCAGGCCAGGAAGGTGAATCGGTATCCAGAATAGGTGTCTGTTTTAATAAGAACAAAGTGTGCGCTTTCCATTATGGAAGCGTCTTTTGTAATCAACCTGCTACCAGGGGACTGGCTGATGGCTTGGGGAATGGTGACGTTCTCCAGGAAAGTCCTGCTTCCCATCCCTGCAACGTTAGGGCTCTGTTAGCCTGGACATTTTAGTTCCCAAAGAAGGAATGTTTCCACCAGGGACTTAGCAATGGTTTCATGAAAATGGAAGTTGAGACCGCCATCTGGCCACTTTAAGTTCCTCATGCCAGTGAATCAACAGACAAAGAAGGGGATTGTCTTCTGGCTGCGGTGATCAATCTTGATTATCAAGGGGGGAGTTTGGGTTCCCTGGGAGTGTGTCTGGAATGCAGGAGCCTCCCTGGGGTGTCTCTTAGTACTCACAGGCCTTGGATTGAAGTCCACAGAAAACTACGTTATCAGGACTGCTAATGGCCCTGACCTTGCAGGGATGAAGACATCATGTCTAATCAAATTTGCTATGGGCGAAGGGAATATGAAGTAATGGAGGGAGGTAGTTATAAATGCCAGCTATGACCACATGATCAGGGGTGGAAACAAAGAATAATAATCGTTATGAGCATTTCTCTTATTTTGGTATGATTGTGTGTCTATGGTAACTAGTTTTTCTTTTCCCCTCTTCTGTTCACCTACCAGCGAACATAAATGCGTTCATAATTTTTAACTTTGTGTCTCACAGAGACACTATGACTCTGTGAGAGACAATTATCGCACAAAGAGGGACAAAGGGATTCTGGGTCCCCTTTGGGAGAAAGAGTATGTTTTTGGTTGTATGAGAGACACTTACAGTGTGATAGATGGAAGCATTCTTTTGCTACTTTCTTAATTTGGAATTAAATCTAAGTGTCATTAAGAGAATACTGACTCCATCTTGACATGCATCTGATGGGTCTGAGTAGTGCTGACTTAGTTAAGCTAGAGATAGGTCCCCTTTGTGAGGAGCGCTGGGTTCGTCTGGGCCACAAGGACATTTTGTGTGCACGGTCCCTCGTGTGCTGGCTCTCCTTGCTGGCATGGGGCAGCAGCTGGCCCGCACCTGCCTGCTCCTGGCCAATCTCCTCGCCCAGCCTCCTGACTCTGGGCCAGGTGTATGGTTCATCCTGTGATGAAGGGCACCAGATTCCACCCTAGATCGCTCCCATCGAGCATGCTGCAGGTGGGGGGAGATGAGAGGCTGACATGTCTTTCAGTCCATCCTCCTGGGTTCCAGCCCGTCCTGGGAGGGTCTATCTAGTGCTTCCTCCCTTCACAGCCATCTTCCTTTCCCAACCGCCTGCCCTACTGACATCAGGCCCCGGCAACAGAAGCGACAGCCATCTAGAGACTGGATACCCAGCTCCCACACTGCACAAGATCGGATTCCTACAAAATCCCTTTCCATATATGTTTAACTTTTGTGTCCCTCTACAATTCATATGTTGAAATCTTAACCCCTAAGGTGATGGCATTAGAAGGTGGGGCTTTGGGGGGGGTGTGATTAGGGCATGAGGGTGAAGCCTCATAAATGGGATTAGTAGCCTTGTAAGAGACCCCAGTGAGCTTCCTCCATGTGAGGACATAGTGAAAAGTCTGTGAGCCAGGAACTAGGCCTCACCAGACACCAAATCTAGGGACGCCTTGATTTTGCATTTCCCAGCTAAGGAACTGTGAGAAATAAATTTCTGTTGTTCATAAGCTACCCAGTCTCTCCTATTCTATTATAGCAGCCCAAACTAAAACAGAAATATATATATATGCGTGTATGTGTGCATGTGTGTGTGTTTCTGCTTCTCAGATTGAATCCTGACAGACACAGAATGGAAAGACAAGAATAGAGACAAAGTGACAAAAGGGAAGGACTATGCCAGTCCTGGGATTCCTTAGCTCTCTCCTCACCCTTTCCCTGCTCGGCTCCATGTTGCAGGAGGCTGACCCACATAGGCTGTGTTTCCCGGGCTCCTCAGTCAGCTGGCTTCCAGCCTGATTTAGCCAATGGGAACCCTAATGAGAGCTGGGGGGTGGGGAGGGGGGGCAGAGGAAGAGAAAGCCAAGGAATTTCTCCATCTTGTTCTGTTCGTGCATCATGTCTGGCCCTGTCGGCATCTCTCCTCTACCTCCAGCTCCCTCCCAGCACGCTCACCATCGTTTCGCCCATCACCCAGTGACTTTGGTTCTGGGTTCTGGCTCTGGCGATGCTGTCTCCATTTTTGTCTCCAACTTGAGTGGGGTAGAGCTTCATACTGTTGCCAATCTTCAGGTGCTCCCCAGCACATTTGGCTTCTCAGTCCATCCATCCCTTACGGGACCAATTGCCTGTATTGGGTTCCCACTGTGTTAGACACTCAAAGTAGTTTTTTTGCCTGATTGGACCCAGACTGATACCACCCACTGGAAGTTAGAGTTCATGAATTAAAAAAAAAAATTTTTTTTTAATGTTTATTTTATTGTAGAGAGAGAGAGTGAGCGAGCAGGAGAGAAGCAGACACAGAATCTGAAGCAGGCTCCGGGCTCTGAGCTGTCGGCACAGAGCCCAATGCGGAGCTCAAACCCATGAACTGTGAGATCATGACCTGAGCCGAAGTCAGGCGCTCAACTGACTGAGCCACCCAGGCGCCCCTAGAGTTCGTGAATTTAAAGTGAGAATAATCAAGGGCACCTGGGGGGCTCAGTCAGTTGATCATCTGACTCTTGATTTCGGTTCAGGTCATGGTCCCAGGATCGTGGGACCCTTCTCTCCCTCTGCCCCTCTCCCCCCACTTACTCCCTCTCTCTCTCTCAAATAAAATTTAAAAAATAAATAAAGTAAGAACAATCAGGATGACGCGTGACTTTTCCCAGTTGCATTCAGCTCTTTTTCGGGTACAGGCACAGAGCAGACAGGGAGTCGGATTTAATTAGGGCTGGACTTTTGCCAAGAAAATCTGATGGAAGGAGAAGGAGCTGATGGGGATTTTAAGGATAGCCCAAAGACCCTCGGCTGGGTTAGGAGATAAGTGAGGTCATGAAAGGGTGAACAGCAATGCAAAGACAGGAAAGTCAGTGGGTTAAAAATGAAAATACATGTGTGCTTGATTGTTTTTAGAGCCAAGGTGCGACAGGAAGTGAGCAGGAAGGATATGTAAGGATAAGCAGGGATGAGGATGCTTGAAGTCAAAACCTTGGAAGAGATGCAGATCTACCTAGGAACGTGGGAGTGAGTGACTGAGACAGGCTGGGGGACAAGATCCAAGGAAATGAGAGGAAGGGACTGAACGGTGTTGAATGGATTATCTACGTGGGTACTGAAAGCCAGTATCCAGACTGAGGATGCTAAAGGACTGAGTCTCTCCTCTCTTGCTTGAACCTTTTGTTCTCCTCCCTTCCCCATCCACTGCCTCTCCCCTCACCTTTACCCTCTGTCCATGGTCCCTGCCAATCCTCCGTTCTCCAAGTCCCAAGGGCCCAGTAGGTGCAACAGACATTTACCAGATACAGGTGCACCTCACTTCATTGTGCTTTGCCTCATTGCACTTTGCAGATACTGCTGCTTTTTACCAATTGAAGGTTTGTGGCAACCCTATTTTGAGCAGATCTATCAGCACCATTTTCCCAACACCATATGCTCACTTTGTGTCTCTGTGTCACATTCTGGTAACTCTCACAATGGTTCAAACTTTTCCATTATTGTTATACTATCTGTTATGGCGATGTGTGATCAGTGATTATGACTCGCTGAAAGCTCAGATAATGGTTAGCATTTTTTAGCAATAAAGTATTTTTTAATTAAGGTACATATTCTGTTTAGACACAATGCTATTCCACACTTAATACACTTCAATGTAGTGTAAGCATAACTTTTATATGCACTGGGAAACCAAAATATCCATCTGACTTGCTTTCTTGTGATATTAGCTTTCTTGTGGTGGTCTGGACACAAACCTGCAAAGTCTCTGAGGTGTGCCTGTATTTGCAGATAAAGGAAGAGGCCACAGAAGAGCATAAGGCTAGAAATAATTACAACTGAACATTCCTTAATGGGAATTTCTCAAGGACCACTTTTCCCCTTAGGTCCCGACCTTGCCAGCTGTGTTCAGGTCACCTGTCTCTATAGAAACTCTTCTCTACCTTTGTTCCTCTCCAGGTTCTCTGCCCACCCCCCACCCCCAGCCCCCTTTGTTGCCAGCCTCCAGGGCAACACTCTGGAGTTCATGTGACCGAGCACACATGCAGCTGTGTGACTCGTTTGCAACACCTGTCACATGGGGGTCCCATGTTTTTCCAAAAGGTCTTTCAAGGTATTTTTCTAAAGAAAAGAGCCATCAATCTCTAAGAAGAATTCTGCTCCTTCCCCAAAATGCATAATTGCAAGAGCCATGGGATTGTTCTAACAAAGCGACTCTATCATGTTCCTATAGCCCAAGATAAAATGACATCATGTGGGCGACGGTGTTTAAAAGCTGAATAGCACTTTTCAAATTCAAATGTAAGAGGAGAGAAATTTTATTACAATCCCACAAGCCAGACAGGTGAGGAGATGATCCAAGAACTGAAGATCCGTTTGTCTGTGGGGGTCTTAGGTAAGCCAACTTGGGGAAACTGGGTTGTGGCTAAATGCAACGCTCAGTTGAATGCGTGCTTAAATGAATGAATGAAGTGTGTGTGGGCGTATATGATATTGTGACTTATAATAAAAAGTATACAGCTGGTTGGGGCACCTGAGTGGCTCAGTCAGTTGAGCGCCTGGTTTCGGTTCAGGTGATGATCTCACGGTTTGTGAGTTCGAGCCCCGCATTGGGCTGTGTACTGACGGCTCGGAGCCTGGAGCCTGCTTCGCATTCTGTGTCTCCCTCTCTCTCTGCCCCTCCCCCACTCATGCTCTGTCTCTCTCACTCCCAAAAATGAATAAATGTTAAAAAAAATTTTTTTTTAAAGAAGTATACAGTTAGTCTTCGTCCCAGTTTCTGGCACAGACCTCCTAAAACCCTTGGAATTTCCAAGGCGATGAGAGCAATGGGAGCATCTTTTGTTATAACATTTGGTCTTTTGGCCTCAGTTCCTGAAATAGCTCCAGGGCCATAAAGGTGAAAGGAGTGTCTTATTATTCATAACAAACCTTTTTCAGCTTCACCTGAGTTTATGTTAATGAGGTGAGCCCATAAGGATGAGAGCTGGTTGCCAGGAGAATCAACCCTGTGATTAGAGTTTTAGAACTTTCAGATACACACACACACACACACACACACACACACACCCTCTGGGGAGGAAAGAGACTGGAGGTGGAATCAAAATCAATCACCAATTGTCAGTGATTGAATCAATCATCCTTACCTGATGAAGCCTCCGTAAAAACCTAAAAGAATAGGGTTCAGAGAGCTCCTCGGCGGGTGAACACGTGAGGGTGCAGGGAGAGTGGCTCCCTGGGAGAGGGTGTGGAAGGTCCTCGCCCCTGCCCACACGCCTTGCCCTGGGCATCTCCTCCATCTGGCTGCTCCCATTCCTGTTCCAGCCTTTTATAATAAATTGGCAGGCTAGTAAGTAAACTGTTCTCCTGAGTTTTGTGAGTTCTGCTCTAGAATATTAACCAAGTGGGAGGCGTGATCATTGGAACCTCCTCTGTGTGGCCTCCTAGGTCAGAGGCACAGGTGACAACCTGGATTTGCAATGGGCATCTGATGGGGGAGGGGGCGGTCCCGTGGGACCTGACGTGATTTCCAGGTAGTGTCAGAACTGAACCGAACAGGACACAGGCAGCGTTGCAGAATTGACCAGTGTGGGAATAAACCCACACATCTGGCGTGAGAGCAGAGAAAACATGGCCGGGCGGGGGTCGTTTACAGGGCAATGCAGGGAGACGTTCAGCAGGCAGTGTTTAGCCTTCTCTGTGAACATTTCAGAATTGTGGAGGAAGCCAGGCGAGGTTGGAGAATGAATGGGAGTGAGAAAATGGATACACGTGTGCGTCTCCTTTCCTGGAAGTTGAATGTGAAAAGGAGAGACAGGGTTGTAGCCACTTAGTTCCAGCACTCCACACCACAGCCCGTGCTCCGCTCGGCAGCCCAGTCTGTGTCACACACAACGTGTCTTCAGGAGACCTTAACAACGCCTTTCCAGCATCCAGCACTCCATCCCAACCCTATGCGCCTAGGCCAATGCCAGCTACGCAACCTTCTGAGTGAATGTTTTGGCAGGGCTTTAGGGAGAAAAATCGAAAGGACAGGCCTGCGACTACAGAAAGAAGAGGAAAGAGATGAGGCATGGACAGAACTACGGCCCCCAAATTCCGTATGTTGAAGCCCTCACCTGTATTGTGACTGTATTTGGAAACAGAGACTTCAAGGAGGTAATTAAGGTTAGGTGAGGTCGTAAGGGTGAGACCTTGATCCATTCGGACTGGTGTCCCATTATAAGAGGAGGAAGAGACACAGGAATGCATATGCACAGAGGAAAGGCCTCGTGAGGACACAGCAAGAAGGCGGCTATCTGCAAGCCAGTAAGAAAGGCTTCACCAGAAACCAGCCCTCCACCACCTTGATCCTAGACTTCCAGCCTCCAGAGGTGTGAGAAAATTCATTTCCATCATTTAAGTCACCCAGCCTGTGGTATTTTGTTATAGCAGCCCAAGAAGACTAATACAGGAAAATAATAATAACAACAACAATAATAAATAAACAATAAAAATTTTTAACGTTTATTTTTCAGAGAGATAGAGAGAGACAGAGTGTGACCAGGGGAGGGGCAGAGAGAGAGGGAGACACAGAATCTGAAGCAGGCTCCAGGCTCTGAGCTGTCAGCACAGAGCCCGACGCGGGACTAGAACCCACGAGGGTGAGATCATGACCTGAGCTAAAGTTGGACGCTTAACCGGCTGAGCCCCCCAGGTGTCCCAAAAATAAAAATATTTGTAAATAAATAACAGAGTGGGGAGGTTAGTCTTGGACACTGGACCTGGATGTTTTTCACGCATTTTCACAGGTCTGGCTCTAGTTGGCATAACTGGAGGGAAAGGGAGAAGGAGAGAAAGGTGGGTGACATGAAGATTGTCACACAACAGGACACCAGCTCCTCCGGGCCAGCCCCCCCACCTCTCCCCACCCCTCTTTGCAGTGCTGCATTCCCTGGATTTCTGGGTCTGGCTGTCACACTGAGGCAAACACTGGGCCTCAAACAAAGGCAATTGTTGGAGTTGGGAGCTCCCTGCCTTAGTCTTGGGTTACTTTCCAGTATTGGCAAAGGTTCCCTTAGTTGTTAAATCTCCCAGTTTAGACGACAAAAGTTCCACGGTGGGCGTTTCGGGGTTTTTGTTTGTTTGTTTGTTTGTTTTGTTTTTTGCCTTCTGGATTATGCCAGGATCAAAAGCAGCTTTAGTCTTTCCTGTTGTTCTCGACCGACCCACCGAGGGCCACCGGCAGCCCAAGGCCTGGCTGTGATGGGAGCACCACGGGGATCAGGGAGGGCTCCCCCGGAGATCTGCGGACCCGCACACAGCGCGCGCACCTTGCGTCTCTCTTCGCGAGAGTATAATGGACCCAAAGTGGTGTAGTGCTCGCAGATTCATCCCTCCCTCCTTTCCCTTCTAACCTTAGGGGGAGAACTGCATTAATTAGTTAAACGGTTGAGCGGCTCAAAGGCTTCTCAGCTGCAACGCTCACGTGCCAGCCTCTTTTATCGTGGGCAGGTCGCGGCTGCCAAGGGTGGCCACGGAGGGCGGCCTTGCAAGGAGAGCTTGTTTAAACAAGGCCAGTTTCTAGCCCACTTTGCAATGCAAATGCTTCCAAGAGCATCCCGGCTTGCTCCTCAGAAATAGATGGAATAAAGACACTTTGGAGGGATATGATTTGGTTTGTTTCCAGCCTTCTCCTCTTAGGGCTAAAACCAATTTCTCCAGATCGTCCTTTGGTGTAGCTGTGTTCAGAGTATGCATGTCAGGAAATTTCTTTATTCTACAGGATCAACAGTTTAAAATGGGAACCATATAATGCTGTTGTTGTTTTAAATGTGTTTAAAAGAGTGTCTTTTCAACAGGTCTCTTAAAACGGTTTGCCCTGAAAACGTAATTTTGATGCGCACAATTCCAGGCTCCTTGGGCTTCTGGCATCTTCCTTACAGAGACCCACGGGAAGCAAAAGTGCCCTAAAGCGTTTCTGTGTCTGGCCACGTGCCTGCCAAGCACACGGCAAGCACTCACGAAATAATTTCTTTGGTGAATTATTTATGTGTAGTTGCATTAATCTTTTATCTCAGACTAAAACCTTGGTTTGGCCATGTTGTAAATCTTTGTCACAAATGAGCATTTTCCCTACGCTGGCTGCATTGTTAGCAATTCAAACAAACAAACAAACAAAAAAACGTTACCATGTGCTAGATGATGTTCTCTGCTGGTTAATTTAGTTTCTTACTAAACAAATACCTGTAACATTACTGAGATTGCCAATCTCCTGACAGTTCTTCCAGCAGCAATTCTCAAACCCCTACGCACGGTGAAGGAGGAGCACGTTTCTGGAGTCTGGAGAGATAAGACAACACCAGTCGGGGAGGGGAGTGGGGGGCAGGGGAGAGAGAATCCCAAGCAGGCTGTGTGCTACCAGCTCAGAGCCCAGTGTGGGGCTCAGACTCATGAAACCATGAAATCATGACCTGAGCCAAAACCAAGAGTCGGACGCCTAACCGACGGAGCCACCCAGGTGCCCCAGAAACATTTTTATAGATGAAGTGGAAGATGGTAAGAGAGAACAGCAGAGTGGACCAAAGGAGTGCTGGGACATTCCGTGCATTCTCCTACTTATGCATTGACACAGGCAGTGACTGGGACTCAGCCCTTGAGAAGCCCACAGTCTAAGGAAACACATGAGAAAACGATCACAAGATAAAGTGATAACAATGGTGGTTTTCAGAGCTTTTTTCATTTACTAAATGTCACCATTTGGTTGGCCCAGAAGGAGCTTACAAACCAGATAGGCCGTAGCAGACGCTGGTGCTCAGATGGGCCAATCTTAAGCATCAGAGCCCTGTGGCCCTGGCAGCCTCATTCCTTGTTCCAGGCGGGAGGCCGGCTAGCTGAGCGAAGGGTGTGTGGTGACCGGGACTGGGCACAGAGGGGTTGCACAGCCTCTCACGGCGCATTAACCAAGGCCCCATGCCCGGCCTCTTGGCTGAGTTTCCAGGAACGGCTGCCTCCTTACCATTCCAAGAAAAACCTCCCTCCCCTCCCCCACCCCCAGAAAGGTGGGTTATCTAAAAGGTCACTAGCAAAAGCCTGTTTGTCCTTTGGAACAGTACAGCCCCCATCAGTGCTGCATGCTCGGTCCCCAGCTATGTGGAAGAAGCAGCCACAGCAGACAATGGGAATGGGAAGAAAGCCAGGCCTTCTGGCAAGACTTCTAATGCTCAAACACAAGGGTGTCTGTATCCCCAGGAACCCTACCGTTAGAGGCACGACGCCTTCCCGTAAATCCATCTTGGAGGACAATTCACCTTGGCCAGGTCCCTCAGAGGTGGGTCTGTGGGGAGTCCCAATTGTTGGCACAGCAGAACAGACCTGGCTTAAGCTGGCTTGTTGTCTTAATGACAAACACTTTGTTCCGAGCCATGTTATCAGCTCTTCAGAAAACCTTTACAGAGAATCTAGCAAATCAAGCCCAAACTGCCCTCCCTCTCTGTGTGCCTGGGTCTGTTTTCTCCTGAAGGAAATGAAACCAGCAGCAACTGAGAGGGAGGGGGCTCTGGGCAAGCTGGTTTTCTCCAGCCCACCATACCCCATACTCCATGCTTCCCTCTCCTGTCCGTCACCCCGAAGAAGTGTCTTCTGGGAATGCTGCCTTTCGTCTCTGTCACCTCTGCAGACTCTGTAGGATGTAGTTATGGGCTGGGTTAAGACTGCAAAGGGAAGCAGGGGGATTCAAAGAGAGAATTCAATTCCATTCAAAGAGGGGACAACATTCTCCTCACCAAGCCAAGGCTCTTTCTTCCCCCCTGACCAAGACAGCCTTACGATTCCCTCCAGTTTTCTAAAACCTCTAGACAGACTTCTTTCTGACCTCCCTTTTCTTAGAGCATTGTCATTAGAAAACTTGTGATTGTAAATTATTTCTCTGCCCCTTTGAGATGTATATAAATCCATTTTTTTTTTAAGCCTCTTGCCAATTTTACAACCTAGGAATGTCTTTCTCTGGGACCTGGGGACCATCTTTTCGGAATGTAATCATCAAAGGAGATAATTCCTCTATGTCCAGTCTCTGTGGGAGGGTAGGAAGCTAACTTCAGCAGGGCATCTTTGCTCCAAGTTGTAAAACTACCTGCTGTCATAAAACAGGAGAAGTTTATTAACAAACACAAATGGCCCATGACACCTCCCACCCCCGTCTCCCACTAACATCCCCTACTACTTTGCCGCTAGCTCACCCCTCCTCTGCTTCAGGGCAGTTGAGTTCAGGCTGAGCTGTTCTGACCTCTCTTCTTTTTGCAGTAGTCTTGCATAAAGTTTTCCTTTTCTGCGTAACTTTGTCTGGTGCAACTTTGCATTGGCACCCCCCTCACCCTCCAAAAGCCATCTCATTCCTTTGTAGCGGGGGCTCTCAATACTTCATGTGTTTCTGAATCGCCTGGAGGGCTTGTGAGAACACAGTTTCTCAAGCAGTAGGCCTAGGGTGGGTTTGATACATTTCCAACAAGTCTCCGGCTAAGTCATGGCTGGTCCGGAGACCATACTCAAGCCTATTTCTTGCACAAACTGTCCTAACCTTCCGAGGCCCTTGGAGTTAATGGAGGCTCCAGCACACTTCCTGTAATGAGGTCATTTCTGGAACTGATGGAGATGCGTTCTTCTCCACAATCTTCTCCCTCTCTCCCTTTTTAATACTTGTCCTCCTTTATTCTAAGGCCTCTCCTTCCCTCCCCTTCCTCTCCCAGGCCACAACAGTTCTCTTCCAATCCGTCTTCTACTCCACCCCACCCCCCAAAATAGTAGCCAGCTACCCCTTAGGGTAGCACTTAATCTTTCCATCTTCGAGGCTGTAGTTGTTTTCGTTTTTAACCACCAAACCCTTCTTGGAGCCTCCTTGGCACTCCAGTCCCCTGGGGATGGGGGAGGGGCACCCCCATATTCCCTGGTTACCTAGCAACTTGTCTCCTGGTGGACAAGTCACCGCCCTGCGGAGATGCCAGCTACTGTGCACACAACAAAGGGAAAGTGACACCGGCCCTCCAGGTCGCCCCTTAGAAGGCCTCCCTGTTCATTAGCACTGTGATAAGTGGCTTGCTATGGGCAGGCCCTCCTTACGCCGCCTCCCCGAGTAAGCCAGCCACACTGCTCATCCCCGGGGATCTTGCAGAGATGGCAGCTTGTCAAGCTCCCAGGACACTGGGGATGTACTAGAAATTTCAGATTAATCCCTAATTACATCCAGCCCATCACCTTTGTAGCAGGAGCCGTCATAGTCTTTTCATTGTCACTTTCTAGTCAGTGGGGCCACGTGGAGAGCTGTATCCATATTCATGCACGTGTCTTCTAGTGCACCCATCCTCTCCTTACACTTCAAAATAAAAGGGGCTCCTTTTTTTCCTCCTGCAAAACCTTTATGAAAGAAGCTGTTTGCTCAACACCTTTCAAGCTCCCCCCACCGCCATCCTTTGTTCCTTCTCTACACATTCATGAATTAACTGCTCTGGGCCCAGAGTTGGTAACCGACTTTCCTTTAATCACAGAAGAGATAGATGCCCTCGCATGGCGCTTGTATACTGGAACGTTCGTCAATCCTGGACCAACTGAGGAAGGGAGGTTTTTCAACCTCACTTTCTATAGTCCTGAAAGAGACAACAGAATAGGAAAGAAGGAAGGAAGAGGACAGAAGGAAGGAAAAAATGAATTCCACTCTAAAAACAAAGGCAGTCATAGCAGTAAAACTTGGAACAGAGAACAATGATAAATTACTCAGATGCCCAATAGGGGAATGCCCAAACCGTCAGTCTACACAACAGAAGATCATTAGACAGACTTTATAAATGATTGGCCACTTATATAGACCACAGCAACCACAGACGTAATCATACATTACATATTTATTTTTATTTATTTTTTTAACATTTATTTATTTTTGAGACAGAGAGACACAGAGCATGAATGGGGGAGGGGCAGAGAGAGAGGGAGACACAGACTCGGAAGCAGGCTCCAGGCTCTGAGCCGTCAGCCCAGAGCCTGACGCGGGGCTCGAACTCACAGACCGCGAGATCGTGACCCGAGCTGAAGTCGGACGCTTAACCGACTGAGCCACCCAGGCGCCCCCTACATATTTAAGTATACGTAATGCATGCAACATCTAAATACACGTGACATGTATATCTACAGTATTCAGGGGAGGATAATGCTAGAGAGTTTGAATACACTGGTTCAAAGTGCATGCAAAATATATGTGACTGTTCATAAAAAGTAGGACATGTGAGATGATATGAATAGTATAGAGCTGCACTGTCAATATGGCAGCACTAGCCACATGTAGCTATGGATAGTACTAGAAATGTGGCCAGTCTGAATCGAGACATGTCGTAAGTGTAGAACTGGAGTCAAAGACTTAGTATGAAACCTTATATAAAATATCTCATTATTTTTATGTTGTTTACATATTGAAATGTTTATATTTTTAATATATTGGGGTAAATAAAATAAAACATATAGTTAAAATTCCACTTTTTTTTTTTTTACTTTTTTAATGTGGTTTCTAGAGAATTTTAAAGTACATGTGTAACTTGCATTGGACAGTGCTAATTTAGAGTTTAATGTTTTTTAGGTCCTTTTTTTTTTGAGAGAGAGAGGGAGAGCATGTGCAGGGGACGGACAGGGGGAGACAGAGAGAGTCTTAAGCAGGGTCCATGCCCAGTGCAGAGCCTGATGCAGGACTCCATCTCATGACTGTGAGATCATGACCTGAGCCGAAATCAAGAGTTGGACACTTAACCAAGTGAGCCACCTGGGGGGCTCCAGTCCTTCTTTTCTATAAAATTGCTAAACTTCTTGTTCTGTTTGTGTTTATAAGGTATATGAGTTGTGGAACATGGAATGATTTGAAAGCATTATTTCCACAAAGACCAGTCTAAGGCTGGCATTCTGGGTCCTATAACAGACTGTAGACCAATAATGGAAATTATGGCTTCCCTGGGAAGATGGGAAAGAGTGAGGTGTGGAGCAAGGGAAAGATGGATGGGGGGTGGGGGATGAAGGCCACACACTTCGGAAGTGAAAGGATCATTGAGACAACTAAATGTATGGCCTGGCAAGAAGAGTAGACATCTTCCTTCTGAGATGTCATTTGCCGCTCTCCCTTCCCAAGCCAACTCTTTCCCACTAACCTGTCAGCCTGACCTCTCGGGTTTGAGAAATGTCCCTCTATTAATTGTCCTCAGAGAAAGAACACATTCATTAAGTTATGAGTCAATTCTGGACTGCAGTGTGGGATTTATTATTTCGGTCACGTATGTGTTTCATTGCATTGTTAGAATTCTTTCCTTCAGGACCGTTTGCTGACCACAGATTTTAATGGGGGTGGGTAGGGGTGGTGGTGCGGTGAGCAGATCAGTACAGGTGCTGAAGACGAGGACAGAGGCGTGGGAGCACCACAGGGTATAGGGACGCGGCAGAGCAATGAGACCAACTCACCTACAATAAGCCATTTTTAGCTGCTACTAGCCATGGGTGTGTGAACAAGATGTTCTACCCGCCAGCAGAGTTTCAGCATGTGATCTCAGAAGTCAGCTGGGAGAGGAGGAGACCGAGAAACTAGGCACAGTCTTCATTTCAGAGACTCTCCAGACTTAAGAGAGAATAGTCCTTGGATTCAGGTTTGATCCTGTGGGTGGCCACTCTTATTACAATGGAAAAATACCCCTTGAATGAACCCATGGTCACAGAAGCCCATTAAACCTGGAAGAACTTTTTTTTTATGTTTATTTAATTTTTAGAGAGCGAGCTTATGTGCAAAGGGGAGGGGCAGAGAGAGGGGGAAACAGGGAATCCTAAGCAGGCCCCTGTGCTGTCAGCACAGAGCCAGATTCCGGGACCAAAGCCACAAACTGTGACACCATGACATGAACCAAAATCAAGAGCCACACGTTTAACCAACTAGCCACCCAGGTGCCCCAGAAGAACTTTTTCTTTTAAAGAAAAAAAATCATGGGGTGCCTGCGTGGCTCATTGGTTAAGCATCCAACTGCGGCTCAGGTCATGGTCTCACAGTTTGTGAGTTCAAGGCCCGTGTCAGGCTCTGTGCTGACAGCTCAGAGCCTGGAGCCTGACTCACATTCTGTGTCTCCCTCTCTCTCTCTCTGCCCCTCCCCTGCTTTCGTGAGTGCTCTCTCTCTCTCTCTCTCAAAAATAAGTAAACATTAAAAAAATTTTTTAAAGAAAAAAATCAGGATACAGCACATTCTTTCTCAAGGAAAAGAAATTGTGGGGTGCCTGGGTGGCTCAGTCGGTTGAGCGGACGACTTCGGCTCAGGTCACGATCTCACGGTGTGTGAGTTCGAGCCCCGCGTCGGGCTCTGTGCTGACAGCTCGGAGCCTGTTTCGGATTCTGTGTCTCCCTCTCTCTGACCCTCCCCTGTTCATGCTCTGTCTCTCTCTGTCTCAAAAATAAATAAATGTTAAAAAAGAAAAAAAAAAGAAAAAGAAATTGTTATTCAATTACGGTGCCCTATTTGTTCAATAAACATTCATTGAACTCCTTCGAGGTACTGTTCATCCATCTGATAACTCCTGAGCCCCTACTCTGCAGAATATTGTGTAGTCGAGACCCTAGACTCTGAAGACTGCCTGGGTTCAAATCCAGGCTCTATTACTTCTTTCTTATCTGGATGACCCTGGACAAATGACCGAATCCCTCCAAGCCTTTTTCGTCATCAGTAAAGGAGAGTAATAATATAGTGTTGTTGTGACAGTTCAATACATTAATACACACAAACTCCTTAATACATGAAAACCACTAGCCAGGGTAGATGTTCTCTATGTATTTGCTACTATATGCTAGCCAGTGTGGGGCAGGGATACAAAGGCAAGCACAATAAATACTTGCCCTCAAGAAGACTCCATCTCGTGGGCTTTCGCACATATTACTTAATTTTACCTTCACAACCAGCCTGGGATCACACCAACAATAAATAAGGGTGTGATTTAGAGCTAGTTCTTCTGACCCTAGGTGCATTGCTCTTTTACGCTGCCTCTGCAGTCTTCCGGAAGCCAAGTCTTAGCCTATGAAGAAGAAGGCTCTATTCCCAATAACATCATAAAGCTCTTTTCTTCGTGACAGTGTTACTTAGGATGCCTGGGAAAGCAGGTAACAGGAAGTCCCAACTGAATTTGGTTTACGTATTAAAAAAAATGAATTATCCCACATTTTAAAAAGTCTCGGTGTAGGTTTCTTTGGGGTTTGATGGTGTACTGATACCATGGAGGACCCAGATTCACTCCATCTCTCTGTCCTCAATGGGTCGGCTTTGGGTCCGTGTCACAACATGGCTACCACTCGTCAGGCGTCATAGGAAGGTACATACAGCAGCCTCCAAAGGAAGAGAAGACACCTTCTCCAGGAAATGCCCCGAGCTGCTTATTAGGTCAGAAGCCCATCCTTAAAGCAATCACTGACAAGGCAAACAGGATTAACATGATTGGCTCAGCAAAATCATTTACCGCTGGATGGAAAATAGGGTGGCCGTCACAGAGCATGTGAAGAACTTTCACAGGAAGGAGGGTGGACACAGTGATGGACAAAATTAGAGCTCCTGCTGTTACTACATAGCAATCAACAGTGTCTACTACAAGTGTCATCAAGTAATATTTATCATCACTGAGTAGCACTTATCAAGTACCATTACTCTAACAGCTAATAGAATTCTCATCTCAGTTTAGAAAAATCCAAAATCCAGGTAGACTATAGGTAAGGCGTGGGGATGTCTATCAACCATAGTGTGATATTTTTACAGATTTTCCCCCAAACTCTTTTTATTTTGAGAACTTGGTTGGGATCATCAAAACATCCAAGTTGTCCCAACCAGCTCAAAACTTTCACAAACATTACTGTGACCGTTTGCGAGCCATGCTTTTTTTTTTTTTTTTTTTTTTTTTAACAACAGCAAAGAGGGCCGAAGTAGTGACATATGCAAAGAGATGTGTGGCAACCAAAGGGAAATGTTATCCTTCCTAGGAGACAGGATTTTATGGGATTCCTAGATCTTTTTTGTAACTGATTGTTCAGGTCTTGACAGCTTTTCAGTTGGGGAATACAGTCATGTCTGTTAAACTAATTGTAGCTGTTCACTCCACTAGATAATTTTACAACATTTCAGCTTCAAATAGAATGGCTTCGATAAACATAAAGCAGACTGACACATCCCAGATTTCTGCAGTTTATTTTACACCAAGAAATTACATTTAGAGATTTCCAGACACATGCTATAAATGAAAATTCAACAGGAAGTTTCTTTCACTTCCTCTAGATCTGACCTACATTTCAAAAATATATGAGTGGGCTATAACCAGGAATTTCTTCTCCTGCTGCCATTATTCAAACTGTATTTTCTGAAGATCTTTTTTTTTTCCTCCTCAGTGACTTTAATGGCCGTTGAGGAAACTGTAGACCTTGGGAGTCTTCACAGAGCCCTAAGTGAAATGGCAAATGTTATCAACAGGGTTAGCCAAGGTGTATAACTCTGGGCTACCTACAACCATCAGCTTAACCAGAAAAGTCAAATCTCTGTGCTCCTAGCATTGACTAGATGAAAACCATGGCTTTTACATCTATATAATTTTAGTATGAACAGCCACGTGGTAGCTATATATTTTCCAGATCATTCGCCACCCACCCACTTATCTACCCTAAAGGAGTGTGTGGTGACACTTTAGAGCCAATATGTGTAATATTGCTTTTTAGAGAATGGTGCCATATAAATTTAAGACCTAGTTAAAAATGAGCCAAGGCCCATAACATACCAAGTTACATATATTTTATCGTACTCGAGGCTGTGGTATAAACATGGAACATTCCCACATTTCCTCTACCTGCCATCTTAGGAATTCTAGAACTCAGAACACAAGTTTGGTGTTGTCCCTAGATAGATGTGTGTGACTTTGCGCCTGTAAAAATATGTACTTCGTAGAGGCTTTTTTTTTTTCTATTTCAGAGCGACTTGCACAAGGTCGCTGGATAAGATGCTTACACCAGAGCAACCGCTCCCCCCTGTATCCCAGGCAACATGCCAGGAGACATGGGAGGAAGCGGGGAAGCACAGTTAAGTAACAAATGTATTAATTCAGTTTAAATCTGAAGCTGAACAACAATATACAGAGTGAGAAAGTTATAGGCACTTCAATCTTCAGCAAAAATTTAAAACTCAAATGCATCCAGGAGTAATAGAAATTGTCAAGTGGCTAAGACAATAGGAAGTGATAAGGACTGGGGTAAGTTGGAGAGGATAAACTCTGCTTATGGGCATTTATATTTTAAAAGTTAAAAAAAAATTTATTTTAAACCTGCCTATCCAAATAACATGTAGTCTTTAATTATTCCACTTGATTCTATGTAGAAAAACCCCGGAGCAAGATGGTTGTTTTATTAAGACATTAGGTGCTTCTGCTTAAAAGCCAGCTAGCCAGACTCTACTTTAAATAAAGTACAAAGCACTGAGTGTGCTAAAACTCACAGTTGGTCTTAGGTTAAATGAGACATTGTATATGTTTCTTCCCCCACACTGCTCACCATGGTAACCACCAATACTCATAGGGGCCTTACTATGTGTCAGGGGCGCTTCTAAGAAGTTTACAAATGTTAACTCATTTTTAATTCTTGAAACAACTTTATGAAGTGGATACTATTATTATCTCATAGTATGTGAAAGGAAACCAAGGCCCGAGTCATACCATTAGGAAGTGGTAGAGATTGGAGTTGAACCAGGATACGAGTTTACATAATGCTTCTCTACTAAACTCAGTATGATCTGGGCTTCAGAAGGATTTCAATGGTTCACTCGTTGTTTAGAGATTGTACTTTCCCCAACTCAAATACTTCATTGATTTAAAGTTTGAATTTCAAACTTTTCTTTAAAACACTTTTCATAGTAAGAAATGACTCTAGTAATTAATCCAGTATAGACACACACTACAGTACTCACCCTCACGATGTACAATACACTCATCTGTTCTATTCTTTTCTGTCCTGTGCCATTTTTTTAAACGTGGTCACAAACAGATTGATTTCTATAATTTGGAAATCACTTATGGTGATCTTTCCTCAGCCCAAATATGTGTATGGTCATTGATTGACATTGATGTACACACACACAGACACACACACACACACCTTACTGAAAATTATTGTCACTGCCTTGATTTTCACCTGCCAAATGTAGGCGTTAGTATACGAGCAAACGAGTGAATTAGTAGGAAGGCCGTTCAAGATGTTGGCAGCATAAGATCCTGAATTCACCTCCTCCATGGACAGAACAAATCTACAGCTACAAATGGAAAAATTCCCTCTGAAATGGACCTGAAAAGTACCTGAACAAGCTCCTCCAAAACAAAGGATAAAGGCAGCACCAGACAGGTAGGAGACACAGAGACATGGTTTCACCAAAAATCCTGCCCCGGCGCAGCAACCTGCAGTCAAGAGGGATCCCACAAATACAGAACTTTTCCCCGAGAAGTGTGTCTGAGCCCCACATCAGGTACCCCAACATGCCACATGCACCAAAGAGAAAAGCCCTCAAAACATCTGGTTTTGCAAACCAGCCAGGCCTACATCCAGGAAAACCATAGGGCTGTAGGGAACAGGGACTGCTTGTAAAGGGCTCAGGGGCAGAATCACTCACCCCGGGACCCAGCACAGAAGTCACAGTTTAAAATTTTTTTTTTAATGTTTATTTATTTTTGAGACAGAGAGAGACAGAGCATGAATGGGGGAGGGGCAGAGAGAGAGGGAGACACAGAATCGGAAGCAGGCTCCAGGCTCTAAGCCATCAGCCCAGAGCCCGACGCGGGGCTCGAACTCACGAACCATGAGATCGTGACCTGAGCTGAAGTCGGACGCTCAACTGACTGAGCCACCCAGGCACCCCACAGAAGTCACAGTTTTAAAAGCACAGAGGGGCACCTGGGTGGCTCAGTCGGTTGAGCATCCGACTTCGGCTCAGGTCATGATCTAAGGGTTCCTGAGTTCAAGCCCCACATCAGGCTCACTACTGTCAGCATAGAACCCACTTCAGATCCTTCGTCTCCCTCTCTCTCTGCCCCTCTCTGCTTGTGCTTTCTCAAAAATAAGCATAAAAAAAAAAAAGGCACCTAGACCATAAGTGAAAGAGAAACAGTTCTAATCTTATAGAATCTGCCAGAAGGGCAGGAGTCTGTTGGGATTCTGTGGAAGGACAGAAAAGCTGGTGGGCAACTTTTTTAGTATTCTCCCTCTACTCTGCGAGTGCCAGCTCTGGCGGATGCCATTTTTGTTCTCTCCCTCTAACCTACTAGCACAAGTGGGTACCCCTGCCCCCACTTTCTGCTCCCTGCCCCCCCCAAAGCTGGCCAGGCCAGTGCCCCACCTCTGTGCACCACTCCACCACGGCCTTGCAAAGCTGGAGGGGAAAGTGCCTTGTTCCCACACACAACTCCACAGTGGCCCCCCATAACTGGCTTTGAGCTCCCGGCTCTGGTGTCCCAGGGGGATTGCAGTTCTGGGAGCCACAAATCTGAAACAATTGGACTAAAGTTTCCAATCCAAATACAGAGGGCAGCTATGTGGATAAAAAAACAAGATCCATCTATGTACTGCCTGCAAGAGACTCACTTCAGACGTAAGGACACACACACAGACCAGCAAGAAGATATAACATTTGTAAAGATTTATGCATCTGACACAGGAGCAGCTAAATATAAAAGCAAATACTAACAGACCTAAAGGGAGAAATTGATAGCAGTACAATAATACTGCTTTGATTGACTGACTTTAGTTTACTGACTTTAATTAATACTTCGCTTCCATCAATGGATAGATCATCCAGACAAACATTAATAAGGAAACACTGACTTAAATGACACATTAGACCAGATGAACCTAACAGGCATCTACAGAACAGTCCGTCCAAAGCAGCAGAATATACATTCTTCTCAAGAACGCATAGAACAATCTCCAGGATAGATCATATGCTGGGACAGAAAACAAGACTCGAAAAATTTAAGAAAATTGAAATAAAATCCAGCATCTCTTCTGACCACCGTGATATGAAACTAGAGATCAGTTACAAAAAGGAAACTGGAAAAAACACAAATATGTGGAGATTTAAAAACGTGCTACTCAACAATGGGCCAATGAAGAAATCACCAGCAACCTTGATACAAGTGAAAATGGACATACAACAAAATCTATGGCATGCAGCAAAGGCAGTAAGAAGTAGGTTCACAACGATGCCTCACAAAACAAGAAAACCTCACAAAAAACAAGATACCTCACAAAACAATGAAAATGTCAAACAATCTGACACTACAGCTAAAGGAAGAGAAAAAGAACAAATGAAGCCCACAGTTAGCGGAAGGAAGGAAATAATTAAGATCAGAATGGAAACAAATGAAATAGAGACTAAAAAGACGATAAAAGATCGAGGAAGTTAAGAGCTGGTTCTTTGAAAAGATTAACAAAATCAACAAACCATTAGCTAGACTAAGAAAAAAAAAAGAGGGCTCAAATCAATAAAATGAGAAATGAAAGAAAAGAAGTTAAACTTCTCAAAAAAAAAATGCAAAGGATCAAAAGAGACTACTATGACAGTTATATGCCAACAAATTGGACAACCTAGAAGAGACAGATAAACTCCTAGAAACATGCAATCTTCTAAAACTGAACCATGAAGAAATAGAAACTCTGAAGAGACTACTAGTAAGAAATTTAAATCAGTAATCAAAAAACACCCAACAAACAAAAGTCCAGGACTAGACGGATTCACTGGTGAATTCTACCAAACGTCCAAAGAAGATTCAATACCTATCCTCCTCAAATTCTTCCAGAAGAATTGAACACAAGGGAATGCTTCCAAACTCGTTTTACAAGGCCAGCATTACTGTGAAACCAAAACCAGACAAGGACAGAAACAAAAAGAAATAAAAGAAGGAGAAGGAGAAAGGGAGAAAGGGCAGGGAAGGGAAATAAAGGGAAGGGGAGGGGGAGGGAGAGAGTAAGGAAAGGAAAGGGTTGGAGGGGAGGGGAGGGGCAGGAAGAGGGGAAAAGGGAAAGTCAGGGGGAGGGGAGCAGGAGCGGAGGGAGAAAAGCAAGCAACAAAGAAAAGCAAGAAAGCAAGAATCAATACCCCTCAAGAACACGGATGCAAACAGCCCACACAGAGCTTGGAGCTGCAGATCGACCGAGTGCCCCTGTCTTGTCCGCCACCCACCTGCCACCCACTGCCTGCCACCACCATGCCTTTCTCCAACAGCCACAACATGCCATTCCCCAACCTCAGCAACTACATGGCCAACGTGCTGACCCCTGAGCTGTAGGAGTAGCTGTGCACCAAGAGCACACCCAGTGGCTTCACATCAAGCCTCAACAGAGCTTCCATAGCAACCTGGCCATCAGGTACTGCGCGCTCAAGGACATGACCGAAGCGGAGCAGTGGCAACTCGTTGATGACCACTTTCTGTTCGACAAGCCTGTGTCCCCTGCTGCTGGCCTCAGACACGGCCTGTGACCGGCCAGACGCCCACGGCAGCCAGTACAATGACAGTAAGATGTTTCTGGTGTGGATCAACGAGGAAGGCCACCTACGGGTCCTCTGCATGCAGAAGGGAGGCAACACGAAGGAGGTGTTCACTCGCTTCCACAATGGCCTCACCCAGACTGAAACTCTCTTCAAGTCTACGAATTAGGAATTCATGTAGAACTCTCACCTGGACTACATCCTCGCCTGCCCGTCCAATCCGGGCATAGGGCTGCAGGCCATTGTGCACATCCAACTGCCCCACCTGGGCAAGCATGAGAAGTTCCCGGAGGTGCTCAAGCAGCTGCAGCTTCAGAAAAGAAGGCACCGGCTGTGTGGACACAGCTGTGGTGGGTGGGGTCTTCAGTATCTCCATCGTCTCCAGTGTAGACCACCTGGGCTTTTCAGAGGTGGAGCAGGTACAGATGGTTGTGGACAGTGGAGAGCGGCTTACAGAGATGGAGCGGCCATTGATGACCTGTGCCCTCCCAGAAGCGAAGCCCCTGCCCGCACCTGCCCCCCTACCAGCCGGCTGCTTCTTCACTTACTCCAGGGCAGTGCCAGCCATGCACCCCCGATGTTCGCCACCTGGCAGCCGAGCTCTTAGCCTTGCTGTAGAGACTTCTATCACCCTCAGTAGAGTTTATTTTTGTGATGGCCAAGATGTTTCTGATGCTGAAATAAGTGAGGGTTTTGGCCCGCCGGGGGAAAAAAAAAAAAAAAAAAAAGATTCAAAAATGCTCAACAAAATCTACCAAACCGAAGTCAACGATACATAACGGATCATACAACTTGATCAAGTGGGTTTTATTCCAGGGATACAAGGATGGTTCAACATCGGTAAGTCAATCAACAGAGTACAACACATTAAAAAAAATAAAGGATAAGAATCATTTGATCGTATCGATAAGCGCCAAAAAGGCATCTGACAAAATTCCACATCCATTTATGATAGAAACTCTCAACGAAGTGGATATACAGCAGTAGAGCTGTCCATTCAGCCGAGGCCTAATTTAACACTAGACTACTGCCGTTTTTTGCTTGTTCATTTTTAAATTTTATGTAAGTGTAACATATGTACATGAAAATGCACAAATCATAACAGTCAGCTTTATACACAGCCAGGTCCTGAGATGGAACATGATCAGCATTCAGAAGCCCTTCTTGTCCCTCCCAGCCCCTGCCTCCTCAGGTAGAACCGTGACGCTGACTGACTTCTAACTAACAGTCCGTTTTGCCTATTTCTGAACTCGCACACAAAATAGAATCATACACTGCATACTCTTTCATGTCATTTTTGTTACTCAACCCTACGTTTGTGAGAGCCAACTATGTTGTGTGGGATTATAGTTTATTGACTTTTGCTCTCATTGTTGTAAGTATTCTGTTGCAGAAACCTGTAGGATTTATATGTCCCTTCTACTGATCAGGGCATTTGGATGGTCTGGTGTGTGACCACATGCATAGTGTCGTGGTGAACATTCTAGCACGTGCCAGATCATAGTTTAAAAACTTGATGCAGGATTACCCATCATTGATTGCTCTGACCCACTTTACCAGGAAGACAATCCACTGTCAAGATTCACAACATTTTTGGAGTTATAATACCCTATTTTTATTTCATTAGGCACATACTTCCAAAATGATGGATGGCATAGATTATTATTTTTTTTTAATAAAATTAACCCAGGGGTGCCTGGGTGGTTCAGTCGGTTAAGCATCTGACTTCGGCTCAGGTCATGATCTCACAGTTGGTGGGTTTGAGCCCCACTATCAGGTTCTCTGCTGTCAACGCAGAGCCCACTTTGAATCCTCTGTCTCTGTCTCCCTCACTGCCCCTCCCCTGCTCACACTCTCTCTTGCCCTCTCTCAAAAATAAATAAACATTCAAAACTTTTTAAATTAAAGTAAATTAAATTAACTTAGTATAAGGATTAAAAAAAAAAAAAAAGGGTGGGGTTTGCCTGGGTGGCTCAGTCAGTTAAGCATCTGACTCTTGATCTCAGCTCAGGTCTTGATCTCACAGTCCTGAGTTCAAGCTCCAAGTTGAACTCTGCGCTGGGCATGAAGCCTACTTCAAAAAAACAAAACAACAAACAAACAAAAAAACCAAACAAAACAAAGCAAAACAAACCCCTCAACCTATGAGCAACATACCTCAACATAATAAAAGCACCTGGGTGGTTCAATCTGTTGAGCCTCCGACTTCGGCTCAGGTCATGATCTCACAGTTGGTGGGATGGAGCCCCACATAGTGCTCTCTGCTGACAGCTTGGAGCCTAGAGCCTGCTTCAGATTCTGTGTCTCCCTCTCTGCCCCTCTCCCACTCATGCTCTGTGTCTCTCTCTCTCAAAGGTAAATAAACATTAAAACATTGTTTAAATAAAATAAAATAAATAAATAAAAGCCATACATGACAAGTTCAGAGCTAGCATCATATTTAATAGCATAAACATGAAAGCTTTTCCCTTCATGTCATAACAACACGCGCACGCACACACACATGCACACACACAATGGAATACTACTCAATTGTAAAAAAGAATGAAATCTTGCCATTTGCCACCACACAGACTTCAAAGCATTAGGCTAAGTGAAATATGTCAGAGAAAGACAAATACCATATGATGTCATTTATATCTGGAACCTGAAAAACAAAACAAAACAATAACTGAACAAAACAAAACTTATAGACAGAGAACACATCAGTGGTTGCCAGAGGGGAGGGGGATTGGTGGGTAGGTAAAATGAGAGAAGAAGGTTAAGAGGTACAAACTTCCAGTTATACAATAAAAATGGAATGTACAGCATGGGGGACTGTGGTCAATAATACTGTGTTGCAAATTTGAAAGTTGCTAAGAAAATAAGTTTTAAGTGTTCGCATCGTAAGAAAAAATATGGCAACTTGGTATGGAGACAGAGGGTAAATATACTTGATATGGTGATTGTTTCACAATGACGACAACTGTCAAAGTGTTATGTTATACACCCGAAACTAATACAGTGCTGTATCTCAATTATACTTCAGTTTTTTAAGAAAGAGTAAGTCGGCGTCACTCTTGTCAAGCACAATTGTCATCGTCAAAAAACAATTAATACACATGCAGGATGGAAGTTAAACATTTTGTCCCTGCAGTATATCAAATACCATTCAGTATATCTCAGGCAGCCAAAAAAGGAGAATTCATTCTTTCTTTTCTTTCTTCCTTTCTTTTTAAATTCCTTTCTTTCTTTTCACTTTTTTTTTTCTTTTTCTCTCCTTTAATTCAACAAATGAGTATTGGGCGTCACCAAGACAGACACATCCCCTGGCCTCATGGAGCTTACTTACATCCAGTCAAGGATTGAAACAAACTGGACACTCAGCCCAGACATTCATGTCAAAGCCGGTTTAGTTGTTTTTGGTGTGGAGGAGGTTTGGTAACAATTGACATATCAATATATTTCTCAAAAGCAGCTCAATACATATTTTATGCCAAGACACCAAGCATCTAAAGTGAAAACAAAACACACAAAAACCCCAATACTTCTCATGTCTTATCACACTAATTTCACTGGAAGATTTTTGCATGACAGCCAAGGCCAGAGAATAAGATGTGTGGTTTTATTTTTCAGTAGTTTCTCTTCTGGTTCTGTAGGCCACATATGACGTTGATCTTGCCCGTGAGTTTTATAGACATCCTTTGGCTTGAGTCAACACCTGTATGTAGATCAGATATGGGGGGAGGAATATCTGTTTTCATCTATCAATACATTTATTTAGGTTTGTGATTAGTTGATTTATATATGTGGGTGCTTTACATTGGGGGCATAAACATTTCCAACTGTTAGCTCTTCTTGATGGATAGACCCCTTAATTATGATATAATGCCCTTCTTCATCTCTTGTTACAGTCTTTGTTTCAAAACCTAGTTTGTCTGATAAAAGTATGGCTACTCCAGCTTTCTTTTGACATCCAGGTGCATGACAGATGGTTCTCCATCCCCTCACTTTCAATGTGCAGGTGTCCTCAGGTCTAAAATGAGTATCTTGTAGGCAGCATATAGATGGATTGTGTTTTTTTTAATCCATTCTGATACCCTATGTCTTTTGATTGGGCCATTTAGTCCATTTACATTCAGAGTGATTATTGAAAGATAGGGATTCAGTGTCATTGTGTTACCTGTAGGTTTAGTGCTTGTGGTGATGTCTCTGGTGCTTTGTAGTCTTTGCTGCTTTCCACTCACAGAGTCCCCCTTAGGATCTCCTGCATGGCTGGTTTAGTGGTCATGAACTCCCTTAGTTTTTGTTTGGGAAAGCCTTTCTCTCCTTCTATTCTGAATGACAGCCTTGCCGGATAAAGGATTCTTGGCTGCATATTTCTCCTAGTCAGCACATTGAAGATTTCCTGCCACTCCCTTCTGGCTTGCCAAGTTTCAGGGATTGGTCCGCTACTACCCTTATGTGTCTACCTGGTAGGTTAAGACCCATTTATCCCCAGATAAAGAGTTCTCTCTTTATCTTTGTATTTTGCCAGCTTTACTATGATATGTTGTGATGTTGACCTGTTTTTGTTGATGCTGAAGGGAGTTCTCTGTGCCTCCTGGACTTGGATGTTTGTTTCTTTCCCCAGATTAGGGAAGTTCTCAGCTCTAATTTGTTCAAATAAACCTTATGCCCCCTTCTCTCTTCTTCTTCTTCTTCTTCTGGAACTCCTATGATATGGATATTATTTCATTTCATTGAATCACTTAGGTCTCTAATTTGCCCCTCATGGTCTAGTAATTTCCTGTCCCTCTTTTTCTCAGCTTCATCATTTTCCATAATTCTATCTTCTATTTCACCTATTCTCTCCTCTGCTTCTCCCATCCTTGCTGTCACTGTATCTAGTTTATTTTGCATCTCATTGACAACATTTCTTAATTCATGGTGACTATTTCTTAGGTCTTTGATCTCTGCAGCAATATCTTCTGTTGTCTTCTATGCTTTTTTCAAGTCCGGCTATTAGTCTTATGACTGTAATTCTAAATTCTTGTCCAGATATATTGTTTATATATAAACACCTCCACTGGGGTCCCGCTGTCCTGTTCCCTGCAGCCCCACTGTGTTTGTAATGGGGAGAAAACTGGCGACAGCCCAATCTCTCCTCCCTGGACTGGGTGTCCCAAACCACACTGTCCAGGCCCTTCTCACAGGTAGCAAGGGCAGCCGGCTTGCCCTGTTCCACAGTCTCTTGCACCTCCTAGTTCCTCAGCTGGGATTCAAAACCCAGTGTCTTAAAGTATCCCGCACGGGGTGAACCCAGTTCTGGAATAGTGCCACTCCTCCCAGCTGACAAAGTTCTTCTGTCTGGCACCTTCAGGGTCTTTTGTCCTTGGGTGGGGGGCAATAAACCCTCTTCCCACAGTACTGGAGGGAGAGGACTGCTGTCTCCCAGTGTGCCCCCAAGATCTCTACCATAGCCCAAGGCTACCTGCCCTCCCCACTGGGGGCATGCACACCGAGGGCTCTGGTCCAGAGAAGGTCACACAACTCTGATAACTCCAATCTTTAGCTCCTAAGGCTGTTGGCAAAGTAGAAACTGGCTCTCTCTCTATTTCCCATTCCCCGGTCCATGGTCCAGAGAGGTTTTTCTCTTGTCCAATTACAAATCAATACTTCCACAGGCTCTCTTTCCCTTCCTTTTGTTTCTTCATTGAAGAGGTTCCCCACCACCACCACCTCTGTGCCTATGCTGCCTGTTTTATCTCTCCCAATTCACATACATGCACCTCTGTCCTGCCAATCTGTCTCTTTCCACCCAGGATGATTTTTCTGTCACTCTGTAGCATGTATTCCTGGTATACCAAGTGTTCTGACCCCAATACTGCTGTGTTTGAGGGAACACAGGGAACCAGGGAAATTCCAGTCCCCCTACTTCTCTGCCATCTTGACTCCTCCCCCGCCCATACCTGTTTTCATCTAATGTTCAAATAATTGAAACCAAGCTGTATATTATTAGTTATGGTTTCCAGTAACTTGACGTCTAAGTTTGAGTCCTCTGCTTAATGAACATTCCAAGGAGGCTACCGATGGTGCTGTAAATGCAATATCACCCTATAGATAGGATGTGGCAGATATTAGACTGGTTTAAATTTCACTGAGAAATATTTACAAGTATAGAAAAAGGAGAATTACATAGGATTCCAAAGAACTCCCTTTCCTCCTTCAATTTGTACTCAAACACCACCCTCTCAATGAAGCCTAATCACTTCTCAGCCTTTTTGGCTAAGATCAAGTGTCAATGAAGCCTATCCACATACACCCACTTCCAGTCCCCCAGTCCCCATTACCCTTGCTCTGTGACCTTTTCTGTGTTATACTTAACACCTTCCAACATAGTTTATGATTGACTTATTTAATATGTTAATTGTTGGCTGTTTTATTATCTTGGCCCCAACTCCATTTCCCACTGTAAGGTAAACCTCTAATAGGACAGAGAGTTTATCTTTTTTGCTTAGTGATGAATATTAAGCCCAATAAATACATACCTAATGATTGATTGATTGATTGGTTGGGTAAATAAATTAAAGGGAAAAATGCATCTATTGATTATCATAATCCATCATGTAACGTATGGGCTTTGGAATCAAACCACCTGTGTTTAACTCCCAGCAGTTCTACTTATAAGCTAGTACCTTGCGCAATATCCATTCTCTGCTTCTTCCTAGCCAATGGAAACTCAATTTTTAAACAGGTAGCCATGTGCGTCATTAAAAATATTTATTTCTCCCTTGCAACTAGAGATGACCTTGTGATTCATTTTGATCCATGAAATTAAAGCAGAAATTCACTGAATAGCATTTCTAGATATTCTACTTTCATAGTTAAAAAAAAAAAAAGTTTTTATAGGTTTAAAATAAAAACAACCACAGGTTCACCTAATGCATTTCTGCTGCCCTTCTCCCCTTTCCTCTATTTTCTTCATGGAACACAGTTGTGGTCATGGAGGCCATCCAAAAGATAAGCATCAAATCTAATGATGATGGAGTAGGAATCTAGAAGGGTCCTGGGTCCTTGGCAACATCCATGAGCAGCTATCCCCTGACTGACCACCTCACAACTGTTACATCAAAAAAATGAGCCACTATATGGCTTAGCCACTGCAGTCAGTATTCTTTTACATTCAAAGATAACCCTAATGGATACAACATCCTATGATGTATATCAAAGCCCTAGCAACAGGATCCCTATCTGTATGCTTTTCCTTCACTCTGCTCTAACAAGAGTGGATCTGGTCCACATACAGGGGAAAGGATAGATGGAAAACAGGTCTTTCTCATGTATTCAATGCTAGCTTCCTTTCATGGTAAAAATACTCAACAAACTAGAAATAGAAGGGAACTTCCTTGGCCTAATAAAAGGCATCTATGAAAACCCCACAGCTAACATCATACTTAGGGGTAAAAAGCTTAATGCTTTCCCTCCAAGATAAGGAAGAAGACAAGGATGTTTGTTCTCGCCACTTCTTTCCAACATTGTACTGTAGGTTCTAGCCAGGGCGATGAGCCAAGAAAGTGAAATAAAAATTGGAAAAGAAGAAACAAAACTATCTCTGTTTGCGGGTGACATAATCTTTTCTTGTATACAGTAAATCCTAAAAAATCCACCCCCCCAAAAAAACTATTAGAGCTAAAAAGTGAGTTTGGCAAAGTTGCAAGAAACAATGTCAATATACAAAAATCAATTGTATTTCTGTATACTAACAAAGAACAACCCAAAATTGAAATTAAGGAAACAATTCCATTTACAATCACGTCAAAAGACTAAATATTGAGGAATAAGTGTAACAAAAGAAATGCAACACATGTACATTGAAAACTATAAAGCATCATTGAAAAAAATTAAAGAACACCTAGATAAGTGGAAAAACTTCCTGAGTTCATGGATTTGAAGATAATGTTGTTAATATAGTAACACTCCCCTAAATGATGTACAGACTCAATTCAATCCCTATCAAAATCTCAGTTGCCTGGGGCACCTGAGTGGCTCAGTTGGTTAAACCACGGACTCTTGATTTTAGCTCAGGTCATAATCTTGCAGTTCATGAGATCAAGTCCCACATGGGACTCCATGCTTACAAGGCACAGAGCCTCCTGATGCTCTCTCTCTCTTTCTGCCCCTCCCCCACTGACACTTGCTTTCTCTCAAAGAAAATAAACTTAAAAAAATTTTTTTTTAATCTCAGTTGCTTTTTTTTCTGAATTGAATAGACAAACTGATCCCAAAATTCATGGAAATGCAAGGGACCCAGAATAACCAAAATAATCTTGAAAAATAAGGACGAAGTTAGAGGACTCATACTTGTCAATTTAAAAACTTATTATAAAGCAACAATAATCAAGACTATGGTTCTGGCAGAAGGAAGACAAATAGATCGATGGAATATAACTGAGTCCAAATTTAAACTCAAAGGCTAACAGCAACCATGTAGCAGGAAAATTCTGGTGAGGACTTACCACTAGGATAGGATGGCAAATCTAAGAGTCAAATTCCAAAGTAAGATGAACATCTGATTGGCTTACTTACAGTCACTTTTTTGTTCCCAAGCTAAAGGAAGGCAGGGCTTCAAATTATAGTCCATTCACTCATGAAAAAGAGACAATTACAGACAAAATTAGAATACTGTTTAAAAAATTTATTCTAGGCAGTCCCAAATCTCAAATCCCTATAGATTCTCATGGAGTAAAAAAGGGTATGGGACACCTGGGTGGCTCAGTTGGTTAAGTGTCCGATTCTCAGTTTTAGCTCAGGTCATGATCTTACAGTTTCATGAGTTCAAGCCCCAGTGCAGAGCCTGCTTGGGATTCTTGATCTCTCTCCCTCTTTCTTTACCCCTCCCCTGCTCACACTGTCTCTGTCTCTCTCAAAATAAATTTAAAATATTTTTTAAGTGTAAATAAAAAAAATTTTTAAGTGTAAAAGCATATTCTTGTAAGGACAAAAGTTTCTCACACCTAATTTATATACATGTGTGTGTATATATATATATATATATATATATATATATATAAAATATCTGTGCTTCTTTATTTTTTTTCTTAGTTGTAGTGCTTCTCTGTCTCACTTATTCCCAAATTATTCACAACTCTCTATGCCTGTCCCTGCCTTCCCAAAGGCTCACCAAAAACTCCTTTCTTTCTTTCTTCTTTCTTTCTCTCTCTCTCTCTCTCTCTCTCTCTCTCTCTCACACACACACACACACACACACACACATTAGCCCTGCATTCTTATCACAGTAGTAAACCGTTCATTAGAAGCAAGGATTTTGGACTTAGACTGATCTAACTTTGAATCAAGTTCTGCTTTTCATTTGATTATACTAATCAGGCATGTACTCTGGGCTCATGTCCTCACCCATAATGAAGATAATAAAAGCACCTACCTTCTGGAGGTTTGGGGATGTTTAAATTAAGTGTATATAATACATTTAGCCCAGAGCCTGGCACATAGTAAATTCTCACTTAATGGCATATAGTGGCTGCAGCTGATGCAAGGCGCCAGCCAATAGAGATATTTGTAAAAATAAACTCATCCTGGACTAATTTTATTCTGCTAAAGATCAGAGAAAGAGAGGCCCAGGCTTGCCACAGATACCAAAAAGTGTATCTGCAAGAGAATATAAATTCCTTGTTACAATAGAAATTTTCTTAGACATGATATCAACAGTGTTCAAGTGCTGACGTGACTTTAGACACTCTTAATAGATACGTGGTTCTATCAAAGCTGTTGCTGTTTAAATTTTCCTTAAGTTTTATTTATTATTTTTGAGAGAGAGAGAGAGGGACAGAGCATGAGCAGGGTTGGGGCAGAGCAGGAAGGAGACACAGAATCCAAAGCAGGCTCCAGGCTCTGAGCTGTCAGCACAGAGCCCAACATGGGGCTCGATCACACAAACCATGAGATCATGACCCAAGCAGAAGTCGGATGCCTGACCGACTCAGCCACCTAGGCGCCCCAAAGCTATTGCTTTTTAAAAAGGGGATTGTAAGACTTACATTAAAATTATTAAGGAGTATCCACTGTGAACGGGATAACAGAAGCAGGATTTGGCTTGGGGGGAAAAAGGCAGGGTGTGTGAAATTAATAGCTGTCTTCAATAAGGATATTAAAGCCATGATGAGTACAGCGGTCAGCTGTGTTCCGTCCCCACTAAGACAGAAATGAATAATGAGGCTTAACGGTGGCATTTAAAGTAGAGATTTAGCCAACTCTGGATTAAACACACGTAGAATAAAAGAAACTGGTAATATAAAGCAGTTTATAATGTAAAAAACTGGTTTTGAACTGAAGTCATTGACACTTATTAAGAAAACGTCTTTGGGGCACCTGGGTGGCGCAGTCGGTTAAGCGTCTGACTTCAGCCAGGTCACGATCTCGCGGTCGGTGAGTTCGAGCCCCGCGTCGGGCTCTGGGCTGATGGCTCGGAGCCTGAAGCCTGTTTCCGATTCTGTGTCTCCCTCTCTCTCTGCCCCTCCCCCGTTCATGCTCTGTCTCTCTCTGTCCCAAAAATAAACGTTGAAAAAAAATTTTTTTTTTAAAAAGAAAATGTCTTTATGAAAACAACCATTAACTGTCCTGCAGATTTTTTTTTTTCTGCTTCATTCACTGATTGCACCATTGACTGGATAAGTTCGTAGGTAACTTTTGGTAATCTTTTAGCTAAGACACTTTAATTTGGTTTTATCACAATTTGACAAAATACATCTTTAGACTGGTGCCATCAGCCAGAGGAACACCATAGCCTCCTGGAACCAAGACTCTTCCATTTGCCTTTAAGCCACACAGGCTTCTGTCTTCCAGTAAAGATCTTTGCACCTGATTTGAGTTCTTTCTCTCCATCCCAAGAGCTGTCAGCATCTTAGGTAACCTCAAGATCCATGTTGATGACCAGACTTCCTCACTTCATGGACACACTAGCCCAGTCTTCCCCTGAAAAAATACATAGAACAGTAACTTGTTACCTTTCCAACTACCCTGCTCAAATACTTCCAAGATAACATCTCTTTGACATCAACAGCCCCACCTTGTTTCTTGAGTCAACTTACTCCCGATCTCCAGGGTGACTGCTTCAAACCCCCACCTGTACCCTCTGCAGATGCCTCAACCCTGTTCACCCAGGAGAAAATAGATGCTGCCGGAAAAGGACATCTATAACATTTGAAAAGTTGGTGAACTTTTCACACGCACCTTCTTCCCCCTTCCCCCTTCCCTCTGGTTACAATACTCAAGGTCACCTTCAACTATCCAATCCTCCTGTGCTCTGGAGCCCTCATCAACCACTTCTTGGGGATGGATTAGCTCTTCTTTTTATCTTCAGTCTTTCCCTTTCTGTAGACTCTTTACATTAACATTTAAACATGTTCCTTTTCTCTCATCTTAAAAAATGAAATCAAGGGGCGCCTCGGTGGCACAGTCGGTTAAGCGTCCGACTTCAGCCAGGTCACGATCTCGCAGTCCGTGAGTTCGAGCCCCACATCAGGCTCTGGGCTGATGGCTCAGAGCCTGGAGCCTGTTTCCGATTCTGTGTCTCCATCTCTCTCTGCTCCTCCCCCGTTCATGCTCTGTCTCTCTCTGTCCCAAAAATAAATAAACGTTGAAAAAAAAAAAAAAAGTTAATAAAAAAAAAAAATGAAATCAAAATCTCCCTCAGTCCCCACTTCTAACCTGTCTCCTTCCTCTCCATGGAAGACCTATTTTCTCCATCCACCCCCTGACTCATCCCACTCCAGCTGGCCTCTTTCTCTTATTTTGCATTATCCAGGTGGGCCTTGCATTAACCTGCTCGGGCCGCCATAACAAAATTCCACAGATGGGTGGTTTAAATAACAGAAATTTATTTTCTCACAGTTCCGGCAGCTGGAAGTCCGAAGATCAAGGTGCTGGCGGGTTGGTTTGTAACAAGCCCTCTCTTCCTGGCTTGCAGGTGGCCGCTTTCTTGCTGTGTCCTCACAAGGTCTTTCCTTACAGAGAGAGAGAGAGAGAGAGAGAGGGAGGGAGAGGCTCTGGTATCTTTTCACCTTCTTTTACAAACACCAGTTCTTGGGGCACCTGGGTGGCTCAGTTGGTTAAGCGTCTGACTTCGGCTCAGGTCATGATCTTGCTGTCTGTGGGTTCGAGTCCCGTGTTGGGCTCTGTGCTGACAGCCCAGACCCTGGAGCCTGCTTTGGATTCTGTGTCTCCCTCTCTCTCTCTGCCCCTCCCCCACTCATCTCTCACTCTCTCAAAAATAAGTAAACATTAAAAAAATGATAAATAAATAAAAACACCAGTTCTTTTGGAACTGGGAACTACCCTTAAACGTCGTTTAATCTTAATCATCTTCAAAGCTCTATCACTAAATATGGTCACATTAGGGGTTAGGGTTTCAACAGGGATTCATGCAGGGGGAGGGCAGGAGACACACAATTCAATCCATAACATTCCCCAAATGCAATCAATCGTATCCTTATAATGTAGACACATGAGGAAGAAGACACACAGGGAGGAGGAGAAGGTAACATGGCCACAGAGGCAGAGCCTGGGGTAATGCAGCCACAAATCAAGGAGTGCCTGCAGTTACCGGATGAGGGAGAGATAAGGAACGGATTCTTCCCTAGTCCCTTGGAAGGAAGAATGGCCCACCCAACACCTGGTTTCAACTTCTGGCTTCCAGAACTGTGAGACAATAACTTTTTGCTGTGTTAACCAATGCAGTTGTGATCGGAAAACCAGTACATGTCTATGACCTCTCAGTCAAGGTTAGGCCCCTGCTCACGCCTCCCATGGCCCCCGTCTGCCCTTCTCATAACACAGAGCACACTCTGTTGTGAGGGTTTGTTTGAAGCCAGTCTTCCCCCGTGGACTGCAAGTTTATGAGGGCAGGGACTTTGCCATTCTTGTCTGCCACTGCTTCCCCAGGGCCCGGTGCCTACTAGGTGCTCGATAAGTATCTACGAGCTGGATGAGCAAATGGTACTGAGAATTCCCTGGCCAGGGAAGTGTTAAATAGTAGACTGAGCTAAAAAAAAAAAAAAAAAAAAAAACAAGTTGGAGAGTTATTCCTTTTAGGAGACATTCTTGGTCCTCTGAAATCATTAGGGAAGGTCTCATCTGAAGGCCACAAGAATGACCTTGCAGGGGTTCCTGACTCGGACGCTGGCCTTGCAGTTTTCCTAGCAAATTGAGCTTTGGTGCCCTCTGGTGTCAGAAATGAATTGTCTCTTGTTCTAAGTCTGTCCAGATTGACACAAATCGAGTTCCCTGCTGCCATATGGGATTTTCTCATGATGGAGAAATTGAATTTTGTCTTTACAGTTAAAAGAAAGCTACCAGAATGGTGTATTTAGCCATAAAATCAAAAAAAGTTGCAAAAAGCATATAACCTCCGAAGTCTTTGCAGATGTCCTTTTGAGTGTTTTGAATACTAAGATTTTCCTGTGAAATAACAAAATTTCAGGTTATGTTTACTGCAACACTTTCTCCTCAAATAGCAGTGGTTTTTATGGTCAAATCTAATTAGCATTTGGAAAGCCCGTGTTTTGTAAGCAGCTGCTTACAATCACTAAGGCGTAGTGCTTTCCAAAGCCCTTAAATCTTCATTGTGAGAGAAAATAAGTTATTTTTTAACAAACCACATACATAAAAAGACTGGGTGTGTGCTGTTTGTCAATAAGAAGTTATGGGTCTGGCTGCCTGTCTGTAAACAGACTTGCTTTCCCTCGTGAGCTGATGAAAAAGCTGACAGCTACACTCTCTTCCGGTTTTAATTCTGTGTGAGTTGCGATGCCAGACTGTTTCATTCGGCAACGTGTGTACGAGTATGCTTAGCGTCGTGTCAAAGATAAGTGTTCCAAAGCGTCATTTTGCGATGATTTGAGAGGAGGGAATAAATAAACTTTCTTTTCTTACCAATTATATAATCATTTTAACAATAAGTTACCACCATTTTTGACTGATCTTCAAAGGATCCCATGGACCTAATGCCATTTTAGTTTGAGGCTTTTCTGACCCCAACCATTTAGTCAAACAAACAAGCACTCATTTGCACTAGGAAGATGCTATTTATAGGCATTCAATACTGGTTTCTTTTCTAAATTAAAGAATCCTTTTATAATGTAAACAATCACTCTCTGACTTTGTTTTATATATTCATAGTTTCAGTCTCCTATTTGCTCACAGCTCTATATACCTGTACATACCCAAGAGACACTGACATTTCTAATTAGCTTCTTACAAAGGGCCAAGAGTAAGCCTCATGACGCAACTGCTTTCTAGAAGGCAATAGAGTATAATAGTTGAGTATAAATTTCGAAATCAGACTCCCTGGGTCTGAATCTAAATATTGCTATTTACTAGTTCTGCACCCTTGAGAAAGTCACTTTACCTCCTGCGCTTCATATTCCTTATTTGTAAAGTGGTGGTAAAGAACCCCATGAACCCAATATAGCCAAAATAATCTTGAAAAAGAAGAATAAAGCTAGATGCATCACACTTCCTGGTTTCAAAATATATCACAAAGCTACAGAGATTAAAACAGTATGGTACCAGCAAAAAGACAAATATATATACATCAATAGAACAGAATAGATAACCCTGAAATAAGTCCATGCACGTATGGGTCAACTGATCTTCAACAAGTATGCCAAGAAAACACATTGGGGAGAGGATAGTCCCTTCAACAAATGGTTTTGGAAAAACTGGACACCATATGCAAAAGAATGAAGTTGGGCAGGTATCTTAAACCAAATAGCAACTCAAAATGAAACTTAAACATAAGACTTGAAATTGCAAACTCCTAGAAGATCACACAGGGGGCAAGCTCCGTGAAATTGGTCTTGGCAATGATTTCATGGATATGAAACCAAAGTGAAGGCAACAAAAGCAAGATTAGAAAGTGAGACTGCATCAAACTAAACGTTTCTGCACAGCAAAGGAAACCATAAACAAAATGAAAATGTAACCTATGGAATAGGAAAAAGATTTGCCAGCTATGTATCTGATAGAGGTTACTTTCCAAAACACATCATGAACTCCTCCAGCTCAATAGCAAAACAACCAGAACTTGATTTTAAAATGAGTTAAAGGGATGCCTGGGTGGCTTAGTTGGTTGAGCGTCCAATTCTTGATTTCGGCTCAGGTCATGATCTCATGGTTCATGGGTTCGAGCTCCTTGTGGGGCTCTCTGCTAATAGCATGGAGCCTGCTTGGGATTCTCTGTCTCCCTCTCTCTGTCCCTCGCCTACTTGTGCATTCTCTCTCTCTCTCTCAAAATAAATAAACATTTTAAAAAAAATAAACATTTTAGAAAAATAAAAATGATGAACCACTGGAATCTACCCCCAAAAACCAAGAGCACATTTTACACACTGTATGTTAGCCAATTTGACAATAAATTATATTTAAAAAAATAAAATAGGGGCGCCTGGGTGGCTCGGTCAGTTAAGCGTCTGACTTCGGCTCAGGTCATGATCTCACGGCCCGTGAGTTCGAGCCCCGCGTCGGGCTCTGTGCTGACGGCTCAGAGCCTGGAGCCTGTTTCAGATTCTGTGTCTCCCTCTCTCTCTGCCCCTCCCCTGTTCATGCTCTGTCTCTCTCTGTCTCAAAAAAAAAAAAAAAAAAACGTTAAAAAAAATAGAATTAATTAAAAAATAAAATAAAATAAACAAATGTGGGAAACTGAAAAAATAAGTTAAATAAATAAGTTAATTAATTAATTTTGAAAATGAGCTGAAAACTTCAATAGACCTATTTCCCCAAAGACACGTAGGTGGCCGACAGGTACATTAATGATGTTCAACGTCACTAATCATCAAGGAAATGCACATCAAAACCTCAATGAGGGGCGCTCAACTTGGGTCATGATCTCATGGTTTGCGAGTTCAAGCCCCACATCCAGCTCACTGCTCTCAGAGCAGAGCCCGCTTTGTATACTCTGTCCTCCTCTCTCTGCCCCTGCCCTGCTTGTGCTCTTTCTCTCTCTCAAAAATAAATAAACATTAAACAGAAAAAGACAAGTGTTGGAGAGGATGTAGAGAAATTGGAACCCTTTTGCACCATTGGTGGGAATGCCAAATGGTGCAGCTGCTGTGGAAAACAGTATGGAGTTTCCTCAAAATTTGTTAATAGATTTCCATATGATCCAGCAATCCCACTTCTGCCTTTTTATCCAAAAGAATGAGAATCAAGACCTTGAAAAGATACCAGCACCATGGTAGTAACCAAGATGTGGAAACAACCTGTCCATCCACAGATGAGTGGATGAAGAATATATGGAATATTATTCAGCCTTTAAAAAGAAGGAAATCCTGAAAGAGCTGCAACATAAGTGAACCTTGAGGGTATTATGCTAAGTGAAATAAGCTAGTCACAGAAGGACGACTATTGCCTAATTCCACTTATATGAGGTATCTAAAAGAGTCAAACTCATAGAAGCAGAAAATAGAATGGTGGTTGCCGGGGTTGGGGTAAGGGACAAATGGGGAATTGGTAACCAATGTACTTAAATATTCAGTTATACAAGCTGAATAAATTCTAGATATCTGATATACAATATTGTCCCTGTAGATAACAGTACTGTATTGTATGCTTAAAACTCTGTTGAAAGGACCGCATGTGAAGTGCTCTTACACACATACATAAAATAAAGTTATTAAGAGACCTGAATAAGTCAATGTTGCAAACCCTTGTAATAGCGTCTGGCACATAAACAATATATAAATGTGTTTTTTCCTAATTATTATTGGACAGCCTTCTCTGCACCTCACCGCCAGCAATGAGGATTGCTCCTCTTTGCCCAGTTTCACCCCCTCTGCCTAAGCCAGAGGGTCACTTCTTCCAGGGAGAGAAATTCACTATGAAAGTCTTCTCTTTTTTTTATTTTAATGTTTTTTTTTTTAATTTTTGAGAGAAAGAGAGAGTGACAGACAGAGTGTGATTGGAGGAGGGGCAGAGAGAGACAGAGACAGAGAGTCTGAAGCAGGCTCCAGGCTCTGAACTGTCAGCACAGAGCCCAACACGGGGCTCAAACCCACGAACCGTGAGATCATGACCTGAGCCAAAGTCAGACGCTTAACCGACTGAGCCACCCATTTACCTCAAAAGTCCTTTAATTCTGGTCAGACTGCCTGCCATCTGAGTTCATTCTCAGAGTTTATAGAGATCATTTCATGAAATGATGAGTTAACTTACATCCACTAAAATGGGGGCAAAATCCCTTAAACAGATCACGTGGGGATGAGTGTGTGAGTACTGGAAAGGATGCTGTGGCAGGAAAAGGGTTTTCTCCAGCCTAAAACCCTGCCCAGTTCCCTCTGTCACCTCAACAGTGGTCCCAGCAGAAGCTGGTTGACATCCTGGGAAACAGAACTCGCAGGAAACCGTGTGATATATGGTTTTCCACGTCATGGCTTCACCCTGGAATCAAGTTTGGTTATTTGTCCTATGCTGGACCCTCAGTGAATGTGGCGAAGGGGTTGGATCACTCCAGGGGAGCCCAGGTGGAATAGCGGTGCTACTGGAGAGCACAGCTTTTCAACTGAGAAAGGAATAAAATTCGGACACATCCACAATATGGATGAATGCCAAGGAGGTAATGCTAAGTGAAATAAACCAGTCGCAAATAAATACCCTATGATTCCACTCACGAGAGGTGCATAGAGTAGTCAAAATCATCAAGAGAGAAAGTAGGATGGTTGGTTGTAGGGGTTCAGGGGGAAGAATGTCAAGTTATTGTTTAATGAGTATAGAATTTCAGTTTTGCAAGATGCAAAGAGTTCTGTGGATGGATGGTGGTGATGGTTATACAACCATGTGAACATACTTAACACCACTGGACTGTCCACTTAAAAATGGTTAGGGGCACCTGGGTGGCTCAGTCGGTTAAGTGTCCAACTTTGGCTCAGGTCATGATCTCACGGTTTGTGAGTTCCAGCCCCACGTCGGGCTCTGTGCTGACAGCCCGGAGCCTGGAGCCTACTTCGGATTCTGTGTCTCCCTCTCTCTCTGCCCCTCTCCCTCTCACATTCTGTCTCTCTCTCAAAAATAAATAAACATTAAAAAAATTATTTTTTAATGGTTAGGATGGTAATTTGTGTATTTTACCACAATTAAACATTTAAAATAAATAAATAAACTTCTTTTCTTTTATGTTTTTATTTATTTTTGAGAGAGAGAGAGAGAGAGAGAGCACAAGTGGGGGAAGGGCAGAGAGAGAGGGAGACACAGAATCCAAAGCAGGCTCCAGGCTCTGAGGTGTCAGCGTGGAGCCCGATGCAGGGCTCCAACCCACAAACTGCAAGATCATGACCTGAGCCGAACTCAGAGGCTTAACCAACTGAGCCACCCCAGCGCCCCTACAATAAATAAATGAATTTCTTAAAAGTACATCTTGTGATGGCATAGAATTCTCTTCCCTTTCCTGGTCTCCAGAAGATGAGTGGGAACATAAGATAACAAGGATGTGCCATCTTGTTGCTTTTATTCCTGTAGACCACTGCATGGAGGCTTTCTGATTTTCAATTATTCATTAAACAAATATTTATCAAGTACTAACTATGCACTGAGCCTTATTGTAGAAGCTGGAGTTACAGCAGTAAACAAAAACTTCCCCCAAATTCCCTATCTGTAGATATCTTGCCTTCCAGCAGGTGAAGAAAAATGATAAACGAGTAAATAAATAAATAAACAAACAAACAAACGAGTAAGACATATGGTATTTAGATGGCAATAAGAGCTATGGAGGAGGATGAAACATGTATAACGGTTGTAATTTTAAATAGGGTTGTCAGAGAAGATCTCGCTAAGAAGATGATGTGTAAGACTTGCATGAGATAAGGGAGTTAGCCATGTAGGTATCTGGAAGATACCTTGAGCCTACAGGCTCAAGGGGAACTTTTGTCCCTCCCTTAACCACACAGAAGAATCCAAACTGGGGGGTCTTTCTCAGAATAAGGGTTACTAGGGGCGCCTGGGTGGCGCAGTCGGTTAAGCGTCCGACTTCAGCCAGGTCACGATCTCGCGGTCCGTGAGTGCGAGCCCCGCGTCAGGCTCTGGGCTGATGGCTCAGAGCCTGGAGCCTGTTTCCGATTCTGTGTCTCCCTCTCTCTCTGCCCCTCCCCCGTTCATGCTCTGTCTCTCTCTGTCCCAAAAATAAATAAAAAACGTTGAAAAAAAATTTTTTTTTAAATAAAAAAAAAAAAGAGTAAGGGTTATTAGTACAGATAAATTTTATCTGAATGACCCATCTGTATGGCAGAGCAAATGTCTAATTGCCAAACATTCTCTCTTCTTATTGTCCCGTGAGGCTCCTTCCTTTCCTCTGAAGTCCCAGACCCCCAGCCCCGTCTCCTTGCTTCACAATGGCATGTATACCTCATTTTGCCCATCTTTGGAATTGCCATGTCTGTGTAGTTTTCCTGTACGTACACTGTTAAATTTGATTTTCTCCTGCTAATCTGTCTCATGGCAATTTCATTCTTTGTCCAGCTAGAAGGACCTTCGAGGGGACAGGAGTTCTTGCTCCCTGACACATACATACCCATGATAAATAAAGTTTAATTTATAAATTAGGCACAGTAAGAGATTAGCAACAATAACTAATAATAAAATAGAACAAATATAACAATATACTGTAATAAAAGTTATGTGACTGTGGTCTCTCTCAGAATATCTTATCATACAACATATCTCAGATGTCTCAGGTATCTTATCATACGCCTGGGTGGCTCAGGGGGTTAAGCGTCTGACTTCAGCTCGGATCATGATCTCATAGCTCGTGGGTTTGAGCCCCACATCGGGCTCTGCACTGACAGTATGGAGCCTGCTTGGGATTCTCTCTCTCTCCTTCTCTCTCTGCTCCTCCCCCACTCACTCTTCTTCTCTCTCTCTCTCTCAAAAATAAATAAATAAATTTTTAAAAATCTTATTGTGCTTACTCACCCTTCTTGTGATGATGTGAGACGATAAAATGCCTCGTGCTGAGATGAAATAAGGTGAATGACACAGACATTGTGATGTAGCGTTCGACTACTATTGACCTTCTGATGACACTTCAGAAGGAGGATCACGTGCTTCTGGACTGCCCCCCCAGGTAACTGAGACCACAGAAAAGGGAGACCACTGTGCTGCTGTCCCCACCCCTGGGGAGAATGGGAGCGTGTCACCAGTGAGGCAGACTCAACGAAAAGGGCTGTTTTCGGAACTGCCTCCCACCCAGGCAGCACTGACTTCATGCCCAGGGGAGAAGAGGGCTTTGTGCCTGAATTGAAAGGGCCTGTGACTAAGGCTTGTGGCACTCTGAGGCTCAAGGACCCTTGTGTTGTCAACCCTCTGAGCATAAGCAGGGAATGTTCTTGCTTCACCAGAGCCATGAGGCTTTTCTCCCACTTGGAGCTTCAGGCCCCCAGCTGGGACAGAGTGGCCACCAGCTTGGAGGAGTTTCTCTGGGGTCAGGGCTGAGGTCTCCTCTCAGCAAGCTTCCAACTTTAAGGACACTATAAATATACACACCGGAGATCCCCAAATACACCCAAGTGAGGGGAATCGTTTTTTTAATTTAATGTTTTATTTATTTTTGAGAGAAAGAAAGAGACAGAGCACAGGGGAGGGAGGGGCAGAGAGAGAGAGAGGGAGACACAGAATCCGAAGCAGGCTCCAGGCTCTGAGCTGTCAGCACCGAGCCTGACCCGGGGTTTGAACTCATGAACCATGAGATCATGACCTGAGCCGACATCAGACGCTTAACCGACTGAGCCACCCAGAAGCTCCCAAGTGAGGGGAATCTTAATGTCAAACTAATGAAGGCTGTGAGTCATGGAGATTTAGGTATTAATATATATGAAATCCCATTTGTGGTCACAGGCTAGTGAAACCCGAGATATTTTGGCTACCGATACACAGATCCATTTCCACAAGATGTATTCTTTAGGATTTAGTACTCAATTCTCTAATTTAACCACTCATTATCATTCATTAAAAAAACAAAAGCTGCTCAAGATTTCATCTGTATCTTCCAGATGCCCGCTTGGTGGGAAATCCAGTCAATCACCCCACGCTGCTTTCCCCCACTGGATGGCAAACCACTTGTTTGGGATGTGTCACTGCACTGATCGATTTAACCGGATGTTTGGCAATGTGGGACAGGCTTTCAGTTGAGCCTGTGGAATGTAGGGAGTTTTAAACTTGTCTAATTGTTGCCTTGGTTCCTGAAGTGGCTGCATTATTCGGCAGCAGTAGAATCTTTTAAAAAAGTTTCTCTAAGAGATTTTCCTCACACAGCCACCTGTGCTATTATGGACAACAAGGCCTTTATCTCAGGAACCTAAAATTGGGAAAATTTAATAGCTCCAGACTCAGTGTTGGCATCTCTCCTGACCCTGCATGGGGATGAGTCATGTGCGTTTCTTTCAGAGTCAAGTGCTCTAAACACCGACCCAACAAAAAGGCTTTGCTGATGAACATAATGACAAAAACGCTTTGAAAAAACACTTCATTATAAGATAACTTTAGGGCATTTGAGATGATTTCACGCAGATGCCTCTTGGCTTTCCCACATCGTGAATGAGGAGTTACATGAAGTTGCAAAATCTTATTACAGGAAATTCACAGAGGAAATTTCAACTTGTACCTGAAAAGCCAGGTCTGAGAAATTGCAACTGTGATGCCACAGTCAGTGTAAGGATCTGATTATTTCTTCATTTGGCTTCTAGGACCTCACCCTTTCCTGTTTCTCCTCCCCCTCCTTGGCTGCTCCTCTCAGTCCCTCGGGTCCTCTGGATACTCCCATGCTTCACTGTCTATCTGCACTCCTCCCCTGGTTGATGTCATGGGTCTCATGGCTTTCAATGCTATCCACATCCTGGTACTTCTGTATTTATAACTCAGCCCATACATTGCCCTGAGCTCTGGGCTCATTCACCCAGCCTGCTCAACATCTCCACTGAATGTGAAACAGCCATCTGACGCGTCTGACCCTGAGGTCCTGGATTCCTCTCCCGAATCTGTTCAGCCCACATTCTTCCCCATCTCAGTTGATGGCGAGTTCATCCTTGCAGTTGCTCAGGCTGAAATAACTTAAGAGTTGTTGCAGTGAGTTGAATGGTGGCTCCCAAAAAGATGTGTCCACGTCCTAACCCCCAGTACCTGTGAATGTGACCTCGTTTGGGAAGAAGGTCTTTGCAGATGTACTTAAGTTGAGGATCTTTGCAGATGTACTTAAGTTGCAGATGTACATTGAATATCTGGGTGGGTCCTGAATCCAATGACAAGTGTCCTGAGATGAAAGAAGAGATGACATAGACACAGAGGTGAAGACCGTGTGAGGAAGGAAGAAGAGACACAAGTCTTGCAGTCACAAGCCAAGGGGTGCCTGGAACCCGCCCTCCCCCAGAAGCTGAAGAGGTGAGGAACAGAATATCCCCTGGAGCTCCTGGAGATAAGGAAGCCCTGCCAGCTCCTTTGTTTCAGACCTTCTGGCTTCCAGAACTGTGAGAGAAGAAATTTCTGTCATTTTAAGCCTCCAAATTTGTGATTCTGTGTTACAGCAGCTACAGGAAACTAATACAGTCATCTTTAACCTTTCTCTCTCATGGCCAGTCTCGGAGCAGATCTCTTAAACCCTGACAGTGGACTTTTTTTTCTTTTTCTCCTTTTCCTCTTCCTCCTCCCCCTTGCCGCCCTCTTCTTCTTCTTCTTCTTCTTCTTCTTCTTCTTCTTCTTCTTCCTCTTCTTTTTTCTCCTCCTCTCCTTCTTCTCCTCTTCCTCCTCCTCGTCCTCCTCCTCCTTCTTCACACGAGTGCCAGACTTAAAGCTTTGATTACTGAGGCATCCACTTCAAAAAGACATCACTTCAAAGACAGGTATCTCAAAAACCACAAAAAACACATTCCCAGCCACAGGACCAGATAAAGAGCCTGGCCACCGTCCCACCTTGAGGATCCTTTTTTTGGAGGTCTTGGTTGATTTCAATATCTGACCATTTGGACCACTTGTTTTTTCTCTTCCCACATTTTAAATTCCTGCTCTTAACTTTTAAATTTACCCATGAAACATGAACGTGATAAAACCCTAGGTCCCCAGCCTCAACCCCAGTAAAACCAGAACCCCAGGCCTATGCCTTTTCACCAGTGACCTTGCTGTGTGGCCTCAGGTGTGCTGTGCAATTATCAGGTCCTGTAAGTAATAAATTAACCTGAATTTTTTCAGTTTCCTCATGGTTATTGCTGAAGGATGTCTTGCAATAATAATAGGAACCACAAGGACTGCTCCAACCACCACATTGGTTATTGGTAGACTGACACAGAAAACATCCTATTTTCAAAGTGCACCCAGAATCTGACAACTTCTTACTCCCTCCATTGCTATCTACTTGGCTTGAGGTCTCAGCATGTCTTACCTGGAAGACTGCAATCTCACTGGTCTCCCTGGCTCTGCCTTTGACCCCCCTCGGTTATCCTTTCAACACAGAAATCAGAACGTCTTTCCTCTAGCTACCGTCTCAGAATAAAAGCCAAAGTGTTACTAAAAATGGGTTGCCATGGCCTTCATGACATTGGCTGGCCTCTTGTGTCTCTAACCTCATCTTAAGCTATTTCCCCTTTACTGCCTCTGATCCGGCCACTATGGACCCTTCACTCTTCTTTGTCCATACCACTCATGCTTCTACCTCAGGGACTTTCACTCACTTATTCTTTTGTCTAAGAAATAAGCTTTGTCTTTGAAATAATCCACATGCCGAAGTGGCACATTCGGGGAGCAGGGGTGCTTGTCCTGAACCCTTTCATATGCATAGGGAAAATCATAGCGTATATAGGGCTCAGTACCAGTGTGGTTTCAGTCACTGTGGTTTCAGTTATTTTTGGGACAGAGAGAGACAGAGCATGAACAGGGTAGGGGCAGAGAGAGAGGGAGACACAGAATCGGAAACAGGCTCCAGGCTCCGAGCCATCAGCCCAGAGCCTGACGCGGGGCTCGAACTCATGAACCGCGAGATCGTGACCTGGCTGAAGTCGGACGCTTAACCGACTGCGCCACCCAGGCGCCCCGAGAGAGAGAGAATCTTAAGCAGGCAACGTGCCTAGCACGGAGCCCTACATGGGGCTTAATCCCATGACCCTACGATCATGACCTGAGCTGAAATCAAGAGTCAGACGCTCAACTGGCTGAGCCAACAGGTGCTCCCCTTTTTTTCTTACTTAATCCATACACAAAGCTTTTGACATAGATTTAGTATCCCAATTTTACAGAAAAGCAAATTGAGGCTCAGGAAGTTTTTATTAACAAGGCCACACAGCCAGTAAGTGCTGAATCCGGGAACCCAAGCCAGTGTAATTCCAAAGCCTGAGCTTTGAGCTACAATGCCATGTTAGTGCTGAACTTCAGATGTAAAAATATCACCCCAAACCTTCTCTGAAAACATAAAAGCCCTTCACAAAACACAATTTTATTAATGGGTTCCTTTGGACGTCATTGCAGTAAATTTGGTCTGTGTCCCAGAAAGACTTGTGTACTTGCAGGGAAGAAAACACAGGCTGGGTCAGGTCCTCCTGGGTGCTGTGATGCTGAGAAGCCTCCCTGTGTCCCAGGTCTGGACCCATGAATTGCTGGAAATGCAACTCTGGGAGAGGCATGTGTAGGAAGCAGGGGATGGGGGGAGGTGTGGGTGAAGCCACTTAGAGGAAGCAGCGAGTTCCTGAACAAGATTCTAAATCACCAGAGGATGCTACCTTTATTTCAGAAACCAAGGAGTTTTGTCTACCAGGTCATCGCTCTGGTTTTGTTCATCGCCAAGTAACTTCACTAAAGATGAACTCAGATATGAAAAATAAAAATGGTCATTAAAAGTTTTATTACAGGGATGCCTGGGTAGCTCAATCAGTTGAGCACCTGTCTCTTGATTTCAGCTCAGGTCATGATCTCACAGTTCATGAGATCAAGCCCCAAGTGGGGCTCTGTGCTGACAGCATGCAGCCTGCTTGGGATGCTCTCTCTCCCTCTTTCTCTACCCCTCCCCTGCTCATGCACACTCACTCATGCTCGCTCTCTAAATAAATAAATAAATAAATAAATAAATAAATAAATAAACTTTTTTCTTGTAACGTTTTATTATAGTACATGCCCAGTGGCTGTGTTCCCCCACAGTGGCTGTTTTTAAATAACATCCCTTTGAAATCTTATTCTTTACATTTTTTTCATCAAATGATTGGAACTGTTTGATGGGTTAAGTGAAATTTCACTTTAGAATTATGTTGTTTTATAACATAAAAAAAAAAAAAATGCCCCAAAAAGTGAGGTATTCATTTTAACTTTTCTTCTCATCCAAAAGAAACATCAAATTCAAGTCTGGAGAAAAGAAATTGTGACAATTTCCTCCTTTTTTTCAACATAATTGTATAAGGCTTATTTTTAAAAATCAGTTAAATTATTAACCTTCAAGAAATGAGACAGATAACGAAAACCGAGATGGCCTCAGAATGTCATAAGCACCGGGACAGCCATCCTTGCAGGAACTGTAAATCGAAGCTTTTCGATGAAATGCACCGACAGAACCAATTCATTTGCATCCCATTTTATAGGACACTAAACAGAAGAGCGGGTGTCACCATTTCATTATCCCTATCACTCATGCATATTGCATGATGAATTAATGTAGTGATGCAAAATCTGAAGCAACCTTAAAGAGGACAGCATGAGGCTCAGAGCCACTGACGCCAAGGTGCGTGGTTCTATCAACTAAAATGTACCATCATTGTGTCATCTCGCTCTCTTGCCGCCGTAATCTAATGATATCAGAGGCATTGAATCTGGAAACGGAAGTGACAGGACAGGCCTCTATGCTGCAAGTAATACTTACGAGAACCAAGCCACTGGAAAGAAAACCCTCCCCTTGGGGAATGGGCAGCCAATGAGAGATTGCTTTGATGATGTAATGCCTTTTCTCCCTGGTGAGTCCTTGGTTAAATGAAAACAAAGATAATGATAATGTGCTCCAGGAGTTTGTGAATTCCTTCTGCCTGAACAACTCCTGGCATTTTGCAGACATCTCATTGATCTCAGGAGGTGGGCATGATCTCTGCTTAAGAAAAGGCAAGGATTTCAAACGTAGGACCAAGCCAGAGCCCAAAGCAACAGATGGACCATAGCCTCCTCAGAGCAGCAACATGACTCTCTCTGTTCCTAGGGTTTGCCCTGGGTTGGATGGTCTGGAATGTTTTCCAACACCACCAAGCAATTCTCTATTTCTCAGTGGACACTGAGTGGGTGTCCTACAAATTTAACTCAGTTATGACACTACTGCAAATAGCCTCAGATCACACAGGTTAAGGGCTAAAGTCCCACAGTCCCCATTTCAGACACCAATTACAAGTCCAAATGGTTGTGCTCTGAGCAGCTGGCTATAAGTCAAAGGTTCCCATGACCCCCTCCTCAGGTTTGATTAATTTCCTGCAGCACTTCCTAGAACTCAGAGATACACTTACTTACCTCTGCCAGTCCATCATAAAGGATATTGTAAGGGATACAGATGAGGAGGAACATAGGGCAAAGTCCAGCAGGGTTTTCACACAGTTTCTATCCCCATGGAACTGGGGTGTACCACCTTCCCAGCACTTGAAAGCATGCACCAACCCAGAAGCTCATCAAATCTTCTTGCTCAAGGGTTTTTGTAGAACTTAATCGGCAGCCCCCTGAGTTTGGCTTGTGGGGCTGAAAATTCCAGCCTTCTGATCAGTTGGGTCTTTCTAGCGACCAGATGCATCCTGAAGCTATGTAAGTCACTGCATTAGCATAAACTCAAGTGTGCTCTAAAGGGACCCCTTATGAATACCAAAAGACCCTCCTATCACTCAGGGAATTCCAAAGGTTCAAGGAGCTCTGTGTCAGGAACCAGGGACAAAGACCAAATATATCTCCTACTATACCCTGGATGGGCATCACCAGCACTTTTCTGGGATGGTGGGCAAGGACTGCTCCAGATAAGAGAGGATGGCAACCCCCTGGGGTGAGGCCACCAGGGTGTCGCCCTACATCCAGCCTCACCACCTCCAGTCTCTCCCCCTTGATCCATGCCAGACTTGTTCCAACAAATTGTATCTCTGATGACATCTTCTGCTCAAAATAAAGTCCTGGCATCACTGAAATCTTGTCCTTCCAGATTTACCTCAAACTACTCTCTGCCCACACTCCGGGCTCCAGCCCAGCCCACACCTGTGCAACCCCACCTCTGAGTCTTTTCCATACTGTCCTTTCTGCCCACCATGCTCTTCGCCCTGCTCACGTCCCAACCCTCCCCCATTTGCACGTGAAACCATCCCCAGTGCTTGTCCTGATCTGCCACTCCCTCCTCAGAAGAAAACTCTTCTTTAGCTTAAAGATAGAAAGAGGTGCGTGGTCCGGTGTGAGGGTCCACAAACATTTTTGCCTGAAGACCTCAATAAGTTTTTGTAAGACCATGTGTCCCCTCACACATTTTAAATGGACATAAAAAGATATTCATTATAAGCTTAAGTAACCGCAAAGACAGTCATTTCTGATGCAGTGGTTCTCAAATTTGTGCATGCATCAGAATCACCGGGAGGGCAAGTTAAAACACAGCTTGCTGGGCCCGTTCTCAGAGTCTCTGATTTGGTGGGTCTGGGGCCACCTGAGAATCTGTAAAGTTCACAGGTGATCCCAATGCTGCTGGCTCAGAAACCACACTGTGAGAACTGCTGTCCTGGTGTATTGTGACTATTGACATTTAAAAATAAAACTGTCCTCTTGCTCTTTTAAATGCATCCAGCGAAATCTAAATACCACAGCAATTGAGAGCCACCATCATCCATTTTTCTAACTCCTCCATTGAATTTTATGCTAACGCTAATATTTATTCTTAAAAAATATGCTATGCTAATATTTATTCTTAAGATTATTTTATAGATTATTTTTTCATATATCCCTGCCATAAATATATGTATAGAAGTTGAAATTGAAATTTATTTCATTTTCCTATAACTAGTAGGCTGAGTGTTTGAAATGTTTACTTTGGATTAGTTAGTATCACAATTCTTAGTATACAGCTGAATGTATGTATATTTCTTAAAGATGAAATGTATTGGACATGTATCTCTTAATTAGATGGGCTGTCTTTTTTTCAATTAGTTCTTGTATTTTTTCATTAACATTCGTTATTGCAGAATGATACAAGCTTCTATATGAATTCTATTCCTATTTCTATTTTTTAAAGATATATGCACCAAAGAATATTGTTGACATGAAGAAGTAGGCGAAAAATGGAATGAATTTTGTAACTTCAATTTTACTTAATTCTCTGAATGCCTTCCAGGTTATAGACCAACAATGATAGAGTGAATAACATCTAAAATTATTCTTAATGATCTACCAGCTAAAAATCTCATTAGGTCCTTCTTCAATACAGTTGAAAGCAATGAATTAGAAAAACATGTGGTTTGCAAAATGCTTTGTTAGCCAAATATTTTCAGTACTGACACCATTATTTCTAATTGCACCTTTCTTTGCTGCACTGGAGGTTTTGTTTCACTTGTTTGCTGGGTTGGGATGTGTGTTTGTTTGTTTGTTTGTTTGGGGGTTTTTTTGGAGGGAGGGGTTGCTTTTTTAATTACTAGGACAGAGGCTGGCAAACTAAGGGCAGCCAAATCCTGTCTAGCTTGCTTTTGAACAGCCCTCAAGTTAATAATGGATTTTACATTTTTTAAAGGATTGTAAAACACACGCGCACACACACACACACAAGAATATACAAAGGGATAGTATGGCCCACAAATTCTGAAATATTTACTATTGAGCTCTTATCAAGTCAAGTCTTCCAACTGATCTAGGACAAAGCAGCCTGGTAAGAATGGAGGGTGCACATACAACTTTATTTGTAAAGTGAAAGAATGGCCTTTCTGATCATCTCAGGATGATCAATTCTAGAAGAGATACATGTGGAAGATTAGAATCTGGAAGATGAGTCCCACATCTATTGCTGCATAACAGACCACCTAAAACTCAGTACCTTAAAACAACAATCATGTACTTTGCTCACAAATATGTAACTTGGGTAGGGTTCAGAAGAGAAAGCTCATCTCTGTTCCCTGTGGCTTCAGCAGGAATGGCTTGACCAAGGGGTGGGGAATGTGTTTCCAAAATGACTTCCTTACATGGCTGTCAAGTGTTGATGGTTGTCAACTGGGACCTCTGTCAGGTGATGGTCAGAGGCTTTTAGGACCTGTGCAGAAAAGAGGAGACACAGCAGGCCTGACTGCTCTCCTTAGGCGGGTCTACTTATACGGCTGGCTCTGACCGGTATTTGAAAATTTGGATTTGGGGAGGGGTCTCATCACCCTAACTGGCAAGGGTATCTTCTGGTACTTAACCTGTACAGACAACGTGGTTTAAACTGAACCCCTGCTTTCCTTCTGAGGGTCTAAAATCTTGGTACCTGCTAGGCAGAGAATACCTACATGATGAACCCCCAATAAAAACCCTGGGCACTGGAGACATTTCACATGATCATCACTGTTCATTGCTGAAAGAATTAAGCATGTCCCGTGTGACTCTCTCTACTTTGAAGGTTTGCACCATGTTTCCTCCTGACTTTGCCCTATGTACCTTTTCCTTTTGCTGGTTTTACAATGTATCCTTCTACTATAATAAATCTGGGCCATGAGTACAACCATATGATGAGTCCTGTGAGACCTCATAGTTGAATCATCAAACCCGGGGGTGGGTGGTCTTGGCGTCTCCAGCACAGTTCCTTTGTATGTGGGTCTCTCCTTGAGGTCTGAGATTTCTCACAGCATGGTGGCTGGATTCCAAAATCAAGTATCCTGAGTGAGAGAGCAGGTGGACCTAGCCTCAGAAGTCATGCAGCTTCACTTCTGCCAACTCTATTAGTTGAGATGTTCACAAAGCCTACCCCATGGGGTTCAAGGGGCAAGACACAGACTCCTTCTTCTTCCTGTTTGGGTATGCAGGATTCCAGAACAGAGTGTGGGTGGGAAATATCATTTAAGCTATTTTTGGAAAACAAAATTGATCATACCCTTAAAACCCTCTTCACCCATATACCCTTGAAATATCTCGGAATGCCTCTGGGTCAGGTTCCTTCATCTACTGGTACAGCAAATAAAACATTGACTTTTGAGTCAGAAAGACTGGATTTGCATCCTGGCCCTGTCACTTCCTGCCTATGTGATCTGGGGAGGGCTGTCTCTAAACTTCAATGATATCCATCTCAAAGTTGCTTGGAGAACCACACGAAATTATTTCTGCAAAACTGCCAACCATGAGGCTAAGATCAGTGTAGATATATTTCCTTCTCCAGTTGCCCTCCTCCTAACTATCTATGCCTCTACTGCGCCACTTACAACTTTGAACTTTGTTCTTTAGTTATTTGCATACAAACTAACCTCCCCTAACCTCTAGTAGTAGGGGTAGCATAACTTCTTAGGGCATCAGGAGTAGCATAACCTCCTTAAGGGCATCAGGTAGGTCTTCCTCTTCAGTCCCTCAACATACACACACACGCACACACACACACACCTCCTAACCCAGCACCTAAACATGGAAGTCATCTAGCAAATCTGTGAAGAATGCTAATTTATGGACATTTTCCACTGAGCTTAATTCGGTGCCATCACAAAGAGTGCTGAGTCCATGCTTATTGATTCGCTCATTGCCACAAGTCCACATGCTAGTTACCCCCTTGAGTTGCACTAAGGAGAATGCTAGAGATATGTGCTCCACGTGAGTGCACGGTCCTGTGCGTGCATGCCACAGACACACCTCTCTGGGGGCGGGGGATCATGGGAGGGAGGCCTTGAGGCCCACAATTATGCTCCTGATTGAAAGGAGATGAAATGGATTGGTACCCTTTGGCCTAGTGAAGGGTGTATATGTCGTGGTAAAGCACTGGCTTTGGAGTCAGATGTTACTTCTCTCTCATCAACCACCTTTTATTTTTTTTTTTTTTAATTGTGGTAGACATAACATAAAACTTATCGTCTTAACCATTTTTAAGTGTACGATTTCATGGCATGAAATACGCTCACAGTGTTGTGCAACCATCACCTCCATCCATCTCCAGCACCCTTTCCATCTTGCAAAAACTCTATGCCCATCACACAATGCCCCGTTCCCACTTCCCCCAGGCAGGCAGCATTCTATTTTCTGTCTCTACGAATCTGACCACTCTAGGTACCTTACACAAGCGGAGTCATACAGTATTTCTTCTTGTGATGGGCTTGTTTCCTTTAGAGTAATATTCTCTGCATTCACCCATGTTATAGCATGTGTCAGAATTTCCTTCCTTTTTAAGGCTGAAAAATACTGAATTATTCCAGTATTCCAATATTTTTTATTGCAATATTCTATTTTGTATATATGTATATTATATGAAATATATATGTATATACATATGTATGGAATATATATATTCCATTTTATGTGTGTGTGTCTGTATATATGTGTGTGTGTGTGTGTGTGTGTGTGTGTGTGTGTGTGTGTATTTATTTGATTGATTTACCCATTGATGGATGCTAGGGTTTCATCCACTTTTTATCCTTTTGTTGTTGTTGTTATTATTATGTTTATTTATTTTGAGAGAGAAAGAGACAGAGTGTGAGCGGGGGAAGGGCAGAGAAAGAGGGAGACACAGGATCCGAAGCAGGCTCAGGTTCCAAGCTATTAGTGCAAAGCCCAATGCGGGGCTCGAACCCACAGACCTGAGCTGAAGTCGGACGCTCAACCAACTGAGCCACCCAGGCGCCCCAGACTTTTTAGCTATTGAATAATGCTGCAATGGATATTGGTATAACAGCCTTTTTATGCCTACCTCTTCATCTAAATAGTCTCTTCTCCCCAGTTCTAGTCCATCTGTAATTCCCTTAATTTCCAACATCAAACTCTTCAATTTCTCAAGCATAGCAAGGACACAAAGCTAGCTCCCACTAAAATTGAGATACACAGATAAAATGTAGCTACTTTGTTTTGTCTATAATTAGTTTGATTTTCTTCCTTAGCTCTGACACTGTGGATGTGCCAGAAAAAAAAAATTAAGTTTGTTTTTATCTGATCATTTATGTGTTTTTAGGATACAATATTTTTAGATAAAAATGCTCACTCCTCAGGACTAAGTGAACGTCTGTGGTGATAGAAGTATTCTGTATCTTCACTGGGGCATGTATTGGTTTTGTGAGTACCTTTGTCAAAATTCAAACTATGTACTTAATATCTGTGGCTTTATTGTGTGTAAATAATATCTCCGTAAAGTTAATTATAAAACTTTTAAAACCTCACTCTTTCAGATTGCCTTTCCCTCCCCTTGCTTCTTTGCTATAATGGCTCTGGGGTATATGAGGGAAGAGAATTTTGTGTCCCTGGCTTGTCCTGGGACAGAGTCTAGTCAGTTCTGCAGTAGAAGAGGAATATAGGATATGGTAAGACAAGGAAATGGGTGGGATCTGCCTTTGTCTTCCAAGAGGAGAAATGTAGGGGTTTCTAGCTTGGTGAAACCTAAGTAGCAAAATCTGGGACTGTCCTCCTGGATTGTCCCAAAGTAGCTGTGGTCCAGAGTTCTTTCTTTGTTGTCATTCATTCCCTTTCTGACAAACATTTCCACCTGCACCACAGCAGGATGACCAGACAGCTCAAAGATTTGTTTGGTATTTTCTGATGTGCTTGATTAGCACATGTGTTTGACTGTCCCCAGGGTCCTGGGTGGAGGGTGTGACCCTGGTTTGGTATGTGTGTCTGGATACTTGCTGACTGCAATCTGCTGGTCTCTAGACAATCTTCCTCTTTCTCCTGGTGCTACTGGCCCCAAATGCTGAAACTGGCAACTGCTGGTTCAGCAATTCTAGGGCAGGCAATGCAGGAACATGGCAGGGATGGAACAGGGGCCTCTTTCCTTCTCAACTCAGCATCATCTCAGTTCTTGCTGCAAAGTCCTAGGCTTCCCATCAGTCCATATGGCCAGCTGGTCTACCCCAAGCCCTGCTCTGGGGGCCACTCATCTAGTGCTCAAAAAGGGCCCCATGGTAAGACCACCAACTCTCAATTCAACTTACGCACCATGTGAAAGCTGAGGGCAGCTCAGGAAAGCTAAGCTCAGGGCCCCTCTTTTCCTGATCAGACTGCTCTACTTCTCTGTGGCTATGCCAAAGACTGGATGGGCCAGAGATCGTGTACCAGGAGAACAATGTTCACAAATAATTTCCAAGCTTGCACACTTGTTAAAGGTTCTAAGAGTTTAGGATCATTTCCTGGAGGCCCAGAGTCCAGTTATGAAGCTTTGAGAATTTACTAATTTACTCATTCCTTAAATATTTACTGAGTGCTTTCTACAACTGTATTAGTGCCAGATGTATAGTGCTTAGCAAAACTGGCCCAGTCCTCACAGACCTCACACAAGAGGAAAAAACTGGCAATCTAACAATCACAAACAAGTAACCACACCCTATGTGAAGCTCCACGAAAAGAAGAGTTCAAGGTGCTATCTCCATGAGAATATAAACTCCACAAGAGTTTTGTGTGCTTTGTTCCCTACCTAGAAGGCAGCCTGGCACGTATTAGGTGCAAAATAAGTATTTGTTGAATGAATAAGAGCTATGCGATGACTTCTGAGGAGGTAGGGTGAATTCCCTGAGGAAGTGCTATTTTGGCTGATGTTAAAGATAAGAAGCTCCATTTTCTTAGCTCAAATTCTACTGAATGAATTTATATTAACCAGACTCTCAGGAGACTAATTCACACACCAGGATACACTTATTATTTTTGCACTAGGAGATATACCTGATTTCATATTTCCCTAGGAAGCACCCAAAAAAAATTCCAAGGGGAACTATCTTTGGTGTTACTGAAATTCTGTTGAGTTGAGCAGTATTTATGTGTTCTGGGAGCCAAATTAATTATCCGAAGGCTAACAGAGAAGAACTTGGAATCAGTAAAGTGGACACTACCTTGACTTAAAGGACATTCAGTGGCGCCTGGGTGGCTCAGTCGGTTTAGTGTCTGACTTCGGCTCAGGTCATGATCTCGTGTTCATGGGTTTGAACCCCGTTTCAGGCTCTGTGCCGACAGCTAGGAGCCTGGAGCCTGCTTCGGATTCTGTGTCTCCCTTTCTCTCTGCCCCTCCTCTGCTCACACTCTGTCTCTCTCTGTCTCTCAAAAATTAAAATAAAACGTCAAAAAATTAAAAGATAAAAGAACATTCATAGAAGTCATTCATACAACTTACATAAAACTACTTTCCTACTAGGGGCGTTCCTGTGCAGATCAAAGCTCCCTCCCCCCTGCCCCCCACAACTTGGTCATACTGAGGAATGAGAGCACATCACATTATTGCAATTATTCCTTTTCCTGGACTCCAAGCTGGGAACTAATGTGAAATTTCAGGGCCGTATTATTTTGCCTTTGGCTGTCTGTGAACCTATTGTCATCAAGGCAGTTATCATCCTGAGATTGTGCCAACTTTACTGTCTTCCTAGTTCCTGAGATCCTTTTAAATCAGCAGTCTAGGACGGCTTTTGTATGCCTCTTACAGGATGACCTCCACACAGCCATATGCTCTCTCTGGGTAATATATCTATTTCCATATGGATACGTGCATGTGCTTCTGTGGGGCTCTTCATACATCTGCATTCAGGTGCATGGATTTATGGTATGACAGCAAAGTCTTGTGCTTTACTTCACTAGCCCCATGTGAACATTTACCTCAGTGTTCAGGCACATCACCCATCTGTGGATACATACATGTGCATATCTGGGTGTTGAAAGTGTATACATAATATTTATGGGGCACCTGGGTGGCTCAGTCAGTTACGCGTCTGACTCTTAGTTTTGGCTCAGGTCATGATCTCACGGTTTGTGAGTTTGAGCCCCATGTCAGGCTCGAAGCTAACAACACAGAGCCTGCTTGGGATTGTCTCTCTCTCTTTCTCTCTGCCCCTCCCCTGCTTGTGTGCATGCTGTCTCTCTCTCTCTCTCTTTCTCCCTCTCTCTCCCTCTCTCTCAAAATAAATAAACTTTTAGAAACAAAAAAGAAAGTGTATACATATATTTACTATACAAATCCTTCAGGAGCACTGCTGGCTGCCCAGAAGTGACAATCTGTTTAAACCAGATGAAAGTTGAGTCAAGGGAGTCTAGAAGGCTGGGCCCTTCTTGGACACCAGAGAATCTGTCCTTTGCTGAGCCATGGAGAAAAGCAGGGAATGAGTTAATGTGAATGCTGGCAGATCTCAGAAGAGTATTTTGCTCACAAAAACTGAAAATAGCATATGGAAGTAGGACATTTGAGCCTTATGGAAAAGAATTAAAGGATACTTTGTAACAAAATGCCATTCAGGAAGTAGGGGATCTCTACAGTCCATGTGGGCCTGAAGCACTATGGGTCCAAAGGGTCATTTCTAGCTCATGAAACATACTGAAGTTAATTTCCTTAAAATGAAGATTTTCCCCCATCTGCCTTTATAAAACAGATGTTTCTAGTCAGAGCCTTCCCTAATGACAGTAGGTTTCTCCTTTGAGCAGCAGTGCTGTGGAACAGGCACCCTGGTCCCCAATAATTTTCCTGGAAGATCTGAGAAGTGAGTGCAGCTGAGCGGTGATGAAGGAGTTAGAAGCTGCACTATCTTGACGGTTCGGGCCTTAGGACCTCTGAGGTCAATGCACTGGGCTCAATAAACCTCTCACCCCACCTCCGGCCCTGCCCCTCCCTCCCTCCTTCCCTCTGACACTTGGCTTTGCTTTCTCTTGAATTAACCATTTCGTCACCACGTATTAATCGCCTCCTATGACATAGTCCTATGACATCAGAGCTGCTGCCTGTCCGTGTGGTGCTTTGGGACAAATTAGAAAAGATGTCCCTTCCACCTTACTTTTCTCTAGGAAAAAATTGTCATAATATACTGGTTTTGTTTGAATGAGACCCGTTAGTGCCACCTGCAGGAAAACCGTCCATGATGTCTATAATGTGAACTGTGCCCTCTTAGAGTTAAAAGCACAGGCCCTAAAACAGGACAGTCTGGATTTCAATCTAACTCTGACTCTTCCAACAGTGTGACCTTGGACAAATTGCTTCACTTTTCTCAGCACTAGGTTTTCTCCATTTGTAACAGGGGAATAATCTACCGAAGTATCAAACTTGTTGTAGAGGTGAAATGAGACAATGTATGTAAAGCACTTAGGGGTACCTTCCTCAAATAGTACATGTCGTGCAAAAAGGATGGGAGCACATTAACAGCACACGTGGTGTAAAGTAAAAATCAGATTTATTGGGGAAACACTTAAAGGCACAGAAGTCATGAGAGTTGATGAGTCTCTGAGGTCGCACGATTCCCCAGGGTGGTGTGTCGCACTCGGCTCGGGAGGACAGCTACACTTGGGAAGATCCCAGGAAAGGGATCCGTGCCTTCAGTGCTCCACACACATTTGGAGAAAGAACAGGAACATCTGGATAACTCTGTGGTGATGGAGCTTCCTGAGCCGTGAACCAGCCTTGTTAGAAAGAGTCTCCACCTTTGGCATCGGCCTCATCCTCTCTTATCTGACTCTGACCAAATCTACAAATCTTTTGTAGATTTCTTACTACAAAAGAGAAGGAAATGAGCCTCCAGGGCCACGTTGACTTTCTCTCTGAATGTGTCACACAAGAAAACATGGCAAGGGTTGAACTGAGCTTTTCCGGTTTCTGCCTCAACTAACAAGTCAGCCTAGAAATCATCAAGCCACTGTAATTGAAACTAAGTCCAAATGTCTTAGAGCCCTACATTGAAAAGGACACATGAGAGATCACGTAATTCAATCCTACATTTGTGGATAAAAAGGAGACTCAAAGCGCATGGTTTATTTGGTTATCAGTAAAAAGTGGCTGTCAGGACTCAGTCCTCATCTTCCAAATTCCATTTCCTCTTAAATTGCAATGAAGTGCAATTTAACCTTGTTTAGCACATCAGTCACAGACATCCTATTAAATACAAGGGGCTGAAGAAAAGACAGTAGCTTCCAGAGTGAACCCAGAGAGCGAAGAGACGCAGGGATGACCAATTTTGTTCAAAGCCTTTGACTTCTGTAAACAAGAAAAGCTATATAATTTAGCAAATAATGATCAGGAGGACAGGTAGTCAAAGGTTTGTTCAGAGGAAAAATTATAATCTTAAAACCTTTTTAGCTTAAGAAGAATGCATGCTAAGGAAGCGATTATTCGGGAAGATAAACTGAAGACAAAGCACAATGTCAAACATCTAAGTAGAAGGAAGGAATTAAAAGTAAAAGCAGAATGTCATGAAGTTGAAAACAAAATCAGTGGAACTGACCGCCAGGAGAAAATGCTGCACGTGGCTCTTGCGGCCTCTCTGCACAGCTCGGGAGCAGACGCACCAGCTACTTTGTTGCAGACCATCTTTTCAAGGAGGTTTGTGTAGCCAACAGCTTTGAAAAATAAGAGTACCTCTGCCCAGAACCAAGGGCAGCATTCTTACCATCCGTTGTAAAAGATTCAAATTCCCTCAGCTTGGGATTCAGATTCCTCCTCCTGGAACACAAGGCGCTACGTGAGCAGGCACCGCGGGGTGTTCACGGCGTCGACCTGTGGCAAATGGCACGAATGCCCACATGTTGGCTCTCCCAGGCCCGGAAGGCTTGCGTGTTCTCAGCAGACTAACCAGTTAGCTTCCAAACAGAATAAGATCTCAGACCCTTTGCAGGTCTTCATTTCCAGCTTTGCAGGAATCCAGAGCTGATTCATTGAAAAAGACAAAAATAGCAACAATAATAAATAATCCATTCAATTAGCTTGATCAAGAAAAAGGGAAAATACAAATAAATTTAGGAATTAGAAAGTGAATTAGCACACGTATATAAGAAACTACAATTCTAGGGGCGTCTGGGTGGCTCAGTCGCTTGAGAGTCTGACTTCAGCTCAGGTCATGATCTTTCATGGCAGTTGGCGAGTTTGAGCCCTGCATCAAGTGCCCTTCCCCCACTCTCTCTCTCTCTCTCTCTCAAAATAAACTTTAAAAAACAAGAAAAGAAACTGTAATTCTTTTTTTTTTTTTAATTTGTATTTGTCAATTTGAGATATAATTGACATCATACTGGTTTCAGGTGTACAATATAATGATTCAATATTTGTCTTTGGAAACTACAATTCTTACAAAAGAATCATTTGTACAAATATGCGCTAATATCTTGAAAATCCGAGTTAAATGGATACCTTTTGAGGAAAACATAAGATATCAAGATTCATGCCAAAAGAAGCAGAAAACCTAAACAGACCCATGTCATGGAAGCAATCAAAGGCCGAAGCCAAGGTCTGGGTCTGCTCTGCAGATACGCCACATTCTTCTAGTGCCTGCCGGCTGGCTTCTCCCTGGCCCTTGACCAAGGATCTGCTTGAACTTGAAGGTGGAGGTCAAACCTGCCAGCCTTGACTGCAAACATTATGATGTGATGAAAATGACCAAGTAAATCACATCTTTTCACTAGAAAGAGGAGAGGACAGATTTTTTTTTATTAAGTAGCATGCATACACATTTCTTATGAAGCCTATCGCTTAACTTCAATGCAGTTTTCTTTACGTATAAAATAACACTTTTGCTCCGGAAATTGATTTGACAAGGACAGCAGGATCACCAAAAGGAGTCTTCCGGTGCCTGCCAATGCATTCCTTTGGTTGAATCCACTGCCATGGAGGGCGGCCCTTCCCTGTACACTTCACCCCACCTCACTGTCACCATCATAACAGAACAGCGGTTCTCCGCCCAGCTGCACCAGCGCTGCCTGAAAACTTGTCAGCAACGCCACTACTGAAGCAGAAACTCTGGAGGTGGGGCCCCCGCTATCCATGGTCTGACGAGCCCCTCCAGGTGTTTCTGATGCACAACCAAGTTTGCAAAGTATTATAATAGCCTTCATTCATGTCATAGAATTGAGCATCTGTCACAGCCCACTTCCTGTTGGTTGCATCAAAACTACTCAGAAGGAAAAAATTCCATTGCTTTGCAGCCCCCCTCTCGCTATAAATAGTGAACACTTGCTCACCAGCAGCTGGAGTTCTGGCCCATCCTCGTTGGAGCTCTCCAGGCTCCATAAGACAGCTGCTGCAGAATACCAATAGCGGAAAGAACAAGGGCATTCATACGTGCTGAGGGGGAAATGCAACCATCTTATGGGCCGTGCTCCATAAAGCCATAAAGCAGTGTTGCAGTGGGAAGAATAGGAAAGCAAGAGTTGCCCCACTTTTTTCTTCTTTTAATGAGGAAAGTTAAGGCGGAAATAATTCACAGCTACATCTCCGCCCCTCATCCTAACTAAATGTGGGCTTTAAAGAAACAGCAAGGTCTAACGCTGAGGCAACAAAACGGGAAGGATCAGGAACCTGAACCCTTTCCCTGTTTCTGGTACCAATTCACCATATGACCTTGGGAACGGGACTTAAGCCTTTAATTCTTTTCATTTGTATTCCTGTGCGTGAAATATGAGTGATAATAACCCCTCCTTCCTTCCTCACAAAAGGGTGAGTGGATTCATCATGTGATCCAGAAAAGAAGTTTGAAAAGAAAAGAGCTACAGGCAGAGCTGGCCCTAGGACACCCCAGCCCAGTCTCGACCCACCTCTCTAGAACTCAGGGAGATATTGGGGAAGGGGCGGTATTTTTCTAATTCTAATTTTATTTTTTTAATTGACATCAAAGTTAGTTAGCATATGGTGCAACAGTGATTTCAGGACTAGATTCCTTAGTGCCCCTTACCCATTTAGCCCATCCCCTCTCCCACAACCTTTCCAGTAACCCTCAGTTTGTTCTCCATAGTTCTCCATATTTATGAGTCTCTTCTGTTTTGTCCCCCTCCCCGTTTTTATATTATTTTTGCTTCAGGGAAGGGATGGTATTTTTAAAGACCCCTCCAGCTCATCCACACGCACAGCCTGAGAGAGCCTGAGCTGCTGACCTAGAACCCTCACCACTGTCAAGGCTAATTGGGCCCCTTCGGGCCTTGGCTTGTCCCTCTGACTTTGAGGATGATGGGGGAGGGGTGGAGGGTGCTTTTTCATGATTCTCTCTTATCCCATGCCCAGCCTGACCAAATGTTTTGAGCCCAGTAGAGGGATACATGCCTAGCAAATGGAAGGTACCTACGGAGAAATGAGGCTGGCTTTTTTAAATCAAAAGTCATAGTTTGCATTCCCTGTCACTCCTGGACAGTGTCTCCCTCCCGAGAGGTCTGTAGTCTGCCCACCTTTCCTTCCATTGGAAGAACTGTGTCGTATCTTCGCTATTCCTTTGCATGTTCTAGGTGCTCCATACATGTTTGTTGAATGAAAGATAAAAGAAAAGTGAATGAAAGATAAAAGAAAAGAAGAAGAAAGAAAAGAAAAAGAAAAAGATAAAAGAAAACTCCCCCTTCGAGAGAGTACCTGACACATATTTTACCCGCTTTGACCTGCTGGCTGCACTGACAACGGGTTGCTTGCGTTACCCCCACGGTGGACTGCCCTGGGCCACTGCCTCTTTGCACAGAGGATTTTATCACAATGAGCCCTGGTTGTTGCTCAGACAACCTTCTTCTATGCAGTAAAAGGAGGCTCAGAGAGAAGAAATGATCTGGGTCTCTGCTTCATCTAGAAACTCGCCCACAATGCTTCTCTAGAAACTTCATTGTTAATATGTTAAGTGATTGGACGACAATCACTGTATCAAAGTACTTAGAAAACTTCAGAAGCAAAGCCTGGATTTGGGATTTAAACAACATCTGGACATTGTCTTTGAGAAGTGAAGAGCACACTCACACACTTGCCCCTGTGTTACTACAACTCCAACTAATTCAGCCACAATCACAGAGAGCAAGAGAGAAAGCTTTTGACAATAGGGATGATGTGGCTTGGGTGCTATAGACCCGCCTGAGCCCTTCCCAGGGTTACATTCTTGATCTACGGCTTACTTGTTCTAATCAACTTGTGAGGGAGGCCTTGGGTTTTGTCCATCTTAGAGAGGAAGAAGCTGGGGCTTGGAGAGGAGCACCCTGCCTAGGTGGGAAGGAATCCAAAGTTCATAATTAAGTCCACCAGCAGGGTGGGTCTGGACAGAATCCGAAGATACACAAGGTTGTCCCGTCTTTGCTGTGTCCCCTTCTCTGCTCCGGCCTGCCCTGCTTGCTCTGCAGAGGCGGTCTCCTGAGCTGCATGCCTGCCCCCAAACCTGTGTCTGGGGTTGCCCTCTCTGGCCTGGCATTGGGTCCTCATGACAGCCAACTACCCTTTTCTACCCGACATCTCCCGCTTGATCACCCCTCCCAAACACAACTTGCCTCTCCTGCATTGATCTCATTTGTGCAAAGAAAAGGGTTTCTATTCCAGATCCACCAATGGCCGACTGGAAAGGGGGCCAGATGGCCAGAAACAGTGCCCCCTCCTCTGATAGCAAAGTGAGGCCACATTCACATCGTACCACTTACTCCACTAAAGTGGGGTGCAGGTCCACTGTTCTCCCTCAGGAAGGTATGTGCAGAAGGCCTCAAGCAAATGACAGAAAAACGTCCCCATAAGTCCCCAAAACATAATTCTTCCATGATAAGAGTACGACGATTTGTACACCGTCTACCAGAAATCAGGAACTCCAAACGTCACTACGCCTTCTGACATATTAGTATCCCCATGTTACAGATGCGAAAACTGAGGCTCGGAGCCGTTCGTAACTGGTGCACTGGTGATAGAGCTTGAATCAGAACCCCGGTGTGCTGGATTTCAATACCCATGCTCTTAACTCATACATTCCTCCTCAGTCAGCCTACCTCTGAGGAGGCTGATTCGTCCCAAGCAGCACTGATAGCAGGCAGTATCTTAACGTAGGGAGCTGGATGATGCTCCAGTGGGGCCTCTTCCTCCTCTTCTGTATCCCCAATTCTCGCCTCTGCGGGGAGCTGACTTCCTGTCACTTTTCTCCCTGCCCTGCCCATACTTCCTTTAATCCCTCTACCTTTCATGGGTGGTTTCTGATGGAAAGGTGTTGATGGCTCTTTATAACTATCCTTTTAGTTCTTTTTTTAAAAATGGAAAAAAAAAAGTTTATAGTTTAAAACGCGGAAGCATGGTCCAGTGAAGTAGAAAATTATGTCGGAACAAAGAACAATAAAGACAGAACCCTTAGAAGGAGATGTACCAGACCTGTACAGCCCATGGCAAAGCTATTTCACACCTCGAAAGCCTCTGTGGAACCACTGCACGCAGTGCGGGGTTCCTCGTGCTCTCCCTGCAGACATCACCAGGATGAAGGCCCTGGCACCATACAAGGAAACATTTGGAGCAGCAGAACCGGCCCGTCACTAGGCATCGGTGAGCTACTTCGCAACTGACCAACCTTGGTAATCCGTCAGCCTCTCTGGGCCTCAGCAGCCCGCCTGCCAGTGACTTCCAGATGCTGGTGCCAGGTCGACTGTAACCGAATCACCTAGAGAGGCTTTTAAAAATTCAGCTCCCCTCCACAACTCTTACTGAACATGTCTCAGATGAAGCCGCAGAATCGGTGTGTTTTGGAAGTTCTCTGGGTGATCCCTACCTACAGCCAGACTTGGGAACCACTGGACTAGATGATATCTAAGAGAGCTTACAACTAACTGAGAACTTAGGAAATGTCCCCCTAGTCCACTAAGGGTGGTCTGATAGCACCCCCACGGTGCAGGCATTGCCAAGTGCATCCCAAACGTCAGGTCAAAAGGGACACCGGTCTCTATTGCAGACCAGAAACTGCAAGGATGAATTTTTTTTAATTTTTGTTTTTAATGTTTATTCATTTTTGAGAGACAGAGAGAGAGAGAGACAAAGAGTGAGCGGGGGAGGGGCAGAGAGAGAGGGAGACAAAATCCAAAGCAGGCTCCAGGCTCTGAGCTGTCAGCACAGAGCCCAGTGCAGGGCTCGAACTCACAGACCACGAGATCATGACCTGAGCCAAAGTCAGATGCTCAACTGATTGAGCCACCCAGGTGCCACAAGGATGAATTTTTTTAAATGTTTATTTATTTATTTATTGAGAGAGAGAGACAGAGAGAGAGAGAGAGAGAGAGAATCCCGAGCTGTCAGCACAAGATCAGCACATCTCACAAACCATGAGATCATGACCTGAGCTGAAATCAAGAGTCAGAGGTTTAACTGACTGAGCCACCCAGGCGCCCCTGCAAGGATGAATTTTGATGACCTTTTGAAATCAAGACCCAGCGAGGGGCTTGGCTGCCACCCAAGAGAGAATGGGGTTTGGCTCTTGCCTGGCTGATAGAAGGCGGTGAGTAGTTCACTGGAAACAGTGACAATTCGTAACATGCTCTTGACAGAGAGAGACCTGCTGGAAAGAAAGCTTCCCTCTGTAAACAGAGCAGATTCCTTACTTTTTTGAGTTTACTGACAAACAGAACCAACTTCAGAATTTCTTTTATGTCTAAGCATGCTTGATGAGCAAAGTCCCTGTGATGATAACATCTTGCAGGGGAAGGGATTTTAGAGAGCAAAATCTAAGACACTAGCTATTTTGGGAGAATTTTCTTAGGAACTATTGCTGTTATATGAGTTGCACTGTGTCCCCCTTAAAAAAAAAGATATGTAAAGTCCGAATTCCAGTGCCTCAGAATGTGACCTCATTTGGAAATAAGATCTTTGCAGAGGTAATCAAGTTAAAATGAGGTCACTAGTGTGGGCCCTAATCCAATATGACTGGGTTTTTATAAAAAAGGGGAAATTTAGACACAGAGACAGACACACACACCAAGAAGACCATATGAAGATACACGTGGAAAAGGTGCCATACGGGGAACCTGGGTGACGCAGTCAGTTAAGCGTCCAACTTCAGCTCAGGTCATGATTTCACAATTCGTGAGTTTGAGCCCTGCATCGAGCTCTGTGCTGACAGCTCAGCCTGCTTCAGATTCTGTGTCTCCCTCTCTCTCTGGCCCTTCCCTATTTGTACTCTGTCTCTCTCTCTCTCTCAAAAATAAGTAATAAACATTTTTTAATTAAAAAAAAAAGAAAAGAAAAGATGCCATAGGACTAGTGTGATACGTCTACAAGCCAAGGAACACCGAAGACTGCCAACAAACACCATACGCTCAGAAGAGGCAAGGAAGGACTCCGCTACATGTTGCAGAGGGAGCATGGGCCCTGCTCACACCTTGATTTTGGACTTCCAGCCTGTAGAGCTGTGAGACAATACATTTCTGTCATTTTAAGCCACTCAGTTTGTGGTGCTCTGTTACCACAACCCCAGGACACGGATACTAAGCCTAGATTTTAAAATCACAACAACAAGGCGCCTGGGTGGCTCAGTGGGTTGAGCATCTGACTTCCGCTCAGGTCATGATCCCTCAGTTTGTGAGTTCGAGCCTCACATCAGTCTTGCTGCTGTCAGCGCAGTGCCCACTTCGGATCCTCTGTCCCCTCTCTTTCTGCCCTTCCCCCACTCATGCTTGCTCTCTCTCAAAAATAAATAAACATTTAAAATAACAACAACAACAGCTATCATTGGTCACAGGATTTTACCTGCATGATCTCATTTAATCCCATCCACAACCCAATGAGCTGGATTTATCATCCCTGCTTTCATTTTACTGACATCCCCACTTTAGAAAAGAGGCAGGCGTGACTAAGTAAGATTAAGAAATTTGAGGGACTCCTGGGTGGCTCAGTCAAGTGTCCACCTCTTGATTTTGGCTCAGCTCGTGATCTCATGGTTCATGGGATCAAGTACCCCAGTGGGCTCTGCACTCAGCATGGAGTCTGCTTGAGATTCTGTGTCTGTCTGCCTCTCCCCTGCACATGCACAGGTGTGATCTCTCTCTCAAATAAATAAATAAATACAGACAGACAGACATAAGAAATTTGCTAAATACCAGACAGCTAAAAAGGGGTGGGACTTGGAGTTCGTCTAGGGCCACCCCACTCCATATTATATTGCTGCCGACAGTGTAGAGAAGATTACACGGAAGAACCACACCTGGTGGGAGAGGGGAACTAAGCTGTTCCTAGAAAACCGCTGAGGCTGATATTTATGGCCTCATCTCATTATTTTGCTTAAAGTAAAATTGCAGATCAGAAGATAAGATAGAAAAGGCAAATACCAAGACACACTACTAAGTAAAATCGTTTTAAAGTAAGTCATCGGAGATTGGCCAGACCCTGCTTCTAATTCTTAGTATAAATTAATCAATGATTGAGTCTGCATATTTATAAAGATGATTAAAAACAGTGATGTAAGGGGCGCCTGGGTGGCTCAGTCGGTTAAGCGGCCGACTTCGGCTCAGGTCATGATCTCGCGGTCCGTGAGTTCGAGCCCCGCATCGGGCTCTGTGCTGCCAGCTCAGAGCCTGGAGCCTGTTTCAGATTCTGTGTCTCCCTCTCTCTGACCCTCCCCCATTCATGCTCTGTCTCTCTCTGTCTCAAAAATAAATAAACATTAAAAAAAATTCAAAACAAAACAAACAAAAAAACCCAGTGATGTGAGAAGTACGACCGTTTCCATTTCTCAGCCAATGAAACTGAGCCCTTCAGGGCGAGAAGTGACCGGCGGAGAGGACAAGGTTCACCGGAGCCTGGAGAGTGTAAACCTCTCCCTCTCAGTCCAGTAGGCTCTGCCTCCTTTAGAAGCAAACACATGTGAGGCATTCCACATACAGCTAATTATAACGAGATAACACATATAATGTGATCCTTCCTGGTTTGTCCACCGAGATTATTTTCACCGGAATTTGCCCAGTTGAATATATAAACTATTGGGGCTGGAGGTGAAAGAGACACATGACTATAATATTTAAGATATTACTTGGGTTGCACATATATTTAAATCACCCATTACATCAGAAATATTGCTATTTTCGATCTCACATTTCACGAAACCATGTTATTCAAACACTTCACAAACATCTTCAGCTCTCATGGCTTCATTGTCACGAGAGCCCTTTGAGGAATCACCTAACACGGTTTTCAAGAGCACATTCTGCTCCTGCCTGAGCACTTAAAATTCCATATAGAACACTGGTTGGAAGTGTTACCTCCTCTTGTATTCGCCCTCTAAATTTAGATTCCTCATCTCTACAAGTGTAACTGTTTACCAGTATTGCTCTTTTTTTTTTTTTTACATTTATTTATTTTTGAGAAACAGAGTGAGACAAAGCATGCGTGGGGGAGGCGCAGAGAGAGAAGGAGACACAGAATCTGAAGCAGGCTTCAGGCTCTGGGCAAGCAGTCAGCACAAAGCCTGATGCGGGGCTCGAACCCACAAACTGTGAGATCATGACCTGAGCTAAAGTCGGACGCTCAACCGACTGAGCACCCAGGCGCCCCACCACTATTGCTCTTAAATGATCTTTAAGAATTCATCTACAATGCTACACAGCACTGCACAACAATCACGAGGACCTCTTTGGAGGAAGAATAATAGCTGAGCGCCCATGTGTTAAATTTCTTTGCCTCCTTCTCTGTCGACTCTACCAGGAGATCCTCTCTACAAGCTTCCAAAATTAGGGAGGATTGGAGTTGTTCCGGGTTAATGAGTCTTTCCCAAACAGAACGCTTTCTTATTCAAAATAACATGAGAAATTAGAGAACACCCTGAGAAGGAGACCTCCCTGCCCCCTGCTTTGTGAGGTCTAACTTTTAGGTGCTAAAAGCTTTGGCCACAAGGTAGTGGCCTAAAGATCAGACACAAGGGGGGAAATGCCTGACGTTACCTAGTGGTAATTTCAGTGGTTTTCAACGATGAAACCAAACTGAACCTATGATTTTTTAAGTTGCATTATCATGTTTGTAGATAACTCAAGCAGAAATTCCCCGAGAAGGCTCATGAGTCCGTGATTATTACATACTCAGGTCTTGGTTTTATGGGTGAATTCTCACATGTTGAGTCTAGCCTCTTGAATTCTCCAGGTGGAAGTGTTGGTGTCAGCCCCTGCCTGTCCTCTGTTGCGTGTAGACCTGGAGGAATGTTCTTTGGGACAGGCTCAGACCTGCCTGTGACCGGGCTGCCCTGACAGGCGGCCTAGCTTTTGTGCACAGCCTCAGCCCATCAGGTTTAGGTGGCCCCCGCCGCTGCCCTTCCACTCTGCTCCCCGAAACTTCCACACCCTTGGCCCCAGCCTCACCCTCCTTTGTGGGAACCTGCTTCCTCTCAAGCACCTGCATTCAAGATAAACATTTAAATTGTACTTTGCACTCATTTCCCCCATTTTGTTTCCTAGAATTTCAACATATTTTTGATACTGAGCATTGTGGGTTAAATAGGCTTTTGTAGGCTAGTCTGGGAACATTGTTTCCAGTGAAAAAATGCATTCTGTGTTAGAAACAAACAACATACACAAAGAAACGTTGGGAACACGACCTCTTTGTAGAGTAGGGACTGCCTGTCCAGCCTCATGTATCAGAGTTAAAGCATACAAGCATTCTCTTTTCAAATCTGGCAGCCTTTTTTTTTTTTTTTTAATCTCAATCTGGGATAGAAATCTATGAATCTGGCCACATGTGGGGGACGCTGAGGAACAGACCAGTTTGATTTTATCATCCTCTTTCTCACCAGGAGGGGGGATATAGAAATAAAGTGATATGACTGCCTTCTTCCTCTTTAGGAAAATGCCAGCCTTCTAAGGGGAAGGTGGTGGGAGGTGGTTAAATTGTTCATTCAGTTGGCAGCCATCATCCACTTAATTAATTAAATCATCCAACACCCATGATGTGCTGGACACTATTCTAGGTGTTCCTGTGAAAACTGACAAAACACACAAGGTCTGTGAGGAGACTGACACTGAGTAACAGAATTAAATAAACAAGAACATGTAAAGTAGCAACAAATGCTTTTTCGAAAATCAAGCAGGGCAAGTATTAAACAGGAGAAGTGAGCCTAGGGAGCTACTTTGGGTTGGATGGCCAGGGAAGGCTTCCCTAAGGAGGAACTTTTATACCAAGATCAAAACCCAGCTATGAACAGAGAGATACAGAGAAGAGAATGCCAGGCAAAGGGAACAGGGAATGCAAAGGCCCTGAGGTTGGACAGAACTTGATTTTATTCCATGAACAAAAGGGTCAGTGTGGCTGGAGCGCAGCAAATGAGAAGGAGGGAGGGTAATGTGAGAGCTGGTGCAGAGGTGGTAAGAAACCAGATCCTGCAGGGCCTTGGGGCCAGAGTGAGATGGTTAGATCTGATCCTAAGTGTAAGGGCAACATTTGGAAGGCTTTAAACAGGGCAATGGCTTACGTCATCTGACTTGAAAGGCCACTCTCCTACTCCATGAGAAGGCCAGAGGAGAGGCAGAAGTTTTAACTAATACAAAGACAGTCAGATGGTGGTGGCCATCAGCTACTGTGCACTTACCCTGTGCCTGGAACTCTTGAAAGTGTTTTTACCTACTGGGGCGCCTGGGTGGCTCAGTAGGTTAAGCGTCAGACTCTTGGTTTCAGCTCAGGTCATGATCTTACAGTTGGTGGGTTCGAGCCCTGCATCGGGCTTTGTGCTGAGTGTGCAGAACCTGTTTGGGATTCTCTCTCCCTCTCTTTCTGCCCTTACCCTGCTCGCTCTCTGTTTCTCTTGAAATGAATGAATAAAAACTTAAAAAAATTAAAGTACTTTACATGCAATACACTGATTAGTCCTCACAACCACTCTATACAGTGGAAATTATTAAAATTTCCAAATTACACATACAGAAAATAAAAAAAAAAGTAAAGAAACTTCTCTTTGGCTGGTGGCATTACAAAAAAGCACCTGGGTGGCTCAGTCGGTTAAGTGTCCAACTTTGGCTTAGGTCATGATCTTGCAGTTCGTGGGTTCCAGCCCCACATTGGGCTCTGTGCTGACAGCTCAGAGCCTGGAGCCTGCTTTGGATTCTGTGCCTTCCTCTCTCTAGGCCCCTCCCCATTCACGATCTGTCTTTCTTTCTCAAAAATAAATAAACATAAAAAATTCAAAAATATTAAGTCCTCCTTTTATAATTACATAAGTAAATAATAGTTATTATTAAAAAAACATCTTAAATGAGCAAAAAGAAAAAATTAAATCACTTGAGATCATATCACTCTGAGATAACTACTGTTAACATTTTGGTTTATATATTCATAGACATTGTGCTATGGAAATATATTATCTACTATTCTCAGAAGCATATGACTCCTTACTTCTATATGTCACATAATTCTTAGATCACAGGTTTTTTTACATTCTTTTTATAATTTAGAAATACAGTCCACAATCCATTTTGAATGAAAGTATGAAAAAAAATGTTGAATTTTAATACATAGTAAATGGTGGTTTAAAATTATAGAGTAAGACGGGACTTTTTAAATGTAATGAAGTTCTCCAAAAAGCATTTTTCTGTCCTTTTCTGTGCTGACAGATCGAAAATCATCTGTCAGACAGGAATTGCTCCCAAGATGGCCATACTCAGCAAGCATCCCTGGTGGGCTTGTTTGGGTCAGTCAGTGGCAGAGCATGCTTTGTGGCAATAAGCCTGAACACATGTCCCACACAGCCAGCCAGCACCGTGCCTAGCATCAGGACGCCCAGTGTAGCAGCAGCAGACATAACCTCTGCCCTCCACGTCAGCCACTAGGGCCATAAAAACACACTGAACAACTTGGGCCCGAGGAGTATGTCATCTCAAAAAAGTAAAGGTCATCTCAAATATCTCAAGGACGCCTCAAGGTATCGCATGAGACACCTCCATCAAAGTGTACTTCCAGAGACAAATTCCTCTGCCGTCCGAGTCCCCACACCAGGGGACTTGATGGCACCAGGAAATCTCATGTGAAGCTTCTCCACAAACTTTTCCTCTACTCTGCCTTCTTCCAAATGGTTTCTCCACCACTCTCCTGTTACTTCCCTTTCCTCTCTGTACATGTTGTCATTGTTTGGACAGTCATGGCTCCAATCCCACGACCACTAGTTTACGTGAACCTCAGACAAGTTATTTAAACCCTGAGTCTTGGGTTTCCTAATCGATAAATGGAGATAATTAATATTTGGTAAGATCATTTTCAGGATTAAATGAAATCATAAGGAACAAGCACCTGGGAGACAATAGACCATCCCTACATGCTGTTATCTCCTCGCTTCTCTCCTGCCCTCCCATGCTCACCCTTAAAAGGATCTCTTACTCCGCATTAAGCTGTGTGGTATTGGTGGAAGGCCCAAATGGGCCTTGATATGAGCCCCAACCAGTCATGCTTTTGCTGTGGGATCCTGGGCAAGCCTTTAAACCCTCACGGTCTTGGGGATTACTATCAGACACAAATGAGATCGCAGATACCAAATCACTTTTTATCCAAGATAAAGCTCTTCAAAACCTAGGAGAGAATAAGAGAAACAGCCCTTGGATGAACATGAACCTTTAAATATGATAAATCCACCATATAATCCAAAAACGTTCCACAGGCATTTTCAGCGGGACTAGTTTGAAAGGGGAAAGTTAATTGCGAAATACTCAAATCTTACCCAAGACTGGTAGAAGAGAAAAGAAAATTGACTTATGCACAACTGAGAATGAACCTAGCTTGCTTTAATGCACTACCTCTGGCCTCACCCCAATGGGTAGAGAATCACAGGGGAGGCCAGTTCAGAGAGGGAGAGCACAGGCTACGTGGAAGACGTGCCCACCTTCCCTGCTAAGCAGTAACCAGGCTTCCCGCTCTGCTGGGGAACCCACGCTCAGCCCAGGCCTGAGGCATTGCTCAGAGGCCAGATTGGGAAGAGGTGCTTAGGGTTTACAGAATACACATCTCCACGAGACCTACCGAGCTGCATTGTCCCCTGTGGAGACAGTGCAAGGCCTGCCACAGGGCTCTTCTGCGTCTCCCTCTACCTTGAGCACAGGGGCTTTTGAGCTGGGCTCTTTAAATGTGGCTGAAAGATATTCCAAAAGATTAGCCACAGCATCTTTTCCTGGGAATTGATCTATGGACTTAGCAAGGAGGATCAATAGGACCTTAAATGACCTGAAAGGACACTCTACATTCAAAAAGACTGCAAAGCATGTCCCCAGCAAAGTACATTCAGAAAAGGGATGGCTTAGCATCAAGTCCCTCTGGGGATGGGCTGCTCATGGGTTAAAGTGTCATTTCAATGCCTGGGATACCAAACACTTCGTCAACTTGTCCCCGTTTGTGACTTGTTGTGACCTGTTAACAGGGCCATGTGAATATATTCATTTCTGGATAATGAGTTCAAAATCAGAGTCCTGTTTGGACAATGAGTAACACATTTTGCTGTCCATCTATTTTCTAGCGGATGGCACCTGTACCCCTCCAGGTGAAATTTCACAGTCTAAACCATCATAGCAAAAGGCCGACCTCTCCATTCCTGCACAGAGGAGACAAAATATCCTTTTGCTGGATACCCAACAAAACATGGACAAATCTATCACAGCCCAGAATATATGGGTCTTAATAAGTCTGATCTCTTTGTCCAAAGTGCATGGCAACCTCAGGAAGGTTAGGCTGCTGGTGGTGGCCCACAGAGCAAAAATGTAGTGCTTCTCTAAGAACTCGGGAACCAGGTTGCCCTCAGAAAGTCAGACTAGCCAAATCTGCATCCACAATGGATTTGATGAGAATTCAGAAGGAGTAAACCAACACAGCGACTACATTTGTGACTGAAGAATTTGGAGATGCTCCAAATCCCCATCAAAGTGACTGGACTGTGATATCAGGAAGGTAGAAATAGAATGTGATTATGACTTTAAAAGTGTGAATCTGCCTCGTTGGCTGTAGAGAATGCTGTGTGGAAAAACCGGTTTGAGGAGACTGGAGCAGACAGCAAATAAGCCCAAAGTCTCAGATGCAGGCAGGGCCATCTGAGCAGGGATGAGTGGGTGCGGGTGGCCACATTCAGGACATTATATCAGGAGTATTTCTCTGGGGGACCACATAACTAAGATGGAATTTATCTTCTCAAGTATGCTTATCTACAAAGGGAGACTGTGCTTGCCAAGACAACGTAAGTATTCTGGTCTATAGGTTATAATTCAGTTATATACATCAGTCTCCTGAGGTCTGATGATTGTGAATCCACTTGAGGAAGGGCAGGATCTGGGCCTCGATGAATGTAGTAATGTTTGTGGTAAGTAAGTCAGCTGGAAATACCCTTCTATTCACTCAGTGTAGAGTAATATCAAAAATACTATCTACCCACCCTCTGCCATGGTAGCATTTGCATGTGAATGATGGCAGGACCTAAAAAATCTTTTTGCTGAATAAACTAAAATATTTTTTAAAGCAATAAAATAAAGTAATACTTAGGAAAAGTTGTTTTTGGTTTGGCGGGGGAGAGGGGGGGTTGTAGAGACAGAGAGAGAGCAAGCGCAACCGGTAGAGGGAGAGAGAATCTTAAGCAGGCCCCACCCCCAGCACAAAGCCCAACAAGGACCTCAGTCTCATAACCCTGAGATCATGACCCGAGCCGAAACCAGAAGTCAGACACTTAACAGAATGAGCTACCCAGGTGCCCCAAACACATTTGGTTTTGATGGTACTTGTATTTTTCAAATTTCGGCATCTTATTGATTTTTCTGAAGTAATTTCTAAAGCAAGTGCCTCTTTGAAAATTGCTTCCCATTTGTCTTTTTTTCCCCCAAATTATGTCACTCAGCAGCTTCACCAGACCCAAGCCCGACAAGGATTTTCATATCCTACAACGCGAGGACCAAAAGCACCAGGCACACTGGGGGGGGGGGGGGGGAGAATATTTGCCCAGAGTGGACCCAGATAGGGAGATCTGGGCTGCATCTTCCCTTCCCCCATGCCCCAGAAGATCTAAATTTAGTTTACTGGCTATACTGCAATGACATTAACATGTTGCAGGAACAAGAATCAAGCAAAAGAGAAAAAAAGAAGCTTAATGTGGTGCGAGGTATTTTAATGCCATGGCAACTATGATGTCTTCTCTATTATTTAATTCACTTCCTCAGGCCAGGTTATTCTGCCCTCTCCTGCACTTCCTGTTGCCGTAACCAAATCAGGTCACCCTGAATTTGGGAGTCCTCTTCATGACTGCAGTCATGTCTATTTCCAGCAGAATGAATTTTCTCCATCTCTTCCTTTGCTCCCGGACCTTTATTTGGTGCCCTTGATGTTCCTGGTTGCTCTTTGCTGTGCACCACATGCTGTAAATGCTTCCCTTTCATGCACATCTCCTCCCCCACACCCTTATCCTCGCTGCTCCTCTCCCTGCCCCTCCCTCCAGCTTCTGCAGTTGTCACCAACACAGACCTTGATTAGTGACTCAGTAATTCAGAATCCAAGCACCTTGGTTCTCCTGAAAGTCCCATGCCTCTCTTCCTAGAGTAAGATAAAGGTCTCTCTCTCACGCCCCCAGATCTCAGTGCCATTAAGCTGAGTTGACTTGGGTCTTGAATATTCAGTTAGTTAGAGTTGTCCTGGCTTCTTCCCCTTTCCTTTTCCTGTGCGTGTCCGTGGGGTCTTCATGTTCTATTTAACTTTTCCCCAGGAAAATAATTTTTAGAGCCCACTTACAGTTGGAAACACTAAGATCCAGAATGCTTAACTGCCCAGTTGCATGGCTAGTTCTTGAAGGATACAAAATAAATGGGGTGAGAATTCAATCACATTGGTGAACGTGGTGGCGGGGGCAGGGGGGGGAACCTTGTTAAGGGGTGAGCAATGCCAAAATGAGACTGGATGATTATTTAAGAGTTCCTTCACCCATCCTGTTCTGGTCTCCTTGCGGGCAGTGTAAGCAAATAATCAAAGTAGAGCCAGGATATCAGCCACAGATCCAACAGGACCCCTGAGGTGTTCCTGCTTTCCTAGATCATGGAGACTCGGAAGACCACCGAGCAGGGCAGGATGAGGGATCAATGATCCTGGAGTCACTAGCTAGGGGTCACCAGCCAGCACTAGTGAATCCCACACAAGCTCCACATCCACTAGATTTTTCACAATTCACTTAGCGCATAGCGATGAATGGACAGAATTGTTGCCCCTAATTGTAGGAGGGTGCATAAGATACAAGATGCCTCTAAAAATATATTTACTGCAAGAGTTCTAGGAGTCTTCTAAGGAAGCACCAGCCTTCTCTGGGGAAAGACATGGGCAGTAAAATGAGTAAGATAGCTCAGTATTGTGACTGCTTGCTGCAGTGGGAGAGGGACTTACGTTTCCCAAGCTGAATGTGAAGAGAAGGGTATCTCCTTGGATGCAAAGGAAGCAAGACCGAGCAGCTTAGAAAAGTCACGCCTCGGTGTGAGCACGGAAGCAATCCCACCCCCAGCCCTGGCTGTCAGAGGTCCTGTGCAGCCCCCTCCGCCTGCCAGAGCTCGCTGCGGTGCTCCTGGATCTGCTGAGTTAGGAGCTGGGCAGTGCTGCTGTTGCTGCTGCACATGGTGATTAAGGGCTTTATTGATTTTCTAGCCCGTGACCACATTGGTGGGGACCGAGTACGACAGAGGAGAATGGCGGGGAGCCAAGTGCAAAGTGGGTTTATGAAATGAGCTCTCAATGAAGGAAGCTGTGGGAAAGAATGCGATGGAAGCAGATTTGGGGCCAGTAGATGTGGGAAAGTAGAACAACTCAAAATCACTCTTCAGACTTCAGCTAAAACAAAGCACTTTGCCAAAACACAGGAAGAGGATCTAGTCTGTGAGCCTCGGCGCTGTTTCTATAAAACTAAATATTCCTCTGCAAAATCATCACAGACAATGCTTAACCTTCATTCCGGACCAGGCACTGTGTTGGGTTCTACAGCCGCACGTAAGAATCAGTCAGTCTAGAGACAGAAGGCGATTGAAAACATACACAGGTAGATTTGTAAGAAGGTAAATGCATCTTAAGGGAACCATAAAAGCAATTTTACCTAAACTTTGGGCCCAGAGCCAGCAGGGATGAATGGTAGGGGAAGGGGCCTGGGGCTGTGTCCAGGCTGCTTACTGCCTCGTGTGCAGATCTGAAGAAGGTTCTCGGGGGAGCTTTCGCTCCCTACTGCCCAGTCTGGCAGGAAGGCCCTGGTGCTTCGCACCCCTACCCTTACAGTCCAGAGGGGGCCTGCTTCTGCGATAGGGGCTGTGTGCAGTGTTGCAGGTGCTTTCAAAGGAGCAGGTGGAACGTGAGCACGTGACGGTTTGGGTGCTCAGTACAGGCGATCTCACAGCACCAGGAAACAGCTGGACATCCTCCTCTGAACCTAAAGTTAGGGGCAGGACACTTGTGACGTCACTCATCCCCACGCCCCCACATACCTACCCACCATAAACCCAGAGTCTGTAGTTACACCCGTGTGTTGGGAGGGCCGATTTCTTCCAAGCCACCTTCTCCCTGCCTCAGCTCCCTCAGAGTAAAGGAATAAATTCTTTTTGCTTCCTTGAAGCTTTCGGCATGTTTTCTGCCTCTTGATAAACTGGAAACTGGGGAAGAAGAACTGGTGTGTTTTTGTGCATCATGTAACATGTAAGGGAGGAGATGATATGTTTAAAAAGGAAATAAGAAAAATATCACATAACTCAAAACCAATGAGAGACCAAGTTCGGTACCTGATAGCTTTTTAAAAAATCAGGAAAAAAAAAACCCTATTTCTGTGGTTCATGTTTGAAGATGATGTAACCTGAAGTAACTCTTTCATCTTCCACTTCAGGGACACCTGCTCTGCACAGCTTTGGAGCCCATGTATTTTACTGGAGGACTTTAGGGAGGTTGCACTTAAGCCAGAAGACTTCAGAGAGGTTTAGTCTAAGCCAAGGGACCTCAAAGTAGTCTAACCCCAGCTGGGGGGGGGGGGGTGGTAGTGGGGGAACCTCAGGGTGGTCAAGCCTAGGCTGGCAGTCCTTTGAGTGATCTAGACCAAGCTGGAGGGAACTTATACCAGCATGGCCTAAGCAGGAAGAACTCAGAATGGTCTAGCCTAAGCCAGGAGACCTCTGCGTGGTCTAGCCTGAGTCAGGGGATCTCAGAGTAGTATAGTATATGCCTGAGCAGTCTCACACTAGAGCAGCCTAAGCCTCTTCTCCCCGGCAGGAGGAATTTTCACTCTGTTCTAAAGATCCCAAGGCCCCTCTGCAGGTCAGCAACCCCAGGACCCAAGTATCCTAACTCCTGGTCCAGGGCCCTTCCCTCTGTTTCTGAAACCAGTCAAAAGAGATTGAAATTCCTGGCAGTGAATGGGACAAGCGTCCCTAACGTTGTTGTTGTTTTTGTTTCACAAAGAAAAACTGAATTTAAGAAGAAACTCACAATACTCGATAAAAATATCTAGCATTTAAGCACAAAGCCGAAAACAAGGCGTGGTCTCCGGGTGCTGGAAGTACTCTGAAATCCCCAAAGTCTCATTCGTTGTTCTGAAAACAAAATGGAACAACTTTCTTTGCTCGCTTCTGTCCCCTCCTCCCGTGCAGTAGCTGTTCTTGGCAGATGCCCAGAGCAGCACCCTGTAATTCCACGGTACATTGTGTACATTTGCATATCCATTTAACCAGCTATTTACAGCCGCCCTTTACCGCCACCTGTAAGAGGCAATGCCACAATGACAGTAAGTGGCTGGGCCGGGAACTGGGTGCCCCGTGATTTTCTCCACTTGAAGAGCCCGAATCTATGGAGTGTTTGGCACTTGGAGAAACAGGGAGACAGCTGGGGCATCACACGTACAGGGCGGAAGGCGCGAGAAGGAGGCGCGCCAGACGGAGGGTCGTTCCTCGTTAGCTCCACTCGGTGGCTTCTTTTCCACCACCACAACCGCGAGGAGGAACCTGCCGGGCCTTCCCTGCGGCTAGTCCCCTGCCTGATAACGAGCCCGCTGCCATTTGGATTTGCTGAATTCCCGAATCACTCGAAACGCCTGACAGTCCCGAGGAGGGTGGGGACGCGGAGCGCTGGGGTGGAAGCCCCAGCCCGGAGAGGAATCGGGGCTGGATGTCACCCCCTTGAGTCTGGGAAACCTGCTCACGGATGTGATGCGGCGACGCAGGGACACCTGCGCTCCCCTGCGTGCCTCACTCGTGCAGCTCCGGGTGGCAAACGGGGTAAAGTGGGGGCGGGGGCGAGGGCGAGAGGAAGTTGAGGTGCTGGAGCGTCAGAAACGCTGCCTTGGCTTCCCTTGCTCTTTGGAGGCTGTCCCGAGGCGGGGCTGGAGGGCTGGGCACGGGGGATTTTCCAAGTTGCCCCAGCACAGCTGGAGGGCGAGAGTTCTGAGCCCCCTCCCCCCCCCCCCCCCCCCCGGAGGACGGTAACCGGGCGGTCCCAAGTACCCGCAGGAAGCCCGGTGCGCAGGACCGCGTGGCGCTCTCGGAGCGCACCCAGCCGAGCAGAAGCAAAAGATAAACCCTGATGGGCTCGGGGGCTGGTTGGCTGGGGCGCAGAGTCAGCGCGGACTAGGAGCGCCTTTCGTTTTAAGGAGCCTTACTTCTGGGAAGGGACAGGGAACTGTCAATCAGCGAGGGAGGGAGCGCACCGGCGCTGGGTGATGTCAGCGGATCATCTGCTCGATAACAAAGAGGGGGTATTACAGGAGAAAGTTGCAGCGGCGGCGGCGGCCACGGCGGCACCCCGAAGCCTCGGCGGCTAGGGGCCAGCGGGCAAAGGGAGGGGGGGGAGGACGAGTGCTGCCGCAGCAGCTTAAGACCAAGGAATTGAAAGGGCTGTAGGGGGAGGCAGTGCGAGCCAGCCCCGACTGCCCCTCCTCTTCCTCCTCCTCCTCCAAACTCGCAGGGTTCAGCCCCAGCGCTCGCTCAGCCGCCGGGAGCACCCGGACGGACGGAGGCAGCTGCGCGGCCCAGAGCTGGGCACCGTCCCCAGCCGCCATGGATAGCGACGACGAGATGGTGGAGGAGGCGGTGGAAGGTACAAGCTTTTCTCTGGGGTTGGGGGAGGAGGCGCCGAGGGCTTGGAACGCGGAAGGAGTGGCGGGCTGCGACCCGCGCGGCGCCGGGCCCCGCGGCCGCCACTGTCCCCTACGCGGGTGGCCCGCTGCCCGGCTCGGGCACGGGCCGGGCAGCCACGGCCACGCCGCCGGGAGCGCGCACTGCGCGGTGGGGCGCAGGCCAGGAACTGGGCTCCGCGGGGCCGGGGTCCCCGGGAGGGTACGGCCGCTCCAGCCCGCCGGCCACCGCCTGCATCCGCCCTCGGAGTTGCGAACCTGCCCCGCACTCTGGCCTTCCCCCTTTGGGGGATGGAAGCCGGGGGGTGCGCAAGAGGACAGGCCCCCCGAGACCGGCGGTCTCGGCGGAACGACCCCCCGGCCCGTTTTTGGCAACCGCAAGCCCCTCTCCGGCTGCCAGCCCTTTCCTTCCGCTCGCCGCTGCGACCTGCGGTGACCGCGGCCGCGTCCGGGTCCGTCCCCCGGCGCAGCGCACGGGGCCGAACCAGGCACGTGGCAGCCGCGGCCGTGGCGGCCGCTTTTCCGAAAAGATGAAATCATTGCAGGGCAGTGAACGCTGCTCCCGACCCGGGGCTTGAACGCACGCCGACCGGGAGGCGGTGGCCCTTGCCTCTAATGCCCCCGAGCGAACTCAGTGAAACCACCCCTCCCCCTTCCTGCTTCCGAGCCCGGGTGCCGCCGCCGCCACGCTGTACAGGCGCGCCGCAAGCCCTGACCGAAATTGCTGGGTGACACTTAACTTTCTGAATTCCATGCCGTTGGCTGTGGGTGATATCACCGCCTTGGTGTCGTGTTTCTCCGCCCCTTCTCTTCTAGCGCCCCTCCCCCGACTTTTCTCGCCACTTTGTTTTGCTGAGTTTCTCCACCTCTTTTTTTTTTTTTTTTTTTGCTAGTTCTAAAGAGCGAGGTGGGGACGTTATACAATCTACTTGTTTGTATCAGGAGATGTTATGATTTGGTAACACTGAATATTGGAAAATACTCTTTAGCGTGTTTATTTATTTGATTCCAACCCAGACAGTGCGTCGTGATGTTTTGCAATGTTGTGTGGTATTATTCGAGAATATTTTAAACCAAGCATCCAAGTAAATGATTTTAAGCTTTTGGTTGAGTCTGGTTTCTATCTAATTTGTATAAACAAGTGCTCATAAAAGGTAAAGAAAAAGTATCAACACTGTACAAATGCATAAGGATACACTAATTTTTATAAAACATAACTGACTCTGTTTGCAGTGACCTCGAGGTCTTAATTATTCTGAATTTTCTCAGAATTATCCATCTTGGTGTGACTGTTAAAACTTACTCCTTTATCTAGTTTCAAAGGCTGGTTGTTGTTGTTTTAATTTCACAATGTTGTGAACTCACAGAACTGTTTGTCTAATAATTAAAGCCAATGTTGGGGGCTCAGGGGGCACCAGAGACATTGATTGAGAGGGTTCATTGGAAGCCTTCGTTAAATTTAAGTTATTGACATCTTGTGCCTTCATGTTAGGAAAGGTAAATGAAAAACATGCTCTCTTCGAATTGTTAGGGCTTGTTATTCTACAGAGTTTACTTTTACTTGTAAAATTTTAATGCAAGCCCTTGATCGCAGACAGTGCTCCCCAGGTTAGGCCACCTTTCTTTTTGAAGCCTTTTAGAAACACAAGGCCCAGTTGTCCACAGTCCCTGGGCTTCTTGTAAAATGCGAACAAGCAGCTTTAGAAATGTTTCTGTTGTTTTGGGGGATTCTGTATACAAACAAGAAAGAGTCTCTTATATAGGACGGCCATATACATTACTGTCCCAAATCAGAATGTGCTTGAGAGGGAGAGGGGTCATGGTGGAAAAAACTAGTTTAAGCTTTGAATGTTTGGGGCAATCCAGGACTCACGGTCACTCAGTTGTACCTGACAGTAAACAGGTAGAGCAGCGCAGAATCTTAGAAGCATCTAGAGCTCAAACTCAGTATCTGCAGCATGTGTGTGTACACGAAGTGAACTGTAGCAGTTGGCTTTTCTCCAGCCATTGTTGGCCTTTTTAGTGCCTCTGTAATAGTCTTTACTTATCATCTACCACATGCATGGGAGACTGGTAAAAGGCTAGTCTGAATATCTTGGTGTCCAAGAATCACCTACCTCTCTCCATGCACAGAGCCTCTGTTCTCAGCAGTTTGATTGTCTTCGCAATTATTATCATTGCTGTGATTGTTTAGTTCTTATTGTGTTCATGCTCTGTGCTAATGTTCCACACACACATTAGCCACTCCATCTTCTGAGGCGGGCACTAATATTATCCTAATTTTACAGAGGAGGAAACTGAGGCACAAATCCAAGGACACTCAGTGAGGTAGGAGATAAGCTTGGACCTCCAGAACCTCTGTCCCCCATACCAGACTTTCTCCCTACATTTTTCCTTTTTTTAAAAAAAAATTTTAATGAGTCATTCAAATATATGAAATACTTGGTAACTGAGTGTGGAAGCAACAGTTAAGTATTCTGTCAGTATCACTTCTTATCACTCCAGAGGTTGGTTCTGACAGAGTTCGGTGACCTTCAGAAAAATGTAGGGGAAAGAGAATTTAGCTTACAGCCCCTCCAACAGACTTCTTGTTTCTTCTTTTTCTTCCAACCTAGCAGTTTACTCTGGGGAAGAAATTGATCTTTGCAGGATCAGAGTTTATATGTTGGTTCTCTGTCAGGGTGGAACTGTAGCCTAGGTGAAGTTCTAGGCTCTGAGCAGATGAGTCCCGAGGGCAAAGGTGGGTGGTGGAGGGAATATCGGTGTACTCCTATTGGCTATGCGCCTTTGGGAAGGTAGCAACCCCTGGCCTCAGAGGGCCTGACAATGCCACCTGAGATCCTGCTGTGGCTTTTGAAAAAACTCTTCAAGGCTCATTGGTTCAGCAGGAAGTGATGTTTAGCTTTGGGAACAGAACTGTTTATTACTAGATTTCTTTCTTTGTCTACCCGTGGATACAAAGATGAATACAAGGTGGTCCTTAATATCATTTTAAATAAGCATATCATATCCAAACAGATGAATTATGGTGGCTGAGAAGAAGTAAGACTTACTTCCAGCTTGGGGAAGTGGATGGGGAAAGATTTTCCTGGAAGAGGTGGTCCAGAGTTGGTTCTGGTGGAGAGAGGAGCTCCGTGAGTGCACACAGGTTTGGCATCTTGTTGTGACATAGGCACATTCAGAGACGAATCATTCAGTTCTGCTAGGAGGGCCGAGGAGAAGAGTGGAGGCTAAGACGGGAAGAGGCTGTGTCATGGGCCGGTGAGGTGGATTGTGTGCTGAAAGCAATAGGAAGCTATATGGGCTTTTTAGAGCTGGGAATGTCAGGCCCAGAGCTCTGCTCTGGGAAGACGAACCAGCAGTGGTGAGCAGGATAAGGGATTGCCTAGAAGGTTCCTTGAAATAATCCAGATAGGTGGTTAAGCAGACAAGAAAAAATGGAAAGGCTCGGAGAAATAGAGGAGACACTGAGGAAGAACACTCAAAAGGAGGAAATGTCAGAATTTCCAGAACTATGGAGCCAGAAAGAAAGTAAGCATCTCAGCGTTCCACTGTCCCCAACTTCCTCAAAATGTTAAAAGTATTTTTAAGGCCCCCTAATATCTGATCCTGTCTGTCTCTAATAAGGTTGGCTCATGTTCTGTGCTTGGGAAAAAGGCATGCTCGGTGCACCGGGAGCACCCTCTCCCTGTGGGCCACGCATTAAAATTAGGACCCTCACAACTAATAATTGAGCTCTCACAAAGAATTACTCTCAAAAATCAAAGTATGTTTTTAACAACCAGTGTGAATGCATCCTCACAAGGGCATGTCCTTTGCACAAAACAGAATGTATTGTGCTTGTATTATTATGCTTGTATTATTATTACTTTTTTAAAGCATCCCTGTTCTACAAAACCAACAGTGCATGTAAGGGTCTCTTGTTCTGAAGGAAACACACACACACACACACACACACACACACACACACACACACACCCTGTTCTCAGATCTCCTGTGGGGTAAGCCTGAGGCAGTAAGCAGCCAGTGTCTGATCCAGAGGGAATTTCCTTTGCCCAAGTGTCCCATCATTGCACAAAATACAGGTCTGGTCTTGTGTTCTTACAAGGATACAGGAAAAAAGCTCAGAGGTAACTCCAGGGGGAGATTTTTAACTTTCTATCTGTTCAGTAGGTAATGATCTTTAGAACAGAGTGGAAAAAGTAAATTTTTCCTTCTCTAACCTCTGTAAATATTTAGAATCGTGCTGCGGACAGATATATGGCACACGAGCCAGGACAGCATTAGCAACACAGAACAGTCATTCAAGTGAATTCCCCTTGTTGTTTGGGTCTGGTGTTCAACCTCTGTTTGGTGGGAACTGGCCCAGAAGGCTGTTGGCTGTCTTGGAGCATTTTACAAATTGACCTCAATGAGAGCAAGGAGGACTGGTGTTTCTCTCTGAGTTAGGTAACGCTTGGAAGGGATAGGAATTCGGAATCAGGACATGCTGTTGAAGATCCTGGTGGTTTTTTTGAGAACCTTATTAACTACAAAGGCTTCTTCCGCTTCTCTTCCGGGGTCGTGCGGATACCTGCCCCTAGCAGTACCTTCTTCCGCCAGCAGCAAGGAAGAAAGGGCAGTTTGCCAGTGTGCCCTTCTCTAGAGAGAAAAGAAAGGATTGAAGGAATTGGGAAGGGGCTTTCAATATCATTAGCACGTTCAGAGTAGTTAGTGTGTTTCTTAGGTGCTTAGCATTGGCTTCCTCAGATGAGGCAATAAGCTTGGAATGTGGGGGGTTGTGGTAAGGTTTACTTTAGATAACAAGGAAGGACATCGCCCATTCGTTTGCACACTTTTTTCTTTTCTGTGTAGCAGTAGCCCCTTCCGTTAAACGGCCATTACTGACCGAACAAATATTACAGGATGTTATTATCCAAAGGGTGCTTGCATAAGAGTTGTACCAGAGGATCTTCTGTGTTGAAAGGTGACGTGAGGGCGTCACACCCCAATTTCTTCTCTTCCCTACAGTTCTTTCTTTGGAAATAACTTTGTTATTGTTTTGGTTGTGGCTGTTGTTTAGATACAAAGCTCTACTGCGAGGAGAACCCCTCCGGGCTATTAAATATTCAGGGTGGAATTCTTGAACGATCACAGCCTGTAATTTCTAGCTTTTTAACTGATCCTGTCCATTGATAACATCATCCTCCTTTTGGCAAAGATGAGAGGAAAACAAAACAAACAAGCCAACAAGGGGTCCTGCTGATAGAGGGACTGATAAAGGGAGAAGGAAGTGTCATATGTCACATGTCCACAGTGTCACCCAAAAAATGATGGGACATCTCTTCCTGGCCTGTGGAAAGACACATCGACATAAGCATCCTTCTTCATGGAATGGGACGGAGTGGTGTTTTTTTTTTTTGTTTTTGTTTTTTTTTTTTTTTTTTCCAACATTTATTTATTTTTGGGACAGAGAGAGACAGAGCATGAACGGGGGAGGGGCAGAGAGAGAGGGAGACGCAGAATCGGAAACAGGCTCCAGGCTCTGAGCCATCAGCCCAGAGCCCGACGCGGGGCTCGAACTCCCGGACCGCGAGATCGTGACCTGGCTGAAGTCGGACGCTTAACCGACTGCGCCACCCAGGCACCCCCGGAGTGGTGTTTTGCTTTCATCTCGCTGGGGATCAGTACTGGCCCTCACAGTGCTTTTAGTATGTTGTATGACACTTTAAATTTTCTCTAATTTTCCACTGCTGAGGATGCACCTGCAATGTATTATCCAGAAGTAGGACAGGACTGTTGTGAATGAGGAAAGGTGCAAATGAATTTACACTGGACTTCTTCCCCCTTGGTACTCACGAGTATCATAATAGTACTCTGGATGTCAAGTAGAAGAACAAGTTTCATCATATGTTAACTTTTTAAAGTCTGAAATACGTGAACTGTTTTCTGTGGGGAAAACAGTTTCAACTAATTAGTAACTGCCTCAGTATAAGGCTAAAATGATTATTCTGATATTTATACCTAAATTATAAGTAGAGTGCTAAATTCATAGAAATGTTAATCCTAACATTTCATAGAAGAAAGCTTTTAGCTATACACTGAGTGGTTTTTTTTTTCTATGAAAATACAAAAAAAAAGTATATTTAATTTACTTCGATCAGAGAAATGTTATCTGTACATGTTTAGGAAATAATTGTCCGAATTATTTCACATGACTCAAGTATCATTGAATATGTCATGTATAGTTAGTTTCTGGGGGAGAGAAAGCAATTATGGCCTAGTAGCTTTCTAACCACTAATTTCCTGGCTCCTTGTAGGAAAAAATTTGTGTTAAGAGGAAAGGAACCATATTGATTGTGATTTATTTAAGTAGCCCTGTTTTGCTGTAATATTCTAGGTAACTCATTCTACACAGAGTCAGATGTAGCAATAAAACAGTATATTTGTTCATTGTTATTTTATGTTTATGTAATCAATAACACAAGTGAAGAGGTTTTTTGTTCTTCATAATAATGCTTATTACTTAACCTCTCTTCTAAGAGATGATTTTTTTTTATCATGTTAGAAGAAATCATTTTAGGAGACAAAAGCATTCATTGTGGTGATATAGTTTGTGTTTTCTTTTATGTCTGTGAGCCATCTGGAAGCCACATTTAAGTGTTTAATGTCCCTTGCACTGCACACGGTGTTTAATGCTTTCATACCTTTTTCATCCATGACCCAGGTTGTTAACCCAGGAAAAACCAGTAGATTAATTATTGCCTTCATTTTCACCCACCTCCGTAAAATTAGCTCACCAGAGAAATTGGGGAGACATCAATGAGGTGACTCTTGGGTTTTAGGAAATATGTAGAGAATAATAAAAAAAAAACACCTAAATATTGACTGTATACATAAATGTTAGAATATACCACCAGTCTGTGATCCAGGAAGAACCAGCAATTTAAGGATCACAGTATAAGTGCTGCTGATGTTCAAAATCACTACTTAAATGGCCATGTAGATACTTCTAGCTGCATTTAAAGCACAAGCCCTCTGAACATCGTGGTAGAGGGTATATGACAAGGTTATTACTAAACATTCAAAGCTGAAATGAATTGCAACATAAAGCAGTTAGTTCAAGGTTAAGCTTAAGCTCAGGCTTAGAAGGACTAGGAGTTCATGTGTTAGTACAATGAGGTGTATAAATGTTAGGGCAGTTTGAGACATGGCTATGTCCCTTGTTGTTCAAATGTAACAACTAACAAGCAGTGAGGTTTTCAAAAGTCACCTGGCTAGCAGTCCTCCACATCATACTATATAATAAGCTATAAAATCATACTGTATACTGAGTTGTACAATTAGATAACTTACTGCAAAGATAATGTACCTTATAATAGACTATAAACTGGTGCTCAGTCACATTTCAATTAAGCATGATAGTTTGGGGACATTAATTCCAAACAGAAGCGGTGCTTCGTAGGGAAGTACTTGGTAAATTGAAACATGCAGATGTTATTATTGGTAATAACTTTTAGTCCCCAGTAACATGCAAGCTTATTTTTTTGGTTCATATTCTGAAACGTGTGTAAGTCCCTCTGCTGTGGTCCCCATCCATTCGCAAAGCGTACCTAACAGTCAAGTTGATCCTGCTGATGCAGGCACAGAGACCTTGACATTCACTGTCCCCTCAGGCAAGGAGGGGATGCTGCTCAGGGAACTTGCTGGCAGGATCTGAGCACGAACATTTCGGTGGGAGAGCGCTGAAGATGCTAAGGTTTGTCTTGCGGTTCCCTTTCTCCAGGGCACCTGGATGATGATGGATTGCCACACGGGTTCTGCACAGTCACCTACTCCTCCACGGACAGATTCGAGGGGAACTTTGTTCACGGAGAGAAGAATGGACGGGGAAAGTTCTTCTTCTTTGATGGCAGGTACCACTCACAGTTGTGTTTTGTTTTGTTTAGGGCGGGGTACCAAATTACTTTACTTGAAGGAATGGTACAAATGAAATTTCAGTGGATGTTTTAGTACAACTAATAGAAAAGGCGAAAGCAACCCCAACATGTAAGCACTGCCTTGGGGACCAAGAAAGTCACTTGTGCTGCTGTGGGGAGGCCAGCCTCAGGCTTGGGTCCGTCATCACTGCCTCCTACAGTGTGCTTGACACAGCCACTCTGTCACGCCAGAATCGGGGGCTCCCGTCGCACACCAGTTGGTTACGTGGGTCCCAATTCTTTGATGGATTCCACCTGCTCCTCCAGCGAATGGATCTCCATGAAGTCCCACAAATGGGGATTGTTTTTGTCAGGGGCCAGTTTGGGCAGTTCTCAAGTACAACACACTCAGTCCACTGCATGCAGCCCTTTCTCCCTGTCACGGTCGTGTTTCTTCCCATCCCAAAGGAAGATGCGGCCAGCTCATGGGTTCATGATTTCCTCAGCATACTCTGTCCTCATGAGATTAGTCAAGAAAATATTTAGCAAAGCTGTTCAGAACCACATCATCAGGGGTCATGCAGTGAGACCTGTGACAGGTAAACATAGGAGGCATACAGCTCCAGACCCACGGTGTTTGAAATACTGCTCTTTGGGATAACCTTCATTATGTGCGAGACCTTAGTGCTGTCTTAACTAGTATGTTCTGCTTAAAATATGTTTCCCAGCAGAGTTCTTGTTACTGTCCTTTCGCCTCCTACCTGACAACGCTGTGAAGCAGAAGCTCCTACCCCTCTTGAGATAGGTGGGAATGACTGTAGAAATGACTTTCTCTTTCGAGAAGAGTTGGAGTTGCACACACCCAGCCTTTGAACCATGACTTCTAAACCTTGTCAGCTTCAGAAACAAAGAGCAGCCACGTGAATTTCTCTAGCATTTGGAGGGATTCTGAGCCATGCGAGGACCAGCTCTCTTTCTGACCACTTGGTTGGGTAATGTGGAAATGGATTTAGCTAAAGCAGGTTGTAGGATTCTGCAGGGCACAGGGCAGAGCAACTGCTTCTAAGCTCTGGACATTGGTAATGAGCTGAAGCTTCCTAAAACATGGATTTCCTTTGGAAAAGGGAATGTCTAAGGTGACAGTTCAAGGGTGATCGAGAGACTGGCTTGTGATGCAGAATCCCTTTTCTATAGATGGAATGGTTTTTTTTTTTTTTTAATGCTTATTTATTTATTGGAGAGAAAGAGAGAGAGGAGAGCACACATAAGCGGGAGAGGGGCAGAGAGAGACACACAGAATGTGAAACAGGCTCCAGGCCCCGAGCTGTCAGCACAGAGACTGACTTGGGGCTCGAACCCACGAACCATGAGATCATGACCTGCGCCGAAGTCAGGTGCTTAACCAACTGAGCCACCCAGGCACCCCTGGAGTGGTTTGTTTAAAGTTTTTAACAGTCCCTCAGGCTCTCCCATTATCTGATACAAGGAAGTAAGGAAAGCAATAAAAACCCATCATAGACTTTTTGTTAAATTGTATTTTCATTATTAATTCCAACCTTCTCTTTCCCGTTGTTCCCAACCCCACACCACATCTCCTTTTAGCTGAGGTTTGCTTGCAAACTGTTCGTTTAAATAGCCAGATATTTCCTTTATTTTGCCCTGCTGTGGATGCCTGGCAGATACCTGGGTCCCATAGAGGACTCTTAAGATTTGATATCAATGCTTTCTTCTCTCGCGGTTCCTTTAACCTGTCCAGAGGGAAACTTTTCCTGCCTCATTTTCATAGCAGTTTATTTATACCTCTTTTCTGGAAAGTGTCACTTCTTACCTCCTGATGCTGCAGTTATTCTTTTATTTATTCATTCAACAAATTTATATCTCTGTAAATGTCTTATTTCCCCTATAAGACAGAGGTTTCCTTGAGGGTAGAATCTGTGTCTGTTTCATCTGCTAGTACATCATGGCACTTTCCCTTAATTTCATACTAACCAAAAAAAAAGTCTTGCTGAATGAGTATGGGAGCTGAAAGAAAAAGTAGGATTGTAGAATTCACCCAGAGCACCCACTCCACTCACCCACCCCCCACACACAGCCATGCTTTAAATCTGGTAGTTTGGTGATCATACCCTGTCATCCACTGACTCGGGGAAAATAGTCCAGCAGATTTGGTTTAATTTCATGTTGGTTACTTGCTTGCTTCCCAGACCTGACGCACAGTGTTGTAGGGCTAGACTGATCTTCCGCACCAGTGTGCTAAGAATGAGCTGTGTTGGCTCTAAGATACTGATCCTGTCTGCTCTGGGGGTAGCTGGGTGGGACCTGACACTTCCCAAGCACCTCCCTCCCTCTGTCAAGTTAGTAAGCTAATCCCTTCTGGCTGCGAGTAGTTTCATCCGTTTACCCCTGCGGTCAAGTGTACGTGTGTCACAACATGAAAAAGGTGAAGCACTATGCCAGGTGTTAACACTAGGCCAGTAACTATCTATGAAATAGAAATAAATTCATGGACTTTTTTTTTTTCTTTTTGAAGCACTAATTCATGAGTTTTTATACATACCACGCAAACACCTGTAGAGACTTAGGTCAAATACTAGAATCAAAGAATGATGGTATTAGCAAGGACCTTAAGAGGTTATCTTTGTTAGCCTTCTTCAGATAGATGGGGGCTAATATTTTGAAGGGAGAAGGTCAGTATCACTGCTTTTATGACATGTGATGTAGTGGTGTCTAAGTTCTTAAAAGGTCACTGTCACCTTCTTTCTTTTTTTTTTTTTTTTTTTAATTTATTTTTAGGACAGAGAGAGACAGAGCATGAACGGGGGAGGGGCAGAGAGAGAGGGAGACACAGAATCGGAAACAGGCTCCAGGCTCTGAGCCATCAGCCCAGAGCCCGACGCGGGGCTCGAACTCACGGACCGCGAGATCGTGACCTGGCTGAAGTCGGACGCTTAACCGACTGCGCCACCCAGGCGCCCCTGTCACCTTCTTTCTTAAGCCCAATACTGATCATATTATGAGACATCTGCTAAAAGGATTTGCCATAAACATTAGTGAGATAATCTTATGACTGAAAAAAAAAAAAAAAAGGCAGTGGAATCTCTAAGTCTTTTTAAGGTGGGTGTGAGATGTGGTCATGGAGAAGTCAGCAGTTTTTCCAGAGAATAGTACCCTAATTTACATTTGCCTATTTATTTTTCTCCCTACTGCTGCTCCCAATTTTCAGGGTCTGATGTATTGGGTAAAACAAAGTGGGGACCTTGTGCTTTCACTGCCAGTCAGGAGGCTTTAGTCTGAAAAACTTCCCCCCAAAAGGCTGAAATCAAGGTTTTGAAATCACAGCTGAGGAAACAAAAGGTAAAAACTTTTAGAGTTTTTACAAGCTGTTCACACCTGTAATGCTGGCTTCTGTTTCCACCAAAGGGTTTGTTTGCGATTGCCAGAACCTGTTTGGAAAATCGCAAAGTGGTAGCGACAGAAGATTTGGCCCAGTGATTCTAATCTTCTATGAAACCTGAAACTGGGTGTGGCATTTTTTTTTTTTAATTTTTTTTTTTCAACGTTTATTTATTTTTGGGACAGAGAGAGACAGAGCATGAACGGGGGAGGGGCAGAGAGAGAGGGAGACACAGAATCGGAAACAGGCTCCAGGCTCTGGGCCATCAGCCCAGAGCCCGACGCGGGGCTCGAACTCACGGACCGTGAGATCGTGACCTGAGCTGAAGTCGGACGCTCAACCGACTGTGCCACCCAGGCGCCCCCAGGTGTGGCATTTTTAAAACCCACTTTATGGAGGTGTAATTCACCTACGATAAGCTGTACATATTTAATATATACAACTTGATGAATTTGGAGTCAAGTATATATTTGTGAAGCCATGACCACAACCTCTGCCAAAAGCTGGGCATGTGATTTATGAGAGGGTTTCAAGCAAATATAAATTCATATCAGGGAAAGTCTAGAATCACTTTTCTACTTTACATACAATATGATAATCCTGAATAAGAATTTAAAACATTGAGATCACCAGGAAAATTGGCCCTGTTAAGTTTTCAACCAAGTTCCTAGATAGAAGCAGAATATTTTATTTTTTAAAATTTGCGGGTATAGTAAATACTTTTGGTAGAATAACAAACTTTAAGAAATACACCAGTGTAAGAAGTGAACACGCTTCCCCTTTTTCTCACCCCCACTCCCACGCCACAGAGATGCCCACTGTTGGTGGAGAATTGAAGCATCTTAAATATATGCAAGGTATGGGGCGCCTGGGTGGCTCAGTCGGTGGAGCATCCGACTTCACTCAGGTCACGATCTCACGGTCCGTGAGTTCGAGCCCCGCATCAGGCTCTGTGCTGACAGCTCAGAGCCTGGAGCCTGCTTCACATTCTGTGTCTCCCTCTCTCTCTGGCCCTCCCCCCGTTCATGCTCTGTCTCTCTCTGTCTCAAAAATAAATAAATGTTAAAAAAAAAATTAAAAAAAAATAAATATATGCAAGGTAAAATCAGGAAATAGCTATCTACTTCTAAATCAATTTAAATAGCTAAAATGTACATGGTTTGCCTTTTTACTATGATCTCAGCCTCAGACTGTTTGCTAGTTTTGAGATCTTAATCAACAGTTGGCCTTTTCTTTTAGATGGCAAAATGTAGAACAGAAAAACTTATTAAAACTGGCTTAAGTCAGAACCCAGACTCAGACCAGTCCTTCTTTACCAGATCATTTATCCCACAAATTAGGTCCATGAAAATGGACCTTAGTTTTTAAATTGTCTTTTCAAGCAGCTTTGTTTTCCATTTTCTCCTCCTCTGTAGAGAAATGAAGAAAGTGTCCTAAGACTAAGATTAGTTAATTGGTACTTAACATCGGCTCTGGTCCTGAGATGAAGGCATTTATGCGGTGAGGAGAAAGGAATCTTGAGGCTTTGTTGATGAGGCCCTGCAGTCTCTCTGGCCCAGTGGATTCGCTGGAGTACTGTGGTGGAGTATTATGAAAACGTTTACTGTGCAGAATACTTTGATGTACACATCTCTAATTTTTATACTAATCCCCAGGTCTGAATGTTCGTTTTTCTAAAAATTTTAAATGTTTTTTATTTTGTTTTTGAGAGAGACGCAGTGTGAGTGGAGGAGGGGAGCGGAGAGAGAGAGAGAGGGAGACACAGAATGTGAAGCAGGCTCCAGGCTCTGAGCTGTCAGCACAGAGCCTGACATGGGGCTCTAATCCATGAACCGCGAGATCATAACCTGAGCCAAAGTCGGCCCTCAACCGACTGAGCCACCCAGGCGCCCCGAATAGTGCATTTTAATGCATTTTTTTCCTTAATTGTTCTCATTTCAACCAAGATTTATGGATGTAAAGGCCATTTTGCAGAACTTTTTGAAATCTTAGAATGGTAACAAGAAAGAGGTATTTGGCTTTGGGCTGTGGAATATTAGGGAATTGTGCGGTTTTTAGCCTGATGATGAGTTAAAGTTGAGTGAATTCATTTAGTTACATTTTTTATATTATCGGTGCTCCCCCTTGATGTGCCAGTTAGATTTCAAAGTATTGTTTACTACTCCTGGTGTTGATTCCCTACACTAATGTGCCCAGCTAAGAGGGCTTTCTGTAGCTTGTCATTGGCCAAATAATCTAAGCAAAGGTGTCCATTTGGTGAGCCGCTGAGAAAGGCTGCCATTTTCCAAGTGTCAGGCCCATGCAGGATGTCTTGCGTTTGGTTTTTAGAAAGCACTTGGTCACATTTCAGGGAAACTGGAGCTGGAGTGGACTTCTGAAGTCATGTATTCCAGCCTCCCGCACAAGGCAAAAGTCCCTTCTATGTTCCTGATAGTCATCCAGCTTTTGCTGGAACCGGGCTCAACAAATAATTCATCCGCATTGTAATGAACTGTGCTGATGCAAGCAACAATTCCTGTGACATACAGGAAGCAAGGGAGTGGAAAAGACATGGAGAACTTTGATACCATTTGTTCCACTTTGGACACGTTCCCTTCATAACAACCTGTGAAGTAGGCTTTATAATCCTATTTTACATGTGAAGAAACTAAGACACAGAGAGGTTAAATAACTTGTCCAAGGCCACCTTAGTCAGTAGGAGCTGCAGCTGAGATTCAGGCCAAGGTGAGTTGACTCCAGAGCCTTCCGCTTCTCTCTACACCTACCAGTCTCTTCTAACGAGAAGCAAGGAAATAGCTCTGACCCTGACTGCCTTTCTTTCTTGCGTTAAGTTTACTTGAGGTCACTCATTAGCAGTAATTGTGACAAGTTCAGAGTCCTGGGGTGAATGTATTGACTTTCTCAGAGGAGCTTGAACAGCCTTGGTAGGAGCTTGGCAGATTGATGGAAAGTTTACTTGAAGAATCAACCCACGAGAGGTCTGATCTAGTGAACTTGTTTCCTCATTTATAAAGTGGGGATAATGATACCTACTTCTCCAAGTTGTAAAGATTGAATGAGAAAACCCGTAAAGACCTTGCAGAGTGGAGACTCCCTATGAGCTAATGCATGAGAAAACATGGATTTCTTTTTGTTTACTCTGTATCTGCATTTTTCCAGTTTTATGGAGATATTATGGACATATGATATATGTAAGTGTGAGTGTACAACATGATGATATGACACATTTGTATTGTAAAATGATTACCACATTCAGGTTAGTTAATACTTCCATCCACTCATATAATTACCTTTGTTTTTATTGTGATAATATTTATTTACTTACTTATTTTTAATGTTTATTTATTTTTGAGAGAGAGAGAGAGAGAGAGAGAGAGCTGAGGAGCGTCAGAGAGAGAGGGAGACACAGAATCGGAAGCAGGCTCCAGGCTCCAAGCTGTCGGCACAGAGCCCGACACAGGGCTCGAACTCAGGAACTGTGAGAAGTCAAAGTCAGATGCTCAACTGACAGAGCCAGCCAGGCACCCCGATTGTGATACGGTTTAAAATCTACTGTCTTAACTTTCAAGTATATAGTATGGTATTGTTCATTATCGTCATCATGCTGTACATTAGATCCTCAGAATTTATTCATCTTACAGCTTGAAGTTTGTCTCCTTTGACCAACAACAGCTCCTCATCTCCCCCTCCCTGAGCCCTGGGCAACTGCCCCTCTGTTGTCTGTCTTTATGAGTGAGGCCCTTTGAGATTCCACATGTAAGTGAGGACACACAACATTTGTCTTTGTCTGACTCATTTCGCTTAGCATAATGCCCTCAAGATCAAGGATGGATTATTATTTTTATTGTCTTTTATTATTGCTGTTACTATTATTTGCTGATAACAGTGGCTAGCAGAGTTTCCTTAGGATTTATTTTTAGGGAGCAAAACTAAATTTCGCTAATTGCTCTTCAGAAATGTTACTGTCAGGGGTGCCTGGGTGGCTCAGTCGGTTAAGCATCCTACTTCGGTTCAGGTCATGATCTCACGGTCTATGAGTTTGAGCCCCACCTCGGGCTCTGTGCTGACAGCTCAGGGCCTGGAGCCTGCTTCGGATTCTATGTCTCCCTCTCTCTCTGCCCCTCCTCCACTCATTCTCTCTCTCTCTCTCTCTCTCTCTCTCTCTTTCTCTTTCTCTAAACAAACAAAAATAAAGTTAAAAAATGTTACTGTCATCTTGAGCCTTTATAATAATCAGATACGACAGACTCACAGATCTATTAAAGGATAGAAAAAAACTTCAAAGACAAACAACACATTCTCTTACCTGGAAGCATGATAGTGTTCCATTCAGCTTGCATATCACACCTTAGAAGAAATTGAAGTTTCTCACAGATACAGCCCTAGTAGATGGCTTGGGTTTGTTGTTGATGTTCTTCTTATCTTTACTTAGTTTTCAACATTTTAAGAGATAATATGTAATATAATGCTGGATGTCAATTATATCAGACTTCTAAAAATATATAATATGTATTGTCATATAAAACGATTGCTGAAACAATGTTTTAATACTAAGAGTCACAATTTAATTTGGTTAGAAGTGAGGATTTAAAGTAGAATTATGATTCATTTAAAATTTCTCTCTTGGTTCTTTTTTTTTTAATTTTAATTTTTATTAAAAAATTTTTTTAATGTTTTTATTTATTTTTGAGACAGAGAGAGACAGCATGAGCAGGGGAGGGGCAGAGAGAGAGGGAGATGCAGAACCTGAAAGAGACTCCAGGCTCTGAGCTGTCAGCACAGAGCACGACACAGGGCTCAAACTCGTGGAGTGTGAGATCATGACCTGAGCTGAAGTCAGACGCTCAACCGACTGAGCCACCCAGGCTCCCCCCCGCCCTTTTTTTTTAAGTAGGCTTCATGCCCAGCACTGAGCCCAATGCCAGGCTAGAACTCAATGACCCTGAGTTCAAGACCCTGAAATCAAGAATCAAGTCCTAAAAGCACTTTTTGTATTCAGTGTTAAAGAAATTTTTAACATGATAATACAGTAATATTTGAATAAAATGCAGATGTGCAGGGCACCTGGGTGGCTCAGTCAGTTAAGTATCCAACTCTTCATTTCAGCTCAGGTCATGATCTCACTGTTCGTGAGAGGGAGACCCCTGTGGGGCTCTGCACTGACAGCACGGAGCTTGCTTGAGATTCTCTCTCTCTCTCTCTCTGCTTCTCCCCCAAAATAAATAAATAAATATTAAAAAATAAAATGCAGATGTGTCATTCTAGATAAATAATTATAAAAATTCCCCATTTCTTTTAAGTTAGTTTTTGTAATTTATTACCAGAAATTTAAGTATGAGAGCTTTGACAAAATAGGTAAAAATGGTCTGTGTGTATATGTAGGGAAAGAAATTTAATTAAAATTGATGTTTCAATTTTCTCCACATTTCTGGTTACTTGATTCAGTTGCTAGTGCCAGAAAAATCTAAATCAAAAGACCATTTTTGTAGTTTAACATACCAAAGAAACTGCCAACGTGTTGAAAGAGACTTTAAGAAAATACAAGTCAAGAACATTGTATTCAGTATGTTCCCATTTTTATTGAAACAGCCACAACAAAGGTGGGAAAGTACATGATATATACACAGGGGGAAAAAATCTTAAGTGGTACATGCCAAATTGAGAAAGAGTAGTGGGAATTTCTACTTTGTACATCTTTGTAGCGCTGGGGTTTTTTGGTTGTTGTTGTTGTTTGTTTTGCGATGAATACACGTTACTTTTTTCACTTAAAGGAGCATTTATTCCATCCTGCCATGCAATGGATCACTCATAAATTATTGCAGATAGAGGAATCTTTCTTGCTTGTTTTTTTAAAATTTTTTTTAATGTTTATTTATTTTGAAAGGGAGAGAGACAAAGAATGAGCCGGGGAGGGGCAGAGAGAGAGAGGGAGAATCAGAATCCAAAGCAGGCTCCAGGCTCTGAGCTGTCAGCACAGAGCCCCATGTGGGGCTCAAACTCACGAGCCGTGAGATCATTACCTGAGCCAAAGTCGGATGCTTAACCAGCTGAGCCACCCAGGCACCCCTTTTCTTGCTTGCTTTTAAAGTACATTTAAAGCAGTTTTATACATTTCTTTGACTATTCTAGTATCTCGTAACTATTTCCCCGATGCTGTTTTAAGCCTGGTTTCTCAGTAGAAAGCTCACCGTCAAACCCATGAGTGTGCATGTTTAATAATAATTGTTATTATTTATTTGAGCAGTCCCTATGTCCCAGACGATCTTCTAAACTCTTGATAGATATTAACCCATTTAATTCTTATAGTAGCTGCAGTTGACAATTGAAGAAATGAAGCACAGAGTTTCAGAAACTTTCCTAACTTGCAGACTGTATGCCTGTATACTGCATATAGAGAATACTCCCTGCACTTGAGTAACATTGTTACTATTGTTATGCTCCCTCTCCATCTTCTTAAAGCAAAATGAGCCCAGTTTCCATTTCCATTCTTTCATTTAGAAAATAACCACTTGAAGACAGGCTGTGTCCATATGTTAGAGCGGGGATGCTTGGATGGATAATGCCTAATTTGTTCCTATAAAAGGTTTTACAATCTAGAGAAATATGACACGTAAGTTGGCCATCATTAAAGACCTGGACAGTCCTGTGATGGTTCATGATGAGGCTCCAGTGAGAAAGATGGACCATGGCTGCAGAGGTCAAGGTAGACTAGGGGAAGCAGGGTTCCATGCAGAGAGTGGGTAGGATCTGGGTAAACGAGGATTAGCAGACTTCCTCCAAAATGCAACTCTCAATCCAATTTCCGCAAGAAGGATTAGAAAGCTACTTCTCAAGTATTCTCAGAGAGCAACAATTTAGCTGCCACAAAACAGTGCCATTTTTTCAGTTTATTTCTTTTTTGAATAGAAAAATGCCAGAGGCTTGAGAAGACTCATTTTTATCCCAAGGTTATTTCTGTTTTGAATGAAAAACCAGAAAATGTGGCCCACAACTTTTTTCCTGGATGTGTCCTCCGGGATTTATAACGTTAGGTTATAGGGGTGCCTGGGTGGCTTAGTCGGTTAAGCGTCCAACTTTGGCTCAGGTCATGATCTCTGGGTTCATGAGTTCGAGCCCTGTGTCAGGCTCTGTGTTGACAGCTCAGAGCCTGGAGCCTGTTTCAGGTTCTGTCTCTCTCTCTCTTTCTCTCTCTCTTTCTCTCTGCCCCTCCCCCACTCGCTCTCTGTCTCTCTGTCATTCTCTCAAAAGTAAATAAACATTAAAAAAATTAAAACAAAAAAGTGTTTGGTTACATATATTTTACAGGAAGAAGCAAGCATCTCATGGTATGGAAGCTAAGATATAAAGAGGTGTGCTTGGGCTCAGCGAATAAACCAGTGTGAGCGACGACTATAGAACAGGAGTCAGCAAACATTTTCTGTATAGGGTGAGATGGTAAATATTTTAGGCTTTGGGGACCGTATCCAGTCTCTGGTGCAACTCTGCAACTCTGCTGTTATAATATGAAAACAACCACAGAGGACACGGAAAGGAATGTACGAGGCTGTGTTGCAATAAAACTGCATTTACACAAACAGGCAGCAGACCGTGGCTTGCCAGCATCCCCTGGAAGAAAAAGTTAGAATGGCAGAACCTTTCACACCAGACTAAGAAGCTTTTATTTTCTTTCCTCGGTGACAGAGGATTTCAAAGCGTTGTCATTTTTATGGCCCTAGAGAACCCAGTTCATGTGATAACATGCCCCTTTTGTCATCAGATTTCATCCAAGCTATCATACAAATTTGCTAAGGGGGCTAAGCTGTTTCTTTCAAGCAGGTGCTGAAAAATAACGCAGTAAGTTTGCTCTCCGGTGCCTTAAGAATTTGCATTTGTGGGGGCGCCTGGGTGGCTTAGTTGGTTAAGCATCCGACTTGGACTCAGGTCATGATCTCAAGGTCCGTGGGTTCAAGCCCTGCATCAGGCGCTGTGCTGACAGTTCGGAACCTAGAGACTGCTTCAAATTCCGTGTCTCTTCTCTCTCTGCCCCTCCCCAACTTGCACTCTGTCTCTCTCTGTCTCTCAAATATAAATAAACATAAAAAACTTTTTTAAAAAAGAATTTGCATTTGTGCAGCTTTGTCAGTCGGGCTAAGAGGGAAATAGCTGTTTGTTTTGGTGCTATGATACTAACGAGGACAGGCTCCACAGTAAGAGGATAGGACAAACTCCTGGGGATGGTTATGGGGAAGTATGTGCAAGTCCATTTTATTGTTTCAGGGATTTGCAAGACCCATGCCATGTAGATTTGATCTTCAACCTGAGAAATACTGGCAGACTCGTCTGTCGGGATAATTCTGCTCAAACATACACAGGAACGTTTTGAATGCTCCCTGAGAATCTAGTCAATAGGGTTCCCAGGTTTAGCAAATAACAATCCACAGCACCCAGTTAAAACAGCATTTCAGATAAGCAACGAGAAATATTTTAGGATAACTGTGTTCCCTTCAATATTAGGGACATATTTAAACTACAAAAACTATCTGTTGTCTTTCTGAAATTCAAACCTAACTGAGCATCCTGTATTTTATCCACCCATCCTAACTGTGAAGATAGATGACGAAGTTGTTTTTCGCACCATCTACTGCATCATTGCGTCCGTTGATTTAGCTATCTTTTGACAGGGTTGTTGTTATTTTTGTTTGTATTTATTTACCTATTTTTTGGCTGTTGGGGGAGTCTAATGACGGTCGAATCTCATTAGTTCCAACCTCACTGATACAGAATGGTGATTACTTATGCAAGGGCTATGCTAAAGTGCACTTCATTCTCTTCATGAATTTACTCTGCCTGTTTATCACTGGTAGTACAAACAAAACTGAAAGAGAACTATTTATCTCCTTGGGAGACTACTGATAATAATTACAGTGTGATCAGGGGCTACTGTGTTGTTTAGACTGTGCTTTTCATTTAATAATTACAGCTCACTCTGTCATTCAGTAAGCAAGACAAGACCTTACCAGGCACAGTCAGGTGCGACCACCTTAGTCCTCACGGCCCCCTTTGCGTCCCATCTGTCCCCACTACACAGTGTGTGCCTGCCAGCCTCTCCTGTTTGTTTATTTTGTTCATCATGCTCTCTAGAACCTCCCACAATGCTCGCTACTTAGAAGGCACCTATAAATGGTTGTTGGTTGAATTGATGAATGAACACTATCTGCAGGTACTAAAACAAACTGTCTTTGTTGCTAATAAACATCTTACATTTTAAATTTTAAAACTTATTTGAGCTGGTCTTTCCCTTATTCCAAATTGCTGTACATAAAGGGAGTTTTTGGTGAAGTTAGTTTCCTTGCATAATGACCTTTGAGAGGCTGAAAACATACTGAAATTCCAAAAGTGTTTTATGAGGAGCGATGGAGAAGTTATTGTAGTATCACCATGAGCACCCCCGTGAGCTTGCTTCTGTTCTAGAAGTATGGGTCTCGACACTGTCGGGCTACTAATGATATTAGCAAGGCTCAGCCTGCAGTCTTCCTCACTTGCCCCCATTTGCCCTGATCATGCGCACACACACATGCACACGCACACATGCACACGCACGCATTTACTTAAGTAAATTCCCATATATCACCCAAAGAAATGGAAGGGGTTCTTTGATTGGCTACCAATTATGATTGTCACCCATAAGTAATACATTTAATGACTTAAACAAACACGTAGACATTTACATTCTAAACCACTTTCGTATTATTAGATACTTATATGTACAAGCAATCTAAAAGAGCTTGAGAACTACCAGTGAGGTCTGGACCCCTCTTGAGGGAGTTAAACATCAATGGTTTATGTGTGATATGCCACCATTTCTATTGCCCGGTATGGGTCGGCATCTTAGCCTTAAAACGTATTCAGATGAGGCTTGTTCTCAGCTTCCACCTGTACCCTTGTTCTTCTTTATTTCTGCCAGCAGAGAAAAAGGATTAATAGGAACCAGGAAGTTAAGAAGTAGATCTCTCTCTGTCTCTAATGCTACCTGTATCTCGGGAGTGTTTTTCCCAGCGATCTAGGGAATTCAGGAGATGGGCTGAATACAGGTCAGCATCAAACCAGAGCTGGGCATGCAGTGCCTTTCATGTGGTCCTTTCTTTTCAGAGAGCACAGTCATGATCTGACCATTCCCTTTTGTTCTCCCTTCTCTCACAGCACCCTGGAGGGATATTATGTGGACGATGCCCTACAGGGCCAGGGCGTGTACACTTACGAGGACGGAGGCGTTCTCCAGGGCACGTATGTAGACGGAGAGTTGAATGGTCCCGCCCAGGAGTACGACACGGATGGGAGACTGATCTTCAAGGGGCAATACAAAGATAACATTCGGCATGGAGTCTGCTGGATATACTACCCAGTAAGCCTGGTGACTGTTCATTTTGCTGGAATGTAACATGTTTCAAGCCGATGCTTTGACTCCTCACAATGAGGAGTAACATGTACTCTCTATGTTAGAAAATACCAATCTGTGAAATTTGAGACTCACAGGAGCTGAAGCCACCAGCTTACAAGGTGTGCCCCTCACTGTTACTCACTGTCCACTTAGATTGTTGATCTTAGCAACTACTATTCATTCCTCTTCAGTGGTGTTTTGGAAAGGAAAGAATAGTCGTGATTCAAACAAATCAATCGGGACAAAGTGGCTTTATTGTACCACTAATAAAGACCAAAAAAATGCATGCTTTTTAAGAATAGTCTTCTGATATATGGAAAGAGATGGAATATTTCATTGTTGCACTTCATTCTGGTTCTCATACAGGAGACTGATCCAGCAATCTCCATCTTTTGGGACTTACCGCACTGTTATTACTTGATTGTACAACCCTACTCCCTACTTTATAAGTGATTTATGGCTTATGTTGTTTAAATTAAGGTGATTAAAGTTAACTTGCCTTTGAGTATGTGGTAATATTTCCCAATATTTCTAGGGTTTACTGGAGCAAAAAGATGTGGCAAAACTCATTGGGTTGGGAATTAATGCTCTAATTGTTGTTTGCATTTCAAATATCCCATCTGTTATTAGTTAATTTCCAGAAAATGTGTCAGAAAATAGACCTTAGAAAATATTTTATCTAAAATTTTATTTTGTCCAGGGCACCTGACTGGTTCAGTGAGTAGAGCATGTGACTCTTGATCTTGGGGTCATGAGTTCAAGCCCCATGTTGGGCAAAGAGCTTACTTAACATAATAATAATAATAATAATAATAATAATAATAATAATACTTAATTTTGTCCAGAGCTTAAGTCAAAATACAATTTTTCTTACTCTGAGACCTATCTTCTTATGATTAAAAAAAAAAAAAGATCTATTACAGGTATAACAAGAAAAATAGCCCCCAGCTAAATCTACTTACACATTATTGTTCTTTAAAAATAAGTTATACTCGGGGTGCCTGGCTGGCTCAGTTGGTGGAGTGTATGACTTTTGATCTCAGGGTTGTAAATTCGAGCCCCACATTAGGTATAGAGATTACTTAAAAATAAAATCTTGGGGCGCCTGGGTGGCTCGGTCGGTTAAGTGGCCGACTTCGGCTCAGGTCATGATCTCACAGTTTGAGGGTTCAAACCCTGTGCCGGGCTCTGTGCTGACAGCTCAGAGCCTGGAGCCTGCTTCGGATTCTAGGTCTCCCTCTCTCTCTATGCCCCTCCCCACTCATGCTCTGTCTCTGTGTGTGTGTGTGTCTCTCTCTCTCTCTCTCAAAAACTTAAATAAAAATTTAAAAACAATTTTTTTTAAATAAAATTTTAAAGGGGCGACTGGGAGGCTCAGTTGATTGAGCGTCTGACTCTTGATGTCAGTTCAGGTCATGATCTTGCGGTTTGTGGCATTTAGTCCCGTCAGGCTCTGTGCTGACAGCACGGAGCCTGCTTGGGATTCTCTCTCTCCCCCTCTCTCTGCCCCTCCCTCGCTGTCTCTCTCTCAAAATCAACAGATAAACTTTAAAAATAAATAAATAAGTAAAATATTTTTTTAAAAGTTCTACTCTAGGAGCAGGGCAGAAGGAAAGAATACCGCAAAAGATCTTTTAAATGATTGCCCAAACATTTAACATATCTTCTTAGTAGGCTCTGCAATAGATCAAAAGTCCTTTCAGTCACTGCCTACAGGGCAAGCAGGAAGAGGGAAGTGGTGCAGGTTCTTAACCAGCTTAGGAAGACAGAGAGTTTTGTTGTTTCAGGAGTAGGCCGATTGAGCATCTTGCCGCCTGGCGCTGGGGATCTGCCGACGCGACAGTAAATCATGGAGTCAGGGAAAGTGGAACTCTGTGCGTGCAGTTGGGTATAGGGAAGAGGCAAGATAGGGATTACCAGATCCTCCTACTACTTGTCATCTTACTTGTGACTAGGATCAATTAAAGTCTCTAGAGGAGATCACCTTTTGTATGAATCAGCCTGCTGTATTAATTATTATCTTATTAAATACCCAGAGAACACTCTGCCTTAGGAAAGAAGCACTGGGGAGTTATAAGCTTTCAAAATTAACCTGGGATAACACTTGCTTTATATACAGTATCTGTTGGCAGTGGAGAGGGCTAATGACATCCCTCTTCTCTCTGAATTCAGAACCCATTAAGAAATAGACCTAGGTGTCAGAGATCAAAAGGTCGATTTTATTATGACCGTGTTGGGTCGGAGACGTGCTATCGGCCCAAAGTCAGAATGCACTTCAATTCCTTCCCCCTCTGAACGGAACAGTTGGACCAGCTGCAGATAGAGCTCTGGGAAGTCGCGGGTCTCCCCAGGGAAGGAGGGCCTGCCCGGGGGAGCTTCCCCAAGGAAAGGGCAGGAATGGAGAGGGGTGCAGGTACAGCCTGAGGGCACGGACAGCTTCCAGGACAGGACCTCTGGGGGCAGCAGGCTTTGCCCTGTCACCTCCACCTAATAGATGGGTGGCGGTGGCCATCAGACCCCGCCTTCTCACTGCTCAAATGAGTGATTCCTTCTCCCTGAAGGGGAGCCTCCTAGCAAAGGAGAGAAGGCAACAGCTTCCTCCCCAGCACTCCCTGACACAGCAGACAGGCACCTGTTTTGTGATACGGGGTCAAAGCAGAAACAAGGGGAGGAAAAAAGAATGGCTCCCCTTAGAGTATTTATAAGCTTACTCTCAGGACAGCTTATTTCTTTCAGAATTTTACCTTGGAACAGTGACGTCATTTTCAGTTAAAAGTGTTTACGTCCTGTTGGAAATAAAAGAACCTCTGCTGTATCATACTAGACAGAGAAATTCACCACCACCACCCCCAAACCAGAAGTTTAGAGTATTAAGGGAGAAAAATCTGAGACCCTAGAAAGACAGAATTCTGTACAAATAACTGGTAACGTTGGCTTACATTAGTTACAGCATATGAGAAGCAGAAATGCCCTAACACCGTTCTGCTCAGTAATCACCCCTGAAAGCCTGAAGGCACATCTTGCAGGAAGTATCATCCCCGTTTATGCTGGGTTATTAAGAATTAACTCTGGGAGGAGAAAGAGCAATAATATAGCTCTAATGCGCTTTCTGTCCGTGAAAAATGCTGCCAAGTATTTTTCTTTTTATGAAAGTGCTGTGATTCGTTTTTAAATTTATAAAGTCTTTTCTCCAAAGAGCAATCAGACTATGGAGAACTATAGAAATAACGTACCTGATGTTATTTATTCCTGCTGTCTCTCTGTAAGCAGCCGTTGGGATCACTCAGAAGTCATCCTGTACTACTGTCTTTGAGTAGCTGTTTCTAGAACCTTTGAGTTGGAGAAGTAACCAAGCATTTAGAATATGTCATGGCACTACTCTTGTTACATCAAACCCAAAGAGGTCCCAGATTTTCAAAGTTATACCATAAAGACCTTCCGCATGAGCAGTAAAGAAGGAAACATTTCTTGTAGTCTAGATTCAGTTATTTTTTGATTAGTTATTAGATTATTTTTTGGTATCCCAGTTCAATTCAAAAAGTATTTGTGGATCACCTACTATGTCCCTAGCGTTTACCAGGCTACAGAATTGTATGATAGCCTCTGCTCTGAAGTATTTAATGACCTTTAGGAATGAAAGCAAGTGACAGTTAAACAGGAAGCACAGCTGGCTTCTCTCCTGGAAGGAGGCAGAAGGGAACAGTAAATAAAGAAAAGTGGGAAGAAAGTGGTGATGGGGGAGGGAATAGAATTCAGTTGATTTTTTTTTCACTTTTCCTTCTAATGCCATAAAAAGTGGTGGTGTAGGATTCTTAGAAAGGCAGTGTCCAGGGGCGCCTGGGTGGCGCAGTCGGTTAAGCGTCCGACTTCAGCCAGGTCACGATCTCGCGGTCCGTGAGTTCGAGCCCCGTGTCGGGCTCTGGGCTGATGGCTCAGAGCCTGGAGCCTGTTTCCGATTCTGTGTCTCCCTCTCTCTCTGCCCCTCGCCCGTTCATGCTCTGTCTCTCTCTGTCCCAAAACTAAATAAACGTTGAAAAAAAAGATTTAAAAAAAAAAAGAAAGGCAGTGTCCAGAAGTCCTTTTTTTATCTGTTAGAAAATGCAGGGGCACCTGGGTGGCTCAGTGGGTCGGTTAAGCATCTGACTTCAGGTCATGATCTCACAGTTCATGGGTTCTAGCCCCACGTCAGGCTCCCTGCTGTCAGTCAGCACCGAGCCTGGAGCCTGCTTTTCAGATCCTCTGTCCCCATGGCTCTCTGCCCCTCCCCCACTCACACTCTCTCTCTTTCCCTCTCAAAAGAAAACATTTAAAAAAGGAAACTGCAGACAACTCTCTTTACTCATGTACACTAAATTAATTCTTAAATACATCTGAACTAAAGATTTTTTTAATGGACCAGAAATCCAAAATACCACATAGAGAAGTGAAATGGTATGAACAGTGAGTAAAACCATCTTGCCACAGTTCCTCATCACATTTGGTATGGGCCCAAAGTAACACTTATTGTTACATTTCCTTTAAATGTTTGTAACTAATATTACAAATACAACGTATGTTCTTCTTCAAAAACAAGCCAAGAGAGAGTGTCAGTAACTTGTCACCATTGCAAAGTGCAGCTTGGTGTCTGACTCCCTAAATCAGGCTTTCTGTGCTTCTCTGCATGTAACCTCTAGCCATTTATTTGTATGGGGTTGGATGGGAAAGTAAGTATGCGTCAGGTTTTTCTCTGAGTTCTTAAGCTGTTACGTTAGTGCTATCCACGAAGGGAGTGCACAAGAAAAATTTCTTGAAGTCGTGCCGTGTGGATAAATACTATATATAATATTTTCTGGCTTTTGGCTTCTCCCATCAGGATGGAGGCAGCCTTGTGGGAGAAGTAAATGAAGACGGGGAGATGACAGGCGAGAAGATAGCGTACGTGTACCCTGACGAGAGGACCGCACTTTATGGAAAATTCATCGATGGAGAGATGATAGAGGGAAAGCTGGCTACCCTTATGTCCACTGAAGAAGGAAGGCCTCACTTTGAACTGATGCCTGGAAGTAAGTTGGATCTGCTTCAGAAGCGTGCTCTAATTCCAAAGCAGGTTGTTAGGGCATAATTGAGAGAAATTAATTTCCTTGTCTAGTCCACTTTAATCATGCATTAGTCAGCTTTGCTGCATAACAAACACCTTAACATCTCAAATACAGGTGATAAGCTGTACTCCAGCTGGTCTGGGGTGGGCTGGGCTGGGCATGGCTGGACTTGAGGCTTCTTATTGTATTGTGTCTTACCGGTCTTAATTCTGGGGCCATCTGAAGGGATGTTGGTGGCCTGGGTCAAGATTTTCCCAAGTGGGCCACAAGAAGTCAGAGCATGAGCAGACACCTATGCTGCCTCTGAAAGCTTGGCTTGGAATTGACATAAGTTCACCCACTTTTCATTGGTCAAAGCAAATCACATAGTCAAGCCAAACATCAATGAGACGGGGAAATATGCATTTCAGTAGCAGATGCTAAAAGTCACATGACAAGAATATAGCTATATAATAATACAGGGAAGAATTGAAGAAATGACGGCAGTAATTCCATGAATTTCAAAAGATTAGTGTATCTCAGAAAAAGCTGAAATACAGTTCAATGATATTAAAGAATCAAATTAGGTAGATCTCCAGGTTGTACAGATTGTAAAGCTGATTCAGCCCGAGCTCTGATTGGAAAGGATAAATGCATAGTGGCATCTTCACAGGACACATACTGGACACAGGAGTGAGCCCAGTGGAATCATATTAGGAAAAAATCCTATTTCCTTTTAGTTTTTTTTTATTTTTATTTTCATTTTATTTATTTATTTTTTGTTTGTTTATTTTTTTTTTTTTTTGAGAGAGAGAGCTTGAGCAGGGGAGGGGCAGAGAGAGAGAGAGACAGAGAGAGAAACAGAGAATCCTAAGCAGGCTCCACATCCATTGCAGAGCCGTAGGCAGGGTTCCATCTCGCAACTGTGAGATCATGACCTGAGCCAGAATCAAGAGTCGGGCGCTTAACTGACTGAGCCACCCATGCGCCCTCCCCCCATTTCCATATAGAAGTACAATACGGCATACTAAATGTTTTTTTCTGCATATAAAATTATTTATTGTAGAAAGTCTGGGGGAAAAAAACAAAGAAAAAAAGAAGCTGTTTATATTGGTCTGATTCCTTGAAAACAACATATGCGTGTATTTCCAATCTAAGTTAGGTTCTAAGAAGAAAAAAGTAAAAAAGATAATAAATCTAGGCACTCACATTCCTAAATAATATTTAGCTATTTGTGATCTGAAGGAGAATCTCCAGAGGAGAATGTCCAAAAATGGGAAATCTAGCATTTATAACTTGAGTTGTTTTAAATGTCTCAGTTTTTATTTTTTTTAAGTTAAAAATTGAGGCAGCTTAAATGTGATGTGGGATTCTGGGTTGGATCCTGGAAGAGAAAGAGGGCATTAGTGGAAAAACTGGTGAAATCTGAATAATGTCTGAAGTTTAGTTAATAGTAATGTAGCTATGTTGGTTTCTTCATTTTGACAATCATACCATGCGACATAAGAAGTTAACATTATGAGATGGGCGCCTGGGTGGCTCAGTGGATTCAGTGACTGACTCTTGATTTTGGCTCAGGTCATGATCTCACGGTTCGTGAGTTCGAGCCCAAGTCAGGCTCTGCTCTGATGGAGTGGAGCCTGCTTGGAATTCTGTTTTTCTCCCCTCTCTTTGCCTCTCTCTCTCTCTCTCTCTCTCTCTCTCTCTCTCTCAAAATAAATACATAAACATTAAAAAAGAAGTAGAAGAAGTTAACATTGGGAGAAACCATGAGGGATATTGGGGAATCTCTGTACTATTTTTGCAACTTTTCTATAAATTTTCAATCATCCCCAAATGAAGTTGTTTTCATTTTAAGTGAAACAGTAATCTTTGCACTTCAAATTCTCATATCTGTGCTCTTCACATGTGTTCTGAAAGGAGACAGTGCCACAGTCTTTAGAAATGAAGGGACCTGGGCCAGGGGAGGATCCCCAAATGGTGATGCCAATTTTAAAACTTCACAAGTGGCAGCGTGTTTTAGTGGCAAGAGCCTTGAACTTTGGAGTCACCTCATTTAAGTTTCAGCTTCAGCATTTGCCACAGTGTGGTCTCGGGCAAGTTCTTTATCCCTTCGGAAACTGTTTCTTCATTATAAAAGACAGGTGCTGGCAGCGACTGTAAAAACACCATAATGAAAGTTATTGTTATTATTACCTTCTTCTTAGTATAAGTAAGAAACAGATTTTGGGAAGTGAGGGTAATAGTTCTCAAAGGGTATTTTTTTTTTTTTTTAGAACTCCTGGTTGTAAATGATGAACACCCTTTTCATTATAAGGCCACAGTAAAGGTCGGGAGGAGGGGCATAACTGGTGAGATTCTGGCAGGCCTGTTAATTTAAGGATACATTGAGCAATTTGGGTTTCACAAAGGTCAAGAAGCATGGCTGCTTTGGGTGACTGACAGGACACAGGTCTTCAGTGTTCTTCACCTCTCCCCACCACACTCCCCCAGCCCCTCTCGTTACTGTCAGTGAGCTGCGGACTAACCTACAGATGAGGTCTGACAGGGCCATGCTGCCATCTGGTCCACCATGGGGAGGAGAAAAACGTAATGCAAACACCTCACACAAAGTACTCCCAACCTGCCCCTCGCCGACCTCTCCCACCACACCCTTTCTCTTTATGCTTTTGTAACCACAAACTGCTTCTATCTTTATTTACTTAGAGCACATGTCAGAGAGGGGCAGAGGGAGAGAGAGAGAATCTTAAGCTAGCCCGGTGCCCAGAGTGGGGCTCAATTCCACGACCCTGGGATCATGACCTGAGCTGAAATCAATAGTCAGCCACTCAACTGACTGAGCCACCCAGGGGCTCCCCATAAATTGCTTCTAGTTCTCCACTTACCATGCGCTGATTTCTTCGTTATGCCTCAGGCGGGATTTTCTTCTTGCCTTGTCTCTTCATCTCTCGACAAAGGAACTCCTTTCTCTGTTAATTCCCATTCTGTCTTTAAGGCTTGGCTCACCTCATAGAATTAGTGACTGTCAAGTGAATGAATGAATTCTGGTCAAAGGGCATAGTATAAACTATAGAGGAGAGGAGTAAAACTAAAGATTGTGCTCCATTTGCCTGGAGCAGATCTAGGAAAAACAGGAAGGGACATTAAGCTGGAAAAGACAGCATCAGCTCCTTGAAGAGCAGCTGGAGGTGTTTCTCCTCTTTGCACCTGCATGGTCCCTAACACAGTGCTTTACATGTAGTTGGCACTCTGTACGTTTGGGATGAAAGGTTTAGTCTAAAGAAGGAAGGTGGAGGTTCATAGATTTTCTGTGCAATACAACATGTATTTCACAGAAAAGTTTGGTTGAATTGTGTGGGTTGTTTCTTTTTTAAACTAACTTCCTTTAATGGATTGTGCGTTGGTCCATTACCAGTTTGCTCCCAGATGCAATTCTTGTCCACATGTCCTGCTTTCATTGCAAGGGGCTTCTGCCGCTGGCAGGCCACGTTTCCTAGGGTCATGTGCATTGGCTTCTCTCTGGGTTTGGCCATCGGGAGGCACTGGCCAAGGGCATGGAGAGGAAAGGAATCAGGGAGAAGATCTCTCTGTGTCCAGCAGTGCCTCCAGCAGTGGCCTGTCTCCTGATTCCATCTCCCAACAGGAAGGTCCTGCATCAATCCAACTCTAGAACCCCAGGCACACCCTCTCCGCCTTTGTCCCTCTGGCTTAGGGCTGTATGGCTTCCAGTTCTTGCCAGTTTCTGGGCTCCTTACCTGCCCGTTTGGCTTCTCAGTTCTTCCGTGCTCTGTATAACCAATTCCCTGAGTGAAATTCTCTCTTTGAAATACTCAAATGGTCTGTTTCCTAGCTAGACCTTGACTGATCCTGATTGCTTTTTAACTTTTAGTTTGAGACATTGATTTTGGATTTTGTGATTGTACAAAACAAAAAAAAACTGAAAGAGGACCTGGTAACCACTGGTAACCACCGAGGAATTGCTTACTGGGACTATTTGTGATGTCTTAGTGCCTAAAAGAATTTACTTTACAAGACTAAGCCCATCGGTTCTGAAATGTGCTTCTTTACTTACTGTGCAGTAGAGCCTCGGATGTCTTCAGTGTGCTCTGGGAAGGCTCTCTGAGGCTGGTCCTTTGCGGAGAACCAGTGTTAAATCTAGGACAGTTGTGTACCTTAGTTTCTGGAATAAATTACTGACTTGCTTCTGAACAACCTTAATAGAAATAAGATGACTGTGTTTTTGCTTTATCAAAAGCAGTTCTGTTCTTAATTCTGGTGAGGCTGGATGTTTATTTTTAGTGAAGGAGACAATTGCCAGGGCTGGGTGGTTGGAGTCTACAGACTGTGTCTACTGGGAAGAAAACCACGAGAAAATTTTAAAACCATCACTCAACCTGATCTGCCCAGAGAGATCTCAGAATTTCATGACAAAGCATTTTCTTGATTAAAAACTTTAATTGCACAAGCATTTTTTAAACCATTTGAATAAAGACAATTCAAAAGCAAAAATGGGATTTTAAGAAATACATACGATGGCTGTTCATTAAGACCTAAAAATGCAACTCAAAAGCAAATCTAAAAGCCATTCATTTATATTGGAGAATTTGGGGGTGCCTGGGTGACTCAGTTGGTTCAGTATTCAACTTCAGCTCAGGTCATGATTTCACAATTTGGGAGTTTGAGCCCCCTGTCGGGCTGTGTGGTGACGGTATGGAGCCTGCTTGGGATTCTGTCTCTCCCTCTCTCTGTGCCCCTCCCCTGCTTGCTCGCTCTCTCGCTCTCTCAAAATAAATAAACTTAAAAAATTTTTTTAATTATATTGAAGAATTTATTCCAGGTACTATGACTTTTATATACACATACATACACACACACACACACACACACACACACACACACACATATACGTATATGTACATATACTTATATATGTGTGTGTGTGTGTGTGTATATATATATATATATATATACACACACGTGTATTTATATATATGTATATAATTTATCGTCAAATTGGCTTCCATACAACACCCAGTGCCCTCCTCCGTGCCCATCACCCACTTTCCCCTCTCCCCCATCCCCCATCAACCCTCAGTTTGTTCTCAGTATTTAAGAGTCTCTTACGGTTTGCCTCCTTTTCTGTAACTTTTTCCCCCCTTCCCCTCCCCCCGGTCTTCTGTTAAGTTTCTCAGGATCCACATATGAGTGAAAACATAGGGTATCTGTCTTTCTCTGCCTGACTTATCTCACTTAGCATAATACCCTCCAGTTCCATCCATGTTGCTACAAATGGCCAGATTTCATTCTTTCTCATTGCCAAGTAGTATTCCATTGTATATATAAACCACATCTTTATCTGTTTGTCAGTTGGTGGACATTTAGGCTCTTTGCATAATTTGGCTGTTGTTGAGAGTGCTGCTATAAACATTGGGGTACAAGTGCCCCTATGCATCAGCACTCCTGTATCCCTTGGGTAAATTCCTAGCAGTGCTATTGCTGGGTCATAGGGTAGATCTATTTTTAATTTTTTGAGGAACCTCCACGCTGTTTTCCAGAGCGGCTGCACCGGTTTGCATTCCCACCAACAGTGCAAGAGGGTTCCCGTTTCTCCACATCCTCTCCACCAGGTGCTATAACTTGAATAACACTTCATTATTTAACTCATTCTGTCCCATGAATACATAGAGACGCTGTAAAAGTTCTTCCCTAACTCTAATCCCTGGATTGAGATTTTCGTTTGCTTTTCAGGTTCGGTGTACCACTTTGATAAATCGACTTCATCTTGCATTTCTACCAATGCTCTTCTTCCAGATCCATATGAATCAGAGAGGTAATTTTTTTTCCTTGTGGTTTTAATAGCCCTGTTTATAGGAGGTTAAATAGCCCTAATGGTGGGAACTAATCCTTCTTTGTGGCTGTCTGAAAAAAAGTTCATATATTGTAATGAAGAGTGTTTTTATGCTCATATAGACTCTGTCCCTGTGAGAGAGTTTCTCCACCCATAAAGCACAGAACAGCCATGTGTCAGTCCCAGAATGAAACTTCTACATATAGACAGCTGTCGGGCTAGGCAGCCAGCTATGCCCTACCCAGTTGTCCCCTTTTTGAGGGCCCTGGTGCAATGAAAGCCACATGCCGGCCTCTAGAGCATTTCACCTTCTTTAAAGCTCTGTCTAGCCAAGGCAGGAACCAGAATGCCTCCTTTACTTAGCATAGCTGAGAGGATCTGGAACACAAGACATTTTCTTTATTCACTAAGAGAGAACAGGCATGAAAGAAAGACAATATAAGAAGCATAAAGACATTCCAGCTTATAAATGACAAGCTTCCGATTCTATAAGCTCATTCCCCAAGTGTCAAGTCCCATTCCATTTCATCTTCTCTAAACTCCAGTGCTCAGTTCTTGGTATGACTTGCTCTGGTACTCTCCCCGAGATGCTTGTCCCCTAGCAGCTGGCCTGCTCCTGAGTAAGAGTGCCATCTGCAGTTGGCCTTCTCTTTGCCTCACTCATTTGTTAGCCTGGCTTACAAAGCACGACTCCCATTCACTTTTTGTTCTGGTCCCATCTGAAAAATGGGCCACTTCCTTGGTTTAACTGACAGGGCTCCCACCACAATGTCACAATGAATGAAAAGCCTCTTTCTTGATACAAAGCTGTGGTCCATTTACAAAGGGAAGGGTTTGGTCTCTTGTCTCTTGCCTACCGGAAACACAAAAGCGGGATAATCGTATGTATCCATCTTTTTTGTTACTTTCGTTGTGATGATGCTGTATAATGATACCCTCAAAACCTAACAGTGGTTTATGAATGCAGAAATGTTATGTTACACTCATGATTCTGTAGGTTAGCTGCGGTTCAGCCACTTTTGACCAGGCTCAACTTGGCTCAGCTGGATGAGGCTGGACTTCAGATTTCAAGTTGGGTTCAGGTCGGTTTCACATGTCTGTATTCCAAGATGCAGGCTGAAGGAGCAGTGGCCTCCTGAGGCATCTTCTTCTGGTGGAGATGAATGGAAATCGCAGAAGACTGACAGATATTTGTCATCCTCTTAACACCTGGGCCCTGGCATGCAGTCCTCCTGCCCATGTCCCAGTAGCAAAGCAGAGCATACGGCCAAGCCCAGCATGGTCCCGGCAGGGGTACATGGTCTACCCACCATGAAGGAGGCAAGGTCACATGGCAAAGTAGCAGGATGTATAATTCTACCACAGGGAAGGAGTAAAGTTGGAAGCAATAATTTAGTCCTCTAGTCCATAAAATAAGCGTAAGACCCATGGAACAAAAATTAAAGATGAGCATTTCCACCAGAGTCATTAGATCACAGCACCCAAAGAACTGGAATGTTAGTTGTTCATGGGGCATGCACTCTCTTATTCAATCCAGTTCAATAATGATGAGTGAGTGCTGTTTTCCTGTAAACCAGGGATTGGCAAACTTTTTCTGTAAAGAGCCATATTGTAGGTCCCTACTGCAACGACTCAGTTCTGCCTTTGTAACGCTAAAGCAACAAGAGACAGCAAATAGGCGTGGCCACGTTCCATAAAACTGTATTTCCAAGAGTGGGCAGCTGCCAGATTTGACCCTTGGGCCATAGTTAGTGGACATGTTATAAACCCTTTTGTTGGGAAGTGCATATTGAATATGTTTTACTAACTGTCAGTGTTTCAAGTGAAAGATTCATCTTGGGGCTTAATTAAAACAGCCTTTCCTTCCTATTTAGCCCTGACAAATGGGCATAGCTTGAATTACTTGGGAAATGTTTACTTGTCCAGGAAGACAGTGAAAACACTCATTAACTAAAAACATGATTTCTTTTTAAAAAAAACCTCTTATCAAATGTTGAGTTGCTTTATGAATACAGTGAAGCCTTGAACAACACAGGGGTTGGGGCACCTCCCCTCTCCCCCACTGCACACAGCTGAAAATCCACATATAATTTTTGATTCCCCAAAAACTTCACTACTAATAGCCTACTGTTGACAGGAAGGCTTACCAATTACATAAACAGTTGATTAACACATATTTTGTATGTTATATGTATTATATACTGTATTCTTAATAAATATTAGTATTTCTTACTATTTACTTACTATTACTTACTTAGTATTTCTCTAGTAAGCTAGAGAAAACAAAATGTTATGAAGGGGGTGCCTGGGTGGCTCAGTCAGTTACGTGACCAACTTTAGCTCAGGTCATGATCTCTGCTCATGGTTCGAGCCCCGCATCAGGCTCTGTGCTGACAGCTCAGAGCCTGGAGCCTGCTTCAGATTCTGTGTCTCCTCTCTCTGCCCCTCCCCTGCTCATACTCTGTCTTTGTCTCTCTCTCTCTCTCTCTCTCTCTCTCTCTCTCTCTCTCCCAAAAGTAAATACATAGAAAGAAAGAAAGAAAGAAAGAAAGAAAGAAAGAAAGAGAAAGAAAGAAAGAAAGAAAGAAAGAAAGAAAAAATGTTATTAAGAAAGTCATAAAGGGGCGCTCCTGGCTGGCTCAGTTGGTAGAGCGTGCAACTCTTGATCTCAAGGTTGTGAGTTTGAACCCCATGTTGGGTGGAGAAATTACTTAAAAATAAAACCTTAAAAAAAAAGAAAAGAAAAGAAAAAGTCATGAGGAAGAGAAAAGACATTTGTGGTACTGTACTGTAAAAATCTCACACATAGGAGCACCTGGGTGGCTCAGTCAGTTAAGCATCTGACTTTGGCTCAGGTCATGATCTCACGGTTCATGAGTTCTAGCCCTGCATCAGGCCCTGTGCTGACATCTCAGAGCCTGGAGCCTGCTTCGGATTCTGTGTCTCCCTCTCACTCTGCCCCTCCCCTGTTCGTGCTCTGTCTCTCTCTGTCTCAAAAATAAATAAAAACATTAAAAAAAAAATTCCACATATAAACGGACCTGCATAGTTTACACCCATGGGTCAACTATATATAATATTCCCCATATTTGAGAGCATATTTTAAACAACACTCTTTTTTTTTTTAAGTTTTATTTATTTATTTTGAGAGAGAGAGAGTGCGTGAGCAGGGAGGGGCAAAGAGACAGAATCCCAAGCAGGCTCCACACTGTCAGCACAGAGCCCTATGTGGGGCTTGAGCCCTCGAACTGTGAGATCATGACATAAGCTGAAACCAAGAGTCAGATGCTTAACTGACTGAACCACCAAGGCACCCCCTAGACATCACTCTTAAAAGGTACATAAGTAGCAGTTCCTCAATTTCTAATGCCAAATGTTAGGGCTTAACTTTCCTTTCTTCCTTCCTTCCTTCCTTCCTTCCTTCCTTCCTTCCTTCTTTCCTTCTTTCCTCACTGGATTACTATGAACTGATGTTTTGGGTTCAGTAGCCATACTATGTTGATGGTTGATATAAAAAGTAACATATCAAACTGAAAGAACCATCGTTTGACTCTTTTTCCTATTTAGGGTTTATGTTGCTGAATCTCTCATTTCCAGTGCTGGAGAAGGACTGTTTTCCAAGGTAGCAGTGGGACCTAATACTGTTATGTCTTTTTATAATGGAGTTCGAATTACACACCAAGAGGTGAGTGGGGTAGAAGCGGAGAATCAACTTGATTGGCTAACGGGCTTTGTTTCAAACACTCTTAATTTTCCTGTTAGCCCCTTTAGTATTCCCTAGAAATATGAAAGAACAGTCTTTTTTGATAAAACTGGTGGGATATACTGTCTCATAGCAGTCTTTGGACTGCTGTCGCAAAAATACCATTCACAGCATGGCCTATAAACAACAAAAATTTATTTCTCACAGTTCTGGAGGCTGGAAGTCCAAGGTCAACGTATTGACAGATTTGGTGTCTGGTTGGTCCACTTCCTGGTTCATGAATGGCCCTCTTGTCATCGCAGCCTCACATGGCGGGAGGGACAGGGGATCTCTCTGGGGTCTCTTTTAAGTTTCACAGCTATTTAATCAAAAGTGGGATATTGCCGTGAATGAGACAGCAATTGCTTTGCACTGTGCTACACCCAGTATCTGAAAAATTGAGATCCAACTGGACTCTGTTAGTAATTATTATGATCTTGCACAGGGCACTGTATAGGCAGGCCCCCTCCTGTTTGTGCGAAAGTCACACAGTAGCCTGCATCCAGCCAGGAAGTGTTCTACTGCCAAAAAAAAAACCCAAAAAAAACCCAAAAAGAAAACAAAAACAAACAAAAAAAAATGAAAACAAAAAGTTAAAGAATAATCCCCTCTTGCCTTTAAAATACAACTTTGATATATTTTCCAGAATTCATGTGTGTTTTTGCTTCTGTTTCTTCGCTTCACAATGAACTTCCTTACATGTCTGCCTAAGGGCAGAAAGTCGATGCTTTAGCCTGGCTTGTCGTCTTCATCTGGTCTCACTTGCATTAAGCGTGTAGGACTTGGGCTTGCTGGTTCTATTGCTCATTCATGTCTTCACTTTTTTACTTCCTGCCGTGGACTGCTATGGGGGAAATGCCATGAAATCATCAAGTGTTTGCACTTTCAAAGCCGTTGTACCGACAAGGATGGCTTTGCACTCAAACTGAGCCGTGGTCGGGCACGCGGTATCCCCTGGTCATAGCCAGACTTCTGTGTCTGACGATCCAGGAAATTCAGCATATGAAAGGTGGCTCAGGATATTGACACGCTACTTATTTATTCTAACATTAGATAACAGACAACAAAACTGAAGCCCAGAGAGGGTAAGCCATTTGCCCAAGGTCACAAATACAGTAACCGTCAGAGTTCAAGCAGGATTTCAAACAGCGGAATCTGGCTCCAGGCGAAACTCACTGTGCTGTACTGTATAAATGGATGGGCACCCTCCTTCCTGAAATTTAGATTCTATTGGGGAGATAAGAAAAATACACAACTGACAGCAACCTAAAGTAGATGGTATCTCAGTATCACGTGACAGGGCTGGAATATTAAGACCCGTGAAGATTTTTTTCACGTTCATCACTGCTATATTCCCTGCACCTAGGACAGTGCCTGGCATGTGGTAGGCACTCAGTAAATAGTTGTTGAATAAATATCAGGTACAAATAATAGCCCAGTTGTAATTTAGGGGCAGGAGAGACAGTACAACTCTGAGAGTCAATAGTTCTATATAAAAATGTGATCCTAGGGGCACCTGTGTGGCTCAGTCGGGGAAGCATCCGACTCTGATTTCGGCTCCAGTCATAATCCTACGGTTCATGAGATCAAGATCTGCACTGGGCTCCATGCTGACAGTGCAGAGCCTGCTTGGGGTTCTTTCTCTCTCTCCCTCTCTCTGCCCCTCCCCCCCACCTCAAAAATAAATAAATAAACTTAAAAAAAAAAGTGATCCTATTTACTCTCAAAAAACTGTTCGGCTGGCATCACCAGATCCTGGGCTGTGGCTTGGGGTGGGGAAGTGGCTTGGAGAAGGGAAGCCTATTAGTGAATGAGCCCTAATGTAGGTAAGAAAGCACACTGGTAGCTGGGGACTCTGCTGGTCACATTGGTCACCCGCTTGTAACAAAGGTGAAGGACTCTCCTGAAACACAGTTTTGCATTCTCAAGTTCTGGTTCCACTTGATGTTCTTACTTTTGTTTTACTTTTGCCTCATCTTCACAGTAGGGGTCCAAGGGATTTGGAGGTTGATCAGAGAAACAGATAAGACCACAGGAGGCAGTAGCACACAGGTTTTCTTGTCACTGGGCAGTGCTTAGACAGGGCGGCAAGAGACAGGATGTGCTCCCAGCATGAAACGGTCCAGAAGCTTGTGCACGAAGGCCACAAACAGAGCAGGAGGAAGGCAGGGAACTCCCAGGAAAGAGAGGGGCAGAGAGGGGGCTTATGTGTCTAGGTGACCTGGGGTACGGCGAGGGGTCTCTGGGCCAGAGACCTCCAAATGACACAGGCCGTCTGGGGGCTTTATGGTGCCGGAATTATCTAATCTACTGATGGCAGATGTGGGGTCAGGTGTCCCCAGGAAAGCAGGCCCTGAATGGCTAAAACTCTGCTTTGTTTGGGCCCTTTAAAAAACAATTGGATGTGTAATGGGGCTCCTGGGTACCTCAGTCCGTTGAGTGTCCAACTTCGGCTCAGGTCATGATCTCTCAGTCTGTGAGTTCGAGCCCCGCATCAGGCTCTGTGCTGCCAGCTCAGAGCCTGGAGCCTGCTTCAGATTCTGTCTCTCCCTCTGTCTCTGCCCCACACCCCCACTCACGCTCTGTCTGTCTCTCTCTCTTTCAAAAATAAATAAACTTAAAAAAAAAACAATTAGATGTGTAAAAATTTGAGTTTGGTGCTGGAAGGCTTTTGAAGTAACAAGTCTTAGCCTGCAGTGAAGAAATAAACAACCTCGGGACATCTGGTTATATTTTTGTGTGTCTTTTAAGGGACTTCAAATCCTTTTTTTCATAGAAGATAAAGAAAAATTAATACATTGTAAGTTGAGCTGCCTGGTGCTGCCCATAAATGGCTTTTGCACCATCAGTGTGCAGACAGATGCCTTAGGTTCTTTTCACGTATATAACACTCAAACCATGAAACATAAGGACAAATGAGTTAATATTGCTGATGTTCTTTGAGATTTAGGGAGAATGGCTATCTCTAATGTTTGCTTTCTTGTTTTCTACAGGTTGACAGCAGGGACTGGGCCCTTAATGGGAATACCCTCTCCCTCGATGAAGAAACGGTCATTGATGTGCCTGAGCCCTACAACCATGTATCCAAGTACTGTGCCTCCTTGGGACACAAGGCAAATCACTCCTTCACTCCAAACTGCATCTACGACATGTGAGTATGACACCGAGCTTCCAGGGCAGATCTAGGTCCTATCCGCCAGGGCCCTGAGACTGAGGAAGGCATGTAACAGGTGTCATCCCGCCCCACGGAAGGCCGCTCCCTCCAAGTTACCCTCCCAGGACCCTCACAGTTATGACCTGAAACTCAGAATCTAACTAGCTCCTCCTCTGGCCTTAGTAGGCCAAGAAATGGAAAAGTGCTTGGAAGGGTAGAAATGCTACAGAAATACTGTACTTTGTGTGCGCTGTTTTGTTGATACTTTTTTGTCCTTCCGTTGTCTCATTCTGGGAAAGTAAGGGTGGTGTTATACTTGAAATACTAGAAAAATTAAAATTGTTCTGCACAGTGGAGATTAGTGAACTCTTTTAGGTGTGTGAAAGGAAGGAGGAAAATAAAACGCTAAAGCTTAGGGCACAAGGTCTCGGTGTTGGAAAAGACCCCTGAAATCAGAGTCCGCATTATTTGACAATACAGAGGAAAGAAATACTGTCACATGCTACAGTGTGGATGAGCCTTGAAAACATCATGCTAAGTGCAAGAAGCTAGTCACATAAGGCCCATAGTGTATGATTCCATTGGTATGAATTGTCCACCACAGCAGGATTCATGGAGACAGAATATAGACCAGTGGTTGCCCAGGGCCGGGGGGAGTGGAGGGAAATGAGGTTAATGGCGCATGAGCATGGGGTCTCTTTTGAGGGTGGTGCAAGGAACTAAAATTAGACAGTGGTGATGGTTGCACGACTGAAACCCACTGAACTGTATACCTCAAATGGGTGAATTATGAGGTATATAAATTGCATCTCAACAAAGCTCTTATTTTAAAAAGCCAAATAGGGGCGCCTGGGTGGCGCAGTCGGTTGAGCGTCCGACTTCAGCCAGGTCACGATCTCGCGGTCCGTGAGTTCGAGCCCCGCGTCGGGCTCTGGGCTGATGGCTCGGAGCCTGGAGCCTGTTTCCGATGCTGTGTCTCCCTCTCTCTCTGCCCCTCCCCCGTTCATGCTCTGTCTCTCTCTGTCCCAAAAATAAAAAATAAAAAACGTTGAAAAAAAAAAAAAAATAAAAAATAAAAAATAAAAAGCCAAATAATCCTACCTCTCAGAGTTTGAGCCTCCACTTCCACCTGCTCGTAGAACCTTTTCTCGTAAACCTCCAGCGACGGGGAGCCGCCCTTGAGGGCAGCTATCTGGACAAACTGAAGATTTTATGAAACTAGCTTTTGGGCTCTGATGATTAGAATGTTGTTTCCGTGGATACTAAGTGGGTTTCCTGGAACAGCCAGCCCTTGGCCCTAATCATTTCCCTTTCTCGTGCACTATGCCAGTCTCTCTTCCCCATAGCAGCCCTACAAATATTTTAGAAGTTTTCATATACGCCTTGAATGTCCTCCTTCCAAAGTGAAGCGTCTGACTATTCCTTGGAGGGTGTAGTTGGGATTCCTTGTACCGTCATCATTGATCTCCTTAGCTCAGTTGGAGAATGCCAGATCCTCCTGGGGGCCAGGCAGCTGCGTGCAACCTTTTCTGCTCAGTTAGAGCCTGCAGTCCCTCAGTGTATTGCTTGTTAACAGAAGCAGGATTAGATCCTGTGCATTTAATCTGTGGGAAAATTGCCAGGATTTGAATGTCCCTCCTTGCATCCCTGAGATGGCTTGAAAATTGTTCTGGCAGGGACTTGCTCCCCTTGGCACCCAGAAACAAGTACTGAAGCTACAACTGCTGTTTAAAGGGCAGGTAGAAATGGCAAAGGACATGTGTCATGTAAAATGAAACGGACACTGTTATTAACTCCAAGGCTTTCATGGCCAATGTGAGTTAGGCCAAAGCATCGTTCCAAGCTGCACACAGCTTACCAACAATCTTTTAAAGCAGTGGTAACTAGCGATAATAAATGCTACTTAGACTGCTCTTTCAAAACAAATTAGTTCTGTGATTTCATTGCAAGGACATGATTTTTCTCCCCAAAAGGAAGAGAGCACAGGAGACAAGGGAGGGAACCATTTGTGCAGAATCAAGTCCCTGTACTCTTTAGGGTTATTTTCTTTGAGTCCAATGTGAAATACTAGTTGTTTGGGGTAATGGGAAGACTACCTGAATAATAATATAATATAAAATTCAGAGACATGGGGCACCTGGGTGGCTCAGTTGGTTAAGCTTCTGACTTCAGCTCAGGTCACGATCTCACCCTTCATGAGTTCAAGCCCCGCGTTGGGCTGTGTGCTGACAGGTCAGAGCCTGGAGTCTGCTTCAGATTCTGTGTTTCTCTCTCTGTCCCTCCCTCCCTCCCTCTCTCTTTCTGTCTCTCAAAAATAAACACTAAAAAAGAAATTCAGATACCAATTCATGGCATTCATTTGTCTGTAAAATCATTGGTATTATTATGCACACTTTGACATAAACAAAACAATATCCCATAAGCTGTAGTCTGATACAAAATGCCAAATGGACTACTTTCCTAGTTGTAAATATAGGTAACTTGTCACCAAGGGGCCAAACCACTCGGTGCAGAGGTTTGCTTTGACCAGTAATTGTGCTGCTGGCGTTTTCTGAGCACTTTAGGCTGGTGCTGTGCAAACAGCTTCTCCTGAATTACCTCATTTAGTCCTCCCAGTACCTCTGTGGGGCAACTTCCGTTACTGTCCCCTCACTCATGGACAGGAAACTCGGACCTCTTAGTCCAAGTGGCTAAGTGTCCTTAATTGTTGTGCCTTAGTGCTTGCCTTGGAGAATCAGCACCTGAAATTGAGTTTTTTTTCAGGGTGTCCATTTTCTACTCTTTGAAAATAACAGTAACACGTAGGAAAATGAAAATAGAAGAGGGTTGTAACAGAAGTCTTAGGCTTCTCCCAGACTTTTTCAGTGCACAAGAAGATTAGCTTGAGCTCCATTTCAGGGGTATTATTATTTTTTTAATTTTTTAACCTTTATTTATTTTTGAGACAGAGAGAGACAGAGCATGAACGGGGGAGGGTCAGAGAGAGAGGGTGACACAGAACCCGAAGCAGGCTCCAGGCTCTGAGCTGTCAGCACAGAGCCAGACGTGGGGCTCGAACTCACAAACCCCGAGATCATGACCTGAGCCAAAGTCGGACGCTTAACCGACTGAGCCACCCAGGCACCCCAGGGGTATTATTTTTTTCATGAAATGTTTTAATTTAGAGACAAAGAGTTGTGATTTTCATAAGGAATTCCTGAGTTCCTGGGGCAGGGATGGATGTCTGCGATGGGGCACAGTGTGAGAATTCTGTGCGTATGCACATGCTCACACACAATGCACATGTAGTCACTTAGAGTAGCTGAGTCCTCTGTGCCAAGTATTGTGTGAGATGTTTTATATATGTGATCCTATTTTGTCACAATGACAACTCTTACAGGATTAGGATTACTAGTATTACCATGAATTTGCAGGTAAGGAAAGTGAGATTCAGAGATACGGAAGTAAGCTCTCTGAGAGGGGGCAGTAATAACGTGTCGAACCAGGACTCATACCAGAGTCTTCTGACCCTGAGTCAAGAGTGCTTTCCAGGAAAGATGACACCCACGTGGGGTGAACATAGAGACCCCTGGGAGTGAGGGTGAGGTTGTTCCTTTGTCCACCACGTAAAAGATGTCCCTACACCACGGACACACTCCTTTCCTCACCACCAATAGAGGGAACTAGCCAAGTACTTCCTATCATGGTGCATGTGCCAATCTAACTTAGGGTCTGGAAACTTCTCCTTTGGTGTCTCAATGTCCTTTGCTCACAATGTGACTATAAACGAATGAGATTTATTTGACCGATACATATAGAAATAAAGCAAATTTCTTTTTGGCCATGCCTTACATACACGTATATATCCATTTGGGGTTTCGGAAGCCGTTAGGTGAGCTAAGTCTGTTACTGACTTATCTCCTATTCTCCCGCAGGTGTTATGGGAGTGAACCGGGTTGGGAGCCTTTGGTAGAGGAACGTAGCCATAGCGTTAGCCCTGCCTCAGGTTCTGAGACACCCGCAGCTGCTCCCTTCACAAGATGCTTCACAGGGAAATATTTAAAAGGCAGGTTGGCAGAGAGGTCTAGGCTTCCCTCTTGGAAAGAAATCTTCATCTACTTTTATGCTAGAAAACAACACTTCCTCTGTCTGTATAGTTGGAATACAGAGTTTTTTGCTTTTAAAAGTCCGGAGGGCTCTTCCTTACAGCTCCCAAAACACCCTGATAAAGCCTTGCCCACAAGGTACAGCCGGCTCATGGCCTGCTACGGGCCACATGAGCCGAAATGCTGCTCTGGATCCAGTTTCTCATTAAGGACAGATTTTTGTGGTTGACCATGATTGTTGGTTTATAAATACAGAGTGCCATATATGCTCAAAAAGGAAGATAGAACAGAGATTTTTAAACTTGAGTGTGCACATGAATCACCTGGAGCTGTTGTTAAAATGCAGATTCCAGATCAGGTCTGGGCGGGGCTGAGATTCTCCACGTCTAGCTGCTCGCAGGTGAGAAGCTGATGCTGGCCGATACGTGGGCCACACTTGAGGACCTACCAGTGGTACCCGGGGAAGAGCTCGTGGGGGATTCCTACCCCCACCCCCACCCGCACCCAGGCTTTGCTTCTAACCTCCTGGTCTGGCCCAGGAATGACTGTGTGCATCTTGGTGTCTAGGTTTGTCCACCCCCGCTTTGGGCCCATCAAATGCATCCGCACACTCCGAGCCGTGGAGGCTGATGAGGAACTCACCGTTGCCTACGGCTATGACCACAGTCCCCCGGGGAAGAGCGGGCCTGAAGCCCCTGAGTGGTACCAGGTGGAGCTAAAGGCCTTCCAGGCCACCCAGCAGAAGTGAAAGGCTCAGCCCTGGGCTTCAGAGACCTGGAATAGAAACTTGGATCTATGCACTACGTTTTCCGACAACGGGACAACCAGGGACTGCTCATGCTGTGACATCACATCCTCTCACGCTGCGTTAGCAACGACTTTCTCGCATACTAACTAGGCTTGACTGTATTACTCATACCAGATTTAAAATTAGCTAGCCTTGCAACAACGTCCTACTGAGAGGTATTGTCGAACACTTGACACAGCATGATGTTCTTGGGTGGTTCAAGTCTAAATCTGTACCACACTCAGAGATGCCAAATGATTAGACTGAAAAAGGGAAAGGGGGCTTTTCAGTCATTTTTAGCCAGTGGTTTTTCCATGATGTTTTTTCCTACGGCCAACACCAGGTGTGTTTTCACACTTGGTGTATGTGCCGTATGGAGGATAGAGAATTACTACATTTTTATTCTCTAAATGTAGTATAATTTGCCTTTTAACCTTTGATCTGTATCTTGCAATAGAATGGCTTTGTTTTTTTTTTTTTTCCTAGCGAACAGAACCCCACTTTTTGAGTCATTTCACCCCTCAGTCTCATTCTCTATCTTAGCTATATCTTTTATAAGAGAAAACTTCCAAATGGATTTCGTGTCCGTGCCAGTGCGTAGGTCTCTCTGGCTCTTTCTATATCATTGTTTCATTATTATGTCCTAATATAAAGAACTGGCTCAGAGGGCCAGGGTATTATTATAGAATTATTATTCTCGCATGTAAACAAAGATACCTTTGCTTTAAGATGTGAGAAGAGATGGGTTTACGTTGTTTGCATTAAGTTATGGAAGAGTTGTAATATATACTTTAAGAAAGGAGAGAGGGAAATTAGTACTTCTAAGCAGTAACTGTGGCAATTTTGCAATATCTTTAATAGTACTAGTAATTTCTTCTCCTCGGGTACACTTTAAATGTACATAACATAGAGCAGTCTGGCTTGTGGCACAGTGCATTGAATTCAAAAGTCAAATAACAAACTAGAATTCTAACACAGAATTCAAAAGTTGATTTTTTTTTAATTGCTACTGTTAAGAGAGACATACTGATCACTAGGTACAAATCTAAACCTTAATACTAAAACTCTTCATTATTGTAACTTCAAAGCACTTACCTGCTTCAAAGCATTGTGAATTAAGAGTAATACCTGTATAGTTTAAAAGCAATGATATCAATAGCATTTCAGCGATTTTGCGAGCCATGTGTAACCACAAGTGCAGAAATAAGGAGAAAACCCCTGTTTTTTTAGTTTAGCTAGTTAGGTATGTAACGTATCTGGGATCGCTCTGAATGAATTCTGAGAGTTCTGGGCTTTTGCCAGCGCCCTCACCACGTGCCCTAGCCATGTCTTGTTCAGATGCCTCCACAAGGCAGCTGGAAAGTTCTGGAGAGCAGCGGTGGTTCTGAAATGCAGCCGCTGGTGGTGGCACCTGTCACCTGAGCCGGTTTGGTCTTGAGAGCGACAGCCTTCCAAGCCAGTGGGGGAGCTCTGGCTGAGCACGGATTGCTTGGTAGCAGTGAGAGGAGTAAAGAAACAGGACAGAATTTGCTCCTTCTTGTCAGGGGCACGTTGTTCTTAGGAAGAAGTTAGCAAAAGTGCTCCATCCAGCGCTGTTCACAACTTTCAGTTCAGGCGGCCCCTGGACACAGGATTCAGCCCTCAAACAGTGACAGAAGGGGCCCCTCCCTCCTTTGCAGGGCCCAGCATCCTGGAGCTCCCCACCCCCCCCTGCAGTGCCAGGGCACGTGGCCAGTGCAAGGCGTGCATCCAGGTGGCGGTGGTTTCAGGGAGGATGAGCTGAGTGTTCACATGTGAGAAGTGGTCAGGGCTGCCAGAAAGATCTCCCGCAAAAGGAACCAATAGGGTTTTTAGATGAAAATGCAGCAGGATAGGATAGCTTCTTCTCTGTAGAAAGAGACCATTCTGTAGACAGCGACAGAGGGACAGTCTCGGGACTTGTATTCTGACGGGTGCTTTCATTCAAATGCGTCCCAAAGTCAGTGACTGTCTTCAGGAGAAAGATGGCTCTACTTGGCCCTCGGCCAGTTGAGCTGTAGAGCCAGGTCAGCGAGCGAGGTCAGGATGGAGCCGGTCACACTTCCAACACAGCTGTGCCTCGAGTGACGTCATTCCCGGGGACAATGTCATTCTTGCTGAGGCTGCAGTGGGGGTGTAATCTCTGACCTGATGGGTTATTGGAACTACCCCACTCAAATGGAATCTTTTCTTCTTCCTTTCTTTCCTTTGATATAAGGCATTGAAGAGTTGTAAGGAGTACCAGCTAACCCATTTTTCAAATTAGATATGTAATGACAACCCTCAGTTTAAAACCCAGCAGTGTCTGTGACCTTCAGACAAATCGGGGGAAACAGTAAGTACACCCAAGCCGAGCCCCCCCCCCCCCCCCCCGCTCTCTCTCTCGCTCTCTCTCTCTCTCGCTCTCGCTCTCTCGCTCTTTCTCCCTCCTCTCTTCTTGTGCCTTCTGGCTCTTCCTGCTGTTCTCCAGTCCCATCTCTTTCCACTTCCTCTCTTGTCTGTAGGAAGCTTTGCTGTCCATGTCCAGCTGATCTCTCGCTCTTTTCCGTCCTCTCCCTCCCTGTTCTGAGCGTCTCTCCTTTCTTGCGAGGCCCTCCGTGCGTACCTCTGGCCATTTACTCTGCGTCTCTGCCTGGCTTTGTCGCTCCTGCTCTCCCACGACCCCCCCCCCCAAACCCTACTCCCAAATGGAAGGCTTTGTCATGGACTGGAATCAGAGGGGGGTTGAGGTTCACTGTGTTCTGTAGGTAGGTAAAGAAGTCGTGGTGGTTTGAGGTACCATAAGGAATTAACGGGTGAGAAAGGAACGTGTTTGTTCCTTATTCGAGCCGAAGTGTGACAGGGAAAGCCTCGGGATGTATTTCTCTACTGAATCTTTACATCCACGGTGGAAGGAAACATGTCAGGAAGCAGCCAAATCTGGTAGTTTTGGTCGCATCATGACCACAGCAGAATTGTGGAGGATTCCATGCGGTGGGGAATAAAGAAATAACTTTGTGCTCTCCCAGAACACGCTGGCACCCGTGAGGGTACGTCTGGAGGAGATTCACTCAGAGCCGTCTCGGTCCAACTCCTGCATGACTAGATCTTTCCTTAGCAGCTTTTCTAGGACAAAATATTATCTTGTGTTAGAGTTAGGAATAGGAACTAATCTGTAGGAGTATGTCCCACATGGACATTTGAACGGACTAACGAGACGACGGTAAGGACTGAGTTTCCGACACAAAGGAACGATGACATTAAGAGGCAACAGGCAGGGAGGGCTTGCGTTTCGCAGTACCTATTCTTATTTTAACCTGCTTCGTCCCTGGTCTACCTGAGAAACAAAGAAGGAAGTTCGTTTTTCAAGACCTCTTTGAACCTGTCCGGGGCTGTAGTTAAATGTATTTGCCTTCTGCGGGTTCTTCACGCTTGAAAAACGATTTCCTTACCACCAACAACCTGGAAAGGCCAACGTGGAAGCAAAAGTGTAACCACTTACAACATTTAATTGGAACTATTAAAATGGCAGTAACCGTAAACAGTGAATTCAAGGGTTGCCTTCTCAGTGAGACAGTATGTGGCACTTTATAGAAACTTTCCTTTAATATATAAAATTTTAAATCACTCACTACAAAGTGCATTTAAGATCTTCCAAGAAAGTATAGTTTTCCGTTTTGCCTTGTTTTAAAACAGTTGCCTCAAGTTTCTGTCTTAAGAGTAGTGATTTAGAATCCAGACATCTTTTTTTTTTTTTTTTTAGAAAAACAAGCAAAACTATGTTGCAAGACTGATAGTTGTAATGTTTATTTGCCACAGATCAAAGGTTCACAAAATATATTAAATTTACATCTACTTGAGGTACCTTGATAGATTGTGTTTTCTTTGATCTTTCCCTTCAGGAATTTGGAGCCTTGTTGTCACTTTTTTATTTTAAAACTACTAAATTTTAATAGTTTTATTTTGCCAAATGTGTGCAGACATATTCAAAGCAATGAAACTATTTCAAGCCATACAACCACAGGGGTGGAAACCCTTTTCACAAATTTTAATGTGTTTGTATGTAAATAGATGTTTGTATGAAATATTTTCACGGTAGAATGAATATATTTAAATGAAGTTGAATTATTCCAGTGCTATTTAAACAAATTACAAAATTTTTGGTGAGAATTACCTGAGTCTATTGAGATACAATGCAGGTCAATTTTGATTTTTAAAACTCAAAAGCCTACAAATAACTCTGACTCATGGCAACTGCCCTGCGTTGTTGCATCTGACGTGGAGAGAGCTTGTAGGCTTCCCCAGTGCCTCTGCCGCTTCCTGGTGTAAGTTAGGTGCTCATGGAGGTGTGTCCACCTTTAAGTGACATCACTCCAGGCCTTTGAGGGCCCGCGAGTGAATTAGAGGCATTAGAGACACTGGTGCAGTTATCCGGAGCACAATTTCTTTGCAGGGCAGCAGAATCAGAAGCCAGATGTGGCCGTGGGAACCTTAGAACTGGGTTTTCTGGCCACCATCAACCGCCACCCTTACTGCCTAGTCACACATGTCAGGGAGGCTGCCCTCAGTGGAGTTGGGGTTCAGACCCCAGGGTGGAACTTCACGGTTTTGCCAGCAGTCCCTGCCTCCTGGCCTCCGCCTCACTGGGAGGAAGGAGGAGGGAGCCGCTGGCAAGGGGCCCATTTCTCAGCACAGTCCATTTCCCGTCTCAGCTCTGGGAGACTATGCACGCAAGCACCAAACTTTCAACCAGAGAGAGACGTCCTCGGATAATGCAAATCCTTGCTTCCTCTGTCTGTGACTTTACACACTGTTGTTAGAAGTCGTTTTAATATCAAGACCAATCACATCTCTGGGACATACCTCCCAACTCTCCTGACTCTTACGTTACTAGAACAACTCCTTTGTAACGGCATTCAACTTGAGTGGGTTGTTTGTTTGTTTGTTTTCCCTCTGCTTCGGTCCTGGATATAAAGAAATGATAAACATGACAAATTTTCACTGTGTATACTAGCAATATGTACACACACGCCAATGTATCTTGACATAGTGACTTGGTTATATTTTGGGTTCCTAGAATTAACTTCGATCCTTGCATTGGGAAACCACAGGGGTGTGTGATGTCTGCTTACCATAGAAGAAATCAGGTTCATGGTCTGAGCGCCCTCTTTCAAAAGGTTTCCTCTTGGGTTTTCTACGTTCTCCTTTTATCCTGAAATGCATTTATTAGGTTGTGAGGTATGTTTAAGGATTGGAACCTAGGGGTATGCTTTCAGCATTCACTGCAACCAAAAGTTAACCCCGTCACAGTTAACAAAAGATTGGTCTTTTGTGGAATTTGAACTAAATCTATGAGCCTTATTCAAGATCTATGATTCTATGATTTTTTTAAATTATGGGAAATTAATGAAAGATGTTTACATGAATAATGTTTGCCCTTACTGTGTTATGAATGAGTTTTTTTGTAGTGTGTCTGGGTGCATGTGCAAGAGAGTAGGAAAAATGTTTCTGAAACAAAACTTGACAAATATTTGTAATGAAAAGTAAATTTAAAGATTGCTATAATTGCGCTATAGAAACAATGCAAGTATTAAACAAAATATACAATCATCTGTCAGTGTCTTTCTTTGTCATTTAGGGCAGAAAGGCGGTAACATTGTTCTTATGACATGTCTATTGTATGTCGAAATTACTAAGCCAACTTTTACATTTTGAGTTATTTTAAAATGTGATTAGCCATTTGCCATTTTCAAAGCATTAGAGGAGAGGGGAGGAGGGGTATAAAATGGTTAGGAGCTTTGGATTTAGCACAACTCCACGTGTACCTATGAATCCAGAAGAATTACCAACATCACACAAGAGGGTCTAGTTGATTACATAAAGGTTAAGGGTATTGGATATAAATGAAATGATCAGGGGAAATACCTGAAGGATGGGAAGCTTCGGCTCATGGTTTAAAGAAGATAATGGGAATTTTGTGAGCTGTTGCGGTAGATTGTGGAGACCTTAGGACAGCTCTGAGCTGAGGAAACCGGCAACCCCTGACTCCTCCCCAGATCACAGCTCACATTCCCAAACTTGCCCCTCCAACATTCCCAAGGAACAAAAGCCAAAGACACCGGAGGTAAAAATAATACTTTGCTATTAGTTGTGCCTTGTGCCCAGGGACACAAAGCAATGGATTGGAGTAAGCTGGGTGGTACTACGTGACGGGCAGTTAGACATTAAACTGAAGCAGGCGTCGAGACCTCCTGTTTTATCTCATCTCCCTCAGTTGCCCAGTCTTTGATCTCATCACACCTCCTAGGAAGAAGACCGAAGCAAGTAAGGTGATTAAATCCAACCTGATGCTGGATCAGATTCATCACTTGGATAGAGACACTTCCATATGCTGGATCTTTAAGGCGAAGTTTCACCCACTAACACACAATATTAGTATTCTTCCTCCTTGTGCAGGAGAGGGGTATGAGATTAAAATTTAAATGCTAACGGGGTAAGTCTAAGAAGCTAAAATCTCAAAAGTGAAGGCTCAGGCAACTTTGGGGGCATTAAAATTGGTGTGGAGTCAAAGGTTGTGGAATAAGGTAAGGTGAGGAAGATCGAGACCACATTCTTTTGGTCTCAGTAATCGTCCCCACATGTACCTTCCACTAAATATCTTTCTTTAGGTTTTAATGTTTCAGACTGTTCAGCATGCTAGTTCATATTAGACTTGAAATTATTTCAGTGGTCATATCCAGAATTAGATAGCAGCCATTCAGAAGGCACTTCTGCTGTGGTGGACGTTTAATTTCAGCTCAGCATCTGACTAATTTGGGATGGTTCGATAAGAAAGTTCTACCCCAAAAATATTTTAGAAAGCAACTGTTGCCTTTTATATAAAACGATAATGCAAACTCTGCTGCAATGTATTGGTGTATGTTTTTCTTAAAATTTTGTTTGTTTATGAAAAGCAAAAGCTATGATTTTGAAATTAGAGCTTCACTTTTTTTTTTAATTTTTTTTCAACGTTTTTATTTATTTTTGGGACAGAAGAGCATGAACGGGGGAGGGGCAGAGAGAGAGGGAGACACAGAATCGGAAACAGGCTCCAGGCTCCGAGCCATCAGCCCAGAGCCTGACGTGGGGCTCGAACTCACGGACCGCGAGATCGTGACCTGGCTGAAGTCAGACGCTTAACCGACTGCGCCACCCAGGCGCCCCAGAGCTTCACTTCTTATAGGGTACATAGAAAAAAAAAAATGAATGGATTTATCTAGATTGCTACCCAATTTTTACTTCAAAGTGTCAGAGTGCTTCCAGCTTTAAGAAACATAAAAACCAGAAGCATAAAAACCCAACTCAATATGGCTTAAGATTTATTACTTCACGTGTAAGACCCTCATAAAGCAAGACACTGTTGAGTGACGCTAGAGTTGATCACTCAGCAGCTCAACCAGGTCCTATCTTTCTGCTCTGCAATTCTCAGTCTGTCAGATTTGCCCTCAGGGGCCAGCTCACCTCACAATCACAACATGACTGCTGCAGTTCCAGACCTCACAGCCGGATTTGGCAGCATCAGTGGGTAAAAAGGAAAGTCTCTTCTGTGATCTCTACCACTGAGGAAACCTAAACTAATCATTTAGCAAGGGCCATGGGGGTGCTATGATTATCTGACTGAAGCATATAGCTGTGTGGAGATGGGTGGTTGGCCTGAACAAAGCTGGGGTTTTGGCAGCAAGTTAGAAAGGAGAGATGACAGTTAGGCTGACCACCCACAGTATCTGCCTCATCTGCTTTATTTTCTTAAGAGAAGAAAGGAGGTTAGTCTCTTTAAATAAATGAAAGGATTTTTAAATTACTTCAGATCAATTTAGAGAATTCTCAAGTGGTGCATATGAGAGAGGTTCTAAACAATACACTTATGTAGAGTGTATAAGGCAGTTTTAAATATTTAGATTATTTCTTAACAGCCATGTGCTATAGCTGCTGCTATTGTTCCATTTTACAGAAGGGAAAACTGAGGCATAGAGATGTTAAGTAACTTGCAGTTAAGTAATAGTCATGGAAGTGGTAGAGGCAGAGTATGAAGCCGGATGGCTGGGCCCCAGGCCGTTCTCTTAACCACAACTGTGGGATCTCCTCTCTCCTCCGCCCCTTCACATGTTAAGACCATCAGTGAATAACCGGAGCCTTCCTTTTCCTTGATCATTTGCTTAGCTGGCCAATCAGCCGGTCTCCCCGACCGTGGTCCCTCCTTGGGCCAATCCATGGGATACACAGACCAGCTTCCCATGCTTTTATTCTCATTGCTTTCTGCCCTGGTCCAGAGCTCCAACACCTCTCTACCTGGATTTCTGCCATAGCCTCTCTGTCCCATCTTATGTTTCACTCCTCACTTCCACCACGTGAAGCTTCCTCAGTGATGAGACTTCCCTGTTCTTGCCCGAGGATGGTGGCACCGGGAGGGCCAGGTGGTGGGAAGGAGCTGGGCTCTACAGTGAGACTGATTTTTTGGTTTGTATTTTTATTTTTATTTTTTCCTATTTTGCCCATAGCCTACACTCTCCCTTCTGGCAGCCACCAGTTTGTTCTCTGTATTGATGTGTCTGTTTCTATTTTGTTTGTTTTGTGTCGATGTGTGTGTTGTGTGTGTGTGTGTGTGTTTTGTTTTTTAGATTTCACACAAAAGTGAAATCATATGGTATTTGTCTTTCTCTGACTTATTTCACTTAGCATCATACCTTCTAGGTCCATCCATGTTGTCACAAATGGCAGGATTTCATTCTTTTTAATGGCTGATCAGTATTCCATTGTGTATAAATACCACGTCTTCTTTATCCATTCATCCATACATCAATGAGCATTTTGGTTGTTTCCATATCTTGGCTATCGTAGATAACGCTGGAGTGAACATAGGGGTGCATACGTCTTTGGAATTAGCGTTTGGTTTTCTTTGGATAAATACTCAGAAGTGGGATTGCTGGGTCATTTGGTAGTTCGAGTTCTAATTGTTTGAGGAATCTCTATACTATTTTCCATAATGGCTGCACCAATTGACAACTCCCACAGTGCATGAGGGATTCCTTTTCCCCACATCCTTGCCAACATTTGTTTTTGTTGTCTGTCTGACTTTAGCCATCCTGACAAGTGTGAGGTGGTATCTCATTGTGGCTTTGGTTTGCATTTCCCTGATGCTTAGTGATCTTGGGTACCTTTTCATGTGTCGATTGGCTATCTGTATGTCTTCTTTGGAAAAATGTCTGTTCAGGTTCTCTGCCCATTTTTAATGGATTGTTTGCTTTTGAGTCAACCTGGTGTTAGTTAGCTTTGGCACTGTCTGTGTGACTTTGGGCTCTAGGTTGCACTCTGGCAAATGTGGATAAAACCCGCTGCCCAGGGTTGCTTGGGGATTGAAAAGATTGCATGATGCATACTACCTCTCCCTCCTCCTTCCTCCAGTGCAGACACTGGCACCTGCCTATCTTTCGAAATGCCAGGCTTGCTCCCCCCCTTGGGACCTGTGGGTGTCTTCCTCCCAGATAGCTGCAGGACTTTCTCCCTCCTTCAGCTCTTCACTGAAATAAGGGCTTCCTTGGCCACCCACTTAAATTGCAATTAGAATCCCCAAACTATTTTACCTTCCTTTCTTTGTCTCCATACCATGTGTCACCCCTAACTCGCTATGTAATTTAGTATCTATCATGCTTGTCTATTGTCTTCTCCCTGTAGACTGTCAGCTCCAGGTGGGCATGTATTTTAGTCTGTTTCCTTCACTGATGGATCTTTAACAGCTGGCTCATAGTAAACATTCAATAAATTGAACGAAGGAATGGGAGAGAATGGCTAAGAGAACTTTGATCATCATCTTAGGTTGAAAAAACCAGCTCTGCCATGTCCTAACTGTGTGACCTGACTTCTTTGTGCCTCAGTTTCCTTATGTGTAAAATTGCGTAAACAATGATGCCTGAAAAAAACTGAAACAAAACAAAAGATTGTGTTTGACCCATGGCGCAAGCTCACTAACTGTGGCCCTGTTGCTTCAGAATGCCATTTTCCGGGCATAGCCAAAGACTACCTCCTTCCAAGAAGTCCCCAACGAAGAGACCATGTCCCGGGAAGCTGGCCTGATTCTTCAGGACCTCCCCTCGCCATTCCCCCACATAGTCTGCACCATGTGGACACCGACAGGCCACACCAGGGTATGCAATGCGTGTCCTCGACTGTTCAATGAGTGAAACATCTAGCTGGCTTCTCATGTACATGACAGGCTTTGGGGGACCAGCAAGTGTATCCTAGCAGGTGCATACGAAGCAGTCTCCAAATATCTGATGTGAGAACAACTAAGCCAGCATGTGTTTACTTGAGAAATCAGGTTCTGAGGGACTCTCCAAGATGGCAGAGAAGTAGGGGGACCGGGACTTCCCTCGTCCCTCAAGCACAGCTGTATCGAGGTCAGAACACTTAGAACACCCAGAAACACGGTCCGCGGAGTGACAGAAAAATCACGGATTTAGGAGACAGCTTGGCGAGGCAGAGGTGAGTGTGAATTGGGAGAGAGAAAGCAGCCAGCAGCATAGGCACGGAGGGGAGGGGACCCCTTCTGTGGAGAGACAAAAGGGAGAGAGCGAGAGATCGGGAAGTGTGGGATTGTATGTGGGCAAGAGAGAAACCTCTCCGGACCGTGGGGAACCTTTCGACCACAGGAGAAAGAAAAGTACGGACAGAGACAGTTTCTACTTTGAGAACAGCCTTAAGAGCTGAAGATCAGAGTTATCAGGGATGCAGGACTTTCTCCAGACCGAAGCTGCTGCTCACCTAGCAGGGAGGGCAGCCAGCCCCGGGGCACAGCAGTGATCTCGGGGGGCACTCTGGGAGAGAGCAGTCCCCTCCCTTGAGTACTGTGGGGACAGGGTATATTGCTTCCCCTCAAGAAAAAAAGAGCCTGCAGGCGCCAGCCAGAGGCCTTTAACAGCTAGGCGGAGTGGCGCTACCCCAGAACTGGGTTCACACGGTGCAGGATCAGGGTTTGAATCCCAGCTGAGCATCTGGGACACACAGGAGACGGTGGAGCAGGGCAAGCCGCCCACCGATGCCGGCACTGCTCTGTCGGGGCAGCCTGAACAGCGTGGTTTGGGACACCTGATCCAGGGAGGAGAGATCGAAGTTTCACCATTTTTCTCCCCATCACCAACATGGTGGGGCATCAGGGAACAGGACAGAGGCCCCCCGGTGGAGGCAGGACCAAACCCTGCCCCTCCATGCCTAGTAGCTGCTTATCTACCAGAGTGGGACTGACACGGACCAAACCAGACAGCTTCTCCCCCAGGCACCAACAGACAGCTGTCCTGTGGTTTTGTATGTCAGTCTAGTTTTTTTTCTCTTTTCTTTCCTTCTCTTTTCCCTTCTTTTTTCTTCCTTTCTATGCTCTGTTTGTTTGTTGTTTTTTTGTTGTTTTTTTTTTAATTTTTTTTTTCAATGTTTATTTATTTTTGGGACAGAGAGAGACAGAGCATGAACGGGGGAGGGGCAGAGAGAGAGGGAGACACAGAAACGGAAACAGGCTCCAGGCTCTGAGCCATCAGCCCAGAGCCTGACGCGGGGCTCGAACTCACGGACCGCGAGATCATGACCTGGCTGAAGTCGGACGCTTAACTGACTGCGCCACCCAGGCGCCCCATGTTTGTTTGTTTAATCAGGCATCTTTACTGCACATATAACAAACTATTAAAACATGTAAAAGACAGAAACCTAGCCAAAATGATGAAATGGAAGAATTCCCCTCAAAAGAAATTCCAGGAAGAAATGACAGCCAGAGAATTGCTCAAAACAGATATAAACAATATATCTGAACAAGAATTTAGAATTACAGTCATAAGACTAAAATTATTAGTCATAACACTAACTAGTCATAAGACTAATAGCCAGACTTGAAAAAAGCGTAGAAGACAACAGAAGATATTGCTGCAGAGATCAAAGACCTAAGAAATAGTCACCATGAATTAAGAAATGTTGTCAATGAGATGCAAAATAAACTAGATACAGTGACAGCAAGGATGGGAGAAGCAGAGGAGAGAATAGGTGAAATAGAAGATAGAATTATGGAAAATGCTGAAGCTGAGAAAAAGAGGGACAGGAAATTACTAGACCATGAGGGGCAAATTAGAGACCTAAGTGATTCAATGAAATGAAATAATATCCATATCATTGGAGTTCCAGAAGAAGAAGAAGAAGAGAGAAGGGGGCATAAGGTTTATTTGAACAAATTAGAGCTGAGAACTTCCCTAATCTGGGGAAAGAAACAAACATCCAAGTCCAGGAGGCACAGAGAACTCCCTTCAGCATCAACAAAAACAGGTCAACATCACAACATATCATAGTAAAGCTGGCAGAATACAAAGATAAAGAGAGAACTCTTTATCTGGAGATAAATGGGTCTTAACCTACCAGGTAGACACATAAGGGTAGTAGCAGACCAATCCACTGAAACTTGGCAAGCCAGAAGGGAGTGGCAGGAAATCTTCAATGTGCTGACTAGGAGAAATATGCAGCCAAGAATCCTTTATCCGGCAAGGCTGCCATTCAGAATAGAAAGGGAAATAAAGGCTTTCCCAAACAAAAAACTAAAGGAGTTCATGACCACTAAACCAGACATGCAGAAGATCCTAAGGGGTTGGGGGGGAGCAGGGGGGAGAGGTGGGGGGAGGGGGACTCTGTGAGTGGAAAGCAGCAAAGACTACAAAGGACCAGAGACATCACCACAATCATGAAACCTACAGAAAGCACAATGACACTAAATCCCTGTCTTTCAATAATCACTCTGAGTGTAAATGGACTAACTGCCCAATCAAAATACATAGGGTATCAGAATGGATAAAAAAAATAAGATCTGTCTATATGCTGCCTACAAGAGACTCATTTTTGACCTGAGGACACCTTCACATTGAAAGTGAGGGGATGGAGAACCATCTATCATGCACCTGGATGTCAAAAGAAAGCTGGAGTAGCCATACTTTTATCAGACAAACTAGGTTTTAAAACAAAGACTGTAACAAGAGGTGAAGAAGGGCATTATATCATAATTACACGTGCTAACCATCGAGAAGAGCTAACAATTGTAAATGTTTATGCCCCCACTGTGGAAGCATGCAATATATAAATCAATTAATCACAAACATAAGGAAACTTATTGAGAATAATACTGTAATTATAGGTGACTTTAATACTCCACTTAGAACAATGAACAGACCATCTAGGCAGAAAATCAACAAGGAAACAATGGCTCTGAATGACACATTGGACCAGAGGGACTTAACAGATATATTCAGAACTTTTCATCCAAAAGCAGCAGAATACACATTCTTCTCAAGTGCACATGGAACATTCTCCAAAATCACATACTGGGTCACAAAACAGCCCTCAACAAGTACAAAAAGATAGAGATCATACCATGCATATTTTCAGATCACACCGCTCTGAAACATGAAATCAACCACAGGAAAAAATTTGGAAAGCCCCCAAATACATGGAGGTTAAAGAACATCCTACTAAAGAATGAATGGGTCAACCAGGAAATTAAAGGATTAATTAAAAAATATATGGGAGCAAATGAAAATGAAAACATGACAGTCCAAAACCCTTTGGGATGCACCAAAGTTAGACCTAAGAGAAAATACATTGCAATCCAGGCCTATCTCAAGAAGCAAGAAAGGTCCCAAATACAGAACCTAACCTCACACCTACAGGAACTAGAAATACAGCAGCAAAGAAAGCCCAATGCCAGAAAAAGAAGAGAAATCATAGAGATTAGAGCAGAAATAAACAATATCGAATCAAAAAAACCAACAGAACAGATCAATGAATCTAAGAGCTGTTTTTTTGGAAGAATAAAGAAAATTGAAAAACCCCTACCCAGACTTCTCAAAAAGAAAACAGAGAGGACCCAAATAGATAAAATCATGAGTGAAAGGAGTGCCTGGGTAGCTCAGTTGTTTAATCGTCCGACTTCAGCACACGTCATGATCTCAGGTTCCTGAGTTTAAGCCCTGTGTGGAGCCCTTTGCTGGGACCTCGGAACCGGGAGCCTGCTTGGGATTCTGTGTCTCCCTCTCTCTCTCTGTCCTTCCCCCACTTGTGCTCTGTCTCTCTCTCTCTCAAAAATATATAAACATTAAAAAAATTTTTAAGATAAAATCACTAATGAAAGAGGAGAGATCACAACCAATACCACAGAAATACAAACAATTATTAGAGAATACTATGAAAAATTATATGCCAACAAACTGGACAATCTGGAAGAAATGGACAAATTCCTAGATACTCACACACTACCAAAAATCAAAAGGAAAGAAATAGAAAATTTGAACGGACCCATAACCAGCGAAGAAATTAAATCAGTTACCAAAAATCTCCCAACAAATAAGAGTCCTGGGCCAGATGGCTTCCCAGTGGAATTCTACCAGACATTTAAAGCAGAGTTAATACCTATTCTTCTCAAGCTGTTCCAAAAAAAACAGAGATTGAAGGAAAGCTTCCAGACTCATTCTATAAAACCAGCATTACCTTGATTCCCAAACCAGACAAAGACCCTACTAAATAGGAGAATTATAGACCAATATCCTTGATGAACATAGATGCAAAAATTCTCAACAAGATACTAGCAAATAAAATTCAACAGTATTTTAAAAGAATTATTCACCATGATCAAGTGGGATTCATTCCTGGGCTGCAGGCCTGGTTCAATATTTGCAGATCAACGTGGCACATCACATTAATAGAAGAAAGGATAAGAACCAATAGATCCTGTCAATAGATGCAGAAAAAGCATTTGACAGAATACAGCATTGTTTCTTAATAAAAACTCTCAAGAAAGTCAGGATAGAAGAAACATACCTGAACATGATAAAAAGCCATATATGAAAGACCCACTGCTAATATCGTCCTCAATGGGGAAAAACTGAGAGCTTTCCCCCTGAGATCAGGAACACAACAGGGATGTCCACACTCACCGCTGTTGTTCAACATAGTGTTGGAAGTCCTAGCATCAGCAATCAGACAACAAAATGAAATAAAAGGTATCCAAATTGGCAAAGAAGAAGTCAAACTCTCACTTTTCACAGATGATATGATACTCTACATGGAAAACCTGAAAGACTCCACCAAAAAACTGTTAGAAATGGTAGATAAATTCAACAAAGTCACAGGATATAAAATCAATGCACAGAAATCAGTTGCATTTCTATACACCAATAATGAAGCAACAAAGAGATATCAAGGAATCGATCTCATTTACAATTACACCAAGAACCATAAAATACCTAGGAATAAACCGAACCAAAGAGGTGAAAGATCTATATGCTGAAAACTATAGAAAGCTCATGAAAGAAATTGAAGAAGATGTGAAACAATTAAAAAACATTCCAAGCTCATGGATTGTCAAAACAATATTGTTAAAGTGTCGATACTACCCAAAGCAATCTACACATTCAATGCAATCCCAATTAAAATTGCACCAGCATTCTTCTCAGAGCTAGAACAAACAATCCTAAAATTTGTATGGAACCACAAAAGACCCTGAATCGCCAAAATAATGTTGAAAAAGAAAACCAAGCTAGAGACATCACAATCCCAGACTTTAGCCTGTATTACAAAGCTGTAATCATCAAGACAGTATGATATTGGCACAAAAACAGACACATAGACCAGTGGAATAGAACAGAGAGCCCAGAAATGGACCCACAAATATATGGCCAACTAATCTTCGACAAAGCAGGAAAGAGTATCCAGTGAAAAAAGACAATCTCTTTAGCAAATGGTGCTGGGAGAACTGGACAGCAACATGCAGAAGAATGGAACTGTACCACTTTCTTACACCATACACAAAAATAAATTCCAAAGGGATGAAAGACCTAAATATGAGACAGGAAACCATCAAAATCCTACAGGAGAAAGCAGGCAGCATTCTCTTTGACCTCGGCCACAGCAACTTCTTACTTGACATGTCTCCGAAGGCAAGGGAAATAAAAGCAGACATGAACTATTGGGACCTCATCAAGATAAAAAGCTTCTGCACAGCAAAGGAAACAGTCAACAAAACTAAAAGGCAACCAATGGAATGGGAGAAGCTATTTGCAAATGATATATTGGATAAAGGATTGTATCAAAAATCTATAAAGAACTTACCAAACTCGACACCTGAAAAAAAAAAAATCCAGTGAAGAAATGGGCAGAAGACACAAATAGGCACTTTTCCAAAGAAGATATCCGGATGGCTAACTGACACATCAAAAGATGCTCAACATCACTCATCATCAAGGAAATACAAATTAAAACTACAATCACCTCACACTGGTCCGAGTGGCTAAAATTAACAACCCAGGAAACAACACATGTTGGCAATCATATGAAGAAAGGGGAACCCTCTTGCACTGTTGGTGGGAACACAAACTGAACCAGCCACTCTGGAAAACAATGTGGAGATTCCTCAAAAAATTAAAAATAGAACTATCCTACGACCCAGCAGTAGCACTACTGGGAATTTATCCAAAGGATACAGGAGGGTTGATTCACAGGGACACATGTAACCAGATGTTTATAGCAGCACTTTCAACAATAGCCAAATTATGGAAAGAGCTCAAATGTCCATCAACTGATGAATGGATAAAGAAGATGTGGTATACCTGTATACGATGGAATACCACTCAGCGATGAAAAAGAATGAAATCTTGCCATTTGCAACAACGTGGATGGAACTGGAGGGTATTATGCTAAGTGAAATAAGGCAGTCAGAGAAAGAAGGACATCATATGATTTCACTCATATGTGGAATTTGAAAACTTAACAGAAGACCATAGGGCAAGGGACGGAAAAATAAGTTGCTAACAGAAAGGGAGGTAAATCATAAGAGACTCTTAAAATACGGAGAACAAACTGAGGGTTGATGGGGGTGGGAGGTTGAGGGCATTGAGGAGGGCACTTGTTGGGATAGGCACTGGGTGCTGTGTGTAAGTGATGAATCACTGGACTCTACTCCTGAAGCCAAGACTAACTACACTGTATGTTAGCTAGCTCAACAATAAATTTTTAAAAAATCATGTTTTCAGTTTGCTCATTCATTCAACATATATTTCTTAAGCTTTACTATCTAACAGCCAACTATTCTAGGACATTAACAACTCAGCACTGAACAACAACAAAGTCCCTGCCCTGTGGAGCTTACACATTCATGGGGCCACTAGTCACAAATCAGCCAAAGAATGGCTGTAGGTGACAGGAAAGTGCTGTGGGACCGGGAAGGGGGAAGGAGTGTGGGAAGAGGCGTGCAGGGGCAAGATCGGGAGCCCTGAGGAAGGGAGAGCACAAACCAGGGGGTCTGGGGAGTTTCCAGGTGCAGGAAGGGCTGCAATGAGCCAAGCCCTGAGGTGGGAACTTGCGTGGAGTGTCCGGGCCAGGGTGGCTGGGAAGGAGAAGATTGGGTGATGTGCTCAAGTGCTCAGAGGAAGAGCAGAAATCCAGATCTCTGGGGGGCTTCAACGCCGTTTTAAGGACTTTGTTTATTAATTCAGAGTGTAATGGGAAATCAACCCATGATATAAACTCCTTTTGTCTGTTTCTAAAAACAAATCAGCTTTGTCTAACTTAGTTTACTGTAGGTTCCAAAAACACTTTGTTTTAATGTTTATTTATTTATTTTCAGAGAGGGAGAGGGAGAAAGTGAGCAAGGGAGGGACAGAGAGAGAGGAAGAGAGAGAGAATCTCAAACAGGCTCCGTGCTGTCAGTGCAGAGCCCCATGTGGGGCTTGAACTCACGAACTATGAGATAATGCCCTGAGCCAAAATCAAGAATCAGATGCTTAACCGACTGAGCCACCCAGGTGCCCCTGAAAACACTTTTAACATTTTAATTGCTATTACCCCATCGATTGGAGTATTCTGAATGACAGAGTGGTAAGAGCTGCTTTCCAGCTGTTGCAGGATCACTCTGTCTGGCAGTTAACAGGTGAACAGACTAGAGTGAGCATGAGGCCAGGTAACTGCAGGAAGAACAAGATGATGGTGGAGGGGAGCAAAGGGACAAGGATAAGGGGTCGGATCTCAGACATACAGTAAAGGCAGAGACAATAGGATTTGCAGAGACAAGATATGGGGTTAGTTATTTTCAAAGATATATTTTATTATTAGTCAGGTATGGTGAGGCCAACACACCAGGAGACAAGTGCCAGTGAAAGACAGTTGGCTATTCACAGTTCCCAAAAGTAGAGAGCACACCAGGATGGAGCCCCGGCCAGGGGCAAGCCACGGGGAGGCATCAATGCCAGTGAGAAGGGAGCAGGGGAAAAGGTGGGCAAGGACCTCCATTATAATTTGGGAAAAAGGAACAGGTAAGGCAGGGTAAGCAGGTTTAGATTGACTACTTTGAATAATTTCAACAGCTGTCTGGAGTCTGGCCCTGGGGTGATAGCGGCCCAGCGTGCGAGAGCCTGTAAGAGCCGAGTATAAAGAAGCTGGTTGCGGTGTGGGCCCTGCAGTGGTGTCTGGGCATGTGAAAAGCATGACTTGTTTGCCGTCTCTTGGACTTGGTAGCCCAGGGTCAGCAAGGCCCCAGATGTCAAAGTAACAGAATAAAAGGATATGCTTAATACCTTGGGAAGTTAGGAGTCAAGGCTAACTCTGAATTTTGATATAAGCAACTGCAAGAATGGGGTAATTATTCGTGGAATGACTTCTGCCTCCATTACTCATACTGGTCTCACCCCAAATCACATGCGCTCTCCGTTTTTAAGTTCCAAAGCAACCCATTAATTCTTCATGGTCCAGCTCCCTCTTGTGGTAAGAATTTGATACTGTTTCTGACATGAAGATGGAAAGCAAAAAGAACTTCAGCAAAAGGATGATTTAACACGTTTCAAAGACAAACCTTGTGCTGATGTACATTCCCATCATCAGGTTGAACTTAGACTCACCAAATGAAGACACCACTTCCAGAGCTTTTTTTCTTTTTAAATCAGCCCAAATTTCAAAAGAGCTCAGAACACATTTGAAACCTGCAGTAAACTAAGTTGAACAGGACGTGTTTATTTTTTAAAATAAACAAAAGTGTTTTATGGCATATAGCTCTTTAAAATCTCTATCTGGGTAGAACACAGTTTTCTGCAAAACATGGGTTATAAATTCATTAGGCCTGAATTAATCTAATCTTGTACTTCCCTAACCTATCATATTTCTCTTCTTTTTTTTTAATGAGTTAGCCATGAGTTGTGAGAGTCGTGGATCACCAGGGGGCATTACCTTCTGGTTAACCATATGCAGAAACTATGCAGAACTGAATGAAAGTGCTTAAGATACCTTCACCAATGAGCAGCTTCCTGAGTTTCTTCTAGACTCTAAAATCTAGCTCTTAGCTGAGGCAGAGGAATATAGTTTCTCCAAAAGAAGAGAATCTTAAGTAGCTTAAATAAAAAACTGAGTCATATTCAAGCTTGCTATGAGAGCGGGATATACACTGGGGGTAATTGTGTTCATCCCATACCTACTAAAATTGATCCCCAAAAGGAAAATAATTTATCCCAATAGGATGGGGATATTAGAGAAATTTCTCAAAATTTCTTTACACAGTGGAGCTATTCAAAATTTAGCAATTGGTGTGGGTGTGGGTGTATACTGGAATGCCACTTATGTAGGTAAGACTTACAGCCCCATGGCCATGTGGAACACAGCCAGAAACCTGAAAGCAAGTGACTTCTGAGCAGCCAATAGCTATATCAAAGTTCATGCCCTTTGTTCTGTAGAACTTACCTGACACAGACACTGAGGAACATCACCATTCCAGCCCAGAGCCTCTGACCAGTGAGATGTGGGAGGCAGCAAGAGAGAGGGGAGAGAGAAGCATTAGAAAGTGTGGCTGGTTTTCTAAAAGTCTCTTTTACAGTTTTTCAGCACCTTGGCTTAAAAAAACCACGTACTGGGGCACCTGGGTGGCTCACTCGGTTAAGCGTCAGACTCTTGGTTTCAGCTCAGGTCACGATCTCATGGTTCATGAGTTCAAGCCCTGCTTCCACCTCTGTGCTGACAGCGTGGAGCCTGCTTGGGATTCTCTCTCTCCCTGTCTCTCTGCCCCTCCCCATCTCACGCTGTCTCTGTCTCTCTCAAAATAAATAAATGAACAAAAAAAAAAGAAAAAACAACAACAACTCTGTGTACTTTAACAACCTGTCACAAAATACTCAACCACTGCTTTTCCAACTCAGCGAGCAGGGTCACCTGGGAATTTGTTAATTGTGTAGACTCTTGGGCCCCAATCCCAGAGATCCTGTATGTGGGTCATGTCCCCGGGCAGTACACAGAAAGCCTGGCATTTCTGCTTCACAGTGTAGTCTTGTCAGGGATCTGAGAATGAGGCTCCTGCGTGATTAAGGAAAGATAAAAGTAAGTGGAATGTACTCTGCCTAATGATGATGGTAATTGTTGTCAAAACATAGGCTTCCTCCAAGAACTCAAAAACGGCTCTTTGGGAGCCATTTTAAGATCAGAGCATAGATATCTAAAGTCACCAGAGAAAGAAAAAAAATGGCTGCCAAACCAGCAGGACTTGATTTGATAAAATATCTTAAGAAACGATCCGGATTTGGGAATTTACTTCAAATTCCAGTACAAGAGGTGAAGAAAGTAGACGGGGTTGTAAATAAAGCCAGATTGACCTTGTGTGAATAATGACTAAAGTGGGTGATGGGTACATGGTGGGGAGGGAGGTCATTCTCTAATACTGTGCATTTTTATATGTTTCCAAATCTCCACAATAAAAAAGTGAAAGGAAAAAATAAAATTTCAAAAGGGAAAGTTGACTATAAGCATATCAAAAAACAAGTGTCCCGGAGGCAACCATTACTCATCCTAATTCTGTCCAAGTAATTGCCTTCCTTGAATTCCCTGGTCCCACTGGCAAAATAATCCCTGTTGTGAGTGGGTCTATCAGATAGCATTAAGCATTACATGTATATAAGGGAAAACTCCCTTTGTTCTCATTCCTTGCTCACCAAGGCAATCTTCTGATTGTCAATCTGCCTTCAGGGAGAAAATGCTCTGATCATGCTGGAATGGATGTGACAGTCATCGTCTTCATTACTTGTGACTAAATTGAGATTCTGGTTATCCGTTAGTTGTCTAATTAGTTATCCATTAGTTATGTCACTTAGTTTTCACAATAGAAAACATGGGGCTCCGTTACTACTTGGGAAAGATTACCATCCTAACCGGTTAAAAGGGAAACAAAATACAAAAGAATGCACGAAAAAGACTGTTCATTAATCTGGAAAAACGCACCTATGTCAGATACTCATTTCATATCATCTATAATGCCTTGTGAAGATATATATCTATATATGTGATTAATAGCCATTGTTTTTCTAAGTAGAATTTCATTGACAGTCCCAATCTCATCACAAAGAATTGTAGTTTACCATTTAAGATAATATTGCTAGTAAATCCCCTTAAGCAGGCACTTGTAAACACATATTGCCACAATCCACTGAAAGGGAATGGATTCTGAGGGTGCTTCTGTGCCTGTCTGACATCCAGTGTCAATCCATGTATTAAATGCTAGCAATGCTAAACCTCTAAGTCTATATCATCTATAGCCATGCAAACACAAGGTTTCAAGGTCCTTCTCCCACTCCAATGGATTGTCTTCCACACCCCCCAGGATGTTTCTACCTCATCCTTCTGTTTGGTGGAACAGCATTTCCTACTATAACCAAAGATACTATTTTTTATTTTATGTGTTTTCTTTCCATTTTTAAAAGCTTCTTTCCATTCCAAAGTCTGATCTGATAACCTGGCATCCCCCCATTGCTGTCCATTCAGCCGTGAGAATTGCTCAGGTACACTGGCCGTTGAACAGAGTTGGAAGAATGGTTCATCCATAGACACAGCAGGACATGTATGACCAGGGTCAGCCTTTTGCAGAGCCCAGAAAGAGGAAAGGTAGTGAGAAAAGCGCATTGAATTTGATGTCAAAAGAGCAGGACTCAAGCCCTATGAGCTTTGTATGCTTTAACACTGTTTCCCCTTTATAAATGAGCCCAGTGCCCCCACTACTTCACAGGTTTAAGTATAATGCAGATGACCCCAGTGACAGACACTGGATTGGCTACCCAAGAGCCATTCACAAACCATTTTTCCCTTTGCCTTCCTGTGCCTAAAATATTCATCTTTCAAGGATCTCTTGCAGACTGACCACCTGACCCGGTTCTGGCCAATGAGATGTTAGAGGAGTGTGGGGGCTCACTGAGGGGAGCCTCCAGGAAAGCCATGTAAAAGAGAGACACTCCACAGGCATGTTGCCTTCATCTCTTATTCCCCCACCCGCCTTTCACCCAGCGACCAGAGTGCTATTTTAAAATAGTAAAGCATATCATGTCATTGCCCTGCTGAAACCCCTCAATGACTTTACACTGTACTTAGAATAAACACAAACTATTTGCAATGGCCTGGCCCACCTCCCTCTCAGTGTCACTTAGTCCATTCTCCCTTTCACTGTACTCCAGCCAGACCTTCTGTTTCTCAAACTTGCCAAGCATTTTCCTGGCACCAGGGCTTTCCACCTGCTGATTTCTTCTGCCCAGTGTCCTCCTCCCACTCTTTGTATGACTTGCTCTCTCTTTCAACAGTCAGCTCTTAAGCCATACAGTTCGTGTTAAAGGTGCCTTCCCTGACCATTCCGTCTTGGTAATCCTGCCCATTTATCCTCTAATTCATTGCCCAATTTTTTTCATTGTTATCCCTTAGCCCAATTCACAGTTATGTTGTGTATTTGTTTGCTTTTTCATTGTTTGTATTCCATCACTAAACCATGAGCCTCACTGGGGTGCAGCCTCTGTCATTCTTGTTTATGGCTATACCCTTAGCCTCTTGCATGGTTCCTGAGACATAGGAGGCCCTCCATCAACATTTGCTACACAAATGAATGAGTCTTCCCTGTGGATCTCCATTTCCTATATTTTGCTTCTTCATCAAAGGAAATGTGAGGCTAAACAAGAGTTTGCAGCAGGAGTGACAAGGGCTTAACACAGGACATGTATGACGGTGAGATATGGCTTCCAGGAAGGGGTGATCAGGGGGCCAACTTGGTAGCAAAAACAAAACAGAAGTAAGGGAGCAATTGTGATTGGTTTGAGAGCAGCCCCCGTTACCCCATAATTATCTGGATTGCCATGGCTGTAGGCATTTGAGGGAATCTTGAGAGAAGATGTTTGGGTGTGAGGGCGACCCAGCCAATCAAGGGGAAATGCCTGCTTTCCGCAAATCCGGCATCTCACGCCAGGTGAGGCGGCTCTCACTGTCCATTTAAATTCCCATTTCTCTTTACTTCCTCTCCTCACAGGCCTCCTCTGTTCAAATCAGCTGCTCTGATTCATCTCCACAGTGTTCCCTATACTGGATGGCTTTCAACCCGAGGATTAGACGGCAAAGATTTCTGGGGAAAGCAGAACCCGCAAAGTTAGACTATCCTTGGGGCGCCTGGGTGGCTCAGTCGGTTGAGCGTCCGACTTCGGCTCAGGTCATGATCTCGTCGTTTGTGAGTTCAAGCCCCGCGTCGGGCTCTGCGCTGACAGCTCAGAGATTGGAACCTGCTTCAGATTCTGTGTCTCCTCTCTCTGTCCCTCCCCTACTCGTGTTCTGTCTCTCTCTCTCTCTGTCTCTCTCAAAAATAAATAAAACAGCTCCATCTCTTTCTAGCAGTATTACTTTAGAAAAGTGTCTTAACTTCTCTGGGAGAATCAATAATACCTACTTCATAAGGGATATTGTGAAGAGTAAATGAGATCATATGTAAGGCAACCGGCCCAGTATAGAAGAGATTAATAAAGTTATAACTTTAAAACAAGGAGGGTGAACTTGGAGGGAATTTAATGTGGAAAGGGTGTGTGTGTGTGTGTGTGTGTGTGTGTGATATTGTGGTTTATAATAAGAAATATATATCTGGTCTTCAGCCACAGTTCCTGGCTCAAGCTCCCCAAACTCTTGGAATTTCCAAAGTAATAGGAACAAAAGGAGCATCTTGTGTAATAATACCTGATCTTTTGCCCTTAGCTCAGAGCAGTAAAGGTGAAGTGGGGGTCTTGTTATTAATAACAGCCTCTTTCAACCACCCCTCCTGAGGCTAATGAGGCTACTTTTGGAAAATGCCTAGGTAACCCGAGGATGGAAGCCTGTCACCCACAGAACCAACCAGGTGATTAGACGGTTGAAACTTTCCATCCCATTGCCCGATGTCTAGGGAGGACAGAGGGGCTGGAGATTGCATTCCAGCACCAAAGGTCAATGACTTAATCAATTGTGTGATAATTTAATAAAGTCTCCATAAAAATCCCTGACCTATGCGGTATTCTCATTCAAGGTTGGTGACTGAGAATGTGAGTGTGACTCACTCACATGTGACTGAGAATGTGAAAATATCCACGTGCCCAGAGGGTGGCCCACCCCAAACTCCACAGGGACAGAAGCCCCTGTGTTCGGGACCCTTCCGGACCTCATTCTGTGTATACCTCTTTATCCAGCTGTTCAGTCTATCCTTTAATATGCTATGTAATAAACTTGTATCTTTTAATATCCTACGTAATCAGGTGAGTAAACTGAGTTCTGTGAGCTGCTCTAGCAAATTAATTAAACCCAAGGGAGATGTGGTGGGAACTCCAAGTTATAGTCAGTGACAACACGGACTTGTGCTCAGCATCTGAAGTGGGAGCAGTCTGACAGGACTGAGCCCCAAACTTGTGGCATCTGATGCTATCTCTAGATAGGTGGTGTCAGCATTGAGTTCGATTTGTGGGACACCTTGGCGACTGGCTGGCTCAGCTGGTGGGGCATGTTGACTCTTGGTCTCAGGGTTGTGGGCTCAAGCCCCACGTTGGGTGTAGAGATGACTTAAAAAAAAAATAGAAGATCTTAAAAAAAAAATTTCTGGGACACTCTGCCAGCATCTGCTGAGAATTAGAGAACTGCTTGCTGGTGTTAGAAAACACATGTCAGAGAGGTGCCTGGGTGTCTCAGTTGGTTAAGCGTCCGACTTTGGCTCAGGTCATGATCTTGCGGTCTGTGAGCTCGAGCCCCGTGTTGGGCTCTGTGCTGACGGCTCAGAGCCTGGAGCCTGTTTCGGATTCTGTGTCTCCCTCTCTCTGACCCTCCCCCGTTCATGCTCTGTCTCTCTCTCAAAAATAAATAAAAACGTTAAAAAAAAAATTAAAAAAAAAAGAAAACACATGTCAGAAAAGATATCTGTGAAAAAATCTACAGCAGACCTCATATTTACCAGTATGAGTAAACATTTTAGCAGTAAAATGTCAAAAGCATTCTTTAAGACCAGGAACAAGATATGTACGTCAGCTTCACCTCCCTTATTTAATGTTGTGTTGAACATCTTGACCCGGGCAATAAAACAAGATAAAGGTAAAAACTATATAGGAATTAGAAATAATTTTTTTAAAAAGTGTTCTTATTTGCAGGTGATCGATTACTTATGTAGAACACCAAAAAGAATCTACAAATAAATAATTAGAATTAATAAAGATTTCACTTGGTTCCTAGGTAAAACCAACATGCAAAAAATCAATTGTATTTCTATACATTAGCAACAAGAAATTAAAAAGTGAAGATTTAAAGATATCTTTAAAAAGCAACAAAAAGAAATTCCTAGAAATAAATCAAATCAAGTCCTTTAAGAAGATAATTATAAAACTTTATTCAAAGACATTAAAGAATACCTAAACAAACAGAAAGATTTACCATATTCTTGGACATGAAGAGTCAACATTGTTAATATGGCAATTCCCCTATATTGATTGATAACTTCAAAGCATCTCAGTTAGGATTCCAACAGGATTTTTCATAGAATTTGACAAGTTAAATCTAAAACTTAGGTAGAAAAACAAAGGCCCAGGAATAAATGAGGCTCTGGCTGAAGAGTAAGGTGAAAGACTGATCCTATTAAATATCAAGACATAAAACCTCTAGAAACTAAGGATGTGTAGCATCAGCCCAGGAACAGACACATAAATGGTGTCTTTATTGATAAAGAGTCATCACCACAGATCAGAAGGAAAAGGGTGGGCTACTTAACTAAATGGTGCCCAAACAATAAGATATTCATACAGAAAGAAAAAAAAATGCAAAATTGGATCCTTAGCTCATACTATATAAAACTCAATTCTAGGTGGATTAAAAACTTCAACATGCAAAACACAACCATAAAACATCTAGAACAACATAAATGGAACATCTCTTTTTTTGCTTTAGGATAAGAAAAAATGTTTTTACCCAAGACACCAAAACACACCGTAAATAAAATGACTGATAAACCAGCTATATTAAAACTAAGAACACCTGTTCTTTGAAAGACACATAAAAAGAATGAAAAGAGAATCCATAAATACAGAGAACATATTTGTCTCACATATAATGGGCAAAGGAGTCATATTCAGAATATATTAATAATTCCTACAAATCAATAAGAAAAAGACAAAGAACCCAAGAGAAGACTAGGCAAAAGGCTTGACAAGACTTTCACAGAAAATGAAGTACACAGAAAATAAATACATGAGAGCGCCGAATCCTAACCACTAGACCACCAGGGAGCGACAGAAAATAAATACATGAAAAGTTGCTTCTTATGAGCGGATTAATACAAATCATGAGGGCCTATTTCATTCTCACCAGATTAACAATAACAAAAATTTAGCTGGACGGGACCCAGTGCCATTAAGTCCTGCCTCAGGGCCTTTGTGTATACGGCTTTCCCCCTGTGCCTGGAATACTTTTCCTTCAAATCTTCATAAGGTTCCTCCTCCTTTCCCCCATATAGTTGTCACTATCTTGCAGAACATTTTGAAAGCAAGTTGCTGACATCAGGACACTTCATCCCTAAATATTTCCATAAGTGTCTCCTAAGATTCTCCCACTAAACCTTAATACCATTCACATAACTAAGGAAATGAACAACCTTTGCCTAATACCACCTAGCACATAGTCTGTATTCTAATTTCCAAGCATTCAGTCTTTTGAAGGTCTCATTACACATCATATCAAAAATGTGAAAATGTACACCTAGTACTGCTTTTCTGAAAACTTTTAAAAATGATTTAGCTCCGAGTAAACAATTTAATGTGTCATCAGTTTCTCAGCAAACATGGTACATGGGCCTTTTAAAGGGAAATAATCTAATGTCCTAATTGTTTTCAAATATAATTTTACTATTTTATGAATATTAACATTTATCAATTAATAATATAAGTATAATTTTTAGTTTGTAGACATTTAATTAAATGTTTCTTAATTTTATTTTTATGTTTTGAGGTCAATCCTCTTTTTTTTTTTTTTTAAGGTCTCAGTCATGTTTGTAGGTTTTGGGGAAGTTCCTTAGTCCTCGGCATGGTGGGAATGCTGCCCAATGGATAAAGAGAGCTTGCTGGGGGCAGGATAGGAGAGGGTGACTCAGCAGGCAGCCTCCAAGATAGAAACAGACTTAGCCCAGAACCTCCTCCTCCCTGAGGCAGCTGCTGTTGTCCAAGTTCCAAAAACTGGACTGACGTGAGAAGTCCTGAGGCTCAGAGAGGAAGCAAGGGTGAGAAAGAAAAGCTGCTTCTAAGAGACATCGGTTTCCTGCCTATGGAGCCCGGCGTTAATGGGTCTCCTCGGAGGGAAAAAACCTTTAAGAAATAACAAGAGGTAGTCTGAGCAAGCTTCTTCTTCTTTTTTTAATGTTTATTTTATTTTTGAGGGACAGAGAGAGAGAAAAAAAAACACAAGAGGGGGAGGGGCAGCGAAAGGGGTATAGAGGATCCGAAGCGGACGTCACACTGAGAGCCCGATGTGGGGCTCGAACTCACAAACCACGAGATCATGATCTGAGCCAAAATCTGATGCTCAACAGACTGACCCACCCACGCTCCCCAGAGGTAGTCTGGGCAAGCTTCTGCACTCTGTTCAGAGACTCCAGATGGGGGCCCATGGTTTAGAAGAGTTCAGCGGTTTTTTGAGTGTTTTGTTTCTTGGAGGATATCTGAAATCAAGGGTATCTAATTTGCATTCAGTTCATAAGGCCAAAAAAAGATTCTGGGTGTAGGAAATTTGGATATGAAGGGAGACATGAGACAAGACAGAAGTTTGGATTAGAAACTGCTTTGTCAGATGCAGAATGAAGTCCCACTGATGCTAAGTAGATTTCATTAGTATAAGTCAATCTAATAATAACTGTTTTAAGGCATAAAGGGGGCAGGTTTTACTGATCCCGTTTTGCAGATTGGGAAACTGAGTCCGAGCAGTGTAACATGGCTTGTAGGAGTCTTGCCAAGATTCAGCTGGAACTGGAACTTCCTTGCCATCAGGATACAAGAGAGGAAAATGAGGACTTCTACTTTGAGTTCATTATCATCTTTAAATTAAGAAATGCTGCTTTGTTTTGTTAAGCTTAGCAAAGGAGTTAAAAGCAGAGTGACTTCATTTTTACTTCCATGTAACAAAACTCCCAGAAGACACATGTCCTCCGCAAAGTCTTAATGTAATGTTACTACAGCGCGTGCTGGGAATGAATTGCTCATTTTCACCAAGCATGACTCAACCATCACATCGGGAAATTTTTTCCTCTTGAAAGCCCTTGGAGCCAAATTATTATAGAATCAAGAGGAATCACTTAAGAATATGAGTGATTTCTAAATGGCGAACACTTTGGGAACGAGGGTGATTGTGGAGGAAACAAATGACAGTCAAATACTAGATACTGTGAAGATGTGGAGACAATACGTAATCAAGGCTGCTATAAGCAGAATTAATGAAAAACTTGTTCCTCCTCCTTCCAGGAGGGAGGGACGGAACAGAGCACGCTCACCAGGGACCCTGAAGCAGGGCCTCCTGACTCCGCCCCTTTCCACGCAGTAAAGGCTCGTAGCCACAAAGCCGAGAAGCTGGAGACACCGTGCGGCGCCTTCTGGGCAGGTCGTTTTCCAACCCGCTGGCAGAGTGTTCACGTCAGTGGTTTTCCAACTCTTGAGATCCTACATCCTTATCAGGAAAAGCATGTGAGCCAGCGCTTCCAATGCACGTTTACTGGTTCACCTAAAATTATAATCACAGACTGTACTGATAGCAAGAAACGTACACAAAACAGAAACTTAAGGGTTGAAGTGAAACAAAGAATGTTTTTAAAGAATTATTTTACGGGTGCCTGGATGGCTCAGTGGGTTGAGCCGCCAACTTCGGCTCAGGTCATGATCTCCCAGTTTGTGAGCTGGAGCCCCACGTCTGGCTCTCTGCTGTCAGCCCAGATCCTGCTCTGAATCCTCTGTCCACCTCCCCCCACTTGCACTCTCTCTCTCTCAAAAATAAATAAACATTTAAAAAAAATCTTTAAAAAAAAAGAAGTATTTGATTTCACTTAACCACACAAAACCTTTTTATTCTCTATCACCCACATACAAAGGCCTATTTTGCTAATAATAAATATGCTTTATTATTTTGAAGATCTTTGTCTAATACTTCCTGATTAAGCAAGGCGAAGATCTATTTCTAAATCCAGTTTATGTTGATACTTGCAATGACTATCGGAGACAAAAAGAAAAAAGGAAAAAAAAAAACAACCTCACAAAGATTCTTGGGTCCAAATAGAAGGACATCATGACCAGGCTTATTAAACCCTGCTGCCGAGTTTTCAATTCCATCTGTCAACTATGCAAATGTTTTTACCGAAATTCATTTGCTAGATTTCCATCTCCCCATTTTGTTCTTGCAAACTAACTGGATGTTGCATTTATATTTTTAACGAATGGATCCATAGCCCAGGGTAAGTCCTAGTTTGGAGGATTCGTAAACAGAATGGGAAATTCTAGCTTTTAAAATTGTTACTGGGCAGGGCACCTGGGCAGCTCAGTCGTGAAGCATCTGACTTTGGCTCAGGTCCTGATCTAATGGTTTGTTAGTTTGGGCCCCACATTGGGTGAAATCCAACCCCACTTGGGGTGAGCTTGTGCCCCACTTGGGGTGAGCTGGAGCCTCTCTTGAGGTGAGCATGAGCCCTGCATCCGGTGAGCACAAGTCCCGCTTCTGGAACAACAGCCCTGCTTCCAGTGAGCTCTTCTCTCTCTCTCTCTCTCTCTCTCTCTCTCTCTCCCTCTGCCCCCCCTCCCCATTCTCTCTCTGCTCCTCGCTCACTTGTGTCCCCTCTCTCTCTCTCTTAAAATAGAATAGAATAAAAAAAGTTACTGGACAGAGGACCAGGTCCAAACTTAGTGACTGCTGGCCACTTGAAAGCCAATACTAAAGAAGATGACAAACTAACATCCCAAAGAACATCTTCTCAGTCCAGGTGAAGCAGAGGGCTTTTAATTTTTTTTATACGTTTATTTATTTTTGAGAGAGAGAGAGAGAGAGAGAGAGAGAAGGGGAGGGGCAGAGAGGGAGGGAGACACAGAATCCAAAGAGGGTTCTGGGCTCTGAACCGTCAGCACAGAAACCAATGTGGGGCTCAAACTGTTGAACTGAACCTGAAGTCAGACGCTCAACCAACTGAGCCACCCAGGCACCCCAAGCAGGGGGCTTTTAAGGGGAAAGTAACAGGAAATGGTGAGGGGGCTACTTGCAAGAGAAACTAGTGCTCCATAGTTAATCATTTGTACTTGACAAGGCTTCCAGATTACTCTGCTCTGCCAGTAATCAAGGCTCCCAGGTGTTTCAGTAAAGGATACTTTGCAGCCCAATAAACAGCCTCCTGGTGAGGCAGTCCAGACTCCCCACCCTCTCCACTTCCATGCAAGAATCAAGGCTCCCAGGTGTCTTTTATTGAGGATACCATGGCCAGTGGCAGCTGTTTTAAAGTGCAGACCTTAACTTCCAGAAAGTCTGGCTCTTTGTTCCTCAAGGCCAGCGTCTGTGGGATCTCAAGGGAAGTAGATTAATTCTGCTACAAACTACCGGGTTTAGGTCAGCAAGCAAGGAATGTGTAAGCTTAACCCTCCAGACCAGTTGGAACAAAATGTTGAGATAGCATTTTTACAGGTGACAGAGACTTTAGAAACAAAAGCACACCAGATGGAAACATTTCCAAACAGCAATTAGGAAGAGAGATTAAGGGTGTTGGTGTTCCTAAAAATAACTATTAAGTAGGAAATGTATTTCTTGGTATGAAATACATTCAGACGCTTGTACTACAGAAGTGATCAACAATTTGAACCACGTCTCTTTGTGAAAGAAAAATGTGTGGTGCGTCTTTCACTTTGATAAGTCTTTTAATTACTGTGTCGTGAGATAACCACTGAATCATCCAAATAGCATAAAACATTTTTATGGTCACTCACTGTGATTTTTTTTTTTTTTTTTTTTAAGTCCACAAGCTTAACAGGCCTCCATGCACACTCAGAGTTTATATCTCCTCCCCTTAAGCCCAGGCAGGATTTTGTGACTAGGGCAGGACTTCTGAGCTAAGTTAGAAACCCCCTAGGGCTTCTGCAGCTTTGTCTTGGGCCACTTAGTCTGGGTGTCCTTGGCCACCGTATAAGAAGCCTGGCTCCCTTGAGGCCACCATGCAGAGATTCCAGAGAGAGAGAGAGAGAGTGATGCCAGATGAGCACCAGCTGTGCCTTCCCAAGTGTGGGCCTAGGGTCCCTCCTGCTCTGCCTTGAGAAAGACCCAAGCCAGAACTGCCTGGCTGGACCACTGTCTATTCCTGACCCACCACAACAGTGAGAGACAACAAGTAATTGTGGTTTTATCTACTAAGTCTTGGACAACATTGTTATGTAACAATAGATATCACACAGTAGTAACCCATTTCATTCTCACAGTGGCCATCTTGTTATTGTCATACCCCTTTTGAAAAACATTTTTTAATGTTTATTTATTTTTGAGAGGGGTGGGGAGGGGCAGAGACAGAGAATCCCAAGCAGGCTTTTCACTGCCAGAACAAGGCTAGATGTACTCAAACCAACGAACGTGAGATCATCACCTGAGCCGAAATTGGATGCTGAACTGACTGAGCCACCCAGGAGCCCCTGTCAGCCCCCTTTTAAAGATGAGGGGACGTGGAGGCAGTGACAGATTTCACCATTAGAATATCTGGGATTCAATCCCCATGTGGTAGGACCTCGGGGTCTACCTGCGACGTGTCTCGGAAAGAAGAGAAAAAACACAAGGGTAAAAGGCAGTGCAAACAACAGATCTGTGTGGGAGACTAGATGTGGGAGATGAGGGAAAGGGGAGCCTCAGGTAGAACCTGGAAGTTTGGAGGAAACAACGGAGAAAATATAAGTTTGTGGGAGGAGGTTTATGCGTTTGGATTTGGCCATGTTTATTGGGTGTGTCACTGGTACCTCTAAAGGAATTCAGGGGCAGTCAAGGCCCTGCAAAGCGGGTTTGGGTAAGCAAGTGCCTTCTGAAGAGGAGATCATAAAGGGAAAGACTGTTCAGCCAGGAAAAAAAAAAACAGAGGAATAAGGGCAAAGGCTTAAAGAGTGCCTCTTGTCTGGTTTATGACACTACAAAGACAGGAAAAACAGCAGCCAAGAGAAATGCCCAGGTGTTGTGGCAGAGACTCTTAAATATGGGGAACGGAGGGTTGCTGGAGGTGTTGTGGGAGGGGAATGGGCTAAATGGGTAAGGGGCTTAAGGAATCTACTCCTGAAATTATTATTGCCCCATGTGCTAACTTGGATGTAAATTATAAAAAATAAATAAATTATAGAAAGTAAAAAATAACTAAATAAATAAATTTTAAAGATTAAAAAAAAATAAACCTCTCAAGAGATGAGGAATAGCAATATGAAAAAAATCCCTAATTGCTCCAGAGGGATACAAAACAACAGTGGAACAAATGGGAAGACCCAACATGACCTTGAACAGGAAGGCTCAAAGCATAAAGATAGCAATTCTCTTTAACCTCAAAGTTGAACATAGATTTAATAAAAAACACTAGCAGGATTTTCTTGTTGTTTTGGCTTTCAATCTTAAACTAATTCTGAGTTGGAAAAATAAGCAACAACCATGAAAACTTCGGAAAAAGATAATAAAAGCAGAACTAATCCTACCAGATTTTAAAATAATATCCTATAATTATTAAAACAAATGGCACATGAATAGGTAGATGAATGGAACAACAGGGAAGATCCAGCAATAAGCCCAAATACATACAGAATTTAGGAAATAACCAAGTTGGCACCTCAAGTTCAAGGGGAGAGGATAGATTATTCAAAACACAGTGTTAGACCAAGTAGGTGTCATCTAAAAAGAAAAAGTTGGATTCACATCTCATATGTTTCACTGAAATAAATTTCAAATGGATCAAACATTTATACGTGGAAAAAAAAAAAAACTATAAAAGTACTACAAGAAACCATGTGAGAATTCTTATCCCGAAACACAGAAGGTTTTTCTAATTGGGACACAAAACTAAAATCATAAAAAAGACTGTTAGGTTTGACAAATTAAAATTATTATATTCATGTCAAAACCATTATAAACATTCAATTGGCAAAGAGCACACTAGAAAAAAAGATTTAAAACACCTATCACAAAAAAGTTAATTTCCCCAATATATAAAGTATTCCTACAAATCAGTAAAAAGAAAAAAAAAAGGACAAAGGATATGAACAGACAATTCAACAGAAAAAGAAATATAAATGGCTATTAAAAAGATGTTCAACCCTATTCACAGTAAGAGAAATGCAAATTTTCACTATTGATCTGCAAAGATCAAAAACTTTGAGAACAGACTGCATTGGTGAGAGTGTAAGGAAACAATGACTCTTCCCATTGCCAGTGCAACCTCTGAGGAGGGCAATTAGAAATTCCACCGGTGGGGTGTCTGGGTAGGTCAGTCGATCAAGCGTCTGACTTCAGCTCAGGTCATGATCTCATGGTTCGTGAGTTGGAGCCCCACATCAAGCTCACTGCTGTCAGCATGGAGCCTGCTTTGGATCCTCTGCCCTCCTCTCTCTGCCCATCCCCCACTCAGGCTCGCTCTCTCCCTCTCTCTCTCAAAAATGAATAAATATTAAAAAATTAAAAAAAAGGAAATCCCACCCACAAATGCATAGACCTTTCATCTAGCAATGCCACTTCTAGGAATTTGCCCTTCAGATATATTCACACTTATACAAAGTGATTTATGTAAAAGATTACTCATCTCAATGTTGTCTGTAATAGCAAAAGACTGGAAACAACCTAAATGTCCACCAATAGAGAGGGCTGTCTAAATAAATTATGGCTAAAAGAATTCCATGAGGCCTAAGTGAGAATGATGCCTATATATTTTAATATGAACTCATCTTCAGGATATTTTGTTGTTATGTAAAGCAACAACAAATTTATGATCCTGGTTGTTTGTGATGGAAGAACCAGGGGGCTGAGAGGACTGGGAAGGAGACTTCACTGTTTACTCGTTTGTACATGGTCCGAATCCTGAACCATGTGAATGTACCTTCTGTGGAAAATCTAATCGAAAAGAAGCCCTTGCCATATTTTATAGATAAATAAAACTCTCAAAGGATTGAGGAGCCAAGAGAAGTAATGAAATGCTTTTGTACATTCTGTTAATTCTATGGAATAAGTACCAAAATGAAAATTCAATGTTTGTTTTAGTACTTAAAGAATGCTCCAGGACTCCAAGAAAAATACACAAAATCTGCTGTAATTAAAGTTAAATTATTTCAAAGTGCCTGGGTGGTTGGGGTGACTCAGTCAGTTGAGTGTCCGACTCTTGGTTTCAGCTCAGGTCATGATCTCGCCGTTCATGAGTTTGAGCCCGGAGTAGGGCTCCACATTGACAGTGCAAAGCCTGCTTGGGATTCTCTCTCTCCCTCCCGCTCCCTCTCTCTCTCTCAAAATAAATAAATAAACTTAAAAAAAATAAATACTTTTTAAAAAAGTATAAACAACTAATAGCATCAGGGTATTAAGTTAATAATTTTAAATGAGAAGTTTCATCTGACTCAAAATTTTGAAAAATACATCCGGAAATGACAGATCACAGGAATCAAACTTTTGATATAGGCAAAGTAAAGCAATACAATAATCCAAAAAATAAGGCTAAAAACATTCATTTTAAAAACATCTAGCTACATACATGAATGCAGTGTGTAGCTCTAGAGAAGAACCATGCTAACAGCTTTGTGAAATTAAATTTATTACCTTAGCCTTAACAACTTATATTTAATTAGTCTTCAACTCCTGGGGATTTTAACCCTGAAGCGTCTCCAATCTATATTCTTTTGCCAATGTCCCAGTGAAACCTCTTTTTTAGGTTCTTATGGTAAATTACCTGGCCACCATGGCTCCATTCCTACATACCCTTCCCATTGCTACTGGAATTTCTAGCATAAATCTGGTGGTCCCACTCACCACTTTGCTTTAACACTTTAGTTATCCATTGCTTTTATAGTAAAGCTCAAATGTTTTCATGTGGCTATCCTTTTTTCCTTTCCTTCTCCAAAATCATGCCCCCCCCCCCGCCAAATATCCAAATATGGAAACGATCTAGTTGATTTTTTTTTTTTTTTCTTTTAGGCTATTGGTCCTGGACTGGGTATCTAACACTAGCCAGGCCAAAAACAGTCCATTCCAGAAATATCGACTCAGGACTGACAATCAGTTCATCTCTCTTTGAATGCCTGCAGCATACAAAAGTTCAGAAGCAGTGTCCACATTTTCTGCCAACTGAACCAGGAAAGGGGAGAAATCCAGTTATAAAAGAGAGAGAATGAGGATGTGCAGAGAAGCTTGAGCCCAAAGTTAGGAAACTGAGTGCTCAATCCCAGCTTTTCTTTGAGTCCAGCTGCATCCCTGTCCTGGAGTCCAGTGGGACAAGTCAAACCCTTCTCAATAAATCTCCGCTACGAGGCTAGTTCAAAGAGTTTCTGATACCTGCACCAAAGTCAGTCCTAATCTACTCCCCTACCCAGTACATGACAACATGGCGGCTCAACCACAACCTGTCTTGACAGCCTTGTTTCCCACCGTTCTCACCAGCCCTTCATTTAACCGCACTCACTCCCCTGCATCAAAGTCAAAACATGGCTCCATTCTCTGTGCTCATTGTCCTAAGTAGTTGTCTCCTTGATTACATTTACCATATTATCATATAGAATTCCCGCTCATTTATATATTATTTTGTAAGTTCAAGGACGTAGTCTTATTCGTTTACATAGCTCAATGCCCAACACAACTGAAAAACATACGGCAAGTACTTAACAAATGTTTGATAAATCAGATTATTCAAATCAATTAGTTCTTGCTACATAGGCTCTGCAAATTTGCCCCCGAAAGACTTGACCAACTTACTGTTTTAATATCTGATTAAGAAAGCAGTCTTTCATGAAGAATGTAATTTTCTGTTTCAACAGAATAACTTATGTGTGAAATAAACTGACCAGGTAAAGTAGTATCAACTTCAGAGATCCCAAGTCCCCATCTACACTCTCCTAAAGGGCCTGAATCAGTGACTTGAATGTAGAAATTGCAATCTTATACCTACAATGCACTTCCTTCTCTTTTTTCTCATATATTTTATAATTATTCATTCTGTTAAATTGTTCTGCCTCAAGATCTAGAGATGTTGATCACTCTTACAGTATCTGCTGTTTGCCCTGAAGTGTTCTTAAAATAAGTTGATTACTCAGCCATACAAAGTAGAAACCTACCCTATCAACCAATTTTAATATTTAGGGTTTTTACTGAAAAGTCTTTTATTTGTTTATTAACGTTTATTTATTTTTGAGAGAGTCAGACAGAGCTCAAGTGGGGGAGGGGCAGAGAGAGAGGGAGACATAGAATCCAAAGCAGACTCCAGGCTCTGAGCCATCAGCACAGAGCCCGATGTGGGGCTTGAACTCGTGCGTCATGAGATCATCACCTGAGCCGAAGTCGGATGTTTAACTGAATGAGCCACCCTGGTGCCCCTTTCTGAAAAGTTCTTTAACCCCAAATGTAGTTCCAAATAGATTTCCAATAGGTTAGTTTTTGTTTCTAATGTATTATACTAATGTCTAATTACCTGGAGGCCAGGGGGAACAAAACAAATTATTTTGTTTTATTCTGCAATCATCCTAACAACCAAACAAAGGGAATAAAACACAATTTCTTTATGGCAAACCTGGTTTATTGAACTTCATAAGGGAAACATTACAGTGACACTATTCCACAATGAAATTACTTAACTTTAGATTTCGTGAGGAAACATATTAGCAATATACTGTCAATAAAGCATCATCATTAATAGCTAACTACATTAGATTCTGGATTAGCTTCCTTCAGTGTTCTCAAATTAAGACTTTTCCAAAACATATCTGATGTTTTCAATTAAAGGTCACAGTTAAAATAAATTCACATAGGAGTTACAAAATGTGTGACTTGTGCTTTAAAAATTTGTAATTATTTGTTTGATAGCCACCATTCTGGAAGTGATTTCTCAACAATGAAATGTTTTATAAATATTTTGGAAAATATCTAAAAGCTTTATCCCCCAACTGATAAGTATGCTCTTTTAAAAAATAAAAACATATGTAGAAAAAATTAAAACAGTAAATCATTACAAATGAGATACAAATATTTCAAAATTAATAAATATTAAAGTGAAAAACTAAGTCCTTTCACAGAACTGTAAAGGATACCTGTTACTAAGTTCTTAAAAAAAGAAATAAAGTTAAATAATTTTTTTTAACCATTATTAACAGCACTTAAAAACAGAAATGTGTGTGGAAAGTTTGTAAACTTTCTTCCCACACTTCAGAAAATGTTTTAAAAGCAATAAAGATTCCCTTCTTTAAAAAACTGCTACACCCACCACAATTAGCACAGTTGTCATTGTTTTACTATAAAAATAGTTACAAAGCAACATTAATTTAAATTCAAACCATTTTTAATTCTAGCAAGATAAGAAAGTGGATTAATCTCCCTAGACACAGATAAAGCCAACCTGTTTTTCCTTAAGCTCTAATATTTAAAATTGAGTAATTATTTTCTAAAATTATTACTTTCAGTTATTTCATTTAATAGAATTATCTTGTTTTTATAATTAGATTATCCAGTTAGGACCACCGTAATGATTAAACAAAAATCCTAAACTACACTAGATAACATAGTTCATTGATTTACCACATTCTGAAAATATTCTAAGTACAATCATCTTTTGGCTTAATTACCTCTAGAATTATCAAGGACGGCAATCTATCAGAATCAGTGAATGTGCACCCTTCAAAGTTCATGGCTTACATTCCATTCATGTAATAGCTTTATATGCAAGCTTACTATTTTCAATGTGCAAAGTCTCAAACTCAAAATAAAAGTATTTAGGGTAAAAAAAAACTTCTTGAACTATTCTTTCCACAACTGAGGGAGAGAGACAAGGTATTTTTCAATATTTAATTTATTTTTCATACTGAGGAGGAATAGTTTGTTGTGACCATAAAATTTAAAGATTTAAAAAACTGACATACTGTAACACAATACTATTACAGAAATATATGTAGACTCATAGCAATTAGAGGTATGCCCTCAGAGCTACACTCCAAATAGAAGTTGAGTTGTTAATTCAACCTTTAGTTATTAAATTAACTGACTGTGGAAGAGAACAAGAGATACTATGCCAGATATAGAGCCTGAAATTACGAAGAGCTAAGAATAGGTCTCCTGTGGTAGCCAGGAACCACGTTTAACTATTTTCCTCCCAAGTTACAACTCCTCAAATGTTTTCAATTGGTTTTTCACTAAAGATATCAAAATAAAATATAAAGCACCTTATTATGTCGCTTCATTTTCATTAAAGTCAGACTTATTTTTGTGTATTTTAACAGAAATTAGTAAGAAAACAAATTATTCTTTTAAAAGTAACAATGACTTCTGTAGATATGATTGATACTGATTAGAAATACCAAGCATCTGGAATCATTGGAAAAGTCACTCTTTATGCACTGAGAACCAGAAAACATTCCATGCCTTCTCCTCCCACTGGAACGACATAAAGTCTTGGCTCTAAAATGTACCAATAATAATGCAATTAAATACATCAATAATACAAAGAAAGAACTATAGGCAGAGGCAAATACCAGGTTTATCCTATTGAGAACACTTCCCATTCAAAGGACATACCTAGGAAGTATGTCCTAAACCTTTAATTTTTTGTTTTCAATCCCATGAATACAGGATTGAACAGTCACTTACTCCTAAAATACTATCATGCTCTCATCTGAAGCCTCCTTCTTTGGGTTCTCAATGGAAAAATGTTCTGATTCATTCTACCTTTGCTTCATTTTCTTTTTTTTTTTTTTCAACGTTTATTTATTTTTGGGACAGAGAGAGACAGAGCATGAACAGGGGAGGGGCAGAGAGAGAGAGGGAGACACAGAATCGGAAACAGGCTCCAGGCTCTGAGCCATCAGCCCAGAGCCCGACGCGGGGCTCGAACTCCCGGACCGCGAGATCGTGACCTGGCTGAAGTCGGACGCTTAACCGACTGCGCCACCCAGGCGCCCCTTTGCTTCATTTTCAACCTCACATGAAAACCAACTTTTTCCCTGTGTTGTCACAGTGACAAACTTAATTAAGTAGATACAAAATACAAAAAATCAGCATGACAATGATAAATAGTAAAGTGTCAGGATGATCCATTATACTTGAGATTAAATCTTATGACTTAACACTGTCATACTTCAAAAGTATTTCTTTTGTCAAAATTAGATAGTATAATAAAGACTGTTACTTAGCACCAGCATGTCATTGCAGGCTTTGGTTCAGGCTTCAGAGTAATTCCGTTATCGGGGGGTTGACTAAGCATTAATGGTTTGTGGCTCTTAAGTTTATGAGCCAAGGTCATAAATATAGCTTCCACATGGTCATTATCATTGGGGTTTTTCGCAGAGGTTTCAAACAAAGGCATACTATGTGTGTCAGCAAATTTCTGTGCCAAGTCTGTAGGTACTTGAATGGCACTTCTCAAGTCACATTTATTTCCAACAAGAATCCGTGGTATGTCACTGGCTAGCAAATGTTGTTTGCATTCTTCTATCCAAGATGGTAGGCTATGAAAACTAGCCATGTTGGTCATATCATACACGAAGACAACAGCATGTACATTTCTGTAGTAGTGCTGTACCATGCTCTTTCTAAATCGTTCTTGTCCTGCTGTGTCCCATAACTGGATCTGAAAGTGAAAAAGGAGAGAAAACTGAACATTTCATTCCAATCATACATATTGAAAATTTTAATCAACTCTGCATGGTCTTTAGTACGTCTTCACTTACACTACTTTGTTCCCTTCCATAATGCCTTTTCAGTGTAATTTATGGGATCCAGATTTCATGACACTAATTACCTCATAATTAATGCAAGTATCAGAACAAATATTTCAATTTAGCATTTAAATTTCAGTAAGTTAAATTTGTCTGGAGGAAATTTACCTCAAAAACCGATTCTAAAATATTAAATAAAAATATATCAGGTTTTAACAAACACGTTAACTGTCTAATCCCTGTAAATTTGGTTACCATATGCCCTTCTCTACCTTTCACCAGACTAACTTTAAAATAGACTTAGGCGGGGCGCCTGGGTGGCGCAGTCGGTTAAGCGTCCGACTTCAGCCAGGTCACGATCTCGCGGTCCGTGAGTTCGAGCCCCGCGTCGGGCTCTGGGCTGATGGCTCGGAGCCTGGAGCCTGTTTCCGATTCTGTGTCTCCCTCTCTCTCTGCCCCTCCCCCGTTCATGCTCTGTCTCTCTCTGTCCCAAAAATAAATAAACGTTGAAAAAAAAATTTGAAAAAAAAATAAAAATAAAAAAAATAAATAAATAAATAAAATAGACTTAGGACAGATACTAAGAGTCATTAGGTCTAGTCCCCACACTATATATATATATATATATATATATATATATATATACACACACACACACACACACATATATATGTATATATTATATATACAATTTATACATAATATAGATTGTGTATATATATGTAATATAAATACAAAATCCTCCTTGAAAATTATAAAAGGCTAGAAAATCACTTATTTAACCTAAACATCTCAACCAACAAGACTATTCCAATATCTCCCAGTCCAAATATGGGGGAGTTGAGGAAAATAATATCTAAAGCTAAATATAAGTCATGTGTTATAATTATCTTAAAATACTGAATTACCTTACCTTTGTTTACTGCCTAAAGAAGTTAAATGATGAGGATACTGATCTCAGTGGAAAAGACTAGAGGTCAATTTGCTTAGATAACTTTCTTTTTAAATTTTTTAATTTTTTTTTTATTTTTGAGAGTGAGAGAGGGACAGAGCATGAGTGGGGAAGGGGCAGAGAAAGAGGGAGACACAGAATGCAAAGCAGGCTCCAGGCTCTGAGCTGTAGGCACAGTCTGACACGGGGCCCAAACTTACGAACCGAGAGATCATGACCTGAGCCAACATCGACACTTAACCAACTGAGCCACCCAAGCACCCCTTGCTTATTACATGACTTTTGATTGACAGACTTGTACTATTTATAAATGTTCACGGTATGGACTGGAAGCCTAAACTGGTGTATTTCTCACAAAGCAACACCAAAGTAGAGGAAAATGAGGAGATTCTGCAGATGGCCCAAAAAGTAAGTAGAATATAAGATACAAATTGCTCAGGATATGGCGACATATAGTAAGTGCTCAATTAAGATGTAATGAATGAATAAATACACCTTAAAAGTGTGATTAGGGATGAAAATATTGATCACCAATCTCTTCCATGGTATCTTAATTTTCTTAAGTTGTTTTTTTTTTTTTTAAAGTAATCTCTGCACCCAATGTGGGGCTTGAACTCACAACCCTGAGATCAAGAGTTGCGTGCTCTTCTGAGTCAGCCATGCACTCCCATGCTACCCTAATTTTTATCAGGTTTTTTTTTTTTTTTTTGGTAGTTAATTTTTCTTTTAAGTATTTGTTTATTTTGGGGAGAGTGCAAGCAGGGGAGAGGCAGAGAAAGGAGGACAGAGGATACAAAGCGGGCTCTGTGCTGACAGACTGACCGCAGCAGTCTGATGTGGGGCTCGAACTCACGAATTGAGAAATCATGACCTGAGCCAAAGTCAGACGCTCAACAGACTGAGCTCCCCAGGTGCCCCTAGCAGTTCTTTTTGAGACCAAATTTCTCCATTTCCTTAATATTCTCCCTTTCTAATTAACATAAACCAAATTTTGCTCCAGGCAGAAATATAAAGTACTCTACAAACTTGATTTCTCAGGCTCTTCTAGAACTAAGGGAGGCCAAATCACATAGTTCTAGCCAATAATTTGTAGACAGTCTTTCATTGGGATTTTCCAGGAAAACTACAGATGTGTGATTAAAAAAAAAAAAAGACTGGGGCACCTGGGTGGCTCAGTCGGTTGAGCATCCGACTTCAGCTCAGGTCACGATTTCACGGTCCGTGAGTTCGAGCCCCGCATCGGGCTCTGGGCTGATGGCTCAGAGCCTGGAGCCTGCTTCTGATTCTGTGTCTCCCTCTCTCTCTGCCCCTCCCCTATTCATGCTCCGTCTCTCTCTGTCTTAAAAATAAATAAACGTTAAAAAAAAAATTAAAAAAAAAAAAAGACAGGAGAATTGGGCACGTGCCTTTTGCACCTCTCTCACCATACCCTTTCTGCCTGGAATGGGATATAATGACTGGAGGTTCAGCAACTATTGTATGAGCCTCCGTGGAGAAGAAAGCCACACACAAGAATGGCGGAAGTCTACACAGACCTGGAATCACACAGTACCATCATACAGACTGCTGCCTCTGGTCTCCTTATTCCATGAGAAAAATAAAACCTTACACGGTTAAATCATTATAGCTGAACTTCTCTTATATGTAGCTAAATGGCATCGTAAAATTACTTACCATGTACACTCTTTAAAACCTTTACCCCTTACACTCAAGGGGTAATTTACTCATCAAATCACAAGGTTTTGCCTCAATACATTCCTAGAGATGTCACAAAATAAATTATAAAATACCCCCTTCGTGATGTAAGCAACAAAACTGGCAGATAGGCCATGAAGATTTAGTATCATATAAGTCAGAGATAGAAGCAAACGATTGTCAGCAAAGCAAATTAATAACTACTAACAACTAAACTGTTTAAATCAACGATTATTTATTCAATGCCAACTATGTGCCAGTAGGTGACTATTTTACCTCTAGACCTTGGCTTCTTCAACGGTGAAAGCAAAGTTTAGTTTCAGACCTAAAAAAATAAGTATTAATAGACTAGCTACACTGTGCATGCAAAGAGCTAATAAAGTAAATGTATAATTCTTTAAAAATGCAACTTTTCTTTTAAAAAAAGACATACAACTTTTTTATCTCAACTAACAGGTTAAGAATAAAAACACTCAACAAACAATTAAAAATGCTTCAAACGATAGCTGTCAAAACTTATTAAACAAAGCTACAATAATAAAGACTTTGTGCTACTAGAGTAAGACTAGGCATATAGATCAACAGAACAAAACTGAGAGTCCAGAAATAAATCCATGTATCTGTGGTCAATTGATTTTCAACAAGAGTGCCAAGACAATTCAACAGGGGAAAGAATAGTTGTTTTAACAAATAGTGCTGGGACAACATACAAAAAATGAGGTTGGACCCCCAACCTCACACCATATATAAAAACTTATTCAAAATGGATAAAAAACCTAAATGTAAGAGCTGAAACTGTAAAATTCTTAGAAGAAAACATAGGGATAAATATTTGTGACCACCAGGTTAGACAATGATATTTAAAGCACAAGCAATCAAAGAAAAAATAAATTGGACTTCATCAAAATTAAAAACATTTGTGTTTCAAAGAATATTATCAAGAAAGTGAAAAGACAACTTACAAAATGGGAGAAAATACCTGCAAATAATATGTGTGATAGGGGTCTACTATTCAAAATACTTAATATCTTTTATAACTCAATAATAAAAGGACAGGTAACCCAATTAAAAAATTGACAAAGAATCTGCACAGACATTTCTCCAATGAAAATATACAAATGGCCAATAAGCACATAAAAAGATGTTCAACATCATTAGCAATCAAGGAAATGCAAATCAAAAACAAATGAAACACCATTTTACACTCACATTAAGATGGCCATTAAAAAACAACAACAACAAAAAATGGCCAATAACAAGTGTTGGCAGAGATGTAGAAAAACTGGAACCTTCATACATTGCTGGCGGGGATGTAAAATAGTACAGCCACTTTAGAAAACAGTTTGGCCATTCCTCAAAAAGTTGGACTATTACTTACCCATAAAAAGGAATAAAGTACTGATATTTGCTACAACAAAGGTGAACCTCCAGAATACACTAAGTGAAAGAGGCCAGACATATATTCTGTGGTTCCATTTATACAAAATTTCCCAAATAGAAAAATCCATAGAGATGGAACACAGAGTTGGTGGTTGCCAGGGCTGGGAAATGGGGAGAAACTGTTCAGGGTGAGAGGTTTTACTTCAGAGTGATTGAAATATTTTGAAACTAGACAGAGGTGTGGTTATGCAACATTACCAATCTACTAAATGTCAATGAACTGTTTACTTTAAAATGGTTAATTTTTGGGGCGCCTGGGTGGCGCAGTCGGTTAAGCGTCCGACTTCAGCCAGGTCACGATCTCGCGGTCCGGGAGTTCGAGGCCCGCGTCGGGCTCTGGGCTGATGGCTCAGAGCCTGGAGCCTGTTTCCGATTCTGTGTCTCCCTCTCTCTCTGCCCCTCCCCCGTTCATGCTCTGTCTCTCTCTGTCCCAAAAAAATAAATAAACGTTGAAAAAAAAATTTTAAATGGTTAATTTTTTATTTGAATTTCACTTTAATAAATTACTTTAAAAAAGAGAGAGTTGCCATATGACCCAGAACTTCCACTCCCAGGTGTATATGAGAGAACTGAAAAGATATGCTCACATAAAAACTTGTACACAAATGTTCATAGCAGCAGTATTTGTAATAGCTAAAAGGTAGAACCAACCCAAATATCCATCAACTGATGAAAGAATAAACAAAATGTCCATATGATGGAATATTACTCAGCCATAAAAAGGAATAAAGTACTGAGACACCTGGGTGGCTCAGGCAGGTAAACATCCAACTTCGGCTCAGGTCATGATCTCATGGCTCGTTGGGTTCGAGCCCCGCGTTGGGCTCTGTGCTGACAGCTCAGAGCCTGCAGCCTGCTTTGGATTCTCCATCTCCCTTTCTCTCTGCTCCTCCCCTACTCATGCTCTGTCTCTCTCTCTCAAAAATAAATACACATTAAAAAATTAAAATAAAGGAATGAAGTATTGATACATGCTACAACACGGATGAACCTTGAAAACACTATCCTAAGTGAAAGAAGCCAGACACCACAGGCCACATGTTATAAGATTCTCTTTATATGAAATGTCCAGTAGAGGCAAATCCACAGAGACAGAAAGTAGACTGGTGGTGAGGGTAGAGTAAGAATGGGGAATGACTGTTAAAATGAGTACAGGGTTTCTTTTTGGAGCTCTGGAAGCAGATAGTGATAATGGTTGCACAACCTCGTGAATATATCAAAAGCCAATAAACTGTATTATTTTAACAGGGTAAATCTTATGGTATCTGAATTATATTTCAGTTTTTTAGAGTCATCAAAAAAAACCCACACCAAACTGTATCTTTAACATTTAGAAACGTATTTGGGGAATAATTTGATGACCTATATAAAAGCTGTCCAAAGAAACTGCAGCTGACCTTTTCTTTTTTAACATTTCCTGTAGCTCAGGTATTCAAAAACCATTTCATCAATGAAGAATGACTTATAATGTTTTAAGCAGAGAATATTTATAAGTTTAAAGTAAATAAATGAAAAGCACACAAGGAAATATACCAACACATTAAACATAGCTGTCTTTAAGGCAACTTCCCCCTTTATTTCTACTTTTGTTTTTCATAACAAGCAACCACTTCTATAAAAACAAACTAAACATAAAAAATTAGTGCTTACACAGAATTTAGACCTGCCTCAAAGAACTGCAAAAGCCCTCAACGTGATGATGAGGATGTTTATTCCTAAGAAAACCATCTGTTTGTTTTAGGATGGGCCTGCCTCAACAGTTCTCTGCTTCCCATCAATCTTGTTCAAAAGTGTGCATTCTACCATATCAAGACTTCCAGGAAACAAGGGGTCTGAAATAATAACTCTTCACACTTTACTGGAAAGCCACAAAAGTAATTACTAAGTTAACGAGGCACTTACAAAGGATTATTTAAAAAGAAGCTTCAGAATTTCCTAACAGAATTGCTGACACAAGAGCTCAGGCAAAGGCACACTGCCACATGGTCTGCAGCCTTCAAGCCTGCATGGAACATGAGGCGAGGGCAAAGGGTTTGTGGGAAGAGCAGTCAGAGACTCAGAAAAGAAAGGACAGGACAGATGACAAACACTGTCAACCATGAAGGGCAAAACAAAGTTTGACCTAAAGAGAGAGAAACCAACGGGGAGAGACTTGGTAGAGAACAAACCCCATGATAGCTTAGAAAAGTCTTGAGGTTAAGCTTTGAGTAGAGTGGTTCACAGTGTTTAACAAAGGAGAATAACACTTAGGAAACTAAAGAAGTGACACGCTTTTGTCTGGTTTAATTAGGAAGTATTTTCAGAGCAATTTTTCCCAATTTAATAGTTAATATTTGAGGGGCACGTGGGTGGCTCAGTCGGTTAAGTATCCGGTTTTGGCTCAGGTCATGATCTTGAAGTTTGTGGGTTCGAGCCCCATGTCATGCTCTGTGCTGTGATCCTGGAGCCTACTTTGGATTCTGTGTCTCCTTCACTCACTCACTCTCTCTCTCAGCCCTTCCCCCACTCATGCTGTCTCTCTCTCTCAAAAATAAACATTAAAAAAATAGTTAATGTTTTATGGAAAATGGCTAATGCATGCTCCCATAGATATTATTCCCATTTTAAACATTATATGAACATGAAACATATTTCAATATTTCAAAAATCTCTACTTTAAATTCCAATAGAAGTTCCAACAAAAATTTCAACCTTATTATTTGCAAAAAACTAACAGTAGATTCTTATTGTTGATGAAAGTTTTTTTAGTAGTATTATCACCAAAATGAAAGATGATCTGTCTAAACTGATTTAATACTGTTTTTGCCTGACTGAAAATGATAAAAGTATTAATCCAAATGATCTTCCTTCTTTGATCAGCTACCAAATTTCCATTAGTTTCCCTTATCACCTCAATTCTAGATTTCCAGAGTAGCTTACCATCTGATCTCCTTGTTTCCATACATTCAACATGTATTCCCTGAGTACGCCATAGTTTAGAAACGGAGCTAGACATTCGAAAAAGTCTATGGCATTTCCAGACATGGATCCTGCTCTAAGACTGAGTAAGACTTAATAAAAGAGGAAGAAACACCTACATAATACAATGAGGAAAGAGATCATTTAAAGTCTCAGGTAAATTGCTAAAGGGAATTCATAGAAGGAAGAAACAGAATGGAGAAGGAGGGGTGTGATATTTTTGACAGACACACTGAGTTGAATAGGGAAGAATTACATGTGGTGAAATATGGGCAGAGGGAATGTTCCAGGCAAGCAGTGGGGCATGCAAGGGGAAAACATAGGGATCAGCAAACAAGAGGCTGGACTTTAGGGTACTTGAAGGAAATTAATGGGAAAAAAAGTTTGAAAGGCAGTCTGAAGCAAAAGGAAGGAAGTCCTACGTTAATTTTAAAAGTTGGAATTTTACAATATAGTGGAGAACTACCCAGAGCATCTGAGGCAGAGAACATTAATCTCCCTAGAGTGCAACACTAATCTGGCATTTTGGCAACAATGTATAAAACAGGTTCACTGAAGACTGGCCATGGAAGATGAGTTGAGCTGCTGCAACAGACCAGAGGGATTTTTAAAACTAGGATTTTGAAGAAAGGATGGATTACAGAATCATGCATGTAGAGACCCAGCTGGATTTAGGGAGCAAAAGAAAGGGGACAAGGCTGCGAAGATGAGGAGGGATGCCATCATGACAACCTAGGTGATGTGGGGAGAAACAGGATAAACAGATTTGCCAGGGAAGATGAACTCACTTCAGACATTCTAGGCGAAGGAGAGATTATCCAAATAGCCATGTCTAGAAGACAGTAGGAAATGCACAGTAAGACAGGGAGAGAGGTGGGCTAGACAAAGATTTGGAAGTTATCTCCACGGATGTGACAGCTGACACTGAGAGACTACCAAGGGAGAGAATGTAGATAGAAAACCAGGTCAGGGGGCAAACTGTATCTTATTCTAGATTCACTCTCAATTGCTGCCACATTTATCTTCCTAAAACACCTGGACTTTTTGCCATGCATACAAAATAAAGTCTAGACTCTTTTTTTAAATAATTTTTTTAATGTTTATTAATTTTTGAGAGAGTCTGTGTGCACGCATGCGTTTGGGTTAGGGGCAGTGGGGGGCGGGGGGGGCGGTGGGGAGACAGAGGATCTATCTGCAGGCTCCATGCTGACAGCAGAGCCCGATGCGGGGCTCAAACTCATAAACTTTGAAATCATGACCTGAGCCAAACTTGGATGCTTACCCGATTGAGCCACCCAGGAGCACCTGAAGTTGACTCTTCAGCTTTCTTTTTCAAACTCTTCACAAACGTTGCTACCAATACCTGCATATTCTTCTCACTTGCCACCTTTCCACAAGAACCTCTGATCCCACGGGAGCATCCTGCTAATGGTCCTTATCAGAAAACCCACCCCCCCCCCCAGTGGGACTGCACCTAGCACCCCAAGCACAAAGAATTCCTCCACCCACACCCAAACAATAACTCGGCACTCATTCTTCACCTGGTTTTGCTGGTCACCTTTTTAGGTACATAAATCTTATCCTAATCTAGGACAGTAATTCATTTATGCACTATATCAGGGTCAGCAAACTCTTTCTGTAAAAGGTCAAAACAGTGAGTATCTTAGGTTGTGTGGGGCTAACATCCCTGTCACAACTACTCCTCTCTGCCACTGGAGCACAAAAGCAAGCCCAAAATGCAGACACGAGCATAGCTGTGTTGCAATACTTTGTTTACAAACTCTAAAATCAGAGTTTCACATAATTTTCACCTGTCATAAAACCATATTCTTATGATTTTTCCCCCCAACCATTTAAAAAAGTAAAAATCGGGGTTAGCGTCCGACTCTTGATTTCAGCTCAGGTCATGATCTCATGGTTCATGGATTCATGCTGCTGGGTTCTGTGCCAACAATGCAGAGTCTGCTTGGGATTCTCTCTCTCCTCTCTGCCCCTCCCCCGCTCTCAACATAAATTTAAAAACTTAAAAAATAATAAAATAAAAAAGTAAAAATCATTCTTAGCTTGCAGGCCACGTAAAAATAGGCAGCAGACCATATCTAGCCCTCAAGCATAATTTGCCAACCCCTACAGTGTATCATAATTCTTGTGACTAACAAAAATGTCATCTTTCATGCAATCACTCATTAAATGTTTGTTGTACCAATGGGGGAGAGGTACTGATTATTTTCCTTTAGTTAATATTAACATCTTGTATTTAACATGGCAAAATGTCATACCTCTGTAAAGGAAGCCATCCCAATGTTCAAATAGAAACTGCTGCCCCCTAGTGAGAAGATGGACCAAATGCAACATGAGGCTTTCATGATTCTGCTGGTGTCTCACTGTAAAATGCTTGTATGAAAGGAATACAGCTAGGTATGATGGGGATACACATTACAAGGATGGAGCATAAGGATTAGGGTTGAGTCTTAATTTAAAAATCAAATGTATTTTTATTTAAGGAATTCAGTTTATAATTTTATTCAACTTCAAAAATTCTGCAAACAAGATTCTGCTCTTCCAACCATACATATATAGTACTTAGGAACAGATTAACAAATATAGACTTTGTTACATTTCACAAAACATTTTAACTGAAAGGGCACTGCCATAAGACACACTCTCTGAAAAATTTCTAGTCTGGAATTAGAAACATTCAACACAATATCTCACTGTTACCAAATAAAAATGTCTAGAATATCATTTTATCAGTAAAGTAACATAAAGCTTTCCAGCTTTCGATTGAAGATGAAAAATGAAAAGACATGTCATTTCAGATCAGGCTAAAAATTTTCCAAAGAGAAAATACGTATGAACATTTCAGCAGCACTTAAGATGTATTGCAGATTAACAAAGAAAAAGCAGGAGCAGCACATGACATAATTCTACATTCACTTCAGTTTTTTTTAAGACACTAAAACAGTTTTTTTAAAAATGTCCAATATATAACATATGGCTGCTTTGCAATGTGTTTCTTAAAGCTTTGGGAAAAAAATGTCCAATATAGACCTATCCTTTTCTACTACAGAAATCTCAGGATATTTCTGTAAGGGGGGCACCCAGGTAGCTCAGTTGGTTGGGCGTCCGACTTCAGCTCAGATCATGATCTCAAGGTCTGTGAGTTTGAGCCCCACATTGGGCTCTGTGCTGACAGCTCAGAGCCTGGAGCCTGCTTCAGATTCTGTGTCTTCCTCCCTCTGCACTTCCCCTGCTCATGTTCTGTCTCTGTCTCTCTCTCTCTCAAAAATAAATAAACATTTCAAAAGCATTTTTAAAAAGAGTATTTCTGTAAGTGTCTTTTTTGACCACAAAAGAACTCTTTCAAGTCTTAAAAGTTGGAGGTACAAGTCAATGGCTAAGGCTTTAGAAAGAAGAAAAAGGAACTCAGTTTCCAGGCCTCTACCAACCAAACAGGTTAAGCTGAAGCTCAGGAGGAATAATCCCAGAAAAAAAAAATGTTTTCTCCTTATTCCTCTTTTTTTTTCCTTTAATATCTTTTTTTTTTTTAATATGCTTATTTTATTTACCCTTGAAAGAGAGAGCATGAGCAGGGAAGGGGCAGAGACAGAGGGGGACAGAGGATCCAAAACCAGCTCTGTGCTGACAGCAGTGAGCCCCACGTGGGGCTTGAACTCACGAACCATGAGCAAGAACCGTGAGAACCGTGAGCCGAAGTTGGACACTCAACCAACTGAGCCACCCAGGCACCCTATCATACTTCTCTTAACCAGAAGAATAAACTATTGCTCCCAGATTCATCCATTTATGGTTCTGGTTCACTTATAACTGCCAGCACTTACCCCAGTAGTTAAGTATTCAACTTAGACACTAGACATGTTTTGTATTTTTTCAATATAAATACCGCTTAAATTTGCACCTGATTCATCTGAGATGTTAAAGTACAAATGGCAACCCAAAAGTAGGTAAGGAAGGAAATTCCCAACTCCTCTCCTGCCTCCATTCCCTCTACTTATTTCTTTAAAATCATGCTTTTGGGGGAATTTCTCTCACCTTTTGCATATGCCCTACTTTATCTGTGCTTCACACTCTGGATGCACAGCCACAAAAATGACTGTGCCAAAGAGGAACAATGATGTAAAGCCACCAGAGAAGAATCATCTTAAGATTATCAGTTGTAAATCAGGTGCTTCCTATATGTTCTCATCTAATCTCTTATGGCATTATCCCAATTTTTCAGAAGAGAAAATGGTCTCTGAAAGATTAAGCAACCTAAGGACTACAGTTAACCAACCACCCCAGTTCGCCTGAGACTGAGGGGGTTCCTGGGATGTGGGACTTCATTTTAAAACTGGGACAGTCTTGAGCAAACATGGTCACCCTTCTGAGGACACATAGCCCATCCTTACCCTTTCATAGGTTCAGATCTGAGCCGAGCCAGTTGGGCTCCAAAGCCCATGCACTCTCTCCCAGGACTTCTGTTTTTCCCCAACTAACCTCTCTCTCAAACTTCAGAAGCCCCAATATCTTCCACACCCCCAGGCTTCTGGGCCCAACCTAATTCTGATGAAAAATATTCAGTCTCTTCTTACCAGGTCTTTTCCTCTGTAATGCATACAGGTCTTTCTTAACTCCCTATTACAGTATACCCAAAGGACCACCACTGGCAACCTGAATGGGATGATAAAAAATTAAAGTAAAAACTATAAGGCAAAAGGACCTATAGAAGGCTGATTTCTTTTCAATCCAATTTCTCCTTTACATCATTAGCATTTAAACCCCTTTGAGGATGGTGGGGAAGGGCAGTGGTTAGAGAACAAATAAATTGTTCTCGCCTCAAGGATGTGAGGGAAAGAATGAAGACATGAATCTATCCCCCCCCCCCCCAGGGGGACCGAGGTAAAGATGAACATCTTAATTTAAAGCAAATAAGTAAATGCAGTGTACGGAAGGCAGAGCTTTTCCTGGGGTCTGAATTAAGAACTGGGAGAGGGTGGCACCAAGAATGCGTTTTTGGCAAACCAAGTAGGAACTGTCATGTATAGAATGTTTCTGCAGGAAAATAGATTCTTTTAAACAAGTCAATGTCATACAGAAACTTCTGTGGCAAAACTGCATGCAAGAGAATACCTAACTACTTCCTCAAGGGCAACAAGGTTTTACTTCCACAATGTCTAGGGCAGTGCTCAGATGCCTGTTTAATAAGTAATATTTATTAAACGACTTTTCCATGCTTGAGAAATTTCATTTTTTCCTTCGGTCTTACTTCACTGACTCCCAACACAGGAGACACTGCCAATGGATACCTTCTACACTCTTGCTTCTCAAGGTATGGTTCATGGACTAGTTGTATCTGCATCACTTGATTCCGTACCGAATTAGAATCTGCATTTTTAAAAAAACACAAGTTGCCCAGGTAAATCGCGGGGCACTAAAGTTTGCGGAGCACTGCCTTATAAGTTTGTTATAGATAAATCCTTCCAATCCCCAATTCCAATCTCTACATCGGCTTGAGAAAAAACGGAGCGCACACCTCGCACACGGCCAGCGATTAACCCACAGTGGGGTTGGGAACTGTCACCCCAGGGCGTCCTTCCTTCATGACAGTCCCCCCATCCGCTCACCTTGATGCGCTCCCCATCAATCTCCACCGCTCGTTCTCGGAAATCCACCCCGATAGTAGCCTCGGTGCGGTCCGGGAAGCGGCCGGCGCAGAAGCGGTAGGTCAGGCACGTCTTGCCCACATTGGAGTCACCGATCACGATTATCTTGAAGATACGGGAGCGAGCCGGAGGCAGAAATACTGAAGCCCCTGACACCGCACCGCTGGACGTGAAGCTTGCCTCGAGAGACGACTCCATCTCCGAAGCCATTCTCCGGACCCGCCCCAAACTGAGGCGGAGGAAAGGAGACGCAGAAAGGCTGAGAGATTACGCCACCGCGAGCGAGCGCGCCCAGCCTGCCGGCTCGGCTGCGCAGCGTCGCAGGAGCCACCGCCCTCCAGCCCGGCAACGCGCGTGCGCACCTTCCCGCCCCGGCCCCGCGCAGGTGTGGCGCCCACCAGCCCGGGCTCACTGCTCCTCCCACCTGGCCCGCGGCTCCACCCCGCCGTTACTCGGGCCTTGGCCAGTCTACCTGGAAAAGCAGGGGACCGGCCGGGGGCTGGACGGCGGGTGCGGAGGGCCAGCCAAGCGGCCAAGTGAGCCGAGCGGCCAAGCAGAGCGCCCCAGGCCCGGCAGCCAGGCTGGCCCGGCCCCGCCACGTCCAAGGCTCCCGCCCTCCGGAGGAAGCCGCGCAATCACTTTGGGGGCGGGGAGAGAAAGACAGCTGAGGAAGGAGGTACCACCAGGCACTCTCTCGCGAGAGGGCCGAAGAGCCGCCTTCAACGGGTGCCTGGTGAGGGGCTGTGAAGTCTTCGGAAGGCTGGGATGGCGAGTTCGGCGTTGTAGTCGACGTCGTTGGGGATTCCCCGGACTTGGAGGTGGAAGCGAGTTCTCTTGGCTTGCAGCTGGGAGGTTGTGGTGTCGGCTGTACCCCCTGCCTCCTCCGGACTCTCTGGACCCCGCGAGTTGGGACAGCGATAAGGACTGGAGGGGGTGGGGCGTGAGGCGCCGCCGAGAGGCCGCCCGTCGCGAGATGCGCTTGGGGACGAGCTCCCGGTCGCTTGGGGTATTGCCGCCTTCCGTCGTGGCTGGCGCGTGGTTGGCAGTGAGCAGGTGGGAGTTCGAGGCCGCCTGCCGCCTGCCGCCTTGGCACAGAGGACACCCCTTAGGCCAAGTGAGGGTATCCACGGGACTCTGGTGCCCTGGGCTCGTTTGGCTAATGCCCCAGGTCCAGAAAGTAGAGCAGATCCCATGCGGGCCACTCAGGGGTATTGAATGGGGAGTCTTCACCAGACGCCCTCTCTAGCGAGAATAAAACCCATTGTGCCCTAGTTATGTCTTAGTGCCTGCATGTCGGTAAATATTACTGAGTGCACGTAGTTGTCTTCGGCACACTATTTAAGGAAAACATTATTAGACGGGACCACTCAACCTTAAAGAATCTTCTCTGGATTACTGTGAATTCTTCAGAGGAAACCTATCATACATTAACAAACACAAAAGGCCCAAATGTGCGAACTCTGCTTTTTGTGAAAAGTTGTGTTGTTTTGCAAAAACAAGACTGTATTTTTTTCTGTTTGAGCAAATGGTTATGTCGTTCGTAAAGTCAGGGGCTATGGAGAGGAGGACACGGCAGGATTTAAATAGAGTGAGAGGAATGGTAGAGCACTCCAGAGTTCTAGGAAAGGGGATAAACTGCTTATTCTATTAGATTACATGAAAATGTACTCAGAAGAAATTAGAGGTAGAACCCGAGTGTGCCCAGAATTAACAGGAATTTGCAAAAGCCTTAATATATAGTAATTTCTGTTGCAGTAGAAAAACTATCCAGTCACTAATATGCCAAGCTATGTTAGCCAGGGAAAAAAGTTTACCCGTCTGCTTGAATGTGTATGCCAATTACATTTATTCAGTTTCCTGCTAGAGAAATTTTCAGATTCGAATTGTTTATTTGTGAGGTTGTTATCACGAAAATTAATCATTTCCCAAACTATTAGAGGGCCTTGGAATATATTCCTCTCATTTACTCTACCTGTCCCATTCAAAGGAGAGAAGCTGAAGATGTAAGACAAAAAGCAGTTGAAGAATTCAAAGCTGTGGATAATCAGGTAATTTCAAAGGATGAATAAAAAAAAAACAAAAAAAAAAACAGTATCTTTGCACCCTAAGACCCTTGCTCTTTTATATTCAGACCTTTTCAGTTTAGCTCTCGCTAAACTATCAGAAATCCCTTTTCTTGTTTGTTTTTCCAAATCCTATTCATATTTCAAAAGTTTTATCTCTGTGAAGGTTTTCCTGATTCCTTTGGCTTAGAATGTTCTTTGCTTTATTCTAAAACTAGTACACTTTGGGGGGTATTGCTCATTTGGTCTTTGAAACTTATTTTCACTGTTTAAGTTTTGTAATTATGTGTTGTGTCTTACCAGCCAGATTGTCAGCTCTTGACTACTGACGGAAAGCTCATTGTTATTCAGCAAATGATGAGTAAGTTAGTGAAGTGAGAAATTTCTTGCATGAAGTTTGTCAGTTTGAGCCCTTTACCAATTATACACACTTCAATACTACTTAAACAGAAAAAAATACTATAGACACTTGACATTGTTATCAGGAGTTTTGCATTTTCAGCCTGCAGTTTGAGAGACTCTGTGTGACTGATTATATACCACTCTTAAGTGAATAATCCCAGACCTTCCAGGTTTGATACTTGGAGATTCTACTATTGGGAAGAGTGGATGGATTTGCAGCCGTATTTTCTGAGAATTCATTTTGTCCTTGGAATTCTTCACTCCTTGCTGTCACGACCACCTGACCTCAAAGTAGAAGGATGTAACTTTTTCTTAATACTTTGCTACATAGCTGAGAAGAGACTAAATTTGAATCTTTAGCAGTCCAACTTCATCTTGAACATTATAAATGGTTTAGGGTATTTATTTTGATTTATAGATTTATAATTTATTTAGGGTATTTGTTTAGATATATATTTAAAAATACTTTTCTAATAGAAAAAACTGAATGAGTATTAGAAACATAAAATAAGGGGAACCTGAGTGGCTCAGTGGGTTAAGCGTCCAACTCTTGATCTGAGCTCAGGTCTTGATCTCAAGATTGTGAGTTCAAGTCCCATGTTGGGCTCCATCCTGGGCGTGAAGGCCTACTTAAAAAAAAAAAAAAAAAAAAAAAAAAGGACGACGAAGAAAAAGAAGAAACATAAAATAAGGGTAGTCTTCAGCATTGTTTTGTTTTGCTACAGAGATGTCACCTCCCTGTGGCAGAGGCCACTCTTAAACTGATCTTAACCAAGGAATAGCTCCTAGACAGTTCACTCTTCAGTTCAGGCCTGAGCACAGAGGACAAAGGATAGTTTTCTTGCTTGCCTAGTTAAGGGCATTCAGTCTTGGCACTGTTGACATTTTGAGCCAGGTAATTCTTTGTTACGGGAAGCTGACCTGTGCATTGTGGGATGTTTAGCAGCATCTCTGGCTAGTACCAACTACATGCCAGTGGTATTCCATTCCTAGTTGTAACAACCTAAATCTGTAGACATTACCAAAAGCCCTTGGGGGGCAAAATTGTGCCCCCTTCCCACTAATGGAAAAGCATGGCCTATATAAGGGCCCTTCTCACAATTCTGATTACCTGTACATCCTGACTGATAGTATGAGTCATCACTCTCTTAAAGACAGAACTCTAATTCCCCAGAGAAGTACAGCATTGGTCTTATTGGCCTCCACCAGATTACCATGATATTTATGTAATATCATAAAAAAGATATTACAGTATAAGTAGCAGAATTTAACTTTAGTACCTAAATAGTAAATTGCCATTATAATTTTATAGGTTAGCTTACTGAGTTTTAGAATTAAATCCAGAAACACAAAACAGATCAAAAAAGGAAAGGGCTGGTTCTTCGCAATGATCAATAAAATAAATACGGCAAAATAAAAATAGCAAAGATTTTTAAACCAGAGAGAAGATGTTAGGGAGGAAAAGGGAATTAAACTCAGATTCAAAGGGAATTTTATTTTAAGTAAGCTCTACTCCCAATGTCGGGCTTGAACTCACAACCCAGAGATCAAGAGTCACATGCTCTGCTGACTGAGCCAGCCAGATGTCCCCAAAGGGAATTTTAAATATAAAAGAATACAATGTATAACTCCATGTTCTCATAAAAATATTTTATTGAGCACCTACCACATGAGAGAAAGGTACTATATGAGTTGCAAAAGATACTATGGTTAACAAAAAGACCCAATTTGTGGAAATTATTTAACAGAGTACCAGAGAAGAAGGGGGTTGTCACCTCTAACCCTGCATTGTTCAAGGTTCCACTGTATATCTTACATTATATGTGTTGTAGTATGATAGTACTTGGAGGTAGATTGTGATAAATTAAAGATTCATATGGTAAAACTTAGAACAAAAGCTAAAATAATAAAACAAATAAGCATAGCTAAGTAGCCAGCAGAGAAATTAAAATGGAATACCACAGGGGCGCCTGGGTGGCTCAGTTGGTTGAGCGTCCAACTTCAGCTCAGATCATGATCTCATGGTTCATGAGTTTGAGCCCCATGTCAGGTTCTGTGCTGACAGCTAGGAGCCTGGAGCCTGCTTCAGGTTCTGTGTCTCCCTCTCTCTGCCCCTTCCCCACTCATGCTCTGTCTTTCTTTGTCTCCAAAAATGAATAAACGTTAAAAAAAATTTTTTTTAATTTTTTAAAAAATGGAATACCACAAATTAGTCCAAAAGAAGACAAAAAGAAAAATAAACAAAATGTAGATTGGACAAATAGAAAACAATATATCAAAAATTAAATTAATTGTAAATGGTCTAAACACTATGATTAAAAATAAATACAAAAGCAAGGCCTAATTATTTACTACTGACTACAGAAGAAAAAAGGCATCATCAACATAAAGACACAGATAAGTTCAAAGTAAAATGATGGAAAAAGATGTACAAACAGAATAAAGCTGGAATATCTACACTAATACCAGATAAAGTTGAGTTCAGGAAAAGGAATTTGGCCCATCTTCAGGACAAGAGATAAAGAGGGACACTTCATAATATAAATCAATTCATCAAGAAGATACAGCAACAAAGCTTAAAATTACATGAACTAAAAACTGACAAGATGGAAAAGAGAAATAGACAAATCCACAATTATAGCTGGATTTCAACATTTCCTTCTCAGTATTTGATAAATGGGTAGATTTTAAAAATCAGTAATGATAAAGAGGACTTGAACAATATTATCAACCAATCTGACCTAATTGGTATTTAGAATTACATCAAACCATGGCAGAGTACACATTTATTTCAAAATGCACATGGAACATTCACCAAGGTAGGCCACAAACTGGGAGATTTTTTTTCTTTTTTTTTTTTTTTTTTTAATTTTTTTTTTCAACATTTATTTATTTTTGGGACAGAGAGAGACAGAGCATGAACGGGGGAGGGGCAGAGAGCGAGGGAGACACAGAATCGGAAACAGGCTCCAGGCTCTGAGCCATCAGCCCAGAGCCCGACGCGGGGCTCGAACTCCCGGACCGCGAGATCGTGACCTGGCTGAAGTCGGACGCTTAACCGACTGCGCCACCCAGGCGCCCCTTTTTTTCTTTTAATTCACAATAAATTTAAAAATAGATGAAAATTGTATTAGGGTTCAGTCAGGAAATAGAAACTACATAGTAATTTGGCCATGTAATTTCAATAATTATTAACTGTGATGGGTTTGAGATAAGGGATTTAACTAGTAGAAGATAAAGAGAACTCTTAAATATTGTAGGGATATCAGATATAAGAAGTAGTTAACTACCCCTAGGGCTAAGATAGACTCCCCAAAGAACACATACACACCTGCTGATCCCAGCTCCAGGCTGAGATCTAGACCTTGTTATAGCGGAAAAGACCCTGGCTTAATGACTGTTAGAGAATTTGCTATGGTACTGTGCCAGTGAAACATGCTGGTAATCCACCCTTTGGAACTTGCTGAAAGTCCACCTGCTAGGGTGCCAGAGAAAGCTGTTCATGGGTAGGTATCTTGCAGAAGCCACTCTGCTACAAAACAGTCTGAAGGTGGGCCTGGGGAAGCTGCTGGGTACTGGACAAATTGCCCATACTGCAGGAGCCAGGCAAAGGATAGGGGGTGCCAGAGAAGCTATGTGTATTGCAAGTGCCAGCCAAGCAAGCAAGCAAGAACAAGGAAGGAAAATTCTTACCAGCACCCTCTACTGACATAGCTTAACACCGTGCCAGCTGGCAAAGGAAAAATGTTTAAAGAGCTTAGTTCCAGTTTTAGAGCAAGCAATGAATCTAGGAGATAGAACAATTCTTAATAAACAGCTTAGAGAAGAAAAATCTGTCATTGTCTTTACAGATGCCAAAAAGATACCTGATCTAAAGTTTAACATCCATATCCAATTTAAAAATCTTTGGTCAATTAAGAATTGAAGGATACTAGTAAAGAATATCAGACATTTTCTAGAAGTATGGCTAGTAAGGTTCTTTGAGGGACCCTCCTGCCAAACAGCTATAATCTGCATGAGAATGCTCTATGAGGCATTACTGGTCCCCAAGAGATTGAGGATATCCTAAGGAATTCCCACTACTATCACATACACACAAACCCTTAGCCCAGGCTGATCAGCAAGCAGATAGGAGAACATGTGTCTATAACAACTGGAATCCAGATACAGAGTCCTAAACTAGCTACCAAGTGGAAAAGCCATACATAGGAGGTGCTCATTTTGAATTAATTTGAAGTCTGGCTTCAAATTTTCTGGCTATGAGCAGAAAAAGAAACAAAACCTCTCTGGAAGAAAACATCCCAACTTAGGTCAAGAAGACTTTCAAAATTAAGGTGAAGCAATAAGCTCACAATCCAAGAACTCCAAGCACCAAGAAGCCAAACTATTATGAGTATCTGCAGGAATAACATTCAGTAGATATGTAACTCCAAGGCCATAGATGGTGGAATTGACAGAGTACAGAATATCTATGTTCCAAATGTTTCAAAAAGTATAAGATGTAATCACAAAGATGAGCAAGAGACTACCAAGAATGAACAGGTATGCCGGGAGGCAGGTAGGAGAGGAGAGACTTTCTACACATTAAAAATACAGTTGTCAAAATGACAAAACTCAATAGAAAGATTAGCAAATTAGATACAGATAAAGAGAGAATTAATAAATGAGAAGATATACCCGAAGAAATAATCTAGAATATACTATAGAGAGACAAGGAACTAAAAATACGGAAGAGATATTTAAAACAACGGAAACTTGGATGAGAGAGTCTATCACATAACTAATTGGAATCTAAGGAGGATAGAATAAAAGACAAAATATTTTCCCCCCAAATTCTGTAAAACTTCAAACATACAGAAAAGTGGAGAAATTGTACAGCAAATATTTATATCCAGCATCTACATTCTACAATTAACATTTTGTCTCATAAACGACATCATTTACCCATTCTCCTACCCATCCATCAACGCATTATATATATATATATATATATATATATATATATATATATATATATATATATATATATGTTTATTTTTGAGAGAAAGAGAGTGCAAGCAGGGGAGAGGCAGAGTGAGAGGGAGACACAGAATCTGAAGCAGGCTCCAGGCTCTGAGCTCCTGATGCAGGACTTGAACCCAGGAACCGTGAGATCATGACCTGAGCTAAAGTCCGGGGCTAAACTGACTGAGCCACCCAGGCCCCCCCATGCATTATATTTTTTTTTATCCATTTTAGGTAAGTTGGCAAATGTCATACTTAAAGATTTCACTATGTTTACCATTAACTAGTGTTCAAATTGCTTTATAGGTTTTTTCCCCTAGGTAAAATTTATTTATTTGTTTGTTTATTTTTAATTTGAGAGAGAGGGGAAGAGGGGCAGAGGGAGAGAGAGACAGAATCTCAAACAGGCTCTGCACTCAGTGCAGAGCTGGATGCAGGGCTTGATCTCACAACCTTAGGATCATGACCTGAGCCAAAATCAAGGTTCAGATGCTCAGCCAAGTGAGCCACCCAGACGCCCCTCCCCAGGTACAATTTATGTACAATAAAATGTACAAATCTTAAATGCACCATTCACTGAGTTTTTACAAGTGCATATACTGGTGTAACACAAACTCCTATCAAAAAATACAATATATCCATCACCCCAGAAAGTTCTCTCATGTTCCTTGTCAGTCAAGCCCTGTCCCCTACCTCCCACTGGTAACCACTGTTATATGAGGCAATATTTAAAGAAATAGTACCATGACTTTTGCAGTAATGATGAAAAACATGTACCTAGGGGTTCAAGAATCACAACATAACTGGGGCGCCTGGGTGGCGCAGTCGGTTAAGCGTCCGACTTCAGCCAGGTCACGATCTCGCGGTCCGTGAGTTCGAGCCCCGCGTCAGGCTCTGGGCTGATGGCTCAGAGCCTGGAGCCTGTTTCCGATTCTGTGTCTCCCTCTCTCTCTGCCCCTCCCCCGTTCATGCTCTGTCTCTCTCTGTCCCAAAAATAAATAAAAAAAAAACGTTGAAAAAAAAAGAATCACAACATAACCAAAACAGGATAAATAAAAAGAAATACATAACACACTGTAAAGAAATTGAAAAACTCACACACACACAGAAATATCTTAAAAGCAGCCAGAGAGAAAGCCACTTGCCAAAAAAACCCAGCAATTAAAATCACAGGGGCGCCTGGATGGCTTAGTCAGTTAAGCATCTGACTCTTGGTTTTCAACTCAGGTTATGATCTCATGGTTCGTGAGTTCAAGGCCCACATCAGGCTCTACACTGACATTGCAGAGTCTCTCTCTTTGTCTCTCTCTCTCTCTCTCTCTCTGCCTCTCCTGCTCTTGCATGCTCTCTTACTGTCTCTCTGTCTCTCTCAAAATAAATAAACTAAAAAAAAAAAAAAAAGAAAAAAGAACAATGAGGGGCGCCTGGGTGGCTCAGTTGGTTAAGTGACTGACTTTGCTCAGGTCATGATCTCACGGTTCTTGGGTTCGAGCCCTGCATGAGGCTCCTCCACACTGACAGTGCAGAGCCTGCTTGGGATTCTCTCTCTCCCTCTCTGTCCCTCCTCACTCCCTACCCTTCTCTCTCAAAATAATACATAAACTTTAAAAAAAGAAAAAAGAAAAATATTTTTTTTAAAAAGAAATGGAAAGGATCATTAATTTTTTTTAAAAAAAGGTTTCATTCACCGGGAAGATAAAATAATTCCTTATTTTTTTATTTTTTCATTTTGTTAAAAAAAATTTTTTTAACGTTTTTGAGAGAGAGCACGAGCAAGGGAGGGCAGAGAGAGAGGGAGTCACAAAATCCAAAGCAGGCTCCAGGCTCTGAACTGTAAACACAGAGCCCAACATAGGGCTCAAACCCATGAACATGAGCTCATGACCTGAGCTGAAATCAAACACTCAACTGACTGAGCCACCTAGGCACCCCTATTTTTTTATTTTAGAGAGAGAGAGAGTACGCTGAAACTGGGAGAGGGGCAGAGAGAGAGAGAGAGAGGGAATCTCAACCAACTCAAGCAGCTCCACACTCAGCATGGAGCCCGATGCAAGGCTTGATCCCATGACCCCAGGATCATGACCCAAGCTGAAATCAAGAGTCAGACACTTAACCGACTGAGTCACCCATGCACCCTAAGATAAAATAATTCTAAACCTGTTCGTAACTAATAAAAATGGGCTTGGAATACGTACAGAAAAAAAAAAAAAAACCTACAGAGGGTGGCAAATTTCCATGCAACCTTCTCAGTTTTGATAGGTTAAGCAAATGAAAAACCAGTACACTGGCCTAGGCACTGAGTATACTGAAGACAGTGAGGCAAACCATTGCCTTCATGGAAAACCTGTATGCTAGAGGAAGAGAGAAACATTTTAACAAGAATATATTGCAATTTTGGTTAATGATAAATGAAAGAAGAAAAATAAAGCAAGATAAAAAGTGACAAAATGCCTGGAAGAGGTAGTTATCTTATATGGGTGGTAAGGGAAGACTTCTTTGAGAAACTGGTATCTAAGCAGAGACACAAATGAAGTGAGGTAGCAAGTGATGTGTATATATGGGGTAATGGTTTTGCAGGCAAAGGGAACCACAAAGACCCTGAGGCAAAAACAAAGTTCGAGGAATGCAAATACATGTATTTAAATTTTTAAAACCTACTTAGAATCAATACATATATTTTTACATTTCAAGTGAAATGTAGAATTTTTACATTTCAAGAGGCCCACACACCCTCTCCTCTTTATGTTAGAGTTGTCATCAATTACACCGACATGTGTGGTAAACTCCCTGAAACACTGTTGTAGCTTTCGCTTTCAACGTCAAACATATTTTCAAGGACTCAGGCGGAGAATTCTCTACTGTACTTCTACAGGCAATTTACCATTTTTGGTGCTCTTCCTTCATTGCTGGTGTTTCAAGTTTCCTTCCAGGATACTTCTCTTCTGTCTGAAGAATTTCCCGTAGCAATTTTTTTAGAACAGGTCTACTGGCAATGAATTCTTTTAGTTTTCTGCATCTAAGAATGCTATTATTTCCCCTGAATTTCTGGAAGATATTTTCACTGGATTATGCTGTTACGTGTTGACCATTATTTTCTTTCAGCACTTTAAAAATGTTGTGCCACTTTCTGCTGGATTGCATGGTTCCTGGTAAGCAATCTGTAGTCAAATTTTTACCCTGCAGATAATACATTGTTCTTCTCTGGCTGCTTTCAAGACTTTGTCTTTATTTTTCAGCATTTCAATTATCATATATTTGGGCAGAGATTTCTTTGTGATCATCGTGTTTGGGCTTTGTTGAACTTCTTGAATCTATATTTATGTCTTTTGTCAAATCTGAATACTTATTCAAAAATTTTCAGCACCTTTTATTATTGTCCCACAAGTCCCTCAGATTCTATTCACTGTTTACCCAATATTTTTTTCTCTCTGTTGTTCAGATTGGATAACTTCTATTGCTTTATTTGCAAGTTTACTGATGCTTTTCTCTGTCATCTCCACTCTGCTAATGAGAGTATCCATTGAATTCTTAAATTTTTGGCTACTATAGTTTTCAATTCTAAAATAACCACTTGGCTTTTCATTGTATTTTCCATTTCTTTGCTGAAACTTTCCATTTTTCCACTGGTTTCAAAAGTGCATTTGATTACTTATAAGAGAATTTTTTATAATAGTCAAGAACTTTGAAGGTCTGAGGTTTTACCTTAACTCGCAAATTAATAAGTTAAGCCACCATAGTTTCATGGATAACGGCAGAAGACATGAGTCTCCTGGGTCAGAAACAAAGAAGAATCTATTAGCCACAGCAGTAGCAGGAAGCAGAATTTCAACATTTATGCTAGATTCCTAAGTCCCAGTTCCCACAGAGGACAAGGTGATCCTGTACATGAAGTGAGTTGCGTTATAAGAAAGGAACTCTATGGGAAACTCCAACCTGTAATAAGAGGCTAGCAAACCTATCCGACTGTGCCATGAAAAGAGATGATCTTTTTTATCCTGGACAGCAAACAAATTCACCCTTGTCCTCACAGGAAGATATTATCTCTGTCTTCCAAGGATGTTTAAAGTACAAGCATCCCTGAAAAGATAATCCAGGAAAAAACCTGTTAATGCCTTTGCCCAAAAGACATGTGGAAATACAAGAGATGAATGGAAAATCATCTCCCAACAAATAACTGCTTTAAGGCCTTTTCTCACATGATTCTATCATCTCTCAATCCTCTCAATGTTGGCGTCTTTTTTCCCCATGTAAATTGTGATTTTTCTGGTTCTTAGTATGCATAATAATTGTGGATTGTATCCTGGACATTTTGAATATGCTGTTTTGAGACTCAAGGTCTTGTTTAAATTCTGTCAAGAATATTGATGTTTTTATATTAGCAGACAATCAACCTGGGTAGGTTTAGAGTAGCAGTCTGTGGGTAGGAAAGGGCATACTAATATAAATATCTACCAAAAAGAAACACAAAAACAAAACACCCCACAGTGTTTATTACATTCCAGAATAATAAATCTAGAAATGCCTTTCTCTTCTCCTCTAGAGGGAATTTGCTTACATTTCAAGATAGTGAGTAATCTCTCCTGAGGGAGGAATGATCCAGTAACCAGCAGCCTTGAGAAAAGCTTAAAGACTCCCAAATTCAGAATTATTCTCCTGTAATGCAACCCACTGCATGTACATCTGGCCCTCATCCTATCACCTGCGGGAATTGGGGCATGAAGAATTGACACAAGATATTGCTATAAATGCTGTTTGCTGTGAATAACTAATCTTCTATGCCCCTAGCCCAGGAGTTTGGTGACTTCTGTCAGTAAATATGTATGAAACTATGGCAGGCTAACCTGCTAGCTCACTAGAAGAATACACTCTCAGACACTCCCGTTTCTGTCTTAAGAGTGGCAGAATCAAGTTAAAGTAAGCAGAGGCCAAATCATGTAGGGCCATAGATCAGGTACTGGATGGACTGTTGATGTCAAGAATAATGACAGGAGTAGCAGTGAAGAGAAGGACAGGACATCACATGTTGAACTCTTTTGTGATAAGAGGAAAGGACTACCAGGGCAGTAGATGACTGAAGAAGGGAGAATGAATGATGTAGAATAATGGTACATGCCTAAGGGTACAGGATTTTAGAAAGGAAGAGAGAAGGTGTGGAATTGCCAATAGGGAGAAAGCAAGACACCTCGCTCATCTGTAGGCTCTTTGTTTAGGGGAGTGAGGGACTAAAACCCACACATAACTTGAAAGTATTGCAGAGGAAGCCATGTTTTCAGGAAATGGCTGAGTTTTTGGTTAGAGTAAGAGGATAAAGGGAGTGTTTAAAAAAATGTTAAAGATATAGGGAATTTGATCTCAGCACAATGGAAGAATCAAATAGATTAAAAGAAATGGGAAGTTAGGCTACATTAGAGCAAAGCATTGTGGGATTACAGATCTGTATGTGGGGACCCCTGTGTGGGTCAGTTGCTTAGGACACTGACTTTTGATTTCAGCTCAGGTCATGATCTTGCAATTCGGGGGTTCGAGCCCCACGTTGGGCTCTGTGCTGAGAGTACAGAGCCTGCTTGGGGTTCTCTCTCTCTCTACCCCTCCCCTGCTCTCTCTCTCTTTCTCAAAAAAAAAAAATAAACTTAAAAAGAAAAAAGAATCTGTATATGAACTTGACCTGTTAAAAGAGGCAAATAGGGGGTGCCTGGGTGCTCAGTCGGTTAAGCGTCTGACTCTTGATTTCGGCTCCAGTCATGATCTCAACGTTTGGTGGGATCGAGCCCCATGTTGGGCTCTGTGCTGTGACAATGCGGATCCTGCTTGGGATTCTCTCTCTCCTCTCCCTGCCCCCACCTCAAAATAAAGAAATAAAACTTTAAAAAAGAGGTAAATAGACATATGAGATATGATGGAGTTATATCTCATTTTTTTAAAGGAGGTATAATTACAGCTTGTTGAGATTGTTCTTTAAGCAGTTTGTAGATGTAATTTAGTCCCTTGGGATTGTTCTCTTAGGCAGTTTATACTGATAAAGTAGGAAGACGTGATGGGGTGGCGGGAGTGTGGAGGGAGCAGACTTACCAGGAGCACACTGAAGTCTGTGCCTCTAAAATCCAGTTGGGATTTTGGCTGAAAGGATCTGTGGAGCCATTATTTAAATCCAGGAACTTTGGGAACCTTGGAGGCTCCCTTTATAGACTAAATCTTTGGTCTTGCTGCTGGACAATCCTCCAGGGACATGGAAATCCTACTGTAGATGAGAAAGAGCATGATGATATAAAATATCTACCTGCAAAACCCAAGAAAAGCAACATCATTTTAGGTCTTTCCTCAGACTTGAACTTCTCAGAGGGTGCTTATTTGAACACATTATCTGAAATAGTATTTTTCACGGTCACTTTCTATCCCTTATTATGCTTCCCCCAACTTCTTAGCACTTATCACCCTGTCATATGTTTATTTGCTTAGTATTTCCTCTCAGGAGAGTAGAAAGATCTTTTTTCTTTTTTAACTTTTTTAATGTTTTATTTATTTTTGACAAAGATAGAGCATGACATGGGGAGGTGCAGAGAGAGAGGGAGACAGCATCCAGGCCCTGAGCCCACACAGAGCCCGACATGGGGCTCGAACCCATGAACCACGAGATCATGACCTGAGCCGAAGTCAGATGCTCAACCGACTGAGCCACCCAGGTGCCCCTATAAAGATCTTAAGAACAGATGTTTTTACTTATTTCCAGGACCCAGATAGTGCCTGGCACACTGTAAGTACCCAATAAATATTTATAGAATGAGTGAATGGAAACATTGAAGAATATTAGGATAATCAAATGAGTTCAGTAATGAGACCAATTATAAAACCACAATAGTATTTCTACAGATAGCAAAAGCCATTTGAAAAATACAGAAAAAGATCATAATTATAAATAACAAAAAAATATAAGATATCCAAAACTAAATAACATTCAAATTTTACTGACAAAAGAACTGAATAAATAAAGAAGTATACCATGTTGTTGAATGGAAAAACATATTGTAAGAATTCCCCCTAAGTTAATCTATGAAGTTAACACAGTATCAATCAAAACCCTAAAGTTTTAGGGGAAAGGGGGAAGAAGACTTGACAAAAAGATTTTAAATGTCATCAGGAAGAATAAATGCTGTAGAACAGTGAATTAAATTCTGAAGAAAGGTACTGATAAGGGACCTTGCTCTACCAGACACAAAAACGTAGGAAAAGACAAATTGGTGGTATATATCAAAAGCTTTAAAAAAAAAAAAAAAAAAAAAAAAGGATATACCCTTTAGCCCAGATGTACCATTGCTAGAATTTTTTCCTGAGAAATAGACGATATGGCAAAACTGTTTATTAAAGCAGTGTCTGTAATGCCAAAACAACAGGAACAATCGGTGTTTCACAAGTAGAGAATGTTTCAAACCAATCATGGCTTAAACAAATACCTGTGGAATACCATGGAAGCTTTGAGAATTATGTAGAACTACATTAATTGCTATGGGAGGTATTCACCATATATTTCTATGTTTGTTTGTTTTTTAAGCTGATTATAAAACAGTGTATCTAGCAGTGTCCTCATTTATGTAAAATTTTTAAATAATAATTTACATATATAGGTGGAGAAATAACCTGGATGGAAGGTTATACATCAAAATATTAACAGTAGCTCCCTTGAAATAAGAATTAAGGATTATTAAACAGGTTTTTGTTTGTTTTTTGAGTTGTATACTGAAAAACTAGTTTAGTTTTCCCCCAAAATGGGATGACAGTTAAATTCTTCACTGTTGCCACCTGGTGGCTACCACAGAGAAGTTTCTTATTTCTTTGCTATCACCTTAAGAAATAATACATGCAACATCATAATTCTAAAATTGTAAAGAAATCTATAGTATCACCTAGTTCTATTCATCATTTTATAGCTAAGGAAATAAAAGCAAAAAATTTAAGCCACTTGACTGAAGTCACACTGTTGGTAAAACTTATTAATAGTAACAAACATTTGTTGAGCCCTTTTTTCTAAGTACTTTATATGGATTATCTCATTCTCATAGGAACCTATGAGGTAGATCCTATTTTTACTCTCATTTATCCCCATCTAACATATGAGGATCCTGAAGCTCAGAGAAGGTAAGTGACTTACCCAAGTTTGCACAGGCAGGGCAGAGCCAGGCATTGCGAGGTCCACCTCCCTCTCCTGAACCTTCTCCGTTGTGCCATCGTACTATATGCCAACCCCTCTTCCTTCACTGCTTTTGGTGACAATTCTTGGCATATCCTCAATGTCATGTTCCTCATGGTTGGGAAAAAAGTATAAACATTTACTGAGAGGGAAGCGAAATAACTTTACCCCCCATGTCTTGTAAGAATCCTGTCCAGGTAAAAACAGACTTACTTTGAGTTGTTCTAGGGTCCAGATAGTAGAGACTCTTCTGTCAGAGACTTGGGACTAGGGATAGGTTTACTTGGGTTCCCCTGCTCCAGTTTTATGCTATGCTCCCTGCTTAAGTTTTTTGATCCCAGAGCTTAGAGTTAACATCACTACATGTACTTATTCATGAACTACCCCCACCCCCCTCTCTCTCTTAGCTCTTGCCCAACTTCTCGGGACAATAGTCTCTGACTTTGCATCTCTATCCTTGTGCCTCAATACCAAATGGTGTAAGTGCTAATAAATGTAAATCCTGTGCTAGGGGTAAATCTATTGGAAGTGAAATTAGAAATCTGAAACAACTAGTGGCTTTACCCTCTGAAACCCTTTGGAAACCCAGGAAGTCTTTCAGAATTGCTCCCAAAATGAAGGCATATCTTTGAATTATCATCTAATTAAAGCTTTTTCTCAGGTACCATCTTGCTTGAAAATAAATTTTAAAATGTATACAAAGGGGCAGCTGGGTGACTCAGTCGTTTAAGCATCCTACTTCAGCTCAGGTCTCATGATCTCACTGTCTGTGAGTTCGAGCCCCATGTCGGGCTGACAGCTCAGAACCTGGAGCCTGCTTCAGATTCTGTGTCTCCCTCTCTCTCTCTCTGCCCCTCCCCTGCTCATGCTGTGTCTCTCTCTGTTACAAAAATAAATAAAAACATTTTTTAAAATGTATACAAATACTGTAAAAGTGTTATTTTCTTTATTTTCCAGCTTTATATTTTTAGAGGACAGTGCAAGCATGAAAATACCTTAGGTGCTAGACAGTCTTGAGTTAAAATTCACATATTAGCTATCACACATTAGGTATGACTTGAGTAAATTATTAAATTACATTTTCATTTAAACTTTTTCTTATCTCTAAAATTAAGGATCATAACATCTGCTTCTAGAGTCTTCCTTTCCCCTCTTCCTCCCTTTAAGAAGAAGAGATGATGATTTTTCCTGTCTGAGATTGTCTCCCATATGTCCTGCCTCCTTAAAGGTCTTGACTTAGCCTTTACATAAGTCTCTCCCATCTTAAATAAAACTGAAAAGAAGAAAAAAATTCCTCTGTCTGCATCTCGAGTCAGCTGCCCATCTCTCTCTCCTGCTTTTTAAAGTCAAACTTTCTGAAATACAGCAAAACCTTGGTTTGCAAATATAATTTGTTCCGGAAACATGCTTGTAATCCAAAGGACTCCTATATCAAAGCGAATTTCAAGAACCATTGGCTCAGTTGTGATCATGTGACATTCGGTGTCATGTACTACTTGTATTGCAAGACATTGCTCATTTATCAAGTTAAAATTTATTAGAAATGTTTGCTCGTTTTGTGGAACACTCACAGAACAAGTTACTCGTGATCCAAGGTTTTACTGTACTTCTTTACCATCTTTGCATTGCATCACCTCTCATTCATTCTAGTTTCTCCAAAAGTCCTTAGACACACCTTACTCCTGCTTTGGTAATTTTCTTCCCTAAATTTTTCCAAGACGTATTTCTTTTATTGTTTTTCTCCTACTTCCCTGATTGCTACCCTTCTTGTCCCTTCCCTTAAAGTTTGTGTAACTCACTTTCTGATCTGGGTTCTTCTTATTCTGCAAAATCTCCCTTGGCGATCTTTCCCATGTCCATAGCTTCAATTACCACCCAAATCCGTGCGCCCAGCCCACATCCCCTCTGCTGGACTCACAGATTACATGACCTAGTGCTTGCTTGATTCCCCCTTGGATTTCTACAAGTGCCCCAAAATAAAGATGTCATCTTCCTTCTCCAAACTTATTTCTCCTCCAGTGTTACTTATTTTTTAGTGAATGGTGCCATCACTTAACCAGGTGTTCACGGGTTTTTTTCTTGGTTTCTCCTTCTCCTTCAGCTCCTCCCACTCCCAGTCCAGCTAATCATCATGTCCCATTAATTCTACTATATTGGATTAAATTGTGTCCCTCCCTCAAAAAATATATCTAAGTCCTAACCCCCTGGTAACTATGACCTTATTTGCAAATAGGATCTTTGCAATGTGATTAAGTTAAGGATCTCAGACAAGATCATATGACTGGTATCCTTATGTGAGAAAGAAGAGGTGGAAGGAAAGGGAGAATTGAGACCCAGACAGAGGGGGAAAGGCCTTGTGCAGGGCCCTGAGATGGTGCAGGGAGCTCCTGGAGTGATGCTGCTCCAGTCCAAGGAACACCAAGGACTGCCAGCCCTATCAACACCTTGACTGCAGCCTCTGGCCCCCGAAACTTTGAAAGAACAAATTTCTGTTGTTTTGAACGTATAAGAGTGTGGTAATTTGTTATGTAGTCCTGGGAAAACTAACATAGCTACCTTCTAAATATCTCTTGAGATCCATCCATGTTTCTCCATCTTCACTGCCCCTATCTTATTCAGGCCACAATTAAATCAATCTTCTGCCTTGTCTCCCTGCTGCTAGTCTCAGCCCATCATTTGCAAAGGCATGAAATCTCCCTTACTATTGACAATCTGTGAGTGGTTTGCCAATGACTCCTGGATTGAGTCTAAATGCCTGGTGTCATAGCTTACAGGACTTCCACTTTGGTTTCTGCTCACTTGTGTAGCCTTATTTCTCACCCACCCTCAATTCTACGCTCTAGGCACGGTAATAATTTCTGATATTTATGGGACACTTATTCTGTGCCAGACACAGCTAAATCTCACAACCACTCCACAAGACAGGAACAAGCTTCTTTCAGTGTCTCAGCCTTTTTTTCTCTTGTCTCTAGGACTTTGCACATGCTGTTCTCTGCCTAAAATAATCTTACTTCCTCTTCCCTTGTTCTTTGTCCCCCTCCTCATCTAGCTAATTCACACTTACACCTTAGGTCTCAGCTCATCCAGCACCCCCTCCATGAGGGATTCCCAGACCTTCCTAAATCTGGGTTATGTGTCCCACCCCAATTGCCCATATTTGCATTACACCCTGCACTTCTCCTATCATCATATACAATATAATTGTCTTATATTTCTTTTTTTTCTTAGTCCATTTGGGCTACCATAAAACATCGCAGACTGGGGGAGCGGGGGGAGAGGGAGCAGTGGGTATAAACAACAGACATTTATTCCTAACAGTTCTGGAGCCTGGAAGTCTGATGTCAGACTTCCAGTGCCGGGGGTGGGTGATGGCCCTCTTTTGGGTTGCAGCCTTCTCTTTGGAACCCCACATGGTGAAAAGGGTAAGCAAGTTCTCTCTTCAGCCTCTCTTGTAAGAGCACTAATCCCATTCATGAGGCCTCTACTCTCATGAACTAATAACCTCTCAAAGGTTTCTCTTCGTAATCTATCAGCCTTGAGGGTTAGGATTTCAACATATGAATTCACATGGAACACATTCAGACCACAGCAACGGGCCTATATCTCACATTGTGTTTTATGCTTCCTGTGGACTGAGGCCATACCCATGTCTTGTAACACCATCCCTGGAGTCTAGCACAGTGCCCGGCACATAAGAGATGCTCCATCAATACATGTTGAGTAAATGAAAGAAACTTGAATAAAGATTGCTACTAGCATTATGTCTCTAACACCAGCTAGGGTGGAAAGGAATGTACCTCCAGACCAAGTTGCCAACCGTTTCCTTCCTCAAAATCCTGATGCCTCCTAGGCCTTTGCTTGGGCCAGTTCTCAACCCTCATTGCAAAGGATTTCCCTGAGACCTGTAGGGCCAGTGAATCCTCACTTCCCTATCATGCTCAGCCCCTCGCCAATACAAGACTCTCCAGGTGGTCGTCCTCTCCCATTCTGCTCTGCAATCCTACCAGACCCTTCTTGCTCTTTTTCCCTGGGCCCTCTGGCACTCCAGCCTATTTGAAACAAACGCACCTATATTCTCATCGTTGCAACAAAATACTCCTTCTACCTCCTGACTTTAAACAGAAAGCCTTCTGCTTTCCCTTGAGAAGACTACCTTTTCTACCACCACCTGGGGTGGTTATGTTAACCATACTGGATTGATTATTCTTTTGGAACGCCAGGCTGTAATTCATCGGGTTCCTGAGATTTGAATTTAGTTTCGACCGTTTCCAAGTATTGGCTATTACATAATAGAAGAATTAGAGTTTCTAAAAGGATTTGAAAACAGCAGTAAAGATGTTTATTTTGGAAAGATCCTGTAACCATGAATTGCTTTAAAAATGCCACTGAGGGGCGCCTAGGTGGCGCAGTCGGTTAAGCGTCCGACTTCAGCCAGGTCACGATCTCGCGGTCCGGGAGTTTGAGCCCCGCGTCAGGCTCTGGGCTGATGGCTCGGAGCCTGGAGCCTGTTTCCGATTCTGTGTCTCCCTCTCTCTCTGCCCCTCCCCCGTTCATGCTCTGTCTCTCTCTGTCCCAAAAATAAATTAAAAAACGTTGAAAAAAAAAAATTTAAAAATGCCACTGAACCTAACCATAGCCTCTGAATTTGTCTCACAACTACCAAATTCAAAATGAAAGTACAAAACAAGTGGCACCTGTACCTTGGAGACCTCAGAAACACTACATACGCTACTGATACTGCTTCTTAGCAAACTCCGGGTTTCCTTTAGGCTGTAAGATCCATTGCCCATGAGATACAGCTGCTGCAGGTAGGGGTGGGGTCTTATCAATTAAATGTCTGACCTAGAGCAGTACTCATATCTTGACTTAATTTCTAATGGCCCAGGACTTTGTGGCAAATGATAAAAATCATTAGCTTTTTCTTTTATAATTTATCTAATTTCTAACCTGATGCAAACTGTTAGACTTTCCAGCTGTTAGGCTCCAACAGTAAGGCTCCTATAGTCCAAAATGCAAATTGAAATACCTGGTGATTTTTATTGAGCACTTTCTGGTCTCTTACTCTGGCTCATTGAGACATCTTCTGACCTAACACTTGTTTAAAGAGCATTAGTCACTCTGTATGATGACCTTTCTTGTGGTAAGTTAATACATTTAAGCCGGCAGTCTAATTTATTCAGACATTTGTGTGAACTAATCTCCCCTAGCTTTATTACCAGTGGATAAACTTCTAAAACAGAGTTCCTGAACCTGCATTTTAGCCACATTATTCCTGTTGTCTAACATAATATACTATTACTTGAAGCAATCCATTAGCTGGTCATATGTAAAAATCATGTCAAGTCATATGGAAATACAAATTCTTTGTTACCTTACAGGCTGATTTTGATTATGGAAATTATCCACCTTGTGCTAATCAAATTAAGGGCATATATAAAGAGTTCATAACATATTTCTAGTTGAGATAAAACTCATTCATTTAATAAATATTCAGTGAGGGTCACCTGGTTGGTTCAGTCAGTTAAGCATTCCACCTTCGGCTCAGGTCATGATCTCAGGTTCATGAGTTTCACACATGAGGGGTGTGAGGTGTTCACGAGCCCCACATTGAGCTCTCTGCTGTCAGCGCAGAGCCCACTTCAGATCCTCTTTCTCCCTCTCTCTCTGCCCCTCTCCTGCTTGCACTCTGTCTCAAAAATAAATAAACATCAAAAATAAATGAATAAATAGATAAATATTCAGTGAGCTTTCCTTTGTGCAAGGCTTTATGGTCAGGGTAGTGAAAGATATAAGAAAAATACATGGTCCCAGGTCCCGACCCAGTCTGGGAGCAAAGATCTCTATAAATAAAAATGCCAAGTAAATCAAGAACTAAAAACAAATTTGAGTTGTCACAAACATCAGATGTTCTCATGTGAATAGTAAGATAGGAGTTGAACTTCTAGGAAGGGGGCATCAATCACTGTGGCAAGGGGTGCTTCACAAAGAAAGTGAAAAATATGTTGGGCTATGGAAAGGAATGGGAATTATAGGGTGAATTCCATGCTACATTAATGAAATGAGCAAAAGCTTAGATTTTACAGGTTGGTCTATGAGTCAGTTTGGCTGGAAGAGAGTTTTGTCTAGAGGAATTGTGGGAAATCGGATTGCAGAGGTAAGATGAGGCTAGACTATGCCACTAATGTCAGATGTGTGTGCCAAGCAGGAAGATCCATTTCATGTTGGATGAATTTCTTTTATCCTACATGCCCCTCACATATCAAAAGCGCCCATTCTCATGTTTAGACTACAAGCCTAGAACATGGTAGAGCACAGAATCATGGTAACAATCCTGATTTCTAATTTTGGTGGGGCCATGTGTAAAGCTCGCATGGCTCCAAACGTATTTAAGTGTTCGATGAATGCTCCCTTTGAAATCTTAACACTATTCTCAAGTAGTCAAATCATGGAACTACTTACAATTTTCCTGCTTCTTACCGGTAGATTCATTCACTCATGCAACAAATATTTATTAAGTACCGACTATGTACAAGGCATTTAGTATACACCATGGCGGGTGTATTTAAAGACGAATAAACTTGACTTCTAACCTTAAAAAGCTTCTCACCGCGAACAACATGGAGGTTAGGAGTGCCAGCCCCCACACAGTCGAAACTCCAGATGTAACTTTTGACTCCCCCAAAACATAACTACTAATAGCCTACAATGCTGACAGGAAGCCTTAATGATACCATAGTTTGTTAACATATATTTTGTATGTCATGGATTATATGCTGTATTCTAACAGTAAAGTAAGCTAGAGAAAAGAAGAAAATCATGAGGAAGAGAAAATACATTTACACTCCTGTACTATAAAAAATCTGTAGGGGTGCCTGGGTGGCTCAATCAGTTAAGCGTCTGACTCATGATTTTGGCTCAGGTCATGACCTCACTGTTCGTGGGTTTGAGCCAAGTGTCGGGCTCTGTGCTGACATCTCAGAGCCTGGAACCTGCCTGGGATTCTGTGTCTCCCTCTCTCTCTGCTCCTCCCCCACTTGTGCTCTCTCTCTCTCTCTCTCTCTCTCAAAAATAAAATAAACATTTAAAAAATTTTTTTAATTTTGCATATAAGTGGACATGCACAGTTCAAACCTGTGTTTGTTCAAGGCTCAACTGTAACAGTAAAAACAATAAGGTAAATATTCAAAGTTTAAGATAACACACATATAAAAATGGCTACAAGAAAGATGGAATGTGCTATGAAAGATCAGAGAAAAAAGAAATTCTACTTAGCTGAGAAAAATCTTAAAAAATGGGCAGAACTGGCTTAGTCGGTAATAGAGGAAAGAATATTTCAGAAGAATAGGAAGTATGAGAAAAGGCTTGGCATGGGAAAGCATAGGAATGTTTATAGAATGGTGAAAATCTTTTATTTGTTTGTGCATCCAGCTTTTTTTTAATGTATCATTTCATTTTATTATTTGCCTTTTCAACATTTTTTTCTAAGTATGTTTCACGCCCAGCATGGAATCCCTCTGGTAATAATCAGTTTGTTCTCTATAGTTAAGAGTCTGTTTCTTGGTTAGTCTTTTTTCCCTTTGCTCATTTATTTCTTAAATTCCACATATGGATGAAATCATATTGTATTTGTCTTTCTCTGACAGACTTATTTCGCTTAGTATTATACTCTCTAGCTCCATCCATGCTGTTGCAAATGGCAAGATTTTGCTCTTTTTCATGGTTGAATAATATTCCATTTATATATATACTTACCACAGCTTCTTTATCCATTCATCAACCAATGGACACCGGGACTGCTTTTATAACTTGCTATTGTAAATAATGCTACTATAAACATAGGAATGCATGTATCCCTTTGAATTAGTGTTTTTGAATTTTTGGGGTAGATACCCAGTAGTGTGATTACTGGATCATAAGGTACTTCTATTTTTATCTTTTTGAGGAACCTCCATACTCTTTTCTACAGTGGCTGCGCCACTTTGCATTTCCACCAATTCAAGAGGATTCCTTTTTCTCCACATCCTTGCCAATGCTTGTTGTTTCTTTTGTTATTGATTTTAGCCATTCTCACAGGTGTGATATCTCATTATAGTTTTGATATTTATTTCCCTGATGATGAGGGTTATTGAGCATCTTTCCATGTGTCTGTTAGCCATGTATTCTTTGGGGAAATATCTGTTCATGCCTTCTGCCCATTTTTTAATTGGATTATTTGTTTTTTGGGTGTTAAGTTGTATTAGTTCTTTGTATATTTTGGATACTAAACCTTTATTGGATATGTTGTTTGAAAAAATCTTTTCCCATTCAGTAAGTTGCCTTTTACTTTTGTCTGTTTCCTTCACTGTGCAGAAGCTTTTTATTTTGATGTAGTCTCAATAGTTTATTTTTGTTTTTATTTCCTCTGTCTCAGGAGACATATCCAGAAAAATGATGCTATGGCTGATGTCAGACAAATTACTGTTTATGCTGTCTTCTAGGATTTTTATGGTTTCAGATCTTTTATCCATTTTGAGTTTATTTTTGTGTATGGTGTTAGAAAGTGGTCCAGCTTCATTCTTCTGCATGTTGCTGCCTGGTTTTCCCAACATTCTTTAATGAAGACTGTCTTTTTCCCATTGGATACCCTTTGCTGCTTTGTTGAAGATTAATTGATCATGTAGATTTCCAGCTTTTTAATTATGATGTGCCAATATTCTATTTGAGAAAGACTTTGTACAACAAGAAAGGAATGCGGCCCTTTCTTTTGTCTTTCAAAGGTTGTGTTTTCAGTAAGCAGCCAATGTGGTCCTCTTGACCACATAGTCTGTAAAGTTAACCGAATGTTCATGAGCAATAATGAAAGAGTACCCAAGGCACAACATTAATACAGACTAATAACCTTATTTGGTCAGAAAGGTTCATTTAACTGTTTAAAAGAAGTCCAAATGCTTCATAATAATTTCTTCTCTAACAGGAGAAAGCTCAACATTGGTTTTTCTACAGCATCTCTAAAGGGATAGTACTCAAAATATAAAGGAATTAACCATTGATATATGCAACAAAAGTGACTCTCAAAATAATTATGCTGAGTGAAAGAAATCAGATTTTAAAAAGTAAATACTGTATGATGTCACTTATAAACCTCTAGAAAATTCAAACTATTCTATAGCTATAGAAAGCTTTAGTTGGAGGCTGGAAAGGGTAGGAGAGAGGGATTACAGAAAGGCATAAGGAAACTTTCTGGAGTGATGAATATGCTTACTACTTGGTGCTGACAATTTCATGGGTGTGTACATGTACCCATTGTACATTTTAAATATGCAATTATTTTCTCTTAAATACAGAGAAAAACTGAAGGTTGATGGTGGGAGGGGTAGGGGGCAGGGAAAATGGGTGATGGGCATTGAAGAGAGCACTTGTTGGGATAAGCACTGGGTGTTGTATGTAAGTGATGAATCATGGGAATCTACTCCCAAAGCCAAGAGGACACTGTATACTCTATGTTAGCTAACTTGACAAAAAAATTATGTTAAAAAAAAAAAACTTCCCGGGGGGGGGGGGCCTGGGTGGGTCAGTCTGTTAAGCAACCAACTCTTGATTTTGGCTTAGGTCATTATCTCATGGTTCTTGAGATTGAGCCCCACATTGGGCTCTGCGCCGAGCCTGCTTGGGACTCTCTCTCTCCCTCTCTCTCTCAAAATAGATAAATAAATAAACTTAAAAAAATGCACTTCCCTTTAAGGACCAACTTCATCCTTTATACCATTTTATGCCAAATCTGAGTAAAAGATTAGTGTAAAGTTTTTTTTAAATGTTTTTTTTTTTCAACGTTTTTATTTATTTTTGGGACAGAGAGAGACAGAGCATGAACGGGGGAGGGGCAGAGAGAGAGGGAGACACAGAATCGGAAACAGGCTCCAGGCTCTGAGCCATCAGCCCAGAGCCTGACGGCCTGATGCGGGGCTCGAACTCCCGGACCGCGAGATCGTGACCTGGCTGAAGTCGGACGCTTAACCAACTGCGCCACCCAGGCGCCCCTAGATTAGTGTAAAGTTTTAATAAGATCTGTGTGTGTGTGTGTGTGTGTGTGTGTGTGTGTGTGTGTGTGTGTTAATTTCTGGACCATATAAGGTAATCATGATGATAAAGACAAAAGAACTTGTATAATTAGTTATACACTATTATAGTTAAAAGAGTAAGTACCTTGCATAAGGTAAAATGGCCCACAATATCTTATTCTATAGATTGAAATTACTTAACTTTATTAGAGAACAAATATTAGGGAATATTTAAATTCAGAGTATAAGTAGTTAATGGAATAAATAGTCCTGTTACTACCTCATGTAATAATATAAAAACAGGCCATTCACTGACAGAGAAAGTTTAATTTTAAACAACATCTTCATTTAGATGTAAACTATAGAGACAACATTGCTACCTAGTTTTTGAATACTGAGTATATTGTTAAAACATTCTGGGAGCACCTGGTTAAGTGTCTGACTCTCAATTTTAGCTTGGGTCATGATCTCACAGTTCATGAGTTCGAGCCCTGTGTCAGGCTCTCTCTGTCCCTCCCCCACACTCTGCCTCTCTCCAAATAGATAAATAAACTGAAAAATAAATAAAATAATCTGGATGGTGTTTAATTTCTTTTAAAAAAATTTTTTTTCAACGTTTATTTATTTTTGGGACAGAGAGAGACAGAGCATGAACAGGGGAGGGTCAGAGAGAGAGGGAGACACAGAATCGGAAGCAGGCTCCAGGCTCTGAGCCATCAGCCCAGAGCCCGACGCGGGGCTCAAACTCACGGACCGCGAGATCGTGACCTGGCTGAAGTCGGACGCTTAACCGACTGCGCCACCCAGGCGCCCCTTCTTTTTAAAATTTTTTTAATGGTCATTTATTTTTGAGAGATAGAGACAAGTGCAAGCAGGGGAGGGGCAGAGAGAGTGAGACACGGTATCCACAGCAGGCTCCAGGCTCTGAGCTGTCAGCATAGAGCCCAATGCAGGACTTGAACCCACGAACCTGGAGGTCATGACCTGACCCAAAGTTGGACGCTTAACTGACTGAGCCATGCAGGCACCCCTAATTTCTCTTTTATGGAGCTATTCAAAGAACATATAGAAGGCCCAAATCAGTTACATTACAGCCTCAATCACAGGCAGGTGATTGTGATTCCTATGACCACCTCATCTTAAAGGCTCCCCTGTATTACACACACACACACACACACACACACACACACACACACACACACGGAAAACAAAAATAAAACAACTTGGTCTCTTCCCTGAGGAGATTATTCTAGTCAGGGAAACAAACAACTAGGCATTTTAATACACTGTACTGGGTGCTCTGGGGGCAGGGGTACAGAAATGATGTAAGCTCAGAAGAGCAGTGGAGCAGCTGGGGTTTAGGGAACACCTCTTACTTAAGTAAGAGGATGACAGTGATGAAATGATGAGGTTGGAAGTAAGGCAACATGAGACTGCAGTGCCCTGCCAACTATTTTATTCTAGAAGCAATGGGAAGCTTCTGAAGGATTTTAAGCCAAAGAATGAAATAATTAGATTTGTATTTTAGAAATAATGTTCTGGTTGCAGTATGGAGAATAGATTAAAAGGAGATAAGATTAGAGGCAGGGAGACCAAATAAAAGTTGTTGGAGTAATTCAGGAAGAGATGATATTAAACTAGGGTTATAAACATGGAAGTGAAGAGAAGTGGGTGCACTTGAAAGATGTCTTGCAGATATAATTAATGTGACTTGCTGAACACTAACTGTGGAGAATTAGGAAGAGCAAAACAATAAAGATGTTGCTGAGTTGACAACTGAGTGGATGGCGGCACCCAAAAAATGCAGGAGCAGGTTTTGAGGAAAAGATTATAAAATTCAATTTTAGCTCCTGTTGAGCTGGAGGACTCACGGTATACCCAAGAATATATATGCATTTGGCAACTGGATATATGGGGTAATGTTCAGTAGGGAGACCTGGAACTCTTCAGCACTGATATCATGGGAGTAAACAAAAGCACACTTGGATATATTTCAGGAAATGGGCATAGAATGGAAATAGACATGCACATAGAGTGGAAGGAAAATAAACAGAGAAAACAGAAGAAATAGCCAGGAAGGCTCCCTGCCTTCTCAATCCACCTCAGGCAGGCAGCCTGCTAATGATTGCTCCCTTGGGCTGCCACTGTTTTCCATCTATGCATCTATCAAGGCACTCCTCATCTGTCATTGAGTATATTTATCTTTGTCTCACTTTTTACTGAACTGTAAGGATCTTTTTTTGTTTCAAGTTTTTATTTAAATTCTAGTTAGGGGCACCTGAGTGGCTCAGTCGGTTGAGCGTCCGACTTCCACTCAGGTCATGATCTCGCGGTTCATGGGTTTGAGCCTTGCGTCAGGCTCTGTGCCAACAGCTCAGAGCCTGGAGCCTGCTTCGGATTCTGTGTCTCCCTCTCTGTCTCTGTCCCTCTCCCACTCAGTCTCTGTCTCTCCCTCCCTCCCTCAAAATAAACAAACATTAACAATTTTTTAAAAATTGTAGCTAGTTACCATATAGTACAATATTGGTTTCAGGAGTAGAATTTAGTGACTCATCACTTACATGTAACACCCAGTGCTCAACACAAGTGTCTTCCTTAATACCCATTACCCATTTAGCCCATCCCCTGCCCACCTCCGTCCAGCAACTGTTTGTTCTCTATAGTTAAGAGTCTCATATAGTTTGCTTCCCTTTTTTTTCTTTCCCTTATGTTCATCTATTTTGTTTCTCAAATTCCACATATAAGTGAAATCATATGGTATTTGTCTTTCTCAGATTTATTTTGCTTAGCATAAAAAATATGGAAGCTTCATGAATTTTCATGTCATCCTTATGCAGAGGCCATGCTAATTTTCCCTGTATCGCTCTGACTTTAGTATATGTGCTGCCAAAGTGAGCACTGAACTGTAAAGATCCTTTTTCTCTTTTTCTTAATATTTATTTATTTTGGGAGGGAGGGACAGAGAGAGGGAGAGAGAGAGAGAGAGAGAGAGAGAGAGAGAGAGAGAGAATGAGAATGAATCCCAAGCAGGCTCCACGCTATTAACACAGAGCCCCACATGGGGATCAATGTCACAAACCATGAGATCATGACCTGAGCCGAAAGCAAGAGTTGGACGCTTAATGGGCTGTGAACCACCCAGATGCCCCTGAACTGTAAGGATCTTTACTTTTTTAAAAATGTTTATGTATTTTTCAGAGAGAGAGAGACATAGTGTGAGCGGGGGAGGGGCAGAGAGCGAGGGAGACACAGAATCTGAAGCAGGCTCCAGGCCTGCCAACAAAGATCCCGATGCAGGGCTCAAACCCGTGGACCGCAAGATCATGACCTGACCCAAAGTCGGATGCTTAACTGACTGAGCCACCCAGGCACCCCATGAACTGTAAGGATCTTAAGACAGGGATCATGTCATATTCATCATTAGATTTCCAGGACTTAGTACAGTGGTGGGGTCTTTAATAAGACTTTTATGAAATAATTAATAATGGGAAAAATTTTATTGAGTACTTTTTGCCTTAGGTACTTTATATACAAAGTCTATTATTATAATAACCATGATGTATTAAGACTCAAAAGTTAAATAAATTGCCCAATAAGCTTCCAGGATTCAGAACCAACTCTGTAAAAGACCATGCTTTTTCCACCGTATCATACTCTCCAAAAGACTGATAGAATGAAAGCTATATTTTTGCAAAAACAGAAAAGAAGGGATTGCATCTTATGTGAAGCACAAACACTGGCCCTTACGCTAAAGAGGCGCAGTGCTATGGAGAAAAGTCCTCGCGCTCTGTCTTCTGGGATGCCTGCTGCATGCCATGCCTGCCAGAGAGTGGCAAATCAATAGCTGCATGTCTTAAACCATAAGGAAGTCAGGCAGAGATTAGACCATATACTACCACACTCAGCATTTTGCACAGCAGTTCTGGAAGGATCCAGCAATTACCGCCACACCATGAATCTAGAAACATTCCTACAAAGATAAGTTCAGACATTGCCTGGGACCACCAATTTATCAGTTCTGTTTAAAACAGCAGGGCCAAAAGCTGAGAAACTATAGCTCCATCCAAACTTCATCCCTGTTCACTGTTCAGAAGACAACCCTCTCACCGATCCATCACCTTCCTCTCATTTCTTGTCTCCCAACTGCTGTGTACCTGACAGCATTCCCTCTTGAGGCCTCACCCTCACCTTTCCCACAATACCCTCCTTCAACCCTATCCAGGGTGGGCTTTGGCAACCTATTTCACTATAAACAAACTCACCTGTACCCTCAGCTTTTTAAATGAACATGTCTTCTATTTCCTTGATCTCTTTCTCAAAGATCTTGCTTCCTTTGCTGTTTCCTCAAATTCTACATATCACAAGGCTCAGAACTGGTATTGGTATTTTGTCCCATAGTCCCTTTTAAAACATTTCACTTTCCTGTAAAAACCTTCATTCCTTTGAAGTTCATTCCATCCAGTTTTGCCACCTTTTACCTTCTTTTGTCCCTAATATCCCTTGACCCCCAGGTCATTCCCCCACAATAACATTATACCTGGATCATGTTAAGCCTTTAAATCTCAATTTACTTCCTCATTTCCTAAGGTATTTCAACATTCCTGTGGATGGTCTGTCAAACACCCAAGAATCACAGTTCCAAGGCCACTTCAACCCATTCCCTTGGCCATGCTCTCTACTTTGTTATAGAGTAGCTCTGACTGATTGCAATACCCTTCTCTTTCCATTCATATTACCTCCAGTATGCCCGACCCAGAATCTCATCGAGAGCTCTATTCCTGTAAGACTGCTTTTTCTTCCAATTTATTCTTGGTCCCATTTCCATATCTGGCCTAAATCTCTTAATTGGTCACATGACCTACTCTCTCACCAATGTTTTCAGTCCCCTTCCATTTTTTTTTTTTTTTTTTTCCCTTTCCTGGTATTTCTTCCAAATCACATTCCTAGAACAGTGCTATATTCTGCCTGGCATCAGTGCCCTCAATCCCCTTCATCCTTGTCTTTCTCCTCTGTCATCCAACTCACAATTCTGGATCAGTCCTATAATATGCCTGGCCTATAAGCCATTCAGCTGAGATGCTAGAAATAATCATAAAGCCACTATACTGTCATGATTTCCAAACTCAGTTTGGTGGTTAACACCACGATTAATGCCTTTGTTTTTAATCTACTGTCTATTCCAGACTGTCTCCATTCCCTTTAAATCCCTTTTTTTACTCCCTCCTACTCCACAAATTACATCAGCTATTTTCCTACTTCACAAAAAATATTGAAGCCAGATAGTAAAAAAACCTCTCCTCTCACAGCTATAAATTTATTTATAACCATTCCCTTATTCCCTTAGTTTCTGAGAAAAGGTATTTTTTTTCAAGGCCCACCTTTTCTGTCTCCTTTGGGGCCTGGTCTGGCTCCATCAATTTTCCCTCTCCTTCTCTACAAGTTCTTTTTCATTCAAATTACAATCATGCTCAGATCTGTCAACTGTCATGACCCTTTGTTTTACCCTTATTTCCTTCTGGTTTCTGCCCTCCATCTCTCCTTTCCACCTTAATCTCCAAAGCATCTTGAAAAAGTGACATTCTCTTGAAGTCTAGGTCTTGATCTCCCATTTGTTTAACTTGTTCCCTGGCTTTAATTCCCACTGTTCTGTGGAAACTGTTATTACCAAGTTGATGAAGGACCTCCTCATGGCAAAATCTAACAAACATTAGAATTTGTGGGTTTATAATAGTTTTCAAGAATGGCAATGTTTTCCCTCATTTTACTTAGGAGAACTCACTCTTTGGCCTAAAGTAGAGTATGGTGGTTTGGATGAAAGGTAAAAACAGATAGACCCTACTTTCTTGGCTTCTAATTATAATACTTTAGCAAGAAAGCTTGGCAGTTTCTGATAATCAATACATCTATAACATACAGCTCTTGGCCACTTTACTACTGGCATCTTATCTTCTAGAGTAGTTTCTTTCGCAGGACGCTGTATTTCACTTAAGGGAGAGACGGATGATAGTTTCTAATTCATGGAATTGGTAAATGATCTTAGACACTTACCTTCACCATCTTAAAGATGTAGTTCCTCATTGCAAGAGGAAATCCCAATGCCAGCATAACAGGGGTTTATGGGGAAAAAAAAAAAAAGAACTGTCAGCTTAAAGTATGTTGTATATATCAAAAGGGATATACAAATACTGTATAAAAATGCATAGTTTAGAAAACATCCATAGTTCAACAATTCTTTCTTCTAAAATTCTACTTTTTTTTTCTTTTACGTTTATTTTTGAGACAGAGACAGACAGAGCATGAACGGGGAGGGGCAGACAGAGAGGGAGACACAGAACCGGAAGCAGGCTCCAGACTCTTGAGCCATCAGCCCAGAGCCCGACGCGGGGCTCAAACTCACGGTCTGTGAGATCGTGACCTGAGCTGAAGTCGGACGCCCAACCGACTGAGCCACCCAGGCGCTCCTCTTCTAAAATTCTAAATAGCACAAAGCATTTAACTTCAGTAATAGTTCTCTGGGCAAAACAGTAGGGTCCAGGAACACAGCATAGTTTAGCCTGCCTTGAAACAAAAAACTTGGGTTCAAGTTCCCGCTCTAACATCTACAGGTCTGTAACCTGAACACCTAACTCATCGCTCACTACTACCAGCTGGGTGCCTTTAGCAAGTCATTTAACATCTCTGAGATATACCTTCATCTATAAAGAAGGGATTAATACCTACATACGAGCACTTTGGAAATTACAAAGGGTAGTAATGTTTTAGATATCATTGGAGCCACTTTTCCTCCTAAAAAGTTGTGTCACATATCCTGGTGGACTTCCCTTAATTCTCTCATCATTCTTGGTAAATCAGTAAAAATACCATGTCATTTTGGAGAGTATACAAACCCAAGAAAACTTTGTTTTGATTGTAGATGCATTTTTATCTAGCCTTTTTTTTAGTGGGGTATAAAATATAATAGTTTATTATTTTAACTTAAAAAAAATCCTATATAGATCCAAAATTAACAAAGACATCAAATCTTAATTAACATTTTGCCACATTTAAGAATGTTTTTTAAGGGGCTCCTGAGTGGCTCAGTTGGTTAAGTGTCTGACTTCAGTTCAGGTCACGATCTCATGGTTTGTGAGTTCAAGCCCCACGTCGGGCTTTGTGCTGTCAGTACAGAGCCTGGAATCTCCTTCGGATTCTGTGTCTTCCTCTCTTTCTGCCCCTCCCCTGATCACACTCTGTCTCTCTCTCTCAAAAAAATGAATAAACTTTAAAAAAAATTTTTTAAATGTTTTTTAAGAAATAAAAATTATAGGCTACCAATGTGCCTCTCCCTCCTATAAAGAGAACCTCTGTCCTGAATTTTGTTTTTGTAATTCCCAAACCTGTTTTTTAAGCCTTTATTTATTTTTTAAGATTTTATTTTTAAAATCTTAAAATATACCCAACATGGGGCTTGAACTCACAACCCCGATATTAAGAGTCACATGCTCCACTGGCTGAGCTTGCCAGGCACCCTTTGAAACCTTTACTTTAGGGCACGTGGATGGCTCAGTTGGTTGAACATCTGACTCCTGATTTTGGCTCAGGTCATGAGCTCACATTTCTTGGGGTCGAGCCCCACATCAGGCTCTGTGCTGACAGTACAGAGCCTACTTGGGATTCTCTCTCGCCCTCTACCCCTCCCCTGCTCTCTCTCTCTCTCTCTCTCTCTCTCTGAAAATACACTTTAACAAACCCCTTTACTTTAAATAAATGTATCCATAAACCACACACTATTGTTTTACATCAAAAAATTTACATACAAGAAATGAGGCCATTTAACTTGCCTTTTTTTTTTTTTTTAAATAACCACCATTTTGGAGGGAATTTGATTCACTTAATGCTGGCTTATTCATTTTAACTGTACAGCATTCCATTAAATGAATATAGCACAACTTATCCATTCTTATGTCACAGACACTTTATTTCCAAATTTTATTATTATAAACAATACTGTGATGAACATTCTTGCATGTCTCTCTGGCAAATATGAAGGAATGTTTACAGGGCATATATATGTGTGTGTATATATATATCCTAGTGGAATTGCTGGTTCATAAGGCTATGCACATGTTTAATTTTAGTAAATAAATACTACCAACTGCCCTCATAAGTTATACCAATTTATACTCCCGAAGACAGTGCCTGAGAGTTCCTATGTTGTTTTCCAACCTCCTTGCCAACATTTGATATTCAGACCTTCTAAAATGTTGCCACCTTGACGCAGTGTCTTGATTTTGACCCTGTTGATCCTCCTCTTTGAAAAACTTTGATTCCCCAACAGCATTGTTTTCTAGTTTTTTCTTTTAACTAATACTATTTCTTGGTCTCTTTTGCTAGCTTCTCTTCCTCTACCCGCTTCTCTTGGCATTTGTGAGTTATCACCTTTGTTTTTTCCCTCTGAGTCTTGTCTAGGCCACACCACTCACAACTAACTCTTCAAGATCGACAAAAGTCAGCTCTCTTCTAAACATCAGACCCATCTGCCTAGCTGCCTACTAATCTTCTAGGATTTACATGTCCTATAAACGCCTATAATTCATTGTGAAAAGACCTTTTTTCCCCTCAATTTCTTTTTTCCAACTCTGTTTAATGATGCTGTCCAAGGCAAAGTGTTTTACGTCCAAACCCCGGACGGACATCATGAACTTTTACTTTTCCTTGCATTGTCTTCTGCCTTCCAACAAATCAGCTGACCTATGTCCTACCTTCTTAACGTCTCTTGTATCCTTGCTCTCCTCCCCATACTTAATGTTGTTGTCCTTACTACTTTTTGCCAAAGGTTACATTCATCAGAAGCAAGCACTTTGGAGTTAGACACACCTGGGCTTGAATGCAGATCTTTGTCACTAATAACCTATGTGACCGTAAGCAACTATGATCAAGTTTTCTGTTAAATGGGAATGATCTCTTCAAGAATTATATCAGCTAACAAATGCAAAGTGCTTACTAAATTGCCTGGCACATAGCAAAAGTTCAATGATGGCTATTACTAGCTCAGCTTGAGTCATATTACTAGTTCTGATGATTGGAAGCAAGCTTCCAATCTTGTTCCCCATCCTCATCATATTAATAGAATTCTCTCACTTATCCTTCCCTATTTCTTCAATAACTCTCCTTTGCTTATACAAAGCCAAATCCAATCTTTTAGTAAGTCATCTAACACTCTTTATTCTGATCCCCAGCCTCATTTCCCAGATTCTATTCACACTAGTTTACATGGTCCCTGAATACATGTTTCATGTATCTGTGCCTTTAGGTACATGCTACCTTCTATCTGTCTAGGAAACTGGTTTTTCTCTTTCCAAACTCAAGTGAGCATTCTGTTAAACTTATCTTAGTCCATCCAAACAGAAATGTGTACCAACTCCTAGGTGGGTTATAAACCACTGCTGCACTCATTTCTTGACTTGTCTGTCTCCTTTACTAGCCTGTAAAAAACGTGATAGGCATTCATTAACTACCAGATGGATGGAAGGAAGGACACTGGGACTGGCCTAATATCACATCTCCTAAATAGCTTTAAACAGCAAGCATCAATCTGCCAACTTTGCTAACACTAGTAAAAGTCAAAATGATCATGGAGGATGGAGGTATTACAGGTGTTTTTCTCTATGAGAAAAGGGAAAACAATGTAAAGTTCTCACAAGTGTAAAGTAAAATACTAGGGAAAAAAAATTGAGCTGTTAGTACCTAGGAAAAGATGATCAACGATTTTCCTGTACTTTAGTCAACAAATAAGGATAACCAAGTTGAATATTGACAAACAGGAAAGAACATCCTTTTGCAAATGCTGGTATTTGTAATGAACACTTACTATGTGTCAGGTCTTGTGGTAATCACTTTCTATACAGTATGTGCGTTACTTAATCCAACAACTATGAACTAAAAATTCTTATTAACTTTCCTCAGGCACCTGTCCTTGGGAAAAGCTTATGTTTTCAACTACATCACGCTACTGTCGTTACCAAGCTACAATGTATTTATGCCAGAAATTTGGCACTTAGTCACAAGGGTCAGAGGAAAGTAACCATAAAGCATTAAGGCCAGGCTTCTGTGGGAAGAGGCTAAAACAATTTAGACTTCACAGTTTGCAAAGGTGAGGGAAGATTATCCATCTCTACGCAATTAAGAATGACAATGAACAGTATCAAAACAACCAGATTCATTTATCAAATCCTCTAACCAGCCAAGAACAAGCTAGACAGAACTGATGTTTGTCTGTAAAACCATTCCTATTCTATTAAAGAAAAATACTGGATTAGAAAGATTTGGGAGATCTACACAGATGTTATTTCAGATCTCACAGAGCAAGTTTTGGTTTGACACAGGATTGTGTAATATGTAAATCTCCTTTCCAGGTTCTACACTAACAGGCCAACATTTAGCTTTGAATTCTGTCTGTCCTAGAATCATGGCTCCTTTTACATCTGAGATATGTAATTCACTTGTTTATGCACAATTAGGGAGAAAAAAAACATATGTATTTGATTGCAGCGTAGGCATGTGTGGCTTTCCAGGGAGTAATACCTCGCACCCATTCTTATTTAAAACCCTGCCAAGTCCATGCTTTGCTTTGGTACTCATCCACTCAAAAACTCAAGCATCTATCTATTCATGGCAATTATATTTTAAAAGTTGCTTCAGTGGAGACAAGTTACCATGACATCCAATAAAACCATGACTTTTTTCTCTTTGAATACCAACATCTCAGGTAGTAGAACAGCAGCATGATTTAAGCAAAGAATGGACTTTGAAAACAATCAGAAAGCTCTGGACAGAAAGTTCAAGAAGTTTTCTCCTTAATGTAAGATGGGGAAAAGTTTATCTTTTTGCACTTACATAGTTGCTTCCCTCTTCAATTTGAGGAAAAAACTCAATACTATAAAATACTTTAAATTTCATCAAGGACAGTGGGCCTCAACTTTGGATGCACCCCAACCAGGATGCACCTGGGGATGGGGGGTGGTCAGAAGAGAAGCCGACCAGACCATCAGCACCTGGCCCGACACCAGATCATTCAAATCCGAATGGCCCCGCCATTGAGAAGGTTGTCTTTCAAATAGCTCTCCTGGGATTCTAATAAACAGGGTTAAATTTATGTCTTGAAAGGATTCCATTGCCTATCCTAAATAAAGATCAACTGTGGACCACAGCTGTTGGCTGTGAACACTGGCTGTAGGTCATGTGTCTAAAAATAACCATTGCAGATCCTAACCCAGTGTCTCCTTAGTTGTAAGGATTAAAAGTGGAGATACTAGGCTGTAGACAACAGAGCCTTGTAGGTAGGTGGTTGGTGTGTGTGTCATGTCTCCTCATACTATTTGAAAGATGAAAAGCAACTACTGAATGACAATCTCTGTAGTGACTTAATTCCACTGATGTGATGTTTAGGTGGGTGGCTGGTTGCTAAAGACACGAAGGATGTGAGTAGATTTACTCGCAACTTATGCAACAATGACCAGGCAACTGAAAAAGTTAGAGAATGGTCCCACTCATCTTGCTTCCTACAAGGCCAGTCACAACCATTCCACTGACAAACTATAGGAAAAAAGCAAAATGTGAGATGTGAGAGATGTATTCAACCGAAGTAAAAACGTAATGGATCTGTGGTATTTTGAGGAAATTCCTGAGACCAACAGAGAGGCACAGGGGGAAGGATGAATGAGAATACTCTTAAGTCACAGGTACGGGATAAAAAATTTGTGAGCCTTTGTAGGTGACCTGAAAGTTAACAGTACTTTATTGCTGTTTTCTACAATCTGTAGGGCAATATTAATATTCACAGCAAATTTAACAAGGATTTGAATACCTACTATGTACTGTCCTAGTTATTATACCCCCATACTAAGATGTACCCAGTGTAAATCCTTAAGATTTCATACATTAGAAATGGATTTACATGAGTCTGAACAAAGCATTAGTCATTTAACTTCATACTGTATTTAGACATTTCTCTCAAGTAAAAAGCATCCTAGCAGGTGAATGAAAAATGCTAACTGCAATGGAATGCTTGAAATAACAAGTAGGGTCTTGAAATAAAACTTTTAAGTTCTAAACAAAAATCACAAGTTAAACAGGTGGCTTCTGAGGTCCTCCTCAGTGAACATCTAAACAAATTATGCTAACAGTAAACAATGCTAGCTGAATACAGGTTTCTGAATACTTCTATTACTGTTATTAATATACAGTAAATTTTTTTATTAAGTTAATGAAAGGAAGAATTAGTATTTCACATTCCAGAGTTCAGAACTTAAAGGATCTGGGAGATATTTACTATTTACTTCTTAAATGGCTCCATTCTCATTTTTAAAGATATCAACCAGCAGTCTGACTACTGGAAAACAAATAAGTAGTTTGAAAGAAAGATGAAAAGTGGTGGCCAATTTAATTATTCATCATTAACGAAGAAAACACCAAAGTTTTGGAAGAGCACTTTACAAAACCTAGTGCCTATCTCAAGTGTGATGAAGCATCAAGCACCGGTATATGGACCCGATAAACCTACAGATGAAAGTAAACAAGGGCAAGTTCATGAAACCCCTTCAGGAAACTATAGTAGACTGGAAAGATATCACAGAACGGTATGGCGAAAGGCTTCTTGTTTGTTAAGACAACGCACAAGTAACTAGATATAGAAGGGAAATGTAATTATCAGCTGAAAGCAAGCTATGGACCCAAATCATATTCCAGAAATCCCTTTCCTCCTATGTTGTTTCCAAACAAGAGGATCATTTGTACTTCTTGAGGCCAAGCTGATTAGCAAAAGCAGAATCTTAACATACAGGAAACTTTTCATCACATATTCATCAAGGTCAATTATTTCAGTTAAGAACTGTACCACTTGTGTGAAATAATAGACTGTTAAAATAGAACACAAAGGTCTAATATAAAAGCTGTTAACAACTACTTTCCAGTCTTGTCGGATTGCCAAGTATCAACTTCACTTTCACTAAAGCCACCTCGAAACCAAGTCTATACTGTTTTTGGCGTATAGAACTCTATAAAGAGCACTGAACATTTAAGATACTAAGCTTGTCTATTGTTGACAATTTCATACAAGTTCTAATTTAAACTACCATTTTCTTTCTTCTGGCTTCTATCCCAAGATGGGGTCCTTTCAAAGACAACTGGATAAACGGAGAGGCTGGAAACTTTAAGAGCTGCTTTCCTACCGCATACTGCTCCCTTTCCTCCTGCCCATCTTTATGTTATCATAAAAGAAGCAGGTCTTGAGGGGAGGTAGCAATGTTACATCAGCTGTATAACCTACAGTACACGACAAATACTCTCCTCCTTTACTGAAATATGAACATTTTCTCCAGAATCTCCTGCACACTACCAATCCTTTTTACATCCACCCTGTAGGTTGCATACTAAAAGGTAAAAAAAAAAGTACACTTCAATAAATAACCTTTTGCAAAAATGTCTTATTGCTATAGTGATATTTCTAATCTTCCAAATTGGAACAAAACTTAAGGTTTCAGCTCCCTGTGGGGCAACACAGCCATTTCATGCGACTGTTTTTAATGTAGGTTTGGCAGTGGATTGAATGGCATCAAGAAACCTTGCCTGTAACTTAAAGGAGTGTAGCATGAGCTGAACAGGAAGCCTACCTTCCACTGGACAGGTTGGTCTTTCTTTACATTCTCTTAGTAAGAGTTATTTCAAAATTTAAGGCTAGTAATTAGTAAGACACGTGTGTGTATGTGTGTGTGTGTGTGTGTGTGTGTGTGTGTGTGTGTGTGTGTCTTGTAGGAAAATTCAACACTTCACTTTTTTACCTGTCCCAAACAGATGCTACACATGGCAACTGAAATATTCCTACAAACTGTGCAGGACAGAGACTTCCCTGAATTTATCGTCACCTACCTGAAACTAGACCATGCTTGTCTGGCCTCTTACAATCATAGCCTTCGTCTCACAGCCCTAACAGCAGCACACCGTGGAGTACAAACACCCCTGAAAGACAAAGGCCTCATAAAACCCACAGAAAAGCTATTCACTAACACTGGGACTACTTTTAGCCATGCTAGTAGAGTTCACGCTTTATTTTTGTGCATCGTAAATACAGAAAAATGTTGAAAACGTAGGACTCAACTATCTAATTAAAGCTGAGTAAACTAACCTGGTCAGATCTTAATTTTTAAATGAGAAATGACAAGAGTAGTAAATATAAAGAAAAACAAAAATAACTTTACTTTCCTATGTTAATACAGGTCAAGGGACCCTTTCTTCTGAAAAGGGTTGTTAACACCAGTTCTCAGCAATAAACATAAGGCACTTGTTTAGAATACAACATCACTGCATTTTTTTCCCACTTGTTTTTCTAACCCTGTTTCCCCCCACAGTATCATTTGGAATTAATAGAGTGAATGAGGCAAATGTGGGATGATCCAGTCGATACTACTCAGAGCAAGACAGTACAGTACAATGTTTCGGGGGTGCTGTCTGGACATAAAACGAACCCTGTCAAGGTCCTCTGACACCAGACAATGTATCCACTATCAAGTAAACCTGAAAGAAAATAAAATATTTATTCAATAGTTCCAGTAAAATTGGGTCGGAGTACAATATACATGTTAGGAATTTTAGCTCCTCACGGGTGGAATCTGCATCAAGAGTTCTGAGTATTTACGAATTTTCATTCTAAGACAGTCTACATCAGTTGAACATTGTCAAGACAAATATATGAACTTCATTTCAATATACAGTAGAGTTGAAACAGAATTCACACATAAACACCCCCTATCGTATGGCTGGTGCCTCCTCCCAACACCTCAGTAGTGGCAGAGGTAGCACTAGTGTTCTTTCCCAACAATGAGAACTTCGGTTGCCACTCATAGGAGAAGTTGAAAAAAAGTTTGTGGTGGTGGTGGGGTTTTTTTTGTTTGTTGTTTGCCATCTGTGAAGATGTTCCTGAGACAGGGCCAGTTAATAAAACGGAACAAAGCACTGGAGTTCGGCTTGTACTTCTCTTTACATCACTAAATCGTTAGACCGGGACGCAGAATGCAGGCCACGTACTATGAAAGGTTGAGTTTAGCACAACTGTTCAATCAGTAGAAGCATCAGGTCTCCTGAAAATTCCCTTTAGAATATATGCCCTAGAAACTAAAAGTACCACAAAAAGATCAATCATATATACAATTGATTCATTTTACTTAATCTTATCTGCTCAGATCTTGCAAACGCAACGAGGATATTGAGCCTGAGGCCAGTTCTCAGTATACAGGTTTATCATCGTAAGGCTCAGTCTCTCCATCAAAATCGCAGTTCTCAGTTTCCTTTCAAATTAGGAAGTTAGGAATTACATTCATAGTACCTGCCACCATCCTCGCCCTCAAGGAAAGGTTCATGCAGGAGCAGCACTACACCTGCATTACGGAGTCCCCTGACACCGGCACTCAGCCCGCAGCGAACACAACCATCTGCGCTCATTTTACAGCACGTTACATTGCCTCTGGCTTGCACCTCTGTTTCCACCTGTGTATTTTCACAGAAGCCCAACACAGATTAGTTGAAATATTCACACAACTGTTTTTCAAAACAATTTATTGCATCATATTTGGTACCTTATGTTTGACAACAAAAAGGAAATTACATCTGTAACTGCAGGAAAAAGAAGCTGGTCTGTTATTGAAAAAAAAAAAATCTTGGGCCCTTTAAAAATTACAAAGTCTTGGGCTTGCCTGAAACAACTGAGCAAGAAATATATTCTTAGAAATGTAGGGCTTCAAGTATTACAAACCTGTGACACTGTGGAAAAATTCCAGAGGTATCTAAACTGCAGCACTTTTTTTCTGCATATCGTGAACAAGGCCTGCTGAGGTTTTTAACTATTAGTCTCTTGATCAGTCATAGAATGGTAGTCAGGAGTTCTGCTCTTTAACTTCAAGCCATGGTAGATTTTCTTTTTTCACTCTTGGGTGAAAAAATTCATGCGTGCTAATTAGTTGGTGCCACATCACAGTGCATTTGGTTCTTGCATTACAGTTTTAACAAGTTTGGCCAAAACAATGCTGAAAGGTTTGCATTGCTATTTTAGTTCTTCAAGTTTTAGTTAAAATTGAGATTGTTCCAACTGGTTCCTTCAGTTAAAAACTGTGGTACAAGAACACCAAACTGATCATGTACAGTGAATTTTGGAAACACAACAAGCATATTGAACACCCTCTAGGTTTCTTAGAAATTCTGCTTGGTATCTATATGTCCCAGCTTCTACAACATCAAGCATCTGTTGTAGGTTTCTCTGTAAATAGTGATTCACATTGCATACTTCCTATGGTCAGAATCAACCCCGTAACAAAATCAGTCAGATGCTAAAGCCCCAACAACTCTTTGTGCTCAGTGAAAGAATCCAGTGCTAAAACAGCATTTATGCTGTCTGAGATATAGTAAAATCTCACAAGACAAATTTTAAAGTAATATTTCTGCCACACACCTGCTTTGTTAGCTGTAACAGCCTCCAGATTTTATATAAATTAGTTAAAAAACATGGGTGGGTAGGTAGGAATAGAATAAGGTATCTTTTTTTTTAATCCCTCAATTTTAGCAGCTTTTAATTTTTTAAGAAACTGAACCTATATCCTGTAATACGTTAGATATTTTATATATACTTTTTCAGCAGGATAAAAAACGTAAAACACTATTTGAAGGCAAGAACATTTACTCTTCTCATTCTGTGTAAGTTAGAGCAATGCAGCAGGTGCGTGACAAAAATATTATACACTAGATATGGTCCAAAGTCATTCCATTTGCTTGTTTAATGATGTTCAGATTTCATTGGCCAGTTCTTCAGTTTCTGCAGAACTATCTCCATTAACTGTGATCTTCATATCCTCTTCATATCCAGGAGGCATGAAAGCCAAAGCATAAGGGAAAAGCTTATGACAATTTGCTCTATAAACTTCAGCAGCTTCTTTACAGTCTCCTAGGCTACCATCACACAAGGCTTCTAATACCTCCATACATGTCTAAAGAAAGAGAAAAGGTAATATTATAACTTGTCCAAAAACAAAGTTTTTTACTGTGAATTTATTAGACATTTCATTATCAACACATTTTCTAAGCAAAAGGCAAATGTACATATTGAAGACACAGAAAGCATTCTATCCCCGCATATTCAATCCCTAAGAAATAGTTTCTTCAGAATCGTAGGGCTTATACAAAGGATGAATTTATAAACAGGGCCAGGACTAATGTGGGGCAAGCAAGATATGCAGCGGCTACATTTAAAGACACACTCACTCTCAGCAAGTGCTTGACCCCAGGTGGCAACTTTGCCTCAACCCAGGCAGGCTCTGTGTATAAATGTCAACTTTTCCACGCTAATGTCAGGTATTGAACTTAAGCTCTTTAGTTTTTTTTTTTTTTTTTCTTTAAGAGGCTTAGAGACAGCTGGTGGTATCAAACATTGCTTTTTAGCTCTGTATTAATTAAAGGTTTGTCCACTGAGAGGAAAGGGAGGGTCTCAAACCAAAGGGCATATATGCAAGAAAAATCTGTTCATGAAAATTGGTAACTGTTTGAACCAAACCCCTTGGTAGATATTCTTAGATTTTAAAATGATGCATGTTAATTTACATTCCTCATGTTTTCTTTATCTTTTCACTTGGAAAACATGTAGTTTGCAGATATATAGTATCCAACAAACTTTGCCAGTCTAGAAATTTTATAATCTAAATGATGTATTAATTAGCAATCAATAAGTCAAATGTTTCTTTCTTAAAAGTGTTCCTTCATTTGCTATTAAAGGACTATATCAAATGCTTTATCTGGCCAATTATCATAGGAAGTAGCGCTATGTCCTTTGTTTTTAGGCTAAACTAAAATCAGTATCTTGCAAAACATATCCATGTATCTTTTATATTTCAAGGTACATTACAAGCTATAAAATGAGTGTTTTGATTTGATCCCTGGTATGTACATCTTAAATATGTCAGAATCTTCACTGAGACTACTGCTTGGTCAGAAATGTAAAGACAGGAATGAACCAAAATCTAAAATTAACTATGGAATATATATATATATATATATAAAATTTTACTAAAACAGATTCCTAGAAGAAGTATTTTAAATAAAGATGTGGAACTAGTTCTTGAAGGCCAAGTAGCCTACTGTGCTTGTGCACACACAGACAATCCTAAATAAATTTAAGATAGGGTTAGTTTCTGATGCGGATTCATAATGGCTTGGTGAATAATATGCATAATTAACAAAAAAACAATTATTTGGTAAACGTATTCTCTTTGTGAAAAGAGAAACAGAAAGTGGTGAGGTATTCTTCAGAGAGATTATGAAAAACTTTACCTGGAGATTTCTGTTAGTGAGGGATTCATCAAGTGTTGTTGCCAACTCTATAGCTCGCTTCTGACTAGAAGGATCTAAATAATATACCATTTTGGCAGCTAAATGAGAAGGAAAAAAGAAAATTTTTTTTATTTTAAAGTACAACCAGCATCTTATCCTCTATTCATTCAAATATCAAATATAACATATATGTGCACACAGAGTGTGGCACTTTATTAGAAAAGTGGGAAAAGCCATTTGAAATAAACCAAAAAAATCATGAGAGGATAGATAAGAAATAGCTTAACTGTCTAAACTAGGAGAATGATTAAGGTAAAAAACTATGAAGAAATACAAATATTCTAATGATAGTTGTTTTTGTGTAGTGGGACATGGATTTTTCCTCTTTCTAAACTGAACAGGGGTGCCTAGGTGGCTCAGTTGTTTGAGTGTCCCACTTTTTTTTTTTTTTTTTTTTGAGAGAGAGACAGAGCAATAATGTGGGAGAGGCAGAGAGATAGGGAGCCTGAAGCAGGCTCCAGGCTCTGAGCTGTCAGCACAGAGTCTGACATGGGGCTTGAACCCACAGACAGCGAGATCATGACCTGAGCCAAAGTTGGACACTTAAGTGACTGAGCCACCCAGGTGCCCCAAGTGTCCCACTTTTGATTTCGGCTCAGGTCATGATCCCAGAGTTGTGGGATTGAGCCTTGTGTTGGGCTCTGCACTAAGCCTGGAGACTCAGGATTCTCTTGCTCTCTCTCCCTCTGCCCCTCTCCTCACTTGCACTCTCTCGAAACAAACAAACAAACCCCATAATGTGGGGCTGTGGGGAATACTCCATTTAATGTGTGTAGGAGTGGGGGGTCTGGGGGGTTGGGGGTGTGGGAACATGGGAGGAGAGAGATACTCAAACTTGATGGCATGAGCCAAAAATCTGAATTCAGAATTCTACAAAGGCATACAAAGCTGCTGGCCTTCTTAGCCAGGTATTCTAAAAGCATCCTACTAAAGCACTACCCATACGATCCCATCAAGTCCAGATTTTGGACTGCTAGCACAGACCTTTGCCTATGAAATGATTTTAGGTGTTTTGCACTGTTCAATTTAATATCTTACAAGCATGAAAAATAGAAGCTGATGGTCACATCCAAGTGAATCTTAAGAGCATGTTGAAGGAGGAGAAAGAAAAAACAAAGAAAGCCCCTCCTTCCTTATATGTAATATGTAGTTAAATGAAGTTATATTGCTTCTTTGTAAAAAGCCTATGCTGAACCAGAAGAAACTACTGACCTTGATCCACAGTAATAATTTTAAGAAATTTAAAAATTTATAGGAAGCATATTTAAGCTGCCTGTGTTCTTACGATTAAAATGTGACATACACACAATGCCTCTTCCATGTGAGAAATGTGTAACCTTGTCATGAATCCATTAAAATAAAAACTAAAATTATTTTAGAAGGCTAAGATAAAAAGAAAATGAAGTGATTACCTGATAATCTGTGTGGCAATGAATCAGAATTCCTTTTCAGAAAAGTTTCATTAAAATTCTTTGGATTTGTTGCTCCAAAAAGACGATTCATTTCTTGTTTTAATACTGTCCTAACTGTATCAGGTAAATCTTTACTTTCACACACTGCTGAACAAATTAAAAATAAAATTCTATTAGCAGTCAGATACTCTGATATGATTTGCAGAAGTAAAGAAATTACTTGATGAGGCCAATGAAACAAAGCAATTACATGTAAAGATTAAATGAACCTACTTATAATTCAACATGTAAAGAGCTTACCATATAAATGTAAAAAAATGTGTATCAGGAAAATAATTTTTCTAACAGCATTCAAAGACAAATTTCACTGATAAATGATTCATTTCCAGAAAAACAAAACAAAACAAAACAAAATGCAAAACAAATAACAAAAGATGTAGTTCCATAGTCTTCTAAGCTCTTAGGGGCTGGCCCCCTCAACTTTAAAACAAATTTATAAAGTAGGGCTCTGATGGCACCCACCTGATAAATAATGTCACAGCAATTATGCAGTGCGGAAGACAAGAGGATTTTCTTCACCTTCTCCATATTCTATACCCAAGTAAGGCATTACAAAATTTATTAATTTTAAAAGAAAACATGACGACTTCATTGACCTTTATTTGCAAGGGCTACATAAATTTAGTTATCACTATATAATAAATTCCAAAGGACCACCAAAGTATTTTCCTATAATGAATACACTCTGATAATCATATTCCCAGGCCTTGGGATTCAGAGATGGAAAAGCTGAACCCCTAACCTCTCTGACTGAATGTTAGTATGCTTTTTTTCATTACTATTTTGGTATAGACAGACAGTTTGAAGCTTTGAGCCAGAAAGACCTGGGTATGGATCTAGGCTTGAACAAGTCACAACCTCTCTGAACTTATTTCTTGATCCGTAAAACTGAGGAGCTATCTAACCTAAAAGGATCACAGTAAGGAAAAGTTACATTTTTAAAAAAAAATTGTTTTAACGTTTATTTATTATTGAGAGACAGACAGACACAGAGCGTGAGCAGGGGAGGGGCAGACACAGAATCCGAAGCAGGCTCCAGGCTCTCAGCTGTCAGCACAGAGCACGACGCGGGGCTAGAACTCACAAATCGCAAGATCATGACCTGAGCCGAAGTCTGTCACCTAACCAACTGAGCCACCCAGGTGCCCCAGAAAAGTTACATTTTTTAAAGTTAATTATATAATAGCTAAATATATAATTCAATAAAGTGCAGTTATTATTTTTGTTATAGATTGAAAATATATTTTCCTCATGGTTAGGAACTATGGTCGTCGCTTAAAATGTGGACAACAACCATTTGTACTGCTGAATATGTATCCTATATACATAAATTACTATGTGAAGTAAAAGTTTCATGGAATACTAACCTTAATTTTGTGCCATGCATTCTGGTATTTTCTACTCTATTCTTTTTTTTTTTAAGAGTGAGAGAGAGAGAGCGTTGAGTGGGCGGGGGAAAGGGGCAGAGGGGGAGAGGGAGGGAGGGAGGGAAGGGGGGGAGAGAGAGAGAGAGAGAGAGAGAGAGAGAGAGAGAGAGAGAGAGAGAAAGAGAGGGAGGGAGGGAGGGAGAATCTCAGGCAGGCTGCACCCTCAGTGCAGAGCCCAACTGGGGGCTTGATCCCAAGACCCTGGGATCATGATCTGAGCTGAAATCAAAAGTCCAACACTCAACCAACTGAGCCACCCAGGTGCCCCTCTGCTCTATAGTATATTTCTATATTAGGTTTTCAAATGGTAGTAATGGCCCACTTATTGTCTAATGGATCACTACTACACCAAGTTTAAACATACTGAATTCTTGAGTGGTTAACATCTCTGAAATATTCTACACATAATTAGTAACTGAATAATTGATCGATGTGTCCTTTGTTAGTTAAATAGCATTTCTTCTATCATTCTATTGAATTGGGTGGTTCGAATAAATGAGTTATTAAGGAATTTTGCTTAATCTCCATTATGGCTGTACTTGTAACTTGATTTTGGCAACTTATCAACAGATTTCAAGGAGCGCGGGAGTGCAAACAAAGAAAAATTGGTAAAACAGATTATAGCCAATCACAATGACTATTATATCAAAAAAACACAGGTCTTCTAAAAAAATGTTATATCCATGGGCCTTACTGGTTTGAATGAAGTGCTTTCGGGACACTATATGCAGATGGGAAAGTAACTGTATAGTTACATTATAGTTGGTTGTAAGTGGACGCTATGCTTTTCATGTTTTTTATTACCTTCATTAATTTGTTTTCCTCAGATTAAAATAATCCCCCAGAAAAATCGAAACTGCTTTAAGAAAAAAAAAAAAAAAGCCCACACAATTAAAAACAAATATATAATTCAGGATGTATAAAGAAGAAATATTTATATAACTCCGAACTTCCATTAATAGCTATTTCCAAAAACATTTCCTCCCCAAGTCACAAAATGTTTGAGGCTGATTGTTAGCTCCCCTACACTATGTAGATTGGCACTCTAATTTCCAGGAAGATACTAATTTAAAAAAAAAAAATTCAACTGCAGTAAGACTCAGAAAGTTGTATGAATTCTGTGTAATGCAATATTACCTACGTCTTTCAGGAAAGGGGCAACCTCATGCATCACAGGTCTACTACGTAAGCTTTTATTACTAAAGATTAGTAGGGGATGAACCAATCTAAAAGTCCTTTGAAAGTGACTAAAATGAACAAAAAAATATTGAGGTCTCAGGAAAATAAAACATCTGAGACTACTGAATTAGCTTCCTTGTTACCTTATGATACAACAGTAAGTCTTGTGAATCAAGGAAAAATAATAATTGAGGGAAGGGGAATAAAACTTTTTATGAGAGGCTTCTGAATCCTCTGACATCCTAAAATTAAAATAATGTTTGGTTCATGCTCTGAGCTTATTAGCAGACTGGATTAATCTAGTAATTGTCAATGGTTAAAAGTCACATTGAAAAAGGGGTAGATTCTTAGCCAAAAGAATTTCTCTGGGTTCCTATGCTAGCTCCCTGTTTTGTTAATAATTTGGGTAGAAAATGCTCATATTCTGTGCAAGATAATGACTACTCACTACTAGGCTCTAAAGCACAACCTACTAAGTGATTACCATTCAAAAGGGTAAACTAGGTTACATAAGAGGATCAACAAAGCTTTTAGGGGAGAAATACATAAGCACAGAAGAAAAATAATTTGCAGATAAAAGGAAGAAATGGGTTTGTACAAATGAGAGAAGAAAAGATGTAAGATTCACTGTAGATCAAGGTGACCAAACAGTGATTTTTTTTAAAAGTATGTAAGGGAATAATAAACAACTGAATCCCTAAACTCCTTTTACTTAGTACCAAGCAGAAATGTAGTTTAAATTGCTTTAAGTCCTACAACTTTAAGAAAAAGTGAAAAACTTGAAAAGGGCACATACCAGATCATCCTCATAATTAAAAAGGGGAGAGGAAGATTGACGTATATGGTAAATTAATTTAGGCAGCAGATACTAATTACACTGGTAGTATAACAACATTCTGAAGATTTGGAAGGGTATTCATAACCAGGCTAAAATGAATATTTACTTAGAGAAGTTTCTACAAAAAATAGGTGTCAAGGCACCGTTTTTTTCCCATATTCCCCAAGAAGGTGTTGTAAGGGTTTCTTTGTAAAGAAGCAGTTAGTAAAATATAACTTGACATGGCAAATGTGTTCTTGAAAAATTACTTCAAAGTTAAATCTTATTTTAAAACTACCAAAGCTATCAGTTTTATTAAAGGAAACTTGTGGGGTATATCAAAGATGCCCCTACTCTGGGTGTCTGTGGTTGCACAAATACTTTTACATACTACACAACTGTACCCAAATTCTTGAAGGCCTTTTAAAGACAGTGCATCTTTATCACTCCAAATTATCACTGCTTTAATGCCTAAATTTAGTCAAAATAAGGATTACTTTGTTACTCTTCCAGACAATGTCTAGAAGCTACGGATACAGCTCACAGCTAACTAAATAATTCTAACTCTTACATCAGGACCATTCTGCCTTTCTTTGTTCTTCTGAAGCATTTTTGTTCCTAATATAACTGTTCTAAGACAACAGTCATATGTTCATCAATCCACATACTTACTATAAGCAAATACATTTAAATATCCCACTTTTAATTCATATTTCAGAGGGAAGTCTCCAAATCCATAAGACTTCTATATATTATTTTACTACTACCTTTTAGGAAAGAGTTGATTATACAAGAACAAAGTGTTCATGTTAATTTTGAGAACAATTTAAGTGCACTCCATCCTAAGCAGGAATGGATTTAAGACCATTATTCCTGGCCTTAATTTTTGGACTCATGACTTCAAACAAATTTTAATATGAAAACACTAGAAAGAAATTTCTCTATTTTCTCTAAGAATAGCAATTCCTTCTTCTATTTTATGAGGTGGTTATGTTATTTTTTACTTTCAGAATTAAAAACACTAAAAAACAGTTCAGTGTCTATAACAGGAATCATTTTTTTTTGACAGGCATAAATATACTTTCAATAAGGATTTACTTTTTCTTAGAAGTCAAAACAAGGTTTGTTTGTGTTTTTATTTTTTTAATGTTTATTAATTTTTGAGAGGGAGAGAGACAGAGAACGAGCAGAGGAGGGGCAGAGAAAGAGGGAGAGACAGAATCCGAAGCAGGCTCCAGGCTCTGAGCTGTCAGCAGAGTCTGACGTGTGGCTCAAACCCACGGACCACAAGATTATGACCTGAGCCAAAGTTGGACTCTTAACTGACTGAGGCACCCAGGCACCCCCAAAACAACTTTCTTCATCGGGAGGACAATTAAATATTTTTCAAAAGACTGACTGGGGGGCGCCTGGGTGGTGCAGTCGGTTAAGCGTCCGACTTCAGCCAGGTCACGATCTCGCGGTCCGTGAGTTCGAGCCCCGCGTCGGGCTCTGGGCTGATGGCTCAGAGCCTGGAGCCTGTTTCTGATTCTGTGTCTCCCTCTCTCTCTGCCCCTCCCCCGTTCATGCTCTGTCTCTCTCTGTCCCCAAAAAATAAATAAACGTTAAAAAAAATTAAAAAAAAAAAAAAAAAAAAAGACTGACTGGGATGCCTGGTTTAATCTCATTATTTCCAGGTATGTATGGATTCATATGTGGCTGAGTATTTAGCAATGAGACAGGTAACTTAATAGAACTTAATAGTATTTGCAGACTGTTCTATTAAAAATTCAATTTCCCTTCTCTATTCACTTAAAAATCAAACCACCACCACCACTTGACTACAGGAGTACTTTACTCTAAATTTCAAGCTCTTGTGGTAGTAGAAAGAACAATATGAAAACCTGAGCTCTCATCCCTGCTTCATTACTAATTATTTATGTTACCTTGAATAAGTCATTTAATCTTTTAGGGTCCCATATTTCTCAACTATTATTAAAATGAAAAACAATTAGCATAACATTCTACCTTTTACTCTCTAAAATTCTATAGTTCTACTTTATGTTAGAAGTAGTATATGGATCTTATTGTGAAAATATCTGAAAAGTACAATGATTGTCTTAAAGTTCTTTTAAACCTGTATTTATTAACAAAAATTTTATGACAAAGAATTCTGAAGACAGATAAATAAGGAGACAGCTAGTCAATTTCAAAGAGATTCTTCAATTTTAGAACAATTTACTAAAAGCTTTACATAACGAATATGATTCACAATTTCAACTTACGTGTTAACTTTTTAGAAACAGAAACAAAGGTGATTCTCAAATATTTGGACTAAACAATTCTATTATCAAAATCAAGTAACATTTCTAGCCTTAAAATAAATACCTTCATCACAAAGAAAAGAACCCTGCTTTTCCCCTTAGCTAATTTAATACCCAACAGCTTTAAAATGATTAAGTTTATGACAAGCTTATATAGATCACTTATACAGTCACTATCAACTACTATAACCAAATACTTAAGTAATGGAAAACAAAAACATACCAGTACTAAAGAGTCGAATCATACACTCATGAAGCCAGGGATGACTAGAATCAATAGCAAATGCCCTCTTTACTGATTGTAGCATCAAAAGAAATTTTTCTATAAAAAGAAAAAGTAAAATATATTTTGATCATTTGATAAAATAAGATGCCCTCCTTTGGAAGATTAAGATCTTGCAAATAGAGAAACTAATTTAGAGACAATCACATTTGAACTGCAACGTAAGTGAAGCAAATGATTTCCTCAGATTAGCAACATTAGCTAATGATTTCCACACAATAATCTTTTAAGAAAAAGGTTTTATGAAGTACAAAAAAAATTAGACACATTCAATATTTGAACTAATGCCACAGGAACAAAATTTGAAGCCATTTCACTTCTTAACCTCCTTTAATCAGAATAAAGGGATCTTTTGCACTACTTATAAATCTTGATTGTTTATACTTGAATCTCCTTTCTTGGGTTTTGTGACATGTGAAATGGTTTCCCTCCTATCTGACTGTCCTCTCCTATCAATCCTTGGCTCCTGTTTCTCCTCAAAAAGTACAGTATTTACCAAGGTTATTATTTTCAGTGATTTCTAAGCTCTCTCTATACTATCCCCATACTCACACCCCCATGTTTCCCCAGCTTTAGTAGTGTTTCCACCTGTTCCATGGAAATTTCACCTGAATACTTACTGAACTTCCAAGTCTCATCTATAACTACCTCCTCTTTGTTACGACTTCCCTAATTTGGTACCGTTCTCCAAATAACAAAATTGAAACCTCCAGGCTCCTGACATTTTTCTCTTACCCAACACTCAAAAAGCTAAAAACACTGCCATACCCTTTACTACCCATTTCACACAACAATGAAATCCAACAGCTGAAGAGCCCTTCAGAGGTCTTTAGAACACAACCAAGAAGCCAACTGAATGGAATTTAGATTCCCCTTCCTCACTTCAAGCAGAACAACTTTTTTATACTTCGGTATTCCATTTAAGAATATTTGTTAAAAAGGAAGTTATAATTAACTGTTCTTTAAAAGTTTCTAAATTACTCGACTATTTACTAAAGTTTATTTTCTAAATTTTGGAAAACAGAATTATAACAAAACACTGTAATCACTCAATCCATCAAGAGACCTTCTGTTATTTTTTTTATCTATTTCTTCCTGGCCTTTTTTCTATATTACATATTCATGTAAATATCTTACTAAAAATTAAAATCAAACTACAGCTTTTTGTTCTATTTTCAAGCAATGCTATATGAGAACCTTTCCCCATTATTAATTACCTTTGATAAACAAGATTTTTAAATGGAAACTCTATAGGGGCACCATTTTCCATCTCTTTAAGTAGAACGTAAGTTACACTGCTTGGAACAACAACCTTCTTTCAGAGCTTATTAACCAAGTTCTGTTCCCTTCCCTTAATGATATACTTAGTTTTTTTTCAATGAACCACTTGGATTACAGCAATTCAATTCCACAAAATCAGTATCTATATGTAGTTGAGTCATTCTAAACAAGACAACCAAGACCCTTCATTTATTTTCTATCTGGTTTGGGCAATACAGAAACCTCTACATTATTTACACATACTTGTGTTTTCTTAAAGCATCCTCTTCCTTTCTATCCAGCTCTTCTTTTAGAAATGATTCATCCTTCAAGATACACCTTAAGTGCCACATCTTGTAACAATAGCTAATAAAAACCAACATTTATTCAATGCTTACTGTGTATCAGGCACTAATCTAAGCTTTATGTCATTAACTTTATTCACACAAGTACACGGCAATTACTACATATGACCTTAATCCTAGTTATGGATGTTCATCTATTGTTGATTTTAATGTCCTAGAAGAGATAATAGTATCATTATACCTCCCCACAACATCTTGCACATGTAGCACGCATTTCTGTGAGGAAGCTGCATTGGCAAAAAATCCTACACTGGTAAAGCTACTGGACTTGGGTGACTATATCTAAGAAATACAGTGATCAATTTTATCAGGGCCACTATCCCCTAATTGCCTACCTTTCCTAAAGTAAATCTCAAAGGCAAAAAGATGTGTTTCTATCTTGTTCTTCACCAAGTTCTTCAACGGTGTTAAAAATTTAATAGCTTCTTCCAATGGAGTTTCAACCTAACAAAAATAAAAGATATTATACAAATGGAAGCAAGATGGAGGGGTATGATGTTATTCTCTCCATTAAAAACACTTTCTGGTTTTTTATTGTTGTTGTTGTTTTGGTAAAAACCACTTACCCATTACCCAGAAATACTGTCATATTTTAACCTCCCACAGTCTAAAGGTAGGGGATTTTGAACTCTAGAACTCCTCGCTGGTTTTTAACCACAGATATTACATTATCTCTAAATAGAAACTATCCAACAAGTAAAGATAAAGATAAAACAGAACCAGGGAAAGAAAGACAGTGAGATAAACAAGTAAGGTAATTGGGGTGGGGTTGGGGGGATGGGAACCAAGGAGAGATGTTAAATAGGATGAAGAGGGGTAAGAATGAGAGGTGGAGAATATTACAGAATGAGTCAACGTTCTTTTTGAACTCAAACTGAAGTACAATCAAGTTATTAAAAAAAAAAGATTCCATCTTGCATTGTTCTAATAATATAAATTCTATAGAATTCATATTTATTCTAATGCCATGCTAATGGTGAGATGGCATGTGAAAATATTTATACTTATAGAACTCTGTCTCTACCACCCTTTAGTAATTATATAAATGTCATATTAATTACATACTTGTAATCATTACTGGGCAGGTATAATGTTTACTACATAATTGTGCTATTGTTACACTTCTAGACTGAGTATTTATCTTTTTTAAATTTTTTTTTTTCAACGTTTATTTATTTTTGGGACAGAGAGAGACAGAGCATGAACGGGGGAGGGGCAGAGAGAGAGGGAGACACAGAATCGGAAACAGGCTCCAGGCTCTGAGCCATCAGCCCAGAGCCTGACGCGGGGCTCGAACTCACGGACCGCGAGATCGTGACCTGGCTGAAGTCAGACGCTTAACCGACTGCGCCACCCAGGCGCCCCTAGACTATTTAGACAAGAGTCTTCTCTGTAGACTGAGGTGTGGGTGGGGAACAATACCACATTTATCAGAAAGGCACTGAATATCTGTGCCTGTTCGTCTTGTCTCATGACAGAGGCAGTGACAATTTATCCTTGATGGAATCTGGATTTGCCATACCTAACATGCCTCTTCTAATTTGGTAACTGTGTTTCACCAACACAGTTTCTGGCTAAGGAAACGATTTCACAGTATTAAAAAGGAAAAAAAAGTTGAACAAGAAATTGATGTCTATGAGATTTGCTGTATACTACTAGCATGTAAAGCAGCTGGCATTATTCTGAAAGATATGTGCTCTGAACAAGAAATCAATATATGGCACTGTCACTCTAATAGCTGTAGATACCAAGAGACAGAGGGGGAAAGAGGGGCCCTCAGAAGTATGCCTTTCTCACACATTTTTAATATTTTGCTTATCTTATTCCCATGATTCTATGTCCTATTGAGTTGGAATTTGTGATATACAGGGAAGAAATGTCTACCAAGGAAGGTAAAAAACTGGAAACTGAAATTGTAATGGAGCTGTATCAAGCCTAAAATGAAGACTGCTGTACTGATCAGGGTAATTTATCACCAGGGAGATATGGCTGCTGTTAACAAAATGGATACAAGGAATATAGGGCAGCTGAGTCATACAAACATTATACTTACTGAAATCAAGTTTTTGAACTTGGAAAAAGAAAAGGGAAATTCTGCCTGCATTTCTAGTAAGTGAGAATACATGCCTCCACAGGAGATCTGGATCTGAAATTTCTACATGTTTCCTTGTGCCTTACTTGCATAGGAAGATTTTGTTAGGCTAAATCTGAGTGCTTAAACATATGTCCATAACCACAATAAAGCTAACTACATTCTACATTCATACATACAAAATGAAGTATAGGGTTATATACACAAAAGCCTATCAACAGGGATGAATTCTAAAATCAGTGCTTAAGATCAGGAGAAAAAAAAAAATCAACAGAACTACCCTTGAAAATTCCTAAAGTTGTAAAGACATATATATATATATCATTAATTTGCACTGTATGTATGAAAACCATATATTAGGTACCAAAATCCTAATCCCTGTAGCAAAATGTTCTCACTAGGAGAAGATGCACACAGAAACTGACAGGGACTAAACAAATGGTAGTTATACTTCTATCATACTTAGTTAGGGTTCTATGTTCACTGAGTGGAATACTGGATGAAATTGCTAGAATTGTGCATACTCATTTGTTTCTCAAAAAAAAATTACATCCAGTACCTGCTCTGGCAGCACATATATTAAAAAAACTATAACGAGTCATGAAGATTTGAATTTACTTAAGTTAAAGAAATGTACACTGGGAATGCATTGTGTTGATGGGCAATATAAGAGATCTGTAAGGGTGGTTTGATCACATGCAATTTTTAAATTTATAAACTGATGTGAAGTCTAATCCACGTTACACTACGTTATATAGGAGTACGTCTCCCTATGCTCCCAGCATAGCAACAAAAAGCTTGAAACTATTATACCTTATACAGCCAGAATATTAAGGACACACTGATAAAGAACATGTGTGTATACAGAAGGAAAAAATAGTCCGGCTGAGGTAAGTACTGACTGAAGGTGAGGAGGGACACAAGATGGGTGGCACATGAGGGAACTCAAAAATAACAATTTATTGCCTCATGATACACTGGAGAAACTTCAGGTTTATACTCAGTTAACTAAATATTAAACTCACTAACTAAACCTTTTCCTATTTTCCTTTTTTCCTTACCTGGAATTACCGCTAACTTAACGATGCTTCTACTTCATATTATATATATAAAATCCTGAATGACACTAAATATACCACTTATCACATGAAGAATATAAAATATAGGATCACAAAAAATCACAATCTATAGACTGTAGATCCACACTTGGCAGGCAGCATTTAAAAGAGCCTACAATGCCATACCTTATTATGATGGCTTGGTATAATCTGGTGCTGCCACCACACTGGGGATATACGTAAGTGTGGATGCTATTAGAAGGGGGCATCCTGGCAGCAGTTATCCTAGGAAGAGAAGGGTGTTATGTGCCCAACAAGCAAGAGAAGTATATATTAAACAGCACCCCAGATCAGGGTGCCTTCCACTGGGCTCCTTCCAAATAAAGCACTTTCTGTAGGAATTATTTTCTTCTGAGACTCTACAACCCTATATAGGTATTAATAATTAGACTATAACTTGACATCTGGTCCAAAAGCAGCCATGATAAGCTAGACACAAGAAAAACTCAAGTCAAAAATAAAAGGAAAACCCAGTAAGGAGGCCTGGTATGCTAGCATAAGAATTCTGCTCTGTGGGATTACCCTTTATTAGACAAGGACTAAACAAGCCAGACTGATCCTCTCTTTAAAAAGTATAATGTGAGATATGAAGTGTTACAAAGAAAAAAGTCATTAAGGAAAGTCAAGGGAAAGAATGGTGCTGGCAGACAAGTTAGTGGTGGTAGTAATAAAGAAAGCTGAGGTATAAAGATGGAGCGCCCTTAAAGTTGATATTATCCCTGAATAACTGCAATTCTCCATGAGGCCTAAAAGGTCCATTTTCTGTGCTTCCTCCCTATTCTGCATATTTTTCCAATAAGCACCCAACAATAAAAAGTAGTATCTTTGTTCCTAAAATAGTTACACAATTATTTGTGAAAAGATGTCAATATATCCTTTGAAATCCAAGCCAGATTTCTCTATGGTTCTTAAATAGCAACACTGCTATGAGATATTACTGTCCATCTGCTCTGGTATAATCCTAAAACTATTTTCCAACTCTATTTACTAAGTATTATAATTTTTCTTCATTATAGAGCAGTTGATTTTGGTTTTTTAGTTACTAGCGAGGCTAATACTGAACTCTAGGGCAATGTGCTCACTATATTTACTGCTTTCACATAATAAATTATGCAATTATTTTCACATGGAGTAGGTGAATGTCAAGAGCCAGGAGTACACAGGTACGTTACTAATCAAAATGGTTTGTGTGACAGTGAATACCTTGGTTTCAGCTTAATGATTAAAAATGGCACATGTGGGGGCGCCTGGGTGGCGCAGTCGGTTAAGCGTCCGACTTCAGCCAGGTCACGATCTCGCGGTCCGTGGGTTCGAGCCCCGCGTCGGGCTCTGGGCTGATGGCTCAGAGCCTGGAGCCTGTTTCCGATTCTGTGTCTCCCTCTCTCTCTGCCCCTCCCCCGTTCATGCCCTGTCTCTCTCTGTCCCAAAAAATAAATAAACGTTGGAAAAAAAAAAAAAAATTTAAAAAATGTCACATGTGATTTTGGCCTGGGGGAAAATATTTAGGGACTTTAAAGACATTAGATTCGAAAAGCAAAATTAATAAATAAGGACTGTAAACTGACACATGGATGAGAAATATACATATACACTCACTTTTTAACAAGCTCAATTTGGTCTCTAGATATAAAAAGTTGCATGTTACCACTTGTAACAGATGCTACATTCTTTACACATATAGTTCCTTTCTTTAATCCTAACATCTCTGCCTAGTAGGGATTTTTACTAGTCCCATTTTATAGATGAGAAAATCATCAGAGAGGTTAGACAAAGTGTCCAAACACACAATGAAGTGTACATGCTGATACGTGGACCCAGATCAGAATGACTCAAAAGCCAAAACTTTCCACTATACCATACTAGATTACTCTGGATCATGATCATTACTACAAGTTTTAAATGTGAAGTATGATCAGAGAGAGAGAGAGAGAGAGAGAGAGAGAGAGAGAGGAGACTAAAAATTAAAAATTTTCACTCAATAATCAAATTGGTTGAATAAGACCATATTAAATGATAATAGCTGTCATGAAATTTCACTAAATTGTGCTAAACCCTTTATTAAGTACCTTGGCCAGTTTCTCAGGGATAAGTTCTTCTTTGGGACCTCCAATTTCTTCATCATCATCATCCTTTTTCTTTTTCTGATTTCTCTGCTGCTTTTCTTTTTCTGCATTTTTTTTCTCTTCTTCTATCTGGGCTTTCTTTTGAGCTCTTCTTTGTTTATTACGTAGCTTCTTTAGCTCTTTGTCAGACATGTTTGCTGTAGGCAATAAGTGTTAATTAATTAAAAGCATATAAATCAGGTTAGTAATGATCAATCACTAATTTAATATTCTCACTAAAACTCTCATAAAACATATTACATGTTAGGGGGGCCTGGGTGGCTCAGTCGGTTAAGCCTCTGACTTCAGCTCAGGTCATGATCTCACGGATCATGAGTTCGAGCCCTGTATCAGGCTCTGTGCTGACAGCTCAGAGCCTGGAGCTTGCTTCAGATTCTGAGTCCCTCTCTCTTTGCCCCTCCCCCACTCACACTCTGTCTCGCTCTCAAAAATAAATATTAAAAATTTTTAAAAAATATTAAATGTTATATGTGTTCATATGCCTATGTGTATCTAGCCCTTTAACAGTTCCACACACGTAGAGAATACTGTAACCTCTTTAAAAATTTTTTTTGAAAACAGGTGGAGACCTGGTGCTGCAACCATGGCAAAACATAAAAAAGTATACAAGTTCATCCAACAATATTAAACTAGTTGCAATTCTAGAAATGTTCATATTTCTATGGCTTTGGACTATGCTTTTTCTTAGTTATGCCCCTCTAAACTTGTCAGTTATTCATTCTCTACTCTGTGCTGCCACTATGACATATATTTTGCTTGTAACAATACTTTGTTTATACAGGTGTTTCTCTTTTAGACTGTGAACTCCTTGGTGGAAGAGACTTTGTCTTCCTCATAATCTTTGTATTCTCAGGGCCTAGCAGAATATACAGAAAACACTCAAGTATTTGTTGGTGGAACAATGAATAACTATAAGATAAACTAAAAATCTGACACTGAAAATTAACAATAGCTCTTGAGTATAAACTATGGATGTCTCAAAAGACCGCCTGGAAATCACTGATAAATATGTAATAATGAAGTAAAAACTCTATACTATTTAGTCTTCAAGCAGTAAATCTGAATGCTACATGTACAACTGGTATTTATTTGGTAATACTTGTTGATACCAAGAAATGAAAAAAGTCATTCTAAAATATACCACCACTGTGGTGACTTTAAAATATGCCCATAAATTGGAGCGCCTGGGTGGCTCAGTCGGTTAAGCGGCCGACTTTGGCTCAGGTCATGATCTTGCGGTCCGTAAGTTCGAGCCCCGCGTCAGGCTCTGTGCTGACAGCTCAGAGCCTGGAGCCTGTTTTGGATTCTGTGTCTCCCTCTCTCTGATCCTCCCCCGTTCATGCTCTGTCTCTCTCTGTCTCAAAAATAAATAAATGTTAAAAAAAATTTTTTTTAAATATGCCCATAAATTCTTTCCTTCAAAAGGCAGAACCTATTTCCCCGCTTCCCTTAATTGTGGGCTATACTTACTGACTCACTTCTAACACATGGAATGTGCTAGAAATCAAAGTATATGACATCCAAGATCAGAACATAAAAGCACTGTGGATTGCTCCTTGCTTTCTCTTGGACGACTCAGAAGAAACCAACTGCCATGTTGTGAAGATAGCCAAACAACTTTATGGAAAGACCCATGTGGCCAAAAAAAGGCTTCTGGGTATGAGATGAAGCCATCTTGGAAGCAGATTCTCCAACTCAAGCCAACCTCTCAGATGCCCTGGCTGTCTTGACTTCAACCTCCTGAAAGACCCCTACATCTTTCAAAATCATACAGCTAAGTGACTTCTGAATTCCTGAGCCACAGTAACTCTGATATAATAAATGTTTGTTATTTAAAGCTATGTGTAAGCAATAGCAGCAACAGATAACCAAGACAGATTTTGGTACCTGGAAGGGGGATGCTGCTGCAATAAAAACCTAAAATGTAGAACTGGTTTTGGTTCCAGAGAGTGGCAAAAGGTGGAAAGACTTGGAGAAAAGCATTAATGGAAGCTCAAAGCACCCTAGACTATTAACAGAGTCGATTTTGAAGAGGCTGCAAATCGATTTTGAAGAGACATGTTATAGTCATGTAGAGGCAGAAAGTTAAGTAACATTTATAAAATCTATCAAATGAACTGGGTGATCTAGTTAGGGGTATTTCCAGACCAAAAAAAAAAAAAAAAAAGGTAGTTAAGGGGGCATCTGATTCCTCTTTCAGCTTGTAATAAAAATGCAAGAAAAAGAAACAAATGGAAGAAGGATTTAACGGCTCTGAAAATTCTCAACCTCTCCAGAAATGGCTGCTGAGCAAAGATCAAATTCAGAGAACTGCCAAGAAAGCATGTCAACAGGAAAAGTTGAGTTTGGCTTTAAAATCTTTTAAGACTCAGGGGTGCCTAGGTGGCTCAGTTGGTTAAGCATCCAACTATTAATCTTGGTTCAGGTCCTATGTTGGGCTCCATGCTGGGTATGGAGCCTACTAAAGACAAGGAAGGGAGGGAGGGAGATTCCTTTAAGGCTTAGAACTCAGAAAGATGGTGCCTCAGTTACTAGTCACCCCAAAATTTTAAGGGTATGAGTCACAGATTCTCTCAAACAACAGAGCTTCTAAGAAACTTAAGGGTGGTGTCCTCTCAGTGCTCAAGGTAGACAAAGATATTTGTGCATGTGGATTCTAATAAGACTCACAAAAGATCCCTAAAAGTTTTAAGAGAATTAGATGGGTAGAAACAGCAAATCTGGACTGAAAGGAATGGAGATAGTATAAAATGAAAAGACCTCCCAAATTTTAGAAGCAGACTGAAAAACTACTAAGGTGCAAACAAATGTTAACTATCAATTAATTAATTAATTTTTAAAAAGTAATCTATACACCCAACGTGGGGCTTGAACCCATGACTCCAAGATCAAGAGTCACAAGCTTTTCCAACTGAGCCAACCAGGCATCCTGCAAATGCTATCTTTTAAGAACAAGAAAAGATGATACAGAAGGTGGAACCAAGAACCCAGAACATAGAACCAAGAGCCATAAGAGAATTATTCCTACACTGTGAGTCCTAATCCTGTACCCAACTGGACTTGAGAACTGCCATGAACCAGTCACTCTTGTGTACCTCTCATTCCTCCCTCATCACCCCTTTCTGAATAAGAATATCAACAGTGGGTACCCTATGCCTCTGCCATCAATTTATACTGAATATGTGGTTGATACAGGATTTCATATCAAGAACTATACTTGAAGAGCTATACTAACTATACTAAAGAACCATATTCAAGAACCCTTATCAGCACCTGCGCCTCATTTATATGTAACATTCTGGACTCTGAGCCAATGCTGTAATGGAATGAGACTTTTGAAGGCCTTGGGAGGGGCAAGTGTATTTTGCATTTAAGAATAATAGAAATAATTTGTGTCCTGATTATAGAACATGGCAGTTAAAAACATATCTACAAATTATTTCATTCTTCTCCCACTCAAATATAGTTTATACTCGGTAATTCACTGCTACCAATTAGAATGTGAAGGAAGTAATGGAATGTTGTGTCAAGAGAACAGAACATTAAAAATGTTGTGGCTTCTTCCTTGCTCTCTCATGGCGAGCTTGATGAACTCAAGAAATCTAGAGAGACTGACATATTATGGCCACCTGCCAAAAGCCATGCAAGTGAGCCATCTAGGAAATGAATCTTCTAGTCTTAGTTAAGCTTTCGGATGACTGTAGCCCCAGCCAACATCTCAACTACAACTTTATAAGAGACCCTAAGCTGGGCCCACCTAGAGGCTACTAAATTCCTAAACTATACAAATAATTATTTTAAGCTGCTAAATTCAGGAATATTATGTGGCAATAGATAACCACCATCAGAACAAATACAGACTTGTTTCTCTTTTCCCTAGTAAAGAAGCCCTTACTACTGAAAAAGAAAATTTCAAACAAGGATGAAAACTTACATTCTGGAAACAAAAGACTATAAATGAGTAGCCACAAAAATGCTGACCTTTTAATGACTGTACAATTGCTACCACTTGCATCCTTACTACACACTAGATACCATCCCTACGTTATTTTGTTTAATGTCCTTAATAATCTCATGGATTAGAGTTATTATTTTATGTATGAGAAAACTGAGGTTTCAGAGGAAAAACAATAACTCAAGTAATAATAAAAGGCACAGCAAGGATTTAAATCCACTTCACTCTCATTCCAAATTCTGGGCTGTTTCTTTCCATTATGCTATACTGGGGGTCAGCAATCATTTTCTATAATGAGCCAGATACTAAATATTTTCAGATCTCTGGTGCAACTAAACTCAGCTCTTGTAGCACAAAATTAGCCATAGATAATATATAAATGAACAGGCTCAGCTGTGTCCCAATAAAACTTCATTTATCAAATCAAACTGCAGTATGGATCTGCCCACTGGCTAGTTTGTGACCTTATTCTATATTATCTGCCACTGCCTTGAAAGGACTCATGTAGTTAATAATAATAGAGTTGCCATACAAAAATAGGAAAGGAATAACTACATAAGAAATTAATATAGAAATTAATTCAAATCCTATTTCACTTAATGTAGCACTAACTTATCTGGATAAGCACTGTCTAAATTTTGCAAGAATTACCTATGACTTATGTTAACATAAAAGAGGCTCAGAATTTCAGCTCAAGAGAAACCAGAGAAGAATTCTCCTATGCTAGAATATTGCACTATCTCTTAAATAAAACTGTGTGTAGGGGCACCTCGGTGGCTCAGTGAGTTAAGCATCATGGTCTGTGAGTTCGAGCCCCATGTCGGGCTCTGTGCTGATAGCTCGGAGCCTGGCGCCAGCTTCAGATTCTATGTTTCCCTTTCTCTTTGCCCCTCCCCTGCTCTCTGTCCCACTGCCTCTCTCTCTCAAAAATAAACATTAAAAAAAAACTATTTAAAAAATTGTGTGCACGTATGTGTGTGCACACATACACATGAATGCATAGCAAATAACATCTGAACCTAGAGTATCCAGCCAAATCAACATTCACACAAGAAAGCAAAATAAAAGAAATCTGGCCACATAAAGACTGTAGGTTTACTGAAAAGATAAAACATAAAAAGTGAAAAATAACTTCTCAACCAAATAAAGGGTAACTACCACATATTTGTTACAAATAGCAAGCTTTACGGTGGATGGACCATGAGAAACATTATGTCTAAAGATAAAGAAGGCTGCAAGCACACTACTGTTTCTGTTAGCAGTTTCTGCCACCCTCACCAGTGCAGTAAAGCATGGAAAAGAGAGGAATAAATTCTGAAAGAAACCAAACTACTAATGTTTACAGATTAACATAATAGCTTACATAGAAAATTTTTTAAAAATCAACTGAAAAAACAACTAAACCTAATATCAGAGTTCAATAAGGATACCAACTTGACAAAAATTATAATAATATTCATTTAGAATACTGTTAAAAGATGGGGTGCCTGGGTGGCTCAGTTGGTTGAGCTTCCAACTTCGGCTCAGGTCATGATCTTGTGGTTCATGACTTCGAGCCCCACATTGGGTTCACTGTTCTCAGCGTGGAACCCGTTTCAGATCCTCTCTCCCCCTTTCTCTGCCCCTACCCTGCTTGTACTCTCAAAAATAAATAAACATTAAAAAAATTTTCAGAATACTGTAATGGAAAACAAGACATGTAGAGATAATGCTAGTAACAAATTCACCAAAGTTATCGGACAATAGAAGATACAATGCATTCTAGTATGCAAAGACTTAATAGTAATTGTTTAAGATATCCCCACCCCAAACGGTAATCTAGATCTTAAATGCGATTCAAATTAAAAATTCCAAAAGAAACTTTCTGGCATCAAGCTAATCATACAGTTCATATATAAGCAAAAATTTGCGTGTAAAGGCAAGAAAATTCTAAAGACATAGTATTAGATTAAGAGACAAACAGATAAGAACAGAAAACTGAATACTGATGTCAATATCACAATCTTAACATCTGTATAGTAAGTTTTGATGTTGTGTTAGAACCAGACACCATATCCACAATTCACTACATCACAGTTTAGTATTTTGTTTATTTGTTTATTTATTTGAAGGAGAGGCTGGGGGTGGGGGAAGAGGGAGAGAGGGGGAGGGAGAGAGAGAGAGAGGGAGGGAGGGAGGGAGGGAGGGAGGGAGAGAGAGAGAGAGAGAGACAATCTTAAGCAGGCTCCATGCTCAGCACAGAGACATCGCAGGTGGGCCTCGATCCCATGACTCTGATATCATCATGACCTGAGGTGAAATCAAGAGCCAGACGCTGAACTCACTGAGCCACCCACGTGCCACTTTATTTAGTTTCAAAGATTTTATTTTTAAGTAATCTCTACACCCAACGTGGGGCTCGAACTCACAACCCCAAGATCAAGAGTTGCATGCTCCACAAACTGAGCAGCCAGGGTCACCTAAAGATGGCATTTTAAATAAGCAGGGAATATGACAACTTATCAATAAATATTGTTGAGGAATCAGCAGTCTACTTGCAGGTAATAAGCTACCTTCTACCTCACATCAGTATATAAAAATTAACTCCGGGTGATTAACAAATTGTAAACATAACAGAACAATTGTTATAAGGAAACACACAAGATATTTATGAATATATTTTAAATTCTGAAATAGAAAAGCCTTTTTATGCAAGACCTAGAAGTCACAAAAGATTAAAGAAATCTTTCTTATCTCATAAAAACTAACACTTTTACATAATAAAAGATACCCACCATAAAGACCTAAATAAAACAGGAAGAAAATTTCTGCAATATATAAATAAGAATTAAAGTCCTGACTATGTAGAAAACTCCTATAAGCCAAGAAGTTGAAAACTAAAATGGGAAAAGATAATCCAAAAAACAAATAATCCAATGAAGAAATGGGCAAAAGACATAGTATAGACACTTCTCCAAAGAAGACATCCAGATGACTAACAGACACATGAAAAAATGCTCAACATCACTCATCATCAGGGAAATACAAATCAAAACCACAATGAGATACCACCTCACACCAGTCAGAATGGCTAAAATTAACAACTCAGGCAACAACAGATGTTCGCAAGGATGCAGAGAAAGAGAATCTCTTCAGCACTGTTGGTAGGAATGCAAACTGGTGCAGCCACTCTGGAAAATAGTATGGAGGTTCCTCAAAAAACTAAAAAATAGCACTACCCTACGACCCAGCTATTGCACTACTAGGCATTTATCCATGGGATACAGCTGTGCTGTTTCGAAGAGACACATGCACCCCCATGTTTATAGCAGGACTATCAACAACAGCCAAAGTATAGAAAGAGCCCAAATGTCCATTGATGGATGAATGGATAAAGAAGAGGTGGTGTGTGTGTGTGTGTGTGTGTGTGTGTGTGTGTGTGTGTATATGTACATATATATGTACATATATACATACACACACACACACACACACAATGGAGTATTACTCAGTAATCAAAAAGAATGAAATCTTGCCATTTGCAACTACGTGGATGGAACTAGAGGGTATTATGCTAAGCAAAATTAGAGAAAGACATGTATCATATGACTTCACTCATATGAGGATTTTAAGATATAAAAACAGGGAGGGGGACAAAACATAAGAGACTCTTAAATATAGAGAACAGAGTGTTACTGGAGGGATTGTGTGGCGGGGGGGCGGCTAAATGGGTAAAGGGCATTAAGGAAGACACTTGTGATGAGCACTGGGTGTTATACATAGGGGATCAATCACTGAAATCACTGTTGCACTATATGCTAACTTGGATGTAAATTAAAAAATAAATTTAAAAAAAGGGAAAAAGATATGAACAGGCAATTCATACAAGAAACCCAAAGGCCACATGAAAACACAGACAGCTGTTCCCCTCTTAAAAATTTAGGAATTATAAAGCAGGTATTTTCCCAAAAATAACAAAAATGTAAAGAATGGATAATTTTCTGTGTTAGCAATAAAATAAAAGATAATCTCACAATACAGTGTTTATGGCAATAAAAACTGACAAACCTCTTAAGAAAGGCAATTTGACACTATTTCAAATTTTCATACTCTTTAACCGAGTAATTTCCACTTCTAACAATCCATGCTAAATAAACATGTGCAAAATGATGTACAAGGATTTACTATAGCACTGTAATAGTGGGGGGAAAAAACACACAAAGGTTCCCACATAGCCCTTAAATGACTGATAATTGTAGTAAGTTTATGCCCAGACATGGAGCAACACTATGAAAAATAAAGTCTAAGTTGCAGAATACCAGGGATAATATGACTCATTTGTGAAGCTAAAAAAATAAAACAAATGAAACCAAACAATCTCAAAGAACTGCTCTGAAACGTGTGTTAGAGTTTACGTACACATAAATGTAATTGTGCACAAAGGAACCTGAATGTTTTATACGGATAATCTTTAAAAGAAGATGACCTACAGGTAAGAGAACAGTGAAAGGAAATTTTTGTATTTGTTAGTACATTTCTGAACTGTTTTAACTTTGTATAATTAGAGTTAATTGTATATTATTTGTATAATTTGAAGAGAAAGGCAGGAGGAGTGAACAGAAAGAAGTCAGTGAACAAAAGAAGTCAGAGGACAGTAACTCTCAGATTCAACAGTAAACTGTTCCATAGATTCTTACTGGCATTTTCTAGTTGAAGCAACAAGTAGAGAGAGAGTCAAGTGAAATCTGTACGAGGGTTTCAATGTGTGATTTTAGAAAGTTCTTAAGGGTTCCTAGGCAATAGGAAGTAAAATTTAACAACAAATTAACAAAATGATTCTCCTTAGCAGGAAGAAGGATACAGAAAACAACCAACCATAACTTCAGAAGAATAAACTCAGGACTGAATAATAACATGGTGACACACTTCTTACACCCCATGTCCTGTAACATTTTTGCCACAAATTAAGTCACAAAATATCTGGATGTACAATTAATTTATATCCTTCTACATGCCTCTTTCATTTTTATTGAAATTCTTCCCCAAATAATTATCTAAGGAATACTATACATCTGACATCATGGTAGAAAAATAGCACTTTAAAAACTGGCCAAATGATAAATCACTAGGCAATTTTACTAGTTTAATTCCAAGCTGGCTTTTAATATTGTTTTTTGTTTGTTTGTTTTTTGTTTTTGTTTTTTTTTTTTTGAGAGACAGCAAGCAAGCATGCACATGCACTCACAAGTGCACAAGCGGGGAAGGGGCAGAGAGGAAGAGAGAATCTTAAGCAGGCTCCAAGCCCGCACAGAGCCCAAAGCAGGGCTCTATCCTATGACCATGAGATCATGACCCAAGCAGAAATCAAGGGATGCTTAACTGACTGAGCCACCTAGGTGCCCCATCCAAGCTGGCTTTTAATGTTCAAGCAGTATTTGCCTCTCAGTAGGTTAATTATAAACAACTATTAAAAAGAAGAACTAGATATACTGACAGGCAACACTAATGATACAGTTAGCAATTTATAGTATCATAGTTAGCAATTTACAGTACTGGCTAAACCAGTTATTAAATGTTAAACTCATGAGATTCAACTTCTTAAAAGCTAATGACCAGTTACAAATTAAATTCTTGCTTTTCAAAGTATAAACAGTATTTTTCTTTCGTTGCTTAGAGAAATTCACAAACGTCCATCATCATTTTCTAAGCATGTATAACATCTTCCCACAGGTGCTTAATAAAAAGCTCAAGAAAAATCTAAACTACACAAAAATATAAATATACATACACATATCATAGCAAACAATAAGAAATCTTTGAATATTATACCTGTATCAGCTTCATGTTCTTTATTCTCATCTGTTAGGGGGTTGTCATGAAGCTTCAAATAGATCTCTATAGCAATTCTTGCTGCTTTGAAGTAAAATGGATGCTGTCGAAGTACATCTTCTAGTTTTAATAAGTCCACATATGATCTAAGGGTAATCTTCCTCATACAGTAAGTATGAAAGTCAAACTGGTCATCAGTGATTTCTATAAAATGCTAACAAAATCATCTTTTTTATTATACTGAAGTATAACAATGTTAAAAAAAGCTATAGAAATCAAACTTTTAGATTTACTGGTTTCCTATGCATGAAAAAATTAATAAATTAAAAAATATTACATATTACAATCATCCAGTATAAATACTTTCCATATCAAATAAGCAAATACAAGTGACCATCCCCTAGCACATTATATGGCAAACACCGGGCAATGAATTATTTAAATGAAAAGGAAGCACAATCATTTGAAACATATATACTTATTCCTTCTTTAACCATACTTAAATAAAGCTAGCATGACAAATCAAACATTATTAGTATAAATAATGATTCAATAGATTTACACACTAAACATTGTTTTTATATTCAGAATGATCTGCAAAGATTATAGTATACAGTATTTGGTAATTTTTCTGAAAATACAAATCTGAGTCCTAGGCAATGTTATGTTTCTCTACGCGAGAGAGAAATCAATTAGTGAAGTAAGTCGAGCAACCACAACCTAGCTCATTTCAACTAAGTTCTGGGGTTCTCGACTTGGTAAGAGAAAAAGCATGAAATTATACAAATTATCTTTATCTGTGAAAAACACAAAAAAGGAAAGCCAACCACTAGTGATACAAATGAATCAGAAGTGAAGAGGACTAAGAAAACAATGAATTTATCAAAAAAAATGAGGAATTACATAGGCTACAAAAATACCGTAAAAAGACTTCAAAACTTGTACGAGTATCAAGAGTGTATTGCATCACCAATCAACCCCCAGTTTCTAGGATACCTTAATGAGCTTTGTATTACTGAAGATACAGCAGCAATTTGAAAGAAACATTCAAAAATCAGTAAGAACATAACAAGATGCAAACTCTCCAAATTTTTTACATGAATTCTTGCAGGCAGAGTAGACAATGGGGAAGTCTGCTCATAATATAGTCAGCAACATTTTTATTGAAAAACTGTGAACACTGATGTTTAGAATTCACAAGCTGTGAATTATAAAGAGGAAGAAAAGAAAAACAGTTGCCCCAAACCTTCAACATATAACAGAATAAAATAAGAAACTCACATATATAGGGTACTTACTCTTTCAATCTCATGACATTTCTTAAGTGCTTCACCAAATTTATTCATTGCCTTATAAGCCTGGGCACATTCTGTCTGGAACCACATGCACTGCATTTCATTCAAATTCTCTACTGCTGATGTTCCTTCCTACATAAAAATCATATGCATTCAAGACCATGTCTTACCAAATACACTATTTCACCATAGAATGTAAGAAGGAAAGTATGGTCTATTGACTTTAATTCTTTCAAAATCACTTTCTATATTAACCATTTTCAGAATGAGGGAACAGTTATTATAAGAAATTGAAATTATAGTTCTAATCACTGGGAAAAAAATGTACCTTTGTAAATAATCAAAAGATCTACATAACTGGGGTTGGAGAGTAACATAAGATACAGAACACTAGTACACAGCAGGTATTCAACTAATATTAGTTCCTTTCACTCCTAAAAAATTTCATCTGAGGGGCGCCTGGGTGGCGCAGTCGGTTAAGCGTCCGATTTCAGCCAGGTCACGATCTCGTGGTCCGTGAGTTCGAACCCCGCGTCGGGCTCTGGGCTGATGGCTCAGAGCCTGGAGCCTGTTTCCGATTCTGTGTCTCCCTCTCTCTCTGCCCCTCCCCTGTTCATGCTCTGTCTCTCTATGTCCCAAAAATAAATAAACGTTGAAAAAAAAATTAAAAAAAAAAAAAAAAAAAATTTCATCTGAACACATCTCAATGTAAATCAGAGTTTAAAAACACACTGTACAATAAATAAAAAATAAAAAAGCATTGCACAACCACCTAAAAAGAAAAATGTTTTATACTATTACTGATGTCAGTATTAGTATCAAAGGGAATTTAATTAAAATCCTATTTTGATATTAAAAATATTAGAAAAAAATTTTGAAAAATAAGCAAGGTATACAAGTATAGACTGTTTATTCATAAGAACAGTAGCTGTACAAACCCTTGTAAACTTTGAGCACATTTCTTCAGCCTCTTTTATCAGATTGGCTTTTAGCATGTACTTTGCACACTTCGAATTGATAAATCTGTCTGCTGTGTCCAAGGCCTGGGCTTCATCCATCCACCTTGCAGCTTCTCTAATATTTCCAGCATGCTTATAGGGTAGAAAGCAAAATAAACCAATCAGTATGCTAATTTTACTAGGCACGTAATTAGTTACCTATTGACAGGTAACTAAAACACAAGTGAAAAAAAAGGTATTCTTCTGACTGATCTTAGAACCTTAACCAATATACATGCATACATTTTGATACTTTTCTGGCTACACAGAATATAGGCTCCCTGCTAGTAAAAACTTGTTTTATTGTTTACTGTTATACCTCATTGCTTACAACAGTGCCTGGCACATAATGAATACTCAACAACAATGGTTAAATTTAAGAATAAATAATAGTCAAAATCTTTAAGTCAGAACAATATAAAGGTCAAAAAAGGCATCATGGTTGAGTATCAGAGAAATTCAGTTAACATACAAGAATACTTATTTAAAAAAATTATTCATCAACACTGAAAAGTAAAAGAAAAAAAAAAGAAGAAGAAAAAATAGGCAAAGGTGTGGCCAAATTTCTACCCTAAAGGAAACATGGACACATTACTGACTATTACTGGGCATTCCCAGATGCATTCTAATTCACGTAACTAGTCCATTTGTCAAAGACACAAAACTAATGAGGATAATAACCTGGCTTTGAGAAGTGCTTTTAAAACATCACTTAATTTCATTATTTTTTGGTAAATAAATTGTGAGTTTATAATCTCTTCCCTAAGAGATTTTATTACTAATTTGTATTTGTATTAAGAAAGAGAAGAGCCAATTTTATTTTAAGATGATGCTAAAACATAGGACCGGAGATTCTCAAGAAGGACCAAGAAGTTAAGAAGACATGTAAAACTATAAAATTTTCAGTTTCATTTCAGATACCGATCATGATCATACTCAACTGTTAACAGAAATAAACATTTCACAGCAAATTAATAACGTTTGAGTATCTATACTCTTACAACTTAAAACCAACAAAATAATTAGATATGCGTATGTGTGAATACATGAAAATATATAATATGAATAACCACATATCTGAATAACCATATGCATGTATGTATATCTGTGTGTATATACAGACATAAATAAAGTAGCATGACCATGACAAATCTAAAAGTAATCAGACTGAGGAATGCACTATATTCATTCCAGGTTTTACAAGCCATCAAATATATCATTTTTGTTATATCTTTTAGATTTTATAAACTATAGAAAAAATTCTTTCTAAGACACATTACCTTATAAAAAAGGGGGGGAGGGGAAGATTTTTACCTTATAGATTTTAGCTTTCACAAGAAAGAGTTCTATCAATGTAGGTGTACTTTCAATAGCGGTATTTATGTATTCCAAAGCAATCGATGGCTGACCAATTTTGTCATAATGTTGTGCCAAGTAGTACTGGACCCAAAGTAATGTAGTTGGTGGTTCCTCTTTTCCATCATCTTTAAAAAGTGGGGAAGTGGGTGGGAGAGGAAATAAACCAAGATTAGTCATTAACGTATAGTAAGCGAGTACCCACCTCCAAATGGCTTTATCTTTGTTAATAAGGAAAAATACCTTGAACCATTTATTTACGTATCTAGCTATAAAACTATCCTTAAATTTGTAAGATCTTTGAAAGGGACCATGCTTTCTATTCTGTATCATTTCAGCCCCTAGCACAATGCCTTGAATTTAGTAAGAATTTTGTATCATAAATATGGCAGATAAACAAGATCAAAGATACAAAAAAAATTACCTAAAAAAAGAAACTAAAAGGAGTCAGGGGAGACAATCAGGGCTAGAACTATGAATGTGTATGGACTAGGAAGTTATTTATGAGAGATGGGAAAAAGGTATCAAAAGAAATTTTTCATTAATGTGAGGCTAAAACGGGCCTGACTGCTTAATATTTCTAGCTAACATACTAAACTCTACATAAGTATACCTATGATGTGGTTGAGTTTTGGTGATTATGATATTTTTAATATATGTTAATATTATGCTGATATGCAACGATGCATAATTTAGGTTGAATAAAAACTATACCCAAAAGATGAGGTAAGAAAAAATGCTTACTCTACATTTTAGTTCGTAATTCGACTTCTATATATTCACAAGAAAATGTGTAAGTTAAATATACAACCCACACATTAAAAAATGCTTTTTTATTTCATACCAATATCTAAAATCTAAGAACTGTCATTTGCTTTCAAAGAAAGCAACAGATTGCTTATTTTTATCCTAGTAAAAGCAGGATGGCTCAGTGGACAAACAATAGGAGTGGAACTCACCAACTCCCGATCTGATAGATCTGCAACTAAAGTGCTGCATATTCTTGGGCATGTCATTGAACCTCTTCCACATTTGTAAAATATGTAGGAAAATGCTGATAATCAAAGGAACATCATGATGATTAACCAATGAAACCATGGTAACGCCTTTTAAAAAGTATTATTAAAATTAATCTGAGACCTAGAAACAATAATCAACCCAATAGCAACAAGCATCCCAGGTCCTATACTGGGCTTTCCCACTGTAAGAACCAGGGTTCCTTTGGAAAAACTATTGATTCCAGGTCTGCTATGGACAGTGTGCCAGATGAACTGGAATATCTTGTCACACCAAACTGCAAAAAAGCTATCAACTACTACCATGGTATGTGAAGGCTGGAACCATTTGAAACTGCAATGACTTAAAACATCAAGTATATTTAAACCCATGAATTCATCATACTTTTAAAATGTGCACTGGCATCTTTGAAGGATGCTACTAAATGAATTCATTATTTTGAAAACTGAGAAACAATAACAAAAAGTAGGAGAGGAAGGGGGGAAAAGCAGAATTCATCTTGATATTCCTACATAAACTCAAATACTAGATAAACAGGTAATAGATGAAGGGAAATTTCTCTTGTAAGATAATAGAAAATGAATGATAGAATATCACCAGTTTGTAATTCCTGACAATTGCTAACACACAAAATAAACACTAAATGCTTCCTGATGGAAGAACATTCCACCACCCATGAAATAATCTTGTTCACCCTTTAAATTTAAAAGGAAATGGGTGCCTGAGTGGCTCAGTCAGTTAAGTGTCTGGCTTTGGCTCAGGTCATGAGCTCATGGCTTCTGAGTTCAAGCCCCACTTGGGGCTCTCTGCTCTGTCAGCAGAGAGCCTGCTTTGAATCCTCTGTCCCCCTCTCTCTCTGCACCCCCCACCGCTCTCTCACGAGCACACTCTCTCTCAAATAAACATTAAAAGAAAAAAAAAGAAAAGAAACTTGGGGCGCCTGTGTGGTTCAGTCGGTTGAACGTCCAGCTCCGGCTCAGGTCACGATCTCACGGTTTGTGAGTTCGAGGCCCATGTTGGGTTCTGTGCTGACAGCTCAGAGCCTGGAGCCTGTTTCCGATTCTGTGTCTCCCTCTCTCTCTCAAAAATAAATAAACATTAAAAAAAATTTTTTTTTTAACTTAAATAAAAGGAAACAAAAAACAACGAACCAAAAAAAAAAATAAATAAAAGAAAGAAAAACATGACACACACACACACCCCAAAAACCTAAATCTCGTTAAGCCTGTCTGTTAGAAGCTTTTGCAATGATGGAAATGTTCTGTATTTTCCCTGGGCAATATGGTAGTAGGCACTGGTTTTACATGGTACTGAGCAGCACCTGAAATGTGGCTACTGCAACTTAGGAACTGAATTTTTAATTTTACCGAATTAAAAAAATTTTAATAGTCAAGAACTACCATACTAGACAGTACAGCTCTACATCCAACTACCAATTTACAACAAATTCAGAGGACAGAGGAATAACATGTTAAGTAACACCATGGGAGTTCAGTCAGCAAAATATGGACTGTAGAAAAACTTGAGAAAACATCAAACTTGAAGTATAGATTTCATATGGATCCTCATTCAAACAAACTCCAAAACCAAAAAGGAAAAAAAAAATTTCTAAGATAACTAAAAATGTAAGCATGGACTTTTTTGGTATTAAAAAAGTATTAATGTTCAAGTGTGGTGACGATATTATGGTTATGATCATTAGAATGCTGAAATATTCATCCATAAAATGATGTGATGTTCGGGATTTGCTTCAGAATAATACGGGAATACAGAGAGGGAAGTAGGTGAAGAATATAGATGAAATATGTTTTCCCAGGAGTTAAAAGTTATTGAAACAGGATGGCTAATAAATGATGGAGGATCATTATATGACCAGGACTAGTTTTGTAGAAGTTTGAAATTTTACATTTTTTTCAGTAAGATAATTAACCAAATATTTTCACATAATGTGCAAATTAATGCATCTCTATCTTAAAAAGGAAAAAGTTTAAAATATTAAGCTTACTGTCTAAATTATGAATACTGACCTTCTGATTAAGAATTTCACAATACCTTAAAATTTTTAAGATGTTTGTAAAATATAAAAGCTGAGCACTTACCATTAGGGTTAAATAACCGGCAGCTTTTTAAAGAGGTTTCATAACCTACTACTAATTCTTCTATGATCGCCACCTAGAGTACAAACACACAAGCACACTTTAATAAAATACCTAAGTGCAGTTACTATTCTTGTACAAAACATGTTATTTACTATTAAAGGGCTAAATCAACATTCCAAATTATGCACACACACCTATGTACACACCCTTTTACAAATCTCTTAACTTTTGGATAAAAATTTAAAAGCAAGTAAACTGTACATTTTTGAAGGTGTTATTTTTTTGAAGGTATTAAGATGTAACTTTCTAAAAACTTAATGGCAACTCCTTTCCCTGCTAGAAAATAATGCATCAAGCTGAGTTAGAAATCAAGAAAAGGTTGGACAAAAAGAGGTAATATTGTAGATGACTTATCTTGGTTCATTTTTATCTCAATTCACATAAGTAACACTCAAAATTAACATTTGCCCTTCAGGAATCAAGAATTAAAAACTACATGAAAAGAGAAATTCCATAAGTTTATGATTGCATCAACTCTCAATTTTATAATCTAAGGGAAAGTATCAATAAAAGTGAAACATGAAACAATAGGTGAGATTCTGAAATCCAGGAGAATGAGTGGCTGTCCAGGTCTGGTTTCTCCTGAGTCATGACTATACCACTTGCTCCTGGCTTTGCAACAGATCTGTGAATACTTTTAATTTATTCATTCTCTCCTTTGCTTAATCCATCTATAATGGATTTCTGTTACTACAGAAGCTGTCCTAAGTGACCTCAATTTAACCGACTCAACAGATTAACACCAGCTCTCTCCATTACCTCAGAAAATTTTGAGGACTGAATGGTCACAGCTAGGTTATTCTGGTGTGCCTATGTTCTTCTGCTCCCACAAGGTGAGCTATATGCTAAGAGTTCTGTTCTCCCAAACCTGTTTGAATCAGTTGCATTTATTATCATTACAGAATTTAATTCAATATTATGTAAATTTAAGAAACAAGAACAAAAAAAAACTGTTTCAAGCTGAATGGAAAGATTCAAGGATAAATTAGATACTTTTAACCAATTTAAAAGGTTTAAATGACACAACCATAATGGGGAAAATCATCAAAATATACAGGCTTCTACAATTAAGACTGCTTCACAAGCAACAAGTTTTCACTCTAATGAAACTGAAGACAACAGACCACATGTTATTAATGTGATTTATGCCATTTTTTTTTAAAAAGTGAAAGTCATCAAAAAAGCCCATACCTTGGGCCTCTCAATAAAAGACTGGAAAATACGGGCACCTTCCATGTTTTAAGATTAAAGTGTTTAAAAAAAAAAAAAATTAAAGTGTTTAGCATGTTTAATTTGTCCCATCTTTCTGATTCTTCAACTGTAACTGATTTCTTTTTATCCAACCAACATGTCTTGATGCCACTGTACTTGCAAGCAATATAATCTAAATGAAGATTAAAACATCCTCTTAACAAGCAATTTGAATATTATTATACATAGCTAAAAAAGTAAGTTAACGTACTGGGACAGCAAACTCTCCTGACAGATTTTTCTACCAAATAAAAAAGGAGAAAGACTACGAAGCTAAACCTTAGTTTAAAAAACCATTTCTGACTTTTACCGTGAAGAGAGATTACAGAAAATACTGAAGAAATCACTACCTTACCAACTTTTCATACTTATGCTGACTCAAAGTATATAGCAGAAATAAAAGTCAAAATAAGCAAACAGTAAATCACTTGACTAAGGATGAAAAGTAAGAGGCACAGCAGCATTTAAAGTGGATAGGAAAACAGACACCAGATTAACAAAATGTGGACTATTGTCCACAGATAATCAAGAATCAACTATTCCAAATACTGAGCAAAGAAATGATAGTGAAAAGAAAATGGTATTTTGCTTTACCTTCTCTTTATCTTTGTATAATGACCTCAAAGTATTGAAGACTGGTGGACAACCCTTGCTGAAATTCATCCTTAGAAATTTATCCAAACATTCTTTAAACTTCTCACCTTGAAAGAAAAAAATTCTGTTGACTTGCATTTACCCAGACAACTCTAAAATGCATACTTTAATTTTAATATGCATACTCATGTATCTAAAACCAAAGAAATTGTAATTCCTAATATTGTTTTCATTCCTTTGCAATTATTCTCACCAGATAAAAAGTTTAATGGCAGTCTTCTTGGCACCAGTCCCCTGGGGTATTTAGTCCAGGCCTCCTCATAAATTTTTAGTCGTTCTAACATATTAGCTGCAAATTAAAAAAAATTATTTTTATAGAAGATTTTAACTGGTTATATTTTTTCTAGTAAATTATAAATTTCTCAAAGTATAAATTCTTACTAAGCAGAAAATTTGAAGGTGAAAAGAAAATTATTTATAATCTAACCACCTAAATATACCGAAAATAATTTTAGAATATTTATACTATTTTCATATTTTAAATCCCTATAATCATCTAAAATATAGTTTTCTTTATCCTGTTCTGCTTTAGGTACCTTTCAAAATCTGAGGACTTCTTTACTTTAGTTCTGAGAAAGGCTTGATTATTGTGTTTCCATGGCTTCTCCACTATTCTCTTCAGGTTCTCCTTTATTTTGGAACTTTGGGATCTATCCCCTAATCTTCCATTTCTCCATATTTCTTTTTTTTGTTTTTAAGGTTTTTCTTTCTTTTTTTAAGTAGGCTCCATGCCCAAAGCGGGGCTTGAACTCACAACCCTGAGATGAAGAGTCAGATGCTCCACCGACAGTCAGCCAGGAGCCCCTCTATATTTCTTTCATTCTGAGAGCTCTCCTCTGTTCAAATCTTCCAGTTCACTAATTTCTCCTCAGCTGTGGCCTCTCTTCCATTCAATCTACTAAGATTTTTTATGTCAATTCCCTCTTTTCATCTTAGATTCTTCCATTACTACCTTTTGCTGGCACGAATGATAACCATTCCTGTGATGGTTTTCCAGAGTTGTACAATATTCTTTGTTATAAGGTTCCTTGCATATATCAATGTATCAGTAATGACTCACTACCGGTCTTAAGGGAAACGGCCTCAAATCAGATTATCTTGGCTAAAGACCCCATTTGTAGGGGACATGTTTCTAGGCTTATCGTCACAAGTGGGTCCCATTCGGGAGAGGCTGATGGGAGTGTTGTGGGGAGAGTCTCTGGATCCAAGTTCATTTTTAATGATGGAAATTTAGTCCCTCTTCCCACACAGGAAACAGTGCCGCTCTTTCAGCATGGCTACATTCATGTGCCCTTGGGAGGCCATGGTGCTGTGACCACAGAAGTTATGCATGCTTCTTCCCTTTAGGGTGACATCTCTAAGTAAGGAGATGTTTCTGTCAGTAGAAATTTCCCTTTCAATTTCTTGATGCTGCCATGCCATTTATGAATTTTTAAGTTGTTTCTGAATTTTTCTCAACTACTTCTATAAATCTGTAGAAGAGAGGTTTCAGAAAATGCTCAGTCTGCCATATTAAGTCAAAGTCTGCAACTGCAATTTTGTATTTAAATTCTGAATCAATTCATAACCACTGTTTTTCTAGTTATGCTTTTCAATGAGTTAATATTTATCAACAAAGGAAGCAATTAAAACAAAAAGGAAGTTTTAGGGGCGCCTGAGTGGCTTAGTCGGTTGAGTGACTTTGGCTCAGGTCATGATCTCACGCTTCATGGGTTCCAGTCCCATGTTGAGCTTTGTGCTGACAGTGTGGAGGCTGCTTCGGATTCTCTGTCTCCCTCTCTCTCTCTGCTCTTTCCCTGCTTGTGCTCTCTCTCCCTCAAAAATAAATAAATGTCACAAAAAAAATTATTTTTAAAGAAAAAGAAAAGGAAGCTTTTTTGAACAATAGTACCTGGTTTGAGTGCCTTTTCCAGGCCCTTGTAATAGGCCCAGTTTTCAGGATTTCTCTCCTGTAATCCTCTATAAACATCGGCTGCATCTTCCAAACGACCTAACTGCAACAGAAGTTCCCCTGATGAAAAACAAATTAAATTAACTAAATGTCTTTGGATTATAACTTTAATCTTCCCTTAAACTTTCTCTTAAAACCTCCTCAATGTTGGGAAATGGATTTGGTGTCCTAAGTTTCTAATTTCCTTCAACAAGACTACCATGTTATTTTGTCTCTTTTTCTGAAGTTCATATTTAGAAATGCCATCCTGTCCACATCCTCAATTTATTCAGGTATTCGTCTAACTCCAAGCTACTTCCCCAAATTCACTGAACACAATCACCAAGACACCATCTACTACTTAATTATTCCTGACATTATACAGACAATTTCAACATCTGAACCCATTAGTTCAATCCAAAACTCTAACCTTATGCCCCCTAATCAATTATAAAAGGATTCTGCTCTATCAGCCCAGTCATGGCCACATTCAAAACCCGCTTTTTTTTCATCTCCTCCAACTACCAGACAGGGTACCTATCCTGCTCTAAGCTGAACAGTCTTGTCGGGTTTAGTCTTGCCTCACTAATCCTAGCCTTCAATCTTAAAGAAAAGCCATTCCTTTTTCTTTAGACCTTTCAATGACTCATAGACTCATTGCTTGTTTTCTCTGGGCTGCATAGCAATCTCATCCCTAAATGACACTAGCAGCCCCAAGTATCAAAATCAGTCTCAAAACTAAGGCTCCCTTATTTACCAATTAAGTCCTGGATCATCCCAAATGTTTGTTTGCTGCACACCTTCTCACAAAAGGAAGCAGGTCATTAGATGAAGGGACACAGCACTGGTTTCACTAGAAATCTATGAACCCTGAAATTCTTATCATTAATGGGCTTCCATCCACCAAAGGTTATTATTTTCAAATCACAACTTCACCCTTGCATTCTCTGCTCTCATCAGACAATAAAAATGAACACTTACTCAGTGTTCACTGTGTGCCAGTGACTTAAATGTTTCACATGAATTGGATAATTCAATTCTCAAAACTCTATGAAATAGGTTAGTATTATTTTCACTATTTTAAAGCAGAAAGAAGTAAATTTGCTTATGGTCTTTCAGATAGTTAATTGTTGGAATCAGGATTTGAATCCCAGTAATTTGGCTAAAAGAGCCCATATTCTTTACATCTGTATCAGTGGCTCTCAGCCAAGGGCACTTTTGCCACCCAGAAGACATTTGGTAATATCTGTAGATATTTTTTGGTTACCACAATAAGTGGTGCTACTGGTATTCTGGTAAGTAGAAGCGAGGGATGCTGCTAAACTTTCTGCAACATACAGGATGTCGGTCTCGCTATAGTGCCAAGGTTGACAACTGCTCTACACTAACCAAAAACCTACTTCACTAAGAACAACAACAAAAAAAAATCCTGCAACTTTTCTTCCCTACACAATACCCATCCAACATTTCCTTTCCTTAATTTTCTCCCACTTTTTCTTTGCACAGGAACTGGTGGTGTAAGAATTAACAAGGAGACTTTCTGCATAACTATGCCCACTCATCCAATGCAGGAAGTTCCCAAATTATCCAGACCACTAACACAATGTTTTTGTTACTGGAATTTCCAAAAATTAATGTTCTACTCTCGGTTCCTTTCTATTCTCTTTATATACCCTGTCCCCAACATTTGACTCACTGTAAGTATTCAATACATACTTTCCTAGAATGAAATAATGGCTGTTTCCTATTTCACTTAGGAAAATGGAAACAATTAGAGGAGAACTCCCAAATGTCCACTACATCTGTATACCTACTTCCCTATATACTCTGTCTTTTCTTGTTACTGTGAACTATTCATGTTGTTATCTAAAGCTAATCCTTCAATTTACCCACTAGATCGCTCCTCTCTGCTGTATCAAATATTCTGCCTCTACTGGATTATTCTCCAGTGAGCACAAGCACATGCTATAAAAACAAACAAACAAAAACTTCCTTTGATCCTGTATTCCATTTCATCTAGCACCACCCCACTTTTGTTTCCCTAGAAAACAAAACTCCTTTTATGAGTCATCAATGCATGCTATCTTTAATTTCTTGACTTCCAATGTCATTTAATTCTACTTGATTTGTGTGGGGTTTTACCACTCTCCTTCCAAATGTTCAGAGAGTGCTTTTGTTAAGATCACCAATGACTTCCAAATTTCTAAAATCCACTGATCAATTCCGAGTCCTCATCTAACTTGATCTGTCAGTCATTCTTTCCCACTACTACAGTTATCAAAAGGATCAAAATTAAATAATGTACTTAAGAGTATTTTGAAAACTATCCTGTATTTCAATGATGAAACAAAGGGCCAAGCCTTGCACTTACTTGGTCATATAGCTAGTTAGAAGCCAACAAAGGAACCCAAACTAGTTTTTTCCAATCTTGTGATCTTTCCAGAAATCAGAAATCCCCTCTTTTTATAACTAATAGATGGCTAAGGGATGATCAACTCAAATGAAAGATGGCTGTCCTGGATCTGTAGTTCACAAATGAGCTCCAGCAACCTTAGACTTCCATTTTTTCTTGCCAATAGCATTATCCTCTGTTGAAAGTTCATCTGGCAAATAATGGTTATATCTACTATACACAAAAGTATCACTTTTTTAGTGTTCAACTTCAAAAGGAGCCAAAGGAATGTGAAAACAGCACACATCAAGGGCAAAGTGACATTTCAGATGGTAATTCTTAGAAAAGTACTTCTATTTTCAGTTACTTGTTATTCTTTCATTTTCCATAATCTTCCTCAACTTTTAAAACTCTGAGACTCCTTTTGCTCAGTCCTCTAATAAAAGGCAGCGTTGGAGATCTTTACTTGGGGATGCCCCCTCCAATCACAATCCACACACATAAAGTCAAACCTCTGGTTTCAATTCATACTCTAATGTCCAGAAAGACATTCAGATAAACCATGAAGACTCCATGACTGCCCCATATGTACTTTAGTAAAGACTGACTTGCCAATAAATATTACAGTCAATAACACATTCAGTTTTGCTAATAAGGTGTTCCTAAGAAACTTATTCCTCTGTCTTACAAAATTAAGCAATTACCTGTGTTTTGAGCAAGACCTATTAATATTTTCAAGTAAAAAACATTTTATTTAAAGAAAAATATTGAGCCATTTCATGTAATCATTGTTTTTCACAATTATTTTTTCCAATATCAATAATATCTACTGTTTAAATGTGTATTTTCCCACATTACAAATTACTCAAAGTTCTGAGTAAGACATAGATTTTCTATCAAAAAGTTGAATTATATGCAATTATCAGCAGCAACTAGATTTTTAGCCTTGCTCTTTGTTGTAATTAAATACTAGAGTAAGTGTATTCTTTAAAAAAAAAAAAAAATACCTTTGGTTTCTTCTACAGCAAGTTTATCACAAATCTGCTTTTCATAGGTACAAAGATGTTCCAGGGCTTCTCTATATAGACCCGCTTCCCGAAGAACTTGGTTCTGATATAAAAGGAGTTCACTATATTCATAATCCACTTTATCAGGGGATGTCTATATATGGATATAAGCAATACTAACAGTAAGAATTTTGTTTGCATATTAGAAAACTGTTTATACACTCAAAATACATATAAGAAGTCAAAGGATAATATCTGATTGCTAAAATTCATTTTTTAAAAATCACTAAGTATCTGTCTAGAGAGCAACTAAGTAAATAATGAAATATTAACTTACAACCCACTGAATAAAGAATCCCTAAGTCCTTATGTATAATAAAAAACAAAAACAAAAACAGGGGAGACAGGAAGGCTCTTACTTAACAGTACAATGTCAAATATTTAATAAATCTAGAAAAAATAAGAGAATCACCACTTTGCAACTATCATAAAACAGTTGATTCAGGCAAGAATCAATGAATGTTATAACTACTGGTGAAAGTTTGATGAGGAACAGGCTATTTATAAAATCTCAAACTGTTTACTAAATACAAAGAGGAAAAAAATAATTTTTTATAGGTGGCAGACACCATCTTAACGAAGTGATTAAATGGAACAAACAGGGGCGCCTGGGTGGCTCTGGCGGTTAGGCATCCGACTTTGGCTCAGGTCATGATCTCGCGGTTTGTGGGTTCAAGCCCCGTGTTGAGCTCTGTGCTGACAGCTTAGAACGTGGAGCCTGCTTTGGATTCTGTGTCTCCCTCTCTCTCTGCCCCTCTGCCCCCACTCACATTCTGTCTCTCTTTCAAAAATAAATAAACATTAAAAAAAATAAACAAACATTAAAAATAAATAAATAAATGGAACAAATAGACATTATGCGCCTCTCAATGTGATGAACTGAGAAGGGCTAAACATCACTTCTGTGGTTTCCTGCCAAAAATGCTTAAATATAAACTATAATGAGGAAACATCAAACAAATCCAAGTTGATAGACATTCTACAAAAGCACCTGCTCTACTTCTTCAAAAATATCAAGGTCATGAAATACAAAGAAAGTCTTCAAAACTTCCAGATTAAATCAGACTAAAGAGAAATGACAACTAAGTGATTCGAGTAACGGGGAGAGAAAATCTTAGGATCTAAAAAGGACAATTAATATATTTTGAATATGGGCTGTGGATTAGATAATAACAGTCTATGTTAAATTTCCTAATTTTTTGGAAATCTATATAGTAGTATGCATACAGTTGGTAACTACAGACTTATTCTTAGGAAATATCACAGTGACGGATTTATGAGTAAAGATCATGGTGTCTGCATTACTCTCAAATGTTTCAGGAAAAAAATTTAAATAGTTAAGTAAATATGGAGATTGTAAACGTGTCAAATATTAACAATCAGATAATGTGAGTGAACTCCCATATGGAGTTCTTTGTACTATTGTTGTAACTTTTCTGTAACTTTGAAACTATTTCAAAATAAAAAGTCAGCAAGTCTACGTACACTTCTTTTTATAATTAGAATCAGACCCAGTTTACTAGGTCTGGCTTCTGGTTGTTACCTGTTGAGTTTTCCTAAATTCTTCTAAAATCTTTGCTGCCATTTCATAATCTTCTAATAAATGGTAAGCAATAGCATAACCAATCCATGATGCTCTCTGTGCAGGACGCAGCTGAAGTAACTGATATCTCGTTTCCTTTAAGGGGGAAAACAAACACCACTTTTTCTTAAGTTTATACTGAAAACGAATTCTTCTTAAAAGGTCATATTAATTTACCCGGCAATGCAGAGCGATTTGCAACACAATACTGGAAATAATCATGGAAAATAGCTTTAGACATTCATATTGTGTAGCTTTATAGCTGTATAAAAGTATTTGGTAAGCGGTACAATGAAGCCTCCAAGACAATCTTGTAACTTTTAAAAGTCAAGACCAGATATGTTTTATTATTTCCTGAATTACTTTAAAAGAAAGGGACAGAATGGAAAAGCTAGTACAAAAGAAAAACTTTTTAAAAACTACAGGCCCCACCTACTGAGATCCACAGAAAACAACTGAGCAGGTACTACAAAGACTAAACAGATCTGAATTAATAGACTGATTTAAGGGTTAAAATATAGGTACAAAGACAGAATACTCCTCTCAATGGAGGTAGAAGAAACAAATAAATACACTTTCCAGACAAATGTGAGAACTAAAGGTTGTAGTTACATGTTAATAGGAGACAAAGGCATTGCCTACTTGAGGAACATCAACGTTAATTTTCACTGAATTAACTCCATTCTACACAGTAATCCAACTCTGCCTCAGAGTAAAATAATTTATTGTAAAAATCTGATTAGTCCAATCAGAACATATACACAATCACTACCGGGAGGAGATGGGTACGACTCAATTAAATTGTTTAAGAACAGAAAATTTTGTTTTCAGGAAGTACTCAAAAGTTTTAATTATTTTAACACCACTTTCCCTTTAAAAGAAAAAAAAATTCCTACTTTACTTACCCTGTAACCCTCAAGATCTCTCATTTGAATCTGTAGTAAAGAAAGGTCCCTTAAGATTTGAAGATTGTCTTTATCCCATTTTAATGCATTTCTGTAACACTTAATAGCTTCATCATATTTCTTGTCTGACCTCTGGAGAAGGCCATAAACATGCCAACCTAAAGGATTTAGTTAAGGATACATCCCACAAGTCAAGAAGTAATATTATTACTCCAATAATATTCCTCAAGAAACTCAGAAAACTATGGCTATTTATAAAATTACAAGCTTTAAAAACAGGAGAGAATATAAAGATAGTAGTTTAATAGAATGGAAAACAACATAGCTTTTTGAGCCAGAGAAAACATTGGCTGTGATCTTGAACAAGTTATTTAGTCTCGTTATGTTTCTTCAATTATAAAATGTAAATAGAAAGTCTATACAGCATAGTTTTGCAACTACATGGAAAAGACTGGTACAAAATAAACACTCAATATACGCTAGGGATTATCTTTATTTTTAAAAGAAAAAAGAGGAAATGGGTATACACATAATTATTTTACATCATGTATATTTTCTTTAGCTAACAAGATCCTTAGTATAGAATGCTTAGTGGAGTACAAAGTTCCTAAAAGTCAACACATAGAAGATAAAAGCCACATATAAGTTAAAATTCATTTAGCAAGTAATTATTAAAATATCTTAATAAGTAGGGTGTGGGTGACCAAAATAGACTGTCCCTTGCATTCAAAACATGTGAAGTCTAGGGGCGCCTGGGTGATTCAGTCAGTTAAGCATCTGACTCTTGATTTCGGCTCGGGTCACTATCTCACAGTTTGTGGGTTTGAGCCCTGCATCAGCCTCTGTGCGCAAACAGTGCAGAACCTGCTTCAGAGCTTCCATCCACTTCACTCTCTGCCCCTTCCCCACTTGCTCTCACTTGCTCTCTCTCAAAATAAATAAACATTAAAAAAAAAAAGAATAAATTTTAAAAATTTAAAGTCTAATAAGGGCACAGATAAGTAAACGGAGTTACAATAGGTTGTAAAAAAATGCCATAAAAGGGGGAAAATACATAAATAATTCCATTCCCCTCATACAGGTCTTTTTCACTTTAGATTTTGATTACTGCAGTCACCCATCCTACCTTCAGTCTCTCTGTTTTTATTCTCTATCGGAGTAACCTTTCTAAAAGCCATATAATCCAAAGAGAAGAATTCACTTCCCTTTCCAGAAACTTGTAATGTTTCCTTCCCAAATGAAATTCAAATTTTTCAATCGAACAACTTTAATGCCAGGGATCCTCAACAGAGTCAGTAAAATACATAATGTCTAGGATGGCACAAGTAACTGAAAATACATATTTAATATCATTAATTTTATTTGCAAAATCCTTGCTTTCATAATATAAATGACAAAGTAAAGCTTAACACAATCTTCTCAGTTGGTTGGAACATGTTTTTAAAAGCCTAAGACACACCCCTTCATAATCTGGCCCCATTACCTATTATTTCAGGACTTGATCACCTCTCTTAAGCATTATAGCAATCTCTTAACTGCCTCTAAACCTCACCCCCTAAAAATTTATACCTAAGGAGCTTAACGTTATTAAAAATTTAAAGAAACGTATGGCTGTCAAGAGGAACACAAATAAGGGGCACCTGGGTGGCTCAGTTGGTTAAGCGTCCAACTCCTGATACTGGCTCAGGTAGTGATCTCATGGTAGGTAGTGAGATCAAGGCCTAGGTCGATGGAGCCTGCTTGGGATTCTCTCTCTCTCCCTTGCTCTCTGCCCCTCCTTTGCTTGTTTTCTCTCAAAATAAATAAACTTAAAAAAAAAAAAGAGGAACACAAATAAATCATAAGTAAATACATACAGAACACTATGTAGGGGCGCCTGGGTGGCTCAGTTGGTTGAGCGGCCGACTTCGGCTCAGGTCACGATCTCGCGGTTCCGTGAGTTTGAGCCCTGCGTCGGGCTCTGTGCTGACAGCTCAGAGCCTGGAGCCTGTTTCAGATTCTGTGTCTCCCTCTCTCTGACCCTCCCCCGTTCATGCTCTGTCTCTCTCTGTCTCAAAAATAAACATTAAAAAAAAAGAATTAAGGGGCGCCTGGGTGGCGCAGTCGGTTAAGCGTCCGACTTCAGCCAGGTCACGATCTCGCGGTCCGGGAGTTCGAGCCCCGCGTCAGACTCTGGGCGGATGGCTCGGAGCCTGGAGCCTGTTTCCGATTCTGTGTCTCCCTCTCTCTCTGCCCCTCCCCCGTTCATGCTCTGTCTCTCTCTGTCCCAAAAATAAATAAACGTTGAAAAAAAAATTAAAAAAAAAAAAATTAAAAAAAAAAAAGAACACTATGTAATCATTAAAAATGATGAAAAGAAATCTATGACAGTTATTAACTAATCCTTTGATTACCCTTTGAGTTTCTGCTTACTCCTGCTTTACTCAATTACTGATAATTTTTGAACAAGCTGTAACGCTTTATGTAAAACTCGAACATGTTTCTGTATATGCTGCTAATAAGTTCCTTTCTTCACTGGACTATAAATTCCTTGAGCAAAACCTCTATCTTTTCTTCATCTGTAGTATGCCAGAGGCCTAGTAACACTTGAGATTTTGTTAAGTGTCTCAGCACTTAAAATTATGTCAGCTTATAAAGAGATAAAGAAATATCTATTAAAAAACTATTTTAAAAAAGAGCAACCCACAGTTTTTTCTCTATCTTCTCTCAGATATTTGTACTTGCTCCTAACTTCACACTTCTCTTAAATTTATCTGGTATAGTATCTTAGCATTATCAGGGACTATGTTAAACATAGAATATATCTCATCATGAAATCTTTACAACACCACAATGAGGTAGGTATGGTTATCCTCATTTTACACAAGAGAAAACTAAGCCCTAAGATCACAGAAAGAAACTGAGGTGAAATTCAAATCCAAGAGAAGCATACTCCAAAGCCTGTGCTATTAATCAGTATACTACAGTGCCTCTATTTTCTCTAAATTTATAATGATGATGAAATCTGCAGGGTACTTCTTTATTTGTAGGTATGGGAAGAGCTTTCATAAAAACAGTCTCCCCTTATCTGTGGGGGATATGTTTTAAGAACCCCAGTAAATGCCTAAAACAACAGATAGTACTGAAACCTATCTATACTATGTTTTTGCCTATACACAAATACCTACAATAAAGCTTAATTTACAAATTAGGCATGGTAAGAGATAAACAACAGTAACTAATAACAAAATAGAACAGAGCTAAAACAATATACCATAATAAAAGTTATGTGAGTGTGGTCTCTCTTGCAAATATTTTACTGTACCATATTTACCCTTTTTCTTGTGATGTAAGATGGTAAAATGCCTACATGAGATGAAGTGAGGTGAATGACGCAGGCATTGTGATGCCACTACTGACCTGATAGTGCATCAGAACGATAGTGTGCTTCCAGACCACAGCTGACGTCGGGTAACTGAAACTGCAGAAAGGAAAAATGACCATGGCGGGGGGGGGGGGGGGGGGGGGGGGGGGGGGGGCACTATAGTATTTTAAAAGGCAAGTCCAATCTACCTGAACAGAACTAATGTTAGAAAAAAGGTAGGTACATAAAAATGTTCCATGAAGACAACTGTGGTTATTCAATGTGAGAAAGAAATCATCTCCTCCATAGTTACACAGTGAGAGGAATCTAAAATTTCTGATTCCCAAATTGCTATCTTAACTCATGATACCCCAATCCAATTCTTAAGCATATCTCAAAAAGGATACACACATGACTCCTCAAGTCATTTCTCAAACCTCTACGAACCAATTCATAAGCTTCTTCTTTTTTCCCCAAACAGTTCAATGTTAATCCTTTCATAGCCAGGGTTTCTATTGAAGGAAGGAAGGAAGGAAGGAAGGAAGGAAGGAAGGAAGGAAGGAAGGAAGGAAGGAAGGAAGGAAGGAAGGAAGGAGAAAAGAAAGAATAATTAAACACGAAGAATAATTAACAAAAAAATTAATCATAATCTCAAAAACAAATGTTACATTACCCTGAGAATTTAAACCTTCAAGGAGATTGTTTACAAACTTTCCAGATTTGTACATAATTAAAATATTTAAAAAATTGACAAACCAAGTAAACACATTTCTATTGTCGAGACATCCCTAGAATTTTTTTTTTTAGGCTAAAAGATACACAAATGCAGGAACATGTGGAAATTCGTGTGCTAACAAGATACCATGACTCTACTGTTCTTCAAGGGAATTCCATGGGGTCACCTCACATAATCATTCAAGTACAGAAAACTTTACCTTAAAACAGACTTTATTTCTGTGAACCCAAGTTACATTAAGATTAAATTCACTGTCCAATGATTAAAACATACACACAAACTGTCTACATTTCTCATTTTCATAAATTTATTTTTAATTGACTCTGGAACACATAAGAAAAATGTCAGACATCTGTCACTATCAAAAAGATTAACAGAGAGTTGAGGGAAATAACTAAGTTTTCAGAAAAAGAAAAGAAAAAAAGATACCTAATTTTATAATGTCTGTGTCATGAAGCATACAGGAATAAAAAATATTTGTTATAATTTACCAAACATTTAGGACTGAAATTTGTAACTTATAGAAAAATTAATTAGAAACAAAATGTAAAAATTAAAAGTATTACCCCAAGAAAAAGTCAACATTTATAGAAAAATAAAGATAAAGAAATAGAAGAGGGGGGGAAACTATGTACAAATCATTATAAATCATGTATAACTTTCAAGGAAAAGGAAGCAAACAAAATATATTTGGCAAGTAGCCAATTAACAAGGTACTGCATAAGAAATTCTTTGTTGTCAAATATGTAAAGTCTATTCATACAAGTTTACCAAACATCTTAAAGTGCCTTAATTAATGAAACTCTGGGCTGCCATTAAGTCTTAGACAAACCATCATTTTATGTACTGTTAAAACACTTTCAATTAAATTATGACACCTTATATGCAATCTGATTTCAGATTCATTTAACATACAAGGGGAAACTGCATTTTAGCAACAATAAAATTTGGCATTCTCCTGTGTTGAAACTCTATCATGACTATAGTACTGAAAGTTACTTTACCAGTATGCATACTTTAGAAAGGTATATGAAACAATGTACTATCTAACAAAAAAACATTTATTTTTTAACAAGAACAAAGAGATATATTAGGTACTTTTATTTCTACTGCTTTCCACCTCCAAACAATTTTATTATAGTAAAAGTATGCAGGAGTAAAGAGAGCCAACTGTACAAATCTGGCCAATGAAAGCTTAGTTTTCTTTTGCATCTTCACAAGTTAAGCCATGCACTTTTCTCTTACCCTACAAACACCTCACTGTCCAATCTTCTATCCTCCCATAGGCAAAAACTATGTAAATTTTAAGAACGTTCCAATATACAAATATGTCATAATACAAGACTGTTTTGAAAAATTAACATACAATGCTAAATAAAAAGATGCTGGCTCATGAGCAATGGACAAAATGGGCACTTTCTGAATAAGCTTACTGTAAGAAATCAGATTTTTCCAACTCAAAAGTTCTAAAGCAAATTTTTTCTAATAACATCTTAAATAAACTTATTTATTAAACTTACGCATATTTTTCCTACTAATTTCCTCAGCCTTTTCTACAGCACTAATCTTCAAAACAGGAATAAACCAGAAATCAAGTAGACTGTGTTAATTTTTATGACATTAAATTCAAACTATGGTATTAAACATCTTACAAAAGTCAAGGATAAGGTCCATTCTCTCCCAAAAACTAGTTAAGGAAGCTGAGTAATAGAACCCAAAAACATGAAGCCACACAAGTTAGCAAAGCCCTATTTACTTACACTTACAAACACAGGGTATTTATACTTACCTCCATGCTCTGCAAATTTGGGATTAGAGAGGATTTGTTTACAGAACTTCAACCCATTTCGATACTGTTTATGTTCATAACATCTCTGTCAAAACAAAAAAGAAAAATTTGAATTTAGCAAGAAGTGCAAACAATTTTAAACTCAATCCTAAAATTTTGATTGCTAAATACAACAGAATCATCAAATGTTACTTCCATATTCTCCTAAATCCCACTAAAATGCCAGTTAAAACAAAAACAAAAAAACCCCCTGAAGATTCAAATAAATAAAGTAAAACCAAGACAAGGAGACACCATATAGATCAGGAAAAATAAGAAATCATCAGCTCACAAAGGCACCTGGGTGGCTCAGCTGGCTAAGCATCTGACTCCTAATTTTGGTTCAGTCATGATTTCAGGGTTCATGGGATTGAGCCCCGTGTCAGTTCTGTGCTGGGTGTGAAGCCTGCTTAAGATTCTCTCTCTCCCTCTCTCTCTCTCTGTCCCTCCCCCCCAAAATAAACATTTTTTAAAAATTTATTAAAAAACCATCAACTCACTCTAAAAAGCCCAAATGTTACAGAAAATGAAAACTGAAAAAAAAAAATAAAGGTATGGAAATTATATTTTAAAGCAATATTTTCATTTTACTGAAGGAAAGAAGTTTCTCAAGCCACAAGGGATGAACAAATGCATGCAAAATATAAAGAAGAAAAGACCTACACCATTATAATAAAATCATCATAATAAAATTTCAAAGCCTTGAAAACAAAGAAAAGGTCCTTAAAAACTTCCAGAGTGGGGAAAAAAAATCACATAAAAGCATCTGTAATTAGAACGGCACTGAGCTTTTATTCCAAAATAATAATGGAATACTGCTAAAAGCTAGAAAACATCTATACAGTCTTCAAAATTCAGAGTGAAATCCAGTTCCAGTCTAGAATTCTATGCCCAACCAAATTATCAATAAAGTTTATGAGTAAAATGACATTTAAAGGCTTCTCAGAAAACTAAAATTTTACCTCTACACACTCTTCCTTAGGAAGCCATTAAGAGGAATCAAAACAAAAGACAACATGGTACTGGTAAATAAATCTAATGCAGGGGAAAAAAAAAATTAGAGAATGACCACTCCAAAATAAAATAGGAAGCCAAAGTCCACCATGGACTAGGCTTCCAGTAAGGGCAAAAATGGAACTTGTATACTTCATAATATGGAAATTATGATTTATTAGCACATGACAAAAATTCAGGCACATTTGGGGAAAATGAGCAATACATCCACAGAAAACCAGGCAACTGAATAAATCAGACAGGTTTAATTCTAGGAGAAATAAAGGCTTGTCTAAAAGAGAAAGTATGATCTTATTGTAATATTTGGCTTAATAGTAAATAATACATACATAATTATAAAAACATATTCAGTACTAGTTTATCAAAATACTATGATACAACTATGATGGGGTAATGAGAAAAAGTGGACAAATGTGTGAATGATGAAGTTCTAAGTCCTTCTTTCTATAACCAGAAGTCAACAAATGTCTAAAGGTCATGTAACTACAAACAGTGGTGTATTATAAAGCAAAAAGAAAGCAAATATCAGAGAAAATGGCTAGGAGGGTGCTTGATTCAGAAGTGGGAAGGCGGGGTGGGGGGGGTGGGGAGAGGACATATTTTTTTCACCATAAATGTTTTAGTATTTTAGTGTTATTTGACTTTCAGGTGTATCAATACGTGGTTTCACTAATAATTTTTTAAACCACTGTATTGCTGCAGGAAAAAACTGCATGTAAAAGGTCAGGTAATATATGCCAGAATTCATGGTTATACATTTAAGCAAATTTTACTCACAACTTTTGAAACCGTATTTACAAAATATGGGAGAAAGACTTAATGCAAATGATGACAAAATCACAGCAGAAAAAATGTGTAAAAACAATGAAAATGTAAAACTTCACATTTGGCATCAAAGATATCAATTACTCACTTCTCCAAAGATGACATCCAGATGGCCAACCGACACATGAAAAAATGCTCAACATCACTCACCATCAGGGAAATATGAATCCAAACCACAATGAGATACCACCTCACACCTGTCAGAATGGCTAAAATTAACAACTCAAGCAACAACAGATGTTGACGAGGATGCGGAGAAAGAGGATCTCCTTTGCATTGCTGGTGGGAATGCAAGCTGGTGCAGCCACTCTGAAAACAGTATGGAGGTTCCTCAAAAAATTAAAAATAGAACTACCCTACAACCCAGGAGTTGCACTACTAGGTATTTATCCAAGGGATACGGGTATGCTGTTTCGAAGGGGCACATGCACCCCCATGTTTATAGCAGCACTATCCACAATAGCCAAAGTATGGCAAGAGCCCAAATGTCCATTGATGGATGAATGGATAAAGAAGATGTGGTGTATATATATACAATGGAGTATTACTCGGCAATCAAAAAGAATGAAATCTTGCCATTGGCAACTCGTGAACGGAACTAGAGGGTATTAATAGCTAAGCAAAATTAGAGAAAGACAATTATATGACTTCATTTATATGAGGAATTTAAGATACAAGACAGATGAACATAAGGGAAAGGAAGCAAAAATAATATAAAAACAGGGAGGGGGACAAAAACATAAGAGATTCTTAACTATGGAGAACAAACAAGAGTGCTGCTGGAGGGGTTGTGGGAGGGGGGGATGGGCTAAATGGGCAAGGAAATTACTCCTGAAATCACTGTTACACTGTATGCTAACTAACTTGGATATATATTTTAAAAATTAATTAAGTAGGGGTGCCTGGATGGCTTAGTCAGTTAAGCGTCCGACTTCAGCTCGGGTCATGATCTTGCAGCTTGTGAGTTCAAGCCCCACGACCAGCTCTGTGCTAACAAGCTCAGAGCCTTCAGCCTGCTTCTGATTCTGTGTCTTTCTCTCTCTCTGCCCCTCCTCCAGTCACACTGTCTCTGTCTCTCAAAAAATGAATGTCAAAAAAAATTTTTTTAAATAAAAAAATAAAAATTAAGAAAAACAATTAAGCTCAATTACAGAATCACTCTATAACTATGTATTCACCATCCCTGCTTTGCTGCTTTTCATCTCAAACCTAATCCATCCAAAACACAACTAAATTTTTCCCCCAGAATCAGTTCTGCATCAAGTCTTCATCATCTCAGTAGATGCTTTCCCCTCAACTCACCCAACCAGATATGAAGCAAAACAAAACAAAACAAAACAAAACCCTATTTATCTTTGGTGCTTTCTTTTTCTCATACCTCCAACCTGCAGTAGGTACCATTAGTTCCAATTTCTCTGCAATATCTTCCTAACTGTCTGGCCCTCCCCACAATCAACTATACACTCAGCAGACAGTGATCTGGGGGATAAGAAGGAGAGGAAAGCAGAAGCAGTAACTTAAGGCTATCATTAACCATAAGTAGTCAAAGAAACATAACTAAGAAAATAAATTTAGCGTTCCTATTTACCCTGCAGAAAGCCTAAAAGTAGTTTGGTTTTCTTATGATAATTACAGTTACAGTAAAAAGCTTTTAAAGTAAGCTATGATAGGGGCGCCTGGGTGGCGCAGTCGGTTAAGCGTCCGACTTCAGCCAGGTCAAGATCTCGCGGTCCGTGAGTTCGAGCCCCGCGTCAGGCTCTGGGCTGATGGCTCAGAGCCTGGAGCCTGTTTCCGATTCTGTGTCTCCCTCTCTCTCTGCCCCTCCCCCGTTCATGCTCTGTCTCTCTCTGTCCCAAAAATAAATGTTGAAAAAAAAAATTAAAAAAAATAAATAAATAAAGTAAGCTATGATATAAAGACTAGTTAAAAGGGGCACTCCTGACTTGTCAACATTTTCCAGGAACCACATACGTACAAAGAACAGTTTAAAGTGCATTGTTCTTAACCCTCAATTAGCTTTCTGAAAATTTATTTCTGTAAAAATACAGTAACTACTTTTGGCCATGATGGAATAAGTGAGGATGAACTTGCCCTTCTACTAAAAACAAGAAAAGTGGACAAAACATATGAAGTAACTTGTCAGACACTGGACAACAGGCAGTGCAGCGTTGTGAACCACAAGAGAGGGGAGAAAACATGACAAATGTAGAAACGCCACTGCTTTATAGATCACAGTACATGGAGAAACGATCCCAAGCAGAGCACAACAGTCCACACAGAGCTGAAGATAATGAATGAAATTCAATGAGGCCAAGCAGATAGTAAAGCAAACACTGATGGAACTATTCAGAGAAACAGATTAAAAACGTGCATGGGATCCCTATGCATTGGTTGCTGAAAATTATTAAGTGCTAAGTCTTGAATATGTAGAGTGAAACTTCATGAGGTAAATAATGACCAGGAAGTAGAAAGTTCAAGAATTTTCAGGGCTCACATGGTACTGAGAATTCCAAGTCACCAGGACTTATACACAAGCACCTACACTGCCTGCTATTAACAAAGTCCTACACTCTGTAAAGACAATTAATTCCAATAAAACAATGTAAAATTCATAATACCCAACACCCAATAAAATATTATTAGATAAACTAAGAAGCAGGAAAACGTGACCTATAACCTGGAGAAATAAAAGAGAGAAATGATGAAATTATGAGGTAAAGATATCAAGACAATGATCACAAATAGGATCAAGAATTTTTAAAAAATGTAAACATGTGAAAACAGAAACAGAACACATTAAAAAAAGAACCAAACAGCACTTCTAGAGGTGAAAAATACATACAATGAACACTTACATTAAAGCAATTATGACAATGCAGAAGAAAATAATCAGTGAAATAGAAGACACAGCAATAGAACTACCTAAACTGAAGGATAAATAAGAATAAAAAATAAATTAGTAGAGCCGCCATGCATCTGTTCCTAAAAATTGTTGAGTACTAAGTCTTAAGTATGTAGGGTGAAACTTCATGAGGCCAATGACCCTTCTGTACAGAAGAAAAATAAACTGTGAAAACATCACAAATCTAAACGAAAAAGGTGTAACAATAAAACTTCTAAAAAAAAAATATTTTATGTTCAGTTAGCAATCTCCCTTATCCCTCAAACAGGAAAGCTTAAATGTTTGAAGTAGCATTAAAAAAACAAAAACAACAACAACAACAACAACAACAAAACGCAGGCCAAAGACATATGCAATGCACAGCAAAGATCTTACACCCAGAAAATATAAAGAACTGTAACTCAGTATCAGTAAGAGCTCATTAAAAAATTGGGCAAGGGTCCTGAAGAAAATGCTCTCAAAAGAGGTTATCCTAACAGCCAATAAACACTTGAGATTCTTAATTACATGTGCCATGCCTTTAAGTTAAATGTGATTAAAATGTTAGATGATATTAACTGATGAATGTATGGAGCAACTGGAACTCTCATAGATTTCTGGTAAGAGAGAAAACTGATTAATTGGTTCAACTGTTTGGCAGAAGGAGTTTTATGGTATAAAAATTATATCTCAATAAAACCAGATTTTAAAAAACACTGGCAATATCTAATCATACAATCACACAACAATTCCAATTTGAGATTCATACTTAACAGAAATAAAAACATGATACTCACCAAAAGAGAGGAAAAATGTGAACAGAACTTATTAGTAGCTGAGATTACAAAAATATATGTGAGAGCAACAAAAAATAATGACCCATCTGAAATAATGGCAAAAAAATAATAGTCTCTTTTAATTTACTTTGTATTAAAAACTGCTTTTACACCTAAGGTTTATATGTACCAAAGCCAACTTAATAAATGTGGTACAAAAGGAGGCTAGGTCTTCTCTACTAAAGTAAAGAAATCATAAAGTGTCACCGTGTCATAATCCTAGCATTATATTCATAGGTAACTTTTACATACTAGTTACAATGTGAATGGAAAATTTTACATCAAGGAATTAGTCAAATAATGAAAAGAGCAGTCTTTGGAATCAAATAGTTCTGGTTTTAAACACTGACTTCAGGGATGCCTGGGTGGTTTGGTCGCTTAAGAGTCTGACTCTTGATTTTGGCTCAGGTCATGGTCTCATAGTTTGTGAGTTCGAGTCTGAGTTGGGCTCTGAGCTGGCAGCAAGAAGCCTGCTTGGGATTCTCTCTCTCTCCCCCTCCCTCTTCTCTCTGCTCCTGCCACTTGGGCATGTGTACTCTGTCTCAAAATAAATAAACATTAAAAAAAATTAAAATATAATTAAAAAAATAAACACTGACTTCAGACAATAAAGCTTATTGCAATGAGTGCTTAAATCATGGAGATAACTTGTCAGAAAAAGACACATAAAACAAATAGTACTATAGCTAACATTTACTGAGCATTTGCTGTGTGCCAGGCACTGTGCTAAATGCTTTACAGGGAAAACTCATTTAATCTTAACAATGGTATGAAGTAGGTATTCTTTTTAACCTCGTTTTAGATGAGATATCTGAGATCCAGAGACATTACATAATTTGACTAAGGTCACACGACTACTAAGTGATGGAAAAAAAGATTTAAACCCAGACAATCTGGATTCAGAGCCATTACACCTAGCCATTACAGCTACTTTTCTAGGGGCACTTGGGTGGCTCAGTTGGTTAAGCATCTGACTTTGGCTTGGGTCATTATCTCACCATTCTTGAGTTCAAGGCCCATATTGGGATCCACACTGACAGTGTGGAGCCTGCTTGGGACTCTCTCTCTCTCCCTCTCTCTGCCTTATCCTCTCTCTCTCTCAAAATAAATTTAAAAAAATAAAAATAAAAAAATATACATATATATATCTACCTTTCTACTACCCTTCAATAGTGTAGAACAGAAAAAAAAAAATAAGAAAAAAGAGGGGCACCTGAGTGGCTCAATCGGTTAAGCTTCGGCCTTCTGCTCAGGTCATGGTCTTGTGGTTTGTGGGTTTGAACCCTGCAAACTCCACTTCAGGCTCTGTGCTGACAGTGGAGAGCCTGGACCCTGCTTCAGATTCTGTGTCTCCCTCTCTCTCTGCCCCTCCCCCTGCTTGCACTCTATCTCTCTCTCAAAAAATAAACATTAAAAACAATTTAAAAAGAGAAAAGGTTTTTCTAAAAAGGAAACCACTAACACAAGTAATACAAAGCCATTATAGAGAGCAGTCAGAAGGAGAGGTAAAAAAAGAAAAAATTAAGCTATATTTCCCATTACAGAGGAAATTGCTAGAAACATTCTGATTTTTTTTAAATGATTATTCTGGCACCTGGGTGGCTCAGTCAGTTAAGTGTCCGACTTTGGCTCAGGTCATGATCTCACTGCTCATGGGTGAGCCTACTTCAGATTCTGTGTCTCCCTCTCTCTCTGCCCCCTCCCCCACTTGCACTCTCTTTCTCTCAAAAATAAACAAACATTAATAACATTTTATTATTTTAATTTTTTTAACGTATATTTATTTATTTTTTTTTTTGAGACAGAGAGAGAGCATGAACGGGAGAGGGTCAGAGAGACAGAGAGACAGAGAATCCGAAACAGGCTCCAGGCTCTGAGCTGTCGGCACAGAGCCCGACGTGGGGCTCAAACTCACTAACCATGAGATCATGACCTGAGCCGAAGTCGGACGCTCAACCGACGGAGCCACCGAGGCGCCCCAATAACATTTTAAATGATTATTTATTTTTGAGAAGGAGAGAGAGCATGCATGGGGGGAGGGGCAGAGAGGAGGGAGAGAGAGAATCACAAGTAGGCTCCCCCACATGGGGCCTGATCTCATGAACTGTGAGCTGAAATCAAGAGTCAGCTGCTTAACTGACTGAGCCACCTAGGCGCCCCAAAATTCTGATTTTTTAATGAGAAGTTTTAATCCAAAACTACAGAACATTCTACTATCCCACAGTATAAATGGGAAGTGTATAAACAATTCATAACAAGCATATAAAAATCATAGAAGTTTATATTCTTACTTGACATGTACAGTGTGACTTTTTTTCTAATTTTCTTAAAGTTTATTTATTTATTTCGAGACAGACAGAGACAGTATGACGGGAGGGGCATAGAGAAAGGGGGGAGAGAATCCCAAACAGGCTCTGCGCTGTGCGCACAGAGCCTGATAAGTGGCTCAAACCCACGAAACCATGAGATCATGACCTGAGCCAAAACCAAGAGTTGGACGCTTAACCGAATGAGCCACCCAGGGGCCCCCAATGTGACTTTACTTTGTATAGCTGAACTTAAAATATTCAGAATTAGAGTTTTTTTCCCCTTGGTCTTACTGGAAATACCTTACATTGTTTACAGCACCACATTTTTCAAAGGGATTTCACACTAACGTATAATTTTCATGATACTCCTGCAAACTAAGCATAAAAGGTTCAATCCTTATTTTACAAGTAAGATTAAGAAAACAAGCAATTTAGAGGTGCCTGGGTAGCTCAGTCAGTTAAGTGTTTGACTCCTGATCTGGGCTCAGGTCATGATCTCACGGTTCATGAGTTTGAGCCCTGCATCAGGCTCCGTGCTGACAGCTGGGAGCCTACTTGAGATTCTCTCTCCTCTCTCTGCCCCTCCCTCACTCATGGAAGGAAACACACGCACATGCATGCTCCCTCTCAAATTAAATCAACTTTAAAAAGAGAACAAGCAATTTACCTAGTTAGTGGCAAAATTTAGACTACATCCTAGACCCTCTAAAGCTCTGAGAGCTCTTTCCATCATACACAGTAACTTTATTAAATTTTATTAACATAAATGTTATCAAAGCCTATATTTTTAATCTTTTACAGATCTTTTTAATAAGTTCATTTATTTATTTTGAGAGAGACAGAGAGTGCATGCACATGCACAAGCAGGGGAGGGACAGAGAAAGGGAGAGAAAGAGAATCCCAATAAGGCTCTACACTGTCAGTGCAGGCAGGGCTCGGCTTGAACTCACAAACTGTGTGAGACAATAACCCGAGCTGAAATCAAGGGACACTCAACTGACTGTGCCAACCAGGCACCCCAAATCTTTTAACAGATCTTCTAATCAACAAATTCAAATGTTACCTCACCTTTTGTTTCTTTGCTTACTTATTATTATAGTCAAATGGGCAATAAAAATGCCAAAAATAGGTAAGAAAAATGAATGCAACACAGAATAATTAACTAATTGGAGAATTCCCCCAAATAATGGAGTTTACCAATGAAAATTAAAAACCAAACTCCACGCGTGCCTGAGTGGTTCAGTAGGTTTAGCGTCCAACTTCAGTTCAGGTCATGACCTCGTGGTCTGTGAGTTCAAGCCCCAAGTCAGGTTCTGTGCCAACAGCTCAGACCCTGGAGCCTGCTTCTGATTCTGTGTCTCCCTCTCTCTGCCCCTCCCTCCCCAAATAAACAAACATTAGAAAGAAAAAAAAAACAATAACCAAACTCCACTTTCTTTACATGTGATAATACTATACTACCTAGTTTTTTTATTTTATCACATTTCAGGCCAGTAATTAAGTTTCAACTAATTCTCGATTAATGAAATTTGGCAGTCTTCCATCTTAAAATTATACTCAATGTCATTAAATCAATTTTCTCCTGTCAATGTGACCTGTAAAAATAATTAGAATGGCATACTCTTCCAAAAAACTAAGAATTCATTTCTTCCCACTCAAGAATCAGTGTGTGTTTAAGGAAATGGATCCCAAACTCTTTTTTTCCTAACAGCCCTACTTCTCCAACAGATCACTCATTACAAATGAGAACAGTATTCCTAGTCTAAGGGAAAAAGTAACAACAAATATTCAATTTAGTTTATACCGTAAATTTTCTGCTCTTGCCCAAAGATAAACTGTAGTGACAAAAGGTTTTAATAAGAAAAATAGGAAATAGTGTATATTTCATTGAACAATTTCCCTCCAAACATATAAGGCCAAATACATATATAACTCAGCTTTAACACACATTTTTGTCTAATTAAGATGGGGGCACCTGGGTGGCTCAGTCAGTTAAACATCCGATTTCGGTTCAGGTCATGATCTTACGGTTCCTGAGTTTGAGCCCCACATTGGGCTCTCTGCTGTCAGCACACAGAGCCTGCTTCAGATCCTCTGTTCCCACCCCTCTCTCTTCCTCCCCCACTTGTTTTCTCTGTCTCAAAAATAAATTAACATTTAAAAAAATTCAGGGGCGCCTGGGTGGCTCAGATGGATAAGCATCCAACTTCGGCTCAAGTCATGATCTCGCGGTTTGTGGGTTCGAGCCCCCACACAGGGCTCTGGGCTGACAGCTCAGAGCCTGAAGCCTGCTTCGGATTCTGTGTCTCCTTCTTTCTCTGCCCTTACCCCGCTAGTGTTCTCTGTCTCTCAAAATTGAATAAAAATGTAAAAAAAATATATATATATATGAAAGATGATACTTCTGCCAAGCATAAAGCTAATAAGTAAATATGAAGTAACTATTTTCAGCTGTTGGATGACAGCCAACACAGGACTAAGATCTCAGAAGGGAAACAAGGTAAACCCCCAAAAATCCTCTTCTCTGCCTAGAGGCATTTTCCAGACTGTAGAATAGGGAAGGGGAAGCCAAACAGAACATGGCAGTCTCACTGATTTAAGCACAAATTTGAGTTAGAAACTGCTCAAACAGCTGGAATTTATGGGGTTGAGTCCCAGAGAGAACTGTACAAAGATGAAGCTTCAGAAATCTGCACAAATATCTTTAGTCAAATATTAACCCCAATGAGTGGGCTCATTGCAAGATTCTACTGAAGTTAAGCAAAAGACAACTATCAAGTATCATGAGCTGAACAACTACTGGTACTCATACATGGGTGGGAGTAGGTATTAGAGCTCCTAACATCAATTTAGAAACTTTATTAAATACTCAAAGATTCAGTAGAGACCCAGAAAGACCACACCTTAGGAACAGGCTAATCTAGACCCACTTTTATCAAAGCCTCAAAACAAGCCCTGGAGAAAAGCTGATGCACAAGCAAATTAATGGTCTATCTAAACAAAACTCTTCAGAAGGACAATAGGATCCAGACATTTAATATCCTAGTGTCTATAATTTCCAGTATTATGAGAAACAAAAATTATTAGAAATGTAAAGCTGAAAATTATGATCCATGACCTATAGGAAATAAAAAATCAAAAACTACTCAAAAATAATGACGATGTAGTAGCAAACACGTTAAAACACTATTAACTATTAGGTAATATTAAGGGATTGAAAGGAAAACATGGACACAATCAAAAAACAAAAACTGGAAAATGGAAACTTAAAGGAAGGCACATGGCTGGCTCAGCTAGTATACCATATGACTTTTTAAAAAAAATTTGTTAATGTTTATTTATTTATGAGAGAATGTGCATCTGAGCAGGGGGAGGGGCAGAGAGAGAGGGAGAGAGAGAGAATCCCAAGCAGGCTCTGCAATGTCAGCACAGAGCCTTACACTTAACCAACTGAACCACCCAGGCACCCCAAGCATGCAACTCATGATCTCAGGGCTGTGACTTCAAGCCCCACAGTGGGGGAAGAATTTACTTAAAAAAAAAAAAAAAAATGGGGTGTCTGGGTGGCTCAGTTTGGTAAGCATTCAACTCTTGATTTCAGCTCAGGTCATGCTGTCAGGATTCATGAAAACAAGCCCCAACCGGGCTCTGCACTCAGTGTGGAGCCTGCTTGGGATTCTCTTTCCCTCTCTCTCTTCTCCTTCCCTCCCCTGCTCTTACTCATTCAAAATAAATTAACTTTTTAAAAAATTAAATAAAAAAGAAAGAAAGAAAAGAGAAGCATCTGGCTAGCACAGCTGGCAGAGCATGCGACTCGTGCTCTTGGGGTTGTGGGTTCAAGCCCTATGTTGGATATGGAGATTACGAAGATAAAAAAGCTAAAAATATACATATATTAAAAAAGAAAAGAAAAATGGACACTTAAAAAATATGGACATTGTATGGGCACTTGGGTGTCTCAGTTGGTTAAGCATCTAACCCGTGATTTCAGCTAGGGTCATGAGAGCTCAGGTTCATGAGAACGAGCCTCGTCTTGGGCTCTGTGCTGGGCATGCAGCCTACTCAAGATTCTCCTCCCTCTGCCTCACCTGCACAGGCACGAGTGCTCTCTCTCTTAAAAGGGGGAGGGGGAGCACTGTTGAATAAAAATACCAAAAAATTAAAAGTTAATCATATGAGCTTAAAATATTAGACAATACAGTGAATTTCAAAGCCAGTGCAGTGAACATAAAACCACTGAGAGAACTTAAAGTGACTGCAATGAACCTGAACATCTGTAACACAAATGGTTACAGATTTTCCAAAATGGAAAATGATGGGGTGGGGGGAGCAGGAAGAGAAAAAAGAGAAACTCAATGACCTGTAGTCTAATAGTCTAACACATACATGTAACAGGAGTTTCAAAAGGGGATAAAAAGAGTAAAGGGGGGAAAATATAAAAAACTACAAATTAGATGAAAACTCTAAATCCACAGGTCCAAGAATCTCAACAAACCCAAGTAAGATAAGCTGAAAAAAAGATGGGAGGAGGGGAACAGAGAGGCATATCACCGTCCAACTGCTGAGAAGTAACAACCAAAGAGAAAGTTATACAACTAGTTAGAAAAAAGCCTGCATTATAAAAGGTCTCCAATTATCTCAGCTTCTACTTTAAGAAATTAGAAAAATAAGAGCAAATTAAACTCAAAGTAAACAAAAAGGAAGTAAAAAAGGTTAAGAGAAGAATCAATGAAACAGAAAAAACAAAAAAATAGACAAAATAAGTGAGACCAAAAGCTAGTTCTTTGAGATCAATGAAGTTGATAAAGCTCTAGCCAATCAAAGGCATAATCACAAAAGTGCATAGTACAATGAAACAACTAGAACCCCAGCTTTCTAGCCAGAAGGTGAAAAGGGGAGGGAAATAAAATATCAAAAATATCACAGAGGAGGAACTGGGAGAAGGCAACTCCATAAAGTTAGTTATGAACTCCATGGTTCATAACCCCTAAACTGCACATGCATGGGTCTGATCCTATTCACAATACCAAAGACTGAGAACTGAATTAATAGATACACTGTCCAGGACCCAGACTAGTTACGGGGTGAAACATCAGCAAGACAGATCCAAAAATGACTACAAAGATTTTAAAATCTAAACTCATATTAGAACCCCAGCTGAAACAGTTGGGACTTGCAGCCTGAACCTAACCAGATTTGCTAAAATAAAATTAACATTCTCCATAGGATTTCAGCAAGACCCACAGCCTGACAAGCTGATATTCAAAACGTTCAGGATAAAATCCAAACTTATGTGGCATGTGAAGAAACAGGAAAAATCTCAACTTGCAAGGATAAAGACAATCTGCATATACCAATGTAGAAAGGAGACATTTAAGATTTTAAATTAGCTACTATAAAAATACCAGAGGTAGGGCACCTGGGTGGCTCAGTAGGTTGAATGACCCACTTGATTTCAGCTCAGGTTTATCCCAGGGTCATGGGATCGAGCCCAGCACTGAGCTCCATGCTCAGCATGGAGCCTGCTAAGACTGTCTCTCTAAAAATAATAATAAAGAATAATAAATAAGTATACCAAAGGAAGCAATTACTGAACACCGTACAACACATTTTTTGGTAGGAGGAAAAAAACTCATCATGGGGGCTCAATAACAGAATGGAGACAACAGGAAAGATTCAGTGTACTGGTAAACCAATCAATAAAATTTATCCCATCTCAAGAACAGAGAGAAGAAATTAAAAAAAAAAAAAAAACGAACACAGCCTTAGGCAACTGTGCCAGAGGAATCCCAGAAGTGGATCCTCTCTGGCCCAGCACAGTTGATCAGCACCATGCCTGAGGTGAGGCACTATGGTACCATGAGATCATAGAAATGAAACCGACAATGTTAAGAAACAGAACTTTTGTTCTAATACTGAAAATTATTCCATTACTCTGCCTAGAAAAATGATCTCTAACTTCACTGATAAGAATATGAAAGAGGTTAAGAAATCTCCAAAAGAGCTGGCTGTTTATATAACTATGTAAGGTTATCTACTGCAGAAAGAAACTTCATCTTTTTCCAAATCCTTGTTACAGAAAAAAACAGTTCCTTAGAAGTGGGAACTACAACAGAGCAAATTAAGAAACTAGGCAAATACTGTACATACAATTTAGATTTGGCATTAAGATTACATGATGTTCTTTGGTACTCTCTCTCTCTATACATATATCCTTCCATTACTTTCCTTCAGCTAATCCAAGAAACCTTTCATTCTTTGAAATTGATTAAAAAGAATGAATCCTCAAATTAAGCTAAATGATAAAAGCCAAATCTGGCTTTAAAAGTCAACCATGTTGAAATGATGCCTGGTATTTTTTCAGAATAATCCAGGGGATGGGGGTCACAGATGAAAAAGAATGAACCAAAAGTTGGTAACTGTCAAAATTAGGACATAGGTTCATAATATTTTATTTTTGTATGTGTGAAATTTTTCACAATTAAAAAGTTAAAAAGAAAATGAGTCTTATGTATGCGAAAATCAAATCAAGAAGCATTTATTAACTTACCAGGAGGCTGACCAGCACTTAGTACCAGTGTACTGGAGCTACTTTAGAAGTTCGACTTCCGTCGAGCAGAAAGGTATAGAGAAAGAGCACATAAAGCCTTAAGAGTCAGAGGTTAAAGTTGTAGCCATTTAACATTTCAGTTAATCAATACTAAATAAAAATTAAAATTCTTCAGTAAAGCTCCTCAGTCACAATATCAACACCTCAAGTGTTCAACAGCCACACGTGAATAGTGGAACATCCTGGAAACTCAGATACAGAACATTTCCATCATCACCAAAAATTCTATTGGACAACACTGGTTTAGAGTTCAAATCTTAGCAACCACTTAATAAACAGCTTTGTATCACTGGCCTAACTATAGCCTCAACGAAATCATCAACCATCCTGCAGGGTGCAGGTGAGAGTTAAACGCAAACATACAGGGCAACTGTGTGGCTCAGTCAGTTAAGCCTCCGACTGCAGTTCAGGTCATGATCTCGTAGTCCATGGGCTCAAGCCCCACTTGGGGCTCTGTACTGACAGCTCAGAACCTGGCGCCTGCTTCAGATTCTACGTCTCCCTCGCTCTCTGCCCCTCCCCCACTCACACACACTCTCTCTCAAAAATAAACATTAAAAAAAATTTAATGCAAATATATATAAAGAACCTGAGTAAGCATTCAATAAAAATATTTAAAAAGGAGCACCTAGCTGGCTCAGTCAGTGGAGCATGTGACCCTTGATCTTGGGGTTGTGGGTTCAAGCCCCATGGTGGGGGTAGAATTGACTTAAAAAAAAAAATTGGGGCTGGGGGCACCTGGGTGGCTCAGTAAGTTAAGCATCTGACTTGATTTCACCTCAGGTCACGATCTCATGGTTCCTGGGATCAAGCCCCTGCATCTGCTGCCAGCGCAGAGTCTGCCTGTGATCCACTCTCCCTCTCTCTCTCTGCCCCTCCTCCACTTGCTCGCATTCTCTCTCTCTCTCAAAACAAATAAACTTAAAAAACAGATTTTCTTTTAAAGTTAAATAAAGCACTATATCAGTTACAGCTTACAATATTTAGACCCAACCCAGCTTCACTGAATGCAGAGAAATATGAAAGCAGAAACTGAATTAAACTATTTAATCAAGGGGATCAAAGGGTCTTTCTGAGATGATGGAAATGTTCTACATCTTGAAAGGGGCTTGGGTTTCAAGGGTATATGCATTTGTCAAAATGAGCAGAAAAGTACCCTCAAGACACCTAAAAGAACAGTACACTCAAGACCTGGGCATTTTACTGCAAATTATATTTTAATTAAAAAAAAAACTTTTTTAGGGGTGCCTGGGTGGCTCAGTCGGTTAAGAGTCTGACTTCAGCTCAGGTCATGATCTCCTGGTTCGTGAGTTCGAGCCCCACATTGGGCTCTATGCTGACAGCTCAGAGCCTGGAACCTGCTTCAGATTCTAGGTCTCCCTCTCTCTCTCTGCCCCTCCCCTGCTCACCATCTGTCTGTCTGTCTGTCTCTCTCTCTCTCTCAAAAATAAACATTAAAAAAATTAAAAAGAAAATATTTTTAAAAAAAATTTTAAAGGAAACGCAGAATCTCTACTTTTATCCTCCATTTCCTAAAATTATTTTATTTTATTTTTTTATTATTTTTAAAAAAAAAAATTTTTTTTTCAACGTTTATTTATTTTTGGGACAGAGAGAGACAGAGCATGAACGGGGGAGGGGCAGAGAGAGAGGGAGACACAGAATCGGAAACAGGCTCCAGGCTCTGAGCCATCAGCCCAGAGCCTGACGCGGGGCTCGAACTCCCGGACCGCGAGATCGTGACCTGGCTGAAGTTGGACGCTTAACCGACTGCGCCACCCAGGCGCCCCTCCTAAAATTATTTTAGTTGGAACTTCAATTTGTAGACAATATGTCGTCCTTTATATATCATATAATTTCTGGACAACTACAACAACCATGAAAACAAATTCTAAGGATAACCTTTCTCCTCCTAGTTTTATACTATTTTTTTAAAAATGTTTCTCTTACTTATACAAAAAACAAAAACAAGATCCACTGAGATAAGACTCAACAAGTCAAGGCTATTTTATAGTCTCTTAGTTGGAAGAGACCTTAAACATCATCTGGTGTGAATGGTCACACAGCTCATGTCTACTGCCAGCTCACTCTTTATTAAAATGTTTTTAGATATACCAAGGCAAACACTAGCTCCTTCTAACTTCTGTTTATTCATTTTAGGTCTGTAAGAATTCAGTTTTCCCTTTCAAGCTAAACATCTTTGTTCTTTTAGCTGTTCCTTACCTGGAAGTTTTAAGTACTTTAACAATCAGGGCCACTCTGTGAGGTTGATAAAATACCATTTCCATACTTATATATTTTTTCAAAACCAGCAAAATTTCAAATACAAAAATTGGATAATTTAAATGAGGTTGCTAAATTTTATTTTTTCTCAGTAAACCATTTTTAAAAATCTGTCTCTAATATTTCACCAAACAAAAGGTATTTCAGTATTTTAAAAGTAACAAGTACATAGTCTCAAAATAAAACAAAGAAAGGTCTGTGGGAATTTTATACCAATATTCTTATGGCATATCAACCTGAGAGAGTCACTGGTCCGTATCTTTTGGACCCAGAATTTAAATTAGATATGGTCTTACTAGCAGAATTCAATGTGACCATCACCATCTGCTTTCTGGACACTACACCACTGTTAATGCACTGTAAAATGTGTTTTTATCTTTTTTTTTTTTTGAGCATTAAATGATGTCACTTGAGGAAAAAAAAAGTTGAAGGAAGACTAAGGATTCCTGCTTAATATGAGGACCTCTGATAAAGAAATGCTATAAGCTATGAACTCTAATGCTAAGGATAGAAAAAAATTTAATAAAACTTAAGATATACATGCACATATATATATGATAATCAGTTATATAATAGAACCTTGTAATTACTTCAATGATAAATACTCCCAGAAGAGTTTGAAAAAAACAATGGAGTGGCTATGAGAACACAGAAACAAATATAACCAATTATTCAATTATAAAACACAAGTTGCAAATTTTTTTAAAGCACCATTACCAAGCATAGCACATAAAACCAAAAATTAACTCTTTATAGAATGTCTGCTCCCTAATTTCTAAACATTCCAAAAATCCTCATAAAAACCATACAGGCGAACAAACAGCAAACAAAATCACCCAAAGCCAGCACTATAAGATGAAACAACTAAAAAATTCCAATTTACATATAAGTGCATAAACATCCGATACAAGAAGTTCCAATGGGAACTGTCCAAAAGATTAATACCACAGGGTCTAAGTGGTGACTGAATATCTGTAATATTAACTAGGATTCACCCTCGGAAGGTGGCCCCATCCTGAAGGGAAGTATTTAGAGACATGACGGATGAAGAGCAATGGCTACTGGGAGTCAAAAGAAGAGACTTAAGAGAGTCTGTTAAGACCATCTCTTTGACTATGGTGTTGGGAAAAATGCAGAGCAACATGCAAAAGCTTCTGCACAGCAAAGGAAACTCAACAAAACTAAAAGGCAAACTACTGAGTGGGAGAAGATATTTGGAAATGACATAATCCGATAAAGGGTTAGTACTTATCTAAAGAACTTACAAAATATATAAAGAACTTACAAAACTCAACACCCAAAACACAAATAATCCAATTAAAAAATGAGCAGAAGACATGAACAGACATTTTTCCAAAGAAGATATACATATGGCCAGCAGACACATAAAAAGATGCTCATCATCACTTACCATCAGGGAAATGCAAATCAAAACTACAATGAGGTATCACCTTACAACAGTCAGATCAACTAAAACCAACAACACAACACAAGAAACAACAGGTGTTGGCAAGGATGTGGAGAAAGGGAAACCCTTTTGCACTTACGGTAGGAATGCAAACTGGTACAGCCACTGTGGAACACAATCTGGAGCTTCCTCAAAAAGTTAAAAATAGGGGTGGCCTGGCTAGCTCAGTTGGTAAAGCATGCGACTCTTGATCTCAGGGTTGTGGGGTCGAGCCCCACACTGGGTATAAAATTATTTAAAAATAAAATCTTAAAAAAAAAAAAAGTTACAAATAGAATTACCTTACAACCCAGCAATTGCACTACTAGGTATTTATCCAAAGAATACAAAAATACTAATTCAAAGGGATACATGCACCCTGATGCAGTGTATCTATGATAGCCAAATTATGGAAACAGCCCAAGTGCCCATCAATTGATGAGTGGATAAAGGATATGTGATATATACACACAATGGGATATTTGCTCAGCCATAAAAAAGAATCAATCTTGCCATTTGCAATGACATGGATGGAGCTAGAGAGGTTTTTTGTTTTTGTTTTGTTTTGTTTTTGAGAGAGAAGCAGGGGGCACAAGTAAGCAAGTGGCAGAGAGAGAGAGAAGGAGAATCCCACGGGGGGGCAGAGACAGAGAAGGAGGGCTCATACTAACCCAAAGCCAGGCACAAGCTCACCTGAAGCAGGGCTCGAACTCACAAACTGTGAGATCATGACCGGAGCTGAAGTCAGTCAGCCTACTGACTGAGCCATCCTGAGCCATCCAGGAGCCCCTGAGAGCTAGCTAGAGAGTATTATTATGCTAAGCAAAAAAAGTCAGTAAGAAAAAGACAAATACTATATGATTTCACTCATATGTGGACTTTAGGAAACAAAACAGAGGGGAAAAAGAGAAGAGAGAGGCAAACCAAGAAACAGAATCTTAACTATAGAGAACAAACCGATGGCTATCAGAAGGAAGGTGAGTAGGGAGATGGGATAAACAGCTGGTGGGGATTAAGGAGTGCACTTGCTGTGATGAGCACTGACTGGGTGATATATCCAAGTGTTGAATCATTATACTGTACAACCAAAACTAATTTACATTTAAAATTTTTTTTTTTAATGTTTAACTTTCAGAGACAGAGAGAGACAGAACATGAGTGGGAGAGGAGCAGAGAGAGAGGTACACACAGAATCCCAAGCAGGCTCCTGGCTCTGAGCTGTCAGCACAGAGCCCGACACGGCGCTCGAACCCACGAACCATGAGATCATGACCTGAGCCGAAGTCGGACACCTAACCAACTGAGCCACCCAGGCGCCTCTTACATTGTATTTTAACTAACAGGAATTTAAATAAAAACTTAAAAAACAAAAAAGACCAAAGTAGCAGTTTAAGCAAGGCATGGCTTTCAAGGAGAAGGAGCCACCTTAGAAGGAATTGACATTTGAAGGTTTGATAGAGAAAGAAGCCACTGAAGATGAGGACCCTACTAAAATATTGATAGAACTGGAAAGGGCAGGGGAGAGACATATTTATTTAAAAAACAATTCACTGTAGCAACAAGAGGGTGCTCTCTTGAACTAAGAGATTGAGAAGTCACACAAACCTCACTCCAAAAGTAAAACTATGTATACTATTATTGGCCTAGTAAAATCCATCACAAATAACCTGAACAGAAAAAAGAACCCAGCACTTATACCAAGTTACGTATACAGAATAAAAAAAGTAAAAAACCCTGTGGCAGATGAAAACACACCAAAAAGCCTAGTGATTAAAAAAAAGGAAACATGTAATATAAGATTCCATGGCAAATTAAAAATAAATAATACTGTACATCTTACAGCATAATTAAATATGCCAGATGAAAATATAAAAGAACACCTCAAATCAGATGTTCAAATTTTTAAATAATGGACAAACAGGAAAATATAAAACAGGTACAGACTGATCTAAAGAAACAGGAAAAACACAACCACATCTCAGAAATGAAGACTAAACTTCAAGATATATGATCTAGGGGTACCTGGGTGGCTCAGTCGGTTAAGTGTCTGACTAGCTCAAGTCATGATCTCGCAGTTCTTGAGTCTGAACCCCACATCGGTCCCGTTGCTGTCAGCCTGTCAGCACAGAACCTACTTCGAATACTCTGGCCTTCTCTCTCTGCCCCTCTCTTGCTTGTGCTCTCCCAACCTGAAACCATGTACCAGGGAAAATATATCCAGAAGAGTCAACACAGGGACATAATCCAAGTAAAATGATTCAATTTTACAGATAAAGAAAAACCACTCAGATCTCTAAAAAGAAAGGCTAAATCATCTACAAAGAAATTATGGTGGTACCAGCAACATATAAGTAAGATAAGAGCAGGGTGATATTTTCAAAAAACCAAAGATGATGTGTGCCAAAGAATTTAAATCCAGCCAAACTGCCCTTCAAATATCAAGGCTAGAGAAAAAGTTTAACCATGTAAGAACTTAAGAGATTTCCACAAGCACTGCTCAGGAATTTCTAGTGTATATAATTTCTAGTGTATATAAGCTTCATCCAATCAATAGATGATTGAGAAAACTTCAACTAAAGGTCTGCTGGTGAATATAAACTATATTTAATCATATAACTAAATCTAAAACAAAGGTATTGATGAGGGTGAAAGAACAGTACATAAAATGACATACTCTCACCAAGCAAAAATAACTTTAAAATGTCAAAGGAAAAAGAGACATGAAAAAAAACAGTAAAGTAGAATAAGCTCATTCACTGTCTCACACATAATAAGACTCAACGGATTCATTTTTTTTCAAGTCCTATTACTTTTTTTTTTTTTAAGATTTTACTTTTAAGTCATCTCTACACCCAACGTGGGGCTTGAACTTACAACCCTGAGATCAAGAATCACACACTTTACTGAATTAGCCAGCTAGACTCCCCTCAATGGATTTAATTTAAAGCTAACAAAACAGGGGCTCCTGGGTGGCTCAGTGGGTTGGGCATCCAACTTTGGCTCAGGTCATGATCTCACAGTTTGAGAGTTTGAGCCCCACATCGGGCTTGCTGCTGTCAGTGTAGAGCCTGCTTTAAATCTCTCTGTCCCTCCCCTGCTCATGCTCGCTCTCTCAAAAATACATAAACATTAAAAAAAAATAATGAAAATAAAAATAAAGCTAACAAATCAAATAGTAGAAGCCTAATAAGTAAGACAAAAAGAAAAAAGAGGACAAGGGGAATCTTCAAAGGTATAAATATAAAGTTAACTGACCAGAACAAAAATATAAAACTTCCTAAATACCAAAAAAATATACAAAATAAAAACATCAAACAGTTTATAAGACACATGATAAGGACAACATAAAACAAAGATGAAATAAATGAAAAAACAGAAGTTCTTAATAGACTAAACCTACAACAAAGCAAGTACTAATTCACATGTTTTACTGTCTGCCAGGTACTTTTATATGTATCTCACTACCTGACCAGTGAGGTATGTCAGAAAAGTACTGTTCTATCTTTTTACTCAGATTTGCAAACTGAGTCTTAAAAAGGGTAAGGGATAAAACAGAGCCAGGATTCAAACCCAGAATCTTTCTATTGTTTTTTCCACACCAGGCTCCCTCCACTGAATATCAAAATTGTTTCAAAACACAAATTGAAGGGGCGCCTGGGTGGCTCAGTCTGTTGAGCATCCCACTTTGGCTCAAGTCACAGGTTCGAGCCCTGTGTTGGGCTCTGTGCTGACAGCTCAGAGCCTGGAGCCTGTTTCAGATTCTGTGTCTCCCTCTCTCTCTGCCCCTTCCTGCTCATGCTGTCCCCCCTCTCTCTCAAAAATAAACATTTTTAAAAAATTTTAAAAACACACACAAGTTGAAAAAATGTGTAATATTTTATTTCCTGTTTTTAAAATATTGGGATATTTTAAAATCCCTGGGTGCCTCGGTTGAGCTTCTGACTTCAGCTCAGGTCATGATTTTGCAGTTCCCAAGTTCAAGCCCCACACAGAGGTCTGCTGACATCTTCAGAGCCTGGAGCCTGCTTTGGATTCTGTCTCCCTCTCTACCTGCCCCTCCCTCGCTCAAGCTTTTTCTCTCTCTCTCAAAAATAAATAAACATAGGGGCGCCTGGGTGGCTCAGTCGGCTAAGCGTCCGACCTCAGCCCAGGTCACGATCTCACAGTTCCTGAGTTCAAGCCCCAAGTCAGGCTCTGTGCTGTCAGTTCGGAGCCTGGAGGCTGCTTTGGATTCTGTGTCTCCCTCTCTCTCTGCCCCTCCCCCCCTCAAAAAATGAACAAACTTTAAAAAAATTTTTGAATAAACATAAAGAAATTTTAATAAATAAAATATCGTCTCCCCCAAAAAATCTTGAAAATGAATTAGCCTGGGGTGCCTGGTTGGTTCAGTCAGTTAAGCATACGACTCTTGATTTCAACTCAGGTCACAATCTCACGGTTAGTGAGACGGAACCCCTCATCCAGCTGGGCGCTGACAGCAGAACCTGCTTGGGATTCTCCCTCTCTCTCCCTCTGCCCCTCCCCCACTCATGCTTGCAAGCTCACTCTCTCCAATTAAATAAATACAGCAAAACCTTGGATTAAGAGTAACTTGTTCTGCGAGTGTTCTGCAAGACGAGCAAACATTTCTAATAAATTTTAACTTGATAAATGAGCGATGTCTTGCAATACAAGTACGTGATGCCAAATGTCACATGATCACAACTGAACCAACAGTCCCCTCCCTCCCTCTCCCTTTCATTGCAGGATTGTGGGTGATCGTCTCCCATGCTTGGATACTTGGTCTCAGGCCAAGATGTTCAGCAGAAATCAATGATTTTTCAGAATGTTGGAAGGTGCCCACAACAGGCACTAGTGTAGTTTTTGTCACTTCAAAGCACCTACGGACAGTCCTTTGCTTTCCCATAAAAGAATAAGCTTGGGAGTGCTTTGCTTCATTCTAGGTCAGGCTGTCGGCAGATATAGACCCTTTCCTCTGGTGCCTTATTGCCAGTTACATTAAACACAGTATAACAGTATATGACAAGAGTTTATTAAAACTATACCGTAGTCAACATGTGTGCAAGCATATACAATGGCCCCCATGCAGAAAAAGATTCCACTGACCCAAGAGATAGCAGTGATTCCATTAGTGATGGCAGTGAAAGATGTCCTACACAACAGTCCTCCTGTTTCGTGTCTCCCTCACACTAGTTACATAGGTTTTCAAAGGTTAAGTGCAGGTTAATTTATTTTTCTTTGTATTTTGCATTTTATTATTTACAGTATTATATTACAGTATTGTATTTATATTATAGTATTGTAATAATTTTTATAGGAATATTTTGGGGTTGTGGAACAAATCATCTAAGTTTCCATTATTTCTTATGGGGAAATGTTACATAGGTTTTCAAAGGTTAAGTGCAGGTTAATTTATTTTTCTTTGTATTTTGCATTTTATTATTTACAGTATTATATTACAGTATTGTAATAATTTTTATAGGAATATTTTGGGGTTGTGGAACAAATCATCTAAGTTTCCATTATTTCTTATGGGGAAATGCACTTTGATATGCAAGTGCTTTTGGATTACAAGCATGCTTCCGGAATAATTTATGCTTGCAAACCAAGGTTTTACTGTAAACACTTTTTAAAAATAAAATGAATTAGCCTGAAACTTTTGATAATCTGGAACAAAGCTTCTCCTTAACAAAGAAAATACTGAAGTAAGTTTGTCTTCTTAGTGGCAACTAAGAAGGCAAAGAATGTGACACTAGCTCAGATACTAAATGCAAGAAGTTCTTGCTTATTAGTAAACAGTCACATGCCAGAGGGAAAGAAGTTACCCAAACTTAGGCTGTGTGATCACTGTAGCACTAGGTTAGACAATGTATACAGTCAGTTCTGCTGTAATGCTTGCTATGAAAATACATATTTGTTACAACATGATTTTTTTTTTAATTTTTTTTTTTTTAAAGTTTATTTATTTTTGGGACAGAGAGAGACAGAGCATGAACGGGGGAGGGGCAGAGAGAGAGGGAGACACAGAATCGGAAACAGGCTCCAGGCTCTGAGCCATCAGCCCAGAGCCCGATGCGGGGCTCGAACTCACGGACTGCGAGATCATGACCTGGCTGAAGTCGGACGCTTAACCGACTGCGCCACCCAGGCGCCCCTGTTACAACATGATTAACATATTAAGGAATATTTTGAACATACTACATTTCAAATTTCATGACTGTTTCGGTGGGATTTTGTCTACCAGGAGTACTAGGTGAACAAAGAAAACTGCACCCAGCTGAAATAAGCCACACAGGCATGTACAGGACAGACATATACCTTAAACATCTGCCAGCTACAACAGTTCTGGCTGTTATGCACACACATCCGTATCTGGTATTACAACTTTCCCTCAGACTGCAGACAACTATTCTTCCATTACTTCAAAATAATTCATTAGCTGCAATCCTTCTTTTTAACATTTTTTTAAGTTTATTGTTTGAGAGCGAGTCGGGGGGGGGGGGAGAGAGAGAGAGAAGGAGAAGAGAGAGAGAATCCCAAGCAGGCTATACACTCACAGTGCTGGCTTGAACTCACGAACCTCGACATCATGACCTGAGCCAAAACCAAAAGGAAGCTTAACTGACTGAGCTACCCAGGCACCTCTGCAATCCTGACACTTCCCAAAAAACAAGCTTCTGGTCTTTTCCAAGACAAAGGGCAGCAATTACTCTATATTATTTATGTATTTGTTAACTATTTAACATACTAAAATTGTGCTATCATTTAAATTCAGTTCTATTTGCTTTTTTCACTAATGAAAAAAAGTTTTTAAGTTTATTATTCATTTTTGAGAGAGAGAGGAGGGGCAGAGAGAGAGAGAGAGGCAGAGCCTAACACGGAGCTCAATCTCACAGATCTCACAAACCGTGAGATCAAGACCTGAGCTGAAACCAAGAGTTGGACGCCCAACCAACTGAGCCCCCAGACACTCCTTCACTAATGAAATTTTCGACTGTTGTGCTAACCTCATTTCCCATAAGCCCTGTGGTTTTTATTGCATGATTTTGCATAGTGCAGTGACTTTTAGGAACCCATTTGTCCTGATACAGCACAAATAACTGTATATAAAGCAATTGAAATCTACTTTTAACAATGTTATTATAAGTATTGTCTATACTTAACTACAATTTCCTCAAAGGAGAGATGCAACATTTGTATCAACTAATGTGTAAGAAAAGCCTAGTATAAAATGTGGCTCAAAATAGATATTCAATAGGGGCCCCTGGGTAGTTCAGTTGGTTGAGTGTCCAACTCTTGATTTCAGCTCAGGTCATGGTCCCAGGGTCCATGGGATCCTGTAGTGGGATCAAGTCCGCTGCAGTCTGTGCTGAGCATAGGGCCTGCTTGGGATTCTCTCTCTCCCTCTGCCCCTCTCCCCCCCTGCTCATGCCTGCACTTGCTCTTGCGGGCTCGCTCTCTCTCTAAAATTAAAAAAAATTCAATAATGCTAGTTTACTTCATTTCCCCTCTTGAAGATTCTAACTCTGTTCCAAAGCACTGATAATCAAAGACAATCTTGTAATCTCCAATGAGATCTCTCTGAAAAAGAGTACCATATTAAGTGGAAGCCATTATAATAAGGAAAAAAAAATTTTTTTAACTGGACCAACCAACCTTAAAAGCTTTTTCCTAGGTCTATACTTTCAAAGCAAACTTTCATTTCTCCTTCTATATACAAGATCTAGATAAAACAACTCTTACAGATGACACACAAGAATGTCTAAATAATCTCCTACATGATGAAATCAAATGGAATCTTCTTCTTCTTTTTTTTTTTTTAAGTTTATTTTGAGAGAGCAGGGAGGGACAAAGAAAGGGGGAGAGAGAGAATCCCAAGCAGGCTTCCACCAACAGCCTGCAGTCCTGCAGGGAGTCCTGCAGGGCCCCACGAACCGAACCGTGAGATTATGACTGGAGCCAAAGAATTGGATGCTCTACCTACTGAGCCACCCAGGCGCCCCTCAAATGGAATCTTTATAAATATCACTGGCTAGGGGCCCCTGGCTGGCTCAGTGGGTAGAGCATGTGACTCTTGATCTCAGGGTCGTTGAGTTCAAGCTCCAAGTTGGACCTAGAGCTTACTTTAAAAAAATAAAAAAATAAAAAATCACTGGCTTGAAATAAAATTATGATGTTACAATTTCCCCAGTGGGCTTTGGTAGAAATTTCAAATTATCTCAAATGAAAATGTGTTCCTATTATATAAAGCAAGGAAATTTTCAGTGAAATACAGCATAACAGGTAACAAAAACATTAACCTCTCCATCACTTATTTCTACACTACAATTTTTATTTTACTTTAAATAGCCCAAAAAGATTGCCTTTATTAAATTAAAATCTTGAGGAATTATTTTAATTCCAAATTAAGTAGTAAACAGTGTAATTCCTATCTTACCTAAGGGGAGAAAAACATATGCAACAAGTTAAACTAGTTTTTTGAAACCAGTTTTTTGAAAGTTACAACTTCAATAAAAGTTTGTACAGTATGCATTGTAAAACAGCTTAGGAGTTAGGTGTAAAGCTGACATTCCAGGGAAATTCTCAAAAGACTTCAATCACAACATAAAATTCCCTCCTCTCCAAACCCTAGTATTTATATTCAAAACATCACTCTTTTAAACCTCTTCAGTTGCTTTTCTTACCATCAGTGCTGGCAACTGACATTTTTTTCAGAACTATTTTTCACTAAGAATCTTAAATTTTTCTCTCTATAAATAGACAACAAAGTTGTATTTACATGTGAATATTGATGGTTGCCTAGGCTCAATGATTACTTATGTGGCTTGCTCTGCCATACCAGCTTCCCAGCATACCTTTCCAATTCCAAAAATTCAACCTGATCTTTTACATTTTCTGAAAAACACAAAGCAACTCTAAAACTCTAAACTACAAAATTTTTCCTTCTAACATTTTATATCCCTGTTTTATAATATCATATGCACTGGTCCTCACCCCCAAATCTGTGTTGGGATCAGTTGTAGAGTTTTATGAAACTACAGATGACTGAGCCTTACTATCTGATTCAGCAGCCTCCTCACGACAAACATCCTCATTTAATCCAGATGCCATTTTTCCTCCAATGCTAAAACAACCAAAAGAAAAACAATAAAATTTCCTCTTATTATGTTTCTGTGACTGGAGAAAGGACATGTAAACAAACTAATAGTATGATTCATTCGTAAATGAAACTTCTAAGGTCTTACCGGGTAATACAGGTTCTGCCTGATATCCTACCATTACCTCATGTAACAATGTATTCTACAATGCCAGGCCCAGTAACTCCCTTTCTCAAAAACCTTTATGTAAGAACACAAACCAAAAAGGTTTATCTCTTGTCACTGTTTTAACATTCATTTTGTGCAACAAATACTAATTCAATATCTACTTTGGTACATTACTCAAACAAATGGGGGTATGGTAATTAACAGAAAAAAGTCCCTATCAACATAGAACTACATTTTAATTACAGAAGACATATGACAGGGATACCTGGGTGGCTCAACTGGTTAAGTGTCTAACTCTTGATTTCGGCTCAGATCATGATCTCAGTTTGTGAGTTCAAGCCCTGCGTCGGGCTCTGCACTGACAGGGTGAAGCCTGCTTGGGGTTATCTCTCTCTACCCCTCCCCACTCTCTCAAAATACATAAATAAACATTAAAAAAAAAAAAAGACATGCTAAAACAAATTACCTGCACGTATGCCTAGGTGAGAAAGTGATATAGACAGAAGGAAGAAAATAAGATTGAGTTGAGAAGGACTTCTGGGTAAGGAAGGCCTCTATACAACATTTAGAGAACATCTGAACAGAATTCTAAGAGAAGAATTGTGCCATGCAGGTATATAGGAAAGAAAATTCTGAACAAACAGTCCTTTGCATATGATCCCTTATATAACCTAGCTTTTTATGTCCAAAAAACACTTTTATGAACAAAGAAGATATGTTTGAATCAATGCTCTGTGAGAACTACATTGTCAGAAGCACAAGTATTAAAGGAAATAATGCACACTAAACAAAGAGATCCCTACAGCTAAAACAGGTTGGCCAGTAGTTCTCCAGTCCTCCAACCACACAGGGCACCATGTCTACCTCTGTGGAAACTGTCTTTTAACCAGTACTTCAAAGTAATAGTTGGCATAGCAATTCTACTATCATCAAATAACTCAGTTATTGTAATCCCCAGTAATGACCCAGGTCGGCAAGCCTTCCAAATACCTACAGAATCGAACATTCAATTCAGTTCCCTATTAAGCTTTTGTATGTTTTTCTGAACATGTAGAGTTGTCTACTAGCATTAAAAACTAACCTGGGGTCAATGCTTTTTTTTTTCTTTAAGTTTATTTCTTTATTTTGAAGGGGGAGGGGGCATGTGCAGGGGAGGGGCAGAGAGAGGGGGAGAGAATCCAAGCAGGCTCCACGCTGTCAGCAAGGAAGAGCCCAACTTAGGGCTCGACTTCAGGAACCTGAGCCACCAGAGGCGCCCCAATCTTTTTTTGTTTCAAACCAGAGTACTCTATTCTCCAAGTACTACAAGCACTTTAACCCACTCTCTTAACCCCCCCCCCAAAAAAATCGCTTCGAGACATTTCAGGTTTCTCACACAATAAACCATTTAAAAAAATATATGCTTTGTCAACTTAAATAAAAACATACCTTTATCTGTTTATTCATACTACATTCTATTCCAGAAAGGATTTAGGGCAGAAATATAAAGGAAAACAAAGCACTGAGTTTGCTACATTACCAAAGATTTTTTCCTAATATTTTTAGACTTTTTAAAAAGTATTTTGTGTATTTTATAAGAGCATAGTATATTTACATTATAGCAAAATTGCATTTCCTTTTCTAGTACACTTTCAAGGGGAAATTTATTCCAGCTTAAACATCTGATTACCTACTGTGTACAAAAGAAAAAGTACTTCTTAGCAGGTAAAACTTTATTTCCATTTCTTTGTTTTTTGTTTGTTACATTCTGAACACATGCAGTACAGGCAAAAGCATATTAAAACCAATTTCAAGGTGACTGTCCACCTTCGGTTGCAAAACTAGAACTGTTAGGTAGAAAAATTAAGTCAACTGACCTTCCATGTACATATGGAAATTTACTTAACAATTCCTAATCTTAATTTTATCTGCAACTAAATCCAACCTAAGTGTCATTAAGTTATGTAAAAAGAGCACTTTTTTAAAGGCAATAAATCATATGAAATAATTTACCTACAATGTGTGGGTATCTACAATATATCTAGCCACTTACGACAATTATTACAAAACCTTTATTAACAAACTCTCTTTCCCTACACAACCCCACCCCCAACAAATAGATAAACAATAGGCAGGTAGGTATGGGTATAAAAGCCCTAAGATAACAAACAAACAGATTCTTGAATCTAACACTAAACTGTTGATCTTAATCTCAGCCCGCTTCCTTAATAAAAACCGACCCACCTTGAGAAGTTTTGAGAATAAAGAAGGACCCACAGAGTGCACTATCCAAAATGGTAACCATATACCACCACATATGGCTATTTGAACTTAAACTTAAGTTAATTACATTTAAAATTTCAGTTCCTCAATCGCACTAGCCATATTTCAAGTGTACAATAGCCACATGTGGCTAATGGCTATCATATTGGACACAGCAGATACAGAACATTTCCATCATCACAGAAAGTTCTATTGTGCAGTACAAATGGTAAGTTTTCAGTAAATCACAAATAATATCACCATGCTATACTGACTTCTCTTACCACTTTTCTACGGAAGAAAAATTCTTTCTCTAGACTTTTACCTAACAACATAAATCATTCAGGCAAAATCCAAAAATAGATTAAGGATGTACAATATTTTAAGTACCCCAAACTTAGGGTTTTTGCCCTTACAGCTCACATTAACATCTGAAGAGAGGAAAGCAGCAGCAACAGTCACCAACCTGGCCAACACTTGATTGCAAGGTATTAGGGTATATTCAATTTGTCCAAACGGGCTAAAATCCAAAAAGGTGTAGGGGCACCCAGATGGCTCAGTCAGTTGAGCCTCGGACTTCAGCTCAGATGGTGATCTCATGGTTTGTGAGTTGGAGCCCTACATCAGGCTCACTCCTGTCAGGCTGTCAGCACAGAGCCCACTTCAGATCCTGTCTCCCTCTCTCTGCCACTCCCCCACTTGCGCTAACCTAAAAATAAATATTTAAAATAATAAAATAAAAATAAAAACGTGTGAATTTCATCCCACCCTGGCAACCTCATTTTTCCTACCCTTAACCTAGATCCTACAAGAGTGGTGTAAAGATCTGGTAACACCCCCAAACTATTTAGATAAACAGCATCAAGAGGGGGCAAAGTCACAATTTTCTAACGACTTTCAAGTTTTCCAGATTGTTAATACAGTGTAGAATTACAACAACAAAAAATTCACACACACAAAAATACAAACACAGAAACACCAGTTTTTTCTGGTAAACACAAAAAACTCTTCTTTAACCTCTTACAGGGGCACCTGGGTGGCTCAGTCGGCTGAGCATCTGACTCTTGGTTTCAGCTCAGGTCATGATCTCAGGGTTCATGAGATCAAGCTCTGAGTCTGAGTCAGGCTCCACGGTGAGCACCAAGCCTGCTTGGGATTCTCTTTCTTGCTTACTCTTCCCCCCCACCCACCCCCCTTTCTGTGTGTACTCTCTAAATAAATAAATAAATTTCAAAAAAAAATAAACTAAACTCCAACATAATATAGATCCCATTAAATTCACTCCCTGACCTTTCTCCAAATTATAGACAAGACACATTTGCAGACATTGACCAACTTATGACAATTCTTTAGCAGAAAACAGTTAAGTAATATATGAAAAAAAGGGGCCAAATATGCAACAAAACTGAATTTTAGAGATCAACTAAACTAGAACAAGCCAGGCAAATCTATTACAGAAACTTTTTGCAAACTGATGTGTATAAGAAGTTTCCTTTGAAAAATTGAGGCAAAAACATACTTCATTATTTTGAAATTGAGTTTTCAAATATTTAAAAACTAACTTCATTTTCTACACAAATTTACTATGAGCAAGTATGGTAGAACTAACAAAGTAGCAGCTCAAAAACTGAATACTTGTGGAATGATTTAACAATTACCAACCTAGCAACACTTATTGCAGGCATTAGAGTATGCCCAACTTTTCAGATGGGGGTGAGGGGGAGAGGGGAGCTTAAAATCAAAAGAGCTAACACACCATAAAAACCGAGGAAGCAAAAGCAGTTTTGAAAGAGCGAATACTAACTATACTTTTGTTTAGTAATGTTTTCTTCATTCCTAATGTAATAGAATAAGGACATTATATACCCTTTTCTTTAGTAATTTTCACATTTCTTCTGCATATACCTTATCACAATAAATCCTTTAGCACTTTGATTTTAGCAATGAACTTAAAGGTTTTGCCCAACTATCCCAACCAGAAAAAAAACTAAAATGCTTAATCAAAAATTGCTGTTCTATGAATGGTTAAACTGTGGTACATCTATATCACAGAATTCTACTCAACAAAAAGGAACAGACTAGTATGGATACATCCAACAACTTGGATGAACCTCAAGGGAATTATGTTGCATTAGAAAAAAGGCTAATCCTAAAAAGTTATATATTGTATGATTCTTTTCAGTAAGTGTTCTTCAAATGACTAAACTATAGAAATAGAGAATAGAATAGTAGTGATTGCCAGAGTCTGGGGGTAGAGGGGATGGGAAGGAGGTGGAGGATGTGGTTCTAAAAGGGCAACAAGGATCCTTGTGCAGTGAACTGTTGTTCTGCATATTGACTGTAGTGGTGGTTATGTAATTACACTGTGATAACATTGCACATAACTAAATACAACACACAAATTAGTACTAGGAAACTGGAGAAATCTGAATAAGACTGGTAGAGTGTATCAATGTTACCATATTGAACTACAATTTTGTAAGACATTAGCACTGGGGAAACTGGGGAAAGGGTACAAAGGATCTCTGTGTTATTCCTTCGACTACATGTGAATCTAGTTATATCAAAATTAAAAGTTTGCTTTTTTAAAAACTGCTACCCTAACAGCTAGGATAATTTGAATATGAACTGTACATTCCACAGTATTAGGGAATGGTTGTTAACAGTATTATGATTATTCAGGGCAATGTTCTTATTCTCAAAAAAATCTTGCTGGAGCATTTAGGGATGAAATATGTCTGCAACTTACTTTGGGAAGAGAGAAAAAGCACATCTGGCAAAATGTTACACATTAAGTTTAAGTAAAGAGTTTATGACTGTTCCTTGTATTCTCTAAACTTTTCTTCTTGGGTTTTTTTCAAAAACAGGCTTGAGGAGAAAGATTTGAGACAAATTTTTATCCTAAAACTGTTACAGTCGAACCTACACACCAGTTAGTCTTTTAAAAAATGTAAAAGTAAATAGTTTTGTTAAAACTATGTTATAGTCCCATCTACACTCATTATTCGTAAAACAAAAAAAAAATGGCAATAAGGATTTCGAGGTAAAAGTTATGTGGTATTGGATATAACTTTCTGATAAATGTTTCAACAAAAATTGACTAACTCCATAAGGTATACGCATATTTTTGTAAAATCTAAAGTTAGTTCAGGACGCCTGGGTGGCTCAGTCGGTTAAACATCCAACTTCAGCTCAGGTCATGATCTCACAGTTTGTGAGTTCAAGCCCCATATCGGGCTCTGTGATGACAGCTCAGAGCCTGGAGCCTGCCTGCTTTGGATTCTATGTCTCCCTCTCTCACTGCCCTGCCCCTCCCCCGCTCACGCTGTGTGTGTGTGTGTGTGTGTGTGTGTGTGTGTGTGTGTCTCAAAAAAAAATCATTAAAAAAAATAAAATAAAAGATCAAAGTTAGTTCAACATGGATTACTCCTATTTCTAGAAAACTAGATCCCCAGAGTTCTATTTTTCAAACAAGTGATGTAAACTGAAATTGCAGGGAAAAAAAGCTAACACCTTCATGCACACTGTTTTAAATTTTGCAAACAGTTAATCCTTTCACAAACAAAAGTCTGCATGAAGGGGCAACCCACACACTACATGCCAAACAAAAAATGTGCCACAATGTATTAATTATAGCGCCAAGGCTACAAGATATATTTTACAATGTAAACAGTCCTTCCAAACATAACTGCATTTTAAAGGTATCAAAAAAAGAAACTGCACACATTTGAAATATAGAGAATAAGTGAATTCGAACTACCGTCAAAAAGATCCATCTCAAAAGCTCTTATGTTGTCTTTGCTAAAATTTTGCATCAGTGTTAATACACTTCAGTCCCTAAAAAAAGCCGCGTCTAGAACATCTGAACTAAAAAGTGCATAAACTTTTCACTTCCAGCTGGACCGCCCCCTCGCAATGGGCCCCACCTCCCGAGTAGGGTACGGGGTGGGGCTGTTTCCCGCTCGGAAACTAAGAAATGCCCCTTCCCAGCTCCATCCAGAAAGGAGGGAAAAAGAGAGGCCGAGAATCTGCAAACTCAAGTATGAAACTGACTACAAGAAGGGAGTCGTTTAGAAAGCTTCCTTTCCTTTGCTGAACCTCTTCCTTCCCACCTTCCAGGTCATTCAGTGACCCCGGGCCGGGCGGGGACAAGTGAATATCAAGAGAGGAAGAGGGAGGGACGGACCATGGAGAGAGAGCCGCGCTTGGGCAATGAATGAGCTGTGCCGCATCCGCACCACCTGTTCCTTCCAAGGGAGCCACCCTGATCTGCCGGCAGCGTTCCCGCACCACCACCCCCCCCCCCCCCGCCCCGGCCGCGACTCCTGCCTGTGTTGCCCGCTTCCCTGCTAAAGACCGGGCCTGTCCTCCCTTCACTTGGGGCGAGTGAAAACCTTCAGTCTAGAAGCAAGGAGAACAGGGCCTAGTCCGGAACCACAGCCTCCGAAGCGTGGAAACAGGAGGAGGAAGCCCTTGGCCGGGGGCGCGCGAGGTGAAGTGCGAACCACAGGGAAGGGACGAGGGGGTCCCTTCGGCTTGACTACGAGTACGAAGGCGGAGTTCCTGGCGGAGGTGGCTCAGTGCCCGCCGGGCCGAGGTTAGGGGTGACAGGCCCGTGTACCGGCTAAATCCTCCCCACTGCTTGCCCGGAGTCCCACACTTACCAAAATCCGCTTGAAGAGCGCGTTCTCCTTGGGCGGGAGGCTCACGGCCGGCATCGTTCCGGCTCCTCCCGCTGCTCCCGCCACCGCCCGGCTCGGTCAGTCTGTTTGTCCGACCGCCGCCGCCGCCGTCCCTTGGCTGCTTCAGCCTTAACTGCCCTGATCCACCGCCGCCACCAGGCCTCGAATGTCACCGCGTCGCCCAACCCGACACCCCCTTCCCCTCGTTGTCTTTTTTTCCTTTCTCACTTAATGCTGCCGCCGCCTGCCCCCCCCCCCCCACGGGTCTCCGTCGGCGGTTCACGTGGTAACTGAACAGACCGACAGAGGTAGCCAAAATGGCGGACGCGGAGGGCTTTCCCACCCGGGTCACATCTCCTAGCACGCAGGCGCGATGACCTCCTTTCCCCACCTCCTCTGTCCTAGAGATTGCTGGGAAACCTGGCGGCCGGTCGGTGGGCGGAGGCCGCGAGGGTCGCGGCAGGTCCCGCCCATCCCTTCCCTCAGAATGTCTGGGAGGCGCAGAGGGCTGGTTGGCTACGTTTTACGGCCGCCTCCAACTCAGAAATAGCCTTTCTGTTCTTTCTTGCTAGAGTGGTCCTTCATTCACTGGGTAGATTTTCCCAGCCTGTATGATCACATTTTGAGCATGAAGTGCTAAAATGCAGGCGTTCAAGAAGTTCTGCGTTTGATCGTGAAGTGCCTAATTAAGAAGCAGAGGCGGAAAGGAAAGAAGGCTTCACCCCAGGGGGACTTAGAAACAGATATGGAAAGGAGGGGCTTAATGGTGTGTGAAAACCGTGAGAGAGCTTTACCAATTAAATGGGCATGGCTGGAGTATCGGTGATTTAGTTTATTACTTAAGGTGAACCTGGAAAGATAGCTATATCCGAAGCGCCATATTTGTACTGCCAAAGAAGCATCTGAAAGTTAAAGTGTTTTATTTAGTTGGTGAATCCATACAGTAAAGAGTTAATGACTGGGTCTCCTTGGGGTAGGGAGAGTTCAGGGACATTGACTCCACTGGAGCTGGCTTAAAGCTAGTGCTTAATACTGTGTTCAATTCCCCATCACCAGAAATCTTCAAATCTTGAAAACCGGAATATCAGGCAAGGATACTAGAGAACTGCTGCAGTAGGCAAGATCGGACTAGATACCGAACGTGGCCTGTTCTGCTTAAGTGTATATAAGTGAGGAGGAGGAGGAGGATGGTTAGTTCGTTCATCTTACCTTAAGTATTTGCATATCGCTATTGCCAAAGTGCCTCTTCACAAAAAAATTAGCCATAAATAAATAAATAGCCTCCCAGTTTTAATCCTACGAAAGGGATATGTAGAGTGAAAATTCTCCCACTTCATATACTTAAGATGTTCTCTATTGACACTTGTATGTCTTAATCATTAAGTGTTTGAAATTTATAGAAATACAACATTGGGGTGCCTGGGTGGCTCAGTCAGTTAAGCGTCCGACTTCAGCTCAGGTCATGATCTCACAGTTTGTGAGTTCAAACCCTGCGTCAGGCTCTGTGCTGACAGCTCAGAGCCTGGAGCCTGCTTCGGATTCTGTGTCTCCCTCTCTCTGCCCCTCCCCTGCTCATGCTCTGTCTCTCTCTGTCTCAAAATAAATAAAAAGCATTAAAAAAAAAATAAAAAAAAGTAAAAAAATACATTTAAAAAGTCTATATATTTGTCACTCAGATTTAACAAATGTTAACATTTTGTCATTGCTTCTGATTGTTTTTTAAATAAAAATTCACGGGTACATCAGGAACCACATCCCTCTCCAGATCCTAAATTTGTTGTATAATATTCTCACGCATGGGGGCGCCTAGGTGGCTCAGTTGGTTAAGCATCCAACTCTTGTTTTGGTTCAGGTCATGATCTCACAGTTCCTGAGTTGGAGCCCCAATCAGGCTCCGTGCTGACAGTGCAGAGCCTGCTTGGGATTCTCTCTGCCCCTCCCCTGCCAAAAGTAAACAAAAAAATATTCTCATGCATCATAAATCAATAAACATATATGTAGTGATCTTCTATTTTATATTGTTTTCAACTCCTGCTCTTCTTTAACCCTCCTTGGGAATAAGAAGTGTGAGTCGAGTAAGATGTTGTCCAGAGGAAAAATCTGGGACTAGAACATTGTTTTTCTAGCTGCTAACTCAAATCCTGTCACCTTTTTCCTGGGTCATAAATAAGGTATTAGCATTCGAGTTCCGGAAATTCTTACATGGATTTCATGTAGCAGCTTCTACCAAAATATCATAGCTACTAGCTCCTGGCTGGAATTGCTTCATCAGGATTTTTCTCAAGATGGAGTTTCACCTACCGCTGCCTACTCCAAGTGTAGGGTTCCATCAGCTCTAACATGCTGAGAGGAATGTGCTTATACTTCATCACTTTCCCAAAATATACACTAGTAAAAGGATACAGGGACTAAAAGAACAAAACGGCCTTTTTCCAACAGCAGTACTGAAATTAGTAATTTGCTTACTGGTTTCTGTATGCTCTGACTAAACATAACTTCTGTTTCAACTTGTTGGATATTAGCAAAACCTGTGTCCGGACAAGCTTCTAAGGGATGATGTAGAAAGAATACCACTGTCAGGTTGCTGAGTGGACAAGAAGTTGAGAACCAACAACTGACTCAGCATATTAGTTGGGTGGTTTGCTTACTTGAGCATGAGTCCAGGAGGCTCAAACTAGGTTACAAACTATAATGTGACTCACAGATTAGCAATCTAGTTAGCCATTAGTTACATGTAAAAAAGAACCTAAAAGCATAGTACAATTATTTTGCTCTTTGGTCAATAATTTTTGGTTAAATGTTCCCCCCAATAACATTGCTAAAGAAAATATACAGAGGTGGGGCACCTGGCTGGGTCAGTCAATAACCAGCATGTAGTTAGTAAATAAGAGCATGTGGCTCTTGATCTCAGGTTGGTGATTTCAAGCCCCACGTTGGGCATAGAGCTTACTTTAAAAAAGGGAGGAAAGAGGGGTGCCTGGGTGGCTCAGCCGGTTAAGCGTCTGACTTCAACTCAGGTCATGATCTTGTGGTCTGTGAGTTCGAGCCCCGTGTCAGGCTCTGGGTTGATGGCTCAGAGCCTGGAGCCTGCTTGGATTCTGTGTCTCCCTTTCTCTCTGCCCCTCCCCCATTCTTGCTCTGTCTTTCTCTGTCTCAAAAATAAATAAATGTTAAAAAAAAATTTAAAAAAAAACCTTGAATTTAAAAAAAAAAAGGGAGGAAAGAAAGAAAAAGATTTGCTGACATTCATTGTGCTTTTAGATGGCCTTAAGTTTAAAGGATTAAAGTGTTAAAATTTATTATTTCTTTTACCTACATACATATTTTTCACAGTCTTTTAGACATCAGATTGAATTGACAATTGAATGCACAAAATCTGGCTCAATCGTGAAAGATATTTGTTGTCAATACAATGTCTTTGGTAGCCAAAAACAAGTTGTTTACAACTACCAAACACTTTCTAAGCTTCTCAAGGACCCTATAGGTTTTATGTTATAGCTGTAAAACTCAGGCATGCAGATATTAAGTAATTTGCCTAAAAATCAACAGCTACAATATGGTCTACAGGAATGGCAATTTGAACTTGACACTATGAACACCGTTCTACAGCTCATGGCCCCAGGAGACTATCCAAGCCTGTTAAGGTGGGCTAAGGAGGCTCACTAGATCTGGGGTCTGAAGACCTTAGTCTGAATCCCAACCTCCTCTGGCGGTGGGATCCTGAGCCTGAGCCAATCAGGGCACTTCCAAAATAGGAAGGTTCTCCCCACAGCGTTGTGAAGCTTTACTACGACAGTGTGTGTGAACAGACTTTTAGGAACTGTTGAGAGGTCTTTTCAAATATATTTCACCTTGGATGAGTAGCTTGCCTTCCTCGAGCTTCATCTATAAACTGAGGATAATAAGGCATATCAAGTGGTCATTGTGAAGATGAAATGAGACAATGCATGTAAACCATATGATGCATAATGCAGTGTCTGGAACACAGAATTCAATCAAAGTGCTAGTTATTACTCAACATGACACTTCATTTTCAGTTTTCTGGCTCATGTAGCAAGATTTTAGTAAATCTCTTGAGTATCTCTGGGACAGGGGCCTGAAATAAACTCTCAAAGGACAGAGAAGTGGATAAACTTCCCTTTCCCCCCTTTTAATCATTTTCTCTCTAACCTCATTTTACAGACAGAAGGCTGAGACCAGGAGTGCTAGAGTACTTGGCTACCACCGCGGTTCTCCAGAGTCAACACCTCGACGCAGCCTTGCGGCGCGGCGAGTCCCGCACTTTGTTCCGCCAGGGGGCGCTCGGCCAGGCGCCGACTCCGGGGGAGACGGGACGCGGGAAGGCGGAGCCCGGCCCGGCAAGATGGCGCCGCCCGCGTTGTTGCGCCCGTTTTTCAAGCTGCTGGCTCCGGCCAGGATCCCAAGTGGCTGTGAGTGTCCATCCTAGCTCAGGCCGACCCGACCCCCCCCCTCCCGCCCCCGTCTGCCACTCCCAGAGTGAACCCAGCCCGCAGGAGCAGGGGGCGGCTGCGGTCTGGACTCGTCCCGCAGTGACCTTCGCCGGCCTGCGTCCTGGATCTCAGCCCTGACTGAGGCTCCCCATCACCCGCCGCCGACCCTCCTCTTAATGCCACTCGACAACTCTGAACCTATTTCCTGGGCTGTTCAAGCGGGGGAAGGTAGTAGTGAAGGGAGAATTAAAAGCAATAAAACGTAAATGTTAGGGTTTTTACTACAAGGCAATACGTTATAGATTTACAGACTCTGACCCCTTTCAGCTTCAGCGCGATCAAAATTCTACGTGCGGGAGCCGGCACATGACGGACCTGACTGGCTGAAAGTTGGACTGACCTTGGGCACCTCCGTCTTCTTGTGGATCTATGTGAGTTGTTACTCCCTTAATGTCACGAGACCCCAACACAGTGGGGAGGAGAAATGTCATTGTGAGATTGTTGCCGAGCAAATCTCCCATCCAGTAGGATGTTTATATAATTGCTAATTACATATTTCTTCATCAGGGAAGTCCCAAAGACTTAAAAGAAATATTAAAGATTTCAGCGGTATTGAGAAAATATGATGAAGCCGAAACTTCTGTCATTCATCCTTAAGTAGCATGATTTTGTGATGAATGGTAGTTTTACTAAATATTAATTGCACTTTATTTCCTAACGAGGATGGAGGCTGGTTGGGTTTTATGAAGGCACTTTTTTTCAGATGCCATAGGGACAAATCATCAATGAATAAGCTATACAAATTAAATCCCACTAGACTTCCCAAACATAAGATTTTAATCGATATTTGCATAAGTACATTGTTGGAAATTGTATTTAGTGTGTTGCAGCTCCACCCCCCCCCCCCCCATGCCTTTACATGTAAAAACTCATTTAATCTTTACAGCAACACTACGTGGTAGGTAGTTTGCTGAACCCTGGTTCTCCCTGACTTAAGAGTCACACTATAGACCAAGGTGAAATACTGCCTCTGTAATTTTTTTAAAGTTGACTCAAAGTATCTGTGCTACATCAGTATTTAAAATGTTTTATTTTGTAGCTAATGAGTTTCTGGCTTCTTCCACTGCTTTCCACCTCCAACTCTTAGGTCTCTTAATTTGGGTTTTCTCATTAAAATGGCTTGTTAAGGGGCGCCTGGGTGGCGCAGTCGGTTAAGCGTCCGACTTCAGCCAGGTCACGATCTCGCAGTCTGTGAGTTCGAGCCCCGCGTCGGGCTCTGGGCTGATGGCTCAGAGCCTGGAGCCTGTTTCCGATTCTGTGTCTCCCTCTCTCTCTGCCCCTCGCCCGTTCATGCTCTGTCTCTCTCTGTCCCAAAAATAAATAAACGTTGAAAAAAAAATTAAAAAAAAAATGGCTTGTTAAGGGTCGCCTGGATGTCTCACTCAGTTAAGCATCCGACTCTTGATATCAGCTTAGGTCTTGATCTCAGAGTCGTGCGTTCAAGCCCTGCATTGGGCTCTGGAGCCAACTTAAAAAAAAAAAAAAATATATATATATATATATATATATATATATATATATATATATAATATATTTATATTTTATATTTTATTTATTATTATTTATTTATTAATATAATTTATATTTATATATTTTATATAAAAATATATATTTATATATAAAATGTATATATATATATAATATATAAAATGGTTTGTTGACATGGGAAGGAGTAAGAGATGTTGAAAGTCATTTACAACTTAACAACTATAGTAACTAATCCTTTTTACAATAATATTTGTTACAATGAAATTTTAAAGTTTTCCCCAAAAAGCTTGATTGCTGCTGAGAACTCTGATTGAAATTGGATCTTTGACTGCAACAAATGTCACCCTGTATCAACCATTGTTTTGATATTATGTTGCATTCTGTTAGACAGTGGTTTTAAGAAAGTGTCTATCTCCTGTGACATCTAATTAATACACATATAGTTGAGGGATGGAGTTGATCATTCACTGAAGTATCAGACTTCTACGGTTAGAAGTATAACACACCCACCAACCAACCTGGACCTCATTTAAGAACTCAGTTCTGGTTGGTTGTGTTGGTTTAGCTCCTCTATGGTAAGTTATTTATTATATTAATTACCCCCTGAATGAAATAACTTATTTGGCAGAAGTTGAATTTAAGCTTGTAAGGGCTGCTGTCTTCAAATTTAGCATGCTAGATGGAAGTCAACAAGTATATGCCATTCATAGTTTTTGGGCTTTTGTATCTCTTAGTCTTTCATTTTTAACTAGAATAGTTGTAATTCTTTTTTGCTTTTCCAACCTGTGTAGAAAAACAAATCCAGGCCCCAGTGCCCCATGCCTTCCCCAAACCCTAGAATAGTTGTAAATTCTTTTAACCTATTCTTATTTCTCTTGTATACCTCTTATATACCAAATATAAGTATCATTAATTAGCCTCTTCTTTTAAGTTGCCAGGAAGATTACATTTCTAATTTTAATTGTTACCTACTCTAGCTCATCAAACAACATAATGAAGATGTTTTAGAGTATAAAAGAAGAAATGGGTTGGAATAAACTATTGAAATACTAATACCGTAAGTATGCAATTTTATAGGATTAATAAATTATGCAAGTTAATTTGGCCTCTTTTTAAATAGTGTATTTTGGTTGTTTTTTAATTGGGTTGATACATTTTTTTAAGTATTTAAGATTTTTGTTAATGTTTGTTTTGAGAGAGAGAGTGTGCACACGCACGAGAGAGCACGCAGGGGAGGGGCAGAGAGCAAGGGAGAGAGAGAATCCCGAGTAGGCTCTGTGCTGTCAACACAGAACCCGATGCAGAGCTGTCTCACAAACTGTGAGATCATGACCTGAGCCAAAATCAAGAGTCAGGGCCAGGTGCCCCTATTCTTTTTTGTTTATTTTATTTTAGCAATCTCTACACCCAAGGTGAGGCTCGAACTCACAACCCCAAGATCAAGGGTCAGATCCTCCTCTAACTGGGCCAGCCAGGTGTCCCTGTTGGGTTTACATTTTTTAGCACCTATATTCCTGTCTGTGACAAATTTTTGAATTTTAATACCTTACCTCAAGTGTCTCTCAGCATAATCATTTTTAATCATTATGCTTTGACTATGTTCAAAGAACATTGTGTTAGAGAATGAAACCAAAATCATATTTTTTATTACATCATAGTCCTGAAGACACAAGTTACCACTATTCTTGTATATATTTTTTTTTTTTAATTTTTATTTATTTTGAGAGAGAACAGGCATGCAAGTAGGGGAGGGACAGAGAGAGGGGGGAGAGAGAATTCCAAGGAGGCTCTGCATTGTCAGTGCAGAGCCTGATGCGGGGCTTGATCTCATGAACTGTGAGATCATGACGTGAGCCCTAATCAAGAATCTGACACTTAACTAACTGAGCCACCCAGGTGCCCCTTGTGTACATCTTATCTATTTATCATATACAACACTTGAGTGTAAATTCCATGAGAACGGAAACCTTGTCTATTTTATTAATCATGATGTACTCAGCAAATTGCCCAGTGCCTGGGCCTAGTGGGAATTTAATATTTGTAGAATGGATGAATATATATGGGCAGTAGACTGGTGAATCTTTTACCATATGACCATTTCATTATGATTGTCATTACAACTAACACCCAATTGGACAGTTCCTGATAAAATCTGTCTATGAACAAGATACTATACTCTGCATGCTCTGTGATTTAAAAAAAAAAGGGGGGTGAGTTTATTTTATATGTCAATATATATATGTATATACATAGTATATTTCTGAAAATCCTTTTAAAGAAATTCTGTATTAATCCTTTTATAAAATGAAAACACAAATCTCAACTTTCATGGATTAGGTTGATCAAAGTAAGTAACATATTCACTTGATAATAAAATAGTAAATACTAGCATACACTTTTTAAAAATATTTAACAACTCTCAAACTCAGCTCTTTAGGGTTTGATAATCCAAATTTTTCACTTTTTTTCCTATTGGTATCACCTTGCTGTCACTACTTTAGTCAGCCAATCAAGAGATAAGAATAAAATAGATATTTAAATCAAGATGCTTTTGCTACTTTCTTATAGGTCACATAAAATATTTTTTGCTAGGGGCGCCTGGGTGGCTCAGTCAGTTAAGCGTCTGACTTTGGCTCAGGTCATGATATCATGGTTCGTGAGTTTGAGCCCCTCATTGGGCTCTGTGTTGACAGCTCGGAGCCTGGAGCCTGCTTCTGATTCTGTGTCTCCCTCTCTCTCTGGCCCTTCCCCTCTCGAGCTCTGTCTCTCTCTCTCTCAAAAATAAATAAACATTAAAAATATATATATATTTTGCTAAAACTTAAGTAAAATGAAGGGTTGATACTCTTTGCGGATTTGTTTTCTAGACTTTCCAAGATGCTCTAAGGTGAATTATTCAGAATGGTCTAATTTTAATATTATTTCTGCTGGTTAATGCTATAGTTTTCATTTTTTTCTCTTCATTATAGGTATGCTTCATATAGTGATTATACCAGTTCCTTTGGATTCACCAATCTGTTGAGTTGTAAACATGAGAGAAAAAGTTATATGTGAATGTATGTCAAATCAGCATTTGTTTGCATCATTAAATGAAAAAAATAAAAAAACTTCTGTGTTCTTCAGATTATATATGTTGTAACAATATGTCGAAAATGTCAGTTCTAGGGTATGTTATTAGAAATATTTTTATGTGGAAAGTACCATCTGATAACAGGGCCAGTGGTAATTAAGAACACATTGGTAAGAAAACTTACTTATTAAGGAGATAGATTAAAAAATCACTGCTGAAGGATTTATTCCTTATATCAACTTTTTAAAAAATAATGTGTATTTATTTTTGAGAGGGAGAGAGAGACAGACAGAGAATCTGAAGTAGGCTCCAGGCTCCGAGCTGTCAGCACAGAGCCCAATGTGGGGCTTGAATCCCCGAACCGTGAGATCATGACCTGAACTGAAGTCTGGCACTTAACTGACTGAGCCACCCAGGCACCCTTCCTTGTATCAACTTTTAATTTCAAAAATTCTTAAGTGTCAGGGTGATAGAACTACTTTATTACTCAATACAGAAGAGCCCAAATACTGTTTTCTTCTGGAAGAGCCATTCTGGTAGGGTTTGTTCTGACTCTCTTTCCTTAAATTTGAATGATTGTCATTTGGGTGACTTCTGTACTCTCCACTTATGACAATGCAGTTGTTGTCCCTTTTTATAATATGACTTAGCAAACTCCTGACTGTTTAAGCAAAGGAGGAAGGGGAGGGATATTTATTAGGCACAAAATAAGATACATTTCATTTATCTTACATCAAAACCCTTTCTTGTGGGAAAAACAAAAACAAAAAACACCTTTCTTGTGTATCAGTTAATGATTTATCAGTTGAAATTTATATATATGCCACTTCATTAACTTGTGATTTAAACAGTGTACCATACATTTAAAAATTCATTTTTCATTGGGGCGCCTGGGTGGCGCAGTCGGTTGAGCATCCGACTTCAGCCAGGTCACGATCTCGCGGTCCGGGAGTTCGAGCCCCGCGTCGGGCTCTGGGCTGATGGCTCAGAGCCTGGAGCCTGTTTCCGATTCTGTGTCTCCCTCTCTCTCTCTGCCCCTCCCCCGTTCATGCTCTGTCTCTCTCTGTCCCAAAAATAAATAAACGTTGAAAAAAAAAATTTAAAAAAAAAAATTCATTTTTCATGTCTCTATATTGATGTTAAATGGAGAGACTTACTGTGTTATAATTTTGTGTATGTTTTGGGCTGTTGCCAACATTTATTCTTGGGAATTCATGGCCTAATATCTTTGGAAATCACTTCTGAACATAAATTCAGAGTTAACATTATTTCAGATTAGTTACTTGATGCAATCAGTAAAAGACCAGATACAATAGTTACTATCAACTTTTGGTAGTTTGGAGTCCTAGCTGATAGAGCTGGAAAGGACCTTTAGGGGTTATATAGACAAATCTCGTAATTTTACAGATGCAGACACCAGAGGTGAAGAGAGATACATTCAATGGCACTGTAGCAGATAGAATAATGGATCCCCAAAGATGACTATTGCCTACTCTTTGGAATCTGTATTAATGTAAGATTATATGGCAAAGAGGAATTAAGATTACAGATGGAATTAAGTTTGCTAATCAGCTGACACTTAGGGAAATTATCCTGGATTAGTTGGTTGGGCCCAATGAAATCACAAGGTTCCTTATAAGCAGGGCAGGGGGGCGGGGGGGGGGGGGGGGAAGGCACAGGAATGTGTAATTGATGTGATACGAGAAAGACTCAGCTGACCATTCCTAGCTTTGAGGGTGAAAGTCCTAGACTTTGGGTCTAAGAGCCAAAGAATGGAAAAGTCAAACAAATTCACCCCTGAAGCCTCCAGAAAGGAACACAGTCCTGCTGACACCATGATTTTTAGCCCAGTTAGAGCTGTGTTGGGTTTCTCACCTGAAAAAACTATAAGATAATAAATTTGTGTTGTTTTAAAACACTTTGTTATAGCAGCAGTAGGGAACTAACATTGTCACATGGTAATAGAAACCACGGTCAGGTATCAGGGAACGTTCCACTAAAAGAAACGCTTAAAAATTCACCTCCCAAAAGGGAATAGAAGACTTTAAGACACTTGAAATTCCAGAAACTGATGACCTTAGTTGGAAATAATAAACAATATCAACCATATGTCAGGCCTTGCAAATCTGGCTACTTTGTGTGGACTTTCACCTTGACTATGCCTGTATGACTCCAGGGGGAGCCATTCCTGAAGACCAGGGCTATCCCAGAGAATTTTTCTGTATTGATGGAAATGTCCTGTCTGCTATCCAATATAGTAGCCACTAGTCCCATGTGACTATTGGGCATCTGGGATGCAATTAATGTGACTGAATTTTAAATATTTAATTTTCATTAAATAGCCACATGAGGCTGGTGGCTGCTTTATTGGATAGCACAGATGTAAATTATTCTTTGGCTAACCTAGAGTTGTGCACATAGTGATACTGGTGAAAATGCTTTCTAAGTTAAATATTGAAACCTAACTCAAACTATGTTAAACTAAAAAAAGGTTATGAAGATACAGAGTGACTCAGACACCAAGAACAGGAATGCACCTGGGCCAGGAATAATGGATCTGGAACTCAGATGTTATCAAGACTCTTGTTCTTAGCCCTGCTGTCTGTGTGTCTGTTTTCTTTGCACAATTTTGTTTTCTAACTCAATCCACATTGTAAGGGGCCATAGTCAATAGTTCCTAGATTTACATCTTAGTTCAAGAGTGTAGCTGGATTGAACAAGAATAATTCTGATTCTAAATTCCTAAGAGGATCTTTGGTCAAATGATGGTTTCTTTAGTAATGATGTAAGAGATCCATTAAAAAAAAACAAAAAGGGGCGCCTGAGTGGCACAGTCGGTTAAGCATCCGACTTCAGCCAGGTCATGATCTCGCGGTCCGTGAGTTCAAGCCCCGCGTCGGCTCTGGGCTGATGGCTCGGAGCCTGGAGCCTGTTTCCGATTCTGTGTCTCCCTCTCTCTCTGCCCCTCCCCCATTCATGCTCTGTCTCTCTCTGTCCCAAAAAAAAAAAACACACACAAAAAAAAACGTTGAAAAACAAGCAAACAAACAAAAAAGATGCAGGGGTGCCTGGGTAGCTCAGTCAGTTAAGCATCTGACTCTTGATTTCAGATCAGGTAAGGATCTCACAGTTCATGAGATTGAGATTGAACCTACGTCAGGCTCCAGGCACTGTGCAGTGATAGTGTGGAACCTGTTTGGGATTTTCTCTCCTCCTCTCTCTCTGCCCCTCCCCTGTTTGGCTCCCTCTCTCAAAAACAAAACAAAACAACAAACAAACAAACAAAAAAAACAGACAAAATCCTTTGTCAAATACCATCAAGTTTTTTATTAGGTCAATATCAGGTAGACATTTTCTCAGATTTAGTATCTGTGGGGTAGTTATTCACTTATTCATTTATTATTTTTTTTAGTTTTTTTAATGTTTATTTATTTTGAGAGAGAGAGAGAAGGCGAGGGAGAGCATGAGCAGAGGAGGGGCAGAGGGAGAGAGAGAATCCCAAGTAGACTCTGTGCTGTCAGTGCAGAGCCTGTTGTGGGGCTTGAATTCACAAGCCATGAGATCACGACCTGAGCCAAAATCAAGAGTTGGACGTTCAACCTACTGAGCCACCCAGGTAATCCGCATTCATTTATTTTTAAGTAAGCTCTACACCCAATGTGGGGCTTGAACTCACAACCCCAAGATCAAGAGTTGCATGCTCTTCTAACTGAGCCAGCAGGTGCACCTAAATTCTTTAAGTTGCCATGGAAAGAACAGGCTATATAAATTTAGTTGCAAGTGTAGGAAATTATAGGTTAAATTGTGTCCCCCTAAAAGATATGTTGTAGTCCTAACCCTCAGTATATCAGAATGTGACCTTATTTGCACGATCTCGCGGTCCGTGAGTTCGAGCCCCGCATCAGGCTCTGGGCTGATGGCTCAGAGCCTGGAGCCTGTTTCCGATTCTGTGTCTCCCTCTCTCTCTGCTCCTCCCCCATTCATGCTCTGTCTCTCTCTGTCCCAAAAATAAATAAACGTTGAAAAAAAAATTAAAAAAAAAAAAAAAAGAATGTGACCTTATTTGGAAATAAGGTGGTTGCAGCTGTAATTAGTTATGATCTTCATACAGGAGTGGACCCTTAATCCAATATGACTGCTATATCTATGAAAAGAGACACAGACACCGGGGTGCCTGGCCGGCTCAGTTGGAAGAGCATATGACTCTTGATCTCAGGGTTGTGAGTTCAAGCCCCACATTGGATGTAGAGATTACTTAAAAATAAAATCTTAAAAAAAAAAAAGGAAGAACAGACACAGATACACAGGGAAAAAACAGCCATGTAATGATGGAGGCAGAGATTAGAATCATGCATCTATAAGCCAAGGATTATCAGCAAACTCAGAAGCTAGAAAAGGCAAGGAAGTCTTCTCCCCTACAGGTTTCAGAGGGTGTGTGACCCTACTGACACCTTGATTTCAGACTTGGAGTGCACCAAACTGTGAAAGAATCTATTTTTGTTGATTTAAGCCATCCAAATTTGTAGTAACCTGTTTCAGTAACCTAAAGAAAATTACACAGAAGTGTGAGGGAATCTCATGTTTATTTTACCACAGATGAGAGAGTGAGTAGACGGGGAGTGTACTGAGTGACCTCCAAGAATAATTTAAGTATTTACTACCTTGATTACCTTTCCCTTTCATTTCATCTAAATGTTTTAGGCCATCAAAAGGGTGTTTATCTGCCAATTTGTCTCCCTAGATATTCTTATAAATTGTTTCACTTTATATTGATCTGTTGAAAGTACAGATTATAGCCTAAGAATTTGGTGTTCAGAAAAGCAAAGGTGTGGGGTGCCTGGGTTGCTCAGTCAGTTATGCGTCCACTTGGTTTCCACTCAGGTCATGATCTCAGGTGCGTGGGATCGAGCCCCTCCAGCTGGTGGAGGGGCTTTTGGTGGAGCCCAGGAAATCACTCAGTCTTTGAAGATTGCTTTTTAATTTATAACACTTAAGCCTTGAATAAGTATGATTAATATTCCAGTAGACGACCCTTAACAGAATGTTTTCAAGACTAGTATCTTCTTTGTCAACAGTCACAATTAGATGGAGTCCATATAATTACAATTAATTATAGGAAGTCATGGAGTCTCACAATTGGACTCCATCTAATTGTGATTAGATAGTAAGCCAAATTATCCCTGACCCTTGATTCTTGTTTTCCCAGCCAGACCAAGAAAAATGTCAAGGATGTGCTCAAGGGCAGCATTATAAACAGTGTGACTTAACAGCTGGGAAATTATTGTCTGAGCATTTCAGAGTGTTCTATAGTGAAGACCTGTGTTAAAATTCTCTTGCATTTGGGAGGAACAGCTTGCCACAGAATAAATTTGACAACCCATGCACATGTCCTCTCCAGGGAAATGTTTCATCATGATGTGAAAAGAGTTTGCCACCAAAATGGAAAGCCACGTATTCTGCAGGAGCAGTAGAGTGAGTAGAAAATTCCCTTCGATCCAAGAGGCATTGAGCTTGGGGCACCTGTTTGGTTTAGTCAGTGGAGTATGCTGCTTTTAATCTCGGGGTTGTGAGTTTGAGCCCCACTTCAGGGCACAGTGCTTACTTGAAAAAAAAAAAAAAAAGAGGAAACAAGAAGCACTGAGCCTTTAGCTAAGATGGATAAGGATCTGGAGAGTGGCATGGTTTATCTACAGCTCTTGCCTTTCCCAGCTGGGATGGCCACATCCAGCCTAAAGAACACGATAATCTCCCCACTAGATCTTGCCAAATAATAAGAGAGTGGTATACAATAGATCCTGTCGTGTGTGCATTGAAAGACAGCAGAATATGGTAAAGGTAAAGGAAGCCTTGAGCTCTAACTTGGGCTAGAACTCAGAATCTACCACTGCTCCTCCCAAATAGCTGAGTATGTTTCGTACCTAATGTGCATTAGAGCTCACATCAACCCTATGAATAAAGGAACTGTCCACATTTTACTCAAATCAGGAAAACACCAGGTATCTGGCTCCCAAACTCATGCTCTTTTTTTTTTAATTTAATTTTTTATTTTTTTAAATTTACATCTAAGTTAGTTAGCATATAGTGCAACAATGATTTCAGGAATAGATTCCTTAGTGCCCCTTACCCACTTAGCCCATCCCCCCTCCACAATCCCTCTAGTAACCCTGTTTGTTCTCCATATTTATGAATCTCTTCTGTTTTGTCCCCTCCCTGTTTTTATATTATTTTTGTTTCCCTTCCCTTATGTTCATCTGTTTTGTCTCTTAAAGTCCTCATATGAATGAAGTCATATGATTTTTGTCTTTTCTCTAATTTCACTAAGCATAATACCCTACAGTTCCATCCACGTAGTTGCAAATGGCAAGATTTCATTCGTTTTGATTGCCGAGAAATACACCATTGTATGTATGTATATATACCACATTTTCTGTATCCATTCATCCATTGATGGACATTTGGGCTATTTCCATACTTTGGCTATTGTTGATAGTCCTGCTATAAACATGGGGGTGCATGTGTCCCTTCGAAACAGCACACCTGTATCCCATGGATAAATGCCTAGTAGTGCAATTGCTGGGTCGTAGGGTAGTTCTATTTTTAGTTTTTTAAGGAACCTCCATACTGTTTTCCAGAGTGGCTGCACCAGCTTGCATTCCCACCAAACTCATGCTCTTAACCACAGTATTATACTACCTCAGTTTTTTCTCACAGGTGATAAAAGGATAATCAACATTATCCCAATATCCTTTGGGACTGTTAGGATGAACTACAAAAGTAGATGTGACAATACTCTGGGAAAAGCTTCAAAAGTCCTATATATGTGTGTTATTCTTGCATTGTTTAAACCAGTTGGTTTGCAGTGTTAAAACTAGTTTGGTTTTAACAAACCCCTTAATTACATTTATTATTAATATCTGATCAGAGATTTCTGTGCCATCATTGGCCCCATTGATAGTGGACTTGGTAGCTACATCTAAGAAAAGATGCTGGTTCTGTGTCTCATTTATCTGCAACTAAAACATCTATGTGACAGCAGAAATTTTATCTTATTCATTGGATAATGCCTTGGAACAGTGCCTTGTGAAATAAATTATAACCAATCTCCAGCATCTAGTATAGTCCCTAGCATCTTGTAAGCACTTTGACAGACACTTACAGTTTGACTGAGATTGGATGGATACTATGCAACCTGGGGGTGATGCAGAAGACCTCAGACTATACCCAGACTCTGAGTATACAACTGGATTCTGAAGAGGAGGCTGGAACAGTGTCCTGAGAACCACCATCATTTATAGTTGATGAAAGAATCCTTTTTCAGGGGAGCCTCCAACACATTAAATGACAGTACAATGCATGCATTAATTCATTTAGATAGCTAACCCCTAGTTGCCAGAGAATGTGTACTTGATGCTGGTCAAGGTAGTAAGTGCACTCACCTGCATTTTGCTACTTTCAGGACTACCAATTTTTTGGTGGAGTCCTAGCCCCTTCTTGTGCTGCTTGGAAATCTAAATTTGATCTCTCAACTACAGGTTACCTAATTGCTCTTATTAAGTGTTTAATCACTAGGGATAACTAGCTGCTCTGAGTATCAAAAACCCAGTTCTGACTTTGTATTCTTCAAGTGAGAGTATGTTAAATATTACTAGAGTTGGGTGCAGAAGTAGAGTCTCTGAGGAGTGTTTATTCAAATAGCAAATGAGCAAATGTGCCTGTAACATGCAAAAGAACTTGAAACTAGAAGAACTACGATCATGTCCTTTATTTTTTAATTCATGACCATCAGTCCCTGGACATTCCTCCCTACCACCAAGCCATTTGCTAAAGGTAGTAATTACCATCTTCCTCAGAGGGTTGAAATGAGAACTAAAGGAGATAATATATGTGCAAGTGCTTTATAAACTATCAAGTGCCAAACATATATTAGGGAACATTATAAATATCTTTTTTAAATGTTTATTTATTTATTTTTAAGAGAGAGCGAGCAAGAGCAAGGGAGGGGCAGAGGGATAGGGAGAGAGAGAATCCCAAGCAGGTTCTGTGCTGTCAGCAAGGAGGCCATTGTGGGGCTGGATTTCATAAACCTTGAGATCCTGACCTGAGCTGAAATCAAGAGCCGAATGGATGCTTAACCGACTGAGCCACCCAGTGATCCAATGAGGGATTATTATAGTGGGAAACATGTCTTCACAAAATTAATCATTTAGAAAATTCTATAAGCATAAATTACTGGTTTCCATATTCAAATCATGACAAATTCTTGTAGCCACAATGAGGCAAGAAATTGAAATCTGGGGCAAGAAACTAATAGTTCAGCGTTTTTGGTTCATATGGAAATACCAATTTCACATCCAAGAGAGGAATATACAGCATTTTTGGACTTTGTATTTAAGGTCTCTGTAACAGTGAATTGCCTGGAGATTCAGCTATTGCCTGGGAATTTTCTTGGGATTCTGAACATCACCCACTGCACTGATGGAAGGCTGAGGCTACTCCTCGCTCCGTCTCCAGGAAACTTCCCGCTAGCCTTTCCACTCCTGGGGAAAGCTAACGGACTGTGTGACTTAAAATGGGCTCAGATATCACCCCGCATGATAAACCAGATCCATCTTACGACGCGAATCCCTAAACATTTCCAGCCTGTTCTGTGGAGTTCCACTCATTGGAACAATACGGGGCAGGCAGGTGATGGTGACTTCCCGGTTTCCGATCCCTTGTCTAAGAAGGCGCGACCAGCTAGCTTCCGAGACCCGGGAGAAAGCAACAGTCTGGAGATTGGGTTGGGGGAGGAAGAAGCGCCAGAACAGCAGCTTCCCAGCTCCCCGGGCCCGCGCGGAGGCGCTGGGAGGGGGTCTGCGCTCCTCCCCGGGGCGGGGCTCGCCGGGGCTCCCGCGCCTGGCACCGCGCGCTAGGGTGCAGAGTCTGCAGCGCGGCGGGCAGTGGGCGCGATGTATCTCCGTAGGGCGGTCTCCAAGACCCTGGCGCTGCCTCTGAGGGCGCCCCCCGGCCCCGCGCCACTCCGGAAGGACGGTGAGTGCCGCGCCGGCCCGGGCGTCCAAGCTTGCAGAGGACAGGCTCCTTGCGCGCGGATTTTGAGGCGCCCGCGTACCCGCCAGCACCCAGTGGGCCCAAAGAGGCTCGAGCTGCAGAAGCCAGGGGTTGAGGAAAGGGGGGAGGAATTGAGGAAAGGCGCGGGGAAGACGCCCCGAAGCTCTTGAAGACTTTGGGAGTAGGGGGCCTTCCCAGAGCGGCTTCTGAATGCGGAGTAGGCTTCCTGGGTTCGAAATCTTGATCTTGGGCAAGTGATTTAATCTCACTTTCCTCATCTCTAAAATGGGGACAATAATGGTTGTGAGTTTTAATGAGTTAGTGTGTGGTTAAAAGCGCTTCGAGAAGTGCCTGGCTGACGTACGCATAGCTTGCTCTTTTTGTTAGAATAGGGACCAGTGCGCTCTCCACCTACGTGAGGAAGCGGAGGAACAGTTGGGTAGATGGACGCTCATCTGCGAGCCCCGCAGGGCGGGGCGGGGGTTGGGGAGTGCGGGCGCAGTAAATGTTGGGTAAATGCTCCTGAGTAAGTAAACTAAAGGCTTGTCCGGGGCTCGGCAGCCTGAACCCCGAGAGCCTTCGAAGCGCTTTCCTTCGGGGCGGCACGGACACCTGGAGCTATCCAGCTGCTCGGCTCTGTCGCTGCAGTGTCCGTCACCTTTAGATCTGGGGACGCTAGGGAAGAGGGAGCGTCTTCAGAAATTTCCTAAAGGGGACGTTTAGGCGTGAGCTGGAAGCTTCTTAACTAAAACTTGACTTACACGAGAGCGCCTATTCTAGTGCCTGGAACGTTGTAGGTGCTTACTGAGTGTGAGCATGCGTGTTTTCCCTCCTGCAGCCCGCGGCCCCCGGCCCGGCTTTGCGCTCCGGCGCAGCTCAGCGCCCGCCGCTCTTCCCGCACCTCCTCCGTCTCCTTCCCGTCCCGCATAGCCCGGCGGCTTTTAGATAACCTCTTGGGAAGTTCTTACTTCCCCCTGCACTTCGCCTCACTTCCTGAGGCTTGTCAGGTAGTTTTAGCCCAGAACGCGCATTGGTGCCCGAGAAAGAGAGAAACACTCCTGCGGAAAATTCCATGGGCCGATTCCCCTCCCTCCCCTGGTTAGGCCCGAGGTGGTGATGGTCGTGGGAAGGGAGGAAGGTCTGTCCAGCTAGCTTTATTTTTCTCTTAAAATACTGGTGGGAAGAAGCTGCATCACAAGTCACAGAAATAAGGCATCTTCGTTTTCCTTGATCTTTATACCGAAATACAGCAATTTTTTGTCACTGACGAAATAGAATCCATTAATTTTAAGCTTCTGAAGATAAGGAGGCCGTTGTGACCGGGAGGTGGGGTGGGGTGGGGTGGGGAGAGAGAGGAGTCCCCTGACCGTGGCCTTCTTCGGCGTTATCTCCCGCACCCACCACCGTCATCAGGCACAAACATACGCACCTCTTTTGTTAGCTGCGCGTTTCAAATAATTTCCGCCTCAACTTGGGGTAAGGGAAAAAGTAGGTTAAAAATTCTAAATCGGCAGTTAGCAATACTGGTTGTAGCAGCACTGATCTTATTCTAATTTTCATCTCATTCCTTTTTGTGTAACACTGATTTGTTTATGTATTTTAAGAAATATTATTGACTGGAAATTTGGCTTTAGTCACGGACATTAACCTTTTATTGGTACTTTCTGTTTTGTTGAAAAATAAAACTTTCAGTTTTATCGAAGGGTCAAATTTTAGCGTGCCTCATCAAATTTTGTTGTCTGGCTTTTGCTTTTAAAACATGTAACTCTTAATGAGTAAATAATTTGGGTTTGTAAAAGATCATTGGAAGGAACACAGAAAGGCAAAAGAGAAGTCATCTGTAATCCAACCACTCAGTGAATACCACCATTTAAGTTTTAGTATATATAATGCTCCAGACTTTTCTTCCTCTTACATTTTTTTTTTCTTACCCACATTGCTTCTAGGAACTGAGATATATACGAACTGTATAGATTATTCTGTTATAACTTCATTTCATATATTGTAAATATTTTCTCATGTAAGTAAATATTCTTCTGCAAAGCTTCTAATATCTTTCACATTGTATGGATATGCTCAAATTTAATCTTTATTAAATATTTATTTCATATTTCATTGCTCTTTTATTATTTTTAAAATTTATTTTGAGAGAGAGAGAGAGAGAGAGAGAGAGCAAGCAGGTGAGGGGCAAAGAGGAGAGACAGAATCCCAAGCAGGCTCCACACCATCAGCACGGAGCCTGATGCGGGGCTTGAACTCACAAACCATGAGTTCATGACCTGAGCTGAAATCAAGAGTTGGATGCTTAGCAGACTGAGCCACCCAGGAGCCCCATTACTCTTTTAAAGAGCTGTCATAATTGTATTTGTGTTTAAGTCTTTTCTCAAATCCCTGATTTTCTTCTTGCTTCATATTTAAAATGATTTTTTGATATATTTTCCAATTACTTATTTTTATTTATGTAATCTCTACACCCAACGTAGGGCTCAGATTCACCACCCGGAGATCAAGAGTTGCATGCTCTTCCAACTGAACCAACCAGGCGTCCCTAATCTTCTTAATATGTTGTCTGTCTGGTTGTCAGCTATGGAAGCTACATATTCCCTACTTAATAACAGATGTATGTTTAAACCAACAAAAGCCCCACTACAAGTCAAAGCCATAATCTCTTATGATAACCTCCTTGGGTACATTTTTGTGGAAAAAATATTTTTCCAGGAGAAGGTCATTTATATCTAAACTAAAAATACACATACAAAATCTTTCCAATACTGCTACTACAAAAGTTGATAATCAGTGCAAATGTCTTAAGACTTACCCTCTGCAAATCAAAACTTCTTACTAGTCCTCATACTCTATGTCAGGCCACTTCCAGTTACTTTGCACTTTCCCAGTCATACAGCTCTCCTGCTTTTGCACGCCGTGCCGTGCCTTCTGCCTCCAGTGCAGTTTTCTCTTCCCTTATTTATCTGACCATCTCCTCTACTTTCCTTCAAAGTCCAGGTCATCTCTTTTCAAGTAGCTCTGTGAGCTACTTGAGGCTAGGGACCTTGTAGATCTTGTTCACAGTTATATCCTTAACGACGCTAACAATGCCAAAGACATAGGAGGTGCTCAGCTGTATTTGTTGAATGAATACATGTCTCTACTTTTTTATCTTTAAGGAATTTGAGCTATATGAACCTTAAGCTCTTTCTAGCTTTGAGTCTATTATAAACATTTTAATTCCAGAGCATATGGCATATACAAGTTTTAGCACTACAGAGTAAGTATTTTTAAACATAATAATACAGGAACTTTATCTATTTCTATTAGTTTGTACAGAATTGTAGTTTCATTTCAAACATGACCTTTTTGCAACTTGTCTTAAAAAGCTTATATCTGCCCATCTTTAAAGGCTTTACGTTGGAAAAATTAAGATTTTTTTCCTACCTATACATTTTAAATATTACAGATTTATAGAAATGTGTTGGATTTCAACATGTTTTACTTAGCATGTAAATTTTAAGTACAAATATATTTAATTCGTTTTTTTGGAAGAATGATCTTTTCCAATGAATCCTGTGGTGGAGTACATACAGCAAATGAATTTCTTTTGCATCTTGTTTGTTAAAATCGGTCAGTGCTTTTGTCACTTCTCCTTACCCACGCCTGCACTCCTTCCAAGAAAAGCATGATGCTAAGCATAAAGCTGACAGGTTTCATAAGTACTTAATCAAATTAGATTGGGAAAATGTCAAATGGAATTACTACCCTACCTTGTAATACTGTATTCCCTTAAGCTAAAATCACTTGATGTTAGTAGATTCTAAGTTCACTGAAGGGGAAAATTTTTTTAAGATATAATTATTTTAAATAGTTTTGCGTAACTGGTGGAGCTAACTGTGTTTAAACTTGTTTTCCTAGCATCTCTTCGCTTGATGTCGTCTAACAAATTGCCTGGATCATCTGGATCAAATATGATCTATTATCTGGTTGTAGGTGTCACAGTCAGTGCTGGTGGATATTATGTAAGTGTTTAAATAAACAAAATATTCAGGAATTCATATATTTTACAACCTGTGGTAAAACTCAAAGCATTGTCAAGGTCAGGGCACGGGATTAATTAAATATATAAGATTATGAAGATTTTTTTAAGTATGAAATCACCATTTCTTAATACTGCCAAGTATAGGTGACTTTCTATAAAAATGATGTTATAAATACTAATAAGGGGCGCCTGGGTGGCTCAGTAGGTTAGGTGTCCGACTTTGGCTCAGGTCATGATCGCACAGTTTGTGAGTTCGAGCCCCACATCATGCTCTGTGCTGACAACTCAGAGCCTGGAGCTTCCTTCAGATTCTGTGTCTCCCTCTCTCTCTGACCCTCCCCCACTCACATTCCATCTCTCTCTCTCTCTCTCTCTCTGTCAAAAATAAACATTAAAAAATTTATAAATACTAATAATAATAAATGATATTTGAGTGTTTATCATATGACAGACTCAAGGCCCATTTAGTAATTAGTGATTCTATAAGGTAGGTACTACTGTTACATTTAACAAGAACTATTTTGAAAGATTAACTTAAAACAAATAGACTATTTTTTAGAGCATTTTAGGTTCACAGGAAAATGAACAGAAAGTAGAGAGTTCTCATACCTCCGCCCAGCCCTCCTCCCATCAACAATCTCACATTAGTGTGGTACATTCGTTACAACTGCTGAGTCAATATCAAAACATTACTGTTAACTAAAGTGTTTTGTGTACATTAGGGTTCACTCTTGGTATTGTACATTCTTTGAGCTTGGACAAATGTATCATGATATATATCCACCATTAATGGTATCATACAGAGTAGTTTCACTCCCCTAAACATCCCCTGTGTTCACCTATTCATTCTTTCCTCCCCCATTCTTTTTTACTGTCGCCATAGTTTTTATTAATTTTATATATCTTTATACATTTTCATTATTTTTAAAAAAATATTTATTCATACATTTTTATTAACATTTTTTTACATTTATTTATTTTTGTGAGACAAAGAAAGAGTGTGAGTGGGGGAGGGGCAGAGAGAGAAGGAGACACAGAATCTGAAGCAGGTTCCAGGCTCAGCTGTGAGCACAGACCCCAACGTGGGGGCTCGAACCCAGGAACCGTGAGATCGTGACCTGAGCTGAGATCAGACATTCAACCAACGGAGCCACCCAAGCACCCCATATTCATACATTTTTTTTAAGATTCCAAATAGGGGTACCTGGGTGGCTCAGTCGGTTAAGCATCCGACTCTCGATTTTAGCTCAGGTCACCATCCCATGGTCTGTGAGCTTCAGGCCCATGTTGGGCTCCGCACTGACATTGTGGAGTCTGCTTGGGATTCTCTTTCTCTCTGTCTCTCTCTGTCTCTCAATCTCTCAATCTCTGTGCCCCTTCTCTGCTGCTGCACGCTATCTCTCTCAATAAATAAATGAAAGAAAAAAAATAAATAAATATTTAAAATAGACAATGTAAAATGAAAAAAAAAATATTTTCCTCCCAGGGAACCACTGTGAAACAAAGCTTTTAATAGTGTGACTTTGGAGCTAAAATGATGGAATAATTGTGCTTTAAATAAGATAAATCTGTATGAATCATTTTGCCATAAATTTTCTAAATCAAAATTTAATCTTCATTTTGAATAAAAGTAAAATAAATATAAATTCTTCAGAAATTCTAAGAGTACACAATCACTACATTTTGGTTTGACCCTACAGAAATATGCATAAAGGGATTTTTAGTCATAACTAGGAACAGTTTGAAGGATTATGTAAACGGCCAAACCAAAATACTTCCTCTAATCTTCAGAATTTTGAGAGCCTCGAGAAACCAGGAAACTTCAAACATGCACTTATATTATTGTCCTCCACTGATCTGTCAGCTTTCACTCATACCCAGATTCCTTTCCTTCCGCTATCTTTCTACTGCTTAATGTTGAATTCACTGCCCAGGGCTACTATCATTGGATGTAGGCCGCTGGAGAAACAGAGATTGGACTAGGCCATGTGATTATGTGAGGAGCTGGAAGACGGAATTTCATCTGGAGCTCACTCTACCCATGACTATGTTTATTAGTGCCAGACATGAACCTCTCCAGTCCATCAAATCTTTCTTTGCAAAAGCAGCCTTACACTGGAAGGTTATAAGCAGGCCGCTCCTGCGAGCCCTCTCTGGCCTTGTTCTCTCACGATGGGAGTGGAAGTTGGACAAGGTGATGATCTCCAACTCTCTTTCCACCTCTAAGAATATGTGTTTATTTTTTAAATAAATAAAAACAGTTTTTATATTTATTTATTTTTGGGACAGTGCAAGTTGGGGAGGTGCAGAGAGAGGGGGACAGAGGATCCAAAGTGAGCTCCACACTGACAGACTGACAGACTGACAGCATGTGGGGCTCAAACTCAGGAACCAGGAGATCATGACCTGAGCCAAAGTCGGACGCACAACTGACTGAGCCACCCAGGTGCCCCTTTTTTAAATAACTTTTAAATGTTTTTTTTTTTTTAACTCTATTTATTTATTTTGAGAGAGAGTGTGAGAGAGTGTGAGCATGAGTGGGGGGAGGGGCAGAGAGACTCCCAAGCAGGCTCCACACTGTCAGGACAGAGCTCCATGCAGGGCTCGAACTCATGAACTGCTAGATCGTGTGACCTGAGCCGAAGTCAAGAGTTGGACATTTAACTGACTGAGCCACCTAGGCCCCCCAAGAATATGTGGTTTTACTCAGGAATGTTGGAAGAGTTAACTCCCAAGAACCTTAGGCTATTGTCAGGAGGAAATACAGAATGTGAGGCCCTTGAAAACCTGTATTGAAGTCCTCCTTCCCTTCTTTGTCCTGTACTAAAACAAATTCTGTATTAGATTGATCTGAATTGAATCCAGAGTTGCTCCATAGCCGGTTTTTTATTTCCAAGTAAAATCTTCTATTACGAGGGCCTCTTGGAATCTGAAAGAGGCCCAGGTCACTTCAGTTTTTTCAGGGTCTGAGATATTTGTGGGATATTTTAAATGCTTATATTTAATATATAATATCACTTGGAAATAACTTTGAAAGTCTAGATTTGAGGCTTTCCAAAGGCCTCTTCCGATAGGCCTTTCTTCTACTCTGTGTTTCACCGTGTTAGATTTAGAAAAGCTAGATTCTCTTGGCCACACGTGAGTATGAATCATTCTAATACCATGGTCTCTTTGATTCTGCCTACACTAGTCTTTTTTCTCACCTTGTATTGTAGGCTAATGTTCCCTGGGATGTTGCTGCTGGGATGGTCATTTCAGCGACGAACTATGAACTTCCGCACAGGCTCAGCTTTAGGGTAGTGAGAACTGAGGGCGGAGGGTGCTGACTCAGCACAGTGGTATTATAGCTTTCAGGAGCTTCCACCCTACTAGGAAAGTATTCCCTGCTTTTATTTGGAAATGGTGGTGGGCATTCCTGCTGGCCCTGTTTGCTCTGTGTGTTTCAAACCCAGATGAAGTCTGAACTCACCAAACTCGAAGGGGTTTGTTAGGGCCGCTTTGGTATCATTTCCACCCTCGAGGTCATAAATTTTCCATTTTTAGAGCCTAATTTTAAAGTCTTATAAAATGGCCTGTAATTTGCAAAGTACAGTTTTTAAAGAAAAAATTTTTAATGTTTATTTATTTTTGAGAGAGAGAGAGAGAGACAGAGCATGAGCAGGGGAAGGGCAGAGAGAGAGGGAGACACAGAATCCAAAGCAGGCTCCAGGCTCTGAGCTGTCGGCACAGAGCCTGACATGAGGCTCGAACCCACGAACTGTGAGATCATGACCTGAGCCAAAGTCAGGCGCTCAACCAACTGAGCTACCCAGGCGCCCCGCAAAGTACAATTTTTAATAATATGCTTGGTTTATGACTATTAAAATTTTGGGAATACTATATATAAATATACAAATCTAAAAAAATCTGTAATCCTACCATTAAGCGATAAAACACTACCTACACCTTTTAAAATGTGAGATAATATAAACAATATTATCTAACTAGTGAGATTTTCATCTTTAGAATCTCATTGGCTAATATGAGTACAGGTCAGAGATGACTCTACTTGAATGAAAGGAAGCCTGCACGTTGTATCTATGATTAAGATAACCTTTGTTCCTAATTCTGTTTCTCACATAACCCATAGTCAGGTCATAGAGCTGCTTATAAGGAATAACCCTAGCTTATTTAAGAAATATTCATTCGGGTCTACAAAAATGCCATTTTGGAAGATTTTTTAAAAACTTTTTATTTGGAGATGATTGCGTTTCACGTGTAGTTATAAGAGCTAATATCAAGAGATATAATATGGTCTTTGCCTCATTTCCCCCTGTGCTCAATATCTTTTCATAGCTATAATTCAATATCACAACCAGGAAGTGGACATTGATAATATCCATTGACCTTATTCAGATTTCACCACTTTCACATGCACGTGTATCTGTGTGTGTATTTACTTCTGGGCAGTTCTGTCACATGCGTAGATTCATATATTCACCACCACCAAGATACAGGGTCCCTTGTGTAGCCCTTTTATAATCGCACTCACTTTCTTTTGCCCTCCCATTCCTTCTTCCTGTCCCTGGCAACCACTAATCTCTTCTCTGTTTCTAGAACTTTTCTTTTTTATTTTAGTTTATTTTTTTATGTTTATTCACTTCTGAGAGACAGAGAGAGACAGAGCATGAGCAGGGTGGGAGGTAGAGAGAGAGAGACACACACACAGAATCTGAAGCAGGCTCCAGGCTCTGAGCTGTCAGCACAGAGCCTGATGCATGGCTCAAACCCGCAAACCGAGAGATCATGACCTGAGCTGAAGTTGGTCGCTTAACCGACTGAGCCACCCAGGCTCCCCACGTTTCTATAACTTTTCATTTCAAGAATGTTACATGAATGGAATCATAAGCTGTATAACCTTTTGAGACTGGCTTTTTTTTCCACTCAGCATAATTACCTGGAGATTCATCCAAGTTGTTACACTTGTATGTACAGTTCATTCCTCTTTGTTGCTGAGTAGTGTTCCATGCTATGAATGTACCACAGTTTGTTTAACCATTCAACTGTTGTAGGGCATCCAGATTGATTACAACTTTTGGCTATTACAGATAAAGCAACCGTGAACATTTGCGTGCAGGTTTTTGTGTGCACGTAAGTTTCCGTTTCCCTGGAATAAATACTAGAGAATATTTATAAATGCCTGTCAGAATATTTGATTCTAACATAATTTATTTTTTCCTCTTTGTCTTCATCTTTCTATCTACTGTGTGTTTTCTGTTATCTTTGACTCCTGTTAGAGCATTTGTTTTTTTCCTGTTTAAAGTATTCTACTTAATAACAAAAGTTTCCAAAGGAGAAACAAAATAGTAGATGGTGACATTGGTTTCTCATCTTTGAATTGTATATACTTTTGGGGGCACCTGGGTGGCTCAGTCGGTTAAGTGTCTGACTCTTTTTTTTTTTTAGTGTTTATTTATTTCTGAGAGAGAGACAGACAGAACATGAGCCGGGGAGGGTCAGATAGAGAGGGAGACATAGAACCTGAAGCAGGCTCCAGGCTCTGAGCTGTCAGCACAGAGCCTGACGCAGGGCTCAAATTCATGAACCGCAAGATCATGACCTGAGCTGAAGTTGGACGCCCAACCGACTGAGCCACGCAGGTGCCCCTGTCTGACTCTTGATTTTGATTCAGGTCATGATCTCACGGTTTGTGAGATCGAGCCCTGTGTCAGGGTCTGCGTTGACAGCTCGGAAACTGCTTGGGACTCAATCTCTCTCTCCATCCCTTCACTGCTCGTTTTTTTCCCTTTCTCTCTCAAAATAAATAAATACTTGAATTGTATATACCTTTGAACTTGGCATGATGAATCTTAGAGCTCAAGAAATAAACTGCAGCACACATTTACTTTCAGACTTACAAGACAGTCACATCAGAGCAAGCCAAACACACGGAACATGTAACAAATTTGAAAGAAAAAACCAGAGCAGAGTTACATCCACTCCAAGGTAAAGTGAATTTATTATTTTTTTTTCCCCTGAGGCACTGATTTTCATTATCTTAGTCTAGCAATGAACACTATTTGCTTGTGGCTTCTTTCCTAACCTGACAGAATGGCTCTGGGCAGGAGTTCACTCGGAAGGGGAAAGCCCAACCAAAACCTAAAGAATATTGTTACACGTTTTGAATGAGTGCATTAGATAAATGAAAACGTTTTACATTTGTACTGCTGACCAGTGGCTTTGAATTCTTTGTGTGGTAATATTACTTTCCCCCTACTCAGGCTTCCATTCATGCAGGCATAATTTCGTATCTGTCTCTGTCAGCAACTTAACCTTTCATTTCCCTTATTATTATTTTTAAATCCTGAAACTAACTTTTGTTTCAGTTTTGTCTAAGATCACCCTCGTGTCTTTGCCTACAGTCCACTTGACATTAGTACAGTCAGTCATGTCTCTGACGTCCCTCAGTTGATCTGATTGAGAAAATGGGAGCTACTAGAGCAGAAACTTTACATTTTCACTCTAATGTATATTTCTTGCCTTAAACTGCTTGCTTTAAATGCTTTTTTCCATCTCAGTTATAATGCCATTATTATCAATTACTATGATCACTATTTAGGGACAGAGATAATAGCTGCTGATGAACCAATGTTAACCTTTTAGTCGTGACAACAGTAAGCAATGGAATATCATCAATAAACATTATTGACTATAATCCTGAGAAGGCTGATGGTAATAATAATAAAATACAGCATTTCCATAGCACTTTTGGTTTTAAACCCCTCTTCATGCACATTATTTTAATCAAACCTTACAATAGCTCTGTGAGGTAGGTATTATCGTTATCCCCATTTTACAGGTGATAAAACTGAGGTTCAGAGAGGATTAGTGATTGCTCAGTCATCAACTAGTAAGTTGGCTGCTTTCCCATGCTATTTCACATGACATGTTGGCTGTTTATTTTCATGTTCTTTGTATATAAATAAATAATATATGTAAATTATTTTTTTTAAGTTTAACAGATTCAAAAGGGGTTATGAAAAAGCAGATCCACATTATCCGTTCCCAGAGGCAACCAATAGTACCGGTTTCTTTGTATCCTCCTAGAGAGAGTCTTTGCAAATAAAAACTATCTAGGTGTATCTTACCCTCCTTTTGTCCTAAGATAAATAGTCCCCTATGGTCTACATTGCTCTTTTCCTTGCTTTTTTCACATAACAGTCTACCTTAAGGACCACTTCTATCAGTATATACAGATTTGTCACATTTTTAAACATGGCTGCACAGTGTTCTACTGTATTCTCGTGCTCTTTAAATTAATACTTTGCTTCATGGGCTAAATCTTAAAGGTGAAAAAGAGAACCGTGTGGAAGCTGAGAAAGCAAGTTCAGAAGTCCCTGAAGCGTCTTTAGTGGAAGTACAGGAGGCAGATGCAGAAGATACCCCGGATGCTACAGGTGCAGCCACGAGAGAGGCTTCAGCCCGACCAGGTGATTTGGAGGACGCTCTGGTGGAGACAGACACGGTCGGTGCCGAAGCTGGGGCAGAGGTTACAAATGCAGCACCCAGCACAGTGGCAGAAATCAGCACTGAAATGCCCTCAGAGGTTCAGAATGCAGCTTTGGATGAAGCTGTCGCCATCAGTAATGATAAAGGGACAACAGAGAAGGAACGCTCTGGTGAAACTGCTGAACTGGAAGAAGAGAGTCCTCCAGCTGAGTCAGAATCCTCTGCTGGGGATGATTTACAGGAGGAAGCCAGTGTTGGTTCTGAGGCAGCCTCTGCTCAAGGCTGATCTCATGCTGAGTGACACCTCAGTGAAAAAGGCCATAGAGTATCTGATAGGTGCTTTTGTAGTTTCAGTAATCTTAGTTTTAAAATAGGCTTCTTTTCTAGAAACCTTTAATGTGCCTTGAAGATTTTTGGCATCTACTGATAGATTTCAGGATTGAGAGATTTGAGGCTTTACATGTCTGAATAGTTTCCTGCTGTCTGAGTTCAGAACATGACATTGCAGTAAACAGCTTAAAGAGTTCCATCTCTGAATTTAAGTTTTACATCATAGCAGTTGAGCTACCTGCATTCACTTTAATTCTGCTAGACCTGTACCTTATTTTAATATTTGTGATTCTAGATTCTTGAGTTTTGATTTGAACTCATTTAAATAAAATTGGAAAATCTTCAGTGCTTCTATTTTTATTTGCTAATATTTATATATATAAATAATGTATAATATATAATATCAAAGAACTATGTGTAATATAGCATCACATGAACAATCGAAGAAAACATATAATCTATGGAGAACTCTACATATAACAATATATATATCCATTCTCCCATCTATATTACATGGGGGATTGTGCCAAGGTTTTCATTTCAGTTTATTTCAGTTCAAACAATGGCTTTTTTATAGTTTTTTATAAGTTTATTTATTTATTCTGAGAGAGGGAGAGAGAGAGCATGCACAGGGTAGGGGCAGAGAGAGAGAGAGAGAGAGAGGGAAAGAATCCCAAGTAGGCTCTGTGCTGTCAGCACAAAGCCCAATTTGGGCTTGATCTCACAAACCATGAGATCGTGACCGGAGCTGAAATCAAGAGTCAGATGCTGAACTGACGAAGTTACCCAGGTACCCCAGTTCAGACAATGTTTATTTGCCGGGAATCATTCATTAACTCATGTATTTATTCATTCATGTGTTCAACAAATACTAAGTAAGCACCTATAACCTACCAGGCACTGTTTTAAATGTTGAAGTTAATATATATATATATATATATATATATATATATATATAGTTATATATAAATATAGTTATATATAAATAAGTTAATGTATATATATAAATTTGTACCCTTCCCAGCTTGTATTTCTTGTATTCTAGAATATGATCAAATAATAAAACACATAAGAAAACTATACCATATGTTAGATACTGACAAGTGTTTAAAAAGAAAGGTAGTGAAAGTGAAGGGATTGTAAGTGTTTAGGAGTGGAAGTTGTCATTTTACTTTATTTATTTATGTTTATTTTTAAGAGAGTGGGTGGGGGAGGGACAGAGAGAGAGAGAGAGAGAGAAAATCCCAAGGAGGCCCTGCACTGTCAGCACGGAGCTTAATGTGGGGCTCAAATTCATGAACTGTGAGATCATGGCCTGAGCTGAGATCAAGAGTCAGACACTCAACCAACTACACCGCCCAGGCTCCCCAGAAGTTGTCATTTTAGATGGGATGGCCAGAGACAATCTTACTAAGAAGCTGTCTAGTGAGTAAAAACCTGAAGGATGTACAAGGGACTTAGTCATGAGGACATGGGGGGATAGGGGAAGAAGAGTCATTCCAGATGAGGGAACTGAGAAGCATAAAGGATCTGAAGCATGAACATGCTAGAGAATTTGAGGAATTCTAAGGTGGCCAAGTGGCTAAAGTGGAGTGAAAGGGAGGGAGAGTAGTTGGATATGATTTCAGAAATAGGACAAGGGTTATGCAGGGATGAGCCACATCATGCCGGGTCTTGTAGGGTTTGAGGTATTACTTGGAGTAAGTTGGGGTGTTGGGGATGTTGCTGATGCTCTGCCTAGATCCCCTTACCTGGGCCAGTACATTTACTCCCAGCCTCTGTGAGTGTGACACACACATGCCCCACCCTCACCCCAGGCAGCTCACAACCAATGACTGACTGCCATAGTGGTACAAAAGGTGGGGCCAACTCTGTGGGACAGGTCATGCTCCTGAGCTCCCTGGGGGGCTGAGGTCGAAGCTTGTTTTCAGTCTAGATTACATCTTTGTATAGCTTTTCTCTCCTAGTCTCTCCTGCTTCCCTCCCTACTACTCTCCAACAGCACTTCCTCAATAGGTCAATTGCCCCCAAATTCCTGCTCTGTTTTAAGCTTTGTTTCTAGGGAACACCACCTCAGATAATTGGTACTGGATGTGGTCCTTGGAAGCAGACCCCAAAAATCAGATTCTCAAACTGTCACACTTCTGCTAGATGGCAACAAGGACCTCAATTGTGGTAAGTGGAAGACTGCTAGTTCCTGGCATTCTATAGCAACATAATTCCGGAGATTTTCACCTATGGTAAACTAGAGTGGAATATACAAGCACACCTCAGAGATATTGCAGGTTTGGTTCCAGACCACTGCAATAAAGTGAGTATTGCAATAAAGCAAGTCAAATGGATTTTTTGGTTTCCCAGTGCATATATATATATCAATTATGTTTATTAAGTCTATTAAATGTACAATAGCATCATGTCTATAAAAAAAACAACATACATACCTAATTTAAAAATGTTTTTTGGGGCACCATCTGGCTCAGTTGGTAGAGCACCTGACTCTTGATCTCAGGGTTGTGAGTTCAAGCCCCATGTTGGGAGTGGAGCCTACTTAAAAAAAATACTTTTTGCTTAAAAAATGCTAATCATCACCTGAGCTTTCAGTAAGTAGTAATCACTGATCACAGATCACCATAACAAATATAGTAATAGTGAAAAAGTTTGCAATATTGTGAGAATTACCAGTATGTGATACAGACTCACAAAAATGAGCAATGCTGTTAAAAAAAAAATGGCCACGAAAGACTTGCACCATGCAGGTTGCCACAAACCTTCAATTTGTAAAAAATGTGATATCCATGAAGCACAACAAAATGAGGTATGCCTTTAGGTAGAAGGTGATCTACCGCTGGCTTAACGCCTCTGGAATTTGAGAAGTACAAAGAAACAGTAGCTATAAGGACTTCATCATTGCTATACGATGTTTAAGTCTCAGATAAGGATGGTACCTTGGGTTTGTTTTGAATTTGTCAACTCTGCATTAGCCTCATAAGCCTGAGGACTACAGCACAATTGGGGGATGCTGTTTCTACTAAACATTTTATAAGATAAAGCAGAAACTACCCAGTGCCACACTTATGACTTCAACATACGCACAAAAATGCATTCTTCTCTGCTGTTTTGCTTAGGATGATTTCTGCTGCAAATAACAGAAACCAACTCAAAATGGGTTAAACAACAAAGATAGGTTTGTGTGTGTGTGTGTATAGGTGGGTGGGGGTAGGTGGGTAGGTTGTTGTTTTTTATTTATTTATTTTTTTAAATTTTTTTATTTAAAAAAAATTTTTTTTAACGTTTATTTATTTTTGTGACAGAGAGACAGAGCATGAACAGGGGAGGAACAGAGAGAGAGGGAGACACAGAATCTGAAACGGGCTCCAGGCTCTGAGCTGTCAGCACAGAGCCCGACGTGGGGCTCGAACTTACGGACCGCGAGATCATGACCTGAGCCGAAGTCGGACGCTTAACCGACCAAGCCACCCAGGCACCCCTGTTGTTGTTTTCTAAGTAGGCTTCACATCCAGTGTTGGAGCCCAATGCCCTGAGATCAAGACCTGAGCTGAGATCAAGAGTCAAATGCTTAACTGGCTAAGCCACCCAGGAACCCCAAACATGGTTTTTATCTAACTAGATACTGGGGGGTTCAGCTGCTCCAAGGTTGGTTTATTTCATGGCTCAGTCGTCAAGTGCCAGGTTGTTTCTATTTTTCCACTCTACTATCAAGAATGTTTTGGGGCGCCTGGGTGGCGCAGTCGGTTAAGCGTCCGACTTCAGCCAGGTCACGATCTCACGGTCCATGAGTTCGAGCCCCGCGTCAGGCTCTGGGCTGATGGCTCAGAGCCTGGAGCCTGTTTCCGATTCTGTGTCTCCCTCTCTCTCTGCCCCTCCCCCGTTCATGCTCTGTCTCTCTCTGTCCCACAAAGAATGTTTTGGTTTTATCCTTGGTAGGCTTTTCTCATATTCACAGGATGAATCACCACAATTCAGACACAGTGATGGCCACCAGAAGTCTTTCAAAAAGAAGAATTTCCTCATCTTTAAAAAAAAATAATTTAAATGTATATATATTTTTTTCTTTTTAACATTTTCTTGTGGAAAATTGCAAACAAAAGTAGTGAGAACAGTATAAGGGAATCTTCATGTGCCCCACATCCCAATTACCAATTATCTACTCTCTGCAAATCCTGTATTTATAGTCCTACCCACTTATCTTCCACCGCTGCCACTGCCTATATGTAAAATAATAATGATGATAACAATAACAATTCTTTGGTATTACTAATTATCTTAGTCAGTGACCAGATTGTTTCAACTACCTCAAAAGGGTTTCCCCCCTTCAGTTTGTTCTTTGAATTAGAATCCAATTAAAGTCCACAAATTGCAGTTGGTCAATATATGCTTAAGTTCCTTCTACTCTAGGTTCCTCCTCCATCTGTCTTTTGTTTTTCTTTGCTTTTCTTTGAAATTTTTTTTAAGTTTATTGTTTTTTAGTAATCTCTACACCCATTGTGTGGCTCAAACTCACCACCCCAGGATCAAAAGTCTCACACTGTTCCGACTGAGCCAGCCAGATGCCCCATGACTGATTGTTTTTGTGATGTTAGAAGTCACTGATTCATTATTTCATTAGGAGTTGTAAAACAGTGATATAATTTTATCATTGTTTATTAGCGGGACTGTTTTTATAAAGGGGAAATTCTTTCACCAACTGTTTGATTACACTGAGATACAGTTCATATAGGAAAGCTAGAATAAATAATTGGATCTTTCTTTGTATTTCTAGCTTTCAAAACAATTAGATGGCTTGCTAGCATCCTCCATAAGGGACTAATAAATTGTTTTAGTATTGTGATGAACTCAGCAATTTAAACATAATTTATGTACTTCAATCAATTGCAGTTATTCTTATTAATGCTTAAATTTCCAGTCATTGACATATGGGAGATTCTTCAAGTGGGCTTCTGAGTTCTTTTGACTCAACCCTAATAGTCTTGGAAAGCTTCCTTGCTTTCTGGTGTGATAAGAGGTAAATATCCTACCACAGACCTGGAATCAGCTATTTCTTTAAGGAGCCTTGCTTCTATTTAATGTGATTGTCTAAGGATTTAAGTAGTCAACTGCAGTCTCTTTCATTGCCACTGGGTTGGTCATCGTATCTAGGCCTTTATACAGAGCTAAGAAGTACTTTTTTTTTTTTTTTTTAATAAAATACGTGGTGAATTCATACTGATACTTCCAATTAAAAGTTAGGATCACAGGGTTTTTATTTAATCTGATTGGTCTTCTATTCCACTCCAAAAATTTCCATCTCAAAAACACCAACATAATTACTCAAGTGATTTATCCCACAACACACAAACTGCAGTCTGAAAATAACAAATACTGTCATTAACAATGTAATTAATAAAAACACCTCAGGATTTATTTTTGGAGTACTTATATATATGTATGTATGTCTATACATATATATACACAGTTGAATTACTGTGATTTAAAGTCACTTGGAATTGTTCCTCTCTGTGCAATTATACCACAACTCAAATCACTTTCCTATTATTTTTGAAAGATTGCCTTTTTAAACTATTTCAAATTTCTTTTTTTAAATTTTTTTAACATTTACTTATTTTTTGAGAGAGAGAGAGAGAGTGAGCATGAGCGGGGAGAGGCAGAGAGAGGCAGACAGGGGATCCGAAGCAGGCTCAGTGCTGTAAGCACAGAGCCCAAGGCCAGGCTGGAACTCACCACCTGTGAGATCATGACCTGAGCTGAGAACAAGAGTCGACCACTTAATCGACTGAGCCACCCAGGCACCCCTAAAATTTAGTAGTTATTTAAACCAACCTTTTCAAGCAGCAACTACCAAGTCTAAAAGCAACTTGTATTTTTTTATTAACATTTCTTAGACTTTAACAACCACTGTAATGAAAGTTTAATAATGTATTTCATAAACAGTATTTTTATTATTAGACCATTTGCTGATTTTAATAAAACAAAAAATATGCCTTAAAAAAGTCAAAGTGGGGGGCACCTGGGTGGCGCAGTCGGTTAAGCGTCCGACTTCAGCCAGGTCACGATCTCGCGGTACGTGAGTTCGAGCCCCGCGTCGGGCTCTGGGCTGATGGCTCAGAGCCTGGAGCCTGTTTCCGATTCTGTGTCTCCCTCTCTCTCTCTGCCCCTCGCCCGTTCATGCTCTGTCTCTCTCTGTCCCAAAAATAAATAAACGTTGAAAAAAAAAAAATTAAAAAAAAAAAAAAAAGTCAAAGTGGGATAGGGTGTGGGGCTTAGAATGTGAAACCAATTGCAAAAGGTAAAAAATGACAGCAGAATTAGATAACCAAATTTTCTTTGATGAAGACAGGAATATAAATGAGGACCAAGGGGCTCCTGTGTGGCTCAGGCGTCTGACTCTTGATTTTGGCTCAGGTCTTAATCTCATGGTTCGTGAGTTTGAGCCCCACATCAGGCTCCACACTAACAGTGTGGAGGCTGGGTGGAATTCTCTCTCTCTCTCTGCCCCTCCCCTGATCGCACTTTCTTTCTCTCTCTCTCTCAAAATAAATAAACTTAAAAAAAAAAAAAGATGAGGACTAAATTTAGAAAAACACAACACATGGGGGCGCCTGGGTGGCACAGTCGGTTAAGCGTCCGACTTCAGCCAGGTCACGATCTCGCGGTCCGTGAGTTCGAGCCCCGTGTCGGGCTCTGGGCTGATGGCTCAGAGCCTGGAGCCTGTTTCCGATTCTGTGTCTCCCTCTCTCTCTGCCCCTCCCCCGTTCATGCTCTGTCTCTCTCTGTCCCAAAAATAAATAAACGTTGAAAAAAAAAATTTAAAAAAAAAAAAAAAAGAAAAACACAACACATGTTTTAATCAATGACAGGCCCTTGAAATTTAAATATTACTTTCACTTTTGAAAGTAACGTATGGAGCAGTCTTGAACAATGGATCTGAGATAACTACTCTGTTCATTTTTTTTTTTTTTTTTAATGTGAATTTTCTAATACAGTGTAATCCACAGCCAGCTTTTGAGTCGAAGCTGGATTCAGGGCAGATTAGTTTCTGAATGTGTTAGTAATTTCTGTGCCAAGTATTTGTCCTGTCAGATAACATCTGTTGACCAGAAGCAACACTGTCCATTATAATAAAGCACAATATACAATGTTTTTCCTCAGTGAAAAATCTCTCTAAAGAAATTTCTAGAAAAAAATTTATTTTACTTAACTTTTAGGTAATTTTTTAGTGGATAAATGGGAGGAATTTAACCAGTTAAATATTATTATTTGAATTTTTCACATGGATATTTAATTTTAAATAATCATTGCCCAAATTAATGATTAAACTAATATAAAAACTTACCTTTTATTTTCTGAGATTATTTCTTATGATTACTGATTTCTGGGGGAGGGGAAGAAAATGAAGAGAAAATTACCTTTATCCTTTATCAAGTGATGTGACGATGAAAACACTGTGGGCATTATTACTCCCCTTTAAGGATGGCGATCCCTTCTCCCATATCAGAAATGCTTTCCTTCAGGGGGCACCTGGGTAGCTCAGTCGGTTAAGTGTCTGACTTCGGCTCAGGTCATGATCTCATAGTTTGTGAGTTCGAGCCCCGCATCCAGCTCTGTGCTGAAAACTTAGAGCCTGGAGCCTGTTTCGAATTCTGTGTCTTCCTCTCTCTCTCCTCCTCCCCATGCTCTCTCTCTCTCTCTCTCTCTCCTTCAAAAATAAATAAAAACATTAAAAAAAAAAAAAAAAGAAATGCTTTCCTTCAGAACTGGGGAAAGAACTTCCTTTGGAGTGAAAGATCTGTAGACTGTGGTTATACTGATTATGTTTCAAGCAGAAACCAAATAGAATGACCAATTAAACTGATTTTTAAAATTCATTTTTAGATTAGATGATGATTGAATTAATCATGTAGTGATTTTATTCTATTTTTAAGATATTTAGGGGGCATCTGGGTGGCTCAATCAGCTATGTGTTCGACTCCTGATTTTAGCTCAGGTCATGATCTCACAGTAGTGAGTTTGAGCCCTGCATTGGGCTCCATGCTGATAGCACAGAGCCTGCTTGGGATTCTCTCGCTCTCGCTCTCTCTGCCCCTTCCCTGCTCATGCACGCTCTCGCTCTCTCTCTGCCTCTCTGTCTCTCTCTCAAAATAAATCAATAAGCTTAAAAAAAAGATATTTAGAACTGCAGATTTTACAAAGCCACCACCCAGTTATTTTACTCATATAAAACTTTCAATAAGGAAAATGTAACATTTTTAAAAATAATTCAAATAGTAGAAAGTATTCTGGAGCCAAGCTCTTTTGAATTCACCACCGTGGTCCCTCTTACTTCTCTCCATCCCCAGACCGTCTCCAATCTGTTACTGTACCTCAGTTCCTCACACTGTGGCCGTCTAGGGAGTCTCCCTACCATTCAATTTACAGAGTTATTCTTCTAAAATGGTAATTTGAGCATGTTACCTCTCAGTTTGAAACTTCACTAGCCCACCATTATCCAACTGACATTTAAAATTGTTATGACTATACAGTCAAAATTCTTACTCTATAGTATAACATCTGAGGCCCTCCACAGACCACACCTGTTCCACCTCTCTCCATTCTTATTTTCTGTTCTTACTCCTATTTTCCTGCGGTCTCCAGCCACCTTCCTTCACCCATGATCCAAACAGCCTACATGATTTAACAGCATCCTTACTTGAACTTGCCATCCTGTTTATGCCTCACAGATTTGTACATATAGTTCACCCCACGTGGAAGGGCACTCCCAATCCCTCAACTGGCTCAACTGCTCTCTAATCACCCAGCTCCAACTTCATCTGCTTTGCAACGCCTTTCCTCACTGGACTGAGCTGAATCTTTCACACCTTTCTTTGCGTCATTCTGTACCTTCTCTATTATTGGATTTATTCTGTTTTTCAATCATTTGTTTACATTTTAGAATCTCCAAGCAAAATGGAAGTTGTCTGAGAAGAAACACCATATTAGGGCCCTCAATAAATGTTTGTTGAATGAAATTATGAGGTTCAGAGAGTTATGGTCCTGTGTATAGTATCGACCTCTATGAACTGCTGCTCTTTGGCCATTTTGACCTACAATAATGGCGATTTCATAAATATATTCCAAGAGGTAAACCCCGAGAAAAATTCAGATTGTTAATTTCCCTAAAATAGTGATAGCTTATAATGTAAACACAGAATTTTCTCAGGTTGTATGGAAACCCAAGTGAAGATATTCCCACATATAAATGTGTTTTTTCCCATAAAGATATCAGCCTATACACTTCTCCTCATAGTACAAAGCCTACTTGTTATTCTGGATGGAATTTTCATTCCATTTGTATTTTCCCCCCCTCAAGAATTACATACATACACATCTTGCTCAGGTCTCTATGTAGACCGTTTCCCATCATATCTTTGTTAATAGTTTAGAGAGAAGAATGTAGCATTTTGGTTCAACAGTGCTCTGGGAAGTCTTTTCAGCTTCAGAACAAGCATCACCACATTAATCAATTTACATGAGAACTGTAGCTGCAGGCAGATTCCAGTGCAATTACTTGTGCCACCTCACATTATTTTAGCTTCACTGTTCCTGAAGAGATTGCTTCCCAAGTATTTAAACATGACTCTTCATGACAGTGACTGGCTTTCTCCTAGGCCGAGCGCTGAACAGAAATATCCAGTGTCTTCCTTAAAATATAGTATCCCTTAAAAATCATTCAAAAATCAAGTTAACGTAATGAAACTGACACGAGAGCTTATATAAGTTCTTGCAAAGACATTTCTTGTCCAATGATAACTCACTTCAAAAGATTTATCCATGAATACAGCAGCAATGAAGCAGGGTTCCTAGCACCATCTTAACTCTTTTTTACCTATTGGCTATTTTGGTTACAGTAATATTTTCTGCTTCTCCCTAAAAGTCAATTTCCTGTTTCCTCATAGCTCAGTATTGAAATTGGAAGCAAAATTTCTCATATTCCTGTCTGCACACACAGTTGGCCATCATCTGGACTGTGTGGAATATCGTCGTGGGGATGAGTCAAATCCCCATTGTTTGCAGTCTAATATAAAAAAATGGCTTGGGGCGCCTGGGGGGCTCAGTCGGTTAAGCGTCTGTCTTCGACTCAGGTCAGGATCTCACGATCTGTGAGTTCAGGCCCCGTGTCAGGCTCTGTGCTGACAGTTCAGAGCCTGGAGCCTGCTTCAGATTCTGTGTCTCCTTCTCTCTGCCCTTCCCCCACTTGTGCTCTGTCTCTCTCTCTCTCTCTCAAAAATAAATAAAGTGTAAAAAAAAATGGCTAAAAATATATGGTTAAAACATGAAGAAAGTTGTGGTGGAACTTACTCTACTAGATATAAAGACTTATAAAGCTATAGCGAGTAAAGTGGTTAGGTGAATGGATGAACAAATGGCTATTGAAAGAGAAGAGGGAGCTGAGAAACAAGTCTACATACACATGGAAAGAAAAATTACTACTGATTAGAAATCATTGAGGAAATGATGACTTCTTTAGTAAGTGGTGTAGGGATTATTGAGTATCCAAATGGAAAAATAACATCAGCCCATTACCTCACAATATACAACCCCAAATTTCCAAATGGATTAACAATTATAAAGCGAAAAGAAAACACTTAAAATTTGTGGAAGAAAGTATTTCTTTGACTTTAGAATAGGGAAGGGTACCTCAGACACAAAATTACAAAACAGAATAAAAAGATTAGTTGTTTAATTTGATTACATTAATATGAAAACTTCTGGGGCGCCTGGGTGGCGCAGTCGGTTAAGCGTCCGACTTCAGCCAGGTCACGATCTCGCGGTCCGTGAGTTCGAGCCCCGCGTCAGGCTCTGGGCTGATGGCTCAGAGCCTGGAGCCTGTTTCCGACTCTGTGTCTCCCTTTCTCTCTCTGCCCCTCCCCCGTTCATGCTCTGTCTCTCTCTGTCCCAAAAATAAATAAACGTTGAAAAAAAAAAAAAAAAGAAAAAGAATTCATAGAAGAAAGATGAATAGCTAATAAATATGTGAAAAGATCCTCACCTTCACTGGTAACCAATGAAATGCAAACAAAAACAACAATATGCAAAGCATTTATACCTATCAGACTTGAAAAAAATTAAAAAATCTAATGCCAAGCCATGTGCTTGTGTATATTCAAAGCTTATTGGTAGATTGTTTGGAAAAGAATTTGACAGTATTTAGTAAAGATGAAGATCCTCATACTCTATGACCCAACAATCCCATTTCTAAGTGTATATCTTGTGGAAACTCCCACATGTGCTCAAGGTAATATGTACCAGAATGACCATAGAAACACTGTAATAGTGAAAAAATTGGAAATGGCCTAAATGAATATCAGTAAAAAATGAAAAAAGAGGGGTTCCTGGCTAGCTCAGTCAATGGAGCATGCGATTCTTGATTTCAGGGTTGTGAGTTTAGGCCCCATGTTGGGCCTAGAGCTTACTTTAAAAAGTAAAACATAGGGGTCCCTGGGTGGCTCAGTTGGTTAAGCATCTGACTTTGCCCCAGGTCATGATCTTACTATTTGTGGGTTTGAGCCCCATGTCAGGCTTTGTGTTGACAGCTTAGAGCCTGCTTCAGATTCTGTGTCTCCTTCTCTCTCTGCTCCTCCCCCACTTGTGCTCTGTCTCTCTCTCTCTCTCTCTCTCTCTCTCAAAAATAAATAAAAACATTATAAAAAAGTAAAAATACATTAAAAAAGAAAATGGAAAAATATTTTATGCTTTGTTGATACAATTTTATTCTGAAAAATTGAGATTCTGTGTAGATATTAAAATTAATCTGAGTCCCTTACTTACTTTTCTAGGAAAACAACTTGTTTATAAAGGGGAATACTGCTACCTATTATATACATTATATATCAATTATATAGTCAGATTAACAAGAAAAAATTTGTTTTACATTATCAATCAGGTGATAGTTCATTAAATATAACAAAGCTACTGAGCAAAATCAGCCTCCTCTGCAAACATAATTTATAATTTAAAGTGAACACAGTTTTCTACAGCACACATTCTAACAAAATAATTACCTATTAAAATAAAACTTTAAATGTTATAGGAAAGATGGCTTTTTTTTTGCCATTGTTTCAGTCTACAAACTTAGAGAAGCAATTTTCTGTTGACAAGATAGAAAAAATACATAGAGGGGCGCCTGGGTGGCTCAGTCGGTTAAGCGTCCAACTTCGGCTCAGGTCATGATCTCACGGTCCGTGAGTTCGAGCCCCGCGTCGGGCTCTGTGCTGACAGCTCAGAGCCTGGAGCCTGTTTCAGATTCTGTGTCTCCCTCTCTCTCTGTTCCTCCCCTGTTCATGCTCTGTCTCTCTGTCACAAAAATAAATAAACGTTAAAAAAAATTAAAAAAAAAAGAAAAAATACATAGATTTCTTTAATTTTTTGGTAACTGATATGCAAATATAATATTCACCCTTACATTTCTTTCTAAAAAAAAGATAATTGTGCTTTTAGGAAGGAACTAGAACTACATATATCAACATGGATCTCAAAGATATAATGTTGAATAGAAAATGCAAGTGACATGTAGTGTATGATACCATATGCTTAAAAAGAAGAAAAACCTTGTTATTCATAGACAGCCATGTATAAAAGTATAAATATATGCAGGGACATGATGCATACAATTTTAGAAGAGTGGTTACCTCTGAAAAAGGCAAGGAATGAAATAGGGGAAAGACACATAGGAGAATTTTATATTTTTATTGCTTTATTCTTTAGTTTATTTTTTAAGTAGGCTCCATGCCCAATGTGGGGCTTGAACTCACAACCCTGAAGTCAAGAGTCACATGCTCTACTGACTGAACCAGCCAGGCACCCCTGCTTTACTTCTTTAAAAAGATGTAAAATAAAAATGGCAAAATGTTCTACTTCAAAGCAGGATTATGGGTAGATGTGTATTCATTATACCATTCTCTATCCTTTTTTGTATGTTTGAAATATTTTGAAATTAAAGTGTTAGATAAAAGTGAGAAAACCTCACTCTTTTGTGTTTATGTACTTTATCCTCCTTTTCAAAAGCTGGAATATTAGCTAACTGGCCCTTCTGCAACAGAAAAAAGCATACATCTGGCATTCAACACTACCATGAACTTGGAAGGCTAGGTTTTAATCTTCTTCAGGACCAAACTGTGTGGCCTTGAACAAGTCATACATTCTCCCTGGACCTTGGTTTCCTACCTTGTTAAATGAGAAGATTGAACTAGAATGTCTTCTAACTTTCCTCTGACTCCCAAGAGTCGAGATCACCGTACCTGTGAGAATGGACGGAAGAAAGAATCCTTAATGTCATGAGGGATGTATTCTGAAGCTATATGGCTGCCAGGTGGCTAAAAACTCATAGGCAGGTCCTGTCTTAAAGGCAGACGCTGCATCTGATCCAAGAACTCTGTAATGCTACAGGTCCATGAGTCCTACTGAAAAGTAAGTGCATCATGGACTAAATGTCTGAGGAATTTTGACCATTCCCTGCCCCTCGCCTTACAGTTAATAATTACTGTGTTTTCCTCTGAACTTCTCACAGCTCTTCTTCCATAAACGGTCAGCACAGAGCCCAACACAGGGCTCGAGCCTATAAACCGCGAGATCCTGACCTGAGACAAAGTCGGATGCTTAACCAACTGAGCCACCCAGGCACCCCTAACTTCTTCTAGTACTTTAAACCTTCCTCAAAGCTAACCACTCACTACACTGACTTCAGTTGTAATTTTAGTTTTAAAGGAGCATGGATATATCTAACGTAGAAAAGAAATACAGCAATGAGAATTCATTCAGTTACCATGAGAATGAGATTCACTACCTCTGGAAATCTTAGGACTTAGTGAAAGTCATAGAATTCTTTTCCGCCTCCAGAAAAGAAATACACAGACTGCGCAAATAAATGGCATTTTCAGGAAGGTGTTTCTGGTTCCCTACTGCAGTAGGGGACATTAGCTTGTTTCACTTGACAAAGGTGAAACCAGCTACGATCTCCCTCAGTCACTACAGACTTGGAAGCAGAGCAGCAGGTAACAACCAAAGTGTCCTCCATGGCCAGAAAATGCAGAACAGAAGTTGCCCTTTCACCTCCTATAGACTGATGGGACATAGGAGGTCAGAGAGGGTCCCAGTGCGTTCCCAGATACAAGTGATGAATCATGTCTAATTATGATGGATAGGTAGAAGAGTGATAGTCTCCCCCCACGCACCTGCTTTGGGATATTAAAAATTAGACATTGCTTGCTTTTTCTTCCCCCTTTGGCAAGTTTTGATTAAAAATTCCTTTCCTCTGAATGGTTTGAAAATACTTGATTTTCTGCCAGGGATTTTCTTGAAGTAATATCCTGCTTTAGTTTCAGAAATGTAAAATGTGGGTTAGGGATTAAGAAAGATCTCCCTGACTTTAGGACAAATAATACTAATAAAAGGCCCTGTCTAAAGTAGTCCAAGAAAAGTACAGGCTGTCTTTTATGATTGGTCCAAAAGATCGGACTGAAAACTAAAAATCTGTTGCTTGATTGGATGGTAAAAACTTCCAGCTCCGTTTTGAGGTTGCTCAGCCTGTAGGGCCAAATACCGTCCTATGATTCCCTTCTGGGATCTTGTTCCAGGTTCTATGAGTAGCTGAGTGATCAAAGACCAGTGATCAAAGACTGCATCTGCATTTCTCTGCCAAACGGAAATTTAAGAACAAACCTTCTCATTAGCTAGCCATAGGTGTTGCAGATTTGAGGCTAGAGTCTTATTTTTTGTGGTCAAGAGGGAATTGAGAATGTGCCATCCTGAACCTGGAAGAGAAGGAAAGGTCCAGACTCTGCAGAGCAGTACCTGGTTATGAATTCCTGCCCGTCATTTCCCTGCCACACAGCAAGAGCCGTTGCTGAATAGAGAGAGAGAGGCAATTATCCTCAATTTTAGATTTTTCTGAGTAGAAGAAGAAAGCCATAGTGTGTCCTTACTGTACTTTTGGAGAGACGAAATGGCAAGAAAACCGAACAGCACTTAATTTTTACCTCTTTTAATGACCACTGGAAAGCTTTACAGCGTCAAAGCTTATTGTCGATACAACCTCTCTAAGCAGCAACTACTTTTATTTGGTGAAATCAATTCACTACTTTTGAAGACTCTGAATAACATTTATTAATGGACATGTATGGAACTGCCTACTATGGTACCGGCATTGTACGAGGTGCCTGGACAGACGGAAAAGCTCACATTCTAGTCGGAGAGAAAGACCAACAAGAGGTGCTATCAAATTGTTAGGACACAGAAACGTGAAAGCAGCCGCGGAAGCCTGTAAAAGTGGGAAAGGGAACCGTGGCCACAGAGGGCTCCCGGCAAAGACAGTTCGCTCACCTGAGTTTTGACGGATGAGTAGCATTGGCCAGATGAAGAAGTGGGGACTTGGGTCAGTGGGCATTCCAGGTGAAGGGAGAAGTCGAGGTGACCATTCAGAGTCTAAGATGTTTGGGGCCTGTAGGTAATTCCTGTCAACACTGCTACTGTTCATTAGAGTGCATGCCAGAGCACCTGCTGAATGAATTTCAGTGCTACCTGGAGCTCTGACATCTTGGAATCGAATCATAACAATCACAGGGTAGGGGCATTTTCAGACAGGACCATTGCCTTTCTGGTCCTTTTGCACAGTTACTGCTAGATTCATGGCTAAAGCAGTTCCATGCTTTTACATGAGCTAAACTTTTTTTTTTTTTTTTAATGTGGATGTTATGCAATCAGAACACCAATACCTACGGGCGACTCTGATTGCCATTAGTCTGATTGCCATTTTATTGACTTCTGTCTCAGTGAAGCCATCTGGATTGCATTGTACTGCTTTTCAGTCAGAAATAGTTTCCTTTCTTTCTAAAGCAATAAAACATTGTGACAGCTATGACATTCTTGGGCATTTTCTTGACTCAAAAGAGACAAATATATAATAAGGCATTTTGTTAGACTTTTTGAATTCAAATCTTCATTTTTTCAGGAAGAATCATACATATATCTATAGCCTAACCATTAAATTCTAAATGTGACCCACTTAAGAAGTAATTTTTTAAAAAATCATTATTTAAAGCATGTTTCCTGGGGCGCCTGGGTGGCTCAGTCGGTTAAGCGTCTGACTTCGGCTCAGATCATGATTTCATGGTTCGGGAGTTCGAGCCCCGCGTCAGGCTCTGTGCTGACAGCTCAGAGCCTGGAGTCTGTTTCAGATTCTGTGTCTCCCTCTCTCTGACCCTCCCCCGTTCATGCTCTGTCTCTCTCTGTCTCAAAAATAAGTAAACGTAAAAAAAAAAATTAAAAAATTAAAAAAAAAAAAGCATGTTTCCTGACATTTTTTCCACCTTCTCTCCCCTTCCGACCGCCCCCCCACCCACCGCCCCTGCGGAAAATCCCCCTAAACTCTAAGCAAGGTTACAACTGTGTTTCTGGACCACACAAAGTTATCACCTCTGTTTCAGAAACCTGGCATATGCTATGTCTAGAACCATCTCTGTCTAATGCTGCAAGGGCGCTCTCTTGGATGGGAGTCATAGCTCCAGGAGGCACACGTGAGCAGGGAGGGTCAGTTAGACCTCTGAGGGATGACAGAGCACTCTCACTTTTGACTTTCTAAAATGAGCGAGTGACATGGTTTCCTTTTACGTGTAAATCGTGTGCAGCACATTCATCACTGACTTCCAGACCTTGCCTGCCCTTGCCAGTCGCCTCTGGGGCCTTTGCCTTCCTGCCAGGACAGCTGTTGTGGGCTGAAACCATGATAGCACCACAGGCCAAAAGTCTGTCTACGCTCCCACTCATATGTTCATTCTTTCGTTCACTCATCATCTGTAAGTAGTTACGGCATATCTACTACATGTCAGGCACTGCTCTAAGCAGACACTAGGACAGACAAAAAGCTATACCTTCAAGAGGCTTATGTCTTTTTTTTTTGTTTTAGGTTTATTTATTTATTTTTGAGAGAGAGAGAGACATAGAGACAGAGAGAGAGACAGAGACAGCACACATGCTCTAACGAGCAGCAGAGGGACAGAGAGAGAGGGAGAGAGAGAATCCCAAGCAGGCTCTGCGCTGTCAGCACAGAGCCTGACTCGGGGTTCGATCCCACAAACCGTGAGATCCTGACCTGAGCCCAAATCAAGAGACGCTTAACTGACTGAGCCACCCAGGCGCCCCAAGAGGCTTATTATATTCTAAGATATATTTCTGTTAGCCCTGGTGCCCTGCTCAGTTTCTGTGACTACTGATATGGGTCCCTGTGGATGTGGCTGGGGCTCAGTATTTCTTCCAGGCACTTTGCTCCAGCGTCCCTCTTAGAAGTGGCCTCCTCAGCACAGTTCTTCCAATTCGTCACAAGCTGACATTTGCTGCGAGGCATTTGAACAGTATCTAGGGAGGGAGAAATTCCAGCCTGAACTACACTGGACCCCAAGTGAACATCTGCCTCCAAAGATTCAGGTCCTGCAGAAAGGTCTGCATCTTCAGTCCAGACTGTCCCTCCCATCTAGTAAATTTCCTCTCAAGGATTTTCCTCTCCCATTTTAACGATCTGATAGTCATTTTAACTATCTGATTCCTATTAGGCTCCTCACAGCCCCCTTTGCCATCACGCATGTACTAATACGTGATCTAATATAGATCCTTAAAAGAAAGGATCTATATCCCAATTTCTAATCTCACGAAAGTTTTTTCCTACCATCCCTATAGAAATTTGTAGATGCAAATAAAAATGAGAAGGGAATACCGTTCAGCTTCATTAGATTGGGTCCAAGCTCAAACGCCAGTGGATGTTACTTCTTTTTATCTAAATGGCTAAGCCCCAGGTCTTTGTTGAGTTAAAAGAAAAATGCTCTGTTATATATGAAATACAGTAAACACTGTGCTTAAGTTAACTTCAAAAAAGCTATCTGGGTGGCTCAATCGGTTAAGCATCTGACTTTGGCTCAGGTCATGATCTCACACATGGTTCATGGGTTTGAGTCCCACATCCAGCTCTGTGCTGACAGCTCAGAGCCTGGAGCCTGCTTCGGATTCTGTGTCTCCCTCTCTCTCCTACCTCCACCGCTCACACTATGTGTCTCTCTCTCTCTCTCAAGAATACATAAACATTGGGGCGCCTGGGTGGCGCAGTCGGTTAAGCGTCCGACTTCAGCCAGGTCACGATCTCGCGGTCCGTGGGTTCGAGCCCCGCGTCAGGCTCTGGGCTGATGGCTCGGAGCCTGGAGCCTGTTTCCGATTCTGTGTCTCCCTCTCTCTCTGCCCCTCCCCCGTTCATGCTCTGTCTCTCTCTGTCCCAAAAATAAATAAACGTTGAAAAAAAAAATTAAAAAGAAAAAAAAAAGAATACATAAACATTAAAAAAAATTTTTTAAGTTATCTGAGTATTTTCTGGCTTTTTAAGTTAAGCTTTTCCCAGTTTTTATTATAAAAGTAATATATAATCACTTTTAAAAAATAAACATAAAAATATAAGCCATATTCTACTACCCTAAAGGTCATGATTAATCATTATATATACCATTAGATATATTATATAACTATAATTTCATTGCATTTCATACATTTTAACTTCCTATCTCTTAAAAATTAGTTGTGAGTTAAATTTTTAATTATTGTTCCAAAATCACAAGACAGAGTATAAAACAGTTCCCAGTTTTCCCCTACAATAGCATTTCTGAGATTTAATCACTGCTAATAGTGACTCTAGACATTTCTCTGCATACATAAGCTTATATTTTTAATCTTTTTGAATCTATGGGGTTTTCTGTTGTTTGATTCATAAAATGTTACACTTCTTTTTTCCCAACAATTTTTGAGGCGTATTTTACATATCGTGTAATTCATTCTTTTCAAGTGTACAATTCAATGACTTTTTGTACATTTATTTTACTATTTTACATATGTGACCATTACCATATATCAGTTTAGAACGTTTTCGCCACTTGGTAAGATCCCTCATGCATGTTCATTGTCAACCCCCATTCCCCTGAGTTCCACCTGGGCAACTACTAGTCTACGTTCTGTCCTTAGAGCTTTGCCTTCTCTGGACATTTCATATAAATGGAATCATGCACTGTGTGGTCTCTTCTATTTTCTTTCACTCACTATATATAAAACATGTATATATATGTTTTAGAAAGTGGAGAAAAACACTTATGGATTCTTTAATGAGTTTTATCTGAAAATGCTCTCTCATAACTAAAAAATACAAAAGAAGTTTTATATACTGCTAATGTTAGGGCAAGAACTAACACCAATTATCGGCCATCGGGAATCCATGAAGATACCTAATTTTTTGACATTCTACTCTTCCCCCTAGTGGCCAAGATGAAAAAAGGATATTGTGTTAGTCAGAACACATCCTAGATTCTTCAGACGCTCCTAAGTGAGAGGCATTACATTTGGGGATTTCATGTAAGAAATATTATTTTTTTGTTTATTGGAGGTCTTTTATAAAGCACATTTCTTAGGAGACATAATTTTTCATTCTCTGCAGCTTTTCCCACCATCAGGTCTACCAGCTTCCCTATGTGGAGGGATTTACTATTGCTATTAAGAGCTCAAAGTGTGGAGCCCAATAGCACAAGCTCAAATCTCAGCCCTTCCACTTGGTAGTCATGGGATCTGGGGGCAAGTTACCCACTCAGTGGCTGAGTTTCTTCTTCTGGAAGATGAGGATGATAATAATTATTTGTCTCAGTTGTTGTAAGGATTAAGTGAATTAAGATCATGGAACTCCTTTAAACAGTCCTGGGGAGGGGCGCCTGGGTGGCGCAGTCGGTTAAGCGTCCGACTTCAGCCAGGTCACGATCTCGCGGTCCGTGAGTTCGAGCCCCGCGTCGGGCTCTGGGCTGATGGCTCAGAGCCTGGAGCCTGTTTCCAATTCTGTGTGTCTCCCTCTCTCTCTGCCCCTCCCCCATTCATGCTCTGTCTCTCTCTGTCCCAAAAATAAAAATAAACGTTGAAAAAAAAAAAAAAATTTAAACAGTCCTGGGATATAGTAGGAGTTGAATAAATCTTGAGTATCTCCTTTCCAATATTTTCTGCCTTCTTTCCTACTAAAATAAGTACCCACACCAGCCCTCCCCATGTTCTCCTGTTATCCCCACCTTTCTTCCCAAAGATTCTGCCTTGTTAATTTCTTCATCTTTCACCTCTGGTAGCTTTCTCTTCTTTACCATCATCCTACTTCCTTTCATCTCCATGATTGCCTGTCTAGTTAAAGACACCATGGTGCACTGGTCCTGAGGGAGACTTGTGCTGCAGCTTTCTGATCAGCCGCCCCACTTCTCCCTCTGCAGCGTACTGTCATCACTCAGCAACCAGAATTTATTTATTTAATGTTTTGTGGGAGTGGGCAATCTGAATGCTGTATGCGATGGGTGCTGAAAGACTTTCTACTCGAAAATAGCTCCCCTGCAGGCAACTACTGATGCTCCATAGTCCTTGCTTTTCCAGATTCAACCCTATAACCACGGACTTCCCAGTTTTGGAGATAGTTTTGACCAAGGCAGGCAATATATCTAGAGCTCCTTTTCACCTACAGGTGGTCTGGGCTTAATTCTGTTATCAGCCCTACGCTTCTGCCACTTCCACACTTCTGGGTGAATTCTAGTGCTCTACTATCTACATTCTAAGCTGCCCCTTTCCCAATCACTGGCTGTGCCTGCCTAGGATACATGTGCCTAATCTTCTGCTACAGTATCTGCTTTAGACACTGAGATCCTCTGTCAGAAGTGGAATTTTTCCTTAATACTAACCGACTGGATTGGGACACTGCTTGGGTCTTGCCATTTTTCTTTTCAAGGGGTTGGGCTGGACCTCTGTTCCCTATAGCTTATCTCGGGTCCTGCTGGAGTCTAGATGGACCACCAACACTACCACTCACCTCACTGAATAACAGCTCCCCACCAAGAGACTCCTGCCCCAGACATGCCCCACCTACCAGGATAGAATTCCTTTGATATTGGGGGGGGGGAGGGGGTTGGTTAAGTCCCCTCAATTCTGATGTGTATGATTGGCCAAGTTCCAGGTAGCAGATTTTGTTTCTTTTGCCACAAAAGCAAGGAGTAAGTCTGTTCTCTCAGAGCTGTCAGTCCAAAAGCACCCCTTGTGATAAACTGACAGAGACAGGCTTCATCCCTCCATAACTTACCCCAGCAGAGCTATAGGTTTCCTAGGCCATCATGGAAGTAGGGAAGGAATGCAAACGTAGGCCCACGTGCCATATGTTGACATATGTATAGATTATAAATCCAGCAGAAAAACTGTTTAATAAAATCGATTTTATCCTCCTGCCTTGAAAAATATCCTTTCAGAGTGAGTGATAAAATAGGTGTAAAACTACGTTGTTGTTTTTTTTTTAAGATTTTATTTTTATTTTTTTATTTTTTTTTCAACGTTTTTTATTTATTTTTTTTGGGACAGAGAGAGACAGAGCATGAACGGGGGAGGGGCAGAGAGAGAGGGAGACACAGAATCGGAAACAGGCTCCAGGCTCTGAGCCATCAGCCCAGAGCCGACGCGGGGCTCGAACTCACGGACCGCGAGATTGTGACCTGGCTGAAGTCGGAAGCTTAACCCACTGCGCCACCCAGGCGCCCCTAAGATTTTATTTTATTTTATTTTATTTTATTTATTTATTTTTTTCAACGTTTATTTACTTTTGGGACAGAGAGAGACAGAGCATGAACGGGGGAGGGGCAGAGAGAGAGAGGGAGACACAGAATTGGAAACAGGCTCCAGGCTCCGAGCCATCAGCCCAGAGCCCGACGCGGGGCTCGAACTCACGGACCGCGAGATCGTGACCTGGCTGAAGTCGGACACTTAACCGACTGCGCCACCCAGGCTCCCCAAGATTTTATTTTTAAATCATCTCTACACCCAGTGTGGGGCTTGAACTCATAATCCCGAGGTCAAGAGTTGCATGTTCTACCCACCGAGCCAGGTGGCCCTGTGATTTTTAATATGGCTAAAATTAGACAAAATATTATAAAGGTGAGTGAATTTAATTATTATTGCACATCTGGATGCTTTTTTTTTTCCCTCTTTGGACTTTCTTTTATTATGCTAAAACAGTGGTGCTTTTGGATTTACATTATTGTACTCTCCAATACAGCAAGTACGGGGCACGTTAAAGTATGCAGTATACCATCCATCTTCATACATGTACAGCATTTTATACTGTGAGTATAAAATAAAGGCAATCGTAATTCATAAATTTTTATATATTTATTTCTCTGCTCTTCATTTCAGCACATCACTAATTAGTACTGTTGTAATCAAGATTTTCACAAAATTTGTGATACTAATAGCTCTGATCTAAAAGATTAAAAAATGAAATGTAACTGCATTCACAATATACAAAATTTGAGTGTTGTAATAAAAAATTGTGAAGTAGAATAAATGCCAAAAATCAAATTTAATTATTTGTTTATATATTCCCCCAAAGTGTTTTTTCTTGTAAAATATCTTAAATTATCTATTAAGGCAGAAAAACAAAATACAAATTATAATGAATGAATATTACATTTTAAAATTTAAATCATTTTATAAGCTAAAGTGTTTATTTTACCTAAAAAAATTAATTAAGTGGTATTAAATATTTCTTTTTTTTTTTTAATTTTTTTAATGTTTTTATTTATTTTTGAGACAGAGAGAGACAGAGCATGAACGGGGGAGGGGTAGAGAGAGAGGGAGACACAGAATCGGAAGCAGGCTCCAGGCTCTGAGCCATCAGCCCAGAGCCCTACGCGGGGCTTGAACTCACGGACCGCGAGATCGTGACCTGAGCTGAAGTCGGACGCTTAACCGACTGAGCCACCCAGGCGCCCAGGTATTAAATATTTCTAAAAATAAAACAATAGTAGTCCCCTCTTACCCATGGGGGATATGTTCCAAGACCCCCAAGCGGATGTCTGAAACCACGGGTAGTCCCAAACCCTATTTATACTATGTTTTTTCCTTTATATACATACTTATGATAAAGTTTAATTTATAAATTAAGCACAGTAAGAGATTAACAACAATAATAATAAAACTGAACAATGATAACAACATGCTGTAATAAAAGTTATGAGAATGTGATCTCTCTCTCAAAATATTTAATTGTACTGCACTCACCCTTCTTCTTGTGCTGACGTGAGACGATTAAATGCCTACGTGATGAGATGAAGTGAGGTACACGACAGGGACACTGTGACGTAGCATTAGGCAACTATTGGCCTTCTGAGGATATATGGGGAGGATCTTCTGCTTCCAGACCATAGTTAACCGCAGGTAACAAATCAGGGAAAGTGAAATCGTGAGTAATGGAGGGCTACTGTATTCATATTTTTTAAAAAGTTTATTTATTTATTTTGAGCGACAGAGCACGCCAGAGGGGAAAGAGAGAATCCCAGGCAGGCTCTGTGCTGTCAGCACAGAGCCTGATGCAGGGCTTAGTCTCAAGAACCATGAGATGATGACCTGAACCAAAACTGAGAGTCAGATGTTGAACCGACTGAGCCACCCAGGTTCCCCTTACGGTTAAACATCTATCTCTCCATATAAAAAAATTGGTGCCATGCTTGACATATGTATCTAAACCTATGAAGTAGTCAGGCTGTAAGATAGCCTCCAGGCTGTAAGATAGCCTCATCTCCCGGCATTCATACCATTTTGCAGTCTATTTCCGCATTGAATAAGGGTTCGTCTATATGACCAATAGAATGTGATTGAAAAGATGCTGCATCTTTTCACACAATCTGCTTTGCTTTTCCGTGTAAAAGTTGTCCAGCACTGCCTGTGATGAGATAGGTAAGTTCAATTCCAGGATGACATATTAGGTAACTCCTTGGCTGACACGCCTCAGCCATTTCTTTCAAATGCTTTTAATGGCAATAAAGGTGATATTTTTGCTCTCCTTCTGCTTTACTCTTTCATCTCTCTCCCAGTGGCCTCCACATTTGGGCAGAGAACAGAGGTATCATTCATTGGGCCCTCTAAATTCCGACATGCGGGGTGGATGAGGTTCACACAGGAGTACAGTCTGGGAATTGTGTTCCTCTACGTAGCGTTTGCCCAAATGTAGGCACAACTTTCATCTAATTCTTCACAGCACAACTTAAGCTTTTACTGGAGGCACCTGGAGGGAGTACAACACAGAAAATAACTCAGAATTACAGCTCGGTCCCAGATCTGCCCTGGGGTCCCTGGCTACATTAGCTCTCTGTTTGGTTCCCACACTATTGTAATTAATCTGGGATAGCTTGCTCTGTCCTCACCAAACCTGCTTAAACCACTGTGATCTCCACATCTCAGCCTCAGAATCCAGGCCCAACAATCCCCACCCCCTGCTAAGTCCCAAAGAGAAGAGGAAGACCTTCTCTCCTCTGAGCCACAGCCCATCTCTCTAAATCCTCACCTTTTTTTCTGTCCCTGAACCAACTTTTTCCCAAGCTTAGTGACAGCACGAGCATAGTTTTCTTTCAGAGAAAAATTCATCCCATGTAGAGGTGTGAATTCTGATCTTTGGTTTTTACAGTGCAGCACAAAAATACATTTTCTCAAAATCTGGCTTATAATAATCTTATGGGTGGTAAACCAATGGACCACACAGTTCACAGTTCGCTGTATCAAGCCTAGGCTACTTCTTTCCGCAGCCTTTCCTTCTGCCTGAAGAGAAGATAAGACCTGACTATCTTTTCTGCACTTGTCTGCCTCTGAATTCTGCATCTCCAAGCAGCTACTCCAAAACAACACGCAGGACTCCTCGGAAGCGCGGGAGAATTCGGTTGCCGAATCTTCTGAGAAAATTTAGCAGACAATTAGTGAATTGTGGCCTAACGTCATTATTTTGCAGATGTGAGTAGGGTCCCCTGGGAAGCAGATAATGAGACTGAGATCTATTGGTGAGTAAAGATAAAGGGGGGAGGATGCAGGATAGGCGGAGAGAGCCTTAGGCCTAAGAAGATCTGATCAAGTCTCAGCCGACCCTCCCAGAGCCAACCGCTTGTGAGGAGTCCAGCTTTGGGCAGAAATGATCAGTCCTAGTGACATTGCCATATGCACCCATTGGCTGGGGCTGCCTAGGAAGCGTGTGGCTAGGCGAAAAATTCCCTGAGGCTGAACAGCAAGTTCTTCCTTGAGATCCAAGCATGGAGCCTCTTTGGCTTCTACAGCAGGGAACCTTCTGTTTGTCAGCTGATTTTCCATCCCGGTACAGGACCAAGTGAACCCTTGAAAATGTTTTTGCTTATCACTTTAGCAAGATCATTATCTAACTATTCTCTTTCTCTTTTACTTCTTTTCATCACTCCTGCCAGCACCCCATCCCAAGCCGTTGTTTCTTGCTAGGACTATTACAATCTCTACTGGTCTGCCCATATTTCCATACCCACTCCTGTGCCTTCCAGACTGCTCTTCCCAATGCAGTCAGAGTCGTTTTTCAAATGCAAGTCTAATTAAACGCCAACTAGCTTAGCATTACTTTTTTTTTTTTTTTTTGCACAAGTGACAACCTGGACTTTTTTAAAGTTTATTTATTTTGAGAGAGAGAGAGAGAGAGAGAGAAAATGTGTGAATGGGGGAGGGGCAAAGAGACGAAGACAGAGAGAATCTCAAGCAGACTCTGAACTATCAAAGTGGAGCTCAATGGCGGGCGGAGGTGGGGGGGGGTCAAACCCGCAAACCGTGAGGTCATGACCTGAGCCAAAATCAAGAGTCAAACTCTCAACAGACTGAGCCACCCAGGCACCCCTAGCTTAGCATTTACTCTTAAATGCCATCTTCAAGTTCCTGAGGGTCACCCCATCTATCTCTTCAGCCTAACTTTATACCTTTTGTTCACTGTGCTTTCTATTCCTAGAAGGGGTGCCTGTGTGGCTCAGTTGGTTATTAAGCATCTGACTTTGGCTCAGGTCATGATCTCATGGTTTGTGAGTTTGAGCCTCACATCAGGGTCTGCACTGAGAGTGCAGTGCCTGCTTGGGATTCTCTCTCTCTCCCTCTCCCTCTATGCCCTTTCCCTACTGGCAATTTTTCTCTCTCTCTCTCTCAAAATAAATAAACTTAAACAAAAATGTGTCTTGCTTTTTTTCTTTCACAAGGCTTTTGTCTGTGCAAGTCCCTCTGCCTGGGATGCATCTTTTTTTTTATGTCAGAAATACAGCATGATGCAGTTTGGTGTTTATTTTTTTCCCGATTCAACATACTCTAAATGTCTTTATTTTATTTTATTTAAAAAAATGTTTTTAATGTTTATTCATTTTTGAGACAGACAGAGTGTGAGCGGGGAAGGGGCAGAGAGAGGGAGGCACAGAATCAGAAGCAGGCTCCAGGCTCTGAGCTGTCAGCACAGAGGCCAACGTGGGGCCCGAACTCACAAATTGGGAGACCATGACCTGAGCCAAAGCCAGATGCTCAACTGACTGAGCCATTCAGGTGCCCCTAAATGTCTTTTTTTTTTAATTGAGCAAAATGTAGGTAAAATACAGTGTTTTTATGAAAATAAAATTAAATATATAGAGAGAGTATAAATAGGCACGTAAAGAATGAAGAAGGATGTTACCACACAAGTTGAATACAATTATTGCTTTTGAAGAGATACTATATTAATTATTTTAAATTATTTTGCAGACTACACTAAAGAATAAGTTTGCACCCATCACCCTAGTGGAACCATGAAAGAATTGGGTGATGTTCTGTGAAAAAAAAAAGCAGAATACAAATTGATACATCTAGAACTTCCATTTCTGGCTGTACAGTCAACCAGATAACCTGAAAACACTTCTTGCCCTAGAATATCTAGACATATTGGGTAACATATAATAAATGATCTTTCTGTGAGAGAGAGAGAGAGAGAATGTGAGCAGGGTTCTGGGGCAGAGGGTGAGAATCTTTTTTTTTTTTTTTTTTTAAGTTTATTTATTTACTTTGAGAGAGAGAGAGAGAGAGAGTGCACCCACACACGGGAGGGGCAGAGAAAGAGGGAGAAAGAGAATCCCAAGCCAGCTCCACACTGTCAGCACAGAGCTCAACGTGGGGCTCGAACTCACAAGCCAGGAGATCATGACCTGAGCTGAAACCAAGAGTCATACGCTTAGCTGACTGAGCCACCCAGGCACCTGAGAGAGAAAGAATCCTAAGCAAGCTCCACGCTCAGAGCAGAGCCCCACATGAGGCTCCATCCCACCACCCTGGGATCATGACCTGAGCCAAAATTGAGTCGGACGCTCAACTAACTGAGCCACCCAAGCACCCCTACATGTTCTTTTAAATGCATAGCTGAGCTTGTATACAAGTAAGAAATATCCCTAAGAGAAAGAGAGAGAGAGGGAGAACTGGAAAGGGGAGAGAGAAGATGTTAGCGATTGCTAAAAATAGGTGAGGTGTTTACAGGTATTCTTCAAATGATTTTTTTTCACTTTTCTGTGTGCTTGAAATTTTTCAAGTTAAAAAATGTAAAGTAAGACAATAGCAAAAATAACAAATTATACCCCAAATTCTGAACACAATATCACATGGGACAAGAGAGAGAATGAGGGGTGGTCAAAATTAAAGCACTTCAAGCTCCTTGTATTCTCTAGGAGGGTAGAGATAACTACTTTCTATAGATGTAAATAGAGAATAGAGAAGTGCATATTTTCAATTTCTTCTAACCATGACTTCATAATCTTTAAGGACATCAGACAAGCTCATTTAAATATTTTTAAAGGTAGTGAAATAGATGTACAAGGACATTGATCTCAGCATTGTTTATTTTGTTCTTGTTTTTGGAAGTTTACTTATTTTTGAGGGGGGGGGGCATGGGCACGAGGGAGGGGCAGAGAAAGAGAGACGGAGATAATCCTAAACAGGGTCCACATTGCCAGTGCAGAGCCTGACTGGAGGCTCCATCCCATGAACCATGAGATCATGACCTGAACTGAAATCAAGAGTTGGACGTTTAACCGACGGAGCCACCCAGGCACCCCTCTTTTTGTTTTCATTTTTATTTTTTAGAGACAAAGAATCAGGCTTTATTTTTGTTATGGTAGCTTCACAAATTGGAAATGACCGACTTGAGAATAGGCTAAGTGGACTATGATATATATATGTTCAGAGTAATACTCTGCAATCACAAATAATGATGATGTTACTCCATATTTACTGACTTGAAAAGATTTCATGCTTATGGTTGAATAAAATAGGTCACAGAATACATGTACGAGCTTACGTAAAATTGTTTTATATATATCTATAATTATTGTTAGGGTCGGGCTAAGGCAGGGTAAAGATAGGAGTCAGAGGCTAAAAAATTTTAGCAGTCAAAGGCTTTATTTGGGAACTAAGGTCTTGGGCGAGGTTCCGTGACTCAGGGGGGAGAGAGAGAGAGAGGAGTCAGGGAAGTCGCACCCAAGTGTGGTGGGGTGGGGTTTTTAAGCTGCAGCGGTTCCGGGTTTAGGTCCCGGTGGGCCTTTTTGGCATCAGGTCGTGCTGTCGCTCGGTGATTGGTTGACCTCTACTAGGGGCTTTTCGTTGGGTTGCGCTGGCAAGATGGCCATCCCCTCTACTGTGGTTTCAAGGATACCCTAACAATTATGACATTGGCAGTCTCCATAAATTTCTACATGATTTTCTTACTTTGTAATTTGCACTTTCCCGTGTTTGGATATGTTAAAATGGGCATGCGTTATTAAAAAAAGAAAAGAAAAGCGGTAAAGGTGTACTTCAATGTATAATAAAATAAGTTCCAAGTACTTTTGCTCTTCCGTTTCCACCTGGGCTCTGTCCATTAGGAAAGAAGTCTGAAATCATTGTATCCAGGTGTGAGGAAGAGTGAGCAAAAACTAGAGCAGAGTCACTTCCTCCTCTCTTACCTGCTTTCTGCAGTCTGTTAGAGGACTTCAGTATACACAGAAAAGTCTCTTGTGCTGTCTGGAAGGTAGGAATAGATACCCCACTCCTGACGGGCAAGGAGGTCTACACGGTGGGGGGGGTCATCATTTCCCTGATCAATTTGAATGAAAACAGGACTCTTGAAGGCTCGGCTCAGCTGCCACTAGGGGTTAGAAAAGCAGCTGTGATCAAATATGTACCCTAAGGCTGTGGAACTCAATATCAAAGAATTCTTCTCAATCCCTTCGCTCAGGACGACCCCTCCCTTCACATTCTTTCAATATTTCACCCAAATCATCTACCGGAATACTTTTTAGTTCCTTCTCAGCAATTCATTCCCATCTTTTCTAAAGCTTACACCTAGGCACTGCTTCCATTGGGGTTTTAACAAAGTATGTAAGTGCACGTGAGCTTTCTCTGAGTTTTGAGGTATGGGTGCTTCCTAGGCTCAAGGATGCATCAAGGTTTGTTGTGGCTGTTATGGAGCCCGCAGCAAGAAAATGAACCCGAGAGTCTATGAAGCATTTAATAATGAAATATACATCCTGACCTAAGCCCCTTAGTCGAACCTATTTGGGTAGTGATGAATGTTCCTCCAACTCTGAAGGTCCAAAAGTTCCATTTTCAAAATAGTCGGGGTTTGTAAATGTAAAACTCTTGGGCAGAATGTAGGGTAGGCATTCGTCAGCACAGAGAACGGAGGTATAAATTTGTGCAATCTATCTGAAAGATAGGTCAACAAAAGGTATTGCTACAGACTGAATTGTGCCCCCCCCCCCCAAATAAATACATTAAAGCCCTAACCCCAATCTGACTATACTTGGAGATAGGACCTTTAGGGAAGTAACTAAAGTTAAATGAGGTCATAAGGGTGGGGCCCTAATCCCTCCCACAAAGCTCGTTTCCTTATAAGAAGAGGAAGAGACACCAGAACTCTCCCTCTCTCTCCACATGAGCACAAAGGAAAGGCCATGTGAGGAGACAGGTAGAAGGTGGCTATTTACAAGCCAGGAAGTGACCTTTCATCAGAAAGCAAATTTGCTTGCATTTTGATTATGGACTTCAAACCTCCAGAATGTTCTGTTGTTTAAGCCACTCAGTCTATACTATTTAGTTATGGGGACATGAACAGACTAAACAGATACCAAAACTTTAAAGAAGTTTATTGTACTGCATAATCACATTTATCATTTTAACCATTTTTAAGTGTATAATTTACTGGCATGAAGGTACATTCACTATGTTGTGCAATTGAGATTGCAAATAAGAGAAATTTATTTTTCAAACAGTATGTTAGTTACATTTTCAACAAATATGCTCAATGTGTTGTTTTAGACTTTTAGGCACTTTTCAAGTACATTTAAAGCAATGGATCCAAATGTCAATCTGAACAAACTAAATATGCTGTTTTACCTATGTTGCCAAGGCTGTGGACACTATACTGCCCGAGGCAGGCAGATGGGTAGATAGGGGTAAACAGAAGTTTTGTAGTCTTGGCTCAAACCCTAGTGAATATTCGACCTTGGGCACATTAGTTAGCCACTTTACTATTCTATTATTGTTTGACTAGTCTTTCTTCCTACATCCCAATGACCTCCAGAGAGGTTTAGTCTCTTCTCTACCCCAGTAAATATAGTTTTAGAAGTGGTTGCAACGAACTCGCCTACACGGTAAAATTTGAAGGACTGTCCATCTGAATTATCTTCCCTAATGGCCTGCTGTGTTACTTCAAATTCCAATTTGACACCACTGCTTTGCAGAGCTGGCCTCAGGTGGGCAACCCATGCAGATACAGAGGTCCTCACACTTAGAAGGGCCCTGTGCTTGGTTTAATGTTCTGCTGTTGCTGGCTTGAAATTCTTAATACTTTTCGAACAAGAAGCCCTGTTTTCATTTTGCACTGGGCCCCATAAATTATGTAGCAAGTTAATGCGGTCCTGCTCCTTTGGGTGAAAGCATTATCCGGAGAAGGGCCTTATTTTATGAGCAAATAATTTACTTGAAAAGCATGCCATATTAACACCAGTGAACGCCATTTGTTCATATTAATTAACGTGTTAATTAACTGATTAAAGAGAGCCGATATCTGAAGAAACACTGACCCTCCAAGTTTTGATGTGAAGAAACAGCTTGAGTAGGTCTGGAGCATGAATACTGCCTGCACAGGGTACCCTCAGGGCCTTTGAGAGGGTGAGTGATGGGGAAATGAAGGCACCAGACACTAGAGGACCTGATGTATTTTTTTTTTTTTTTTTGAATGACAAGACAAATAAATGAGTGAATAAATGAATAAATGGATGAATGAGCTCTGAGGGAAAGAATGGAGGAGACATATAACTGAAGTCCATGTATACACATACACATATATATTCTATAAGGCGTAGACTTACACACTTGGGCCTCCACCCTAGAGGAGGAGACTGAATGTTGCTTCCTATCTGAGCTAGTGTGCCTTGGGGTCCGAGCTGAGGTGAAACTAAGCCTGCCGTCCCAGTCACAGAGAACTGGTTTGAGGAAGCCGAAGGCAACAACAGAAGGCCTGACGTGGGCTAGCTGCCCCTCAGGGTGTCTGGCTAGCACTTTGCCCCAGGATAATGCTCCACAATAAAGGGCGATAAACTGTCTCAAATAAAATATCTCTTTGGAAAACATAAATGCCAGATACACCAAACAGAAGGTAAATCATTTTACCACGATCGCTGCTGTGAATAAATGTCCTGGTTCCTGTCGTTTCTTTCACACAGTCTTCTGAAGTATGAGCAACCGGATGAGGCAATTTTTAGAACGAATTTTCTTTCCTGGAGCCCCAGGTTCCTACCCATCCCATCATTGAAATTGGTGTGTGTGTGTATATGTGTGTGTGTGTGTTCCTTTGATCTTAAACAAGCTAATTCAGAACATAATATTAATATGACAAAAATATTACGCAGACCAAGTGAAAACAACCCGAATGTCCACCAACTGATGAATGAATAAACAAAATGTGGCCCATACACAGAGTAGAATATTATTCAACCTTAAAAGGAAAGGAAACCTTGTCACATGATACAACACAGATGAAACATAAGGACATTATGTTAAATGAAATAAGCTAGTCACAAAAAGACCAATACTGTATGATTTTGCTTTTATGAAGTATTTAGAGTAGCTAAATCCATAGAAACAGAGTAGAGTGGTGGTTGTTAGGGGCTGGGGAAAAACAGGGGGTTGTTTAATGGATATAGATTTTCAGTTTTACATGTTGAAAAATTCTGGAGATCTGTGCCTAACAATGTGAATGTACTTACTGCTACTGAACTGTACGCTTAAAAATAGTTAAGATGATAAATTTACAAAATTTTTTTTAATGTTTATTTACTTTTAAGAGAGAGACAGAATGTGAGTGGGGGAAGGGCAGAGAGAGAGGGAGACACAGAATCCAAAGCAGGTTCCAGGCTCTGAGCTGACAGCACAGAGCCGATTGTGGAGCTCGAACCCACAGACTGCGAGATCATCATTTGAGCCGAAGTCGAATGCTTAACGGACTGAGCCACCCAGGCGCCCCAAGGTGGTAAATTTCTTATTTTGTGTTTATTACTACAATTTTAAAAATTAAAAATTATATTAAGAAAAATCTTACAGGGCCGCCTGGGTGGCTCAGTCAGTTAAGCATCTGACTCCTGGTTTCTGCTCAGGTCATAATCTCATGGTTCGTGAGTTTGAGCCCTGCATGGGCTCTGCTCTAACAGCACGGAGCCTGACTGAGATTCTCTTTGTTTCTCTCTCTCTGCCCCTCCGCTCTCTCTGTCTCTCAAAATAAATAAACTTAAAAAAAGAAAAGAAAAAGAAATAAAAATCTTACATACATCACTCAGATCCGGGGACCATGTGATTCACTATCACTGAAAATTTTCTCCTTAAACATCTCAGTCATGGGGCGCCTGGGTGGCGCAGTCGGTTAAGCGTCCGACTTCAGCCAGGTCACGATCTCGCGGTCCGGGAGTTCGAGCCCCGCGTCAGGCTCTGGGCTGATGGCTCAGAGCCTGGAGCCTGTTTCCGGTTCTGTGTCTCCCTCTCTCTCTGCCCCTCCCCCGTTCATGCTCTGTCTCTCTCTGTCCCAAAAATAAATAAACGTTGAAAAAAAAATTAAAAAAAAAATTAAAAAAAAAACAAAACATCTCAGTCATGATGGTTGATAAGGTCTCTCTAAGCCACTTAGGACAGTTGTACTGCTGCTAAACTTTTATAACAACAGAACCCTTTTACTAAACAAAACAACAAATTGGGTTCCCAAATGGTTTCATTTTTTAACATAATTATTTTTTATTTTTATTTTAATATTATTTTTTAATATAATTTATTGTCCAATCGGCTAACATACAGCGTGTACTGTGTGCTTTTGGTTTTGGGGGTAGATTCCCGTGGTTCATCACTACATACAACACCCAGTGCTCATCCCAACAAGTGCCCTCCTCAATGCCCATCACCCATTTTCCCCTTTCTCCTACCCCCCACCTCCATCAACCCTCAGTTTGTTCTCTTTATTTAAGTGCCAAATGGTTTCATTTTCAAATCCAAAAGGGATTATCTAATTTTAATTTGGTTAGCCACATCTCTGGTTTCATAGGTAAAAAAGCATTTTTATATGTTAGCTCATTTGATCCTCGCAAGAACACAGATGAGAAAACTAGGACGTAGAAGAGTATTATGTGACTGTTCATGAATCACACATCCAGTTAGCAGCAGATATGAGTATTGAAACTTAGATTTAAGAAAAAAAAAAAAGAAACTTGGATAGATCCCCTAACTCCCAGGAGAGAGCTCTACCACTGTGAAAGTGATAAATATAGCACATACAGGTTAACATTCATTTTAGCAACCTTAAAGTTTATATTTTGGCAAAAATCACAGTTTCATGAGGAAGCAAATTTATTTCTTAACCATGAGAATCATACCTCTGAGAATTATCACTTTTTTGGACCATGAGATATAACCAAGACATGTGGTTCCATGCCTAGCAATATGATTTAATTGGGGTCAAGGTCAAGGTCACTTTTCAAATGCAAACCTTCGTAAAATGATGGCTAGTTTACTCTTACTTCTTGTAGTGCAGAACTTGTAGTTCTGGAAGTCTGGGTCACCAGGGACAGGAATGAAGTCAAGGGTCATGCTGGGGAAAGAATCCTGGGTGGCCATTCAGAGAGTGGCCTCTATGGTACTTCTGTTTTCTACCCTATGATTGTCTCTGTCCCAAATGCTTCTAAAGTGGTATTTCCCCCCATTGTCATCAGTTATAATCTGATTAGAATGGAGAATGTTATCCTCTGTCCCCTTCTGCCTCTCCAGCAGGTAGAGGAGAAGGCCATGGCACTGTTATCAAGGACATAGAATAAATTTAAACAAACATTCTCTTTTGTCAAGACAATTTAAAAACATTTCAACACTAGTGTAATGAAATAGGTAATAAGCCCTGTCTAACAAGAAAGCAAGTAAACTTGGTTTTGTTGATTTATAAAAGTGTGTTGATATTCACTAAATTAGAAATACGGCATATCCAAAAGTATTAGTTTTGGAAAAGGAAAGTGAGACAAATCTAATTTTTGGGTATATTGTTCTTGAATCCCTTTGTTGTGCCCACATTTCTCAGAAGCTGCCATTTACACAATTTCAAGCTGCATACAAACCTACTAGGTTTGTTCACAACAGTTCCAGTCTTTTTCAGGCTGCTTGAGAACAGGGCAAATTGCCTGGATGCGCACTGAAAGTTTTAAACAGAAGAGGGCACTAAGTCTGAGAGCTTCAAACACCATGCTCTACAGGGAAGAGGGGGTGTGGCACAGTAAGGGGAGGAGGAGGGAAAAAAATTGAAGAAGAGGGATGGAGAGACACTTGACTGGTGGGGATTCATAATCAAACCCCACTGCAGCTGCAGGTCAGGAAGGAAGTGAATATTCGTGTGAGTTCTCTTTCATGCTAGAAAGCACCTGGGATTTGGTGCAAGGCATCAGGTTTGAGATTTTGTGAGTGATGCTCTGAAGAAGGGGTTGACTGGAGAGGACTGACTGAGGTAGACTGCACACTGAATCTGAATGCTACCCGTAAACAAAGGAAACAAGTAAGGGAAAAGATCCTGTCTGTGTGTTCAGTTTCTAAATATATGGACAAAGACTAGACTATGATGAAACAAATTGTTTTGGTGTTACTGCCACCTTGTTCTATTTCAATTTCTTTTTTTTTTTTTTTAACATGGAAGTCTTTTAGTAAATTCGGTAAAATTCTGTTCTAGAAGGAAAAATACTATAGTTTACTGTTTATATCCATATTTTGGGTAGATTGTTAGAGCATTTAGCTTTTTTGGTTAAACCTACAAAGTAAAACTTTGTAAAATGGTGGCTTTGAACAGATTTTAGGCTCATATAATTCAGAACAAATATTTTGGTATCCCATTGTAAGAATAATGTCTTGATTTTTATGTTGGGCTTTTCCTTTTCTGGGAGAACTGCCCACACTGTTCCTCACCTCCCTTTCCCCAGGATGTGCAGACAAGAGCTCAGCTCTTCCTGCTGTCAGAAAATCTGTGCAGAGCAGCACTGCTTATTGAAAATGGAGTGCCAGCTCTGTGTATAATCTTCAATGCTTTAGTATCCACATTTTTAAAAAGTAAAAAAAGGTGAAATTAACTTTAACATGCTTATTTAACTTAATATATCTAAAATATTATCATCAACATCTTATCAATAACGATGTTATTACTGAGCTATTTTACCTTTTTTTTTTTTTGTACCAAATCTTTGAAATCTAGAGTATTTTACACTTATACTACAGGTCAATTTGGACAAGCCACAACAAGTGCTCAAAAGCCACACGTGGCTAGTGACTACTGTATTGGACAGCACAGGTCTGGAACATATTAACTTTTGGTCATGAAAACTATGCAAATAATCACTTAGGTACCAAGTTCAATAATGTATTGAAGATGCACTGCCATCTATAAGTCTAATTCTACCTTTTTTTCAATTGTTTTTATTGTAGTAAAATACATACAGTGTAAAATTAATCATCTTAACCATTTAAAAATGTACAGTCTACCTTAACTTTTCTTAAAAATATTTTTAATGTTTATCTTTTAGAGAGAGAGAGAGAGAGAGAGCGCAAGCAGGGGAGGGGCAGACAGAGAGGGAGACACAGAATCCGAAGCAGCTCTAGGTTCTCAGCTGTCAGCACGGAGCCCCACAACCCCACATGGGGCTCAAACCCATAACTGTGAGATCATGACCTGAGCTGAAGTCAAACACTTAACCGACTGAGCCACCCAGAAACCCCCAATCTACTTTAACTTTTAAAATAATTTATTAAAGTTACTGAAATATTGAGGGCTTCCTGGCTGGCTCAGTGGGTAGAGCATGCTATTCTGACTATTCTTTTCACTTAGAATGTTTACATAATTTTTTTTCCTATGGATATAAGAAGAGAGTTTCAATATGAAAGTAACTTTTTTTTCATTTTCAACAAAATTAATTAAGTTTTGAAATGTATTTGGGGTGTCATTTCCCTACCATCTGAGAGTCTCATAGACACAAAACTCAAAAATACTATGGGAAAAGTCTAAGACAAGTCTAATAGGCACTGCTCTATACCTAAAAACAGAAGTTAAGGGGCAGCCTGGCTGACTCAGTCAATGGAACGTTTGACTCTTCATCTCAGGGTTGTGGAATTTGAGCCCCATGGTGAGAGTAGAAATTACTTAAAAATAAAATCTTACAAAAAAAACCCGCACAGAATTTAAGGACAAAATGTATAAATGGTTTATATTAATTTTGTAAATATTGAAATAACATTTTAGTTATATTGATGATGCTATTATGGATTTTACATATCTCCATAAAGATCGACATAATGCTGAATTTTTTTTAACCTGACATAGGTTTCTCTATTCTTCTCTTCTTAAGTAAATAAATACAAGTGGATGTAGAATATTTAGGATAAAAAAATTAACTCAAATAATACAGTAAACACATTTCTTTGTAAATTCCACTGTATGTTTTCTTTAAACTACAATTTTACGTTCAGAATTGACAGAATTGTATGTGAATGATGTGGTATTAACTCTTATTCGAAAAACTTAACTTTTATGTTTTCTCAGTTGTGTGAACTGAACTGTCATAAAACTTTTATTTTTGAACCATCTATAATAATTTCTGCCATTTCATGATGCTCTGTGTAGATGACTATGTTTTTATGAATCCATTGAACCTAGAACTCTGAAGTAAAATAAGGAATTGTTTAGCATGCTTGGTTCCTGAGGATACTTTGGTAGTTGGCTGTCCCCCACCACTCTGCCCTCTCCACCCCAATCCTTCAGTTAGAGCACACCTAAAAGCCAAGTTCAGTATCAGACTTCTCCCATAGTTACCCCACAGCAGAGATAAATGGGTTAAGTATGGTCCAGCACTACATCAGCTGGCTTCAAATGGACCCACTGAACTTAAATCTAGATACTAAAAGGGTCAGTCTGGAACCAAATGATTTACTGTACTGTTCATTTGCTTGTCTCTGATGCCATATCAACATCTCTTTTTCTCCCAAGATGTTCTTTAGGTACTGGCCATTTCATGGATTTACTTTCTTGGTCAATATTCATACTTACTAATATATTGTGACTTCATAAAAATAAGAAAATTATAATATTTCTTATGGTATTCCAAATATTCTTCTCAATAAACCGTACATCCCACTCTTTCTTTAGGAATTTCTTTACCTTCTACTCAGATCTGCCTAAAATCCTGAATACAATATAACAATAAGGTGTAAATGTCTATTGTGAAAGATATCAAGTACATGTTTCCTTGCTTGGGTCTTTCCTTCTTCCTTTCTTTTTTCTTTTTAATTTATTTTCAATTTCATTTTTTCCACTCTTATTGAGCTATACCTGACAGGTAGCATTGTATAAGTTTAAAGTGTACAGGCTAATGATTTGATATCTGTATGCATGGCATCTTTCTTTTTCTAATCTCCATTTAATTTAAATGCCATTAGGTTCAGTAATGTCCAAGAAGCTTCTGAAAAATTTTGGGCTAAAAAAGTCACCACTTAGGGGCACCTGGGTGGCTCAGTCGGTCAGGCTTCTGACTTCAGCTCAGGTCATGATCTCATGGTTCGTGAGTTAGAGCTCCACATTGGGCTCTGTGCTGACAGCTCAAAGCCTGGAGCCTGCTTCAGATTCTGGGTCTCCCTCTCTCTCTGTTCCTCCCCTGCTCGCACTCTGTCTCACTCTCTCTCTCTCAAAAATAAATAAAGAATAAAAAACATTTTTTTTAAATAAAAAAGTCATCACTTGAAAGCTGCACCAGTTGCACTCTATAAATTCATAATTCTACCCATTCACCTAGCATATTTAGAGACATATAAAGCCTTAGTAGTTAGTGCCCTCTCTCTATAAAGCTCCCTTCAATTCAATGCTCTGAGTCCACAAAAGACTTGCTATCCCTCTCCAGGAAGAAATGGCCTATGCTCTGTGTGTTGTTTTTTTCCATTTTCCCTCTCTTTTGAACATCGCTTTGGAAGGAATGTTTATCTTATTTTTTATTTAGGGTTATCAAAGATATTCAGATTTATTGTTTATTTGTAGGTTGTAAGGAAACGAGAAGCTTCAACATCCTGATCAGGAACTGACATGACATAAAGATCCCATAGCTGGGATCTTGTGTAGCGGTTAGGCAAGGACACTTTTGGAATTGTATGCATAGGAAGGGTATGTTATGTGTATGAGTGTGTGTGGTGAGGTAGGCAGTAGCCAAAGAATGAACGATACTGAAAATTTTTTTCTCCCAACATTTTTCTATTCTTACGGAAATAGCACTCCTATTTTTGGTAAGAATTAGTCCATTATGCCCAGGGACACTGAGGATGTGAGCCTGAAGGCTATAATATCTTTAATGTAGCAAGCTGGCTTAGAGAATAAACCCAAACCACTAAAAGAAGCAGAGAAGAAAGATGGGGAGTGGGCAACCTGCAAGTGAGAGACTTTGTTACAATCGTCCTTGCCTGTCTCATAGGTTGGATATGTGAGCCAATAAATGTATTGCCATATTTGGCTTAGCTGGCTCAAGTCAGTTTTTGTTGTTAACCTTGAATATAAAAACTACCAGTTATTTTACCAGCAAAAATGGGCTTATGCAGAAATAAAAGAGGATTGCGATCCAGGCCAAAAACCTGCTGGCAAAACCATATAGGTGAGTCTGGAGAATGAAGGAGAGGTATGCCTTTTTTTAATGGAGAAAAGGAGCAAGTTGGGAAGACTGTTATAAACAGTCCACTGGAATAAACTGGGAGTTCCAAGTGTAATGGCTTCTCATTGGCTGAGCTGTGGAGGTGAGGAGGGATAGCCATATAGGATCAACTTGCAAGGTCGAGTCTGTGTAAGGTCAAATCCATCCGTTCCCGTTGTGTCTGTAATTGACTAGGAATGGTAGGGCAGGAGAGCTCCCCCTGCTGAAACCTCCCGGCTCCATTTTAGTGAGGTTTCTTATGATTTTCACATTGTCACATGCCATCAAGAGTCCTGATAATTCAATGGGTAAAACCCAAAATTCTTTCTCCTTTTATCCCAAAGATGCAATGTCAGTTGTATAACTTTCACCACGAATTCACTCTCAGCATATGCCATTTACTTCAGAGATACTACTGAGGATGATCTTTGCATTCCAGGGAGGCTAGAGATCAATATACTTTATAATTTAAAAAGGCATGGGGGTGCCTGGTTGGCTCAGTTAGTGAAGCATGTGACCCTTGATCTCGGGATCATGAGTTTGAGCTCCACACAGAGATTACTTGAAAACTAAACTAAAATAATTTATTTTAAAAATAATTTATTTTTTATTATTTTATTTTATTATTAAAATATTTTTTTAATGTTTATTTACTCTTGAGAGAGAGAGAGAGAGAGAGAGAGAGCGCGCGTGTGCGCGCGCGCATGAGCGGGGGAGGTGCAGAGAGAGAGAGACAGACACAGAATCCGAAACAGGCTCCAGGCTCCAAGCTGTCAGCACAGAGCCTGAGGCGGGGCTTGAACTCACACGCGGGGCTTGAACTCACAAACGTGAGATCATAACCAGAGCCGAAGCCAGACGCTCAACCGACTGAGCCACCCAGTCGCCCCTAAAATAATTTTCTTTTTTAAAGGCATTGATTTAGTCTCTTAAAATTTTTAAAAATTTATTTTGAGAGAGAGAGGGAGAGTGCACATGTGCGAGCAAGCAGGGGAAGAGCAGAGGGACGGGGAGAGAATCCCAAGTAGGCTCTGGGCTTTTAGAGAGGATCCTGACTGGGCTGAAAGTCATGAACCATGAGATCATAACCTGAGCCTAAATCAAGAGACAGACACTTAACCAACTGAGCCATCCAGGTGCTCCTACTCTTTCAAATTTTAACACTTTCCAAAATGCTGGGGCGCCTGGGTGGCTCAGTCGGTTAAGCGTCTGACTTCAGCTCAGGTCACGATCATCGCGGTCTGTGATGAGTTCGAGCCCCGCGTCGGGCTCTGGGCTGATGGCTCAGAGCCTGGAGCCTGTTTCGGATTCTGTGTCTCCCTCTCTCTCTGACCCTCCCCCGTTCATGCTCTGTCTCTCTCTGTCTCAAAAATAAATAAACGTTAAAAAAATTTTTTTTTTTTTTAAACTTTACAAAATGGCCGCATGATGCTTTTATAATGAGAAGAAAAGGCCAACTTTATTCTTAAAAATTTAGGGGCGCCTGGGTGACTCAGTCGGTTAAGCGTCTGACTTCAGCTCAGGTCATGATCTCGCGGTCTGTGATGAGTTCGAGCCCCGCGTCGGGCTCTGGGCTGATGGCTCAGAGCCTGGAGCCTGTTTCGGATTCTGTGTCTCCCTCTCTCTCTGACCCTCCCCCATTCATGCTCTGTCTCTCTCTGTCTCAAAAATAAATAAACGTTAAAAAAAAATTTTTTTTTTAAACTTTACAAAATGGCCGCATGATGCTTTTATAATGAGAAGAAAAGGCCAACTTTATTCTTAAAAACTTAAATCTTCAGGGGGCACCTGGGTGGCTCAGTTGGTTAACTGTCTGAATCTTGATTTTGGCTCAGGTCATGATCCCATGGTTCATGGGATAAAGCCCTGCAGTCAAATTGCACTTCGTGTTGGGGATGGGAGGTTTGTTGGGAAATTAGGGAAAAGTATACAAAGGAGAGGATATTTGAGATAGACTCTGAAGGATATGTAGCTCTGACAGCCAGAGCAAGAGAGGGAGTTATATGTAGGAGGAGAATCCTGAGCAAAGGCACACGGGTGGGAAAGCTCAGGGCATGATGAGTGAGAGCTACCATGGCTGTTGTCACGACTCCATTAAGGCAAGTGGTGGAAAGTAAGCCTGGAAAGATAGGCAGTGGGCCACTTTACAGAGGCCTTTGTTGTTGTTGCTGCTGTTTTTATGTTTGTTTATTTATTTATTTTGATAGGGAGAGAGAGAGAAAGAGCAGGGAGGGGCAGACAGAGAGGGAGAGACAGAATCTCAAGCAGGCTCCACGCTGTCAGCACAGAGCCCGATGCGGGGCTCAATCTCATGAATCATGAGATCATGACCTGAGCTGAAATCCAAGACGCTTAACCAACTGAGCCACCCAGGCGCCCCTTACAGAGGCCTTTGTAGGGGAGGAAAAAGTTTTCCTTTATCCTCTTAGGGTTCCTAGCTGCATCTGAAAAGTAAACTGACAAAGACTGATTAGCAGGAGAAAAGCATAAACATTTATTTAATATAAGTTTTAATATAAGTTAATATAAGTATGACATGGGAATCTTCATGCAGAAGTGAAGATCCAAAGAAACAGACCTATGATCTTTTATGCTAGCTTTGATGAAGAGAGGACAGTCATGGAAGAATATGATAGGTTAAGGATTATGATGTAATTGTAACAAACTGGGGGAAATTTCGCAAGGCCTGTTCATTAGGATTCTTCTTGGTGTTCCTTTGTCTTCAGAGATAAGGATGCTCCTTTCCTCTGGGTATAGAGAGGACACTTCTCATAGGAGCATTTTATGGGACGGGGTAGGAGGTCAGAGTGACCCTCCTGCTTCTGCTGTTTTATCAAACTCCTTCAGCTTAAAATATTTAAGGTGTCAAGATGCCGTATTTTGGTGCAGTGTGTCCTAAACCCCATCACTTTTATTTATTTATTTATTTATTTATTTATTTATTTATTTATTTATTTAAAGTTTATTTATTTGTTTTGAGAGAGAGAGAGTGTGCACGCATGCATATGCATGAGCCTGGAGGGGCAGAAAGAGGGGGAGAGAGAGAATCCCAGGCAGGCTCTGCACTCTGTGCTGAGCTTGAGGAGGACTTGGGGCTGGATCCCACCACCATGATATCACGACCTGAGCTGAAACCAAGAGTGGGATGCTCAACCAAATGAGCCACTCAGGCGTCCCCCTGAAATCCCATTACTTTTAATGCCAAGTTGGAGAGTATGTACTCAGAGATTCTGAGGAATGACATCATCAGAGTTAAGCTTTAGGAAGATTAATCTGGCAGGGACGTATGAAACTGGAATTGGAAACAGCATGATGCATACCAATCACAGGGGCACCTGGCTGGCTCAGTTGGTGTAGCATGGGACTCTCGATCTCGGGGTCCTGAGTTTGATCCCCCATGTTGAATACAGAACTTACTTTATTTTTTTTATTTTATTTAAAAAAAAATTTTTTTTTTTTTAACATTTATTCATTTTGAGACAGAGAGAGACAGAGCATGAACGGGGGAAGGTCAGAGAGAGAGGGAGACACAGAATCCGAAACAGGCTCCAGGCTCTGAGCTGTCAGCACAGAGCCCGACGCGGGGCTCAAACTCACAGACCGCGAGATCATGACCTGAGCCGAAGTCGGACGTCCAACCGACTGAGCCACCCAGGCGCCCCCAGAACTTACTTTAAAAAAAAAAAAAAAGAAGAAAGCATACCAGCTACAGGTCTAATGTAGTGGTCTGAGAAAAATATAATAGAGTCTTGTACTAGACACTGGTTTGCAAAACATGGGAACCAACCTGATGTAGCCTAAGTCAAAAAGGAGAGTATTTTTATAGGGGAACTGAGGTGATTCAGAAAGCCCTGGGGCAGGTTGGGCCCCAGGTTAATAAAATTTAACTTCAGGGTTTCTTGCTTAAGCTGATTGCTGTAGAGTACCTGGGATGGGCCCCACCAATATATACTTACAGTGGTGAAGTGTTTTTGTAAAATTTGTAAAAGTGAGACATTTTAACCACAGTTGGTTAAGATCACCTCTCCATTCACTTATTCTTGGAGTCTGTGCCACCACTGGCTGTTTTTCCTGTTTGGAAGGGATTGGAACTGGGGAAAGCTGTCTCCACAATGCCTCCATTTGTAGACTACTTCAGTATTTTGCAGCAGTTACATGTTTTCTTTTTAGATCATGGTTTAAATGAAGCATTTCTAATTTTTAGTTGCAGCATTTAAACACACCTGCCAATTTGTATTTCTCTGTAGGGTCTACAAATAACAAGATGGTCTGTCCATTGTAAAACTATCCTATCCTTGGAGTGCCTGGATAGCTCAGTTGAAGAACATGTGACTCTTGATCTCAGGGTCGTGAGTTTGAGCCTGATGTTGACAGTAGTAGAGATTACTAGACTAAATAAATTAAAAACAAACAAACAAAAAAACTGTTCAAGCTTTGCTACATGGGTACAATGACAAATTGAAGATTCTCAATCTTTTGGAGATTCAGAAGAGAAACTAATAAAAACAAGATGCAAAATATTTACTCAAAAAGTTGATAAACCTTGAATGTGCATTTTAACTGTAATTTTAAAGACATTTTGATGGGCACCTGGGTGGCTCAATTGGTTGAGCATCCAACTCTTGACTTTGGCTCAGGTTGTGGTCTCACTCATGGTCATGGGATCAAGCCGTGCACCTGACTCTGTGCTGAGTGTGGAGCCTGCTTAGGATTCTCTCTCTCTCTCCCTCTGCCCCTCTCCTCTGCTCATGCACTCTCTCTCTCAAAAATAAAAAATCAGTTAAAAAAAAAGACACTTTAGAACATTTCAAGAAAACAAAGAAGAACTAGACTTCTGATTTGGAAGGACATGAGGAGTACCTTCTTTTATCATTTAAAAAGTTATTTATTTTTGAACATATATTTAAAATTTCATTAAAATTGAAATTTAGATGGGAATGCAAGCTGGTGCAGCCACTCTGGAAAACAGTATGGAGGTTCCTCAAAAAAACTAAAAATAGAACTACCCTACGACCCGGCAATTGCACTACTAGGTATTTATCCAAGGGATACAGGTGTGCTGTTTTGAAGGGGCACATGCACCCCAATGTTTATAGCAGCACTATCAACAATAGCCAAAGTATGGAAAGAGCCCAAATGTCCATCGATGGATGAATGGATAAAGATGTGGTGTATATATACAATGGAGTATTACTCGGCAATCATAAAGAATGAAATTTTGCCATTTGCAACTACGTGGATGGAACTGGAGGGTATTATGCTAAGAGATAACATAAAACTCATACTCACTACTCACTGAACATCAAATAGCAATTTAGTAAGTGTTTTCAGTTCAAAGAATATTTAAGATTAGTTACTGCTATGTGTTACCGGAATGTGGTAAAATCCTACTTCTACATGAAAAATATGTGATGGAAATTTCCTTAAATTGAGAACAATCTTTTTGTTTTTTTTTTGTTTTTTTTTTTTTTTTAATTTTTTTTTCAACGTTTATTTATTTTTGGGACAGAGAGAGACAGAGCATGAACAGGGGAGGGGCAGAGAGAGAGGGAGACACAGAATCGGAAATAGGCTCCAGGCTCTGAGCCATCAGCCCAGAGCCCGACGCGGGGCTCGAACTCACGGACCGCGAGATCGTGACCTGGCTGAAGTCGGACGCTTAACCGACTGCGCCACCCAGGCGCCCCAAGAACAATCTTTTTGTTTTTTAAGATTTATTTATTTTTGAGAGAGAAAGAGAGCAAGCAGGGAAGGGGTAGAGAGAGAGGGAGACAGAGGATCTGAAGCAGGCTCCATGTTGACCGTGGCAAGTCTAATGAGGAGCTGGAATCCATGAACAGTGAGATCATGACCTGAGCCAAAGTTGGACGCTCAACGAACTGAGCCACCCAGGCACCCCAAATTGAGAACAATCTTAAAAACTTACATGACATTATCAACCACGAGATATGAGGCTTTTAGAAACTTTTCTAAATTATCAGTAATAAAAACCAAACTTAATCAAGCTACACAAAAAATTTAATTATCTTTCTATTCTTTCCATTGAAAATAATATTTGCAAACTCATCACAGGCAGAAGCAATGAAAGAATATGTAGCCAGTGTATATCATACAATTACTTTAGAGGTATGTCAGGCAGTTGATTAATAAAAATTAATAAATATATCATATAATTCACTTTTCTGGGGTTTTATAATATTTGGGATATTGCTCAGCTTTTAAAAATATGTAATTTTTTTGTGATTTATTTTTCATTCTAAATAATATGCTTGGTCACACCTAATTCTGTATTCATAATTTTCTATTTTTTTCGAAGAGGACTCCCAAATTATAGGCCCCACAAAAGTTGGATTCACCCCCAGCCACTGGAATGGAGTGGATCCAGACCAGGAACCCACACACTTCTCTGTTGCTCTCTCTTGTCTGCTTCTGCTTGTGGTTGAGCCACAGCTGAAGGCTTTCTCTGCTCTGAGTTTTCATATGGGAGACTATGGCTCTCCCACAGCTACTAACATGAGGTTCCAGACACGTTAAGAGACTGTAAATGGCTTTTTGGTCCCAGTTCTAAATTCCTGAAAGAACCCTCTCTCTCTCTCTCTCTGCCCCTCCCTGGCTTGTGCTCTCTCTCTCAAAAATAAATAAACATTAAAAAACAAAAATAAAGAGTTGGACGCTTACCAACTGAGCCACCCAGGTGCCCCAACCGTGAGGACATTTTTAAAGAAACATTTCATCTCTTTATAGCTCATCAGGAAGATTTTCATACACTACTCTTATAGTAATCATTTCAGATTGATGTTAATTTTAGAAGTTCTAACATCAAAGAAAAAAAAGAACATGAAGTGTTTGTCACCTAGCATACTGAATGACCTTAGGCCCTGGATTTACCATAATTTCTTTTCTCTTTTTTTTTTAAATTTTTAAATATTTATTCATTTTTGAGAGACAGAGAGAGACAGAGCACAAGTGGGGGAGGGGCAGAGAGAGGGAGACACAGAATCCGAAGCAGCCTCCGGGCTCTGAGCTGTCAGCACAGAGCCCGATGTGGGGCTCGAACTCACAAACCTGGACATCATGACCTGAGCGGAAGTCGAACGCTTAACTGACTGAGCCACCCAGGCGCCCCTCTTTTCTCTTTTTTTCTTGCATTTGTTTTTAATCTTTATTTTTGAGAGAGAGACAGCTTGTGAGCAGGGAGAAGCAGAGAGAGAGGGAGACACAGAATCCAAAGCAGGTTCCAGGCTCTGAGCTGTCAGCACAGAGTCTGATGTGGGGCTCAAACTCATGAACTGTGAGATCACGACCTGAGCCAAAGTCAGACGCTTAACCGACTGAGCCACACAGGCACCCCATCTTGCATTTTTTTTAATTTAAAAATTTTTAAAATTTTAATTATGATTTAAAAAATGTTTTAAGAGAGAGAGAGTGCACGAACTGGGGAGAGGGCAGAGGTAGAGAGAGAGAGAATTTTAAGCAGGTTTCATGCTCATCAAGGAGCACAATGCAGGGCTTGATCTCATGACCTTGGGATCATGACCTGAGCTGAAATCAAGAGTCAGATGCTCCACGGACTGAGCCACTCATGCGCCCCACCCCCAATCGCTTTTTTTGAATAAGGTTTTATTTTTATGTAATCTTACACCCAACTTGAGGCTCAAACTTCACCACAGGAGCAAGAGTCACAAACTGTACCAACTGAGCCAGCCAGGTGCCCCTCTTGCATTAGATCTTTGAAACATTTTTCCTACAAGAATAGAAACAACTAGTATACCTGGAGTACACAAAAGACTCTTGCTTTCTTATATTACTTTTTCATACCTTTACCCCGTTCATTTATCTCACCCCAAAAACCTGCTATGGGAAAACAGGGTTCCAGCTAATTTATTTTTGTTGGGGGAGGGTTTCACAAAGTCAATCACATGCACCATTGTCCTGTGGACTACTCATTAATCCCCTTTCAAGACATCTAGACCATTTACAGAAGCACCTGCTGTTGCCATTTAAAAATTTTACACTCAACGGGCGCCTGGGTGGCTCAGTCGGTTAAGTGTCCGACTTCAGCTCAGGTCATGATCTCACGGTTTGTGAGTTCGAGCCTTGCATTGGGCTGTGTGCTGACAGCTCAGAGCCTGGAGCCTGCTTTGGATTCTGTGTCTCCCTCTCTCTGTTCCTACCCTGCTCACGCTCTGTCTCTCTCTGTCTCAAAAATAAATAAACATTAACAAAAAATTAAAAAATTTTACACTTTTTTTTTTTTTTTAAAGATTTTTTTTTTTTTTTTCAACGTTTATTTATTTTTGGGACAGAGAGAGACAGAGCATGAACGGGGGAGGGGCAGAGAGAGAGGGAGACACAGAATCGGAAACAGGCTCCAGGCTCTGAGCCATCAGCCCAGAACCCGACGCGGGGCTCGAACTCACGGAGTGCGAGATCGTGACCTGGCTGAAGTCGGACGCTTAACCGACTGCGCCACCCAGGCGCCCCAAAAAATTTTACACTTAAAAAGACTCAGTGCTACTCATTTGGTCTAAAAACCAGATGTGTAACTCACTTCAATACAAATTTGTCCCTTGCTTTTCTCAACCACTGTTATTTGGAAGTTCAGTATATCTAGTTCCTGTCTAATTCAGAAAGGACTATATGAGTGATTGAAGGGCTCTTTGGGTTAATGGTAAATAAGAAATATTAAAGACTGAAATATCACATGTGTATATGTGTATATGTGAACAATATACACATGATTAAGCTTTCCATCATATGTGTTGGGAAAAACACCAAAATTGGCTTATAATAAATGTGGACCACCTGAATAAAAATATACAGGACACCCTGAGGAAAACTGAAAAGCAAAATAATTTTGAACAAAAGGGTATGGCTAGCTATGGACACAACTGTAAAATAGATAACTGTCTACATGTGAGTCCACAGTTTACCTAATCAATTTTGCTCTTTCCTGAGATTTGCCTTGGCTCCTTAATTTCCCAACTCTTTCCCGGTACCTCACCAGATTGAAGCCTGTCTCTGTCATTCTACACTTGACTTTTATTCCGTCCATCCCTTTCTTGCTCAGCCTGACAAAGTCAGTGAGAGGGAGGTTATTATTGCTAAACTTCCCCCATTAGGCTCAAGGGCATCATTTCCAAAGACCTTCCTGTTCTTCAACTTTCACTTCAGTGATCTCAAAAAGGGAGCTTGTAAAAATAAGAAAACCTGGATTCAAATTCCAACTCTGCTCACCTGTGTTAACAAAAGTAAGTAACTTATTTTTAGGCCTTAGTGTTCTCAACATAGAATGATTGGGTCAGAGTAAATATATAATAGTTCTCACAGATATAGAAGACTAAAAGCTGGAGGTTGGAGACTCCAACCTTGTCTCTTCTACCTGTCAAAACTTACTTCTCTAGCTTATACTGATCACAAAGGGATGTACTTGCTCCTCAGACACACCGGGTAGTAATATAATTAGTCCGTGTTAACATATTAATTTTCTTTCTCCACCCAGGTAACCAAATAAAAACGCAGACTTAGTAAGTGGGCTCTGAAAATATTCTGCTAGTAGAATATAATCCACTTTGAGGCTTGCTGAATTGTGAACTGGGCCCCTTCACCAGTCAAATCACATGTCAGAGGTATTGGCTTATTCATAAGGAGAAGCTGGACAGGATAGGGAGAAGCTGGCCTGGTCTCTCCTTCAACCCTGGAGAGGACAATGCAGAGGAGGAGGAAGCTGAGCAGAGTGCTGGGAGCATGGAGTCTGGAGCCAGCCTGCTTGGATTTCTTGCCTGGCACCATTACTCACTTGCTGGTGGTCTTGAGAAAGTTGCTCACTCCTTCAGTCATGTCAGTGTCATAATCTGCAAAATGATAAAAGTACTTTCCTGATTTGGTTGTTAAGAGATTTAAAATAAAAGATTAAAAAATTTTTTTTAACATTTATTTATTTTTGAGACAGAGAGAGACAGAGCATGAATGGGGGAGAGTCAGAGAGAGAGGGAGACGCAGAGTCTGAAGTAGGCTCCAGGCTCTGAGCTGTCAGCGCAGAGCCCAACGCGGGTCTCGAACTCATGGACCGCGAGATCATGACCTGAGCCGAAGTCGGATGCTCAACCGACTGAGCCACCCAGGCGCCCCTAAAAGATTAAAAGAAAGTACACATTCAATCAAAACTGTTAAGATGATGCAAAATTTCAAAAGTATTTTGTTGGTATTTAGGACTCTGACCATATATAAGTACAGATATTATCAATTACCATACCTATCATGAACGTTTGAATATCAACGATAGAGTTATTCTTATTTTCCTCTTCTCCTTCACATTATGGGAATTTCCAGTCATTCATATAGATTCACGGTATTTTAAAACTCTCAACCCATCTTCCCATTTACTCCATTTTCTTCTGTCTGGCATTCACAGTTTAATTATAGTTCTTCTTAATTATAGTGACCCTTCCATCTCCAGATTGATTGGCTTCTTATCCTGACCCTAATTTCTCTTTTTGCTTAGCAGTCAGTGTCATCAGCAGATATGGGAGACACAATGAAGCAGACAGGAAGAACAGGAAACAGGAACTGGAGTAGAGGTAATATATTGGCAACCAGCGGAGGAAGGAGTGTCTGGAGAGAGGGAAATAGGGAAGACAGCCAGAAACACTCAACCATCTGCAGTAGTGTCTGCTATGTTAGGCAGAACAGGGCCCCAAACAGAGGTGAGTAGGACTGCAAGGTGGTATCCAAGCCCAGGGAATTTGGGGGACTAGGGCTTGAGGCTGGTGTCAAAGCTGAAACAGAGGGCAATACCTTTTGTCTTTGATGTTTGGTCATGAACAGTTAAAATATGCCTGCACTTCAGAAGTGCTAGTGGTTAAGAGGACAGGCTCTGGAGGATTCAATAGCCAACTCTATTGTCAACTGTGTAACTTTGAATGAGTGGCTTAACCTTTCTTACCTTCAGTGTGAATTGTGACATGAAGATGCTCCTAAGAGCATGTAAGGTACCTAGCAGTATACTAACGGTGGCCAATATTACTGTTATTATTGTTTTTTTAATGTTCATTTATTTTTGTGAGAGAAAGTGGGGAGGGGCAGTCAGAGAGGGACAGACCATCTGAAGCAGGCTCTGCACTGACAGCAGAGAGCCTGATGCAGGGCTCAAACTCACAAATTGTGAGATCAGGTCTTGAGACGAAGTCAGACGCTTAACCAACTGAGCCACCCAGGAGCCCCTGTTATTGTTGTTATTATTTACTATTGCTAAAATAGTGTCACTCACTCTGACTCGCTGGCCAGTAGGAAAAAAACTGCAGAGAAGAAAGCAAATAAATGGTGGAAAAAACAAAGCTTTTGGTTTGCTTTTCTATTCTTTAGAGTGATCCAGGAAATGAATGGAAAGGAAAATTTCTATTAATCCATTTTAACTTAGTATCATGGAAGAAACAGTTAAATGCCCTTGAAAACTAGTCAGCTCACAAATATGGAAATTTATTTCAGAACTTTCCCTATGGAATATATTTATCTTTGTGTTTTAATTAACTACTATGGCATTTATCCTGAATTTTATTAAGAAACCAATTTCATTCAGAGACTCTAAAGATTAATATGATCTTAAATCACTAATAAAATGTCTTCATGTACATTTCATTTGGATTTTTAATTTTTATAATAAAGATAAGTAGGCAAATCTGCTTACAAAAATTGGTTTTATCATGGAAAATATTAGAAATTCTAACTAGAATAAAATATAATCCATCTTCAACACTTCAGATATTTTTTAATGTTTATTTTTTTGAGAGAGAGAGAGAGAGAGAGAGAGAGAGAGAGACAGAGCACAAGCGGGGGAGGGGCAGAGAGACACAGAGACACAGAATCCAAAGCAGGCTCCAGGCTCTGAGCTATCAGCACAGAGCACCCCCCCCCCCACATGGGGCTCGAACTCATGATCATGACCTGAGGTGAGATCATGACCTGAGGTGAAGTTGAATGCTCAACCGACTGAGCCACCTTGGTGCCCTGACACTTCAAATTATTTTAATAAAGCAATAAAATGTATGCTAAAAGTAATTTATTTGTTAATAGAATTAATAAAATGCTTCCAAGTAAAGTACTATCTTAAAGAGAAGGCTGCTTTAAAAATATATCAAGAACTCAAAGTATGAAATGACTTTAAGTACTTATTTTATTAGAAAACATTCCATGGTAAAATTACACGTGCAACTCATGTAGATTTAACTTCTCTTCCATATTCAAAACTTGGTACTTTCTGATGGCATTTGATGATGCAAATTTCATTTTCAAGAATTGTTTCATTGGATTCTGGAAACTTAACATGTCCCCCCTGAAATTATTTTGTTTTTGACCATTCTCTGAAGAAAGCCTCTTATAACTTGTTTAACATATGACATTTAAGAGATTCTGATTCATACAAGGCAAAATGATACCTCAAACAAAAGCGAGTCTGGAGACTCAGTCCCTTTCAGAACCAGAGTATGGGAGAGTTATGAATAATATTTTCGTAGAAGCCCAGAAAGGGGTGGTGGGAGGGATGGATACAGTGGCTTATAAATAAGGTAGGCTAATACCAGAATAAAACTTGGACAATAGCGCCCAGACCACTCATTCTTTAGGGAGAAGCAAAAGAAGAGATTTTTCTGGTTGTTCTTGAAAGTCTACATAATTGGTGGTAACCTGGGGATTTGCCCATCTGTAATGAGGGAATCCAACAGGTTTAAAGGCTGTATCAGTAATTCAAAATTTACTACTGCAGAATGCCCTTGTAGTAGCTCACTTCCAACATGGCCCCAGGGATCTTCACTGGTGGTAAGGCACAGGTGTGCATGTGCGTGTGTGACTCTTGAGGCTAGGTCAGAAAACACAGCACAGAATTCCCTACTCACTTCGAAATGTTGTAAGAGAATATAGCATTATTTAATCAGCTGTAACTCAAAGTGTCCAAGGATTATCTCAAGAAAGAGAGTTTCCAGTTTGGGAAGGGCAATGATTTACTGGCTACCAGTAGGAGAATTTAGTCTTCTTCGGTGTTCCTCATGATATCACTCCCATCCCTAAACTGGCCCTAAAAGGTCCTTTTCCCATTTAACATTCTGATATAAAAGGGGGAAAACCTCTTCTCCTGGTTAATCTACCATACTAAAGCCAGGCTGGAACTTTAAAAATACTTTCTTAGGTAAATAAGAGAGAATAAAGGGTAAATAAACAGAAAAGAAGTACAGAAGCATTCTATCTAATACACATATTATACCATTTCATTTCTAGTTAGTCTACATAATTGCATGTATATGTATATAAATGCATGGAAAATGTCAGGAAGCTGAAATGCTAAACTATCATTTATGGTTACCTGTGGAAGGGTAGAGGTGTGTAATGACAGGTATGTGTGAAGGGTGAGGAGTGGAAAGGGAAATCGAGAAGGAAATGAGGAGACTTGGTTTTTAAAAAGTCTGTTTTGTATTATTTGAAAATTGACGATGAGAATGTATTAATGAGACACTTGCATAATTAAAAAATAAATTGTATAATAAAAAAAAGAGGCAAGAGCAATTGAGTTACAACCCGGAGACCTCTTATTCTATGATCATTAACTAGGACTACTGACCACATCACCCCTTTCCTACTGAACCTGAGGTCTTCAGAATGCTTGCTACAAACTTTTTCAGTTTCTTAGGTGGCTAGCTTCCACAAAGGATGTGTCTTTCCAAGACCCACTCTCAAAGAGCTAACCCCAAAGACCTAAGTTTGGCACCTTCAAGGCCAGTACTAAGAAAGCAGATTGCTCCGTCTCCTATTCCACTAGTCAATGATTGGAAAACTAATTCTGGGTAAAAAAACCATTCCAAAACACAGTGTTTAAAACAAGGCTTTTTTTCGGCAGGTCACTGGCTCCAAGTTGGGGATGGTTCTAGACCACCTCATGTCTCTCATTCTTCTTGTCCCAGCAGACTACCAAGTCATGTTCTTCACATTGTGAAAGGCAAGTGTGGGAGGGAGGCAAGCAGAAACATGCAAAATCTCCTAAAAACAGGCTCAGAACTGTTACACTGTCACTTCTGCCCATATTCCTTCAGCCAAAAGCAAGTGGAATAATCTAAGCCCGACATCAGTGGGGTGGAGAAACTTTCTATCTCCAATCAGGAGAAATGCAAAGCCACATTTTAAAGAACATGCATGGAAGGAGCACTGAAGAATCGGAAACAATGATGTTATTTACCATTGTTATCTGCCTGGGACTTTCCAGTTTACTTCCAATTGGCAGCTGGAGAGAGACGTTTCTTCTCATGGTAGCTGAAAACTGGAATGATTTCACCCAGCAGGTGAGATCTGTTCCTAACTATAGGAATTAAGCTTTGTCCTTGCATGCTCCTTATATGACATGTTAATGTCATAGACATTCAGTAGTATAATTAATTCCTTACAAATATCCAGTGGACAACGGTTCCCTATTTTTGGAAATAGAAGATTAAAAATACTGCCCTAGAAAGGGTGCTAGGTTTGTAGTATTCTGTTGTTTTGTGTGTGTGTGTGTGTGTGTGTGTGTGTGTGTGTGTGTTAAAGTTTTGAATTCTTTAGTTCAAACGAATGCCGAGTCGCCATGTTTTAGAACTCAGGAATTCATAAAACTTCATCAGAGTTCAGAAGATCTCTTTGACTAACCCTATTTGCTATCCAGTCTCCCCCTACATTTCAAAGTAAAAATCTATGAAGGAGTCACCAGAGTTGCTTTTTCAGACAGGAAAGGAAGAATCCCACTCCCACCTCCGCACCCCCAGTAAATAAAAAGGCATTAATAGCTTTAAAAAAGAAAGAGATCATTAAATTCTTAGGTTCTTCAAAGACAAATGAGTGGGGCCTCCTGTGGTCCTCTGACATTTGAGACCTGCTCTAAGGTTATTTCCATGGTTCCCACGTTACTTTCAAGAACAGCTATCACTTGTATTCCTTAGGGTTTTCTTTTCTCTCCTGACTGGTTCTGGAACTGCAAAAAGACTAAGGCTGGAGCCCAGAAATGAACCTGGCGAATACTGCGCTAGGTCTATCGGAGTGGGGCTGCAGGAGCCCGACAGAGGGCTAGAATTAGTCCCTCCGCGCACCGGGACAGTCATCGCTCTTTGTTAAAGAAACAAATACAAGAAAATGCGGCGGCGGCGAAGCGTGGTGGTGGGGGAATAGATTGTGCCACAACTTTGCGTTTGTAGGCTTAACTGTGCATAAGAAAGATCATTAGTGAGGCGCTCCAAACGCAGGACAGTCCAGGACACCGTGTCATTGGCTTTTATGCATTTGAAGGCGCGTGAGTGCCCTGCTCAGAGGTTCCCCTTTGTGTGAAAGTGGGGAAACCAGAAGCGTGCAGCTACTGCTGGGTTTTCATTTTCGAATTCGTTAGGCACTGCTACCAAAATACCCCCGCACCAACACACTCCCGCATTCTCGCACCAACAATACTCGGACTTGAGTTACTCAACCGAGCTGACCGAGCGAGGAGCGACAATGGCTTGGTGCGGGCGCCCGCAGCTCGGGGGGCAGCGCCAAGGGGCCGCCCGCCGCGCTCCGCAGCTGCGCGCTGAGCCCCGCCACCCGACCGTCAGCAAACGCGGGCACCAACCGCCGCGCGGCCCGGCCGTTGGGCGGGTGGTAATTTCTGGGAATGGGGCGGGGTCGCGGGTGTACAAGGCCGGGCGCCTGCGAGCGAGGAGGAGGAGCGGGCGGCGCCGAGGGCGCGAGGTTGGAGGGGCGGTGCGCCACAAGCGTCACTGACCGAGGAGGGGCCGGGGCGGGGCTGGCGGCGCGCTCGCGCCCCCACCTTTTACTTAGCCCAGGCTGAGTGGAGAGTGGAAAGGGCTAGGAGTTTCTCCCGCCCCCGGCCCCCGGTAACTGTCAGACTGCCCGAGTGCGGAACAGTCCCTGGAGAAGGGCGGGAGTCCAGAGCTGGGGATGGAGTGACAGCCAGGGCCCGCGGAGGCTTCTGAGAGTGGCGAGGGTGTGTGCGTGCGGTCCCGGCCAGCTGGGAGAAGCGGGCGGGCGCTGCAGGTGCACGCGCGGCCCCGCCACCCCCACGCGCCTGCCCGCGTCTTGGGGCTCCGGCACCAGTCCGGGGTTGGAGAGTGGGATGGGGGAGCCCAGAGCAGGGCGCGGGACAAGTGCCCAGAGTCTTTACCTGAGAAGGCGGGTTTGGTAGAAGTTGGGGGATAAGGGGCGGGCGAGAGTCGAGACAGCCACCGAAGCAGGTTGGCCGGTTAGGGGGCCGGTGGGGCCCTGCCGGGTATAAATAGCCAGCCCTGGTTTGACAGACGCAGCGGTGACTGGCTGTGCTGCCCACCCCCCCCCCCTCGCCGCGTGGGGAGGGGAGGAGCGCTCGGAGCGGGCGGGGTGGGGGAGGCGGACTCGAGTGTCCTGGTGGCGGCGGTAGGAGGCCGAGGGGGAGGAGCTGAAGCGGGGGGTGGAGGGAGGGGGCCGGGAGCGGGGCGAGGGCGGGGGCCACCATTGCTCCCCGCGCCGGGCTCTGTGTCGCCGCCGTCGCCTCGGCGGTTGGGGATCCGTGGGGCGGCGCGGGCGGGGGGCGCTGCGCGGGCCGGCTCGCCGCTGTTTTGTTTCCTCTTCTCCCACTGGAGCGGCTCGGGCTGCCGGGGAGGCCCCGGCTCCCTCGGGACGCCCGGCCAGCGGCGGCGGCGGTGCTAGTCCTCGGCCCTGCCGGGAGGGAAAGCGACGCCGTGGTCTTCCCGGGCGACGCGGAGAGCAGGTAAGAGCGCGGGCAGCCGAGGCTGGTGGGAGGGAGCGCGGAGGGCGCGGCGATAAAGCCTCGCCGTCCCGAGTGCCTCCTCCTCCCTCCGCACCCCCGCCCCGCGCCTGTGTTGTTTGCTCCGGGGTTTGCCGAGGGTTTTCCGGAGGCTGTGGCGGTGACAACGGCTAGGAACTGGGGAAGGGGGCTCAGTGCCCCCAGGCAACGGTCGGGAAGCGGGACTTGGAGAAAGGGGAAGGCGCGCTGCGCGCCTGCCCGCGGGGAGCACAGGGCGCGGGGCAGGGCTGAGGGAAGAGGTTACGGACCCCGGCGGAGGGGGGGGGGATGGGCCGAGCGCAGCTGGTCTCGCTGTGTTTACATCTCCGCGCGAGTCACCTCTGCCGAGAAGCGGACTGAACTGACCCGCCTTATCCCGCGGGGAGGCCAGGGCGGGGGTCCGGCTCCGGAGGAAGCGCGTCCTGGGAGGGTCGGGTAGGGCGGGAGGCTGCGGCCGGCGCCGGGGCAGGGCAGCGAGATCGGGGCGGGTCCTGGAAGGCTCGGGCCGCTCGGGGTGGCGTGGAGGGCTGGAAACCAGTTTCCTTCCCCGTCCGGCCTTATCGCCGCCTCTTACCTTTCCTTCTCTCCGCGGCTAGCTTGCCTGGCAGGTTGTACTCGGTTCTTCTTTTATTCTCACTTTCCACTCCGGCCCCTTGCTGCCACTTCCCCCAATTCCCCTGGGGGTAGGGAGGTTTGGCTGTGATAGGAATCTGTTTTTTAAACCAAACAAAAACGGGCTCGGTAACACGCGCGTCCAGTGACCGCCTTCTGGATCCTCTGTTGGGGAAGCTGTCCCCTTGGGACCGTGCTACTGGATGTTTGGGGGCGCGGGAAAGGAACGGTTAGGGCTCTGCTAGGGTTGGTGCTGACTGACGGAGCAGCTTTGAGAGCAGGGTAGCCGAGGCGCCCCCCCCCCGCCCCCGACCTCCGACCCCCGACCCCGCTCCATTGGGCATTTTTATTCCACGTCGATAAAGGACAGAAAATATTCCATAAGGCCAAGAGTAATCCCGATTGCAGTTTCTTATGTGCCAGCATCCTGGGCTCTCTTTCTAGGAGCTAGATTAGCTGCAGAACCGCCTTTAAGTTCTTAGTACTTGTTTAAATGAGTGGGGGGGGGGAGTGCTCTTCATTCTAAAACTAAAATTTCCCCCGTTCATGAACATTTTACTTTAGCTGTGGGGCTTTAATTTTAATCCAGTGATGATAAAACAGTAATCTTGTCTTTGGTAATCAGATTTGCTTTTCTTTTTACCTATGAGTCAGTATGGAGAGGCAAATTATGCACTTTCTATAGTGCCAGAATCACAGAAGAATGTACAGTTTACCAACGTAGAATTGGATATTTTCGTATCAGAGTTTCTTCCTCTCTTTAGAATGATTTTATATAAGCCTGGAAATTATTGAATTTCATTTAAGGAATTAAGGAATGATTAAACTTTACATATATATGTGTATACATATACGTATATATGTAGGGCAATCCAGTTTATGCAGGGCGTTCATACGACTGTCAATGAACTATCTCCTAGGAAACACATGAAGTAGAAAATTGAAGTATCTTGGGCATTTGAAATCTGAATATTTAATGTCAAATTTATTTTTTAAGGTTAGTGACTTAACTAATTACTTTGATTAATCATTGCTTCTCATTTCAGATGTATACTCATTTACAAAATAATCAGTATGATTGGAAGGTGTTTGTAACTTTGAGATTTTTTTGTCCTAAATAAATAGATTGGTAACTTTGGCTGTGGTAGTCCTACCAGTGTTGATGGCTTTACCTACTCATAGATTGTACACCAAGTGGTTTTTTTTTTTTTGTAGCAGTTTTATTGAGATATAATTCATATACCATTCAGTTCAGCAATTTAAAGTGTACAGTAATTTTGAATATATTCACAGAGTTGTGCAACCATCACCATAATCAGTTTTGGAACATTTTCATTATGGGAAAAGGAGCTCTGTACGGTTTAGTGGTTACTCCCCTCCCCCTCCCCCCCCCCCCCAAGATTCCCAGCTCTAGGCAACCACTCATCTGTCTCTATAGATTTGCTTATTCTGGGCATTTTATATAAATGGAGTCATACAATATGTGATTTTTCATGACTGGTTTCTTTCACTTAGCATAAAGTTTTCAAAGTTCACATGTTGTAGCATGTGTCATTATTTTTATTGCTGAGTAATAGTCTATTATATGGATGTACCACATTATTAATCTATTAGTTGGACATTTGAGTTTCCACTTTTTAGCTATTATAAACAATGCCACTGTGAACATTTTTGTATTAGTTTTTGTGTGGCTGTGTTTTCATTTCTCTTAGGTATGTACACAGCATAGAAAATTAATATGCACAAGTCTGTTACATTTCCATACACTAATAATGAACTATCAGAAAGAGAGATTAAGAAAACAATCCCATTCACAATTGCATCAAAAAGATTAAGATACTGGGGTGGTTGGCTCAGTCAGTTGAGCAACTTTGAGTCAGGTCATGATCTTGTGGTTTGTGAATTCGAGCGCTGTGTCAGGCTCTGTGCTGACTGTGGAGCCTGGAGTCTGCTTCAGATTCTGTGTCTTCCTCTCTCTTTGCCCCTCTCCCATGCATGCACACTCTCTTTGTCTCTCTCCCTCTCTCTCAAAAATAAACATTAAAAAAAATTTTTTTTTAAAAAGAATAAAATACCAAGGAGTAAATTTAACCAAGGAGTTAAAAGACATTACTCTGAAAACCGTAAAACATTGATGAAAGAAATTAGAGATAATACAAACAAATGGAAAGATAAACCATACTCATGGATTATAAGAATTAATATTGTTAAAACGTCCATATTATCCAAAGCAATCTACAGATTCAGTGTAATCTCTATCAAAATTCCAATGGCATTTTTTTGTAGAAGTAGAACAGATAATCCCAAAATTTGTATAGAACCACAAAAGACCCCATATAGCCCAAGCAGTCTTGTGAAAGAAGAACAAACCTAAAGATACCAGGCTCCCTGATTTCAAACTATACTACAAAGCTATAGTAGTCAAAATGGTATGGTACTTGCACAAAAACAGACACCTAGATCAATAGAACAGAGTAGAGTCCAGAAACAAACCCATGCTTATAAAGTTAATTAATCTTCAGCAGAGGAGGCCAGAAGCTACCACAGGGAAAAGACAGTCTCTTCAATACATGGTGCTGGGAAAATTGGACAACTACATGGCAAAAGAATGAAACTGGACCACTTTATTATTTTATTGCTTATTTAATTTAAAAATTTTTAAATGTTTTATTTTTGAGAGAGAGAGACAGAGACAGTGTGAGCAGGAAAGGGGCAGAGAGAGAGGGAAACACAGAATCCGAAGCAGGCTCCAGGCTCTGAGCTGTCAGCATAGAGCCTGACAGGGGGCCTGAACTCACACAAACTGTGAGATCATGACCTGAGCTGCAGTCGGATGCTTAACCGACTGAGGCACCCCGGTGCTCTATTTTTTATTTTTTAAGTAAGTTCTACATCCAGTGTGAAGCCTGAACTCGTTACCCTGAGATCAAGAGCTGAATACTCCACAGATTGAGCCATCCAGGTGCCCCTGGACCACTTTCTTATATAGGAAAATAAACTCAAAGTGGATTAAAGACTTAAATGTAAAACCAAAAACCATAAAAATCCTGAAGCAAACATAAACAGTAAACTTTTGGACATGTGCCTGAGCAGTATTTTTTTGCATCTGTCTCCTCAGGTAAGGGCAGCAAAAGAAAAGTAAGTAGGACTACATCAGACTGAAAAGCTGATGAAGGGGCACCTGGGTGGCTCAGTCGGTTGAGCGTCTGACTTCGGCTCGGGTCACGATCTCACGGCTGACAGGTTCGAGCCCCATGTCGGGCTCTGTGCTGACAACTCAGAGCCCGGAGCCTGCTTTGGATTCTGTGTCTCCCTCTCTCTCTGCCCCCCCCCCCCCCCTCGCTCATGCTCTGTCTCAAAAATAAATAAACATTAAAAAACATTTTTTTAAATAAAAAAAAAAGCTGATGAAACCATTAGTGAAGGAGACCATCAACAGAATGAAAAGGCAACCTCCTGAATGGGAGATGATTCTTGTAAATGATGTAACTGATAAGGGGTCAATATTCCAAAATATAGAAAGAACTTACAACTCAATATATTAAAAAATCCAATTAAAAAATGGGCAGAGAACCCAAATAGACATTTCTCCAAAAAGACATACAGGTGGCAAACAGACACACGAAAAGGTGCTCAACATCCCTAATCATCAAGGAAATGCAGGTCAAAACAACAATGAGATATCACTTCACACATGTTAGAATGGCTACTATCGAAAAGACAAGAAATAACAAGGGTTGGCAAGGATGTGGAGGAAAGAGAGCTCTTGTGTAGTGTTCATGGGAATGCAAAATGGTGTAGCTACTATGGAAAACACTATGGAGTTTCTGCAAAATAAAAGTAGGACTATCGTACAGTCCGGCAAATCCACTTCTGGTTATTTGAAGAAAATGAAAATACTAATTTTAAAAGATATACGCACCCTGTGTTCATAGCAGCATTACTTAGTATGGGCAAGATATGGAAGCAACCTGAGTGTCCATCGATACATGAACGGATAAAGATGTGGTATATAGACAGTAGAATATTACTTAACCATAAAAAAGAGTGAAATCTTGCCATTTGCAACAACGTGAATGGATCTAGGAGGTATTATACTACGTGAAATAAGTCAGAGGCAAATACTGTATGATATTACTTATATCAAATGAACAACAAAACAAATGAACAACAAAACAGAAACAGGCCCATAGATACACAGAACAATTTGGTGGTTGCCAGAGGGGAGGGGGGACAAGGGAATGGAAAAAATAGGGGAAGGAGTTAAAAGGTACCAACTTCCAGTTGTAAAATAAATTAAGACATAAATATTCAATGTAGAGCACAAGAAATATAATTAATCTGTAACAACCTTGTATGGTGGTGATAGATGGTAGCTAGATTTATTGTGATGATTGCTCTGTAATCTATATAAGTGTTAAATTTCTATGTCATACACTTGAAACTAATATGTCAGCTACACTTCAATTTAAAAAATTAGTATCTTGAGTTATTTAAAGCCCAAAATGAATCCATTTTGAGTGCACAATTCAGTTAATTTTATTTTTATTTTTATTTGTTTTTCCCAAACTAGAATGATATACTACCTTACACCTGTCAGAATGGCTAAAATTAACAACACAGGAAACAACAGATGTTGGTGAGGATGCAGAGAAAGAGGAACCCTCTTTTGCTGTTGGTGGGAATGCAAACTGGTACAGCCACTCTGGAAAACTTTTTGAGGTTCCTCAAAAAGTTAAAAATAGAACTACCCTACTACCCAGCAATTGCACTAGTAGGTATTTACCCAAAGGATACAAAACTACTGATTCGAAGGGGTACATGTACCCCAATGTTTATAGCAGCAGTATCAACAATAGCCACATTATGGAAAGAGGCCAAATGTCCATCGACTGATGAATAGATAAATAATATGTGGTATAGGGGTGCCTGGGTGGCTCAGTCAGTTAGACGCTCGACTCTTGATTTCAGCTCAAGTTTTCATCTCACGGTTCTTGAGATTGAGCCCTGCATCGGGCTCTCGGCTGACAGCACGGACCTGCTTTGTATTCTCTGTCTCCCTCTCTCTTTGCCCTTCCGTCTCTTATGTGTGCGTGTGCACTCTCTCTCAAAATAAATAAACATTAAAAAAAGAAAATGCAGTGTATAAGTATATATACACAATGCAATATTATTCAGCCATAAAAACAATTCAGTTATTTTTAGTAAACATATAGAATTGTTATACTGTCATTATAAGCCAGTTTTGTTTTCTTTTCTTTCTTTCTTTCTTTCTTTCTTTCTTTCTTTCTTTCTTTCTTTCTTTCTTTCTTTCTTTCTTTCTTTCTTTCTTTCTTTCTTCTTACAAACTTTAATTCAACAAAGAAAGGTCTGTAAGAGAGGACTGGGGAGATGACACTCCCCTGGGACTCCCCAGAATCAGGGGAGGGAGCCTGGTGGCCCAGCCAGCCAGGGGGAGGGCCCAGGGTCTTCTCAGGCCACCAGGTCCTGCTTGGTGATCAGGGACAGAGCTTTATATGCGTGAAGTTGCTGGACTCAGCACTGGGCCAGTGGGAGGCCAGGGAGGCCAGCTCCAGGTGGTCTATCCTAGGGATGGAGAAGTGGAGCTCATCTTCAACATGGTGGGAGACAGCGATGGCAGAGACTGAGTGGGATGCACAGTATCTGACTCCCACAGACTGACAGCAGGACTGGTTTAAGCTTACAAGCCAGTTTCAGAACATTTTTGTCCCCTCCCCAAAATTACTTCTAGTCTGTTTGCATTTACCCTCAATCCCCCACCCCCATCCCAGGCAACCACTGACTTGTGTTTTGTCTCTATAGATTTGCCTTTTCTGGGTAGTTCATAGGAATGGAATCACACAAGAAACATCGGCCTTCTTTCACTTAGCATAATGTTTTTTGGGGTTTATCAATATTGTAGCATGTACCAGTATTTTGTTCCTTTTTATTGCTGAATAGTATTCTACTGTATGGATATACCACATCTTGTTTATTATGGACCAGTTGGTAGGCATTTGGATGGTTTCCAGTTTTGACTGTTGCAAATAATGCAGCTTGAACATTTGAATACAAGTCTTTATGTGAATATATGCTTTCATTCTCTTGGGTAGATACTAGGAATAGAATTGCTGGCTTATCTATTTAACTGTTTAAGAACCTGCCAAACTGTTTTCTAAAGTGGCCATATGTTTACGTTTCAAACAGCAGCGTAAGAGAGTTCCAGTTTCTTCACATCCTTGTCAACACTAGTTATTGTCTGTCTTTTTTGTTATAGCTATTCTAGTAGGTATGAAGTGGTTAACTTATTGTGGTTTAAATTCACATTTTCTTAAAGACTCAAGGCATTGAGCATTTCATGTAATTACTCATTCATATATCCCTTTTGTTGAAATAGCCATTCAAATCTTTTGCCTGTTTTTAAAAAATGTTATTATAGAGTTGTAAAAGTTATATATTCTGGATGTAAGTCCTTTATTAGATACATGATTTGCACATATTTTCTCCTCGTCTGTGGCTTGTCTTTTCATTTTTTTATTGGAGGCCTTTGAAGTGCAATAATTAAACTTTTTTTTTAGAGTTTTAATTTTTTAATTTTTTCAGATTTTTAATGTTCATTTTTGAGAGAGAGAGAGAGCAGGAGAGGGGCAGAAAGAGATGGAGACAGAGAATCTGAAGCAGGCTCCATGCTGTCAGCACAAAGCCTGACATGGGGCCCGAACCCACAAACCGCGAGATGATAAACTGAGCTGAAGTCAGACACTCAACTGACTGAGCCACCCAGGTACCCCTAGAGTTTTTATTCTTTAAGTAAGCTCTAGGCTCAGTGTGGGGCTTGAACTCATGACCTCACAGTCAAGAGTCATATGCTCTACTGACTGAGCCAGCCAGGAGCCCCCTTCCCCCAAATTTTAATTTTGATGGAGTTTAATTTCCCACTTTTTTTCTTTTATAGATCATTAAATTTTTTTCTTAATGTTTATTAGTTTTTTGAGAGAGAGAGAGAGAGAGGGAGAGGTAGGGGCAGAGAGAGAGGGAGACACAGAGTCCGAAGCAGGCTCCATCCAGGCTCTGAGCTGTCAGCACAGAGTGCGACATGGGGCTCAAACCCACAAGCTGTGAGATCATGACCTGAGCTGAAGTCAGACGCTTAACTGACTGAGCCACCCACGTGCCCCTATAGATCATTCTTTTGTTGTAAGAACTCTTTGCCTAATCCAAGATATTGAGGATTTTCTCTTTTGTTTTCTTCTAGATCTTTTATAATTTTTGCTCTTAGATTTTGGATCTATTTTCAGTTAATTTTTATGTATGGCATGAAGGGTCTAAATTCATCTGTTGTATATGGATTCTCTTAGCACAGTTTGTTGAAAAGACAACATATCTATGTTGAAAAAATATCATTTCTCCACTGATTATAAATGTGGCACTCAATTCTGTTCCATTATCTATGTCTGTCTTTTTTTTAAATTTATTTTTAAATTTTTACAGCTTTTTAAGTTTATTTTTGAGAGAGAGAGAGAGCATGAGTTGGGGAGGAACAGAGAGAAAGGGAGAAAGAGAGAATCCCAAACAGGCTCCACACTGTCAGCACAGAGCCTGATGCGGGGCTCAAACCCACACACTATGAGACCATGACCTGAGCCAAAACCAAGAGTAGGATGCTCAACCAACGGAGCCACCCACGCGCCCCTCTATATGTCTATCTTTATGTTTTTACTACTGTGACTTGATTTTTGTGCTCTATGGTAACTTATGAAACCAGGTAGTATAAGCCCTCCAATTTTGTTCTTCTTTTCTTCTTTTTATTTTTATTTTTTTAAAATTTTTGTTTTTAACGTTTATTTATTTTTGAGACAGAGAGAGACAGAGCATGAATGGGGGGGGGGGGCAGTCAGAGAGAGGGAGACACAGAATCCGAAACAGGCTCCAGGCTCTGAGCTGTCAGCACAGAACCTGACGTGGGGCTTGAACTCACCGTGAGATCATGACCTGAGCCAAAGTCGGCCGCTTAACCGACTGAGCCACCTAGGCGCCCCCTTTTCTTCTTTTTAAAAGTTATGGCTCTTCTAGGCCCTATATACAAATTTTAGGATCATATTGTGGAAAGAGCCCAAATGTCCATATAACTGATGAATGTATAAAGAAGATGTGGTACACACACACACACACACACACACACACACACACACACAATGGAATATTACTCAGCAATCAAAAAGAATGAAATCTTGCCATTTTCAACAACACTGATGGAACTGGAGGGTATTATGCTAAGTGAAATAAGTCAGTCAGAGAAAGACAGATATCATATGATTTAATTTGTATGTGGAATTTAAGAAATAAAAGAACATAAGGGGAAGGGAAGGAACAATAAGATAAAACAGAGGGAGGCAAACTCTAGGAGAACTCTTACATACAGAGAACAAATTAAGCATTGCTGGAGAGGAGGTGGTTGGGGGGATGGGCTAAATGGGGATGGGTACTAAGGAAGGCACTTGGGATGAGCACTGCATGTTAATATGTAAGTGATGAATCACTAAATTCTGATCCTGAAATTATTATTATACTATATGGTAACTAACTTTGACTTAAATAAAATTTTAAAAAATTTTAGAATCAGCTTGTTAATGTCTGCAAAACAGGCTTGGAATTTTGATGAGAATGCACTGGATCTGTGGATAAGTTGGAGGAGAGTTGCAAATCTTGTAATATTGAGTTTTCTAGTATATGAACTTGAAAATTTCTCTTGATTTAATGATCTTTAATTTTTCTCAGTGATATTTTATAATATCAGTGCATAAATCTTATACTTAAATTTTTATTTCCTTTTGGTAAGAACACTTAACATGAGATCTATTTTCTAAACTTTTTAAGTGTACAGTACAGTATTGTTTACTGTAGGCACAATGTTGTATAGCAGATCTCTACATTTGGTAAGGGATTCCTTTTTAATCCCAGTTTGTTCCTGAGTATCATGAATCGTTATCGGATTTTGTCAAATGCTTTTTCTTCATCTGTTAGCATGACCAACTGTCACCTTTTGCCTAAGACCATTCTGGTTTTAGCACTGAAATTCCTTCATCTTGGGAAACCCCTCTGTTCTGGACAGACTAGTATGGTTGGTCACCTGAGTGTCTGAGATGATCATGTGGTTTCTTTTATTCCATTAATATGGTGTATTATATTAATTGATTCTCAGATACTAAAGCAGCCTTAGTCCTAGGATAAATCTCACTTTGTCATGGTATATAATTCTTACTATATGTTGCTGGCTTTGGTTTGCTAATGTTTAGTTGAACATTTTTGTGTCTATATTTATGGAAGATACTGGTCTGTAGTTTTTTTTTCCTTGGGATGTCTTTGGATTTTGTGACATAGTAGTACTAGCCTCATAGAATGAATTGAGAGGTGTTTCTTCTTTGATTTTCTGTAAGAGTGTGTGCATGATTGGTTATTATTACCCCCTTGAATACATTTGATAGAATTGACCAGTGAAAGCATCTGGGCCTGGATTTTTTTCCTTTGGAAAAATTTTAAACTGTTAATTCAATTTATTTACTTGTTATGGGTCTCTTCAGATTTTTTGCTTATTCTTGAGTTAGTTTCAGTAATTGTATTCCTTATGATTTGTCCATTTCATCTAAGCTATTTAATATTTTTGGCATATAGTTCATAGTATTCCTAATGTGCTTTTAATTTTACTAGTGTAGTTTGTGGTGTTCCTCTTTCATTATTAATTTTAGTAGCATGTGTATTCTCTCTTTTTTACTTGGTCATTCTAGCTAAATGTCAATTTTGTTGCTACTTTCAAAAAAAAGTTTTGGTTTAATTGATTTTTTTCCATTTTCTGCTTTCTATTTCACTGCTTTCTATTTGATTTTTATAATTTTCATCATTCTGCTTATTTTGGGCTTAGTGTGCCTTTTTCTAGCTTCTTAAGGTAGAAGTGTAGGTTATTGATTTGAGGTCTTCTTTACTGAGCAGGCATTTAAAGCTCTAAATTTCCTTTCAAACACTGGGGTAGCTGCATCCTGTACATTTTTAAATTTCTGCGTTTTAAAATTTGTATTCACTTCTAAATATTTTTAAATTTCTTGTGATGTCTTGACTTCTGGGTTATTTAGAAATGTATTATTTGATTTCCAATTATTTGGGGATTCCCCAAATTACATTGTTCTTGATTTTTTTATTTAATTCCCCTGTAGTAGTAGAACATACTTTGTATGATTTTCTCATTTTAAATTTTTTGAGACATTTTTATGGCCTAGTATGTAATCCTTTCTGAAGAATGTTCCCTGTGTGCTAGAAAAGAATATGTGTTCTGCTGTTGTTGGGCGGAATGTTTTGTAGGTGACAGGTCAAGTTGTGTGATAGTTTTCAAGCCTTCAATGTCTGTGCTGATTTTCTGTCTAGCCATACTATCAATTATTGAGAGAGAGATTAAAAGCCCTATTATTACTGGAGTGTCTATTTTTCCTTTCAGTTCTGTCAATTTTTGCTTCATGTTTTGGGGGCACTGCTATTAAGAAGACCTTTTATCATTATGAAAGATTCCTCTTTGTCTAGTTGTATTTCATCTGGTATTGGTGGACCACTCCAGCTCTCTTATACTTACTGTTTGTGTTGCAGATTTTTTTCTATACTTCGGTTTTCAACCCATTTGTGTTTTGAGTCTAAAGTGTATCTTACAGACAGCATGTAGTTAAAATGCTTTGTTTTTTTAAGTAGTGTGATCATTTCTGCTTTTGTTTTTTTCATTTCTGCCTTTTGATTGGAGGGTTTACTCTGTTCACATTTTATATAATCATTGATAGTCAGATTTATATCTGCAATCATATGTCTCATTTCTTTTTTATTTCTTTGTTCATCTTTTTCTTCTGGAGTTAGTGGATATTTTCCAGAGTATCATTTGAATTCCTTTGTTAGTGTTTTAACTAGATTTTTGGGATTATTTTCTTTGCTCTAGGGAATACAGTATGTATCTTTGTCACACTGTACTTCAGATTAACCAATTTAATTATGGTAAAATATAGAAACTTTGCTCCATTTCCTCCCCTAGCCTATCTGGTGGTATTATCATACATATTAAGTTTTTATATGTTAGAAGCCCAACAGGACCACTTTATATTCTTTATGCAATTGTATGTGTTTTACAACAAGTAAAAGAGGAAAAAAATGCTTATGCAGTCTTTTATACTTAACACATATGTTGACTTTTATGGTACTCCTTATTTCTTTTTGTGTAGTTGGGTTATGGGCTGGTTATTTTCTTTCAGTCGGATGGACTTTTAAGATTTCTCATAAGCAGGTTTGTCATAAATGAATTATTTTAATCTTTGTTTTTTGGGATTGTTTTTATTTTGCCTTTATTTTATTATTATTAGTTTAATGTTTATTTTTGAGAGAGAGAGAACGAGCAGGGGAGGAGGGGTAGGGAGAGAGAAGGGGACACAGAATCTGAAGTCGGCTACAGGCTCTGAGTTGTCAGCACAGAGCCTGATGCAGGGCTCGAACCCACAGACTGTGAGATCATGACCTGAGCTGAAGTCGACCACTTAACCAACTGAGCCTCCCAGATGCCCCTGTTTTTGCCCTTATTTTTGAGGAATAGTTTTGCTGGACATAGAATTCTTTGTTACAGAAATTTTTTCATTCAGCACCTTGAATATGTTGTCTCTTGCTTTCTGACCTCAATTGTTTACAATGAGTTATTCTTTTTGTGCTGTCAAGACTTTCTCTGTCGTTGGTTTTCAATAATGGTATGTCTAGGTGTGGATCTCTTTGTGTTTATTCTGCTTTGGATTCATTAAACTTGAATCTATGGATGAATATTTTTTCAAAAGTTTAGTAAGTTTTGACCATGATTTCTTCAAATATTTTTTCTGTTCTCCTTCTCTGTTCCTTTTTGGACCTCGCATTACACGTAGGTTGGATGCTTGTTGGTGTCCCATAAATCTCAGAGGCTCTGTTCATTTTTTTTTAATTCTTTTTTTCTGTTCTTCAGAATTGGTAATTTCTATTAATATTATCTCCAAGTTCACGGACTCTTCTGTCATCTCAAATCTGCTGTTGAGCTCTGTTAGTGAATTTTTAATTTTGATTGTAGTTTCCAACTCTTGAATTATACTTTTCATCTCCAGAATTTCCATATTTTCCTATTTTTTAAAATAGTGCCTGTATCTTTATTGAGATTGCTCATTTTTTGAGTTACAGTTGTCATCCTCTCCTTTAATTGTGTAAACTTGGTTTCTTTAATTGCAGATAAAATTAAATTTTGTATAGGGGCGCCTGGGTGGCGCAGTCGGTTAAGCGTCCGACTTCAGCCAGGTCACGATCTCGCGGTCTGGGAGTTCGAGCCCCGCATCAGGCTCTGGGCTGATGGCTCAGAGCCTGGAGCCTGTTTCCGATTCTGTGTCTCCCTCTCTCTCTGCTCCTCCCCCGTTCATGCTCTGTCTCTCTCTGTCCCAAAAATAAATAAACGTTGAAAAAAAAAATTAAAAAAAAAAATTAAATTTTGTATAGAAGATGATATCTAAACTGTGTGTTAAATCCTAAAATGATATTTGTTGTATTTCTAAATTATGTTCAATAATTCTCATCTATATTTCATGATGTGTGTGAATGTAATTGCTCATAAATGCTAAATTTCATCTGATAGTTTTTATTTAAACATAACTAACAATTTACTTAAAATTACTAATGTTTATTGATATGTAGGATCAGTGTACAATTGGAAAGATATGCCGTTATCTGAAAACCTTGGCTCAGTTTCTGAACTGATTATACAGTATAACATATATTTGCTTGTCCATATTTTTTATAGTTAACCAGTTCTCTCATGGTTAAGTACTAATGGGTAGAAAAAAATGGAAGAAGCCTAAAAGAGCGATATGTGTGAGAATGGTTACAAAATATCAAAATGTTCCTATCAGCCAGCACATTTAATAATAATAATATTAATTCATTTTAGGTCCTTGAAAGATTTCAGTAAACAAGATAAATGCAGTACTTGTTCTTATGGAACTTACATTTTAGGGGAGGAGACAAGCATTAAACATATAAACAACAAAAGTGGGGGCACCTGGGTGGCTCAGTTGGTTAAGCATCTAACTCTTGATTTGGGCTCAGGTCATGATCTCAGAGTTGTAACATAGAGCCCCATGTTGGGCACCGTGCTGGGCACGGGGCCTGCTTAAGATTCTCTCTCTCCCTCTCACTGTGCCCCTTCCTTGCTTGTGTGCGCGCTGTTTCTCTCAAAAACAAAAAAAAACCAAAAAATACAAGAAGCAAAGACATATAAACGAATAGGATAATTTTAGGATAATTTTTATAAATATAATGAAGAAACAAAATAGGGTAATGTGATATTAAATAGAGACTGATAGGGAAGCTACATGGAATTGGAATATAATTGGAAGGGGGGAATCATGATGGAAATGTCTTTGTGAAGGGGTGGGACTTGAGGTGATATCTGCATGATAAGTGAGGAAGATTCTGTCTGTGGATGATCTGAAAGAACCTGCAATCTGAGAATAGGAGGTGCTTAAGCTTGGTGTGTTACAGGAACAGGGCCACTGTAGTTGGAGCTCAGCAAGCCAGTGAAGAAGAGATGAGAGATGAATGAGGTCAGAGAATTGGGGTGGGCTAGCCCTGGGTTGATCTTTACATAGACCATGTTGAGTTTAGATTTTTTCCTTTTTTTTTTTTTTTTTTTAAGTTTATTTATTTATTTTGAGAGAGAGCAAGCTGGTTATCGGGGAAGGGTCAGAGAGAGAGGGAAAGAGAGAGAATCCCAAGCACTGGCAGTGCAGAGCCCGACCCAGGGCTCGAACTCACAAACAGTGAAATCATGACCTGAGCCAAAACCCAAAGTCAGACGTTGAACTAACTGAGCCACACAGGTGCCCCTAGGTTTTTTTTTCTACATGTGGTGGGAACCCACTGGAGAAATACTTCAGTGACCTTCATTCTGGACGAAGGAGTTAATTGACAGCCCTGTTGTAACTTTATTCTTTAACAGTTTTTGAGTGTGAGTAAACATATGTAGAATTTTCTCTAAATGATTTTAGCTTCATAAAGAACAGCAGGGAAAATAACTTTCCAGATGTTTCTTAGTTGAAATTTAGCTACCTAAAACTAAAATAAAATACCATATCTATGAAACTTTAAATTTGTAATACAGTTATAGCAATGGCAGGCATTCTTATGATAACAATTTTAATTAATTCATGTTAGTATTATAAAATTAGACTTTCAACTGTTCATAATTATAGGCAAAAAATATACAGATAACATGATGTAGTTAGTTGTTTGATGACTGACTTTCTAAATAATTCGGTATATAACTTTCCCCCCCTACTTCACTAGCAAAAACAGTCAATTATTTTTGTTTGGCGAACTAATATTAACACAAAATAATTATGACCTCAAATTACTTCAGATTAAACAGTGTGGAGTATAGTCCTCCAAAGTTTTATGTGAATGACATTTTTGAAGATAAACTACCTCTTCAAAGTACCACTATTGGTTATTAAAAAAAAAGTGAGCTATAGTTTTTATAAAGTGAATAGTAACTTTCAATATCTCTAATATTTCCCGTTATAATTGTCATGTATTTTTTGATATTTAAAATGCACTTTTCTGTAATATTTAAGATATACATTTTTAGTACAGTAAAACTTTGGATTGTGAGTAACTTGTTCTGCGAGTGTTCTGCAAGATGAACAAATGTTTCTGATAAATTTTAACTTGATAAAGAAGCGATGTCTTGCAATAGGAGTAGTACGGGACGCCGAATATCACGTGATCACAACTGAGCCAATGTTTCTTCTCTCTCTCTTTCTCTCTCTCTCTCTCTCTGTGTCCCTCCCTTGCTTGCTCTCTCTCTCTCTCTCTCACTGCAGAATTGTGGGTGATTGTCTGCCATGTTCAGATGCTTCAGTCTCAGGCCATGGTGTTTGGTAGAAATCAGTGATTTTTCAGAATGTTGGAAGGTGCCCACAACTGGCACTAGTGTATTTTTTTGTCATTTCAAAGCACCTATGGACAGTCCTTTGCTTTCCCATACAAGAGTAAGCTTGGGAGTGCTTTGCTTCCTTCTAGGTCAGGCTGCCTGCAGATAAAGAACCTGTCCTCTGCTGCCTTATTGCCAGTTACATTAAATACAGTGTATGACCAGGGTTTATTAATACTGCACCGTAGTCAACATCCATGTGAGTGTATACAATGGCCCCCATGCAGAAAAAGATTCCACTGAGCCAATAGATAGCAGTGATTCCATTAGTGATAGCAGTGAAAGTTGTCCTACACAGTAGCCCTCCTCTCTTGTCTCCCTTGCACCAGCCACAAAGATTTTCAAGGGTAAGTGCAGGTTAATCTGTTTATTATTTTTTTTATGTTTTGTGTTTTCTTTATTGTTTTATATTACAGTATCATCATCATTTTTATATGAATAGTTTTGGGTTATGGAACGAATCCTCTGAATTTCCATTATTTCTTATGGGAAATTTGCTTTGGTATACAAGTGCTTTGGATTACAAGCATGTTTCCGGAATGAATTATGCTCCAAACCAAGGTTTTACTGTATTGAAAATGTATTGAAAATATATTTCAAATAAGCTAACTATATTAAAAAAACTCAGATATGCCATAATTTGGAAGGCATTTTTAAGTTACTCTAATTTTGTGTTAATATTGACTTATAGTGTGTATCTGAATGTTTATTTCTTTGCCCCTTTAATCACTATCCACTTACTCTGACTATATTCAGTATTGTATATATAGTTGTTAAAAGGTGCTCACTTTTTTCCCAAAATGATTTAAAGTGGCTTAACAAAGGGCACATATGTGTATGTATTAGAGATAGTAAAATAGAAAAAGGAAGCCAAGAACAAGAAAAGTTGAGTTGGGAGTTAAAATTGTTGTCTATTATGTGCTACGCACTATTTCTGAGAGATATATATGCAATGCTGATTAAAATAGCTATGGCTCAGCTCTAATGGAGCTTTTATTCTAGTTTGTGTTGGTAAGGTGGGTAGAAAGATTTGCAATAAGCATGTAAGAAAATACCTTCACCTTTTACTTCATTATAGGGAGGTGACAAAAAGATGACTTGGGACAGGATAAAATCCGGACAATTAAAAAACATTCTTTAGTATCCTTGATATGATTCATTTAAAATAGAATAAAGTGGGGGTGCCTGGGTGGCTCAGTTGGTTGAGCGTCACACTTCGGCTCAGGTCATGATCTCGCAGTTTGTGGGTTCAAGCCCCACGTGGGGCTCTGTGCTGACAGCTCAGAGCCTGGAGCCTGCTTTGGACTCTTTGTCTCCTTCTCTCTGTGCTCCTCCACTCACGCTCTGTCTCTCTCTCTCTCAAAAATAAGTAAGCACTAAAAAATTAAAAAATAAAATAGAATAAAGCTAATTTGTTTTGGTTCCCAAGTTAGCATATGTTAATTTGCATTATTTTGGGGATTATAAATTTGGCCAAAGAACAGAACCAAAAAATTTCTCTAATCCAGTAATTTATAATGGTCTATAGTTTTCTACTTAGCCATAATTAGCGATAATAAGAAAACGTAGAGGAACATTGTGGTAGAGGAACATTGTGGAAAGTTTAACATAGGGTTAAACTTTGTAAATAATGTAAGACAAGGGATGCCTGGGCGTCTCAGCCAGTTGAGTGTTGGACACTGGCTCAGGTCATGATCTTGCGGTTCATGGGTTTGAGTCCCTGCTTCAGGCTCTGTGCTGACAGCTCAGAGCCTGAAGTCTGCTTCAGATTCTGTGTCTCCCTCTCTCTCTGCCCCTCTCCTGCTCATGCTCTGTCTGTCTCTCTCTTTCTGAAAACTGAACATTAAAAAATAATTAAAAATGTAAGAAAAAAGTTAAATTCATGAATTGGGGATAAAACAAGCAAATAATATAGTGATTTCAGAATAAATATTAAACCTCAGAATCTTTTGGATTCTTATCTATACTTGAAGGCCAAAGTTTCAATGTTTTCATGAACAAACTGCCCGATTTGAGTAATGTTATATATAATCTTGCAGTGGATACCATTTAGATACATGAATTAAAAAATAGGTTTTCCTTATAAATCTCAATTCTATGTTAACATATACCATTCTAAATCTAAATTTAATGATTATCTTAATTTTAGGTGATAATTAGTAAGAAATAGAAAGTATATTCATTTTAAAAGGATTAGTGAATTATTTCCTCTTTCTTTTTCGTTCTCTAATAGTGTGCTTAAGTAAACTTCCAGGGCAAGCTCATGTTTTATTTCATAATCTGGATGAGTTGAAAATGTTCCAGGAACTCTACCTTCATGAATTTTTACTTAATTTTTGGAAGTGGAGATGCTATTCTATGTCCTATCCAAGCATTTAAACTCAATCATAATATCATTCTATAATGATAAAATAATCCTCCCATATCTTTTACAGGAGAAAAGTGGGGTTTATGTCCTCTTCATTCCAGATCATTATGGTTTTTATCCTCCTCTAAAAGTTGCTGCTGGGTTAAAGATTAAGTTTTAAGTTGAAGTTTTACATTACTATAACTTTCTGTAGTCCTCCTCATCATTATCAAGTGATCTTTATGAAGTCTTGCCATCATACTGGAGACTAATACCACTGTAATAATCATGTTAGCCGTGAAATAGTTTCTGTTATTTTTTTTCCTTTTTACAGATGAGTCTGAGACTTTAAGGAGTTAAATAACTTTAACATAGCAGGTCTGAGACTACTCTCCTTAGAAAGGTCTGTTTGCAAGGTTGGCTCATAGCTGACATCTGGGAACTTGACTCTCAGAGTGTTTCCAGTAACTGATAAGGATGATTCACTGTGCCTAGACTGTTTGTGCAAACAATATGGTTTATGTTGAACATCTGCTTTCCTCCTAGGGGTCTAGAATTTGAGTATACCTGAGGTAGAGGGTGCCCATGTGAGCAGCCCTCAATAAAACTTTGGGTGCTGAGTCTCTGATGGGCTTCTCTGGACAGAAACATTGCATATGTACGTTGGTGTATTTAGTATATCCATGAATACAACTATATGCTGAGATCTGTGAGACTCCTGATATACCTCTGCAAGACTAAAAGAAATTCTGCTCTGCAGAATCTGAAGATTTGTGTTTTAACCTCTGGGGACGAAGTGTATTTACCTTTGCTTGGTGATTAGAGTCCTAGGTACAATGGAAGAGATGATATTTAGTCCTTCAAATAAAAATAAGCATGCATTTGTTCATACATCCATTCATTATGCATCCTATAGGCCCATATGTACCCATGTTCCAGGCCCTGAGGAGGGAGCTGTAAACCTTAGCATAATTAGGTAACCTTGTAAATAGTTTAGGCCTCAAAGTGAGAGTAGGTGTACTTTTTCCCCTAGTTGCTTCTGCAGGGAGCTTATTGATTGATTTATAAATTTTTATTTTTAAATAATCTCTACACCCAGCATGGGGCTCAAATTTATAACCCTGAGATCAAGAGTCACATGCTCCACCTGCTGAGCCAGCCAGGTGCCCTTGCAGGGGCCTTTTTATTTAGCATTACGAAAATGTTTATACTTTGGTTCCAGGTTCTTTTACTTGAAATATGGGTAAACTTGAATCAGCATATAAGGCTTATATCTGAGAATCTTTGTTTGCTGATGATTCAGAATTCCAGGCCAACATTTCTTTCTAAAAACAAACTCAACCCTGAAGAGAGCAAAGTAGAAAAAATTTCTAATGCTGTCACTTTCTCCCTAAGGCCTATAGAATTTATATGAGAGGATTTATGAGTTAAAGAATTCATCTTCCTGACCTCCCCCCTGCCCCTGCTTTTTTGGAAAAGAGAAAAAAAAATATACTTATGTAGACAAGATATGTGTAACATCCACTTAACGTGTTTTAAGCCTTTTAATTAGCCCATGTTATAAGCCAATTAAGAAAGTAGATAGAAAAATCTCCCAGGGAGGGGTGGGAAAGATGCTCTGTGATTCTTGCATAGTTTTAGTAAAACAAAACCAAAAATACTTGTATAATCATAAGGCAGAAAAACTTAAGATTCTGGAGCCCTACTACTTAGGTTGATATTGTGACTCACTTGCCTGTTGCTTGACCTTGGATAAGTTATTTGAATTTCCTCATGTCTCAAGTCTTCCCCAATATAAAATGGGACTGATAATACCTGTTTTGTAGGATTGTATCGATTAAATCAATTAATAATATAATGAATTTAAAATAATGCCTGGCATGACGTAAGTGCTGTATGAATGTTACCTGTAATTATCCCATTATTGTTTGGAAAATGAAGGAAAAAGTACCCTAAACTAAGCTAGTTGTTGACTTTCGTCCAGGATAAATTCACTTTAATGGATTCATATCCTATCAAATCAGAATATTAAAAAGATTCTTGTATAAGGCAGTTTTATTTCCTTTTTAAATCATGAAAGTGCAGAAGTTGGCTAAGGTTTTAGAATTATTTGCACTAAGTTAGGATCGCAGTTGCTAGGCTGGCAATTTGTCCCTCCTTAAAAAAGGAAAATTCCTTTTTTTGCTTTCTGGAATAGAACCTAACTAGATTTTAGGCTTTCTTTGCACAAAGGCCGACGTGGGGCTCGAACTCACGAACCGTGAGATCATGACCTTAGCCGAAGTCGGAGGCTTAACTGACTGAGCCACCCAGGTGCCCCTGAAACAAGTCTTTTAAGACTTTTATGTATCTCTTTTTGATATACAGGGGGCTATTGTGACCAGACTTGAGACTTTTCAAACATCTGAGCAAAGTCAGGACATAAGCCATGACTTTGATTGTTACTTTTTCCCTAACTAAACCTCCTAGTACCTGTCCTTTTTTCTGGTTCTTACTTGATTTGGAAATTGGCTAAACACATTTATTCCCACAACTTACTATTTCTTACAAATAGTTCATGAAGTAAATCTGGGAATGAATAGTCATATAAATTTAAGGTTATTGATAAATAATCAGATCTTTGTTGCTTATCTTCAGCCTCAAGATAGGTTGGATTGTAAAATGTGCTTCCTTCGTATACTTATTCTGACCCTTATTATTGCTGCCCTAGAATTTGAGCATTATGCAAAATGGTAACAGAGATTAGGAGGATAATAATATTAAAGGAGTATAGCTAGGCAGCAATATCATTTTTTTTTATCTCCAGTGGTGACTGTAGGCAGCTAAGTCAGGTTGATTTTGTCTTGTCTCTTTACTCATCAATTCTTTAAATAACTGTGAAGTTTGATTATTCAGAGTATGTTTATTTTTTTTATTAATATATCTGTATTCAGAGTGTTTTTAGATGATACTTCTCTGTTAGATTTTAATCATCATAAAATAGGTTGAACAAGTTAACTTTAATTAGGTTATATCCAGGAATCTGGCCATTGTAATTATTTTGTTGGAGAAACTAACAAAACATGCTTGTAAGAAAAACATCAAAATATCTTATATGGAATTTAGATGAAGTCACAGATTATCTAAATTCACTCCTTATCTATATATCATTCATATATATTTCACATGAGAATCTATAAGATTAAGAACATATATCTTAATTGGATAACAATGTCAGGGTCATGAGTAAATGAGGATGTTAAGATACTGTTATCCATGGTGTGGGACTCTTGAAATGCAAAACTGCTTTTATGGTTGGCAAGTTATTTCACTGGATTTTTCAATTAGCGTCTTCCGTGTGTTTTTTCTTCTGTAAAATGAGTGCTAAGATCTCTTCCAGATTAAAAGGGCTTTTCTGCAATCTTTTATCCTATAAATTTCTAACATCCAATTTTAAATATCTGGATCAATCACCTTGCCCTAAAGTAGGTCCCATGACATGAACTGTTGCTGCCAAAATTATTTCTGGTTCTGACTTATGGGCCCGAATATTTCTAAACTGTATACTCCTTAGACTTAGTTCCCTCAAAATGATCTCATTCCCATTTTCACAAGGGAATATTTTTAAAAGATTCATTAGTTTATTTTTTATCCCTTTATTTTTAAGAGTTTGTTTGTTTTTAAGTAATCTCTATACACAACATGGTGCTCAAACTCACAACCCCAAGGCCAAGAGTTGCATGCTCTTCCAACTGAGCCATGCAGGTGCCCCTACTTTTTATCCCTTTAAAATGTTGTACTAAAAAAAAAAAAAATGCTGTACTATTTTTTTTTGTTTTGTTTTTTAAAGTTAATTTCTTTATTTTAAGAGAGAGAGCAAGCCAAGGAGGGGCAGAGAGAGAGGGTAAGAGAGAATTGCAAGCAGGTTCCCCACTTTCAGAGCAGAGCCTGACACGGGGTTCAGACTCAGGAACTGTGAGATCATAACCTGAGCCAAAACCAAGAGTTGGATACTCAACTGACTGAGCCACCCAGGCGCCCCCTAATTTTTGTTTTAACAAATTATAAAAATGAACATCCCCGTTTTGCATGAGGAACAATTAGGTTTTAGGAATTATCATCTATTCTGCTACTGCTTTATTCTTACGTGAAGCTTTAGCAATGTGATTCAGTTCTGACAGATTCTGCAAAGACATAATAATAAATTGACATTCAATGTTCATAGTGTGCCAGACACTACATGTAAAGAATGAAAATATGGGCACCTGGGTTGCTCAGTGGGTTAAGCCTCTGACTCTTGATTTCAGCTCAGGTCATGATCTCAGGGTTTGTGAGTTTGAGCCCTGCACTGTGCTTGGGATTCTCTCTCTTCTCTCTCTCTGCCCCTCTTCCCGCTCACATGTATGCGCATGCACACTCGCTCTCCTTCTCTCTCAAAGTAAATAAATAAACATTAAAAAAAGCAATTAGATCAGAAGCAATTAACATAGCCTGTTAAAATGAAAAAAAGAGAATTTGCCAGAGGATTAGAGGATTTTTTCAAATTGCATGACATATTTAAAGGGAACCAGTTGAGTTTTTCACACTTTGGATGGGAAACTAATAAAATTAATATGGTTTTAAACCCCCTTCCTTGGACCCCAGTTATATAAAATCATATGAATCATAGTCCTTGATCCATGACATACTTAAATAATTAGCCCAAGCATAACTTTTTGTTTATGAAACACACAAGAATCCATAATTCAACATGAAAACTGGAACCTTAACAAGAATTCACATCACATTTACTCATGTGTATGTTAATGTAGATTGTATAAAAATCTTTAATAGAATTTTTTAAGTTTATTTATTTTGAGAGAGAATGAGAGTGAGAGTGTGAGTGGGGGAGGGGCAGAAAGAGAGGGAAAGAGAGAATCCCAAGCAGGATCCATGCTGTCAGCCCAGAGCTTGACGGGGGCTTGATCTCCTGAACCATGAGATCATGACCTGAGCCAAAACCGAGTGGGACGCTCAACCAACTGAGCCACCCAGGCGCCCCTAAAGGCCATCTTTATATGTGTTTTTGTAAATTGTATATTTATGTGTTTTCTTTATTTTTTCTTTGTTTTTTTTTGGTCCTTTATTCCTCTATTTTAAGCATTCTTTGTATATTATACTAGCCTGTTGTAATATAATATCCTATTTCTAATATTATAGTTGGAGTGTTCCTTGTTTTTGTACTTTATATGAAGTCATACACTTAAACAATTTTTTGATGAGAGTGTGGTTTGTACTCTAAGGAACTAAATTATAGTCTGAGCAGAGATTTCCTGAGTGATACTTAAGTTTTTATCATTTTTCACAGTTTCTTTTCAATCCTGAGACTAGCATTTATTATTCAAAGTTCTTTCTCTTCTTATTGCTGTGCCAATATCTATCTGGCTTAAAGTATCAGAGCAAATGGTGGTTCCTTTCTGAAGTCTCTCCAGAACTCTCCGAGGTCGACTTGGATTTTTTTTTTTTTTTTTAATGTTTCCACTATACTTTGTAGTTTCTTTAATGGCATTTACGTGATTGTAATTGTTTCTGTATTGAAAGAACTGGTGTAGTAAGAGATAAGAAAGAGGTTACTCAGTTGTAGGGAAAAAGTTGTCCTTGAGGAATAGGTGGAATTTGAATAACCAAAGAAGAGGACCTTCTTGGTAAGAGAAGAGCACTAGCAGAGGGATAGGGATGGGGATGAGCATGGTATGTGAACAGTGAAGATACTTGTTTCATTGGAACGTGTTTGTTTATCCTTGTATTCATCACATCTTTACTGTGTATCTACTGTATGAAAGGCCCTGGTTAGGTGATATAAACCACAGATTTTTAAAACTTGTTACTTCGGGGGAAAGTAGTTCCAAGTAAGACTAGGAAGGTAAAGAGGAGCAGGATTTTGGAGGGCACTGAGACAAAGGCATAGGTGTTGGGCTTGATACAGTTGATAGGAGGTGGCAAGTGAAGGATCTACTGGAAGCTGTTATTTCCCTGATGTTTTTGTGAAGGAGGCACATGGTGTGGATGGGGAAGGAGAGTCCTAGAAAATGATATTGAGCCTATCATGATTTCATGCGTATGTGGAATTTAAGAAACAAAACAGATAAACATAGGGGAAGAGAAGGAAACATAAGGTAAAAAGAGAGAGGGAGGTAGACCGTAAGAGAGTCTTAAATACAGAGAACAAACTGGGGGTTGCTGGAGGGGTGTTGGGTGGGGGGATGGGCTAAATGAGTGATGGGCATTAAGGAGGGCACTTGTTAGGATGAGCACTGGGTGTTATATGTAAGTGATGAATCACTAAATTTACTCCTGGAACCATTATTACATTATATGTTAACTAACTTGGATTTAAATAATATTTAAAAATTAAAACAAAAATTATATTGAGCCTGAGAGGATGAGGGTACTTACAACTTGAGACCTGTAAGACAACTAGGAATTGGCAGATGGGCAAGCAAAAGGAAGGATGTTCACAGAAAGAGAGAGAAGAATATAGAGAACTATAAACAATTGTGGTTTAAGGGTAGATAAAGGGAGAAAATGGAAGATGAGACTGGACAAGTGAGTGTGGATTAGATTTGTGATTTTCATACCTGAGCATATCAGAATGAACATTTCATAACTTCCGAGAAATAGACCTATACCCCTTGCTTGTTCCTATTAAATTAGGATGTTTACAAAGAGGCTGAGAGTTTCTCCCGTGATGAGAAACCATTGAAGAATTTTGAGAGGGGCTTAACATTATTCCATCTTGGATCATCCTGATATTGCAGTAGATGGAGTTGAAGGGTGGGAAAATTAGAGATGAGGAGGCAAATTCTGAGGCCATTAAAACAATACAGAGAAATGATAATAAGACCTCAGCTATGGCAGAGGATATGAGATTATAGAAATGGGGTGAAGAGTGAGAAACTATGATAGTGTTGATGGAACTCTGTTTTTCAGGAACTCTGAACTTCAGGCACTCTTCATGTTAGATTGTTTGTGTGGGCGTTAGGGTAGCTTACTTAGCTAAGCACAGTTTCCTCTGTCAGGAAAACGTGTTTAGTTTGGGACATATACTTCTCCTGCTGCACTTTTCCCTATCCCATTTAATGGCTATTCCTGTGTACTCTGACTGCTATCTTTGGATTCATTCTTGATTCTTTATCTCACATCCACATCCAAATTGCTATTAAATCTTGTCCATTTACCTTCAGAATATATCCAACAGTTGGCCACTTTTCACTCTCTCCAGAACCTACCACTTTGGTCCTAACCACTATCATTTCTCACCTAAGTATTATAGTAGCTTCCTAACTGATCTCCCTGTTTCTGCCCTTGTCCCCTTGTCTGTTCTCAACCCAGCTTCTTTTTTTTTTTTTTTAATTTTCTTTTTTCTTTTTTTAAATTTACATCCAAATTAGTTAGCATATCTTCAGGAGTAGATTCCTTAGTGCCCCTTACCCATTTATCCCATCCCTCCTCCCACAACCCCTCCCGTAACCCTCAGTTTGTTCTCCATATTTATGAGTCTCTTCTGTTTTGTCCCCCTCCCTGTTTTTATATTATTTTTGTTTTCCTTCCCTTATGTTCATCTGTTTTGCCTCTTAAAGTCCTCATATGAGCGAAGTCATATGATTTTTGTCTTTCTCTGACTAATTTCACTTAGCATAATACCCTCCAGTTCCATCCATGTAGTTGCAAATGGCAATCAACCCAGCTTCTTAATGATTCTTGTAATAAGTCATCTCTCTGTATAAAACTCTCCTTCTCCCTGGAGAAAAAGTCACAGTCCTCAAAGAGGGCCTACATGGCCCCCTCCCCTTAACTCTCTGTCATCTTCTGTTCTTTCTTCCTCTTGCTCATTTCACTCTAGCCATATTGGCCTCCTTGAACTAGTGAGGCATACTCCCCCCTGAAGATACTGCATTTCCCTTTCCTTCAACTACAGGACTCTTCCCCCAGTCATTGTCACAGCTTACTTCCTACTTTCAGGTCTTTATTCATGTCAGTTTTCTAGTGAATTCTTTTTTGACCACCTAACTTGGAATTATAGTTCTCTTCCCTGCTGAATATTCTTTCTCTTTGGTTCATTTGTCTCCTTAGCCTTTATCACTATCTATGTGTATGCTAAACATATTTTGTTTATTTTCATCTTTTCCTGCTGGAATTTAAGACCCATAAGAATGAGGACTTTTCCTTTATTCACCGCTACACCTCTAGCCCTGAAAACTGATAATATAACAGGTGCTCAGTATTTACTGAACGACTGAATCAATTAATGGAGTGCCTGGGATATCCTGGAACAGATGCTTACTGTTTATTTATATGCTACTTAATTTCACAAAGAAGTAGAGGCAAGGAAGTGTCTAGTAGACAACTGGAGCCCATAAAATAGGTTAGATTGGAAGAGAGATTTTCGTGAAGCCATAGCAGTGTATGAGGTAGTAAGAAAGAGTATAAAGAATCAGAAGAAAATTAGGGATGAGATCCTGAAAACACCTCCACGTAAGGGCTGACCATAGAGTAACACTGTTGTTTGACTTCACCAAGCAGGAACCCTGCTCCAGGCCCTGTGCTTTAGAGGTCCAAATCTAGCCTTTGTCCAGCTATAACCCTTCTGGTAGAATGAGGATTTGGTGGGCAAGGGTGGGGGAGGGGGAACGCGCAAGGGAACTAGTCTGTCTGGTACCCATTTCTAGATTAAGCTCTGAGTATTTGAACCCCAGAATTCCCTGCCCATGTGGCCCTTCAAAAGCTTCTTTCCGGGGCGCCTGGGTGTCTCAGTCGGTTAAGCGTCCGACTTCAGCTCAGGTCATGATCTCGCGGTCCGTGAGTTCGAGCCCCGCATTGGGCTCTGTGCCGACTGCTCGGAGCCTGGAGCCTGCTTCAGATTCTGTGTCTCCCTCTCTCTCTGCCCCTCCCCTGCTCATGCTCTGTCTCTCTCTGTCTCAAAAATAAATAAACGTTTAAAAAAAATTAAAAAAAAAAAAAGAAAGAAACACTCAAATCATTTAAAAAAAAAAAAAAAAAGCTTCTTTCCTGATTCTCTCCTCTCTTGACTGAACACATGTATGGGCTTCTTTAGGCCCAAGGGATGACCAATCTGCAGCTGTTTGCAGGCATGTGGCCAGAATTTGGACGTGTGGGATGGGATGTCTACATGTGTGTGTATGTATATATGTATGTGTACACACACATACATATATATATATATATATATATATATATATATATATATATATATATGAATGAGTGATTCTCATGCTCCTGTAGAACATCAGGGAGAATTCCAAATCAGAATTCCAAATCAACCTTTTAGGTTGTTACAGAAATATTTATGTGAATATAGGAGGATAGAATAATAATTTACCAGCTTGTTAGCTTGATTTATAACTTTAAAATATTTAGGCATGTGGACTGTAGGCTTCCATTTGTACTCTTGCTCCGAGCCCCTTGAAAATTAGGGGTGGGCCTGCAGAAGGGAATTGAAAAAGAGTAGCTAGAGAGGGAGAAGATAAATTCCAGATGGAGTTTCAAGGATGGAATGATCAATAGTATCAAATACTTCAGAGCCATTAAGTCCTATGAAAACAGAAATGTATCCATTGGATTTGAATGACAATTAGAATTTAGAGTAAAACTTTCAGTTGGTGGTGATGGATGCCAAACCTCCATAAAAGGAGGAATACCTGAGGAATTAGGAAGTAGAGACAGAAGATAGATGTTTTTTTTTCTAGAACCGTCTCTGAGAAAAGAAGGAACTAGAATAGTAGGTGGAGGGTATGCAGAGTCATGGAGGAGGACTTTTCTATGTTTAAGATGAAAGAGTCTTACAGATGTTTAGATATTGAGGGAAAGGCCCCAAAGTTAAGTAAGAGAAGGTTAAGGAAAAGGAGGGAATAAGCGATGGAACAAGGCCTAACATCTAGTGCATAGGTCCGGAGATTAGCCTTTGAAGGGAAGAGGGCTATTTGAGAAGGCTTGGGATGTTTGGAAGTGTATGCAAGCTAAATTTGGAGGGTGAGAGAACAGGAAAGTGACTTATTAGGCAATATGATATATCATTAGTGTTGTTTTACAGTAGTTTTCTGGGTTAGTCTTTTTAAACTTGATTTTAAACTCCTGGGCATCAAGGGTTATACCTGCAGCCATGTGTTAAAATCCTATTGGTTTATTGAAATATAGCCCATAATATGAGGCATAGGCCACGCATGTTGGATCTGTCATTATTCAGTAATTTGACACTTTAGTGGTGACTTAAAATTTTAAGTTTGATAAACACTTTTGATTCTCAATAGCCTAGAAATAACTTATTATGTCCATTATATAATGTGTGTTATCAGGATTTGCAGATGGTTTGTTGTAATGAGTACATATTGTCTGAATCATACCTGTTTTGAGCAAAATATTTTTAAATAGAATTATATTAATACTGTCTTTTTTCCCCCAAATAGTAGTTCCAAAGAACTGCTGGTTTGTATTTTAGCTCTTGCCAAGTTGTGAAAATAGTGAAGGATGCTTAGACTACTTAACATTCAAATTGTAAGTAAACTTTATTTCTGCCAATATTACCTGTATGTTAAGAAAAAAGAAATTGAAAATAGTTGTTACCTTATATGATAATAATGAGCTTTAGTGTGATGTATTTTGTGGATTTTTACTAATTTTTGTTAAGATACATATATGTCCTATCCCATTTTCTGTTGATAAGATCAAGAAGGATACTCATAGTCCTGAATGTATCTTAGGAGGTAGGGTGAAATTTTTTTCCAGGTATTTCTTTTATTGTATAAATTTATAGAAATTCTTTATTATTTTATTTCCATATCTGTATGGTAGCAGTAGTCAAAATTAATGTAGGACATAATATTAATGGAATGATTTATTAGAAATATATGTTCCTCTTTAAATATGCTTAATTTCTCTGAATTATTTAATTGTTATGTGAAAAAATTCTTTAAGAAGTAAATCTTACAAGGTGCCTGGGTGGTTCAGTTGGTTAAGCGTCCGACTCTTTTGATCTCAGCTCAGGTCTTGATTTTAGGGTCTTGAGTTTGAGCCCTGCGTTGGGCTTCACCTGGGCATGGAGTCTACTTAAAAAAAAAAAAAAAAAGCTTTAATTTAACATACATAAAATCAAGTAAAATATAAGCTTTTAGAAATAATCTAAAGCATAAATCTGGATGATGTATATATTGACAGTCATCTCTACTAGGGGAAAAAAAGCTTGGATTATGTTTCCTTGAAACCATTTGCTATATTGAATATTTAACCAGTAGCAAAAAAATTATTGATGAAAGAATGATAGAATGATAAAGTAATACTAAAGGCATTATAAGTGATTTACTACTTTATTTTTAAACTATTTGAAAGTATAAACAACTCAAATTAATCTGTTTTTAGTCCTAGTAGAATATTCAAAATGTGAACACAGAATAAGATTGCTACCATAAGCAAAAGACAAGTCTAATTATATTATTTAGGTAAATAAACCAAATGAGCCAAAGAAGAAGAATGAAATATTTGCAAACCAGTAAATCTTTTAATTTGTTAAACAGGAAAATAATTTTACTTTATTTTGTATATTTTGTTACCAACGCCTAAAAGGTTTTAAAAATGTCTACTGAAATATTTCAGGAATAAAAGTACATCTTCATAAAAGGAGAAAGTTATAACATTTTCTCTCTTAAAATAAGAAACAAATATCATAAGGTCATCCATGTGCAATAGCTTGGTTGTAATAGATTGCTTATGAGCTTGACATTTCTGAGAAGTAGAATGCTCATTACTGCCCTCTTTTGACACAGGGCTGTATAAGCCAAGTTCCCTTTTCTTAGTTTACAAAAATGTCAAAGATTAGATTGTAAAATAGGTTGTGCTTTATATCCTTCCTGTATATTTTTAATAATTTTTCAAATTCTTCCTCTTTTTAGGCTCTCTGGTTAATCATCTTTAGAAGACTGGATTTCTGGATATCTACTTCACTCCATGTTTATTGACTTTTAAAACATGATAATGCAAATCTATAACATTGGCAATCATCCATGAACCTTTACATTATATTGGTTAATAGCGTTTGAAGCTTCCTCAGGGAATAAACAATGACATCAGCAGTGGTTGACAGTGGAGGTTCTGTTTTGGAGCTTTCCAGCAATGGAGTAGAAAATCAAGAGGTTAGGCATCCAATGTATATTACATTTCTGTTTTGTTCATAGAAATCAATATGTGAAATAATTTTGAAATTAATGGGAAACAGGTATTTGAGGGTAGAAATGTACAATGCATGAAACTGTACATGTATGTGTCATGTGCCCTTATATAATTTAGGTAATAGAAGGTTGAGATAATTACTGCCAGGCTCACCTGAATTGTTGGAACATGCATATATTGGAATGAACTGTGAGGAAGAAATTGAAAGAAAGAACACAAAGTATTAGAGATATCTTTTAATTCCTGATAAAATCCATTGTTTTTGATTACAGAATTTGTAGATATATAATGTACCTAAATACATAAATTAAATTCATCTTAAATTTATAAATATAAATTTATAAATTTATAAATATAAATTTATAAATTTATAAATATAAATTTATAAATTTATAAATATAAGTTTATAATTTTATATTTCCTTTAGTTGTCATCTTTGCTTCCTTTGTTATTCTATCATTTCTAATTCAGCAGGAGGATCTATTATATTTTAATCCTATATGTATACTTAAGAATTTGGATGATTTGTAAATCAGAAAAGAAAGGTTTTGAAATTTTATACATATAAAACTCTGTATCATTAGCACATTTGGTTATTTTCTTGTTGTGATAACATTAAAGAATAGGAGATAGGAGTAGAAAAATAACAGTACCAGAAACATATGGACTTCCATGGCCTGGCTTCTGGTCCCACCATTCAGTAAAGACTGAATACTGAAAAGGATCTAAATTATAATTTGTCACAATATTTGGTCAGAGATGAGGTGGACAAATGGAGAGTTGACTGTCTTTAAAAAATCTGTTTTCTCTGTATTCTATGAAAGATATTGCTGTTACTGGTCCTTAGTAGCAGCATAGTGGTGTAGTGATGGGACCAAGAAACAAGTTAGGATATCAGGCTGTGTGTTCTAGAGTCTGCTTCTTTTTCTTGCTTGTTTGTGTCTGTTTAGTCTTCCAAGGTAGCTATGTGGTTAAATTCAGTGGGAAGGGGATAAAATGAAGGTACTGCTTTTCCTTTGTTCTCAGTGGACTTGGTAACCAGAATGTTCCTGTTATATTTGAATCTAAAACGGGTTCAAAGCCCATTAATAGAAGCCCCAGCTACAGAACAATCAATGTCTACTTCTTCCTTGAAGATTCACTTTCTGTATGATCACTTCTAGGTGTGATTCACCAAAGAGTTCAGGAACTCGGGGGACTTCCATCCCCTCCACATCACCCAGGCCAACTATTGCTTCTTTTTACAATGCTTTCCCTTTATTGTATAGTCTTCCTTTGTTGTATTTAACCCTAAGAAGTGAGCCACCAAGAACAATAGGCAGAATATATTTACCTTGTGCTGGTTTGGTATCATTATTATTTGGGAAAAAGAGTACAACAGTTTGTTTCTGGAAGACTCTTTATTTTTCTTCTTTTACATGGAACCCAGGCGTTCATGGCCTGGAGAACTGATTATTATGGAAGAAAGAATCTGATAAGTGAAATCATTTTGCCAAGGCATTACTAATGATATATGTGGTAGCGTTATGGGTAGTCACAGGCATTTTAGGTAATACGGCACCAGAAAGGGGGAAATTATTCTTGGGGAACTTTTTCTTCAAATTATGCTATGTAGAAACCCACTTACTTTCATTCATTTGTTCCTTCAGCAAATATTAATTGACCACTTACTGCCAATTGTCAAGTACGTTTCTAGGCACTGGAAATAAAATATGTCAGAATGGCTATAAAGAATAAGTCAGGGCTAGATTTTAGTAAACAAAGAGATGTGCTTTGTACTTGGATAGGAGAATGGAGAGTCAATATTATGGAGGATGTCAGTTTCTTCCAGTTAATCTATATATTCCACCTCTATAAAATGTTAGGGCAAGTTTGGGGGGAAATTGATTATATGACCTAAAGATCGTATGGAAGAGTATACATTCAGGAATAGCCAGAGCAGTTTTCTGAAACAGAAATGTAGAACAGGTAAGTCTCATAGAAATGAGAATTAATGCAGGAAAAAATTAAAAGAGGATTTAAATAGAGTTTAAAAAAATTGTTTTTTGATGTTTATTTATTTTTGAAGAAGAGAGAGAGCGTGAGCATGGGAGGGGAGCAGAGAGGGAGACACAGAATCCGAAGCAGGCTCCAGGCTCTGAGCTGTCAGCACAGAGCCCAACGCGGGGCTCAAACCCGTAAGCCACGGGATCATGACCTGCGCCAAAGTTGGAGGCCACCCAGGAGCCCCTAAATAGAGTTTTTAAAACACAGCAAATACAGTTTTAGAGAGCATCTTCTTTCAGACAAACAAAGTTAGGAGTTCTTCTACTTCAGATTGTGATGGGATAACTGAGACCAGATTTAAAAAAAATTTTTTTTAAGCTTATTTATTTTTGAGAGAGAGAGAGAGAGAGAGAGACATAGCATGAGAAGGGGAGAGACAGAGAGAGAGAGAGAGAGAGAGAGAGAGGGAGACACAGAATCTGAAGCAGGTTCCAGGCTGAGCTGTCATCACAGACCCTGACATGGGGCCTGCACCCATGAAGCATAAGATCATGACCTGAGCTGAAGTCGGACGCTCAATAGACTGAGCTAGCCAGGTGTGCCTATGCATCTCAATACTTTTTAAAGGATTGAAATCATACAGAGAAAGCTGTGTGACAAAAGCAGAAATATGTTAGAAATTAACAAAAAAAAACGATTTCAGAATCCTCAAACATTTGGATATTAAACAGCTCACTTTTATACAACTCATGGATTAAAAAGAAATCACAAGAGAAATTAGAGAATGTCCTAACTGAATGAAAATGAAAATACAATATATCATAATTTGAAGGATGCAGCTAAAACAGTGCTTAAAGGTAAATTTATAGTTTCAAATACTTATGTTAGAAAAGTCTAAAATCATTTGAGCTTTCAATAAACTAGAATATGAAGATCAAATTAAATCCAAAGTAGAAGGAAGGAAGTAAAAAAAATAAGTCAGTGAAGTAAAAAGTAGACAAATAGAAATTATCTGCTAGCTGGTCCTTTGAAAAGATTAAGAAAATTGATAAATCTCTCAGTAGACTGCACAAAAAAAAAAAAAAAAACAACACAGAAGGCAAAAATTACTAATATAAGGAATGAAAGGGTTGAACAACTTTATGCCAATAAGTTGGCAGCTCAGATGAAGTGGACAAAATCCTTGAAAGTCATTCTAAGAGGAATAGAAAATCTGAATAGCACTGTATCTTAAAATAAATTGAATTCCTAGTCAAAATCTTTTCCACAAAGAAACCTCCAGGGCTAAGTGGCATTATTGGTGATCTAACAAACATTGAGGAAAGAAATAATACTAATTTTACATAACTCTTTCAGAAAATAGACAAGGTAGCATGTCCTAACTCATTTTGAGGCCAGCATTATCTTGATACCAAGACCAGACAGAGATATGTAGGAAAAGAAATCCTCAAACAATATCCTTCATGGGCATAGATAAAAACATTCTTGATTAAATACTAGCAATTAAATCCAGTAATGTATAAAAGGGATCATATGACCCAAATAAGGTTTATCCCAGGAAGGTAGGTTTAATCAATCAATGTAATTCATCACAGTAACAAAATAAAAAGAAAAAAATCATTTGATCCTATCAGTGACCACAGAAAACCCATTTGCCAAAATTCAACACCTATTTATTATACAAGTTCCCTAAATTAGGAATAAGGGCATCTTCTTCAACCTAATAAGTACATCTGTGAAAAACTCACAGGCAACATCATGTTTAAAGGTGACAAAGGGAATGTTTTCCTTTTAAGGTTGGTAGTAAAGCAAAGATGTCTGCTCTAACCACTTCTGTTCAACATTGCACTGGAAACATTGCTACAGGGTAAGAAAAATAAAAAGACGTATGGATTGGAAAAGAGGTCGTAAAACTATTTCTAAATAATACAATCATGTTTATAGAAATTCCCAAGAAATCTACACAACTGTTAGAACTAACAAATTTAGAACAAGTGACTATGTAAAAATTAATTGTATTTATATATCTTAGCAAAATAGGAAATTTAGCAAAATAGGAAATTTAAAAAGCAGTACTGTTGAGCAGTATCAAAATGACACAGGGGTATGTTTAATGAAGTAAATAAAAGATGTATATGCAAGCACAGCATCTTATGAGAGAAGTTAAAGACCTGAATAAATGAAGAGTTATACCATGTTTATGGATTAGAGAATTTATGTTAAAACAGAGTTGGAGGGCCTACGCACCTGATTTAAAGACTTACCGTGAAGTTCCAGTAATTAAGACAGTGTAGAATTGATATGCCAACAGACATGTAGATCAGTGGAACATAATATAGATCCATCTGAGGCTAATTAATTTTCTTTTTTAAAGTTTATTTTGAGAGAGAAAGCACTTGTGCATGCACACAAGTCGGGGGGGCGGTGGAGAAGAGAGAATCCCAAGCAGGCTCCATGCTGTCAGCACAGAGCCCGACGCAGAGCTCAATCTCATGACTGTGAGATCATGACCTGAGCCAAAATCAAGAGTTGGACACTTAACCAATTGAGCCACCCAGGCACCCCAAGGCTGATTAATTTTCAGTAATGGTGGTAATGTAATTCGGTGGAGAAAGGATAGTCTTTTAAACAAATAATGGTGGAATAACTGGATACCATATGCAAATGAACTCAATCCTTTCTCACATCATACACAATGAATAACTCAAAATTGAGCGTAGAAAATTTTTCAATCTTAAAATAGGCCATGGTTTCTTAGATTGAACACAAAAGCATGACAACACTTTAGAAGAAAAAAATGATGAATTGAAGTTCATTTAAATTAAAAACTTCTGTTCTTGGGGCGCCTGGGTGGCACAGTCGGTTAGGCGTCCGACTTCAGCCAGGTCACGATCTTGCGGTCCGTGAGTTCGAGCCCCGCGTCAGGCTCTGGGCTGATGGCTCAGAGCCTGGAGCCTGTTTCCGATTCTGTGTCTCCCTCTCTCTCTGCCCCTCCCCCGTTCATGCTCTGTCTCTCTCTGTCCCAAAAATAAATAAACGTTGAAAAAAAAACAAAAAACAAACAAAAACAAAAAAAAAAAAAAAAACTTCTGTTCTTGAAAAAAAATTCCATTAAGAAAATGAAAAGATGAAGCAAAGATTGGAAAAAAAACCTTTACAATACATATACTGACAAAGAATTTATATTCAGAATATATAAAATAATAAATTGGAGATAATCCATTAAAATAGGAAAGAGATTTGAACAGATAATAAAATGAATGGCCAATAAGTGCATATAAAAATGCCCAACGGGGCACCTGGGTGGCTCAGTCAGTTAGCATCTGACTCTTGGTTTTGGCTCAGGTCACGATCTCCTGGTTTGTGAGTTTGAGCCCTGCATGGGGTTCTGTGCTGATGATGTGAAGCCTGCTTGGGATTTTCTCTCTCTCTGTCTTTCTCTCTGCCCACCAAATAAATCAGTGAACTTTAAAAAATGCCCACTATTACTCACCATCAGGGAAACACAAAACCACAGAGAGATACTACTACATACTTACACAGAATGGCAAAAATTAGAGGGATACCATGTGTTGGAAAGGATGCAGAGCAGTGGAACTCTCATACATTTATAGTGGGAATGTAAAATAATATAATTTGATAGTCCTTTTAAGATGAAGTGCACAGTTACTGGGTGATCTGGTAAATTGACTCCTAGGCAAACATGGAATAGAATAGAACAGAAGGGGGAAGAAGAGCAGGGACAGTAACAGGAATATTATAGCCTAGTTTATGAGTTTATGATAATTTGTTACAGCAGCTCCAAGAAATTAATATACCACCTTTGCAGCCTTATTTCCTACATTACCTCACATAGCTCTTAATTGCTTTGCCCCTAATTCCCAAATGTGAGAGTTTCCATGAGTTTTGTTCATGTTCATTTTGTACCTGAAATTGCCTTCCACATCTGTCCAAATCCTTTTCATCCATTCAGGGCCCAGTTCTAGGAAGTCTTCTGTAGTTCCTCAGTCTGAATCAATTCAATGCCTAACAGGGTTGAGGGTTATATTTCAAAGAGTCTTAAAAATCATTGTTTAGTATGTTCAGTTTTCCTTTTAGACAAATGGGGAGTCATGAAAGCTTTTTGTACAAAGAAGTAGTACAGATAATTTTGATTGTCGTGTGAAGACATGCCCTCCTCATTCACTGAGTATTTACTCCATTCTAAACACTGTACTAAGTGACTCCATTACTCATTGAGTATTTACTCCATTCTAAACACTGTACTAAGTACTTTGTGGATATTTAATTTTCAAGGGAATTTGAGAGATACAAACATTTATAATCTCTCTTTTTGTTAAATATGAAGACACGTGTAGAGAAGAACACAGGGTGAGGGCACAGGGAAAGATGTTAATAATTTGTTCCATTTAAACACGTTAAGCTCAGAGTATTAGCTGATTATTCCTGTAGTGATGTTAAATTGGTAGTTTAAAAGTTGGTTCTGGAGTTCAGAAGGTGCTTGGAGAAGAACCAAATATTTAGTGATCATCAGCATAGAGGTGCTGTTTTTAACCATAACAATGGGGGGCATTGCCAGGGAAGGTAATATAGAGTAAAAAGGAAATGCTGAGAACAGAACCTTAGTAGGTTGGCTATATTTCTGACACTGGAGATGGAAGAAGAGTCAAAGGATATGCTTAAAAGTAGATTGGTAGAAAGAGAAAAAAAAGATTGAAGAAGCAATTTTTTAAATGAGGTAACAGTGTGTAAGTATATGAGTCTGCAGAAGGATAAAGGAGGATGAAGACTGAAATAGAGTTTAATCCTTACTGAAATTTAAGAGAATAGTTTCATCGGAGTGGTAGAATCCAGATTGCAAGGTATATGTAGATAATGAGTCAAAGAGTTAGACTATCTTTTGAGAATGTATACAGGTATAAGATGCAAAGATCTGGAGTTCACTTGAAGGAAGAGTTGAATTTTTTTAATAAAGATTTTGGCTTTTTTATAGTTAATAAGAAGGAGCCATTGAAATATTAAAACCCAGCTAAGGTATACAAGAGAGAACAGTGGGTCGAGAATCCTAATTGGTGGGGGGAAGAGACTATAGATGGGGGAATTGGCCTTGTCCAGAATTCTACATCTCAAGTATTTCATAGTTTAGAAAATTTGAATTATTTCCTACTGGTAAGATGGAGGTGGAGAGTTCACAGTATAAAATAATTTCAGGTTAATGTTACTGTTAAAGATACTATTAGATTTCAGAGGAATGAAAGAAGTTATCAGTCCTTTGGGTTCTGTATAAATAAGGTATTTACTGCTTGGGTCAATACCAGCTCAAATGCCACTTACGATGTTGCTTTCTTAATTTATGAGTGGGGACCTCATCAGTCTTTACCTATTGCATGCTCCTCATTAACATCTATTTTATAGCTAGGTGATGTTGCCTGTAGGTTGTGGTTATAAAGCTGAGCAAGAAGAATGGAGATTCAACAGTTAGTATATCTGATTTGTGGGGAAGGATTTTTTTTTTCTTCACGCATGCAGAGAGGGAGGAAGAGAGGATCCCAAGCAGGCTCCATGTGCAGTTGGAGTCGGCCAGGGGGCTCAATCCCATAACTGTGAGATCATGACCCCAGCCGAAATCAAAAGTCAGCCATCCAACTGACAGCCACCCACGTGGCCCAAGGATATTTTTTTTTAATGTTAAAAATGTTTTGCCTTATACAGAGTAGGAAATTCAGTGTTACTGTTCAGCATGTGCTTGCTTGTTTTCCTTTTTCTTTTTCTTTTTTTTAATTTTAATTTTTTTTTTTTTTTAATTTAGAGAGTGTGTGTGTGTGTGAGCAGGGGAAAGGGGCAGAGGGAGAGAGAATGTTAAGTAGTCTCCACTCTCAGCCCGACAAAGGGATTCATCCCATGACCCTGGGATCAGGACCTGAGCTGAAATCAAGAATCGGAGGCTCAACTGACTGAGCCAGCCAGACACCCTTATGCTTTCTTATTTTTAATTTATCATACCTTTGTTTTGTAATTTATTTAAAGGTTTTTTTGTGCAGTATTTGATACAATACGAAGACTGCGTTTTATATATATATGTGTACATATATGTATATACACATATATATTAGTTTAAGAACAACAAAAAGAATAAATATTACCTATGAACCATAAATAGAACCAAATATATTATGGGGTAATATTTCTTTACTTTTCTTTATAGTTTTATTGTCTGTGGATATATTCGTAAACAACACGGTGTTTACTTTGAAAATATGAATAATGTCCCAAGCTAACTGAGTTAGGGAAGGATAGCATTACCATAGTTAGATTAAAGCTTCCAGGAAAAGGAGGACTAGTTTGGCATCAAGTTCACTGCATTTCAAGAAGTTCTACTCAGGCAATCAATAAGCAATGTCATGAGTTGGTTCTTGGAAACATAGGGCCATCTTGGTCAGGTTTCAGGCAGTGGTATGATCTGGTGATGCAGGTTTGTTCAGCAGGTATATATATATACAGTCCCATGGAGAGAATGCTGTTCTTCTTGTTTTTGTTTCTTAACTTTTTGTGGTTTTCTTTCAACACTTGAGAGTAGATCAAAGCAGAACACATCTGGGAGGTGAAGGGAGTGTTCTTAGCTAATCCAGGTAGCAAGGCAAGGTGGAGTGAATAGGTACATCAAAGCAAGCCAGATATCAGATATGAATAAAAACTTGGAGTAGGCTTATCTGGACACTCTGTCCTTAGGAACCATGCCAGGGGTTGTCTTGGTGACAGTTTATCGTGCTGTCTCAGGAGTCCTGGTTGTATAATCCAGACTGGTTGCCCTTTAAATCCAGTGTATAGCTGGCATCCTGGAATCTCTCTTGCCAATCCTCCCAAAGATTACTATTGTCTCTTTCCCATGTTGGGTCTCCTATATTCTGTATCCTAAATTGTGGTCTTTATTAAAATTTTACTTTTGATGAAATCAAAATTTGCTTCTTGAGAAAGGATGTATGCAAAGTAAATGTTTTGAGATCTTTCATATCTGAGAAAACTCCTTATTTTCTTAAGTTGATTTGACTAGCTAAAGCATTCTAGGTTAGAAACGATGTTCCTTTATAATTTGAAGAAATGGCTCCCTTGTCATTTTCCTTCTAATGTGACTGTTGAGAAGACTGAAGTCTGAATCCATTTCTTTGTATGTTACCTGTATTTTCTCTCTAGAAACTTAGGGAATCTTCCGATTTATCTCCAGTATTGTGATATTTCACAGTGGTGTGCCTCAGCTTAGGTCTCCCTTAATTTTTTATATTAAATATCTGGTAGGTCCTTTCAAATGGGCAGCTCATATCCTTCAACTCTAGAAAATTTTCTGGAATTCTTTCATTTCTTTCCAATCTGTTTTTTCCCCCCTCCCCTATTTTGTTTTTCTGGAACTTTATTGTTCAGATATTGGACCTCCTGGACTGGTTCTCTAGTATCATTCTATTTTCTCTCCTATTTTTTATAACCTCATCTTTTTTTCTCTGGTTTCTGGAAGACTGCCTCAATTTTATCTTCCAAGCCTCCTTTTTTTTTTTTTTTTTTTTAATTTCAGCTGTCATGTTTTTAACTTTTTTTTTCCTCTTTTTTTTTTAAACGTTTATTTACTTTTGAGACAGAGAGAGACAGCATGAACAGGGGAGGGGCAGAGAGAGAGGGAGACACAGAATCTGAAACAGGCTCCAGGCTCTGAGCTGTCAGCAGAGAGCCCTACGCGGGGCTCAAACTCACGGACCGTGAGATCATGACCTGAGCCAAAGTCGGATGCTTAACCGACCAAGCCACCCAGGCGCCCCACATGTTTTTAACTTCTAAGAACTCTTTATTTTTAAATGTCTTTATTAAATTGTATTCTGTTCTTGTTATGGATATAATATCCCTGAGGAATAGGACTATAGATGTATGTATGTATGTGTGTATATGTATGTATTCTGTGTTAAAGGCTTTTCTGTAAATAACTAGTAATAGTTGACTGTTTGCTTATGATTAAAAGTGGAGGACTAAAAAGCTGATTGAAAAATCTATTTTGGGGGGGTGCCTCGGTGGCTCAGTTGGTTAAGCCACCGCTCTTGATTTTGGTTCAGGTTATGATCTCATAGTTGTGGGATCAGGCTCCATGTCGGGCTCTGCACTGAGTGTGGAACCTGCTTGGAATTCTCTCTCTCTCTCTCTCTCTCTCTCTCTCTCTCTCTTTCTCTTTCTCCCCCTCCCCTGCTTGTGCATGCTCTCTCTCAAAATAAGTAAATGTTAAAAAAAACCCTCTATTTTTGGTACATTATCAATACTAACAAATATGCCTAATATACCTTGAAAATGCTCCTGTTATTCCCTCATCAGAAAGTTAATTCTCCAGTCTTCTGCTGAAATGAGGGCCAGTTGCTTAACATCATGGAGGAGAAATAGGTCTAGGAATCAGAGTGCTTTTCAAACAGCTTTGATGGGATTTTCCTGTTTGAACCCCTCCTCTTTCTCTACCACCTGCTACTCCATTTTCAGGGGTAATGGGTACTGCCTTCTGTGGGTTTTCCAGTGTAAGGTGTGTTGTTTCTCAGCTTCTTTTTGCTGCCAGGTTGATTTGGCTTTCCTGGATCTCCTTAACTACTTCATAACACTTACCCATCCACTTTTAATCTTCTAAGATTTTGTTGCTCTTATCTCTTCTCCTTTGTTGCACTTATCTCTTCTCCTTATGGGTTTGTGTTGAAAAGTCTTTTACTTTGTTTTAGTGGGTTTCATGAGATAGTGCAATTATATGCATGGTTTTAATTTGTCATTTTAGTCCTGAAGCCGATTATTTAAAAAGTTTAATCTAAGACTCACTTCCTGAGACTTGAAAAGATTGTTAAAGTTCCCTTTTCATCTCTTGTTTTAGATTTTACGTTCATATTTATATGTAATCCATGAAACTCATTATGTAATATACATAAAACTCATTGTGTAATATGTGAAACTCATTGTGTAATACATGAAACCCCTTGAGACTATGTGAACTCAAGTATTTAGGAGTAAATCCAGAATTTGTGAATAAAAAAGTTGATTGTTTTCTAAATTTGCTCTTGCAGGAAAGTGAAAAGGTTTCTGAGTATCCAGCAGTGATTGTGGAGCCGGTCCCAAGTGCCAGATTAGAGCAGGGCTATGCAGCCCAGGTTCTGGTGTATGATGATGAGACTTACATGATGCACGATGTGGCAGAGGAACAAGAAGTTGAGACCGAGAATGTGGAAACAGGTAGACATCTCACAAAATGTTCATTATTTGTGACTTTCTCATTTTATAAGTGTCAATGTTACTATTGCCAACTGAATGATACATACGAAAGAACCTCTTTTTGCTTAGAAACCAGTGAAACATCTCTTATTTAAGGGACTTTAGTATATATATATATATATATACTATATATATATATATATAGTATATATATACACAAAGTCCTACATCACAGTTCTTTGAAGTATAACAGGTCTCATACAATGGACCCTAAGGACAAAATTACAGGCCTGCAATAATAGAATTATCTTTAGTATTTTTTTTTTTTTTGAGAGTGTGACTAGTTATTTAGATATAGAAGTCCATAGGCTAGTATATGAGGGTAACTTTTTAATTCAAAATCTGTAGAGTACTCTCATTTTATAACAGATTCAGAGTTTCTTTGAATCAATATTGGTGGAGCGGTATGATTCCTTTTTTCTTAGGTCAGACGCGTCTTTGTAGCAGTCGGTCAGCATCTTCTTCCCTTTTTGTCGTCTGAGAAATTTTGGTGTTTCAGTCTGTCTGCATTTAATTGGAGATTAATAATATGCAATCCTTGGAAACCTTTTCATTTTTGCCATTGACCATAAAGAGAATAGAGTATCTCACCAGAAAGATGGTATGACTGTTGTGTAATAATAAACGTTAAAATTTATCTTTAGCTCTTAATGGAGAAAAAAATCCTTATACTTGGCTTGCAATTCTCATAAACTTTCTTACATATTTAGATAAATTTCTACAAATGTAGTTACGTCTCATGATTAACATTTTTGAATATTCTGCTGTTGAGGCCCACTAGCACCCCTCAGACTACTAGCTCCTAGCTTAAGGCTGTTCTTCCTCCAGTTTTATTTCTTACTGAGCCAAAGGATTAAAAGTTACCTTGCTCTTCAGAGCAGTGATGGCAACAAGGCCAGCAAACTCCGCTTGAAGTGATAATTCCTTCTCTCAAAATAGGTAGTTAAGCACTTCATACAGGCTTCGTGACCTTGGACTGAAGTGGTACTTGATTTACACAGTAGATAATGCAAGTGGCAGGAAGATACATGTGTGGTTTTTTGAGGGTTTTGGAGAGTTTTCCAGTCTGAAGCGAGACGCATGGGGGCAGAGATGAATTTTCTTCTTGAGAAAAAGAATAGGAAGAACAGCAGGGTGATAGTTTGAAGTAGATATTGTAACTGATTTTATTACAGGAGCATAACTAAGCAGAAAACTAATGGCACAAGAAAAAAAGTATGATAGCTTAAGTTGAATGGAAAAAAACAAAAAAAAGAACGTGTTTGAAATTCCTGGAAGTTGTTTTGATCAAAAAAATAAGGAAGACACACTATCTGCTAACTAATTTGGATGTAAACTTAAAAAATAAAATTAAAAAAATAAGGAAGACTATGATTTTGGTAGCAAATCGGAAACTTTGTAAAATATGAAAACTACAGTGCCAAATTTGCATAAGTAGAAAATTATGGATATTTATCACATTAAAATACCACAGCAGGTCAGCCAGATCTTATTGGTTGTATAATTGATGATTGCTGCTTCATTAATTTCAATTACTCAGGTAAAAACAATTCCAAATAGGAAGTGGATATAATGTGTTCAAGGGATTTTATTTTCTTAGTCATCTTAAACTCTGAGGGTGATGATAACCATTTATAGGGCAGAGATATGAACGATCGTGATATTGGAAAAGGGAATATACATAGTCTGGGTAAAAGAACATTTATTTTTGTGATATTTTGAAAGCAGTTTTGACTAGCTGATAATATTTTTTAGATTTTTTTTTCTTCATCATGAAAAGGAAGTATTAGTAAATAACTTGTATTATCCTAAAATAGTCTAAAAGTACCAGAGAAGTTCATCTTAAACATTTTTAATTCTGTTCTGGTTCATGTTTCTGTTTTTTTTTAAATCTATGCTTGCTCTATTACTTCAAAAAATAAAGAATAGTATCATATAGCTATTTTTGTCTCTCACAGAATAACACAGTAAAACTTAGAATTCATTTATAACTCTTTTAAAGGCAATGCCAAATTGAGACTGAAAACTGCTGGCTCATACATCTCATACATCTATAATTAGAACAATTTAAAACACTCCAATTTATTCATCATAAAGCATGCAGAACTTGAAACTACAACATACTAAGTTATTTGAAAATACTATGGCTCATGGGTTTTTAATGTAACTTTATAAGAATTGTTAATATATATACATTAGTTTAGAATGAGCTAATCCAAACCTAATTTTGTTTTTATTTAAGGAATAAAATGCATTGTTAAAAAGATTTTATTTTATTTTTTTTTAAATTTTTTTTTTTTTTTCAACGTTTATTTATTTTTGGGACAGAGAGAGACAGAGCATGAACGGGGGAGGGGCAGAGAGAGAGGGAGACACAGAATCGGAAACAGGCTCCAGGCTCTGAGCCATCAGCCCAGAGCCCGACGCGGGGCTCGAACTCACGGACCGTGAGATCGTGACCTGGCTGAAGTCGGACGCTTAACCGACTGCGCCACCCAGGCGCCCCAAAAAGATTTTATTTTTAAGTAATCCCTACACCCAACATGGGGCTCGAACTTAAAACCCTGAGATCAAGAGTCCCATGCTTTACTTACTGAGCCAGCCAGGTGCCCCAATAAAGAATAAAATGCATTTTTTAAGTTTATTTATTTATTTTGAGAGAGAGAGAAAGAGAGCAGGGGAGGGGCCGAGAGAGAGGAAGAGAGAGAAAGAGAAAGAGACAGAGTCCCAAGCAGGCTCCTCACTGTGAGCACAGAGCCTGACGTTAACCAAGAGATCGTGTGTGACCTGAGCCAAAATCACGAGTCGGACGCTTAATCGACTGAGCCACCCAGGTGCCCCAAGAATAAAATGCATTTTTAAACAAGTAAAAATCTGAATAAATTTTCATTCTTCTGATACCTAGAACATATACAGATAAGTAAAGTTGTTATGAGTTATCCTAATGTATGTTTCCTTTTAGGTAGTGGATTAAGATCAGGTTCATTTTGTAGTGCTATAAATTTTTAACTTAAATTCCAGAAACATGTAGGTTTTGGAGAAGAAGTTGGGAAAAAAGGGAAAGGAATATTTGTAAGATGTCTACAGAGGTTTTCATTTGGTGAATTGGTGGAAATGAGATCTGTATAGAGTAAGATTTCCTTTTGTACATCTAGGAAATACTTTCTGGAATGCTCCTATGTTATAACTTAGGTTATATTCATAATTCATAATTCAATATTCATATATTCATATTCATATATTCATAATTCAACATTCATAATTATATTTATTGACCTGATGTAGTAATTCTCTGCATGTGTACATTATAGTTTTTCTTTTATTGCTATATAACCATATGTATATGTTTATACCAGAAACCATGTTCATGATGAAATCTAGGTAGGAGTACTAAAATTATATAGTGAAGTACAGTTAGCCATCTTAATTATTTTGTGTATAAAATGATTTCTCATTTTGTTAGTAGTAACCATAGGCTATTTTGCTTCACCTTTTTATAGACAAAAAAATTCTACATTTCTCTCACAGAGCTTATGTGCAATAGTAATCCTCTCTTAAATTTTATAGGAAAAGCCAAATATATGTTTTGAGACTTTAAAAATAGGCATATTCATCTAAACCTATAAATTGCCTTTTGATGATAACTGGAGATCAGTAATCATAAGGAGTCTTTGGGGAATAGTAATGAAGTATGAGTGCCGTCTTGAGTCTGGCAGGCTGGAAATACCCTTGCCAGTGGCTGCAGACTCCACTCCACTCCAGTTCTGGGAGCCTGCTAGGTAGACTGATGTGGCACATTGGGGATGGAGAGGGGTTTCTGGGATTCCCTACTGAGATTTGAGGTAGATAGATAGGTAGATAGAGAACACATGAATTTTAAAAGGTTATTACAGATTACCATTTAAAAAGTAACAAGTTTATACCAATACAATCAATAGCAGGTATGTTTTGATAGAAATCTTTTAAGGCTCGGCTGAGAAGATTGAACTGTTTAGGATCTGCTTCTTCATCTTGCACCTTAACTCTATTTATCCTCTTAACCTTCCACTTTAATTTATGAGAATATATCACAGATACTTTGCATTTCTTACGTGCAAAGGTACTGCCTTCAACATGTTTCTTTCCCTCAAGGGGTTAATCATTTAGTTTTAACATATATAATATATACTGTATTGGAAATGTAAAGCAGTATAGAATCAATTGGGTTCTGCTTACAAGTTCAAAGAGATTTTCAGAAGAACGTTCAATTTACAGGATTAGGGAATGTTTAGAGAAAGTAAAGGAGGAGGACAGATGGTAGGATTTGGATGGGCAGATAGGAGGTAAGTGAAAGACACTGTAGACTGAGGACAATATAATTAATAATGGGTAGAATATTGAAGTTCAAGTCATGTTTAGAAGATATTGTGAGTAAACGAGACCTTGACAGGAGGTCCCATTAAGAGTTGTGACTATATTATGATTTGAACCCGAGAGTGAGTGATAAGGCTTGCAAGAAGCAGAAAAATTTGGAAGGTTTTGAGTAGAAAGTACTATGTAATTAGTATCTCAGGATCTGATGATTGTAGAGGAAGGGATGAGGCAGGCAGACTCGTTGTTGTGGTTATGAGTTAAGGGTTGACTTGAGAACTATTAAAACAAGGTAGAAGCAACAGGAATAGAAGGGGCTTATGTAAGCAATACTACTATGCAAGATCTAACAATACTTGACATGGCAAATTAGGGGGAGAGGCATAGTTAGGGAAGATATTACTCGGTTTTTTTGACCCTAACTTGATGGCCGTAATATCATACAAGAATTCGAAGAAGGCAAGACTGTTTTGGGAAACAGGTAAGTTTGCTAGTAGGTGTGTTGATTTTGAGTTGAAGCAGAGCAGATCTGAGGAGAAATATTTGGGTATTTAAAGATGTACAAATGTGTAGTCAGGGTCCCACTGCAAAAGTGATGGCATATTCAAATTAGGATAAATTTTAGAATGTTTTAATAAATGGCTAGTTACAAATGTGTGGGCAAGCATAGGGTGCCCGTAAGAAATAGGGCAGTAGTCCAGAGGTGGCAGCAGCAGAGCTCCTTCTGTCCTTTGGCCTGAGGCCCAAAGGGAGGGCATGGTTACTGGAACCCAGAAGAAGAGAGCCCTGGAAAGAGGGTCACCTTGGGAGGATCTTGGACCTTTGGTCAAAGGATGCAGCTGGCTTGAGGGTGATGCTACAGGGAAGGAGCCAGGAAATAAGGACCCTGATTTTGTTCTCCTTCTTCCCTCTAATTCCCTGCCAAGGCTCTCCACTGATCAAATGCAATCTAAAGCTTTGGGAGTCCTGTTGAAGTCAGACTTCTGGGACAGAGAGCAGCATTAAGAAGGGTGGAGAATAGACCTGGAGGGGCAAAGGGAACATATCTAGTATAGTTAAAGCTTATAAAAGAAAGATCAAGGAGAGACTGATTTGGGAATCATCATCATCGATGCCATGGAAACATATGGAATCTCCAGAAGGAAAGGTGTTTGAGAGATTTCTCTAAGGGAGAAGGTATTTATATTCCGTGTTTGTCTTCCTGTGATCAAGAACAAAGGACACAAAATTAAGGAATTGACCTTAGGGAATGTTTACATTAAAAATTTTTTTTTTCTAATGTTTATTCATTTTTGAGAGATGGAGAGAGACAGAGCATGAGTGGGGGAGGGACAGAGAGAGAGGGAGACACAGAATCAGAAGCAGGCTCCAGGCTGGGAGCTGTCAGCACAGGGCCTTCGGGGCTCAAAACCATGGACCGTGAGATCATGACCTGAGTTGAAGTCGGATGCTCAACTGACCGAGCAACTCAGGTGCCCCCAGGGAATGTTTACATTTTGAGAAACCTGAAGAAGAGCCAAGAGTAATCAATTAATGATAGAAAATCCTATTCCTGAGATTAATATTTTTTTTCTTCTAGCCTTTTAAGTAGTTCTCTTTAGTAGAAAAAGGAAGAATATTGATTGGGTTAGTTAGTCTTGGTTTCAGACTTCTAATTTATCACTTACTTATCAGTATTTAACTTTTTGGGAGTCAGTTTCACTGTCATGAAATAGTAATGCAAGGTTGTGAGGACTACATAAAATAAATATATAAAACACAGTGCTTGTGATGTAGTAAGTGCTCCGTAAGTATCCCTTTAACTTCATTAGGTCCTTTCCTGTGCCTTCAAATATATAGAAGGTCTTTTATACATTAAAACAACATTTGTTTACTTTTCCATTGTGTTTTTCTCTTTCCTTTCACTTCACTTTTTGTAAAAAAACAAGTGCTCTATACCTTCAGTGTGTACTTTTCCCTTGTCATTCCTTCCTTAGCTTACTGTGCTTTGGCACCTACCTTTATCATTCTCCAGAAGCTCTTTGTTTATCAGATTTCAAAAGACACTCCTCGGGGCGCCTGGGTGGCGCAGTCGGTTAAGCGTCCGACTTCAGCCAGGTCACGATCTCGCGGTCCGTGAGTTCGAGCCCCGCGTCGGGCTCTGGGCTGATGGCTCAGAGCCTGGAGCCTGTTTCCGATTCTGTGTCTCCCTCTGTCTCTGCCCCTCCCCCGTTCATGCTCTGTCTCTCTCTGTCCCAAAAATAAATAAACGTTGAAAAAAAAAAAAAAAATTAAAAAAAAAAAAAAAAAAAGACACTCCTCTGCGAAATTCAGTGACCCACAGAATCATCCAGAAGTAGGTCCTTCCTGTTCTGGCCTTCTTATCTACTGAAACATTATACTCTAGCTGTTTTCCTTATTGCCCCTTGCATGGACTGTTTATGCTTCTGAACTTTTGCTCGAATACATTTTTCTATCAACCTGTGTTCAGGTATTATCCATTTTTTTAAGGCCCAGCTACACGAAACTTTCCTCAGTGATTCTGGCCTGCATTAAATGCTCCCTTTCCTGATCTTCTGTTAGACCATCTGGGCTTAGGCACTTGATCATTGCTTTCTTATACTGTTCTTGTGTGTATACACATTCCTTTTGTTTTCAAAGTAAACGTAGAAGTCCCTTGAAGACATACTTTTTTCTTTTGTTGAATACAGTGTACAATATAGTATTTAACACATAATTGCTAGGAAATACAGATTGAAACAAATTGAGTTTTGACTTAGTATTGCAGTATAATCAAGAACCATCTATGTAAAATCTTAAATATATTTTCTTTTTTTGGTACCAAATTAAATGTTGAATACTTTAGGGTTATTTAAAATATAAAAAGGTAGTCATCCAAAAATATAAATATGGCTATCCAAAATATATCAAAGCCCATAATGTTGTCATACTAGATTAACTTCATCTTAAAATCACAGTAGGCTTTAATCATTTGTGATTATACCTAAATTTGATTTTTTTTACAATAAAATCAATACATTCCCATTGGAGAAATTGGGAAGTATTGCAAAGAGAAACAGTGAAAATCACTCATAATCTTACCAGCAAGGGAACAGTAACTATTGCTTTTTATATGTCCTGCTGGCCTTGTTTAAATGTTATGTAATACAAGTGGATTTATTAATCTTTACTAACAAACTGGCTGAAAGCAGTCTGGTAGCTTCTTACTTCTCTTCTGATCATTGGGAGCAGGACTTTGGTTTTTAACTAGGTATCAAAACATAAAACTTTTGTGTTAATAGTTAAAGAAATGATCAGGAAAAATTAGAAAACTTAGGCATCTACATTTATGAACAAAATTGTGTTTAGGGGTTAGTTGAAAAGCTAGACGAATGATCAGAATTTTTACATAACTCAACAAGAAAGCACTGCTTTTAAAAAAAATACATGGAAGTTTAGTTTTTTGAAATGCAGTTTAAAAAAAGAAATGAGATTTCTGTCTTGAAAAATAAGTTCAGGAGCCAAATTTCTTTTCTTGAAAAGTCTCAAGAGTAGGTTGACTTCATGATGAGCTGTGATAACTTTTGTATTTGTTATACCATCAGAAATCCTCCCTGTGGCACAAAAGGACTCTTTTAATTAGAAAATATTGTTGCCACAGGGAGGTAGAAGATCGACATGAAAAACTGGGGATCTGAAAAGGAGCCCCTATCCTAGGATTACCTGAAGGTGAAACAGATTGAGCCAGAAGGAAGACAATGCTGGTAGGTTGGTTTTTCATTTACTAAGAATGTTTACAATTTTCCATTTAATTACAATTATTTCAATATACCTATACCATATTTTTGTTTCAAGAGTGACAATGATTTCTCCTTAAGGAGGGAGAAATAATGTAACAGTATCTTTCCTCCTAAACAATTTGTTACCTGTGCTAACCCCTGCCATGTTCCTAATACTTGTTTCTTTTTATAGATTAAGCTCTAGGGCTGTTTCATGCCTCCACTTACTTAGATGCTACTACTGACCAACATCTTCCAGTCCTTTTTTCTGCATTTCTGTTATTTCTGTTGCTTCTAATCTAGACTTTTTCTACATTTTTTTAAAGAAGTGTTTTCTTCCAGTTATCCATTTTGTTGAGTTTAGCCTAGTCACTAGTTTTCTAAAAAGGTAAAATGTGAATCTGAAGTTCCTTTCGTTTTTATTCTAGAACTGTTTGAATTATAATTGTACTGTGATTTGGATCAGTTAGAAAGCATTATTAGAGAAAAGTTTTTAATATTTTAGTAAGTATATTTCATTTAGCCTAAGATGCCATCTATTGTAAGAAACATTTTTAGATCACTAAAAGAAAAAAACGCTGCCAGTTATAAAGTTTAGGATACCATCAATTGTAAGATACATCCTAGTTTCAGAGATGTTAAAATGTGAAAAAGCGTACATCTTAGAATTAATGAAATATGGTATCATGCAATTATTAATCTTCCTGAAATTCCCATTTACTGGGCATTGGACATTAAAATGTCAGGTTTTTAAAAACTGGAGGTGAGTTGTGGTTGTGGAAGTCCCTAAATGTGTTGAGTAAGGTCTCTAAGTAGAGGGTGTTTAAGTGGAAAATCATTTAACTGTATTGTTTAAAAGTATACAAAGTAGCTAAAAGGTATTAAATTATGAAGAGTATAGAAGATGAAAAGTTTTAATATGACACATTTACTTAAATCAATAAATAGAGTTTTATCATAATTGTTACTTTATAATTGGACTTTATAATCCAAAAGGAAAATGAAGTGAAGCTTCTGCTTTCTAAACTGTTATTTTATTTTTTTAATGTTTATTTTATTTTTGCGAGAGAGAGAGAGAGAGAGAGAGAGAGAGAGAGAGAGAGAGTCCACATGGGGGAGGGGCAGAGTGAGAGAGGGAGACACAGAATCCGAAGCAGGCTCCAGGCTCTGAGCTGTCAGCACAGAGCCCAATGTGGGGCTCGAACCCACGTACCATGAGATCATGACCGGAGCCAAAGTTGGTTGCTTAATGACTGAGCCACCCAGGTGTCCCTTTAAGGGCTCTTTAAAATATCTGCCAATTTTTAGTTCACTTGAATGTATGTTTTACAGATTATTACGTGAAGGAAAAAATAGTGGCCAAAAGTAAAGAACTACCCTGCCAGTTAAAGGAGAAATGAAAAGGAATGATTTTAAATGGTATTTGTATGCTGTAAGAAACATGTATTTTATATAAATGGAAAGAGAAGTATATCTAGAAAGTAGATCATTAAAGGATGTTTACTTTTGGAAACTAGTAGCATTCATTCCTTTGCACTCAAACTTTTTACGTTTTAATTTTTAATTTTCAAACTTTTATTATTTTTTTTATAAGTTTTTAAATGTTTATTTATTTTGAGAAAGAGCAGAGGAGGGGCAGACAGTGAGAGAGAGAATCTTAAGCAGGCTCTGCACTATCAGCATGGACATGACCACGAGGTCATGTCCTGAGCTGAAATCCAGAGTTGGATGCACTTAACCGACTGAACCGTCCAGGTGCCTCCAAATTTTTAATTTTTTAAAGCACTAGTTAACTTTCAATTTTGCTATATAACAATGTGTCTGAGTAATAAATTTTTTAATTTTTATTTTGTAATAGTTTTTTATTTTTTTATGTTAGCAAGAGAGAAGGAGAACATGAGCAGGGGAGAGGGGCAGAGAAAGAGAGAGAATCTTAAGCAAGCCACATACTCAGTGCAGAGCCTGATGTGGGACTCGATCTCACCATCATGGGATCATGACCTGAGCCAAAATCAAGAGTCAGATGCTCAAAAGAACTGAGCCACTCAGGCACCCCAGTAATAAATTTTAGACTGAGGAGAGGGCTAAATTTGGATTGTATAGAATTTTAAATGAGTGTGGCACCTGGGTGGCTCAGTTGGTTAAGTGTCCCAACTTCAGCTCAGGTCATGATCTCACAGCTTGTGAGTTCGAGCCCTGTGTCGGGCACTGTGCTGACAGCTCAGAGCCTGGAGCCTGCTTAGGATTCTGTCTTTCTCCCCTCCCCCACTCATGTTCTGTCTCTCTCTTCTCAAAAATAAAAAAAAACATTAAAAAAAAAAAGAATTTTAAATGAGTAGCACACAAGGTTATAAATGTTGCCAAGTAGGGATAGCTGAAGGTTCTTAACTATAGGAATGCTTTAAAACATCTCTGGGTAAATTCATCCTCTACCAGCTCTTCCTAAGGGCTGATGCATGTTGGGCTCAGAGCCGAGTATCTTGTGGTAAACAAGACCTTGTCTTTGCTCTCACCATGCCTTCAGCTTTGTGGGCAATGAACAGTTAAACATATTATTATAACTAACTGTGATGGCTGTTATGATAGGATTAATGAAAAGTTTAGGGAGTATACAGCTAGGGAATGCCTAGGAGGACAGAGAATGCCTCCCTGAGAAGTGACATCTGAACAGATTTGAAGGGTTTGAAGTAATTAGCCAGGCAGAGAATAGCATGGTTGAAAGTCTGGGAGGAAGGAGAACATGGCCTATTTGAGTTGCAGAAGGGAATTCAGTATGGCTAGAATATGGATTATGAAAGGGAAAGGGAATTAAAATGAAGCTAATGAGGTAAAAAAATCTTATTGCTGAGGACTTTGTAAAGACTGTATCTTGTAATTGTAAGGCTGAGGACTTTGTAAGATTTGTATCTGTTTGTTGGGCCTTACCTAAAGCCCAATAGGAAGCCTTTTAAGAGTTTTTTAAAAAGTATGTTTTTTAATACAAATTTAGTTGTTTCCCAAACAGTACTGTAAATGAGAAGTAAAACAAGACAATCAAAGCATTACCGAAAATGATGAAAATGACATCTGAACTCCGTAGCTTCTCGTTCAGAGCTCCCTAATAGTTAGCTATTTTTATTCACCTGCCACTAAATTGTCTGCCTCTGTAGATTTGAGCTTTAGGTGTGCTCATCGCCTATACTAAGCTAAAAATTACAGAGATTAAAGTAGTTGCACATCTGGCCTTTCTTTTTGGAATTCAAACCTGGGTGCTTTGGTACAATGCTGTTTCAGGAGGAGGAATCATTGTCCCTTGTGCATCCTCCACGACCATTTGTAAACTGGGAAAGAGACCCATGAGTTTTCTCAGGTTCATGAAGGCGCCCATCATTTAAAGGAGGTCAAGAACATTTTCAACGCAACTATTAACTTTTGTAGAGTTGTTTCATCTTGTGTCATGTACCTCTTTGATCACATGGTAAATTCAGCCTGTGGACCTTCTCACGGAACAACTTTTTAAAATATATAAAATACAATAACTAGGATTACAAAGGAAACAAATATATTGAAATATAGCTTTTGAACTATTTTTAATTGTGATATATTAATGCATATGCTTCTTTAATAATGAATCATAAAATGAGATCTAGTGGCAGATCTAATTTATGTCAATAGATAGTTATGACCATAAATTACATTTTGAGATATCTGTAACAACTATAATATGAAAATATTTATGATATCTATTGGTCATGAAGTCACAAAACTGCCCAAACTATTGTGATTTGTGCCATTATTTAAAATTAAAATGCTTAATTTCAGTTAAAATCTAAAAAACAGTTTTTCTAGGTTTCATCCATATATTATTATTTTAGCTGTCATCTACCTTTTTCTCATCCTTTCTTGCCTATATTCTGCCCTACTGCTATTCTCTTTTTCCTAACAAGTCATAGTGGGGATCTGGAAGCCATTTTATTTTTTTTTTTAATATTTTTTGTAAATTTTTTTAATGTTTATTTATTTTTGAGAGAGAGAGAGAAGGAGAACGGGGGAGGGACAGAGAAAGAGGGAGACACAGAATTAAGATCAGGCTCCAGGCTCTGAGACGCCAGCACAGAGCCCAACGCAGGGGTCAAACTCGCGAACCATGAGATCATGAGCTGAGTTGAAGTCAGACACTTAACCGACTGGGCTACCCAGGCACCCCTGAAAGCCATTGAATACACTTTTATGATCCCTGCTAAGAAAAAAAAGCGCCTCTCAACTATGTAGTGGTTGATTGATTGACCTAATTTAACTTATTCTAAAACATTCTAATATTTGAGCATTTAGTATATTTCTTTAAAGCCTCATTTAATATTTTATGACCTATTTGTCAGTTTGAGATCCATCTATTTCCGTGACAAAAATTTCTGTGGCCAGTGGTTCTCAAACTTGACCATACATCAGAATCATCTGAAGCACTTGTTAAAATACAGATTGCTAGGCCCACCTCCAGAATTTCTGATTCAGTGGATCAGGGATGGGACTTAAGAATTTGCATGTTTCACAAGTTCGCAGGTGATGCTGATGCTGATGCTGTTGGCCCAGGGATCATACTTTGAGAACCATTATCTAAACTATTGGGAATGACAGCACTGAAAGAGAGCTTCTGCCATTGTGAAAACACAGTTAATACAGTAGCTTCTTACCATGTTGTGTTATTTCCATCACAGAAGATTGATATTGGGGGTGAAAAGATACCAAAATTCTTTCAGGTCTATATGAGATGATGTAATGAATTACTATTAATTAATTCATCAATAAATATTCATGGAGCATCTACCATATGCCAGGCACTATTTTAGGCATGGGCTAGCCGGGTAGACAAGACAGGCAATGTATCTACATTCCTAGTGCTTAGAATTTAGTGAAGAAAGCATGTAAGTTTGCCATACTGTAAAATTGTTTTGTCACAAATCAGATTATATAAATTAACATCTCCCAAACTGGTTTTTTGTAGATTTAATATTTGCAATTAAGCTAAGATCATTTCTTTTCAAGCATTTGAAGCAGCAGATAAATTCTCCCTCTTCCACCTTCATGTGACAGTTATTAAATACAGATGAGATACTGGTAAACTTAACATTTATCATGCACAAAGTACCTATTATATACAAACAACATCATGGCTCCTAGGGAGTAAGTGATTCAAAGTCGAATAAGACATGGTGCCTGGCCTTAAGGAAGCTTACCACCTAAATTGAGGAAAACTAGCATTCAAGGAAATAATACCGTGGTGTAGGTACAGTTGCGGACAGGTGAGGAAGCACAAAGAATTGCCAAGTATGGTAGCTAATCTAAAAGTTCCAGATTGCATTATAGCTATATGGTGGTTCATTTTAAATTTCATCATAAAGGCATAGCTGACAGTTAAGGCCTCTGGCTTTAGGGGCAGAGGAACAGGTCAAATGGAATTAAACATTCCTAAATCTCACCATTTTAATTTTTTTATGTGTGGAAATAGTACCACAAAACACGAGTGACTTATTTTTTCCCATTTTTCTTTTTCCCATTCATAAATCAGGGGACATTGAAAGAACCCAGCCTGTTTGCAGTGGTTAGCTACAATTTAGGAATGGGATTAGGAAATGGGATGGTACTAATTGTTATTTAAAAAAATTTTTTATGTTTCTATAATTTTTTTCATCAGTATACCAGGGAAGAAAGAATATAGCCCATTTCCTCTCTTTTGTTTAGGCATTGTTAAGATATAATGCCAGTTTTTATAAGAGATAACCCATATTCTCCTAATTTAAGGTCGGTGTTTGATCATAACTAGATGTTTGATTTCTTTTCACTTTGTAAATCAGTCAAAATACATATCCAACTTGAATGAACAGTTAAATTTTAAAATTTAACTGAAAATATTTTTCATATGTTTTATATTAGGTGGGTGGTGATCATAGGTAGTTATTCTCCAGGATAACTTATTTATTATTTTCTTCTTATTATTTATTTAAGAATATATTCAAACAAAACAAATTACTTGTTAGAACTTGGGAGAGATTTTCTTAAAACTAGACAACCTTGCAAAAGATCACTCTAGGAAGTTTTACATCAAAAAGGAAAGAGTTATAGCTCTAATTTAGTTAGTGAAAAGGTACTTCTTATTATACATGATGTTTGACAAGACTTTTAGGAAAACCAGAATTCTTTTGCTTCTTCTATATTACCTTTTTTTTACAACTTAATTCTCAGAAAATAGATAGTCAGAATAATAAGTTAGAATGAAAAAATTCTTTTCAAAGGAAACCAAGAATTGGTCTAAGAGGAAAAAGAAATGGAAAGGTGCTGATTTCTTCCTGAGACATTTGCTTGCTTTCTTTTTTTTAAATTTTTTAATGTTTATTTATTTTTGAGACAGAGAGAGAGCGTGAGTGGGGTAGGGGCAGAGAGAGAGAGAGAGGAAGACACAGAATCTGAAGCAGGCTCCAGGCTCTGAGCTGTCAGCCCAGAGCCTGATATGGGGCTCAACACAAACCGTGAAATCATGACCTGAGCCGAAGTCGGACGCTTAACCGACTGAGCCACCCAGGCGCCCCCAGGCTGAATTCTTATACTTCCTAAAGGAAGTAAAAGAGCATGAGGACCTGAGACCATTTGTGGAGTTATCTGAGATGGCCTGTTGTACACAGAGCATATTTGTGTGTGTGTGTGTGTGTGTGTGTGTGTGGCTAGAATAAGAAATTAGATATGGCCCTAACTGTAAAGGATGTTGCTTTTTATTGGGGAAAATATATAAGAAAACAACTCTTTAGGAGTGCCTGGGTGGCTTAGTCAGCTAAGCGGCCGCCTGTGGCTCTCAGGTCATGATCTCATGCATGGTCTATGAGTTTGAGCCTTGTGTCAGGCTCTGTGCTGACAGCTCAGAGCCTGGAGCCTGCTTCTGTTTTTGTGTCTCCCTCTCTCTCTGCCCCTCCCCCACTCGCACTCTGTCTCTGTTTCTGTCTCTGTCTTTCTTTCAAAAATAAACATTTAAAAAAAAAAAAAAGAAAAGAAAACTCTTTATAACCGAAGGTTCAAAGAAAATCTGTGTTGTAAGAATGAGAGAGAGAGCTATTATTTATTTTGATGGAACGTTCATATTTTAGCTGGGCCTGGGACAATAAAATTTCATTTGAGAAATGTTAAAGAAAAAAAATCAATGATCCTTGTTAAAGCACCATAAGGAAGACTTTATTCAAGAGGGGGGTACTATTATGATAAGGATAGAGACCACTGTTACATGATTTTGCAGTGAGGGAGAGAGAGAGTGGGCTCAACTCTGAGTACAGCATAAGCAAGTGGTAATTTATGGCCAAGGAGCAGAGTCATTGGATGGAAAATTTCTAAGAGAAAACATCAGGAATGGAGGGGTGGGGGTTCTGGTTAAACAGATTCTTGCTAAATACAGGCCAGGATGATCACACATTAGCTGGGGATTTGGGAAGGATGAGGAACCCGATTAGATATGGAGAGTAATCAGATATGGAGGATGAGGGATTCTAAACAGACTAGCTAAACTGACTTAAAGTTCTTGTTAGAATGGGATTTTATAAGGAAGTACACAGATGGGCCTAGGAGAAGGTTCAGGAGCCTGACTAAAGAAAGTTTGGTAGACAAAGAATCTTTGTTCAGCAGCAAAAGATTTTCTGGTTGAAAAGTCATCATTTATACCTTCTTCTACCTTACCTCCTAGCCCAAAACCAGATCATGTCAGTTTTCAATTTTGCCTCCAAAATATATCTTGAATCTACCAGTTTCTTTCCATCGTCATTGCTCCTAGCCTAGACTAATCTGTAGTTATTTTATGTGAGTTATGACCATGGCCATTGGCCTTCTAACTGGTGTTCTTATTTTCACTCTTGGCCCTTCTGCCTTTCACTCCAAACAATCCATTCTTTATATAGTAACCAAAGTGATTTAAAATATATATTTATAAATTTAATCATTACATTCCCTTCCCTAAAACCTTGCAGTGGGTTCTAATTGCACTTAGGATAATATTCATAATTTTTAACATGGCCTTCAAGACACTGAATATTTTGTCTCCTCTCATCCATCTAGAAACAATAACAACAATAATAGCAACAAAAACAAAACCGTAACATTTAAAATGTATTTACCATATTGCCAGGAATAGTTCTTAGGTCTTTACATATTAATATATTTAATACTTTTAACAACCCTAGGCTGAATAACTTTTCCAAGGTTGGACAGCTATTTAAGTGGTGGAGCAAGGATTTAAATTCAGATTGTAAGCCCAAGCTCTGAAGCATTTATACTCTGATGAATTATATACATCCCGCTCCCCCCATTCGCACACTGTTGTCTTTTATATATATACACACATATACACACTGTTGTCTTTTTGCATTTCCATTAATCTAAAATTTACCTTCACATGGTACTCACATACACCATTTGCTTTCTGGGACAGAGTGCTTTCCATTTTTCAGTTTCTTACTCCTGGTCATCCTTTAGATCTCAGTTTAAATGTCACTTTCTAAGAGAAATACTGCGTTTAGCTGATAAAAAGTCAATCTCCATTAGGACTGTTCTGTTATTTTTGTCATAGCCCCCATTTTTCTTTTTTGGTTAGCACCTACAACTTTGATACAATAAACTCCCACAATGTGAGGGTAAATAATTCCCAAAACCTCAAATTGCATGGAACATGGCATTATTGTGAGTTTAATAAAATGGCCCGAGACAAGCTGTGTGGAGAAAGACATGTGTGAAAGGGGTTCCAGGACTCAGACTATGGCATCCAGATCAGTCTAAGGTCCGGCTGTGGTTTGGTGCCACCTGGTGGGTAGTTGTGTACTCCAGTGATGGTTTGAGGGTAGAGTGGAAGATGGGAGCCAATTACCATGTATTCATTATTCAGTACATTACCATGTATTCATGTATTCATTAAGTTCTGTTCTATTTGTATTTACTTGTTTAATGTTTCCACATGATGCTTCATAAAACCAGAGGGCTTATCCTTTGTGTTTACTGGTATTGCTCAGAGATAGGCACCACATAGGTTTTCAATAAATTATTTATTGATGGGTGAGTGAATGAGAAGACATCATGAACGAGAACAATGCCAGGAATTTTGGATTTTATTTAGATTAGGCTTTGTAGTGGCATATGGTAGAGAGAGATAAGGCTAGAAAGATAGAGTGGAACCAGATTATGGTAGCCCTTGAATAAAATAGTTAGGAACTGGGTGAAACGTGAGCTGGAGAAATTGAGAAGTGAAAAGAAGGACACTTATTTTAAGCAACTAGAACATACTGAAATAATAGAAATAGAAGGTATAGCTTCCAGAATACTAAGTTGGGGGTAGGAAATAAACTAAACGTGATGAAATCTAACAAAAGGCAACAAAGGAGAAAAAATGGAAATACAAATAATAAATCAAGATAGTAGAAGTAAGTAGAAGTAAGTCCAAAACATCAGAAATCATATTAAAGTAACCTGTTGTGATCTTAACATGAGCCTGTGTTATTTTTAACAGATAACACAAAACAAAATGATGTAAATAATATAAAAAGGATAGAAAAAAAATATTCACCTGAAAAATGCTAACCAAAGGAAGCTGGTATAATAAAATAGAATTTAGGGTGAAAATTTTTAATTGCTATGGAGACTCTTCAGACTGCTAAAAGGAACAATCCAGAAAATATAATCATCATAAACCTATGTGCATCTAACAACATAGCTTTGAAATATCATTTAAAGCAAAACCTTTCAGAATTGCAAGGAGACGTAGACATTCCTACAAAACAATGGGACTTCAGTACACCTCAGCCAAAATTGCAAAATCAAGCAGATACAAAATTAAAAATGGGATCAAAGATTTGAACCATAGGACTTACAGACTTCATAGAGATTTATAGAACATTTTTTTTTTCAACGTTTATTTATTTTTGGGACAGAGAGAGACAGAGCATGAACCGGGGAGGGACAGAGAGAGAGGGAGACACAGAATCTGAAACAGGCTCCAGGCTCCGAGCCATCAGCCCAGAGCCCGACGCGGGGCTCGAACTCACGGAGTCCGAGATCGTGACCTGGCTGAAGTCGGACGCTTAACCGACTGCGCCACCCAGGCGCCCCTAGAACATTTTTTAAAAAGTTTATTTACTCAGAAACCGACATGGGGCTCAGTGTCACAAACCGTGAGATCATGACCTGAGTTGAAATCAAGACTTGGACGCTCAACCAACTGAGCCACCCAGGCGTATAGAACATTGTAGCTAACCTAATAAAATACAACCCCATACACTTTTTTCCAGATATACTTAGGTCGGTTTTTAACTGTGAACTAGGCCATAGAGGAATCTCAACGATGTCCAGAAAATCCATATCATTCAAAATTTATCATGTCATCCTAATACAAGATATATTAGAAACCAACAATGAAGTGAAAATCAAAATACTTTACACTGGCAACTAAAAACTCATTAACTGATGAAAGAGAAAATGAAAATTATAAAACATTTGCAACGAAATAACAATGAAAGCGTCGCATATAGAAATTTGAGATGTAATTTAAATAGAACTCACTGGAAAATTTAGTAGCTCTAAATGCATTTATTGGAGAATATGAAAGATTGATATAGTGAGCATTTAGATGTTAATAAAAGACCAACAGAATAAATCAAATTAAGTAAATGAAAGGAAATGATAAAGATAAAAGTCAATATTAATGAAATAGAAAATAAAATAGATTATTGATGAAACCATAAGTTTTAAAAAATGGATGAACCTCTGTAAAGACAGACCAAAGAAAAATGAGCACTATGAAGAAAAAAAAATGACCAGTAGAATAGAGTTTGGAAATCATAAGAAAGTACTGTGAATGACCTATTGCCAAGGATTTTGAAAATCTATGGACAATGAAAAGAATATATATATAAATTACAATAGATTCCAGAAGAAATAGAAAACATTCAAATCAACTTTTTCAGTTCTTTAATTTTACACATGTATTCCCTCATTCAAATAAAATCCACCAGACCGAGGTCTATTACTGAAATGTCAAGGGATACATACTCCCTATTATATACAAACTATTATGGAAACAGTAAAGAGGGAAAAGTTTCCAACTCATTTATGGAGGTAGTATAACTTTACTTTAAAATTGACCCAATATAAAAAGAAGAAAATTTCTTGCTGAATTTATGTATGATCATAGCTACAAATATTCTAAATAAATAATAGTAAATCTAGTGCTAATTAAAAAACACATAGTGACTAACTGCATACTAGGAAGGCAAAGAAGGCTATTAGAAAATCTGTTGAAGCACTTTGTGGCTCAGTCAGTTAAGCGTCCAACTCTTGATTTCAGCTCAGGTCATGATCTCATAGTCCTGAGATCGAACCCCACTTGGGGCTCTGTGCTGAGTGTGGAGCCTGCTTGGGGTTCTCTCTCTCCCTTGCTGTCCCCCTGCCCCACTCATCCTCCCTCTCTCTTTCTCTCAAAATAAGTAAATAAACTTAAAAAAAAATAAGAAAAAGGAAAATCTGTTAATCTGCCATATGAATAGACTAAAAGAGAAAACCCGTACAATCATTTCAGTAGGTGTAAAAGTTCACCATCTTCTGAGACTTTTAATCTGGATTGGGGCTTAATGAGGTATCTATATTAAAAATTATGGCAAATACCATAATTAGTAGGGGAACAGGATGCCAGCTATCATCTCTACTAACTAACATTTTTTATGGGGGTCCTAGCAAATGTAAATAAGAAAAAGAAATAAAAAGTATGAAGATCAGAAGGGAAGAAACAAATCTGGTATTCACAAATGGTTTAATTAACACATAAAATTTAAGAAAATGCATAGATTTTAAAACTGCTTTAGAGAGTTCATCAGGGTTGCTGTATACAAGAACAATAATCAGAAAATAATAAAGATGTGGTATGCATGTGTGCATGCGTGAGCGCACACACACACACACACACACACACACACACACACACACACACACACACAGGAATAATACTCAGCCAAAAAACCAGAATGAGATCTTGCCATTTGTAACAACATGGCTCTAGGATGAACTTAGAGGGTATAACATGCTAAATGAAATAAGTCAGACAGAGGAAGACAAATATCATCTGGTTCCATTTATAAATGTGTGTAACTTAAGAAAACAAATAAAAACCAGAAACAGATCCATAGATACAGAGAACAAAGTGTTGGTTGATAGAGGGGAGGGAAGGTGGGGGGATGGGCAAAATAGGTGAAGGGGATCAAGAAGTAGAGACCTCCAATTATAAAATATAAATAAGTCATGAGGCTATACATGCACATAGAATATAGTGAATAATATTGTAAAAACATTATCTGGTGATAAATGATGACCACACTTATTCTAGTAAGCACTTAGTAATATATAGAATTGTTGAATCACTGTGTTATACACCTGAAACTGATCTAACCTTGTATGTCAGCTATACTTCAATAATAAAAATTTAAAAATAAAAAAATCAAAGTGAAACAAAAAGATCCCATTCATAATAGTAAAAAAACCTTAGGTATCTAGGAATAAATCTTTTTTTAAAGATGTTCATCCATTTATTTTGAGAGAGAGAGAATGTTTGTGTACACACGCAAGCAGGGCAGAGAGAGAGAGGGAGGGAGGGAGAGGGAAGGAGAGGAGAGAGAGAGAGAGAGAGAGAGAGAGAGAGAGAGAGAGAGAGAGAGAGAGAGAGGAGCCCAAGCAGGCTCCTTGTTCACAGCGTGGCTCGATCCCATGAACCAGGAGATCATGAGCTGAGCCAAAATCAAGAGTCAGACACTCAATTGACTGAGCCACCCAGGCACCCCTAGGAATAAATCTTAACAATAATATGCAATACTTTCATGAAAATAAGAATATAACTTTATTGAGGAGCATAAATAAATGAAGAGATATATAACTTAGGAGGAAATTCCTTTCGTCTTTAACCCACAAACACACATGGAAAGATGGACAAGGTAAAACTGTTAATTCTTCCCCAATCTATAAATTTAGCACAATTCCAGTCAAAATCTTAACAGGTATTGTTTTTGGTGGAGTTGATAAACTCTTAGATAAAGATCAAAAATAATCTAGACAATTCTGCAGAAGAGCAAAGTGTAGAGTACTTGCGCTCCTATCTTTAAGGAATGATTATATAGCCCTAGAAAAATTTTAAATGTGTTATTGGCCCACAGACAAATAGTTCATTAGGATAGAATAGAATAGAAACCCCAGAAACCGAGTAAGCATGTATTTATAAACCTGGTATATAATAGACATAGATTTATAAATCGGTGGGAAAGGATGGGCTATCTATCAATTATATTAAGATAGTTGGCTTTTTACATAGGAAAAAAAAAAAAGTAAGAGGGTACTTCACACCCTCGTTTTATTGTTTCAATTGATCTATTCCTTTCTATCCTTTTTATGTATACGACAATCACATCTCCCTTCCTCATAAGCATCGACTTTAATTTGATCAAGCCATATTTTGTAACATTGTGTATATCCTATTGTACATATTTAACATTTATATAAATGGTATTATGTATCTGTTTGCTACATTTTTTAGTAAGTACTGTTCTTAATATCCATGCATGTTGCTTTGTGTATATGTAATATGTTGCCACACAATACTCCAGGATAGATACCCATTACATTTTACCTTTATAAGTTAACCAGTAACGGATACCCATCACTCCTTACTTGTATCAGCTATTGTTGCATAGCAAACCAACCCCAAATTTATTGGCCTGAAACAAGAACTAGTTATGGATTTTCCTGAGACTGTGGGTTAGCTATGTGGTTCTGCTGAGATGGCTGGACTTACTTACCTATTTGTGGTCATCTGTGGATCATTTGGGAGCTTAGTGGTCTAAGAGGGTCTCAGCTGTTACAACTCAGCCCTCTTCTATTTTTTCTGCTTATCTCACATCTTTTTCTTTTCTTATAATGTCGGTAAAGAACTCTAATATGTTGAAGAGTAGTGATACTAATTGGCATCCCTGTTTTGTTCCTAATCTTGAAGGGAGTGTAGCTAAAGTTGCAATCTAAAGTATAATGTTTGTTGTAGGTTTTAGTGTATAAAGAATTCCCATCTGTGCTTTTGGTTTTATTTTTGTATTAGTTATACATAAATATGGAGTCTTATCCAATGCTTTTTCTGCATTTTTTGGTAAGTTACAATTTTTCTCCTTTAATCTTTCGATGTGGTCAGTTAATTGATGGATTCTCCATGCTCTATTTTAAGTTTAGGACTTTTCACAAATAATATGGAGAGGAGGTTGTGGACTACATTTTAATTTCTCTACTACTTACTATTCATTTTTTCTTTATATAATTTATACAGTTTCTTTATATAATTCATCCACATTTAAGCCTAACATACAATTGTTTAGAATACTGATTTCTTATTTTCTATATCTATTGTACTTATGGTTATTTCTCCCGTTTTGTTTTATATTTGCACCTTCTTTTCTTGATGACTCTTGCTGAGGTCTATTTTATTAATCTTTTCAAAACCATCTTTTGGTTTTGTGAATCTTTTCTGTTTTTTAAAATTATTTTTCTCTATTTCATTTTTCCTACTCTTTTTTATGTCTTTCCTTCTGTTTCTTTGGTTTTGTTCTGTTGACTTTTCCATCTTTATGAGTTGAATGCTTAGCTTATTTTTAAACCTTTTCATCTCCTGACCTCTGAAGTACTGTTTTAGCTATGCCACACCTAGTTTGACATGTTATATTTTAATTGTAATTCATTTCTAAATATTTCTTAAGTTCTTTATGATTTCCTTTTTATTCCAGGGACTATTTAACATACATTAAAACACATATTAATTTTACTACATCAAAATGTAAAGTTTTTATAGGACAAAGGATACTATAGACCAACCAAATTAAAAGTCAAACAGCAGGTTGGCAGAAGATATTTGCAACACATATCTGAATTATTATCTATGATATGTTGACATTCTATACCTCATTAAGACAAAAAGTATCCTAGAAAAATGACAATGGATATGACTAGGCAATTTATAGGGGGCCAGTAAGTATATGAAAAAGTATCCCCGGTACTTATTAAGTATATGCAAATTAATACAACAATGAAAATTTTCTTGTCACCCAATAGACTTTTTAAAGTCTGATTATATCTTGTATTGACAAGAATTTGAGAAAAATGGAAACTTTTACCACATCATTGATGGGATTTTAGACTTGCATAGATACTTCGGATAGAGTAACATATAAAATTTAAAATGTACTTATTCTATTCTATAAAAATTCTATTTGTAGGTATATACAGTGAACTAACTCTAGCGTACATGTTTTTTTTTAATGTTTAGTTTTGAGAGAGAGGGAGAGAGACAGAGAGTGCAAGCCGGGGAGGGGCAGAGAGAGGGAGACAGAATCAGAAGCAGGCTCCAGGCTCTGAGCTGTCAGCACAGAGCCCGATGTGGGGCTTGAACCCACGAACCATGAGATGATAACCTGAGCCGAAGTCGGATGTCCAACAGACTGAGCCACCCAGACACCCCTAGCATACGTGTTTAGATAAGAATTTTTTGCAGCATTGTTCATTAAAGTGAAAATGGAAATAAATTTATTTGCCTACCAGTAGATAATTTGATGAATAAAATGGGGTAAATTCATGCATTGGAATATTTTGCAGCATCTAAAAAGCATAGCAATATTTATTTATGCTGGCATGGATAGAATGTAAATATTGAGTGAAAAAAAGTAAATTTTAGAATGGTGTATATAGAATAATGTCATTTATGTACCCAAAGCATGCAAAATAATAGTATAAATTATTCTGGGACACACACACACACACACACACACACACAAATGTAAAAAATAGACTAGAAGAATATACATAAAACTTAATGATAGTGGTTTCTTTGGAAATGAAATGGTGAATGAGAACTGAGAGTAGTCCTGAAAGATGTTATCTTACCCTGTAATGTGTTATTTCTTTTTTTTTTTTTTCAACGTTTATTTATTTTTGGGACAGAGAGAGACAGAGCATGAACGGGGGAGGGGCAGAGAGAGAGGGAGACACAGAATCGGAAACAGGCTCCAGGCTCCGAGCCATCAGCCCAGAGCCCGACGCGGGGCTCGAACTCACGGACCGCGAGATCGTGACCTGGCTGAAGTCAGACGCTTAACCGACTGCGCCACCCAGGCGCCCCTAATGTGTTATTTCTTAGGGAGAAAAAAGCATCTTCAGGCATAAATAACAAAATGTTAACAGTTGTTGTTCTGGATGTTGGAAAGATAAATGTTTGTTACGTTATGTTTTATAATTTCACGTAGGTTTTGAATCCTTCTCAAAAATTGTATAATACATGAATACCTAAACTAGGATCATAGATGATGCAGATTTCTAGCCTGGGAAGATGGTAATGTTGTTGATAGGAGATTTGTAGATAAAAGATCTTTAGGGGCGCTCGGGCGGCTCAGTTGGTTAAGCGTCCATCAGACTCTTGATTTCAGCTCAGGTCATGATCTCACAGTTTGTGAGTTCGAGCCCTGCGTCCAGCTCTGTTCTGATAGTGTGGAGGAGCCTGTTTGGGATTCTGTCTCTCCTTCTCTCTCTCTCTGCCTCCCTGCCCCACCTCTCTCAAAATAAATAAATAAATATTTAAAAAAAAAGACCTTTAGGTACCAGCAGGTTAGCCCAATAAAGATGTTTACCATAACATTGGAAATTAGAGCCTAGAGCTAAAAAAAATAATAAGTCAGGCCTTGAGATACTGATTTTTGATCAGTAGAGAAATAATATTGAAAACACTAGTGTTGGATGGGTAATAACATTCTTGAGAGAGTGAAGAATGAAGAGAGAAGATGGTTAAGGATCACACTTTGGGAGGACAGCCACCTTTAAGGGTTGTGGAGAAATGGGTGAAATCAACTGAAAAGAAACAAATAGGAAAAAAAAAACAAAGCCAGGCAGTTAATTCTCATGAAAATCAAACGAAGGGAAGGATTTCGTTAAGGGGTGGCCAATAATGTCATTCGTTTGGAGGACTAAGAGGAGTTGGCTGGGTTTGGCAATTAAAAGCTCAGTGTTGACCTCTGAGGAATTTTTTGGTAGGTAGCACGCAGAAGCTGTATTGTGAGAGGGGAAGAAATTAGTTAATCTGAATATTCCTTTTGGAATCACTCAAGATAGAATTTAACCTAGAGTTGCAGTAGATCTTAGTTAAGAACTCCGTTGTTAATTTTTTCATAAACATGCTAAATGGGAATTATGTATTAGCTCTTAGAAAGTTTCATAAGAATTGAAAAAGATTTTTACAGAGTATTCAAGATTCTACAAATTCTTTAAGGATAATAAAGAACCCAAACCCTTGAAATCAGCTGTCATAAATGTTATCTGAAATACAGAGATCGTTAACTATTTAAACTCATTTTGCAGGGTGTCATGTACATATGGGCACTTAATAAATGCTATTTGGAAAGAGTTGTTTCTCTAATATCCATTAGAAAAAACCAGCTACAATAATCAATTGACGGTCTTTTAGGAGTGGCTTCTAAGAATCCGAAGCTGTGTGTCACCCAGTGTAAACTATAGAGTGTAGAGACAGTAAGCTCAAGGAAGAGTCGGGCCCGGGAATAACTTAAGTAAAATGCAGAAAACCTAAACCAAACCATCCGCCTTCAAAACGGTACATACTGAGTCCTTACTCACTGTAGGGTTTTCGTGGTCCTTAAATGCATACGGCAAGATAATTTATGATGAAATAACTGTTAGGAGTCATAGATTTCTTTGAGAGTCTAAAAATAGCCATGACTCTTCTTAGAAAAATGCACATTGTACTAACAAAATTTTGCCTTTGTGAACCCCTAATTAAAAATGTATGCTTTATGAAGGCTTTTATACGTATAAATAATTTAACTTTCCTGGGTGGTAGTTAAAAATGTAGTATATACTCACTCTTCCCTAATTTCATGTATAAGCAATTTTGTACATCATACTGTCTCTAAGGACTTCACCATTAGTGGGAGTTCTATGTGAATTAGGAAGGCTTAATTCTTTTCTTTTGTTAATATAACGTAGTGTTACCAGGTATGATAATAGGTACCTATGATAGAAACTTGCTCAAAGTAAGTGCTAGATAATTCTTTGTTGAATAAATGAATATGTGACTTTAAGTTCAAACGCCTTCATTTTAATAATACTTTATGGATGTTTATTTATTTATTTTGAGAGAGAGACAGAGCGTGAGCAGGGGAGGGGCAGAGAGAGAGGGAGACAGAGGATCTGAAGTGGACTCTGTGCTGACAGCATAGAGCCTGATGCGGGACTCAAATTCTCCAGCCAAACTGTGAGATCATGACCTTAGCTGAAGTCAGATGTTTAACCGACTGAGCTGCCCAAGGGCCTGGGTAGTTTTTAAGGTTAAGGATTGGGGAGTGGCTTATTTGCATGGTTCTAACTCAGGGATTTTCGTGAGGCTGCAGTCCCCTGAAGGCTTGATTAGGGCTGGGGGGTTGGGGGGAGGGGTCTGTCTTCTAGATAGCTCAGACACAAGACTGTTGGCAAGATGCCCTGTTTTCTTGCCTGAAAGGCCTCTCTGCATAGTTACTTGAGTGTACTTATGACATGGTGGTTGGCTTCCTTGGAGAGAGTGACCCAAGAGGAAGAGATCAAGCAGACAGTTTCTGAAGTTCTACATCATCACTTGAGTTTTATGCTATTTGTTATAAGTGAGTCATTAAGTCCAGCCCACACACAAAGGGAGAGGGGAATTAGGTTCCACCTTTTGAAGGGAGGAATATAAACTAATTTTCAGACAAGAAAGAAAATGGACAGGTACTAAATGCATTGTAACAGATAAGAAGGCCTTGTTACTTTGGTGCTTGGGTAGCGTTTGAGAGTAAGGGCTCTTAGAGTCAGTGTTTGGGTTCAAATCCTGGCCCTGCCTCCCATTAACTCGATGACCTTGCTCACGGAACCTTAGATTCCACATCTATAAAATGAGCACAATGGCAATATACATTTCACAGAAATGTAGAGAGGAATATGTGAAAAAAGCGAAGGTAAAGCATTTAGCATAGTAGCTTTTATTTCAGAGTCCGGAGTGCTAACCATTATACCATGGAACCACTAGCTTTTATTTCAATAAGAGTTAGCTATTTATCAGGGGCCTGGGTGGCTCAGTTGGTTAAGCATCCAACTTCAGCTCAGGTCATGATGTCCCTGGTTGTGAGTTCAAGCCCTGCAGCAGGCTGTCAGGCTCTGTGCTGACAACTTACAGCTCGGAGCCTGGAGCCTGCTTTAGATTCTGTCCCCCCTCCCCCCCCAATATAAAAAATAAACATTAAAAAATTTTTCCAAAAAGTTAGCTATTTATCTTTTTTCCCTTGCCAATATAGAGCAGTAACTTTAGTGTAGGAGATACCTTTCTGTAATGTTATTAGCAGAATGTGAATTTGCTCTAAAGTGTCTACCATGCTAACCTATCTATTCTTACTCAGTTTTTTATTCTGCTTATTAATACCTGCTTAATCTTGAAGACTTGAGAAATGCAGATGAATGTGTGTGAATGTGTGTGTATACTATACACGTACACATATTATATATACATACATTCACATGTACTACATGGTTTGGGTCATATTGTGTGGAACAAATACATATGTAATTAAATCTTGGCACATTTATATTTTTACTATTTTACTGTGTTGTTAAAAATTCTTCAAACGTGGCTCAGTTGGTTAGGTATCTGGCTCTTGATTTCGGCTCAGGTTATGATCTCATGGTTTATGAGTCCAAGCCCTGCAACAGGCTCCGAGCTGACAGTGTGGAGAGCCTGCTTGGGATTCTGTCTCCTTCCCTCTCTCTGCCCCTCCTGCGCACGCTCTCTGTCTCTCTCTCTCTCTCTCAAAATAAGTAAACTTAAAAAAAAAGTACTAAATTTTAAAAAGAAAATAAGAAAAAAATAAAAAATAAAAAACAAATGGACCAAAAATAGTTAAGTGTTGGCAAAGATGTGGAGAAACTAGAACCTTCATACAGTGCTGGTTTGGGAATGTAAAATGGTACAGTCACCAGGAAAAACAGCTGGACAGTTCCTTAAAAAAAAAAAAAATTCTTCAAATCATTTTTAATGGAGCAATCAATCCATTGAGTGTCTTCCATTTCTTCAGGCTAGGCCCTGGAAATGAAACTCCTGGGTCAGAATACATGAACCTCTTTTAGATTCTTGATATATAATGCCACGCTGCTTTCCTGAAAGTTTGTACCAATTTATATTTCCAGCAGCAGCTTTTCCTTACTTGCTATTCCCAATATAGTATTTTTAGTTTGCAAAAAATATTGGTGGCTCTTGAAAATCTGGTTTCAGTAGCAAGGCAGAATTGCATTAAAGCCCAAGGAATTGTGTTTTTACAAGAACTTTAAATATGTAGGAATACTTTCCAGTCTTTCTGAATTGATTTCTGTTATTACACACACACACACACACACACACACACACACACACACACAGGAATACTGTCAAGTATTAGGTGGGAATAGATACAGCTTCTCTTCTCTTGGAACTTAAAATATAAGGCGAGGTAAATACATATAATTAAGATGTACAAAGAGTAAAATACACTCTATTGACTTCTTAAGATATATCTCAGGATGCAAATCGTGAGGTAAAAGTTATATATCATACTTCAAACTGACTCTTCTGTTGTGTATTCCTCCTTGAGCCCAAGTTAACCTGTTGCCTCCAGAAAAAATAAGCTTCTCTTTCTTTTTAAATACATGAAAAACTACTGATTGATAAGAGTAGACATTCAAATTTATTATCAATTTCAGTGATTTGCCTAAAGCCAGGAATTGCTTCTTGGTTTTCCTTATCATCCCCCACTTGGAATCTGTCTCAGTTTAAGATGCTGCTTATCAGTAGATGATCCTTGTTTTAAATTGACTAGAGATTTAAAAAGCTACCACTCATATAGTCCCTTTTGTCCAACAGGTGAAAGTTTACCTAATGCAAGAAAGATCCTTATTGAGTTTAAGGGGAGTTGTACTCTGGAAATGGCATATAAGTTCTTTTATGGGAGGGTGGGTATCATGGTGGAAGGGCTAGGACAAAGCTCCAAGAGAATAAATGAGTATATAAATGAAAAAAAAAAAAAGTCATGGGCTATGCAAATCTATTCTAAAATTGCACTGACATGTTGGGCAAACTTTTGCCAAATATTGCATTAATATTACCACTGGAAAACTTTTTTTCCCCTCGGATTATCAGCACAGTTCATTCAATTCAGATCATAAAAATTGTACCTTAAATTTGTAACTGCCAAATTTTTTTTTGGTGTGTATTTAGCCAATACTTACTGAGCACTTACTCTGTAGGAGGCACTGTTTTATGTAAATTTTATGTAGAAACAACTTCAGGGCAACATTTTGTTTCAAACTTAGGTTCTGAAATTTTGAAACCAGGGAAGCATTTTTTGTTGTTGTTTTAATGAAGATTCATCTGAGTCATTTTATTGGTTTGATTTTGTGTTGTCAATAAATTTAAAATCACTAAATGGCAATTTATCTCGCTCTTCTATTGTATTTTAGCATGTACTTATTTGTTTCTATGAAAAAGATTTTTAGAAGTAGATGATACAAATGAGTACGTTTGTTTCCAAATGAACGAAACAGAAATGAAAGGGTAAGAAGAGAATTTCATGACTAGCAAATTGGGGAAGGATAATCTAATCTCCCAGAGGTTGGCAAATTCTGTTGTTTACTAATAAATACCTGTTTAGTGTGCTCTTTAACACTGCTGTAGAGGAAAAAAGACGAAGCCAGCCTCTTAAAGTAGTTGTAAACTACTTAACTTTCCAAGTAAAGGTTTTAGAATATTTTGTAGGTATGCCTTTTTTGTTGTTGGTATTCCTGTTTTAAAGTGCAGCTTTTTGAAGTGGACGGGTTACATGTTGCATAAGCTTTGAAACGGCCAAAACAAGTTAAATAGCCACCTTTATTTACAGCTGTTGGACTAGGTATTAGATCTCTTCCAGGAAGAAAATTTGATTAATGGCTTTTTTCCAAAGTGGGGACAATTGCAGACTTTTCTTCCGCAGAGCGTGAAATGTGCCTCTTCCTGCCGAGGGGCCTTGTCCTAGCCGCGGCTACCGGGGCGGTTTCCAGCCTCAGGTGTCTCTCGCCGTGGGCCGCGGCCGCTCTCCGGGGCGGGCGTCCGGGACTTCCTGTCTGAACGCGGGGCGGAAGGATCGCGTTGCCAGCCGAGGCGGCCGCCGCCGCCGCCGCCGCCGCCCCTGCCGTTAGGTGGTGGGGTTTCTCAGCCCCGCGGCGGGAGGCGGGCCGGCCTCGGCTTCCTGTCGGAGGACGCGCAAGGATCCGGGCGTCTGAGTGTGTGCGAGTGCGTGAGTGTGTGTCGGTCGCACGGCGTGTATCTCCGGCCGTGGGTTCCGCCTCCTCCCCTGCTGCCGCTGCTCACGGTGTAAGTCAATGTGAAGCAGCAGCTCCAGCCCCGGGATAAACATGGCGACGTCTCTGCATGAGGGACCCACGAACCAGCTGGATCTGCTCATCCGGGCTGGTAAGGACAGGGAACTTTTCTCCTGTGCATCGGTGCAGCAGGAGAGGGGGTGCACAGAAGGCGGGGTGACTCCCCTGTGGCGGTCAGTGCAGGGGGTTCAGTGTCCACCTCAGTCACCGGGGCGGCCGGGGGAAAGGGGGGTAGTGAATGAAGTAATGGAGGCGACGAATCAGGAAGTGATCACCTTGGAGAGTAACCTGCCTCGAATCTGGCGCTGTCGCTTCAGGGTGTGTTCGGCGAGCAGCGGCGGCAGCTGCCGGGCGGAGCGCTGGCAGCGGGTGCCGGAGAACCGAGCCGCAGTTAAGTTGGGGACTCGGGGGCGGACGAGTTGTGCGCTTCACCCCAGTTGCTGAGGAACCAGGAAGTGAGTGAGGCTGTTGTCTCTCGGCTGCGCCTGCCACGCTGTCTGGCCGGAGAGGCCGCTACTGCCCGCGGTCGGGGGCGGCGGGCTTCTCCGGTGAACGCTCGCCACCCCCGCTCCGTTCTCCTTTGAGACTTGGTCCACAAATCCGTGACTTCCGCGTGGACGATGCAGCCCCGGGCCACGTCCGGTAGACCGATACCCGCCAAAAAAATGCTCTGCCCCTCCTCTTCACGTCCCCACCTTGTGCAGTCTCAGGAGTAACGGTTCTGGAAAGGGTCACTGAATAATGTGGAATAGCCCGGGTTGATGTTGCTCTCAGGGGCCCGCCTCCCTTTCCTCATTTAATGGGTGGCTGTGAAGAAGTAGGCTTATGCCCCTTCCCTCGTGGGTTGTTTTTTTAGGGGTAAGAATGGGAAGGACACGGAATATATTTTGTACCCCTGACCTGGACGGTTGAGGCATCAGAGAAGAACGGTTATTTTTGTAAACAGTGGGTGAATGTGAAGGAGTGGGGCGGGCGAGAGGGAGTCTTGGCCCTAGGGAAGTCTCAGCACGGAATTGCCCCCTTTTCCCCTCCCCCCCAAACCTCCCACCATAGCGGAAGCGCCTCGGAGAGGACAGAACGGGCGGGATTGACAGGCCTTTGGTTCCAATCTGCTCTCTAAGATGTTCCAAATAAGAACGTTGATTTCTGGGGGCGGGACTCTGGGCCCGCGCTGGGCCAATGAAGATTGGGCGGGAGTGAAGCTGACAATGTACGCATGGAATTGGAGGGAAGAGGAGTGTAAACACGGAAGTGGCCGCGGGGGTGGGGGATGTGCAGCGCCACTGCTGCAGCGGAAGGGCACGGACTTAAGTTACATAGAAAAAGCAGCTTTACTTAATAGCAGACAGCGCAGTGAGGGCCCTGAATCGATGTAGCAGTGCTTGAATATTATTTACTTATGCTAACAACAAAGCATACATGTTTCTTTTCCCCGGGTTCTGTTTCATATCGCCAGCTATGGGAGTTGGAAGATGGGAAATACCAAAGACTAATGTTGCAAAAAGATGTTACCCTTTGAGAGTGTGAAATTAGTAGTTCGGTTGGGGAGAATCATGAACATAAATGCGTATCTCTAAATTTAACGGAAGGGCTTTAAGTTGAAATAAAGTCTTGAATAATATAACTGTATTGTATAACACATAAGTGACTAGCCTTTTATCCTGTAAGATGTAATACACATATCAAAAGTCCCAAAGAAAAATCACAGTTTACTGCGTGATGATTAAAACATATTTGACAGTTATTTTCTTGTAAGAGCAAGAACCTAAGTATCAGTAAATAAGAGGCAGAGTACAGCGAGAACCTGGTTCCTTTTCTGTATGTTCAGTCCATTAATAATATGAAGGAATGGAATTTTAGGCCTCATGTTACTGGTACTAACAATACCTGTAATTGTGGGGGTCAGTGATATTTCTGTGAGTGTTAAACATTTCGAGAAATGTTTTCAGTGATTGTGAACATACCAGGAGAACCGTAGCATAGCCCCCACAGAATTAGGAAAAACATTGTTAATGTTAGAGGGCTTAATTTTCCCAGTGTAAGGTATTTCTTTCATAAGCTTTTGGAATTAGCGAAGCTGAACGAGACCTGTAGATATCTTGTTTGGAGTGGAAACATATAGGCAGCCTGCAATTTGAAAACACAAGTTTTATCTCCTTTGATAAGAGGTTTTTAGGTTATATGTTGTTTTCTAGTCTTACTGCATTTCTTTAGTATTTATGAATCTTACAATTGAAGTTTCCTTGTGAGTATAATATTCTGTAAAGAATATGTTTTACATATAATTGTTTTCAGATTATTTCCTCAATAATTTTCACGTAATCTGAAGCTCTTTTACAAGCTCTGTTTTATAAGGAAACTTGAGATAGGTTTGCTGATTTACCCAAGGATTATTCAGTGAGTTAAAAGTTGGGGAGGAAACGTGACCCATAAAATGAAGAATCATGGATCTAAATTAGTAAAAATTTAGATTGCTGCCAATTTCCAGTGATGTTGGCGGAGTAATGTTTGTGAAGTTTGTATTTGTAAAATAGAATGATACTTTTTTATTCCCTTGAGGGAAGTCATCAAGTGTTAGACATAATTCTTCCTCATAAAGATTTTGCAGTCTAATTGGGGAGACAGATGTAAATCTATGCAATACATAAATGTTAATGCTATAATAGGTTGATGATTAGTGTATAATAACTGATACTAATGAAAACTTGTAGAAGGAGGTAAGCTTTAAGTTGAATATTGTTAGCGAAACTGTTGTTTCTAAGTTTATAAAGCACTTAATATTACCACTACTATATTGCTATACGTTAAGGTACTGAGGATACACTTTTGCTTTTCCTCCTTTTGAAGTTATCAACTTTAGCTATCAACTTCAGCTTTAGTTATTACCATTTATGCTGTCAGAGGAGTTTGAGTTAAGAATGAAATAAATAAGCTTACTTATTAAAAATCACTTTTATTTTAACATAGAAAATATTTTTGTGGTAAAGACTTGACATACTTTATAAAACTTTCATTTACAGTGTGATGTATGAGAAAGAGCCTTGACCCTGAAGTCAGGAGATGAAGATCTGCATCTCACTGTCACTAACCTAATTGTGTGCTAGTGACTTGACTTCTCTAAGGCTTCACTTTCTGTAAGAGAACAAGACTGACTAGGGGATCTTTAATAATTTTTAAAGCTCTAAAATTATAAGTGGTTCAAATATTTAATGGACAGTGAAGGATTTTTTTGGGATTTTTTTTTTTACATTACACCATGTGAATGAATATGTCTGTAAGGTCATTACATAATTGGGTTCATTTCTGCTAGCCAGTCTTTGTGCCACATTGGAACTTGAGGCCAGGTCTTTATGTTGAATGAGACTATGATATAGTTCAGGCTTATTTTCATGTATACATACATACATACATACATACATAGTATGTATATATACACACACATAAACGTATATAGCTAATTATAGGAAAAATAAATGTCTATAGAAAAAATGAATGTTACTTTCTTAACATTTATGTGAGAGCACTGGGTGTGTATGGTCTATAGACTTTCTGGAAGATTTTCAATTTAAAATATTCTACCTTCTTGTTCTCGATTATACTTCCCTTGACTTGTTTCTACTTGTTTTAAGAAATTGAGAATTAAGAAATTGGAATTGAGAGATAAGGTCACCAGAACTTTTGCTCTACTTTAATGCTGTTAATAAATGGGGGGGGGGGGGCAGAAAAGGGGGGGGTTCTGGAAATTTAGCTTAAGTATTTTCACTGACAAAACAAATCTGTCTAGTTTGTCAAAGGTCATTGTGAAATTTGAACTTGAAAATCATTTCCAGTTTACTGTAAATTGAAATATCTGGTATCAATCTTGAAAAGATCAATTTGGAAACAATTTAGGATGTGAAAAACTGAAGCATGTGTTAAAATAAACCTGGAAAAATGGCATTCATTAAAAAATTTTTATTTGGAAATGTGTTTAAGAAATTACTCTTCAGAATTCATTGCAGCATAAGTACTAAAATTCATATAAAAACTGAGTTTGAAGAGTAACATCAATGTTTAAGTACTCAACCAGGATAATTTAACATAAAATCTTTAGAAACATGTGCTTGGTTGAAAAGGGCAGGCAGGAGAATGTTCTTGATAATTATTTAAACTCCCTATGTTAATCTATAGCTTAAATGTTCATAGGGATGCAAAGAAGTATTTGTGAAAAACTTGCTAAGTCCTTTATGTGTAAGTGGACAAAATGCTGTTGTACTTACGGAAAATAGAATATAATTTTTCATCTATACACACTAGAAGCTAAAAGTTACAGAAACACTAAAATAGAATTTGGATGTTATTATGTTTGGCAACAAATTACAGTTGCAGTTCTTAAAAACTGAAATCTCTTATCTGAGGATCTGGGGAGTAACTAGGCTCAGGGAGTCTGTGAGGTCAAAATTGTTTTCATAATAATGCGAAGACATTTGCCTTTTCACTTTCACAAGTGTTCAGAGTTTTCTAGAGGCTATGTGACTTGATATCACAACAAATTGAATGAAGAAGCAAATATGAATTCAACTGTGTTTCTATCATGTATTAACAAAAAGTTGCTACAATGTAAAACAAAGCTACTTACTGATTTTTGTTTGTGATAGAAAATCTGTTTTCATAAAAATATTACAAGTATTGGGTTTATTATTTTCAATGAACTTATAAATATTGTAATGTCTTCTTAATTTCAATTTCAAATAGAATAATATCTAAAAATAGGACTTGTATAGGGGCACCTGGGTGGCTCAGTGAATTAAGCAATTGACTTGGGTTCAGGTCACGATCTGATGGTCTGAGTTCGAGCCACGCATCTGGCTCTGTGCTGACAGCTCAGAGCCTGGAGCCTGCTTTGGAGTCTGTGTATTCCTATCTCTCTGCCCCCCTCCCCCCATAAATAGTAAAAAAAAAAATCTTTTATAAAATAAAAAAATTCATAAAAATAGGACTTACATAAACAAAATCTCTTTGTGGTCTTCAGTAGTTTGAGTATAAAAGTTTCCCTTGACCAAAAAAGTTTTGAGAATATCTGTGTTACAGTTTTATTTAGTCTGCACTTTTCAGTACCATAGCCACTAGCCATATACGGCTATTGAGTACTTGAAATGTGACTGAGAAACTGAATTTTTAATTTTTTTAAATTTTAACTAATTTAAACAAACTGTGGAAAACTTTTATATTGATTTCGTGTTGAAATGACAATATATTGAATATACTGGGTTAAATAAAAGGCATTAATTTCAGTTTTACTTTTTAAAATCTGGCTGCAGGAATTTAAAAACTAAACGTGCCTCATGTTAAGTTTTCATCAAGTAGCTCAATTTTACAAAAATAATTTTAGTTCTTTTTCCCTTTTAAACTTTTAAATTGTAACTATAGTAATTAGAAAGTCAAAGAGGAACAAGAAACGATGGAGTGTCCCAAAATTTTTACCTTTTCCCCCCTTTTTATTGCATTCCTTTTTATTCTTCACTCACCTGTTGACACCTTGGGGCATTAGGAGATAAGCTGTAGTAAGTCAGGTGCACAGTTGAGTGATGACCTTGTAATACTAGTTTATGGTCTTGCTTGTAGGGGCATACTACTGTCATTTAAGGAAATGTTGTTGTTTTTTCCCATTGCTCTCAAATTAAGTTGCTGTTAATTTTTATTTTTGACCTTAAGAACTTTCTTATGAACTAGATCCATTGCCAGCATTCTCTTCTGCAAAGCTGAGAGGTATGTCTCTTGTCAGACTTAATTACCAAGTTTGGTATTTTGTAACAGCTGTTGAGTGAGTCTGGAGTACTCTGCCTTACAAACACCAGTTGATTAGAAAGCTGGAAATGAAACAACAAGACTCTTACCAATACTAAAGGAGGGCATAAAAAAGCAAATTTGATTTTGGCACAATGATTAAAGTTGAAATTGTTTTGAAGTTTATTTGATACATTTATTTCTTCAAGAGGGATTAACCAGCAACACCACCTACTAGTCTTAAGTAGAAAATAATACCTTTCAGATTACTTTTGTCTTCATTGTTTCAATTTTTAAAATGTGTTGCTTATTTTTTTCCTCCCATTAATTTCATACACAGGTCTAGAAAGATGCCAGTAAATCAAGTTTTAAGTAAGAGATAAGGAGTTTTCAGCCCTTGCATGTAGTTTGGTTATTTGCTTACTTTGATTGTACAACACTGTTAAATTCATGTTTATCCTTAAGAATTGTGCATAATTCTAGTTTAAATTGTATTTGAATTACTGAGCTGAACCAAAGCAATTGAAAGGTTTTAAAAATTACAGAAACTTGAATAAGAGAAATATTTATTTTTTTAAGTTTATTTTATTTATTTTGAGAGAGAAAACAGGGAAGGGAGGGAGGGAGGGAGGGGGGGAGAGAGAGAGCGAGAGCGAGAGTGAGAGAGAGAGAGAGAGAGAAAGAAAAAGAATACCAAGCAGGCTGCTATCAGTACAGAGCCCTACACAGGGCTCAAGCCCATGAACTGGGAGCTCATGACCTGAGCTTAACCGACTGAGCCACCCAGGCACCCTGAGAAATATTTCTTAAATTTCTTTTATCAGAAACTATTTACAGACTTGTATCAACAAAAGAAAATTAAAAGGAGATAGTGCTTTCTTTTACAAAATGGTTAAGTATTCTTGGATACTGATGGGTACAATATTGCAAATTGATCTAAGTATGAGCTCCTAGTGCTTAGGGTTATTTCAGTTAATAAAAATGACAAAAGGTAAAATTAGTAAGCATCAAAAAAAAAATAAATCAGTGTTCTACTTAATAAGCTGTTAGTTTACAGAGTAACTTTATTTTGTACTTTTCTTTAGTTTTGAAATATTTTATTTTCATTTATGTTTTTGATACTACCATTTATGTTTCTAAACTCTTAGTATAAGCTTCATGAGGCCAGAGATCTATTCACAATTGTATTTCAGATTTGTGGCACAGGATCTGGCTATAATAAGTGCTCAACAACCATTTGTTGACAGAACACAGAGTATTAGATCTTCTCTTTGATAATTCATAAGGAACATCTGCATTTTTTATATTCTTATCCTAAATTTAAAATATGAATTGGTAAATTTAATTCTTAAAGTTTGTTATGTAATGTTTTACTTTGTAAATGTAAAATATTTCTGGGAAATAATATGTTGAATTTGGGGGAGACGGGAGTTTGAGGTCAGAAATAGCAACATGACTAACATGAAATGTGCCTCAAACTGCATAAAAACTCAGAGCAGCACTATATGTAACCATTAGGCACATTTCATTGTTTGTAACTGAAAACATTAAACATTGGGTAAAATTCTGTTTCTGTATTATCAAGTGCTTTGAAGCTGTCATTTTAATATGGTAAGGTTTTTAGGGTGTGTCTTAATACAATTACATAAGGAATTAGTTTACCCAGGATAGTTTATTAATAGCACATAAGACAACACCTAAATTGCAACACAAGCAGACTCTAAAGAGAATGAAGTTCCTAGAATAAATTTTAAAAGCTTGAGAAATTGCTTTCCAAGGTTCTTTAATACATGTGAGTGTTGGGGGAGGCACTTTGAAAAAACTACTTGAGAATGGTAATATATTTTATACTTACTAAGTTTCTTAAAGTTGAGCTGGGACTGATTGAATCCTTTGCTTCAGTGAAGCTGCAGATAAAGAGTAAGCAGGGTCACCTAAAGATAGATTTACTTAGAGGTTTGGCTGCCTCTCTGGAACTGTTTAGCTTTGAGCAGATTTCCATAAATGGAAAGAGCAACTGGAGAGACTCAGTACCTTGCTTGAGAGTGTGGATGATGTGCAACAGGTGGTAAAACAGTCGCTGGATTTTTTTTTTTTTCCTTTAAATAAATGCTCTCCAAATGACTACTGTTTAAGGCTAAAGCTTTAGCATTTGGTGAATTTTGAGATTAAGTGAATTTTTTTTTTCAATTCAGAGTTTCCTGAAAACAGTTTTAAAAGATTCATATCTTTAGTGTGTAGAATGTATGGATCTGTCATATGGTTTATGCAGTTTATACAAATATTTCGTTTTAGTTTTTCTATAGGACATACTGAGAAAAATCTATCAAATTAGAAACTGTTGCATATTCATGTTTCAGAAGCTCTTACCAAGTAGAATATTCAACATTTTAAGTCAGGGTGTGAAATTAATATGTCATTAATGCAAGTTTGTGCTTTGGCCAATTTCCCTGTGAGGTCTGTGGGTTGTTTTTAACTTTAATATATAAAAGAAATACTTGCATGTCTGTTGTATTTAAAGTCTATATTGGAAATTATAGCAGATATAAAGATGAATTAAGATAGCCCTCCTGACCTCAGGGAACATATAATCTTATAGGAGTGGTAAGAAATTATCATTTATTATATACTTATCTATATGCCAGGCACTGTACATGTTTTTTATGGGTATTGCACGTCACTTAATTCTCACACCTATATGAGGTAAGTAATACACCTGTTTTGTGAAAGAGGAAACTGAGCTAGTGTAGGGTAACATATAAGTGGCAGAACCCAAGCTGTTGGACTTGAAAGCCCAAATGATTGCTGTATTATGTTTTACTGTTTCACAGGTATTTCAGTCAGCAAAGCAGACAGTGCTAAAAAAGAGTTACAGAAGGTGGCAGAATTAGAAAAGGCTTCATGGGAAAACAAACACAGAAACTTTATTTATTATTTTTTTTTAATGTTTGTTTATTTTTGAGAGAGACAGAGACAGAATGCGAGTGGGTTAGGGTGAGAGAGTGAGGGAGACACAGAATCCGAAGCAGGCTCCAGGCTCTGAGCCGTCAGCACAGAGCCCAACATGGGGCTCGAACTCACAAGCTGTGAGATCGTGACCTGAGCTGAAGTCGGACGCTCAGCCAACTGAGCCACCCAGGCGCCCCACAAACACAGAAACGTTAAAGACAAATTTATTGGGTAAAACCCAGAAAAGCTCAGTGAAGTCCTGAAGAAGAGACAAGGTTATTGGGAAGAAAGTTCCTAGTGTTCTGGTGCTATGTTAGAGTACTCACCTAGGAGGGTCTGTAAGAAACCAATTCATTAAACTAATGTAAAAATGTGTGTTTCCCACTGATTCTGCAAGGTATCTCCCCTGATTTCAGTAGCAGTATGTCAAGATACAGAATTGACTTCCCCAGTTGTTAAACTACAACTGTCCACCCCCCTACCCCCAAGTTAGTTTTGTTCTAAAGTTGATATAAGATTCAGATTTCAAGGGTCTGTCCTTGTTTTCCTTTCGATAAGATTCAGAAATTTCTTGGTAATTTCTAATCATTCTTAATAGTTGCTTTATAATTCAACACTTATTTTGTAAAGTATAGATACCGGATTGTTTTTTTAAATTATTTGTGTAAATAATTTATATGGACTAATATGTATCAATGACTTATTTATTCATGAGAGTGAATTTGTTTCTCATAGACTAATATGTTTTAATTTAGTAATGTATTCAGTATATTTTTAATTGAGTAGAACTTATTTTCCCCCCAGTGGAAGCATCAGTTCATAGCAGTAATGTACACTGTACAGATAAGACCATTGAAGCTGCTGAAGCCCTGCTTCATATGGAATCTCCTACCTGCTTAAGGGATTCAAGAAGTCCTGGTATGTGAATTGTTCTGTTTTATATTAAACATGTCACATCACTCCACGTATCTAAAATAAAAGTTTCTTCTGTTTTTGTCTTTAATTTAAAAAAATGTGTTTTTATTTTGAGAGAGTGAGTGAGCTAGCAGGGAGCTGGAGAGGGGCAGAGAGGGAGGGAGAGAATCCCAAGAGTGCTCCATGCTGTCAGTGTGGAGCCTGACGCAGGGCTTGAACCCATGAACTGCGATATCATGATCTGAGCCAAAACCAAGAGTCGGTGGCTTAACTGACTAGGACACCCAGGTGCCCTGAAAGTTTCTTCTTAAATACATGGGGGTTGTTGTTGTTCTCAAGGTTTATTATGCACGAATACCTGTGACAGCAATAATTGATCTTTGTCAAAGTTCCCAAGACTTAAATACTTGAAATACTTGATTTTTATAATAAATGATACAGAAAATGCCCACTATAGACAGATAAATGTTTGTTAAGTTTTTACCTCTCCTGTCATGTCTTATTTTCCTAGTTCTGGGTAAATTAGAAACCTTTGTAGTCCTTAAGGGAATGGCACATGGGGTGGTGGAGTTGCCTCCCAAGACTGCTTTCTATCCTTTCTTCAGTGATAAATAGGCAGTAGCTCCAGGGAACCATCAGAGGTGGAAAGAGAAGATAGAGCTTCCACCATTTCCCTATACTCCCTCAGGCTACAAGTTTCTTTTTCTTTTGGTCCCGTTTTTTCTTCAAGACTGCCTTTGAGAGTCGTTTTGTCTTCCAGTTTTAATGTCCAAGTGTTAATTTGACTTAATACAATGATATTGGCCTTTCTTATTATAGGGATTTATAATAAATCCTAAGAGCAAATGTCCTTTTTCATAATTGGAATCCCATGTATTATTTAGAGATGTGAGAAAAAAGTTAGGGCATGCTGGTCAATGTATTGATCCACAATAGTATGTATTAACTGTCTCCTAATTGAAATAGAAATGTCCTATTCTGATTATTCATGCACATGGAAAGGAAACCAGAGCAACATTACTGTAATAGAACACTGAATGGCAGTCTGTATGTATTGGTTTAGTGACTCAAAACATCAGGACTGTTACATTAAATAAAATTTTAAATACTGAAAGATGATATTAATTGGGCTGTAATGAGGTTTTCCTTTTCTTCATATTTTGAAATGATCTGTAAGTGCTTTCTTTTCACTGCAGACACATTTATTAAATGGTTTTTAAAATATTTTTGTAACACTTTATTTGAGAGAGAAGAGAGCACAAGTGGGGGAGGGGCAGAGAGAGGGAGACAGACAACCTGAAGCAGGCTCTGCACTGTAAGCACAGAGCATGATGTGGGGCTTGATCTCAAGACCTGTGAGATCATGACCAGAGTCGAAATCAAGAGTTGACCGCTTAACTGACTGAGCCACCCAGGCGTCCCTTTATTAAATGTTTTTAATTTTATACCATGTGCATGTATTACCTAGTTAGAGCATAATGATGGGTACAAGGAAGGAAAGTAATTATTAAAGAACTCACTATTATATTATACTATTATTTTATTTTCAGATGTTTTCCCAATTGTCAAAATAATTCAAAGTCTTCTACAGTAAGCTCGAAAGCATGTAAAAATGTGAAGAAGGGGGGTGACCTCGTATGATCCCCACCTTTTTACCACCTTACCTTCAGCCTGATTTTCTTTGCATTTATTTCCTTACGTACTTGAGATCATATTGCATATTCAGCAAATTAACTTCAGGCATTTATCCTGTTTTAATGAATTGTTAATAAGTCTCACCTCTATCAAATATTGAATTGTCCGCATTAAAAAGTGTTAATGGGGGTGGGAAATTTTAATTTTTCAACTTTTCTTTATAGTGGAAGTGTTTGTCCCTCCTTGTGTATCAACTCCAGAATTTATCCATGCTGCTATGAGGCCAGATGTCATTACAGAAACTGTAGTGGAGGTGTCAACTGAAGAATCCGAACCAATGGATACCTCTCCTATTCCCACATCACCAGACAGCCATGAACCAATGAAAAAGAAAAAAGGTAGAGTATATTTATAAATTTCTGGAAAAGTGGGTGAAGTTTTTTCTGGTATTTTTTTCCCCACATCAAGGGACATAGGAAATATATGCTGTAGATTTAAGATTGAAGTTATCTTTAACTAGATATTCTCAAAGAATCAACAAATTGAGATTAAAGTAGTGTTTTAACATGTTCATACTGTTTAAAAGGAGTGTGTATTTGAGCTGTAAAGTAAGTTGCCTGCAAATAACAAGTGTTGGAAAATGGAAGATCAGAGATTCACTGCCTATTTGCTTTCTGTTTTTAAAAAAACATTTTTTATTTTCTCTATTTTTAATAATCTTATGTTCCCCTCTTTTGTGGGAATTAAAATAGAAAGCCCAATGCTATTTACCTTCTGTCTTAAAACACCAAGATTGCCAGTAAGGACTTTTAAGTGGAATAAACTCACCAATGGATAAAGAGCCTTTCTATAGAACTTACTATTTGACTCCTGCTGAAACTTCTGTTGACCTGATCTCAGTGGGTGAGGCACAAAGCCCCAGCACACCTCCAGCATCCCTAAGGGATGTGCAGCAACTGGGTCCTTTTCTTTCCTCTTCGGTCCAAAGGTAAAACTTGAAAAAAATGAAAAATCTGTATAAATGGGTACTCATCTAATTCCATTTTCTTCTGCATCTCTTCACATTTTAGAGTAGAAAAAAACAAAGGCAAAAGTAAGAAAAACTTGTGTTAGAAATAATGGTAGCTTTTTCATCTATTAGAGGTATTTCAAATTGCTGTGATATTTATAGGTCTGCGCTCATTACTGTGAGGGACACAGTGAAGAATAAGATTGAGTACCTTCAGTCCTGTGTTACATGTAGATTACATGTATCTTGTGAGAGCTATGAATGAGAGAGGATTTAGAAAGAATTATTTCCTGCTGTAAATGTTTAAAAACAAAAGACATACATATAAATAGCCCTGTTTACCTACCTTCCCATTGTACCTTGGCTGGCTGTATTCACATGGGAGCTATTATTACAAAATACTTAAGGAATATTTGGATTTAAAAGAAGATGGAAAAGACCATGAAAAATGGGATCATTTAGGGAACCAAAATGTGGTATGATATAAACCAGGAAATAATTTGCCAATTTAACACTAATTTTACATATTTGAAAATAGATGGTCTTAATGACCATTTAAAAGATAAATAATGTATTTGTAAATATATATACCTTGTATTTTGTGCTTAAGTTCATTTGGGACATACAGAGTTAGGTAGGGTTTTTTTTTTTTTTTTTTTAAGTTTATTTGTTTTGAGAGAGCGAGCACGTGCACGCACATGAGTGGGGGGGAGGGGCAGAGAGAGAGGGAGAGAGAGAATCCCAAGCATGCGGTGCTCTGTCAGCGCAGAGCTGGACACACGGGGATCAGTCTCACAAACCCATGAGATCATGACCTGTGCCGAAATCAAGTCGGATGCCTAACCAAGTGAGCCAGCCAGATGCCCCAAGTAGGTTGTTTTTTAATAACAGATCCTTCTGATATACTGTGTGTTATGAATCTCCAAGAGACGACTACATGCAATTCTAAAAATTAATTTGGAGAACCTTGTTTTCTACTGATGAATAAACTATTTCTTAAGGAGTATGATTTCACAAATACTACTTTATATGAAAACAAATTAAGCCTTTTTGGGCTTTTTAAATTATTTATTTTTAAGTAAACTCCACACCCAGCATGGAGCCCAACATGGAGTTTGACTCATGACCCTGAGATTGAGACCTGGGCTGAGATCAAGAGTTGGATGCTTAACCGACTAAGGCACCCAGGCCGCATCCCTGGGCTAACGTTTTGATTAAGGAAGTTGGTTTTGTTTTTTTTGTTTTGTTTGTTTTTGCTTGAGACTTATTACTGATTGATTTATACATCTAAACATTATTTAAATTGAAAAATTAATCTCTGTTCTAATAAGGAGACCAGTGAACTTTCCATTTTAATTTTTGTCAGAGCATACTTCTTATTTATTAGTTTTACCATGATGAATTCTAGAATATAAAAGCTATGTAGTTTGAAATAAAACACTTTAATTAAGGTCTCTAGCTCTAAATAATCCTTGCTAATGAAGAACAGAGTGACATCAGAAATCCCAGATGTATGACAGTCACCAAATTAGTAATATAATCTGTAAAGATAGTATGCTTGGCTACTCCCAGCCTTTGTGGAGGCTTCCCCCTCATTTGCCAGAATTCTTCTGTCAGTGCTAAGGATTGGAAACAATGCATTTCAGCCTTACACGTTTTAGTATAAAGTGCAGCTCTTGCTTTTCTTTCTGTTCACGGTGGATGCTAGTCTGTCTGAGAGAGCCTTATGGCAGAAGTGAGAAGCAAAAGGAAGGGCACCCTTGTTAGACACACTAAATAATTATTTGGAAGGTTTTTTTTATCCTTATAATGTACCTACACGTTGAGGTGGGGAAATCTGGACACATATGCTTAAATTCTGGTGAATTGATTGGCTCAGAGCAATAGAGTGTTTAAAATAACACTTTTTACGTTTCCTCATTTGAGCTGAAAGGGCTTCGCAGATTACCACATCCTCTGCAATAGGTAGGTAAAGCTTTTTCTAACAATCCTGTAGAACAGAAAAAAGTTAATACTAGAATTCGTTTCCATTGCTACATTATTGGAAGAGGTTAGCAAATTGAGGCTCTGACCATATAAATAATAGGTTGGTAGTACCTGATTTGCCATATACACTGAAATTACTGCCAACTAACTGCTGTAATCTGAAATTGCAGAAGTGCTTTTAATGCTCATTTTAAATGCAGTTTTTATATACACTGCAGTATATTAATACACAAATTAGTGTCAATTTCATGAATAATGTGTTCTCACAGAGTCTGCTGATCATGCTTCTGTTTTTCTTGTTTTCACTGTATGGTTTCAATCTTATTTTTTCAGTTGGCCGTAAACCAAAGACCCAGCAATCACCAATTTCCAATGGGTCTCCTGAGTTAGGTATAAAGAAGAAACCCAGAGAAGGCAAAGGTAATTTGGGGAGGGCTGTTTTGGAGGTGAGATGATTTTTTTTTTTTTTCAGTCGACATTTCTGCATTTGTAAGAAAATTATTTCTAGTACAAGCAGAAGTACAGTCTTTGGTAGTAGTTCTTAATCAGGGATGTATGAGCATCACCTGGGGAGCTTTTGTAATTTGTACCCAGTCCCTACCCCACTGAAACTCTGTAGCCATAGATAGGCTATGGGGGAGTAAAAGGCAGTAGGTAGGCATTTATGTTTGGGAAAGGTTGTCTTAAGTGCAGTCTTTGAGGGAGAGAGAATCCCAAACAGACTCTGCATCCTCAGCACAGAGCCCAGTGCAGGGCTCAAACTCGCGAACCGTGAGCTCACGACCTGAGCTGAAATCAAGAGTCGGAGCTTAACTGACTGAGCCACTCAGGTGCCCCTTACGTGCAGTCTTATGCACACCCTTCTTAAGGGTCATTGTTCTTGATGGGGAGGTATGTGTAACAGCACTCATCCTCACACAGAGCCACTCAGAATTGAAAGAGTTTATAATGAAGACTTATTTCGGATACATCATTTTTAACTGATAGAGGTAATGCAAGAATTCCCAAGGCAAACTGGATTTAATTTCCTACTCAACCAATGTCAGTCCTGTCAGGAGTCAGAACAAAAACTTACCATATTTTTGCTTTAGAGTTGGCATATTTTCGTCAAAAACAAACTTTAACAAGACTTCTACATTCTGTTGTCTTAATATGTTAAGTAAGTTGATTTCAGGTAATTTTAATCATGGTTTTAGGTGTGTTCTGATTATCTGATAACCACAATTTCTCACTTTCACGAATGTTTTCAGATCTATATTTAATAGCTGGATATATTTTGGTTTAATACATTCAAGTTTATTCCATCTTCAACAGGTGGTTTTACATCTAATTTTAAATAATTAAAGCAAAACTTAAGTCTCTAGTAAAAAAAAAAAAAGTTCTCTAATAAGTTTGCCAGGAAATAAAGGCAAAAAAAAAAATCCGTTACAAATCAAGTTACGTTGAAATGTTATTTATTCAGGAACCAATAATAATTCAATTTAGGATGGATTTAGGATACTTATTTCCTTGTCTGTCTTTGGTCATTTTACATTTCTAACATCTTAGGTTTTATCTTTTAATTTATGTTGTATACAATTATTACTGTTTTTAAAATAATTCCCATCATCAGCAGTCTCCTGTACTCAAAGACCTTATGCTTAACACTGGAGAAAACCTTTGTGATGACCTGTTTTTGCCAGTCAGAATCACTTTTTGTTAAAATTCCCATATTGTGTTATTAAACTTGAGGCAGCATGGTAAATGTGAAGATAAAAGATTAAAAATCAGTCAGGAGCACCTGGCTGGCTCAGTTGGTAGAGCATGTGACTCTTGATCATGGGATTGTAAGTTTGAGTCCCACACTGGGTGTAGAGATTACTTAAAAATAAAATCTTGAGGGGCGCCTGGGTGGCTCAGTCGGTTAAGCGTCTGACTTCGGCTCAGGTCATGATCTCGCGGTTTGAGTTCGAGCCCCGCGTCAGGCTCTGTGCTGACCGCTCAGAGCCTGGAGCCTGCTTCGGATTCTGTGTCTCCCTCTCTCTCCGCCCACCCCTGCTTGTGCTCTCTCTCCGTCTTCCAAAAATGAATAAACACTAAAAAAATTTTTTTAAATAAAAATAAAATTTTAAGGGGTGCCTGGGTGACTTTGTTGGTTAAATGTCCAACTTCAGCTCAGGTCTTGATCTCACAGTTTGTGGGTTTGAGCCCTGCATCAGGTTCTGCACTGACAGCTCAGAGCCTGGAGCCTGCTTCAGATTCTGTTCCTGTCTCTCAAAAATAAACATTAAAAAAAGATAAATATAAAAACTTTAAGAAGTTCAGTGTTTCCTCTGTAAAATGTCATTGTAAATGCTGACAGTATGTCAGAGGCTTAATGAACTACCTTGTCTGATAAAGTCTTCCCTTTCCAAATTGTTTTCCTTAAAATGAGATGAAGACTTTTAAGTTTTAACTTGTGGTTGGGAACTGGGGTGGAGTGGTACCTAAAGGTAACCTGAGGAACGTTAAGAGTCTAGTTCAACAAACATGGATGCACTCAAATCCCTACCATATAAAAGGCATTGTCTGTTATTCAAACATTTTTTTACAGAGTAAGTTCTCTGCACTTTTACTATATCCACTTCTGGGGCTTTTCACAAAGAAAATAAAAATGTCCCAAGTACTCATCTTGATGTGGTTGAAGGTTACCTATAGTTTATACATGTTGATGCTGGTGCAGTGGGGTTTCAGAGCCATAAATATAACCTTGTAAAGTTGAAGGTTAATCTTTTCAAGTCAAGAGATCCACACTGGTCTCAACTATGGCTTAATAAATTTATTGACTTTTCAGAGAATTCCAGAATGAAAATGAAATGCCTGAGGAAGAGCATCAGCATTTAGATTGAGTAGCAGTGGCTTAATTTGGAAGCCTCCTACCCTTAAAGGTTCTTCTCATGAAGGCTGTAATTTGGATCTAGATTTAATGAAAGTAAGGGGATAGTGAGTAGGAGCCTAGAGATGACCCAGTGACTCAGTGGTGGTGTGTGTAATTTTCTTCTTCTCAGTGTTCTTTTCTGTTCTTTGATCAACTTAAGAACCTCTGGCCCTAGAGGCTTATGAGGGGAATAAAAGAAAGTCAGCAGCCTGAAAAGCCTGATCTTCTTATAAACACTGTCCATCCACTACTTGTCCGCCCTCAAGAGTTCTCCAAAGGGGAAAAAAAAATTGACTCTTCTTTGGGGGATTAAGTTCTTTACCTTACCTACCCAGTTTCTCTCCTTTTCCTCTATGCACATCTTAGTCATTTTCCAAGTCTTCATGCTTTACTGATCCACTTTATTTTCATTCCTGAAACCCCAGAAACTTTGTCAATCATTTGGAATATAATTATGTATTGCCTTGTGATAGATCTTAGGTCATTTCAAACCATTACTTCTTTTTTGTATTGTTGTTAACTTGTCATTTACTTTTTCCCCCTTCCCGACTAGATTGTAAATTCCTTGAAGGACCACGTTTTAAATGCTCTTTTGTGTCCTACTACGTAGTGTGTGATGAATAAGTATTTTACTCTGCAGAAATATCCCATTTTCAAATTTTGTTAGTATGTGATCAAATGTTGTATATAGTTAACATTTGATGAATACTTGACAGTTAAAGGAAATGCTAGAAATACTACTTAGTATTTCTATTTAAGGAGTTCATATTTTAAGACTGAAGCACAAATGTATTTACTAACTGAATTGTTTGTGTATAATGAAATTCTAATATACTGCTTATCTTCACTGAATCGGGTATCATCAGTAGAAAGAGATTAGCAGTTAAGGAAAAAAAAAAAAACAACAACCCTATTTTTAGAGGCAGTAGCTCTCATTCATTGATAATCAAATCCACATTGACTGGTAGTCCAGAGGATAGTGATAAAAGAATGTTTAAAGGGTCATGGGTAATTTATACTTTATAAGACATGTACTTCAGAGTTCATGCATAAAGGTGAACCAAAGAAAAATACGTTTCGGGGAGCTTGGCTGGCTTAGGCAGTGGAGCGTGCGACTCCTGATCTCGGGGTTGTGGGTTTGAGCCTCATGTTGGGTGTGCCATTATATAGTATATAGTATAGATCTTATAAAAGTATATATATAGATCTTATAAAAAGATCCTTGGACTAATGTCTAAAAGTTTTGCATATTTCATTGTGTACTACTTGCCTTTTCAGTAAATAAGTGCCTTTTGATGAATTTTGATCATGGAATTTGGGCTTATATGATAAACATACTGGTGCATATTTATTCGTGGTTTAAATCTGTAAATTAATAAATTAGATTAAATTAGATTATGTTTAATTCAGGTTCACTTTGTGCTATGCATTATGCATTTGCCTTTACTGAACTCAAAATTTAGGATAGGGTGATGTATAATAGTACAAAACCCAGGACCTCTATAGGAGTATCATAACTATAAATAGGATATTATTTTTGAAAACCGGCAAACAAGTATATGTAGAACTTTTATAATGAAAGATAGTTTATATGTAATTGGGCGACACAATTTGACACTGTATAAGTGATTGCTCATATAGTCAAGTACTTATTGAGAGACTCTTAGTACATTTGTTTTACCAGTAGTAAATGAATTTTTATTCAGCATAATTAAATATTTGCTTTTAATTATATTAAAGAATTTTTCACCAATGTCTTATCACTTTTTCAAAGGAAACACAACCTATTTGTGGGAGTTTCTCTTAGATCTACTTCAAGATAAAAATACTTGTCCTCGGTATATTAAGTGGACTCAGAGAGAAAAAGGCATATTCAAGCTTGTGGATTCCAAGGCTGTCTCTAAGCTTTGGGGGAAGCATAAGAATAAGCCAGATATGAACTATGAAACTATGGGACGAGCTCTGAGGTAAGAACACAAGAGTGAATTTTTAAACAAAACGTAATACCTCTGAACATTGTCTTAGTGGTTTAAAAAGAGCTCTAAAAGCCCCTTATTATAACAATTTGGGGGATATTCTAGAGCAGTTTCTTGGATTTGGAGGTAGATAGAGAGAAAGATTTTGGTCTAGATGTCTAAAATTTCAGCATCACTGGAAACCCATCTTTTCAGAAAAATGTGCTTAATTTTAGGACCATTCTTTAATAGAAAAGTTGAAGACCTTTAAGAAAATTAAACGCAAACAAAACGATTTCCAAATCGTTAATTTACTTTTTAGTTCCTGTGAATTTGTTACAATGGATTTATCTTAATATGAAAATTTCCCCTAAGTTTTGTCAATTTGGGAAACTCATAAAACTTTTTAGCATACATGCCTTCTTGTAATTAGGGGTGTTTGTAAATGGACATAAAGTTTACGTGACAGTATTCACATACTCCACAGATTCAGCCTTTTAAAGGAGCTCCTTCTGGTCTCTAACAGGAACAAGTGAATGTTTCTGTTACTATTCATTCTACATGGTGTTTCTTGGGGGGTAAAAAAATGTAATGCACTTGATTCATGTAGTACTGTTTCCCTTACAGATATTATTACCAAAGGGGTATTCTTGCAAAGGTTGAAGGACAGAGGCTTGTATATCAGTTCAAGGATATGCCCAAAAACATAGTGGTCATAGACGACGACAAAAGTGAAACTTGTAATGAAGACTTAGCAGCAGCTACTGATGAAAAATCATTAGAACGAGTGTCACTGTCTGCAGAGAGTCTCCTAAAAGCAGCAACCTCTGTTCGTGGTGGAAAAAACTCCTCTCTAAACTGCTCCAGAGCAGAGAAGGGTGTAGCTAGAGTTGTGAATATCACTTCCCCTGGTCACGATGCTCCATCCAGGTCCCCTACTACTACCACATCTGTGTCAGCAACGGCAGCTCCAAGGTCAGTGAAGGAAACCATTACTCGTATTTATTTTAGAAAGTGCCTTAGCAAAAATATGTCCCCTTTTTAATGTTAGCAGCCTAAGAACCCACTGTCATCAAGACTTGGAAAATTGCCTGATCTTTTTTAAATGTATTTTGTTGCTGTTAAAGTAGATGTCTCAACTAACTTGACTCGGTTTTTATGGTTTTGTAGATGGAACTTAGTGTGGGCTTTTGTTTTTAAAATGTATTTATTTCATGGTATTTTATACTGTAAATTGTCAGTACACCTGTAGAGTTTGAGAGCAATAGTTTTGTACATTTTAGATTTGCATTCATCTTTTTGCTCAAGAAACCTATTGTCTAACATTAAATCAATTTTTTTAATCTCCTAGGACAGTTCGTGTCGCAATGCAAGTACCTGTTGTAATGACATCGTTGGGTCAGAAAATTTCAACTGTGGCAGTTCAGTCAGTTAATGCAGGTGCACCGTTAATAACCAGCACTAGTCCAACAACAGCAACCTCTCCAAAGGTAGTTATTCAGACAATCCCTACTGTGATGCCAGCCTCTTCTGAAAATGGAGACAAAATCACCATGCAGCCTGCCAAAATTATTACCATCCCAGCTACACAACTTGCACAGTGTCAACTTCAGACAAAGTCAAATCTGACTGGATCGGGAAGCATTAACATTGTTGGAACCCCGCTGGCTGTGAGAGCACTTACTCCTGTTTCCATAGCCCATGGTACACCTGTAATGAGACTATCGGTGCCTACTCAGCAGGCATCTGGCCAGACTCCTCCCCGAGTTATCAGTGCGGTCATAAAAGGGCCAGAGGTAAAATCAGAAGCAGTGGCAAAAAAGCAGGAACATGACGTGAAAACTTTGCAGCTGGTACAAGAAGAAAAACCAGCAGATGGAAATAAGACAGTGACCCACGTAGTGGTTGTCAGTGCACCTTCAGCTATTGCCCTTCCCGTAACTATGAAAACGGAAGGACTAGTGACGTGTGAGAAATAAAACAGCAGCCCTACCACGGACTTAAGACTGTTAGTGATAGTACTAACATAAATACTTGCAAGGGAGGTCATCAAGAAGAGTCAAAAGAAGACTTTAAAACATTTTTAATGCATATAAGAAAACAATCAAACTTACTGGAAGTAAATTACCTATCCCATGTTTCAGTGGGAAATGAACTACATACGGAGATGCTGACAGAAAACTGCCTCTTACAGTAGGAAACAACTGAACCCATCAATAAGGAAAAGGATTGAAAAGGGACCAAGCAACTCACTACAATATCAAGTTACACTAAGACTTGGAACACTAACATTCTGTAAGAGGTTATATAGTTTTCAGTGGGGAGGGGTTGGGATGGGTGATCTCATTGTTACATACAGCAATTTTTGATGCATTTTATATGCATACCAGCAATTATTACTGTGTTCACACAGAACTCACTTAACTGGTGCTACGTGAAGACTGCTAATATAGGTATTTTAGAATGTGAATTGAAAATGGATCCAAAAGCTTTTCAGAAAGATAGCAAAAAAGATCTAGTGCGATTTTTTTTTTTTATATCATATAGCTTAAGCTGATTTAAAACAAAGGCCTTAGACTAATTTTCAGTTTTCTTTATCGAAATAAGCTAATGGCTTGTTTGTGTAAAGCTTTTTTATTAAAAGAAAAATTTTAAAAATCTTGTACCTAGCACAGTATTGTTATAGAATTTACATGTAACATTTTATATGGTAGTTTAAGTCTGTCAGTTTCCTAATTGTGGACAAATTAACAGTTGCTCTGGCCTTTTGCTGTAACCTGCCTGTGTCACTCACTTAGCCCTGGCATCTGTGCAGACATATCAGTTCCAGTTCTACTGTCACTTGGAAGTTCAGGCTCAGCATGAATTTTTGTCAGGTAGCTCTAATACCTGGTGTTTTTGTTTTTTTCCTTCCTTTCTTTTCTTTCTTTCTTTTCTTTTTTTTTAGTTGAAGTTTAAGAGGGAAAGTACCAGTGTTCAGATTTGAACTATAATAGTTTGTATATTCAACATTTGAAGTATATTCTATTTTGTTGTACTCTTGTTTCAAAGTGTATTCAAGTAGGTTTTCTGAAATATAGAAATGAAATTTATGTTGTGGTTTGGTGTCTGGTGATATTTATAATATTCAAAAGCTAGTATAGAGACACTGTTTTAGTTAAGTAGTAGAAGTCTTATTTCTCCTTCCCAACTACCGTGTGAAGAAATATTCCTTCTGTTTTGTTTCATTACATTAATATTTGCAAGTATCTGCATGTTGCCACTTAATTTCTAATTACTGTCATGAACTATAATGTTCTACTTACCGTGATGAGTTTATTATTTTAATGTTGGCCACACGTAAAGAATTTCTATTTCAAATCAGACCAGTTATTTCTCAAACAGACCTTTTGAGGGTTAGGATGAACAAGGAATACTCTTGCCCTTTTGCAAATTAGGAAACGGAGGTAGGTACCAGAGGGATTACAGGAGTTTCCTAATTTCACACCAAACTAGGTCCTAGGACTCCACATCTTCATGTTCTTTCTACTACAAAGAAAAGTTGTCTATTTTTACATCTTTTAGAAATTTAAATAAACTGATACTTAATATTTTGTGGCCTTTAATTGTGCTTTTGATCAGATACTACTTAGGTCAACAAAGATTTTTTATAACCAAACCCTTTGTAAGCATTGATCTTTTCCATAAATATACCTGATGGTACTTTTTTTTTTTAAATTTTTTTAACGTTTATTTTTGAGACAGAGAGAGACAGAGCATGAACGGGGGAGGGTCAGAGAGAGAGAGAGAGAGGGAGACACAGAATCGGAAACAGGCTCCAGGCTCTGAGCTGTCAGCACAGAGCCCGATGCGGGGCTCGAACTCACGGACTGCGAGATCGTGACCTGAGCCGAAGTCGGACGCTTACCTGACTGAGCCACCCAGGCGCCCCTACCTGATGGTACTTTTTAATAAAAGCTGAAAGAAAAACTCGCTTCTTATCCCATTTGGGAGTTAAGCTCAAATTCTGCCTACTTTTAAAACATTTCCTAAGTATTTCAGTTTTCTTTGGCACTTTCTTTTTTGCACTATAGTTTCATTTGTTGAGTCCTATCTTCTATATTTTTTGAGGGCAAAGAGTACATATATAGCTTATACCATACGTTCACCACTCCCAAAGTGCTAAGCATATTGGACACTCAGACACGTATTGGTTTTGGTAACACATTTGCTAAGAATCTAAGTCGCGTACTGTGAATGACAGATAAGACTTAAATTTTCAATGAATAATATACCCCCCTCCCTGCTATATTATTAATTGGTTCTAACTGGGTCAAACCAGAACTACCTAGCTTATCTCTACCATTCTGCCTAGACATTTTTCTAGCTCTCAGAACAAGTACACCTAAGGTCTAGATCTGAAAACCTGTATGTAGACAGTATTACTGATCAGAGTGTTTCTGCTGATTAAAATCACCAGTGGTATGGCTTTTAATCTCAACCCTTCCAAACTGTAAACCACTGTAACTTACATTTGTTTTTTGTGTCTGGCGTATTGAGGAACCACATAACAATAGCTTGATGCCACTATGTTTTCCAGCCTCACTAGGGCTTTTGAACAATAATGAGCAGTCTGTCGTGAGCTGTGAACTCCCTCCATATCTGGATCCTTTGCTTTAAGAGTATCTACTTACACGGGCATCCTTCCTCACCCACCTGTTTCAAGGAGGCGGCAGGTGTGCCCTCCTCCTGGACTCTGCCTCTCCTCTCCTTTCACACCTCCTTGGTCTCCTTGTTCCAGCAGTTTAATAGCCTATCATTCTGTCTCTTTTTCTTCAGTGGCTGAATTCTGGCTTAGAAACAGTTCTCACTGAGGTCCAATAATACAGTAGTAAAATCAAACAGACACTTCATTTTTTTCATGTGACCTTGTGCCTTAGCCTGCTTCTTAAAAATTCTCTTTTGGTTTTCCATGACAACCTTCTACCTGACCAGTCAGTCTTCTTAGTCTGCTTTGCTGTCCTTCAGTTTTCCCATTTAATGTTAACACTAAGGTTCTGTCAATGGGGCTCTTTTCTTCAGAGTAGTTGTAAGAATTAAATGAATTAATTTGTTAGAGTCAGTGCCTGGCATCTAGCAAGCACTCTAGTAAGTGCTTACTATTATGATTTTACTTCAACTGAATTGTAAGATAATTTCATCCATGCCGGTTTTTACTGCCAAATGTGTTCTGGCCTAGAGTTTTCAGGCTCAGTTGGGTTTATCTAAATGCCTACGATTTACTCCTTGAATGTCCAGCTGAGCTCTGTTCTGAAATCTGTTCTCAGCTCAGTAAATGACATAACCAGCAGCCCATTACTCAGGCCAGAAGAAACCATTCTAGACACCTTACTTCCTACCTCCAGCCATTCACCAAATCCTCTTGACAGTACCTTGTAAGTAGCTTCCTTTCCCATCCTCCCTACCTTTACTGCTCATCTTGCCAAGCCTCTCTGTAGTCCATTTCTCTTGCTACTGCTTTAAATTCTTCAATGGCATCTCTTCCTGAAAACATAAAAGTTTAAAGCAGAACATTTAAGTCCTTTGATCTGGCCTCTGCCTACCTTCCCAAGCCTTATTCTCTTGCTTCTCTTTTGGTCATCTCTGGACTATAAACTTTCCAGGCACCCGTACCTCACTAGGCCCTTCCACAGATGGCTGCTCTCTAGACCTCCCTCTGCATTCACCCACATAGGAGTTCACTTTATTTATGGAGTTAGAAGTGACAGATATCAAAATAAAAATCTCTGAAATAGGCTGGGAAACCACCCAGGTTGGGAAGTGGTCTACTCTGAGTGAATTCTGAGGATAAAGACAGAAATGTGTAACGTATATAAAGACCAGGGATAGGGGACAGGAAAAAGAATAAGCAGTGGGAATGAAAGATGGTTCACAGAGAATTAAAAGGACGGATGAGGGAACATTTCCAGATACGGTGGGCAACACTATCAAGTGTAGCAGAAAGGGCTAAGCATAGGTGGCCAAAGAAAAAGCCAGAGATTGTTGATACAGTAAAAATAAAAGGGCAGTTCTAGTAGGCGGTGGCCTTGAAGGCAGAAAATAAGGGATGGGGCACCTGAGACGTTACCAGTGGCCTCCCTCTGACAACCTGGCAATTACTTCACTACAGAGAAGGCATCTCTGATCACTGTATATAAATCAGTCGTGTGTAATAATTAGACTTACACAGGAAGACAATTTTACTGTCTCTGGGGTTATTTACAGAGTATCCTATGCTACTTTTACTTGAAGTCACCTGGCCTACTCCGAGGGCATGGACACAGCACATTGTTTTGGGGAGGCAAGAATAACCCTACTTTATTTTAGTTCCATAGCTGTCACTGTAACTTTTCCCTGTATTACAGCTTTTAACTATTCACAACCCAAGCCCTCTGTGGTTGTGATTTATTTGTACTTCAGCCCCTATGTTACAATCACCATACAATCTCCGTAATTAAAACTTACAATCTTCTGTAGGAAGTCGTACACAGTGATACATCCCTAAAGAGAATGAGAAGATACTATGCAACCCTTTGCAAGCGCACTGGTTTGCTTCCTTTGCGCATCACGCCTCCAAAGCCTTGAAAACTCAAGTGCTGCAAGGGAGACTGATCTGATTTGATTTTTATCTACTTCTCGTTTTAAGCAACCGTAACTATCTTTTTGAACACTGCAACTCAGCAGTAACGTTGGGAGTTCAGGACTTAAACACAATATATCGCAACTTCCACAGTGAGAACTTCCAAACAAGACTGTTTAATACTTCTGTATCAAAAACAAAATAAAACTGAACTATAAATAGGCTGTAAAATAACAGGTGTCGTCTTCTCCTAAGATCTTTCTTCCCATCCCCTTATAGTAATATGTTTAACTTTGAGAAAGTGTTGTCTATTTCAGAAGACTTAAGTGACATCATCGCTGTCATAACAGATGAAATACTATTTACATAATCTGCAAATTATTTCTGAGTTACAGGATATTAATTCACTGTAACATGTACCTTTGCTGCCCATTAGAATCACTTGGGAAGACTGAACAATCCTGTTGCCCAGGTAACACTCCATACCAATTCAATTACAACGTATGGCAGTGGGAGCCAGGCATCAGTATTAACTATGTCTAGGAGACTTCATTGTTGCTGCTGGCAAGTTGTATGGATACAATCAAAGAAAGCTTTATATTCAGGGATCTGCTCTATCTGTCCCAAGCTTTTCTAAATGTTCAGTAGAAAAAGGTAGTTTGACATAGGTATATTAAGTATTACAACGGGCTTTTGAGGCACCTGGGTGGCTTAGTCGGTTGAGCGTCCAGTTTCAGCTCAGGTTATGATCTTCCGGTTCATGAGTTCAAGCCCCACATCAGGTTCACTGTTGTCAGCACAAAGCCTGCTTCAAATCCTCTGTCCCCCCTCTCTCTATCCCTCCACCATTTGTGTTCTCTCAAAAATAAATAAAACTTTTTTTTTAAAGTATTAGAAGAGGCTTTTGAAAAGCCTACATACTATATATTTCATCAATTCCAAAGCCTTTCTCATATTTAACAGCTCTTTAATTAAGGTGAGAAAGTCCTACAAAACAGTATATTATGTTAACGTGCCTTGTCCCTTCAAAGAAATTGTTTTGGAAAGCTATATACTAATGCCAACAATGCTACCATTGTTCGAAAAAAAATTTTTTTTTTCCCCTAATTGCTTCCTGGAGCAGGGCCTAAAATTTAAAACATAATTAATAGAGGCAAGTTTTCTGAGGAAGATTTTAGTTTTAGAAACTGCCAAGTCACTTGAGGTAAATAAATTGATGTGAATCAAGCTAGGTAATGCCATATTTGGTTCAAAACGAGATGTGGCTATAAAATTCACAGTACTTTTCTGGAGAGCACCCTAAAACTGGAAATGGAAGCAGTTCCAAAAAGTTGCAAAAATATTTTTTTTTAAAGGGACTTTTTTAAAGTTTATTTAGAGAGAGGGAGAGAATCCAAAGCGGGCTCTGTGCTGTCAGTGCAGAGCTGGATGTGGGGCTCAGACTCACGAACTGTGAGATCATGACCTGAGCCAAAACCAAGAGTCAGAGGCCCCCTGCAAAAACAGTTTTGAGCAGTGTGAATAGAAACTCAAATTTTGTGGAGGTACCAGAGTTCAATGTTTTGAGAAACCTTAGAGATTTTCTGATCTATTGCCTGTGTTACAAAGAAAGACACTAAGGTTTGAAAACAATTGACTCCTCAGTCCTAGTTAGGTTAGTCAGTGGCAGACCTAAAAACAACTTCTCTGCCTCTCAATTCAGTTTTAGCCTCAATCTCCATTCCCTCCCTTCCAAAAAAAAAAGGGGGGGGGGGACGGGTAGGTCAGTTTAGGAATAAGTCTGTACTATCATCTAATGATCCTTACTTTCTCACAAACTAAATCTTAAAACGTTGCAGAATTTTGCTGTGATGCTGTTCTCTTCAGATTTACCAATCTGTGGAAACCAAAATGAGGTGTTGGACATATTCTTGGTGCCCAGTCTCCCATTATCTTTCTTTTCTTAGTTTTTTTTTTTTTTTAATCTTAGAGACGGAGGGGCAGAGAGGGAGAATCCCCAGTAGGCTCCATGCTCAGCACGTAGCCCCACGCAGGGGCTCGATCCCGTGATCCTTGGGATCATGACCTGAGCTAAAATCAAGAGTCGGACACTCAGCCAACTGAGCCACCCAGGTGCCCCATTCCATCATATTTCTTGATGTTTTTACATTATAGATAAGGATTCTGTAATCCTATTTCAACATTCTTGTACACAAATTGTCCACATCTAGAAACCTGAATCTGTTTAATGTAGCAAGGTAATTTATACTCTGCTTTATTACCAAAAGGATTTCAGATAGTTTACATATTCTAAGAACAAGTGAAAGTCAAAAAATAGGTAAAAGAAAAAAGGATGGCAAAAGATGAAAGCATACAGAATACATGTTGTAAAATGTTACACAGTAATTAAAATTCAGCTGTAAGGTTTGGTTTTGAATGTCTTGGAAGCCAAGGCAAAAAAGATGATCAGTAATGAGATTCAAAGAATCCAGTTTACCAGCTGCTTAGAAGCAACTAAGCTTTTCCTAGCATTTTGTCAAGAGGAATCGGGGCGCCTGGGTGGCTAAATCAGTTAAGCGTCTGACTTTGGCTCAGGTCAGGAGCTCACGGTCATGAGTTTGAGCCCCACATGGGGCTCTGTGCTGACAGCTCAGAGCCTGGAGCCTGTTTCCAATCCTGTGTCTCCCTGTCTCTCTGCCCCTTCCCCGCTTGCACCTGTCTCTCTTTCATTCTAAGAAATAAACAACAAACAAAAACGAATGGCCGTGTCTGCATGTCTAATCTTGCATGAGTGTTCTTAGATGTGGGCTTTACACAGAAATCTGGGGAACAAAGGCCTGGAATTGAGAGTATTCTGTTCATCACTCAAAGGCAGATATTTTTTTACTTTACAAATCAAAGTAGGGTTGACATTCTCTCATGAAATTTAAAAACCAGATCACCCACAACCTCACATATGGCTGGAAGAACAATTAGGAAAAAAAACCCTTGCCATTCATTCTATCAACCTCTCACCTATTTGGGGCTTTATTTTCTATTACTGCTGTTAGTTCTGCATTTTCAAACTGAAAGATTACTCTTCTTGGAATAGTAACAGTGGGTTGTTAACAACATCCATGAATATTTTAAGACATCAAGTACAGTGCCCTTCCCTTTCTTGCTCTGAACCTTTGAAGGAACGTTCAGTGACTTACGTGTATAACAATTTACAGTATTGTTTTACAAATACCTCCGATATCTGTGGGGTTGACAGGGCAGGTACAATGCAATACTCTGTAGATGAGAAAACGGAGGCCCTGGAGATGGAGCGGCTCGTCCAGGGCCACGCCGGTCATGTGTCTTCGCTTGGAGCCTGGCCCCTTCTACTTGTTGTTTGTTTTCTCCTCCCCTTGTTTCGTGAGCCCAACTCCAGTCCTCTACCATTCTGGGATCCAGCCACTCTAGATAAAAGCTGGACTGTGCCATATTTTTATACATGTCATTTTAAAAAGCTCTTTCTGCAAGTACATTCGTTTTTTGGATGACTATCCTTGTCTAAAATTGAAATCAATTATGATTATGAACATGTGTTTTTATCTCTTTTTAGAATTTATATCTTGGATATAAGCTTCCTCAAGCCTAAAACACATTATCTAATTATATTCCCTTCACTATTATAAAACCTTGGATGGTTTAAAAATTCGCTCGAATAGAGAATACTTGCATCAATTTCCTCTAGTTTGAAACACTCCAAGTAGCTGTTCTCACTGCTTAAAAAAAAAAAAAAAGCTACCATCAAAGTATGCAAATAGTATTAGATATTCTACTTTTGAACTACTTCGCTGCCATCAGAATAACTGAAATCTAGTCTTTCGGCCACTATTTGGCCTCTGGATCTCGCTTCTGTTCTATACTGCGTATGTACTACAAAGTATTTGACTCAGGTGTTTGACCATTTTTCACTGACCCGATCTCTTCCTCCTCCACCTATCACTTTTCTCTCCAATTGTACTCACTTGGGGCCAAAGGAGCATGTTGGCAGGGGAAAGAAGCACGTACTCTGGAGTCAAGACCTATTAGCTGTCACGTCACTTTGGTCCACGTATTTGATGTTTTACATCCATTTTAAATTAAGAGTAGTTGTAGAAACATTAATAATAAAGAACAGCTGTAAGATCATATATGTAAAGCTCTTAGAGGCAAAGGTGTAAGGAGTTCAAATGTTAGTTTCTTTGTAAGTATACACCACCATGCTTTGCTTGAGTAAATGAGGTGGTCATTCCTATTCCTACCACCTTGTAGAGGGGAATCTACTGAAATAGGGCACGGAGGAGGAAAAAAAATCCATCGCCCCTCATTCTCTCTTCAAATCGGCACAATTTTACCTTCTCTCCGAAGACTCCTACTATGACCACGACTAAAATATTATGTGATATAAAAAGAAAAGCCAAACCAAAAGGTACAGAGGGATGGAATAAGAGAAATTTGTTAAACGGAACATGCTTAAAAATTTAGAATACATTTTAGATTTGTTACTTACCATTCTGCCTTCCGGTTACTCTGATAGTCCGTAAGGCAAAGGTGTCTATAAAGACTTAAAAGGAAGAATAAAATATGAAGTATAATCCAACAAGATTTAATACACTACTAAGAAATTATTTACCTAAATGCTCCCATAATTACATTTTAAATAGACAAATACAAAAGCATCAAACACAAGCATACTGAAGTGTTTAGGCCTCCTGTCACGGTAACTCCACAAGACCACTCATAACGAAGAGTTCCATTATAGGTTTTCCCCCATCTCCTTAATTTATGGGAACATTACAATCACAAAGTGTTTCCATTTTTTTTGTTCATTAGCATTCCCACCAACCCCTAGCCTAACACTCAACCCATCGCCTGTTAATTCATATATTGGTGGACATTTTAAATTCAGACATTATTTTGGCTTTCATACTCATCTGGAATGGTTTGCTTAAGGCTGTCGTGATAGTTTCTCTTCAGGCTGGTGTACTTTGGGGTAGGCAAACTATTTAATGCTGGTACTAGTGAGTATTCTAATCAGTATTCTGTTTCTCAACAGCATAGGATTACCATTATTGAACCAAATGACAGTTGGTATAGATGTTCTTCCTGCTTACCATTCCTTCCAGGCAGCCCTAAGATTTTGTGTGTGCAATGTACTGAAAACCTCATTTGTTTCCAAAGTAGCTCCAATGCAGAACATTTGGGTGAACCATTTTGGGGGACTCCAACCTTGATGCCTAGAGATACTACATAAGCACAGAACAGATGCCTTTCATGTGCAGCTACAGACCCACCTTTGTCTGCTTTGAAAATGAAGGTCTGTGGGTAAATGGATACTGTCGGTCACCATGTTAACAGTATTCAAAGATCAAATCTACTCCCAGATTCTTTTTTGGACTAAAAAGACAAGATATTAAAAGCACTAGCTTTAAAAGACCATTTATTATTCTTAAATATTTACAACTCATGGGTTAAAATATTTACCAGTTTATTACCAATAGGTTATTTGTTGGGATTTTGTTTGGAGGGGGCTTCGCCTGTTATCTTTACCACTTTTATTTCCTATGGAAGAGAATTCCAGGTTATCTTTCAGACATTTTATACTCTTCTTTCTAGACGTTTTGAACTAGTCACCTGGCTATCTTAGGAAATTTCAATGACAGCTTCGTTAATAGGCTTTCTACTTTCCCGTCTCTGAAAAGCAGGTCCCACTTACTTTCTTAGCTATTACCACATAACAGTTCCTAATTGTGAAAAGCACAGTCCAATACAAATAGACACTGGGTGACTTCACCAGTATATACCATAGCATTCCAATGGAAAACGATAAATGCAAAACAGTGATTAAATAGTGAAGACTGACTGACCATGGAATCTCTTTAAGAAACACAATTATGGGAACGTGGAGGCAGAGCAAGCATTACTTATGAAGAATGCATCAAGGAAACCTGATATTGTCACTTAAATAACAAAAAAATGCCTTCAGGCTAAATAGTCCCTTCGTACACGGCTACTGTTAGACCTGAAGTAAAAATATCTTAGAGATTTAAGAAAATCACTATAAATTACTCTATAACTTATGGTATGCAAGGGTTTAAAATGTTCATAATGTTCTTATTTACTTCATCTTACATGAAGATATAAAAAAATAAATATTGCCATGCATATCTTGTTGGCATTCTAAAATCCCACAAATAAATAACTTGAAATGCTATCTAGAGAAATTGCTCCTGTATACTTATTATTATCTACGGAGGACACAAGCAAGTCTGTTTTTATATAGCATCCTTAAACTGAAAAAAGCTACAAAACAAGCCTAATTGAAATACCCTTAAATGATCAAAATGTAATGCTAAGGGAAAGAAAACAATACAAGCCAAAACTGGAGTGCAAACACCTTTTTTGCTGTAGGTTTTAATGGAAAAGGTTTGTGGACTAATGGGATTCCTGGGTTCCCAAGGGCATGCTGGAAACACGGAAAATGATGTAAAAGAAATTGGGAATCCTTCCTCAGGCAACTTTTTATCCTATTTCAGTTTCCTGAAACATCCCTGGTTAAGACTTCTTGTGATGAAAAAGACACAGACGAGCATTTATAAAAGTCCATCAGGTTCCTCATTAAAGCTGAAGTCACACACTAGAGACAGATGGTCTGAAGGGTAATTAAAAGACGGTAGCCGGTTGGGTCCAATCTGTTCTTCGGTGAGCAAATCAAGAGCTGACCTCACACTCAGAGCGTGTTTAGAATACCAGATATAATCCAGCGTGTGCCGGCACTCCCCTGAGGTCCGGATCTTCCAGGTAGTATACGGGGGCTCTGACTGCCCGTCAGCACTCAGCAGCTTGTACGCACTGTTCAGGTTGAGGCTGGAGGAAGCAAAGTGTTTGTAGACCTCCTCTGTTGGCTCTGCGTTGAAGTCCCCACAGACGATAAGGGGAATCTTGGCTCCTTGAGTGATGTTTTGGAGGTTCTGGAGAAGGTCACAACCCTGAGCTGAGCGAAATCGTTCCCAGCCAGTGCGTGCTTTTAGGTGAGTGACAGCGATACAGAACTGTCTACTGGACTCCTTGCACTCTAGGGTCTGTGCAATGGCCACCTGATTGGTTTTCAGTGTCATGGCCGTCAGCCTGATATTGGCACTATTGACTAGCTTGAATCGGTTCTGGAGAAAAAACAAGGCACAGCCATCTGGTCCGTTGTTGTGTTCCACGTCTAGACAAGGTGACCAGGGCTTGGGGAAAAATGTGCCTTGATAGCCCAGTCTACTGAGGAGTGGCTGGAAGGTGTCAAAATAATGGTCCACCTCTTGGAGGCACAATATATCAGGCTGGTAGGCCAGGATTTCTTCTAGGATGAGACATTTCCTTTCTTCCCACTTGAGTGCTTCCACAGGGCATTGCACAAAGTTGTCTTTTCCTTCTCCAAGAGCTGAAATAAAAAAGCCAGTCAGCTGTCAGCTACTACAGGACACATGACTTCTAAGTACCTGGAAGTCTCCTTAGGTCTGACAGTACTCAAGACCCTCAGAACGCTTCCTCAACTTCAGATGCTTTGGGTGATTCTTCTCTGTCTAATCCGCATTAACCTACCAAACTAAATAACCTCTTACTATCCAAATGAGGCAAGCAATTTCTTTTCTTTCATATTAGAACTGTTTCATGTAGGGGTGCCTGGGTGTCTCAGTTGGTTGGGCAGCCGACTACAGCTCAGGTCGTGATCTCGCGGTCTGTGAGTTTGAGCCCCACATTGGGCTCTGTCCTGAGAGCTCAGAGCCTGGATGGAGTCTGCTTCCGATTCTGTGTCTCCCTCTCTTTCTCCCCTCCCCTACTTGCTCTCAGTCTCTCTCTCAAAAATAATAAACAATAAAAAAAAAGTAAAAACAAAACAACAAAACTGTTTCATGTAACTATATTCTAGGATATAAGATCTTAAGTTTTAGCTTGAAACAGTGTTCTTTACAATCCCTGGGATCTAACCTATGTCAGAGGAAGTAAATATTTAACTCTGTACACTAATTTTTTAAGGAAGATTTTATTTTTAAGTAATCTTTATACCCAACATGGGCTTAAAACTCACAACTCCAAGATCAGGAGTCACATGCTCTACTGGCTGAGCCAGCCAGGCACCCCATCTATACGTTAACACTAACTATAATGAACCATAAGGACTGATGCAGACACTACTCGGAATGAATGGAACCTATTTTAAATAGGCAGCTTTTCCAATCAAATACTGGGAAGTCAGGGTATACACCCTTCTTAAAAAAGCTGCCTTTGTTTCTTTTTCTTAAAATTTCAACTGCAACATGAAAGGCAATTCTACAGAGAGCCGACCGACACATTTTTTTAAATTCAGCAGACCTACCAAAGACAGACTTTCTGCCATAACAAAGTAATTTCTTAATGAACTAAAGCATTATCTCCTTAGCCTCAGGTTACAGATGCATATGGGTGGGAATCTAGCTTCAAGAACACCCAGACTCGGGGAGCCTGGGTGGCTCAGTTGGTTAAGCATCTGACTTCGGCTCAGGTCATGATCTCGCGGTTCGTGGGTTTGAGCCCTGACAGTGCCAAACCCACTCTGGATCTTCTGTCCCCCTCTCTGCCCTTCTCCTGCTTGCGCGTGCTCTCTCTCAAAAATAAACATTAAAAACAAACAAACAAAAAAAGAATATCCGGATTCACCACCACCCACAGAGGCCCCATTCCCTGCAGAAAAGTCCTATATGTTACCCATCCAGCAGACTTAGTTTCTGCCTTGCCAATGCTATCCTAGTGCTGTGGACTGAAAGTTGGAGGCAACGGAAAGTGTGAGAATGATAAAAGACAGGGTCCTTTAAATATGGATGTGCTAGGAAGCAGACATTGTATTTGGATAGCCTACAAACATGGAAGGTAAGGTATAAATCTTGAGTTGCTGGATTTGTTAGTGAAAATCAGATGGCTCCCTTTCTTACCCTCCCCGTCTGGGAGCTCCTCATACTGCCCTGGTCACCCCGTCCTCCTACACCTCTATCTGCCCACGCCTCTTCCCTCCACGTAACACATCAGTGCTTTAGGTATGCGCAGAAACAGAAAGGTAGTCACAGCAAACTTAACTGCTCAGGCACAAAAGCATCAGGCATACCTTGGGCAAGGATGTTCCACTGCATGACCCTAATAGGTGGGTGGCTGCTGGGGTGATCCGTCCTCAGGTCCACAAAATCCCTCTGGAATCGGGGGGGTCGAGTGTGCAGGACAGCCCTGCATTCCTCAAGGAGTTCTTTAGGATCAATGGGCTCCAGATGTTCTGGATCAGGTGACACCAAATACTCCGGGTGCTGGGAGGCAGTGCTGCTGTTCAGTGTCTTGGCGAGAGCACTATAGAGCCTGCTCGTGCCGTGTCCCATGGAGCACACTACAGGGAAGGAGAGCACAGTCACACGCCCCGCTCAACCAGAAGATAAAACATTCACCGTCCCTAGAAGCCAAGAACCCGACAGAGGGCAATGTTGCCATGTTCATGCAGAAAGCCATTGCCACAGAGGTGGATTAAAGGAGATGCCAGGTTCTAGCTTTCTACTAGGACAGGTAACTTAAATACAAATGTTAAAGTCGGTTTCTGATTAACTAAGATAATTCTTTTAAGGGAGAAATATCTTCATCTTTATGGCCTCTTCTAATTTAGGATTTGTCTTTATAATTTATAAACCCGGTCTTAATGAAAGCATGGCTCAACAAAATTCACATTCCTTTTTCTAAATATTTTACTAAAAATTTGGAGGCCAGTTTGGAAAAAGCCAGATGTTAGAAAGCCCATGTTAATCTGGAAGAGATTAGGTTATAGCAAGCTGTTGCTGTGGACACCTCATCTATATAGATCCCTCCGTTACGGAACATAACAGTTGGGTTAAATCCATATCCGTTTCTCTTAGGTGTCTACTATACATCAGGGCTCTGGCTTTCTGTAGGCTCTGGATGTCGCTGAGCAATATTAGTCTATAATATCAATTGCCAGATTTTTTAAGAATCTAGAAAAGGGGTTGTAGGTAGAAGGGGTAAGAGAAGGTTGCCCACATCTCCTGGGATCCTGTGAGGAGAAATGGGGTGGAGAGGAGCAGAAAACATTTTCTAGTGCTCCACTTTTTATCCTGATAGATTATAATTCACCAAGGAGAGGACAGCACAATCTCCCACTAATTAGCATGAGGGAAACCGTACTTGTAAGCAGGCGATGGCTCTTTTATTCTGTTCAGTTAAGCATAAATTAGGGTCAATTTTACTTGGAACAACCTTCAAGATTCTGTGTATGATGAATGTTGGTATGGACGAATCTGGATTTCCCTACCACATCCATTATCCTTGCCTTCTCTTCAAAGACACAGTTTTCTAGGGTGCATGGGTGGCTCAGTAGGTTGAGTGTCAGACTTCAGCTCAGGTCATGCTCTCACGGTTCCTGAATTCGAGCCCCGCCTCGGGCTCTGTGCTGACAGCTCGGAGCCTGGACCTGCTGCAGATTCTGTGTCTCCCTCTCTGCACCTCCCCTGCTTGTGCTCTGTCTCTCTCTCTCTCAAAAATAAATAAACTTAAAAAAAAAAAAAAGACACAGTTTTCTTATAAAATACATTATCTGGCAGGCTGACTGCACCTGAAACCAGCATTCATATTCACTGTCACAAGACACAAAGGCAAATTCAAATATTTACCACCAAATGTCCTTAAACATCAAGGTCAATAAGCATGCAAGCATGCTCTCTATTGTTCCTTTTCATCAACTCAACGTAGTTTTTTTTTCCCCCAGCAAGAAAACTAAATAAAGGCAAAGAAACAAACACATCATACATTTAAGCAAGCCTGTTCTCTCTCACACATACATGCGCAAACACATGCACACACCTGTCTCCAAAGTGCTTGATTTGAATATATTAAAATATTTTTGTCAATTTGCTTGCCTATCTGAATGCATGGGTCCAAAGGAAGAGATTTTCTTCTGGGCTGGTAGTACAACTTTGAAAATCTTTCTTCTGTACTTCTAGTTTTTAAGAAAAAAGAAGTGAAAGGTCTTACTGGTTTTTCAAGTGTAGTCTCCAGAAGAGTAGCACCACCTGAACTGTAGACCGCAATGTCACAGAGCACCACAACAAACTCCCAGGTTACCACGGGGTATTTTAAATTTGAAATGTACAGCAATATTTGACATGTGTCAGGCTCTAAGCAAACTACTAGCCTGATGTAGCTTAGTTTCATTTGTCAGGCTGAGTTTTGGGGTGGTTACTGTGATAAAAAAAAACAAGTGTGCAAAAATGAACATGAAAAAGAGAGTAATAGTGTCCAACAGGAGTCTAGGGTCGGAGGAGTTATGTGAAGCCAGAAAAACCATCTTGAACCACATTTCTTTTTAAAAAGTTAGAAACACCTTCACATAAAGAGAGTAACATCCATTTTCAGACAATGAATGCAAACCAGAAAAACATGCCCAGAAAGCAAATCAAAACTGTATCTCACTACAAATGCAAATGAGCTAAACGTCATTAAGAAAATGATAGTACAGCCTAAATCAGAATTAAGAAACTCAGAAATGAGGCAAGAATCAGTAATTAAAAAAAAAAAAATCATTTGAGAGATAGTGGCAAATATTATGTGCTTATTTTAAGCAAAGACACAGTTTTGTGCTTAGCCTTAAGCAAAGATGATCCAACATATGGGTAAAAGGAATTCTTGTAGCAGGAAAACCAATGCAAGGAAATGAAACAAATACTGAAAACTGAAAACTATAAATCAAGAAAACTTTTGAGAGTACAAATCATGGAGGGTTGAATTAAGTTCTGGAGAGGTAATTTCAGGATGGTAACTATAGTTAATACTACTGTACTGTATACTTGAAATCTTCTAAGAGAGTAGACAGACCTTCAGTGATCTCAACACACACACACAAGGTAACTGTGAGGTGACAGATGTGTTAATTAGCTTGGTTGAGGTAACTATTTCACAGTGTATTCGTATACCAAAACATCATGTGGTATATACCTTAAATATATACTACTTTATTTGTTAATTATACCTCAATTAAGCTGGAAATAAATAAAATGGTTTAAAAGAAAAAACTATATGAGCTTAAAAAAAGACATATCATGGATATATTTAAACATTACATGCATAAAGGTCTACCTTCTCTTTGTTATTCTAAAAAAAAAAGAAAAAAAAACCTTAAAAAACCAATATTTGAAACTACATATTGAAAAACACATCACATACCTGAGAATATCAACCCAGAATGAGCAACACCAACTGGACTGTAAAGAAAAAGAAAATCCCTTGGGCATCTAGGCAAAAACATCGAGTTAACTGGTAAGGAAAGTAAATTAAGAGTATCATCAGACTTCAATTGCAATGTTTTATGCCAGAAGAAAATGAAGTTGCATATTTGAAATATATAACTCAAACTTTATATATATGGCTCATCTACATGTGTGCAAGGAATTTATATCTAGCAACATGGGAATATTGACGGACTCCATCAGCCCTTCCTGAGCAAATGAGCGGGGCTGACAAACCAGCCAGAGGTACTTTTGCACAGTCCTCCAGCTAAGAATGGTTTTAAAGGTTGTTAAAAACATACACAGACACACACACAATATGGAATAGGATCACTTTTGGCTCTCAAAGCCTAGATGTTTACTACCCAGCCCTCTTCAGAAAAATTTTGCCACCTCTGGAACTAGAGCACTGACTTCAGACCAAAATGGTAGGACTTTGATATAAGATGGGTGGTAAGCATTAAATATACTGCTACTTAGAAAATCAAATCTAAATAAGGTTGAGAGAGTACAATATATAACGGCTATGTGATCCCACAATGAACTTACAAAGATTTAATACAGCTGAGAAAGGGGGCAGGGAGTAGGGACCACAATGATGAAAATATATTTATTTAAATTTTTTTTTTTTTTTAAATATATTCTAGGGGCATCTGGGTGGCTCAGTGGGTCAAGCGTCTGACTCAATTTCGGCTTAGGTCATGATCTTGTGGTTCATGAGTTCAAGTCCCGCGTTGGGCTCTACACTGACAGTGTGGAGCTTGCTTGGGATTCTTTCTGTCTTTCTCTCTCTCTCTCTCTCTCTCAAGAATAAATATTTAAAAATATATATTCAATTTAAAAATTTTAAACTGGGGTGCCTGGCTGGCTCGGTAGGAAGAGCACGCAATTGATCTCGAGGTCATGGGTATGAGCCCCATACTGGGTGCACAGATTACTAAAATCAAAATACGATAAAATTTAAAAACCTGTAAATTGTTTTCAGAGATCATAATTAGTAGTGGTAGTGTTTGTATTGTTATTATTGTGAGACTGTTGTGTAGGTGTGAAACAAAGCAAATGGATATTCTAATTCCATCATTCTCTGTTGTCCTTTTTTTGGTTTAGTTTTGAAAATGCATTTATAGACTTTTAGCCACAACACTCAAGTAAAATACTCTCGTTAAAGCCAACCCATTTTGGACTAATTGCAATTATTAAATCTGATCACCTATCTGTTGACTCAGCCTCTCAAAGTCTTTCAGTGGTTTTCAAAAATTAAATCTGCCCTCGAAAGACAAAGCTTTACAGCAAACACAATGAAGGACGCTTTGTGGCACAGCCAAGTACTAAGGCCTGAACGGGACAGATTTCAACACACCAATTCCGCTCCTGGTTCCGTCACTGTTTAACTGTGCCCAGCTCTCTATACCTGCTTACCCAGCTTTCAAATGAGGGCCTGTCAAAGGATCCTCATTTTCTCGAGATTTTTTTTGGAAAATGAATCAAGGTTAGAACTGGTGGCAACCTCAAAATAACATTTCTATTACTTGTACCAGAGACACACATATTTCTCTTGAGAAAACTCGCATGTACCATTCAGAATGACTTTTATTCCTCTCATATTTGAGGCCCAGAATGGACGATTTCACATATTAACAGAACAGCTGACCCTGAACAACACAGGTGGAACATGTGATTCAATTATATGTGGATTTTTCACAGTATAGCACTCTAAATGTATTTTCTCTTTCTTATGATTTTCTTAACATGTTCTTTTCTCTAGCTTGCTTTCCTGTATGAATACAGCATCTAATACATTTAACAGACAAAATATGTGCTAATCGGCTGTTTACATTAGCAGGAAGGCTTCCTGTCAACAGTAGGCTATTAGTAAAGTTTTGGGGAGTCAAAAGTCACATGCAAATTTTTTTTACATGCACATTTTTAACTGTGCAGGGGGTCGGTACTCTTAAACCCCCTGTGTTGTTCAAGAGTCAACTGTACCTGGGTATGGAATGCACTGAAAATAAGCCTTTAAAGAAGTTTTACTAGCGTAGACCTCTTGCTCTTTCACTGTGGATTCATTTAGCTGCAAAAGATGTCATTAGGCTAAACTGTGAAGATTCTAGGTAGAGGGAAATTGCTAGGGAGTATTATTATAGTGTTGTCTCTGCTCCTTGGATCTTAAAGGAAACTGAAAGATGGTCCCTAAGATGGACTGATGCAAACGTGAATACCAAGTTCTATAGTAACAGTGACCCAGCACATGCCTTCTAATGGTAAAGTACCTGGGAAGCTGACTAATCAATCAACCAACGTGTTGCACAGGGAGCCTGAACTAGAAGAGAGAACAGATGATGCTGAAAGATGTCTCTGAGGTCTACCCACTCTTGGAGGAGGGCGTCAGTCTATGGCTTCACTGTACACTACACAATTTAATCTTTTAGTCTCTTGGGTGTGGTCTTGGAGAAAACTTTTTTTTTTAATGTTCATTTTAGAGGGAGAGAGCATGAGCGGGGGAGGGAGAGAGAGAGAGAGAGAGGGAGAGAGAAAGGGGGGGACAGACAGCATCGAGCCCCACGCGGGGCTCAAACTCACAAACTGCAAGATAACGACCTGAGCCAAAGGCGGGCACTCAACCAAGTGAGTCACCCAGGCACCCCAAAACTCTCATCTTCTTAATCTAATCTCTCAGTCCTCAGGGATAATCTGTTGATAGTACATTAATTTTACATTCTTATTTCCCTATTCCCTGAGTTTGGGGATGGGCACTCATACCAAGAAGATGTGTGTTGATCTTTTCTCTCAAGAAATTAACAAGTGTTTGGGGAAAGATTAATACACATGAACTAATGAGAGAAAAACTGAGTACTTACTATGCGGAATGGGCTAGGGTTTAATAAGGGTTAAAATAATCAGAATGGATAACAATAACCAGAAAAAGACTTAAATTATGGAGCTCTAATTGCTGACTAAAACACTTGGCCCATCACAGGTAGCCACCATAAAGTCCTGCTTCACTCTCTCAAACACACACATACTGGACACTAGCCCACTGGAGACAGACCAGTGAACTGACTAAAATCTGTCTTCATGGAGCTTCTGCTGTAGTGGGGAAATACAAGGTGATGGTCATCTGGTGAAAACGGCTATGGAGAAAAAAATGAAGAAAGGGAGATAGGGAATGCTAGCAAGTGGGGAGCTGCTAATCCATGTGGGATGCTCAAGGAGGTCTCACTAAAGGATGGAATTTGAGCAGAGAGGTGAAGATGGTAAGGCAATAAATTCATTAAGTCTTATGGAGATCCAATGGGAGAACAAACATTCTGGGCAGAGGGAACAGCAAATACAAGTCCTGAGAAAGGACCACGCTTGGCAGGGTTGATAAACAGCAAGGCACTGAAATGATACACAGAATGAATAAAGAGCTAAGTGAAGCAGTGAGGACAGGGGAGCAGATTATACAGGGCACTGTAGGCCATTCTAAGGACTTGAGCCTTTATCTGAGAGGGGAAGCCACTTGAAAATGTTAAGCAGGAATAAGAATCTGATTTACAATTAAAAAAAATCTCACTGGCTGATGTCTTAAAAATACACTACACCGTAGGGAAGTAAGGGCAGACAGAAAAAGCCATCAGAGGACAATTACAATCATCCAGGCGAAAGACAGTGTCAGTGTCGTAGCTTAGACCAGTGAGTGACAGCAGTTAAAGTGGCTGGATTATGAATACTAAAATTGGAGCCAATAAGTTTTGGTGATAAGCTGGATGTGGTCTGAGAGAGAAGAGTGGTCAAAAAGGTCCTGAGCATTGCCAGCAGAGCAACCAGAAAGGAGGTTTCCAATACTAGCTAGGAAGATTTGATGGGGTTTGCAGAAAATAGGAGTTTAGCAATTAGATACGACTAGGGTTCAGGAGAGAGGTACACACTGGAAATAAACGTTTAGAAGTTAGTGGACCCTTGAGACTAAAGTGAGTGTAGAGAGAAAACAGGCCAAAGGATTGAGCTCTGCGGCAAACCGGGGAAGATGTGGTGAAAATCTGAGGATGACAAGCCAGAGAAGTAGAATAAGGGGATCCTATTCTGGAATCTTCCTGGAAACAAAGCAAAGAAAGTGTTTCCCCCATGAAGTAGTTCCCTCTTGTGCCAAATGCTACTGACAGTTCAAGCAAAACAAAGACTGAGACCATCTGGATTTAGCAACATGGAAAACTTCAGTGACTTTAACAATAGCCATTTCCAATTTTTGGTGGAGTTGTGGGGAAAAAAGGAAACAGGAGAGAGTACAGACATATTTTGAGGAAATTTTGCCCTGAAAGAGAGAGAAATGTAGTGGCTAGAGATGGAGGCTAGAGAATTTTTGGAGGCTATTATACATGTTTAGTTTGCTAATGGGGGGGGGGGGGGCGGGTACCAGAGGGAAAAACGCTGAAGCAGGAGACTTTGGACATGACAGGCATAAAGAAGCCCACATATCCTCTCCCCCCCAAAAGCACTATAAACCTGAACAGAACTGTCAAAACCAACTATGTCAATGCTCTGGATACAGACCAAAGGCATACAACAAACAGAAGCTTCTGTTCATGAAAGCTACCAAACCCTGCACCAGGGCTAGTCCCCGCTGCCCCTCAAGCTCGATGCGAGTAGTTCAACTAGGGCAGCAAGGATATCAAATTATCAAGCTCAGGCCCTGTTGGCCTCCCTGGTGAGTCTATCAAATATTTAAATAAGAAATGACACCAATTTTCACAAACTGCCATTTATTGCTTCCCACGTACAGCCCCTCTAGAAGACAGTCTGGCAGGTTTTTATAAAGCCTAGACTTACATATGGCCCATAACTCGTGCCCCTAGGTACTTTAGCTAAGTGAATTGAACTTCTGTTCCTGCAGAAAAATACACACACAAATGTTAAGCAGTTTTATTAATAATCATCCCAAACTGGAAGCAACTAAGATGCCCTTCACCATGGGAATGGATAAACAACTGAATAACACGGTATCCGGCCGTGAAAAGGATCAAGCTGTCGATTTGCAAGAGTCATCCTTGCAACACGGATGGATCTCAATTGCATTCTGGAAGTTAAAGAGGCCAGATCCTAAAACTTACCTATTATGTGACTGTGTTCACATGCCATTTTTGAAAAGGCAAAACTATAGATTAGTAGTTGCCAGGGGATGGAGGGGGGAAGCGGTGGCTGACTAGGGGAATATTTGGGGTGATGGAACCAATCTGCACAGTCCTAGAGTGGTAGAGACACGATCCTATGCATTTGTCAAAATCCGAACAACTGTCTGTCAAATTTTAATGCGTACAAATTTAAAATATCAACCAGGAGGTGGAACGATCTCAAGAGGGAATGCAGACTTTGACAAATGAATCTAACTTTTTACAAATAAATGTATGGCAATCTCACAGAAGGGGTTCAGTAAAAAGGGAGCTGTTGATCTGAGTAATTTTGGAAAACACTGTTTAATGGGAAACCACATGGCTCAAGACGAAAGGAACAGTATTCTAGTTAGTAAAGTTTCTCACGGGTGTAGTAGGTGTTAATCTCAAAACTGCTTCATATATATTGGTGTTGAACAAGTAAAGGGGTAGTGGACGATGGGAACCCTATTTCTCACAGAGACTGAAGTTAAGTTAAAGAGCAAAAAAGGCTAGAATGAATCATGTGGTCAGAGACATCAGGATGAATTCATGTTTTGCTTACCATACACATAAGATGTACAGATACAGAAATAATTATAGATATGTGTAGGATTCTGATTTTCCACTTGCTGTATGCCATTATCTAACAACTGAGTTATCTCTGCCATCAACCTGCTTTTATGCATTCTAAAAACATGCATTTTATATCTTTATATGTCCAGGATTATTGTAAGGATAAAAATAAAGATATGAGTCTAAAACATTTCTTATAAAATATAATCTCTCTCTGCTCGAGAGAGAGAAAGAGAGAGAGAGAAAGAGAGAGAGAGAGAGAGAGAGAGAGAGAGAAAGAGAGAGAGAGAGAGGGAGAGAGGGAGAGACAGAGAGAGGCAGGCGCCTGGGTGGCTCAGTTGGTTAAGCATACCACTTCAGCTCAGGTCATGACCTCACTGTTCGTGAGTTCCAGTCCCTCATTGGGCTCTCTGCTGTCAGTGCGGAGCCTGCTTCAAATCCTGTCTCCCTCTCTCTCTCTGCTCCTCCCCGACCTGTGCCCTCTCTCAAAATTAAACATTAAAAATATGTTTTTTAAAGACAATATAAGAGGTTGAAAGCAGACATGTATACAATTCATACAAACACAGAGCACATAACTAAATTTGTTTTAAACTGTTTTTTTTGTTTGTTTAAAAAAAATTTTTTTTTTAACGTTTATTTATTTTTGAGACAGAGAGAGACAGAGCATGAACGGGGGAGGGTCAGAGAGAGAGGGAGACACAGAATCTGAAACAGGCTCCAGGCTCTGAGCTGCCAGAACAGAGCCCGACACAGGGCTCGAACTCACGGACCTCGAGATCATGACCTGAGCTGAAGTCGGACGTTTAACCGACTGAGCCACCCAGGCGCCCCATGTTTTAAACTGTTTTAAACTGGTAGCACATATGGTCACAAAAGCTAGGAAGTCACTGCTGTAAAGTTGTCTCCGTGCTGCTCCAGAGACTTCAATTACCCCAAATTATGGATAATCTTCCCTGACGTCTGTCTTTATATTTCTGGTATCCAACCTAGATTTTCTATACTTCAAAAATATTCTTCTCAAAAAGTCATGAGACAGAAAGAAAAGAGGGATTTGGGGAAGTCCCAACTCATTTTTTCCCATGTGTTCGGTTTTTCTTTTCTGTTCCTAGTCCCAAGAACATACGAGCTTACTTAGTTATTTCTTAAGGCTGTATTTCCCAAAACTTTCTGGTAACATACAGACATGTCAAAGTAAGTGCAAAATCCCAAGCTAGGGAATTAATAACGAAAAGTGAACACATAAAGACTTCACATATGGCAGCTCTTTCTGCCCCGGGGCCCCGTCCCCATGCTTTAAGAAAACCTGTTCATTATGCACCAGGGGGAAAAACCCAAAACAACACTTCACATACTATTTTTGCACTTAAAACACAGTGCCAGCCAAGACTTAGACCCACATAAGGACTACAAGGTAGTAAGGCTATAAAAATTTGAAAACATAAGAAAACTAAAGATTATTGGGCACCTTTCTTTCTCCCCATCCTAAAAATGATGCCAGTGACCACTAAGGATTACTGAATACTTAACAGGCACCATTTACAAATTCTGGGGTGTCTGCGTGGCTCGGTCTGTTAAACGTCCAACTGTTGATTTCTGCTCAGGTCATGATCTCACGGTTTCTAAGATGGAGCCCCACGTCATGCGATTCTCTCTCTACTTCTCTCTCTCACTCTCTCAAAATATATAAACTTAAAAAAACAAACAAAAACAAAGAAAACCCAGGAGCACCTGGGTGGCTCAGTGGGTTAAGCATCCCACTCCAGCTCAGGTCATGATCTCATGGTTCCCGAGTTTGAGTCCTGCATCCGGCTCTACACTGACAGTGTGGATCCTGCCTGGGATTCTCTCTCCCTCCCTCTCTGCCCCTCCCCAACTTGTGTGCACATGCACTCACTCTCGCTCTCTCAAAATAAACTTAAAAATAAACAAACAAACCTTACACCATTTACAAATTCTGCTTGCTCTAACTGCATTTTCAATTAACTCTCATAACAATCCTAGGACGTAGGGACTCTTATTATGCCCTTTTTACAATGAGGAAATGACTTGGTATCAATTCTCATTGTTTCTCACCTGTTTTTTAAAAATAGCATTCATTTTGTTCTTTCGGAGAATTAAAACAAAATTTCTTTCCATACATAAATACATGTCCAATTTCAAGATTTTAAGTCATCCTAGTTTAAGTCTTATGCCATAATAGGGGTTGCTATGTGGCACTTTAAAAAGATCTTCAAAGGTTCAGGATGCTCAACATCCAAAGCCAATTTCCTCAGGTGAGACAGTATAAATAATTCGTCCCCGAAGATACTGAAATGTATGAAATATTGACAAAAACTTCTGCGCTAAGCTTTATTTGGCATTCATACTGGCACTCATACTGTAGGTGAGTTTTTTCTTTTAAGTTCTTCTCAGTACAAGGAAGTCACCTTTTTTTTTTTTTTGAATGTTTATTTATTTTGAGAGAGAGTGAGCATGAGCAGGGAAGGGGCAGAGAGAGAGAGAGAGAGAGAGAGAGAGAGAGAGAGAGAGAGAGAGAATTTCAAGCAGGCTCTGTGCTGCCAGTGCAGAGCCCCATGAAGGGCTAGAACTCACGAAGCGTGTGTGAGATCACGACCTGAGCTGAACTCAAGAGTCAGATGCTTGACTGACTGAGCCACCCAAGCGCCCCTGGAGATTGGTATTTTTGATTTGACCCCATATTGTATTTGTTCCCCCTTCCCCACCCCCGCCAGGCATTTTACTAGAAAAAGTATCAGCCATCATCCTCAGTGTGATACACATTATATAATTTATACAGGCAATAGGCAGATCAAAACAGATTTCTTATGACTAGTTATGATTTAGCAATACCATTCCTGCCTTTTTCTTTTTCTAAAAGCGTATTTCCATATACATTTGGAACTGGGTATCTTCACTCCTTGCATAAATACCTCACTGCTATTTTACTTAATAGGAACAAATAATTCTTCCCTCCCTCATAATAGCCTTTAAAGAGTTGCCAAATAATTCAGATTTAGGTTTCTGAAATACCCATTTAGTCATCCCTTTCCTAGAAAACAAGGCAAAAGTGAGCTAATCACTAAAATACAGAATGCAAGTTTACTCTTCATATCACCAATTATAGATACTTCTAAAGCAACAGGCAGACTACAGTATAAGTTCCTGAGTGCCAACCATCAGAGGGAAGTGATCAAGACTTAATGAAACACCTTCACACCATAATCAGAATGCTGGATGAGAATCCTAACAGTTAGACCCAAACTGACTGGGCCTAACATTCCAGGCAGTCCTAACAGCACTTAGAAATCACAACAGAAAGACATCTCTCCACATAATGTTTCTCTAGTTACCCAGCAGTTGCATACTCTGGAGCTTGCCCAAATCAGTCTGTGAATAATTTCTCTCACAAGTTTAGTCTCCTGAAACTGTGGCTTGGCCAAAAAATGCTGATTAAACGCCAAAAACTAAACAAAAACCAGGATAATCTGCATACACACCTGGGAAGCTGCTGGAGCTCACCAACCCTGGGCCCAAGGAAACCTCAAAGAGCAGAGCATACACAAACTGTAAACGACCAACGTCACAGGAAGCCATCATGGAAACAGCAATCCTATGCTGCCATCTGCTGGCCATGTGTTGAAACCTCAGAAAATTTACTTCCCTTGTTCAGTAGCTAATTTTCATTAGGCTTCTTGGGGTAACTAACCAAATAAACACATACATACATACATACATACATACATACATACATACAATAGAAAAGATGCCAAGAGACAGCAAAGCCCCAAGGAATTCTGTCAAACACTGACGAAGAACTGCCTTACACTGGTAGGGCGTTTTATGGTATACTGAGCACTTTTACTTGTGATCCGTTACCCTCTCAAAAATTCCTTGGCTCTTTCATAGATGAGGACACTAAAGTTCATAAGCTTAAGTGACTTGTCCTGAGTCACTATGAAATGTAACTATCTTTCTAGAGTTTTGTGAGACTGTAGTTGGGACCCTCTCTCTGTGGTGATCGGCAGGTCGACCTGGTAAACACACATAACCGCCTTCAAGTTTTGTGTAGGAGTGTGGACGTGTAGTACATTAAATCCTGGATCCTAGGGGCTGGATTCTAAGTGCCAATTTAGGAAGAGATGACTTTCCGGTGAGGGTTAAGTATTTTAGCCAACGTCCAGTCTTCAAATTTCTGTTGTTGAGCACTCCTGACTGAATGTGACAGGCATGCCTGGAGCACTCGGCAATCAGGTATGTTCTCACGTGAAACCCCTGTGGCCAAAGCTTCAACTTTTCTCAGTAAGGCCAGGCTATCGTTTAGCAGAGGCAAAAACAGTCGTGAACGCAGGGACTCAAGTTAGGCTGCCTCGCTTCAAATCCCAGTTTCTCCTTTTACTAATAGGACCCTGACCAAGTTAGCCACCATTTTGCGCCTCAGTTTCTTCATCTGGGCATCACTCTAATGTACTTCACTGTGTTACTATGAGGACTGAGTTAAACCAGATATACATCCTAACTGGTCAGTTAAAGGTTAGCTATTCTACGTAGTGAAGCTCACTTTCCGGGTTTAAAGGGAAGGCTGTTCACTTCTGAAAGCCTGGCATACGCCATACTGCTTCCGTGTGTTTTCATTACTCTTTCCAACAATCTGGCAAAGGAGGTACTGTATTCACCATTTCACAAAAACAGATACTGAGGTAACGACATGAGGACACAGTTTTTTTTAAGATTGCACAATTACTGAGAGGTCTGGCTCCGGAGAAAGTTCCTCGCACCTTGGACTCTTGCTCATCAGCATCTCCGACAGCACAGACAGCCAGGACAACTGCAACGGTGCCTCTGCCAGGGCACACACGGGAATAAACAAAGGTCGAATTCCACCTGCTCCTTCTGCCAACGTCACTGCCACCACGGCACACGCGCTGGCATGGCACACGGTGTACAAAGCAGTGTAACAGCCTGCACGGCAGTGCTAGAGACACAAGTGAAGGTCAGGACTCTCAACCGAACGCGTCTAAAAATACCAGCACCTAGACACAGTGGGACAATCCGAACGACCTTTCCTCTCGAGGCTGCAGGCTATACAAGAACGCCAAAACGTTTTCCGGGCTCCGCCACACCTTCAGCCATGCCAGATTCATCTAGAAAACCTCACCACGGAAGAAGAAATCTCTCCACAGTAAGAGCTTAGGTTGACCATTTTAATTGGTGCTCAACTGTGAAGCTGGCTGACCAACCATTTCCACAAACTGGGCTTTTTCTAGCTCAAAGTGAAACGTGAAAAGGTAGAAAAACTAACAGAATGTGGTGGAACTGCTCCCCACTAAGACATGAAGTCTGTGTTACTACATGTTGCCCCCCAAATAGTGCATTTTTACAGTTATGAATGGAAACATGAAAGCTAAAAGGAAAAATCTGCTGACAGTACAGACATTTTCCCTTGTGACCAGGAGTCCACAAACTACAGTCCATGAGCCAAATCTAGCTGGCACCCTGGTTTTGTGCTGCCTGTGGTCTTTCATTTTTTTAATGTTTGAAAAAAAATAATAATAGTTCATGACATGGGAAGACCGTATGAATTCAAATTTCGGTGTCCAATTAGTAAAGTTCATGTCCTGTCTATGGCTGCTTCCACACCACGACGGTAGAGTGGAATAGTTGTGACACTGACATATGGCCCACAAGGCCTAAGGTATTTCCTACCTGGCTCTTTACAGAAAAGGTTTGCAGACCCCTGTTCTAGATTCTATTGAAATGCAATTGTATAGCTAGTTTGTATACATTTCACAAAACCAATGAACGATTTTCAGTCGCTTCAAATAGGGGAAAACAATTTGCACATATAAATTTCCATGGCCTTGCTTGAATAGTTAAAGGTACATGTAGGAAAAGAATGATCTTTCACCATTTGAACTGAAACTGTAAGTGGCTTTAAAATCTCTATTCATACCACTCAATTTTCAAGTGGGAATTGAAACAAATAATTAAAAATATATATAATAGGAATTGATATGTTAATACACTCAATAGGTCACTGGGCATGAAGTACAAGATACATTTACCCTCTCCTTCATTAAGAGCTTTCAGGAATAAACTAAGTGTATTCAAATTTTTAAAAAGAATGAAACGATAATATGGGAAGACAAGAAAGGATGCCATCAGTGGACCAAGAATTTGGAGGAATTCCAGGAAGACAGAAACAGATTTGCATTAACAGAGAAACCAGAGGGGAGGAAAATGTAGTACAAGTTACCAAAGGTGCATTAAATATGGTTCTTGCCAAGGGAGCTTTGAAGAAACTCCAAGTGGAGTCAACAAAGATAAAGGGCAGGAGAAGCTGAGGGGCAACTGTTAGGGTAATTCATTCAAGAATGGCTTTTGAAACAGCTGTGCTAATTCCCCCACGTCCCCTGTCTTCCCCAGAAGCAAGGGTGGTTTCTGCCTGTGAGACAGAACCAGAGAACAGCTTCAAAGAAAAGGGGGAGATGTGCCTTGGAAGGGCTCCCAAGGATGACAGATCTAAAAGGAAAGTAGACCAGGAGCCCCTGGCTGGCTCAGTCAGAAGAGCATGAGACTCTTGATCTCAGGGTCATGAGTTTGAGCCCTATGCTGGGTGTATAGATTACTAAAAATAAAAACTTGAAAAAAAGAAAAAAAAAAAAAAAAGAAAAGTAGACCAGATCAAGGTCTAACTCTGACCTCAAGAATATTTCTATGGGAATGCAAGCTGGTGCAGCCACTATGGAAAACAGTATGGAGGTTCCTCAAAAAAACTAAAAATAGAACTACCCTACGACCCAGCAATTGCACTACTAGGCATTTATCCATGGGATACAGGTGTGCTGTTTCGAAGGGACACATGCACCCCCATGTTTACAGCAGCACTATCAACAATAGCCAAAGTATGGAAAGAGCCCAAAGGTCCATCGATGGATGAATGGATACAGAAAATGTGGTATATATACATATATACAATGGCCTATTTCTCGGCAATCAAAAAGAATGAAATCTTGCATGTGCAACTACGTGGATGGAACTGTAGGGTATTATGTTTAGTGAAATTAGTCAGAGAAAAGACAAAAATCATATGACTTCACTCATATGAGGACTTTAAGAGACAAAACAGATGAACATAAGGGAAGGGAAATAATATAAAATAATATAAAAACAGGGAGGGGGACAAAACAGAAGAGACTCATAAATATGGAGAACAAACTGAAGGTTACTGGAGGGGTTGTGGAGGGGGGATGGGCTAAATGGGTAAGGGGCACTAAGGAATCTACTCCTGAAATCACTGTTGCACTATATGCTAATTTGGATGTAAATTTTTAAAAATTAAAAATAAAATTAAAAAAAAAAAAGAATACTTTTAAAAGTAGGGTGAGGAGTTAAACAGATTAGTGAACACAGAAAGAAGCCTTCCTAGCTTTGGCAAAGGTAGAGGTCTCCAACCTGCTCTTGGGAAACCTGCCTGTCCAACCACCACATAACCTTCTACTTACAGAACCGTGTAAACTGTTCTCCCCCTTAGGGGAGGCCCGTGGGAGAACCAGGCTTACATATCTACATATATTTAAAACTACAGGAGAGTATTATGGACACAAAACAAGCTTCTATGAAAAAAAGCCACAGAGAACTAGAAAATGTCTAGAAATTTTTTTTTAAGTTTATTTATTTGAGAGCGAGAGTGAGAGCGAGAGAGAGAATTCCAAGCAGGCTCTGTGCTATCAGCACAGAGCCCAATGTGGGGCTTGATCTCAAAGCGTGAGATCACAACCCGAGCCAATATCAAGAGCGATGCTTAACTGACTGAGCCACCCATGTTCCCCTAGAAATTTTAAATGACTGCAAAACAGAAATAGTCAGAAAAACTGACAAAATGGATGAGATAAAGACATTTAAAAATGACAGAAGAGACACAGGATAGATCCACATGGTCAATAATCTGTCTAATGGGAGTTTAAGAACATGAGAGTAGATGACAGAGTTGATAAAATAATCCAAAAAATAACAAAGTTTTCCTGTACTAAAGAAAGGTATGGCCTTAGATTAAATGGGCTTGCCCAATGCTGGGACATTTTTCCTGATGGAATTTTGGAACACAAAGCGTAAGAAAAATCCTGTAAGTTTCTGGAAATAATACTCATAAAGACATTTAAAGTTTTGAGGACAGAAGATTTTTATTAACGGGCATGCGTTATTCCAGTAATTTTCTAAAGACTTAATTTAAAAATTCATCATGACTTTTTTTCTAAATAAAATTCAGAACAAAGTACCTGAAAGAGAAACCAATTCCAGAATACGTCTCAGGACACCTATCTGACCTATAAAGACTTGAAAGATAAACTTCTTTCAGTAGTCCCTGGATGATGGCTAACATTCATGACAGCAAAACATAAAAAGGAAATACAAAACTATTATATTCCAGGTATCTTTAGAATCTGCAAAGTACTTTACTGTGTACCCTGTGCTGCATGAGACACTCAGAGTCACAAGTGTGCCTGCAGACTAGCAATGACCTGCCCAAGGACCGGAAGCGCAAAGAGCTGGGAGCAGGAAGATAGTGGGAACAGGCAGGGCAAGTGTGAGGAACTCTCTGGACATCCTGTGGAAACAATTCTTTACTGTACTTCTGTCTGCACTGTAACTTTTACTTTCCTGGACTTCCCACACTCCTCTGATTCTGAAGATGGAACAAAAAAGGTTTTAAATTTTTCTTCTCTGCACAGTCCCTCATCATCTAACAGCAGAATCTAACTTTTGGAGGCATGAGAATCAATGCACTGGTAAGAAATTTCTAGCAGGCTGCTATGCATTTAGTAAAACAAATCTCCTCACTGGCAGTAAAACAAATCTGTGTGGTAAGAGGCTCTCCGCCTGGGCTATGCATCAGAATCATCGGATGCTCAGGCCCCATGAGTTAAAATTCAGAAGATCTGAGTGGGCCCAGGTATTTTTAAAAATCAATTTATTTGAGAGAAAGCACAACTGGGGGAAGGGCAGAGAGAGTCCCAAGCAGGCTCCACACTGTTAGCATGGAGCCAAACACAGGGCTCCATTCCATGAACCTTGAAATCATGACCTGGAGGGAAGTCAGAAGCTTAACTGACTGAGCCACCCAGGTGCCCCACCCCTCCCCCAGGCATTTTTTGATACTGAAAGGAGAAAAAAGTATTTCTGGGGAGACATTCAAAGTAGTAATTTTCTTTATCCCTCTTTCCCCTGAGCACTCCTGCCCACAACAGATACTGAATTCTTGGTAACCGGTATGTTAAGTGTTGCTTTGACACCAGCTAAAATCATCCACTTGAGGTATTACTCCTTCCTGTGGGAAGGCTGTTTTTCACCTATTCTAAGAATAACAATAAATTCAAAATATTTTGGCTGCTTTTCATGAAAGTACAATTGAGTTTATTTTTTTTTTTAATTTTTTTTTTAACGTTTATTTTTGAGACAGAGAGAGAGCATGAACGGGGGAGGGGCAGAGAAAGAGGAAGACACAGAATCTGAAGCAGGCTCCAGGCTTCGAGCCATCAGCACAGAGCCCGACGCGGGGCTCGAACTCACGGACTGCAAGATTGTGACCTGAGTTCAAGTCGGACGCTTAACCGACTGAGCCACCCAGGCGCCCCCAATTGAGTTTAGTACAGAGCCAAACACCCATGCACATTATCCTTGAATTTCTCAGTATTTATTCAAGCATGATAACCATTTTCAAGTATATAAATCCTGATTAGAATTTATGCAAATGGGGCGCCTGGGTGGCTCAGTCGGTTGAGCGACTAACTTCAGCTCAGGTCATGATCTCACGGTTCGTGGGTTCGAGTCCCGTGTCAGGCTCTGTGCTGACAGCTCAGAGCCTGGAGCCTGTTTCGGATTCTGTGTCTCCCCCTCTCTCTGTTCCTCCCCTGCTCTCTGTCTCCCAAATATAAATAAACGTTAAAAAAAAAGAATTTAAGCAAATATAGGGGTGCCCAGGTGGCTCAATTGGTTAAGCGGCCGACTTTGGCTCAGGTCACGATCTTACATTCATGAGTTCGAGCCTGCGGCGAGCATAGTTCAGAGCCTGGAGCTTTAGATTCTGTGTCTCTTTCTCTCTGCCCCTCCCCCCCCCCCCCAAAATAAGTAAACCTTAAAAAAAGAAAAAGAATTTAAGAAAATATAGACACTTCCTCTTTTCTTCCTCCTCCTTCCAAAAAAATTTGGAAATCGCCTCATTTATTCATTAGTAAACATCATTGAAATCTACATGATACTACATTTATCCACACTACTACACTTCCATTACAATGACAGTCTCAAATTTTTCCTCACTGAATTTTCTTAAATACACCAATTCTTTCCTTTTTTTAAAAATTTTTTAATGTTTGTTTATTTTTTGAGAGAGAGAGCCAGAGTGTGAGTGGGGGTGCAGAGAGAGAGGGAGACACAGAATCCGAAGCAGGCCCCAGACTCTGAGCTGTCAGCACAGAGCCCAACGCAAGCCCAAACTCATGAACTGTGAGATCATGACCTGAGCCAAAGTCAGACACTTAACTGACTGAGCCACCCAGGCGCCCCTCCTTCCCTTTCTTAAAGCCTGCTTTTTGTTCAGGTAAATGTTCTTACTCAGAGGCCTCCTAAATTGCCTTGGAGCCCAAGTTCAAAGATCCTAACACTCCTCCAGAATCCTCTCCCAGGTTTCTCAAATTTTCCAGAAATAAGTACTTTTGAAAGGAGGAGTGGAGCTTATAAAATACTTGCCAAGTTTTCCAGAAAGAATCATCTGGGGCACTTGTTAAATATACAACTTGGGGTGCTTGGGTGGCTCAGTCGGGTAAGCCTCCAAGCGTCCCGACTCTTGATTTTGGGTCAGGTCATGATCTGGCAGTTCGTGGGTTTGAGCCCCACATGTTTGAGCTCCGTGCTGACAGTGTGGAGCCTGCTTGGGATATTCTCTCTCTCTCAAAATGAATACACACACACACACACACACACACACACCAGGCTTCTTGGGATATTCTCTCTCTCTCAAAATGAATACACACACACACACACACACACACACACACACACACACACACACCAGGCTTCTTGGGATATTCTCTCTCTCTCAAAATGAATACACACACACACACACACACACACACACACACACACACACACACACACACACACACACACACACCAGGCTTCTCCTAGGAGGAAATGATTCAAGTACATAGGTGAAAGACAAGAAATCTGTCTTGAAACAACTGTCCCAGATTCTAGAAGTACATCTTTTCTGATGGTATTCATTCATCACTGCTTCCATACTGACCACCTTCTCATGTGGTCTTTTCGCCCTGCCTGTCATCACTGTGCTCCCTTCCAGGGATGTACCCTCCTTTCACCTATTCAAAAGCACTTCGCTTCCCAACAAATCCAGCCACACTGATTTCTCTTTCTTCTCGATTCCTGACACAATTAGTCATGTGATACAATATTTGGCCTTTTAAGTATACTGTATTCAATAAAACTTGTGGACTGAATGATGTCAATTTATCTTCTTTATTTTTTCTAGGTCAAGTCCAGTGTTGAGACAGTAAGCAAGATTAAATGCTTTGCAAAGGTTCATACGTAAATGTGTTGAATGTGATTCTGGAGCTATGGTTATTAACTCAAACACCCCCAATAGCTCACTATTTAAACTATTAGCACTGAATGCTACAGGAAAATGATACCTTAGTTCTCCCACAAGGAAAGCAATTTATTCTGTAGGAACTTGATAATTACAAGCTTTCCCATTTCTCTCTCATCAACAGCTTACTCACAGAGTTAAGGGACATACTAAATAAAGCCACCTCCTGAAATGAGCTGGTATTTGCTTTTAAAATTGTCCCAAGAAAAAAAGCAACATGTTCCAGGGGTGGCTTACAGTCATTCAGCCAAACTCTTAATTATCTGAGGAGGAGGGATCTGGAAGACAGCACTTATAAACCCACAGATGACTCCCGATTGCATTTCATCCAGTACAGTAACTGTGGCAATTGCTGCTTCTTTATGGGGGTGCTGTCCTTGTGTGAGAAAAGACAGCAAAACACTGAAGTTGTTTCCAAGTTCCCCTTTAAATTCTAATAACCTAGGATGTGATGACTGTACTCGTCTTTCTAGTGACCTCTGATGGGACTGCCAAGGGACCTACGTTAGGAAGGAAACGATTATCAAATGGAGTCAAGGGGTGGGACTCATCACCTACCCCCAAGCCTCGACAAGAGACTCTCTGGAGGGAAGAGTAGCTTTCAGCTACCCGAGGGCTTCTCTTGCCAGATGTCTAAATTTTGGGGCATGGAAGAATAATGGGGAGGTTTATTCTTATTGTTAGCTTGTTAAGTAATGTGGAATCTGTTAAGTAATGTGGAACCAATTCTTTTAATAGGTCTCTAGTAGGATCCATTAGTCTGCCATTTTTAAAAGCACTGAATGCTGGTTCTGGGGCTCTTTGGAAAACATTTTACTGGGGGTTTCTTCTCTCACCCTGCCAGCTGCTTCCATCCTTCATGCTTTTCCCTTTTTGTTCCTGCCTTTTCCCAAATAAAATGATTTAATTTCTTTCAATCTTAACCATGCTTCAAGGCCCAGCTCAAATACCAATTACTTCTTGAAGGCTAAAAAGATCACCTTTGCTGAAAGGGACCTCCCCATCTCTGGCACCCTTGTGTCATGAGCAAACCTCTAACTGTAAGAGAATAAAAGAGAATAAAAAAAATAAAGAGAATAAAAATAAAAAAGAGAATAAAAAGAGAATAAAAGAATTTCATTTCATTCAACAGTTATTTCTTTTTGTAAGTTCTTCTCTCTTATTAGGCAGTAAACTCCATAAAGGCAGACTAAGGCTCACATTCTTTTACTTCCTGTAATAAAGCACCTACAGTGTGTGTAAGGCATTCTGCAAAGACTTCCTGAATGAATGAGTGATCCAGCAATTGAGTAAATGAATGTATTCACATTTCTTCTCTAACAAGTAGCTGAAGCTAAAACTGCATGCAAAAGGAAAACTGCCTAGATTTCTAGTAACTGTCTATGATATCATAAGCATCCTAAAGCCTTTCAGTTTCTTTATTTGTAAAACTAGGGGGTTTCAGAGACTTTTTAAAAAGTTCATTAAATACCTGTATCAAAAGCCTAATGTTCCAAATACTCTAACCTGACCTTTTTTCCTCAGCCAACACCACAGCTATCTGTATCACACAAGCTATCTGTATTCCCAAGATGTAACTATGGACAAACTCTGCCTAAGGGACTTTGAGATCTGAGCTGGTTCTGGAGAAGACACTAACTGGCTTTCTCTTTTACCTCTTCTTCTTCAAACCAAACAACATTCCTCTTGAAAATTTCCAGCAAGAAAAAACACTAACAGTTATTAGGTGGCACCCATCCTAACAGCTATTTTCACACAATGTGCCAAATTCCTACAGAGCTGGGGCAAAAAAAAAAAAAAAGAAAAGAAACCCTGTGAATTTCATGTAATCGACATGTTCATCACACTATAAAAAACAAAAAACCAAAAAAGCTGAATAGGACTGTCAAGTTCACCCTTTGTAAAGAATAATATGGAGTTGAGTCTAAAGTAACCAGTTTAGCATCCTAATTTTAAAGGTACATCTCAGCCTAAACATCTGCTAATAATCTGAGAAGAGTTTAAAGTCTTTTTTTTTTTTTTAATGTTTATTTGTTTTTTGAGAGAGACAGAGTGCAAGTGGGGGATGGGCAGAGAGAGGGAGACAGAATCCCAAGCAGGCTCCTGGCTCCTAGCTGTCAGCAGAGTCCCAAGCAGGGCTCGAACTCAAGAAACAGATCATGCATGACCTGAACTGAAGTCAGAGGCTTAACCTACAGAGCCACCCAGGAACCCCGAAGAGTTTAAAGTCTTGGCTTCAATCACGTTTAGATTTTAGATTATCACTTTCATTAATAAAAGAAAGTCCCATTAAACATATTTTTTCTACTGCTCAGTTCTTAAATCAATCCAAAACTTTCTGAGGAAAATGTATTTATAACCTAGGATGGCTATACAAAGGTCTTAAACAGCAATAACCTAACTTGAGCATGGCCAAGATACACTTTTTAGTGTGATGTAGTAATTGCCAGATTTGAAAGAGAACCTTCATTCTTATTTAAAACAGTATCATTACTTTGTACGTAATTTTTAGCCTCAGCAATGTGTCCTCAGGCAGAAACGGAGGTGGCAAAAAAGGTAAAGTCAGGGTATGTATGTGATGTATCACATTGGCTCTTGACAAACGAAGGCATCGCCTTTACAAGATCTTAACCCAGGTATACAGTACACACAGATTGACCTAAGTAATAAGAGTGGAAGACTCCGGAAAAATCCAAATACGTAAATGTAAAACCAGTCAATGTGTGTTATCATGTAGTCAGCATAACTTTAAAGAAATTCATAACATCTAAATCATGCAAGATCCATGATCAAAAAATACCACTTTCGATGGCTTTTTTTTTTTTTTTTGCACAAAATTTGCTTAATTAGCGCAATAGGAAGTAAAACAGACACAAGTTAATTTGCGGCCTCGGAAGGGGCAGATTTAGCGTTAAGAGCGAGAAATACCAAAGGCACCGCATCCAAGGATCAAACGGGACCCTGAAAGGTGTTCCAGTTCTTACTGGACGCAAACCCCAGGATAGGCAGGGCAAGGGGAAAGCGGAAAACGGGAAGAGTCGTCTGTTCGGGGAGAGGAGGGCCGGCTTCCCGGCCAGAACCCCCACACCCTGGCAGCCCCGGGCTTCCCATTCATTCCGCGCGGTCCCCAGGAGGCGGCCGCGGGTCGGCAGCCGCGGGGTTCTCCGCCCGGTACCGCGCACTCACCTGTTCGGGAACACGACCTCGCGGCGCCCGAGGCCGCTGAGGCCGCCGCCAGGAGCCGGGGGGACGCGGGCCGGGGGGCGGCCGCCGGCGGAGGCGACTGGCGGCGCAGCCCGGGGGTGGGCAGGCGGCGCAGGCCGGACGCGTCCCTCTGCAGCAGGGCGGAGCAGAGCCGCCGCGGGCTCTGATACATGCCGGGCGCCGCCGCCACAACCGCCGAGGCCCCTCGCGCGCGGGAGGAGCGGAGCCTGGCCGAGGCCGAGGCGGGCGAAACGAGCAGACTCTCGGGGACCTTCTGAGCGGATGCTCCCAGGCTCCTAGTCGCCCAGCCCAGGCCTGAGGGCAGTGCTGAGCAGACAAGCCCGGGAGGGAGACGCGGGAGCTACGGCAGCTCAGGGAGCAGCAGCTCGGTCTGCCGCCGGCCGGCGAGAGCTGGAGGGTAACCGGCTAGCGCAGCGCGCTGACAAAGCGGGCGCGACCAAACGGGACCAGGAGGGGGGATCCGTGGGACCGGACTCTGGCGCGACCAGGCTGCGGCTCCCTGACTCGGAATAATAGTATTTTGAAAGGAAGGAGATCTTAAGCTCTTCGTAGGGCGGAGGCTGTAGAAGATCTAAAGTAACAAGTATCTGTTAGAGTGTCTTAAAGGAATGAGCCTCCCCTTCCGCTGGCTGGAGTGGAAGCGCCCACAGGCGGAGGATCCCGAGACAGTTCAGGGCTGTGGCCCTGGGGACACGTGTGTGTGTCCAGGTGGAAGACAGCATCTGTATGTGCGTGTGAGTGTATGTGTGAATACAGCAATGGGCGTTCGCCTCCGGTCCCTTCGGAAGTATATGTTTCGTTAAACGAAATTGAGCGTGTAAAGCACCGACTGTGTGCGAAGGCCATGATGGATAAGACAATGTCCCTTTCTTCAAGGGTGCTCTACTCAGGCAAAGGGGGCAGGAGATGGCAAGAGAAATCAGACTATAAAGCTCTACAAGGTAGATTAAAATCAGTGCCACAAGATCCACAAGCGTGACAATCGAGGTTATAACCGGCTTGGGTGTTCTAGGTTTATTAGAATTGGCATTTGAGTTGGGCCATGACTAGGAGGTCTAGAATTCAACACATGTGGAATTTGGGAGGGGGAGCGGTGGTGATTTATACACGAAGAAAGGAAGTAAGCAGAAAGCCCTGGTTGTATTTGCGGAAACAACTCTTCTTGGTTATGTAGGATGGAAGCTAAGGCAAGAAGACAGATGCTTAGATAGGTTATAGTGTGGATGGCAGAGATTATACCAGACTTAATTTGGTAGAAAATGAGAATGGTTGATGTTTTGTGAGCTAGGCAAAGATATGAATTAGGGTCATGTTTTAATTGGGAGGTCGTGTATTCTTGGCACATGAAAAGGCAGGAGAGGGGCGCCTGTATGGCTTAGTCTGTTGAACATCCCACTCTAGATTTCTGCTCAGGTCATGATCTCATGGTTTGTGGGATGGAGCCTTTCATGGGGCTCTGTGCTGACAGTGTGAGCCTGCTTGGGATTCTCTCTCTCTCCCTCTCTCTGCCCTTCCCCTGCTCGCACTCTCTTTCTCTCTAAAAATAAATAAATAAACATTAAAAAAGAAAAGGCAGGAGAGAGTTGACTAGCTGTAATGAAAGATAATTTAGATCTGCATCTGGTACTAGAAAAGAATGGAAGAAACTTCTCCAATTGGGCCGGAAATGACTAACCAGGAATGAAGTGGGGGGGGAGGGGCGCGTTAAGGGGGAAGAATATCCAAGATTGGATTCCTCTTTGAGTGACTTATGAGCTAGAAATGTTTTCTTGTTGGTTTTCCCATGATTTTGCTGATTCTCCTATCTTACAGAGTTGGAAGCTTTTCATTAGCAAGAATATTCAAAATACTTTTCAGAGGAGGGTTATTTATCTAACACCCAGAAGGTAAGGATGTGTCAGCTGGCACAAGTTGATCACAACTCCAGGAAATAATCTCCTTAGGAAGTCATTAAGCCCTCTTGGTCTCAGTTTCCTTATCTATAAAACATAGAATCATACCTCAGTCATTACATGAAATAAAAGGTGATAACAAAATTAGCCCATAAAAAGTATTCTGCAAATATACAAATATATCAAATTAGAATCTAGGTGATGGGTGTATGGGTGTTCACTTACAATTCTTTTTCTTTTCCATATGTTTGGAAATACTTGTAATAAGTGTTGGGGGAAAGGTGCTTTGAAAAGTTAAAAGTACTGTTTAAATATAAACTGTTATCATTAAAAGGGTTTTAGAGGGCAATTCTATCCTGAGAATGGGTCAGTAGTATTATTTAAGATATATTAAACACTGTGTACTTTAAGAAATCAGAAAAATATAAAACTTACTCATTTCAAAATTTCATTCAGTCAACATTTTGTTGAGTACATATTCTGTGCCAGGCTCTACATTAGGGCACGTACAACAATGAACTGAACAGTCCGTTCACAGTTTAGTGGGTGAGACGTTGTATAAACACAAATATAATTATCCGATAATAAATATAGAATCATGATATGAACGAGGTACCGTGGAAACACAGAGAATTCCTATTTGCCTGGAGAGATCAGGAGAGGCTTTTGGAACAAGGTGACTTCTAAGTAGGAAGGAATGAGGGGTGATATCCACTGAGAACAGCAAGGCAAAGAAGGACGGATGTTCCAGGAACAGCAAGTACCACACTTTGATAAGGCTTGAGTGCAGGGTGCCCAGGAGGGAGTGGCAAGAGATGAGGTGGAAGTTACTGGCAAGAACCAAAGCATGAAGGGTTTCCAGAGGAGTTTGGACTTTATTCTTCAGGATAAAGAACCTGAAGGTTCTGAAGAACCTTTGAAAAAATAAGCAAGACAGTTTGCAGTACAATCAAGGTTGCATTTTTGAAAGATCATTCTGGGTGGCTCAGTCGGTTGACCTGACTTCGGCTCAGGTCACGATCTCGAAATTTGTGAGTTCCAGCCCCACATTGGGCTGTCTTCTGTCAGCGCAGAGCCTGCTTCTGATCCTCTGTCCTCTTTTCTCTGCCCCTGTCCGACTTGTGCTCGCTCTCAAAAACATTTTTAAAAAATTTTTGAAAAGAAAGGTCTTTCTGTCAGCCGTGTGGGAGATGGACTGGAGATCAGGGAAGAGTAAGAACAATGCAGGTAAGGAAGGGTATATGCTGGTTCAGATCTCTGGAGGAGGGGCATAACACACACACACACACACACACACACACACACACACACACACACGTGATTCTGATGCACATCTCTAATCCTCTCTCAATGAATAAAGTGGGGGCAGTGATGGTGGAAAAGAATCATGAAGGAGACAGAAACCATAGGGTTGAGTGACAGATTAAATCTAACGGTCGAAGGAGGGAGGAGAGTACAGAGTCTAGGGATGACTCCTGTGACTGGTGGATAACAGTACCAAATAAGGAAAACAGGTGCAAATGCTGCTCTCAGGGAACACAAAACACCGAGTTAAGGTCAGAACGTATAATTGTGATGTGGCCCGTGGAACCCCCAGGGGGAGTCACTTTGTAGACAAATAAAATGGTGGACCTGGAGTTCATAGTAGGGTCAGGGCCAAACACTTAAGAGCCCAGGAGTTGAAGCCATAGATGGTGAGATCACCCACAGAAAGCCTTTAGAGTGAGATAAGAAAAGCAGTAAGGATGAAATCCCCGTGAAACATGTACCTTTAAGGATTGGTGGAAGGGAAAGAGACTTGAGGCCTGGTCAGAGGAGAACAAGAGATTAGTGTCTTAGAAGCAAGGGGACAAATGGGGCACCTGGGTGCCCCAATGGATTGACTGTCCGAATCTTGATTTCTGCTTGGGTCACGGTCCCATGGTCGTGGGGTTGAGCCTTGGCGGGCTGAGAGTGGAGTCTGTTTAAGATTAGCTTTCTCTATCCTTCTGCCCCTCTCTCCTTCTGCCTCTCGCCTGCTTGTGCACACACTCTCTCTAAAATAATAAAAAATATTATGTATATATATAAAAAAAGGGGGACAGTAAGTTTCTAGAAGGGTGTAGCAGTGATAACTGCTCCCAAGAGATCAAGGTGGGGACTGGATCCTTTGAATTTGAGTTAGAAGGTGGCTCTTTAGCTCATTGTGAATAGTTGCAGGTAGGCATGGTGATGGTGGAAGAAACCAGAGTGCACTGATTACTGGGACTAGAAGGCTGGAGACCGATGAAAAACAATGGAATAAAGCCCCAGGTGAGGCTTTCTTTTTCTTGTAAGATTGGAGCAACCTCAAAATAGAAGTTGAGGAGAAGGAGCCCAATAAACGTAGGAGAAAATGTAGTTTTTCTACTGTTGAGACTTCCTGCTTAGCACCACTGTTTGCCCAGCAGTTCTGCTAGTTCCCCTATTAACGTTAGCGGTCTGGGGCAAAGCTACATAAAAATAGCACACAGACAGGCTGGAGGGCAAGGGAAATCTCTCTCTCTCTCTCTCTCGTTTTTTTTTTTTTTTTTTAAGTAATCTCTATGCCCAACTTGGGGCTCAAGGTCACGACCCTGAGATCAAGAGTTGCATGCTCTACTGACTGAGCCAACTGGGCACCTCTCTCTTCTTATAAGCCTGATGAGGGAGAGTGAGGCAAGCTGAGGGTGAAGTACAAGTTAGTACACATCCCCTCCCCCTGTGGGACATGCATGATATTCCTTGGACACTCCCAGCTACTCCAAAACAGGAAAGGACAAAAAAACCCAAATGGTTAAACTGGTAAGAGTCTCCACAAGTTTACCGGAAAAATGCAATCTCATCATAGCCTGAAGTCCAGGAGCTCCCTACTGTCTTAATATTAATGCCTTGCTAGGGGGAAAAACAACCTTAGCTTGACAATAGCTAGGCCTCCAGTAAGTCTTTAGCATGTGAAAGTCTCTTTGGAAACTCCCTCTTGACTTTTCCTCCCTGGACTCCATAAAACAGTACCCACCCCCCCGCCCCCAACCCCAGTGCAGCTCTTCCTGCCCACAGGTCCTGTCCCCATGTCTTTTTTTTTTTTTTAACGTTTATTTTTTTGGGACAGAGAGAGACAGAGCATGAACGGGGGAGGGTCAGAGAGAGAGGGAGACACAGAATCAGAAACAGGCTCCAGGCTCTGAGCCATCAGCCCAGAGCCTGACGCGGGGCTCGAACTCACGGACCGCGAGATCGTGACCTGGCTGAAGTCGGCCGCTTAACCGACTGCGCCACCCAGGCGCCCCACCCCATGTCTTAATAAAATCACCTTTTTGCACCAATGATGTCTTCAAGAATTCTTTCTTGGCCCTTGGCTTGGGACCCCATGAACCCCCCATCACCCCATAACTTCATCAAGCCTAATAATCCTTTTGGATTAGGGTGCTACCTTTATGACCTCATTTAACCTTTATTGCCTTCCTAAAGGTTCTATCTCCAAATACAGTTGCTTTGGGGGTTAGGGTTTCAACATATGAATTTGGGGAGACACAATTCAGCCCATAGCACTGTCAAAAGCTGGAAACATCAGTTGGTGAGTAGGCAAACAAAATGAAACAAAGTAATAAGGACTCTCAAATTCTATCACTCTAAATTATTCTAATTTTTCATAACTGAATAACTGATATTGTCTTTAGCATATTTAACAATGCAGAAAAACCCCAATTGCTTTCACTAGATTTTTATAGTTAATAAATTCATTCAAAAATCAACGTTAGTCTCCTTTGGAGTTTTCTCATTCATTATATGCTTGTTCTCAGAAGGTAACACTTTTTGCAAGTATCTTTTCCGAGGCTAGCTCATCAGGCATCCTGAGCTAGGAGAAGTGTGTCTTTACATCTCCTACTGGGACTGCAAAGGTATGATTGCTCTGACACCCGTCACCACTGTGGTGCTGAGGCCTTGCTTCCCACAAAATGCGTCCAACCACGGCTGATATGCATTGAGCTCAACAGGGGCACCAAAGCAGTAGGGTTCCTGCAAAATGTAGAACTACTTTGAGGAATGATTGAATTTGACTCGGTAAGTCCCCACTGGCCTTATCAAATTCTCTGAAAACTGCACTGCTGCCTAACCTTCCTTCTCCCTTTCCTCCTTTCCAGCTTTCCCTGTATCCTGCCTCAGAACTTCTGAGGGCAACAGCTCCCTCCACCTCTTCCAGGTCCTTTCTGTTTCCTTCACTGACTTTGCCCTATCTTTTGCATGTATTAAATGCCAGTGCCCAAATATCACCACCACCAACAAGATAAAATTGAATTTATTGCTCCCTGTTGCACAGGAGAATTACCAACTCAAGAGAACTTTGTTGTGTCTCAAAGAAGGAAGGGCAGAGTCTGTTCTTACTGAGATTTTGAAGTTTGGTTTAAGACAGGTCCTTCAATGAGGAGTGACATAATAGTGATTTAGGATTGGTGGAAATAGCAAGAAAAGGATTAGGAGGCTCGGAGTCCCAAGAGTATTGGTAAGAAAAATGTTGATACCTTCTAATAAAGAGTTGATGATCTTTTTTTTTTTTTTAATGTTTATTTATTTTTGAGAGAGACAGAGCACGAGCAAGGGAGGGACAGAGAGAGAGGGAGACACAGAATCTGAAGCAGGCTCCAGGCTCTGAGCTGTCAGCACAGACTTGATGTGCTGGACATGGGGCTTGATGTGCCTGACGTGGGGCTCCCACTCATGAATGGGTGAGATCATGACCTGAGCTGAAGTTGGACGCTTAATCCCAACTGAGCACGCAGGTGCCCCAAGAATTGATGATCTTTCAAACAAATTCCTGGAATGAACAATAAAGTTATTTGCCTGAGGGGCACCTGGGTGACTCAGTCAGTTAAGGGTCCGACTTTGGCTCAGGTCATGATCTCATGGTTTGTGGGTTCGAGTCCTGCATCGGGCTCTGTGCTGATGGCTCAGAGCCTGCAGCCTGCTTTGGATTCTCTCTCTGCCCCTCCCATGTTTGTGCTCTCTCTTTCTCTCTCAAAAATAAATAAACGTTAAAAAAATTTTTTTTTAAAAAGCTATTTGTCTGAGCAGAAGTCTCCTGGAATAGTAAAGTTATGCAAGTGAAGACAATGGAATAGTAAATCAGGTTAATGCAGATGTGGGAGTGGCTGGTTTCAGTTTTGCAGTTAATTACCTCTCGGCATGTGCTTCTTGGAGGACAGACACGGGTACAAGTTTAAAAGCAAATTTCAAAAACCTTGTTTTCTTTGATGCAGTAATGAACACTCCAAACTCTTGTAGTTGTCTATGACCAGAAGTTAATTTTTAATCTCCTTTTCTGCATGGGCTTGAGGAACTCTCAAGATTTCCTCTTTATTCCTGCATTTATAACATCATCCAAAGGTATTTCATGGTCTTTCTGGTGGAAGGTCCGGTCCAATGATGCCATATGAAATTATTATTCCCCGCTTCCTGTCAATGGACCAAATGTTCTTTTTCATGATTAAAATTAAAACATGGCAATCAGCTCAGAATAAAAAGCCCATATTTTATTCTTTAAAAGAGAAGTACATAAAGCAAAAGATTTCTCACTTTTTTTTTTTTTAAGGTCGGCAACTTTTATTATAATTCCTGTATTTCATAGAAACAGGAGTGTAGCAGACAGGGTAATATGAAAAATGTGTTTTAAAACTGCAGGTGTAAGGGCACCTGGGTGGCTCAGTCGGTTAAGGGTCCATCTCTTTGCTTCGGTTCAGGTCATGATCTCACGGTTTGTGGGTTTGAACCCCACGTTGGGCTCCATGCTGACCGTGTGGAACCTGCTTGGGATTCACTCTCCTTCTCCTTCTGCCCTTCCCACCCCCTCAAAAATAAATAAATAAACTTAAGATAAAACTTTGCTCTTACAAAAATAAAATAGAAATGAAACTGCAGGTGCGTACCTGTTGCTCTCTCTCCATCTGGAACAGGCTCTCCCCCACATCAGGCACAGCAGCAGCACCATCAGGTGTCTCCTTGCAGATGCAGCCCTGGGCACACTTGGCACAGCCCATGGGGCAGCAGGAGCAGCAGCTGTCCCCGCAGGGGGTGTGTTTGCACACTTTACATGTACAGGAGCTGGCACAGGTGGAGGAGTCCCCGGTGGAACAGGAGCAGTTGGGGTCCATTTTGAGCCAAGGTGAGGACAGACTTCCAAAGCAGGCGACTCGGGAAGACACTCGATGTCTCATTGTTTTTAAAGAGCATTTATAGTATTACTGAAATCCTCAGGGACCCCTGGGTGGCTCAGTTGGTTGAGGGTCTGACTTCGGCTCAGACCATGATCTCACAGTTTGCTCGTGAGTTCAAGCCCCCCCATCAGGCTTACTGCTTCGGAGCCTGTATCGGATCCTCTGTCCCCTTCCCTCTGCCCCTCCCCTGCTCTCTCTGTCTCAAACATAAATAAACCTTTCAAAACAAAAACAAAAACAAAAAAAAAAAAGAAAAATCTTCAAAGCTTTAGGAAGATGGCAATCAGTATATGTGGTTTATCAGTTAGAAATTGTGTTTAGCTGATAAGAAATCTGAAATAACTGGATTAAAACAAGATAGTGCTTTCTTTTTTCTTATGTAAAATAGCATTTAAGAAGGCAGTCCAGGGTTGGTGTGGTCTATGTTGACCAAGAAAGAATTCACTGACAATATAAGCAAACGGGCATTTATTTGGGCAGTTAAAATTGCAATTCAAGAGACACAGAGTCAGGTGACTTGTGTTCTGAGGAAGACAAAGAAAGGGCAGAGTTATGAAGAAAAAAGGTCATGAATGCAGTTCTCATTTAGGAACTCTGTGCAAAACAGGGATTGAAACTAAGTTAACTGGAATGGTTGGGTTAATATGCAAAAGAGGGATTGAAACTTGTCCTGGAAACTGGAGGGTATTATGCTAAGTGAAATTAATTAGTCAGAGAAAGACAAATATCATATGACTTCACTCATATGAGGACGTTAAGATACAAAACAGATGAACATAAGGGAAGGAAGCAAAAAAATATATAAAAACAGGGAAGGGGACAAACCATACGACTCTTAAATATAGAGAACGAACAGAGGGTTGCTGGAGGGGTTGTGGGAGGGGGGATGGGCTAAATGGGTAAAGGGCTTAAGGAATCTACTCCTGAAATCATTGTTGCACCATACGCTAACTAGGATGTAAATTAAACGATAAATACATTAAAATAAATAATAAATAAAAATAAAAAGTTCATGTCGAAAGAAAGAAAAAGAGAAAGAAAGAAGGAAAGAAAGAAGAAAGAAAGAAGACAGAAGGAAAGAAAGAAAGAAAGAAAGAAAGAAAGAAAGAAAGAAAGAAAGAAAGAAAAGAATGAAACTTGTCCTTGAATGGCGTTGGCTCCTTTGGAAGTGAAAAATATGACTGATTCAGGTATCCTGGCGAGGACGGAGTTAAATCCAGGCTGAGTGTCTGTTGCTGGCAAAAAGTTCAAGGTTTCTTTGATGAGGACCTGCATAAATTCCTCCTCCCTCATGGCCCCCTGACCCCATTTAAACAAAACTTTTAGCTAGGCTTGCTTGTTCTATTTTGAAATCTCATTTTACATCTCCACATCACCAGAGATTCTGATTCCTTCTATCTTTCTGCTCTATCATCCACTGAACAGAGTTTCCATCCTTCAGTTTACCTCATTGTACAAGACAGGGCTGTTGGAACCATCATGTTCACATTGGAGGCAGGAGGCAGAAGGAAAACAACCATGCCAGCTATTTGTTCCCGTTTCAAAGAGGTTTCCTAAAAGTACTTCCAACAGTTTCCATGTATATCTTCCTAGTCATCTGACCACACCCGTCTGCCGGGAGATTAGAAATGTGGTCTTCTAGGGGCACCTGGGTGGCCTCGTTGGTTAAGTGTCTGACTCTTGATCTCGGCTCAGGTCACAATCTCATGGTTGGTAAGTTCAAGCCCTGCACCTCCTGTCTGCTCCCCCCCCACTTGTGCTCTGGCACTCTCTCTCTCTTTCTCTTTGTCAAAATAAACAAACATTAAAAAAAAGAAATGTAGTCTTCTGGATGAGCACATTGCCTTCAAAAAGCAAGAGAACCTGAAATTAGATTGGCAACTAGCAGTTTCTGCTGCATATGAGAACTGAGGAATGCAACTTTTATATTTGAAGTAAGCATGTGATAAACGGTTAAAGCTTAAATTGTGCCATGATAAATAATACCAGAGAATGGGATAAATATAGGAACATATCCACTTGCCAGTGTTGTTAAAAACTTGCTACTGAATCTTGTCACTTCAGTGTTGGAACTGATAATAAGATTAAAAATAGGGATGCCTGGGTGGCTCAGTCAGTGAAGTGTCTGGCTTCAGCTCAGGTCATTATCTCGAGGTTCACGAGTTCGAGTCCCACGTTGGTCTCTGTGCTGACAGCTCAGAGTCTGGAGCCTGTTTTGGATTCTGTGTGTCCCTCTCTCTCTGCCCCTCCCCTGCTCATTCTGTTTCTCTCTCTCAGAAATAAATAAAACATTACAAAAAGATTGAAAATAAAACTTTTCCCTATTTCATTTGTTCTTGAAACAAATACTTAAATGTCTTCCATATATCAGGCACTGTTCTAGACGCTTGAGATATATCAGTAAACCAAGACTCCTGCCCTCGTGGAGCTTATATTCTAGCAGGGGTATATGGACAATGAACAATAAATAAGTAAATACTGTATTTCTTTTTTTTTTTTTTTTTAATTTTTTTTTCAACGTTTATTTATTTTTGGGACAGAGAGAGACAGAGCATGAACGGGGGAGGGGCAGAGAGAGAGGGAGACACAGAATCGGAAACAGGCTCCAGGCTCTGAGCCATCAGCCCAGAGCCCGACGCGGGGCTCGAACTCACGGACCGCGAGATCGTGACCAGGCTGAAGTTGGACGCTTAACCGACTGCGCCACCCAGGCACCCCGTAAATACTGTATTTCAATGATGAAGACTCAACTTAGAAATGTTAGGTCTTAAATATACTAAATCTACCTTAACTATCTCTGTCAAGTGACAAAACTACAACAACTGATTTTTTTAAGAGACTTAAAAAAAAAATTATTTACTTTGAGAGTGAGTGAGCAGGGGAAGGGCACAGGAAGAGGGAGCGAGAGACAGAATCCCAAGCAGTCCCCACACTATCAGCATGGAGCCCATTGCCGGGCTTGAACCCATGAACCTCGAGATCATGACCTGAGCCAAATCCAAGAGTCAGACTCTTAACTGACTGAGCCATCCGGGTGCCCCAAAACTGCAACAATTTAGTAACCAGTTGATGTTCTTTATTCAAGGAAAAACAATCTGTGTATGTCCAGGGAAGTACAGTGCCTCACAAGCTGGGGAGTGCTCTGCCTGAGGAACTTGGGGGCAGGAGCAAGTTTCACAGAGCCTTAGAAAAAGCAACCCAGAAACAGGGCATGATTAGCTAGGAGGTCAGGGATCTCCTTAAAAGGTTAGCAGGTCCTGGCATACCTGGGTGGCTCAGTTGGTTAAGCTTCCACTTTGGCTCAGGTCATGATCTCATGGTTCCTCTACACTGATAGTGAGGAGCCTGCCTGGGATTCTCTGTCTCTAGCCCTCTCTCTCTGCCCCTCCCCAACTCACACTTTCTCCATCTCTCTCTCTCAAAATAAATAAGCTTAAAGGGAAAAAAAAAAAAAAAAAAGAAAGGCTAGCAGGTCCTATTTTCTAGGGTAAGGTAAAGTAGCTATGGCTGATTCGGATGATTATGATTGATGTGTATTTTGGGTTTTCTTGACAGGTGCTTCTGATCTGACTTCAGTTTAGATTTGTGACTTGGACTGGGCCCCTAGGTAACCTCCATTTTGTGGGTCTCCATATAAGAATCAAAATAATTATATCACTTCTCAATATAAACATACATTGGTACAACTTCTTTAAAAAATTTTTTTTAAAAACATTTATTCATTTTTTTGAGTGACAGAGCATGAGCAGAGGAGGGGCAGAGAGAGAGGGAGACACAGAATCCAAAGCAGGCTCCAGGCTCTGGGCTGAAAGCTCAGAGCCCTATGTGGGGCTCGAACTCACGAACTGCGGGATCATGACCTGAGCTGAAGTTGGATGCTTAACCCACTGAGCCACCCAGGTGCCCCAAATTGGTACAACTTCTTGAAAAAAGCTATGAAACGGTCACATCCTTTGATTCATTCATTTTAATTCTTAGGAATCAGAATCGATCCAAAGAAATGATCCTAAATACCAAAAAGCTTTCTGTATAAAGATATTAATCTTTTTCCCATTTACTTCAGATAGGGGAAAACTGGAACCTGTCTGTCTGCCCAGTGATAGGGTAATGGTTAAACATACTATGATACCTCCATTGGCATTAAGTGATGTTTATAAAAACAACTTAATGATGTAGAGAAACGCTTATAATATAGTGTTAATGAAAAAAAAACTGCAGTGCAAAATTATTGGAAGAAAACGTACTGAAATATTAAGAGTGATTATCTTTGAAGGTTGGGCTCCTCCTCCTCCTACGTGGATACATTTTTCTAATTTTCTTGATTGGTCATCTATTTTTTATTAAATTTTTTTTTTTGAAGTTTACTGATTTATTTTGAGAGACAGAGAGCACGAGCTGGGGAGGGACAGAGAGAAAGGGAGAGAGAGAATCCCAAGCAGACTCCCCACTATCAGCATGGAGCCTGATGTAGGGCTTGAACTCATGAACGGTGAGATAGTGACCTGAGCTGAAACCAAGAACCAGACGCTTAACTGACTGAGCCACCCAGGAGCCCCTTGATTGATTATTTACAAAGTAGGTAAAAATAAGAAGTGAACACAGCTACTGGAGACTTGATTTACTGTTCTAGTGTGAGTACTGGGTAACTGACCTCCACAAATGTTAAACTCACATTGTTATGCATATTTGCTTTTCTGTATATACAAAAATCTGCCAGAGGTTTTTCATAATTGGCCCTGCTGATCATCTAAGTAAATTGAAATCATACCAGATTTTGACTATTTGGTGCTGAGGAGAAAAAAACAAAACGAAACAGCAGTTCCACTGATGGAGTCCAAGCTCTTTTAGTGTCACAGGAAGAACTTTCAGAGATCATCCGCACAATCTTTTTTATTCATAACGAGAAGACAGAGATCCATAGGTTTAAGATGTTAATAGCTAAACAGGGATTGGGAGTTAGGTTTACAGATTTTCTAAGAAATCAAACCTCTACAATCCAACCAGAGCCTTGTGATTCAAATCCCCAGTACTGGCTGTTATTTAAAAAAGAAAAGAAAAGACAAGCTCTCTGAGAATGCTGATGGTAAGGAGAAACAGAGTGACTAGTTGTCAACTGGCTATTTGGACAACATCTGCTTGAAAATATAAACAAAGAGGGGCGTTGTTAAGCATCTGACTTCTGCTCTGGTCAGGATTTCACGGTTCGTGAGCTCGAACCCTGCTTCTCTCTCTCTTTCTCTGTGCCCCTTGCTCACTTGCACCCTCCTCTCTCTTAAAAAAAAAAGAAAGAAAATATAAACAAAGAGACTATATAGGTTTTTTTTTTTAACAGCTTTATTGAGATAAATACCATATAGTTCACCTATTAAAAATTTTTTTTAAGTTTAAGTTTTTTAAGTTTTTACTTTTTTAAAAGTTTATTTACTGTGTGTGTGTGTGTGTGTGTGTGTGAGAGAGAGAGAGAGAGAGAGAAAGAGAGAGAGCGCATAAGTGGGGGAGGGTCTGAGCAAAGGAGGTACAGAATCCCAAGCAGGCTTTGCACCATCAGCGCAGGGCCCAATGTGGGGCTTGAAGTGATGAACTGGGAGATCATTTCCTGAGCTGAGATCAAGAGTCTGATGCTTAACCAACTGAGCCCCCCAGGTGCCCCTACCGTACAATGGTTTTTAATACACTTGTAAGATTGTGTAACCATCACAGCAATCAATTGTAAAATATTTTGATAACCCTAAAAAGAAATCCCATAGATACTAGCAGTCACTCTCCATTTCTCTGCAAACTACCCACCCCTGGGCGACCATGAATCTGCTTTCTGTCTCTGCAGATCTTCCAATCGCGGAGGTTTCTTGTAAGTGGAGCCGTGCAGTTCGTGGTCTTTTGTGGCTGGCTTCTTTCATTGGGCATGATGTTTTCAAGATTCATCGGTGTTATAGCATGGATCGCTACCTCATTCCTTGTCCTGGCCGAAAAATAGTCTAAGGTCACACTGTATGTCGTTTACCATTCGTCAGTTGGGGTATTCACGTTTGGGCTATTGTGAAAAATGCTGTTTGAACATTTGTGTACAAGTTTTTGTGTGGACATATGTTTTCCTTTCTCTTGGATATATAACATAAGAGTAGAATGGCCGAGCCATATGGTAACTCTATATTTAGCCTTTTGAGGGACTGTTGGACTGGTTTTCGAAGCAGCTGCACCATTTTACATTCCCACCAACAAGGTAGGAGAGTTTCCATTTTCCCCCTCCTTAGCAAGCACTTGTTATTTTCTATTTGCTTACAGCCATCTACAGTGGGTGTGAATTGATATTTTATTGTGCTTTTGATTTGCATTTCCTTAATTAGTAATGATGTTGGGGGAAATGTTTATTAAGATTATGTGCCCATTTAAGAAAAGTGGATGATTTCTTTTTATTATTGAGTTATAAGAATTATTCTTATATTCTAGATGGAAGGCCTTTATCAGATATATAATCTTCATAAATTTTTTTCCTATTCTGTGGGTTGTCTTGACGGTATTATTTAAAGCACAAAACTTTTGGGGCGCCTGGGTGGCGCAGTCGGTTAAGCGTCCGACTTCAGCCAGGTCACGATCTCGCGGTCCGGGAGTTCGAGCCCCGCGTCAGGCTCTGGGCTGATGGCTTGGAGCCTGGAGCCTGTTTCCGATTCTGTGTCTCCCTCTCTCTCTGCCCCTCCCCCGTTCATGCTCTGTCTCTCTCTGTCCCAAAAATAAAAATAAACGTTGAAAAAAAAAATAAAGCACAAAACTTTTAAATTCTGATTAAGTCAAAAGTATATTTTTATCACTTGTGCTACTGGTTTTGTGTCTAAGAAACCATTGCCTAACCCAAAGTCACAGAGATTTACCTCTACACTTTTTTCCTTTTTTAAAACAGTATTTATTTATTTATTCTGAGAGAGAGAGAGAGAACGAGCAAGGGAGGAGCAGAGAGAGAGAGAGAGAGAGAATCCAAAGCAGGCTGGGTGCTGGTAGCACAGAACCTAATGTGGGGCTTGAACCCACAAAGTGTGAGATCATGACCTGAGCCGAAATCAAGAGTCAGACACGTAACTGACTGAGCCATCCAGGCACCCCCCCTGTACTTTTTTCTAAGACCTTTGTAATTTTAGTTTTTAGACTTGGATCTATGATCTTTTTTTGTTTTTTGTTTGTTTGTTTTCTTTTAGTAATCTCTACCCCCAACTTGGATGGGGCTGGAACTCACAACCCTAAGATCAAGAGTCACATGCTCTTCCAAATAAGTCAGCCAGGTGCCCCTCCATGATCCATTTTGAGTTCATTTTTGTATATGGTGTTAGGTAAGGGTCCAGTTTTGAATCGTCTCAGCACACTTCTCGAAAACCATTTGACCACAAACGTTAGTTAGGGTTTATTTCTGGACTTTCAATTCTATTCCATTAATTTGTGGAATTCAGTCCTTTTCCAGTGCCAGACTGAGTGATTACTGAAGCTTTGTGGTAAGTTTTGAAATTAGAAAGTATGTGAGTTCCTCAACTTTGTTCTTTTTCAAGATCATATTGGCTATTGTTGATTCCTTGACTCTCTTTTTGAATTTTAGGATCAACTTAACAATTTCTGCAAAAAAGCCAGGTGGGATTTTGAGAGGAAATGTGTGAATCTGTAGATCAATTTGGGTAGGATTGGCATTTTAACAATATTAAATCTTCTGATCCATGAACATCGATATCTTTCCACTTATTTAGGTATTCTTTAATTTCTTTCAACAATATTTTGTGGTTTTCAGAGTACAAGGACTATTTGGTTTTGTGGAAACAACAATAGCTTTGCAATCAGTCAGGTCTGGATTTGAATCCCAGTTTTACCACTGAGAAACTGAGTGACATTCGGAAAGTTATATAATTTCATGAAACTATTTTCTTCATCTGAATAATGAGAGCTGCAGTACCTATTCTACAGTTAATGTTAGGGTTAGATGAGATAATCAAAATTCTAGCAATAAAGTCTAGCACATAGTAGGTATTCAACTATATATATATTTAATGTTTATTTATTTCTGAGACAGAGACAGAGCATGAGTGGGGGAGGGGAAGAGAGCGAGGGTGACACAGAATCAGAAGCAGGCTCCAGGCTCTGAGCTGTCAGCACAAAGCCGGAATCAGGGCTCAACCTCACAAACCGTGAGATCCTGACCCCAGCCGAAGTCGGTTGCTCAACTGACTGAGCCACACAGGTGCCCCAGGTATTCAACAATATTAATCCTTTTGGGAACTTCCTCATAGCATTACATTATCTTCCTTCCTTCCTTCCTTCCTTCCTTCCTTCCTTCCTTCCTTCCTTCCTTTTTAAAAGTAGTCTCCATGCCCAACATGGGGCTTAAACTCATGACCCTGAGATTAAGAATCCCATCCTCTACTGACTGAGCCAGCCAGGCACCCCTCATGGTATACTTTCTGATTGATTGATGTCACTGTTTGTTTTTGTGTGTACCTGTATTTATTTATTTATTTAAGTTTATTTATTTTGAGAGACACAAAGATAGCACAAGTAGGGGAGGGGCAGAGAGAGGGAGAGAGGAATCCCAAGCAGGCTCCACACTGTCAGCACAGAGCCTGATGGGGAGGGGGCAGGTGGCTCAAACTCACGAACCATGAGTTCATGACCTGAGCTGAAACCAAGAGTCAGACAGTTAACTGACTGAGCCACCCAGGCATCCCTGTGTGGACCTGTTTTTAAACTGTAAGTTCCCTATGTACTCTATTTTCTGCACCATGGTAGGCAGACCAATTTCCTACCATACTGTTTCCAATTATATTATACTCTGTTGAATAGCCTGCAGTTTTATTCTGTTACTTTCTCTATAGTGTCTAAACATCTCTAACTTTCCAGGTCTCACACTACCCAGTCAGCATTCTTTTCTGGATAGTTTTTTCTATCTAGAAATTGGACCAGAGATTCCATGTTGTGTAATAAAGCAAAGAGAGTTGGGATGCCATCTTGGGCTTTCTGCCACAGACATCTGTTCCTCCATCCCAACAATATGTGCCCAACAAACCAGGTTTGGACAATGCAGACTGCTAGACAATCAAGAACATTCTATCTTTTAGGCTTCAGGTTGCATGATTCTATTATTAAGCAGAACTCCTCTTTACTGATAGCAAAGAAAATATAAACTGTCTCAGTTATACAGACAGTTGACAAGATTAGAAATTTAGAATGTTAAAACCAATAGCCCAAAGCCAATCATTCATAATATAAATAGAGAAAATATTACACTGTACTTATGAATATAAACAGGATAGAATCCTTTTGACTAGAGTTATCAGTCCCTAGCTGATAGAATCCCAAGGCTACCGTGGCAACCAAAATTTATTTAAATCCCCAGGGTCCATCAGTGAAACCTATAACAATAAACAACAACAACAACAACAATAACAATAACAACAACAACAACAAAAACCCTGTAACATATAAATTGGTTTAGTAACCATGTGGGTTCAACTTCCTTGGAGGTGTTTTTGGGGGAATAAGAAACCAATTGGAAAGTTTCTCCATGGATATCTAAGACTAATGCAGTAGGCTTGGAAGGAAGTGTGACTATTTCAGTACAAACTAATGACTTCATGGGGCCTAGATATTGACACAGATCTTCTTTGCAATGGACTCATGTATAATAATAGTCCTCCCACTCAGAGCTCCTAATTACTTTGGCCTACAGTTTGTTCTGAGTCTTGTCCTAACAATATTTTTGCCAACCTAAAACAATCGTCATTATGTTTTTACATACATTTCTCTTTGGCCTCTTTCCCAGTTGAGGAAATGTGTGCCTCAGTCCAGTCCTCATCTACCAAGCTATGTGTCATCAATTCTAAGATATGTGTTTGCTATTTTTTTTTTTCCCTTTTACATTTTACCACCTTGGAATTTGAGACGGTTTTTTAAATTCAATGGAATTCAATATTTACATTCATCAGAGGTGTAATTATAACCAATGTTTTCCTAGATCTTTTTTGAGATCTGCTTTTATTCACCTAAAACTGACTGGGAAGTTTATGATTTTCCTGCCTTATGTTAAATCCTGGTTGGGTGAGTTAGGCCCAACCACTCTAAGCTGTGTCAGAAACAGGGGCATCATAGAGCCAGAGTCTTGGATCCTAAAGGACAGAACTTGTATGACCTTCAGGATGTTCTTAGACATTTTTTCCCCCAATGTCTAAATATTCTGTGTTCCAGTGTAGCAAATGCAATGGCTCCAATCTTTCTTTTTGTTTGGCTTAAATATCACTTACAAGAGACCAAGGTATTAGAAAGTGCAATTTCCCACATCTAAGATTTCAGATGCTCCCTCTTCTCCCTTTTCCCCAACGAATCACCTCAGAAACCTGTATGTTAGCCTTAGGCAAATTTGATGACGTTTTGGAGTGATGGGGGTTCTGGGTTGACAGCCAAGAAAGAATTCTGGAAGATATCTTTGGTGCATAAAAGGTGATTTTATTAAAGCACGGGAACAGGACCTGTGCAGAGAGAGCTGCGATGGCGTCCTGAAGAGTGACTGGTTATGTACTATGGAGTTGGGGGAGATAAAGTCAAGAGGAAGTTTCTTAAAGGGATTTCCATATGCTAAAGAGGATTTACAGATTACTAGAATCCTAGCTATTGTCAAACTAAGGTTGTTTGTCCCCCTAGCAAAGCATTATCATTAAGATAGTAGGAAGTTATTGGAGATTAGGCTATTGAATAGATATTTGTAAACTTATCAAGACTCTATCAGTTTAACCATGTTTTGTTTTTTCCTTTGTTCTTAGGCAGCCAGAAGTGCCTGAGGAAAGTCACATATATCCCACCTTGGTGGGGTGTGTGTGTGGCCTATCATCCTGCTTTATGCTCACTCATCAAACTGACCAAGCTGATTTTTGTTAACATTAGAAAGTCTCTGAGTTACTTGTCCATATAAATTAGAATCCATTTTTCTCATTATAGTCAAACTTTGGTGTATTTTGGTAAGCCGTTTTGTATCTGTGTCTTAAAAAAAGAAATGTTTTTTATGTATACCCTAAATCTCTCTACTCATTTGTGTACCCATCCATCAGAAGTCTGGAACCAATTTGATAGTCCTCCAAATTGTTTTCTTAAACTTCATTAGCTTGTATAATAACTGTAGGGAACAAACACCAAACTTGGTGGCATTCTACTAAAGCTTTATTTAAAACTGAACCACAACATTTAAGCAGACACCATAATAGGATCTCATCAGCCACATGAAGCTCTGCAGTTAAAAGTTCCACCCATGAATGATCCATTTGCGGGAAACTTTGTCTGGAAACTTAGCATCAAAGGAACTGTGAGAAATAAGCCCATTGACCCAATCAAAGAAGGGATGTGGAGACGGGAGCACAGTGAAGGGAGCTTTAATCAACTGTCTTGCAAAAGTGGGTGTCTCAGTGGACAGGCACACCCAAGGCAGTTATAGCAGGCAACTTATCTCCTGGCATGCAGGTCCTTCCCCTGGTTCCTCATTGGCTGACTCCTAGAGAAGTTACAGCCTTTCCCGGATGTCGCCAATGCCCATGTAAGGCAAAAAGTATTCTGAATGGAACAAAATGTACATTCCTTGAGGTGATGCACACTCTCAGTCCTTCCTTTGTTCTTTGGCACATGCTTATTGCAAAGCCCGAGAAAATAACCTCATGAAACAGAGAGGGGAAGAAGAACCAGGAAGTGAAGTGTCTGAAAAGTTAGGACTCCATTATGGGGGTGGGGTGGTTTGTACATATTTCTAGTAGGTTGTAAACCTACTGTTAACTGGATAGCACAGCTTTTATTTAGCATTTCTGAAAATGAATCATCTCTTTTACTTCTCACAGGAACTGCTAGGCTGTAAATGTAATCATGAGTTAAAATTGTGTGTCTTCAGGGTCACAAGGCCTTATTTGTCAGGATTGAGACCCTTCCTGGGGTGCCTGGGTGGCTCGGTCATTAAGCATCAGACTTCGGCTCAGGTCATGATCTCAGGGTTTGTGAGTTCCAGCCCCACCTTGGGTTCTCTGCTGTCAGCACAGAGCCCACTTCAGATCCTCTGTCCCCCTATCTCTCTCTGCCCCTCCCCAGCTGTGCTCTCTCTCAAAAAAAAAAAATAAACATTAAAAAAAAAAAAAGAATCAAGTCCCTTCTTTGCAAATCAGCAGATATTCTTTTTTTATCATTTCATTTCATTTTATTTTATTATTTATTTATTAATTTACATCCAAGTTAGTTAGCATATAGTGCAATAATGATTTTAGGAGTGGATCCAGTGGTTCATCCCCTATGTATAATACTCAGTGCCCATCCCAACAAGTTTCCTCCTTAATACCCCTTACCCATTTAGCCCATCCCCCCACCCACAACCCCTCCAGCAACCCTCAGTTTGTTTTCTATATTTAAGAGTCTCTTATGTTTTGTTCCCCTCTGGGTTTTTATATCATTTTTGCTTCCCTTCCCTTATGTCCATCTGTTTTTTATCTTATATTCCACATGAGTGAGGTCATATGATGCTTGTCTTTTTCTGAATGACTAATTTCGCTTAGCATAATACACTCTAGTTCCATCCATGTAGTTGCAAATGGCAAGATTTCATTCTTTTTGATCGCTGAGTAATACTCCATTGTATATATATACCACATCTTCTTTCTCCGTTCATCTGTTGATGGACACTTGGGCCCTTTCCATACTTTGGCTATTCTCGATAGTGTTCAGCAGATATTCTTAAACCTGTGTGAAATGACTGGGAAATTATATTTTGTAGCAATAATATGGTTACATAGGGCCCCTATCCAAATGGGATCACCAGTCATTTTCCAGCTTTTAAAAGCATCAAAACATTTCTATTAAAAGTCAGTTAAAAAAAAATCAATTGGAGTGTTAAAAAACAAAATTGAATCAAGCTAATTTTGAAGATCTAATTGGCTTTTTTTTTTTTTTTTTTAAGTAGGCTCCATGCCCAGAGTGAAGCCTAATGTGGGGCTTGAGCTCATGACCCTGAAATCAAGGCCTGAGCTGAGATCAAGAGTCTGACTGCTTAACAGACTGAGCCACCCAGGCACTCCTGGCACTATTAAATGATTAATGAATTGGGCAGCATCTCATCAAGTAGAGGAGAGCTCCAGAGTTGTACAAAATAGAAGGTTTTAATAGGAAGGAGGGTGGGGCAAGAAAGTTATTAGCAAAAGAAAAGAAAGGCTTGTTTCAGGCAAGGTCACCTAACTTCCCTTATGGGGAGGGCAAGAGGTCTTATTATGCAGATGACCTCATCTTCCTTTGGGGGCTAGAGATGGGCAGTGGGACAGATTACCTTATTTGCTCATGGGAAAATTCCTGACTCACCCAATTAAGACTTACATTTCTGGGGGAGGTTGAAACTGTAATTAGGTTAGGTATTAAGCCCTGGTTTGGTGACTTGGCCAGGCCCAAGTGATACCATTTGGGGTCTTTAGTTTTCTTTTTCACAGCAGCCCATAAAAATCAATACTACGTAAGACATGAGTACTATTGGGATATAGAGGCTACAGGTTCACAGTACAGTAAACTCTGCAATTGATAAGTTCAGAAAACAGTAAATAGAGTCAACATATAACACCAAGCTGGAGAGCACAGTGAAAACAGTGCAGGGCAGTGAGGGGCTTCTTAATCTTGGCTAATCTTGGCCAGTCCACAGGGACTGACCCATTGTAAAATTTCTTCCAAGTCTTTTGTTTCATCATAAAAATAAGGGCAAATTTTGCCTTCTGCACCATAACGTATCTATATTTGTTTCGAATAAATTTGTTTTATTCCTAAACCCTGGAGTAAAAGGTGTCTTACATGAATGTGCTATGTGTATTGTGTGGCTTCAGAGAACCTGGCCTATTGCTGAGCACCAAACTCTTGTGCTGAGAGTGAGCCGGGCTAGAAGTGGGTGTTGAGAAGTCCACCAGCTTTGAAAGGAGATAGAGCTGAGGTGAAATTCCAGCTGCGTGATTTTGGGCAAGTTATTTAACCAGTCTGAGCTTCAGTTTCATCAACTATAAAATGGTTTTAGTAATGCCTATCTTAAGATGGCTATTCATTTTCCCCTTCCTTTTGAGCAACAGCATCCTGAGTTTTAGCAGGACCCGGTACCTCGAGGTAAAAGACTACATTTTCTAGACTGTTTTGCAAAAAGGTGGAGCCATACGACTAAATTTGGGTTAACAAGGAGTGGAAGTGTGAGAAGTAAGTGAGATGATTCATTTTCAGAAATACCAAATAAAAGCTGTGCTGTCTAGTTAATAGGCTTACATCCTATGGAAATATGTACAACCCCCCTCCCCCCGCCAATGAAGTCCCAAACCCCTAGATACTTCACTTCCTCGTTCTTTCTTCTCTCCATTTCGTGGGCTTATTTTTTGCGAGCTTTGCCATGAGCATGTACTAAAGAACTGAAGTCTTTGGGTCACCTCAAGGAATGTCTTTTTGGCCTTACATGGGCACGGGCAGCTTCCCAGGTAAGGCTGTAACCTCTGTAGTACTCAGCCAATGAGGAATCAGGGGAGGGACTTCATGCTAGGAGATAAATTGCCTGCTGTAACTGCCAGGAGAGTGCCTGTCCATCAGACACCTGCTCTTGCAAGAACGTTGATTAAAGCCTTGCTTCACTGTGCTATGAGTCTCTGCCTCCCTCTGTTGATTGTATCAGTGGGCTTATTTCTCAAAGAAGGAAGTGTTATATGGTACTTCTGAGAATTCTCCATGACGTTTGCTGGGATGTGGGTGTGATGACTGGAAGTCTGGAAGCCATTATGAACCATGAGAATAAGGGTAACACTTCATAGAAGGTGAAACGTGACTGGAAGGAGCCTGGGTCCTGGAGCATCTGGGAGCATGTGACCTGGAGCAAACTCCCTCAGGCGTAAAGTTCCTCTTGAGAATGTAACAGAAACCACCTACTCCCCCTCAGGTTTCCCTCAGGAATTTGACAAAAGACCTGACTAAAAAAAAGCAGTAGACCATAAAATGTATGACCTGCAAGGAACATAAGGCCATAGACCACCCCTCATACAGTAGAAATGAGCCAATTGAGAAAGAATGACCAGGCCTTTAGAGTTACCTAGCCAGTAAGGGTAGAACCTGAGAAGGAACAGGATGGAGGGGGAGGGAGCCAACCAAACCCCTGTAAAACAGATTCTCTTGTCTATAGTTGGGGGGTATTCACTTTCAAATGCCCCCTCTCTGCAAAGAGAGCTTTCATACTATTCTTTCTGACCTTATACTCTAATAAACTTTTGCCTGCTGCTCATTTTATTCTGTGTCCACCTCTTCATTCTTCGAAGAGGCAAGACAACGAACCCTGGTACTGAGGTAAAAAATCCTGCAACAATAGTGTATGTACAAGGAACCCACACAGACCTGGAAATTCCAGAGACAGTCAAGCAAAATGAAGGATATAGGTCATCCTGAACTAAGGAAAAGGGAGTAGAGGTCTGGGACGTCAAAGGGAAGAAATACAATCTTCAGGAAGATGAAAAAGGAGAAATGTTTGGTAAACAAAAGTTTGCTGGGCCACTCAAAGACAATGGGGCACAGAGGACTTTGATCAAACAAGGTTCCTCCATATTCACCATACACCTAGTTCGTATCCTACTGTAGTTATCTATGGTGACAGGTCTCTTCCTCGAGCAAGTTCCATAAATTATTTTAGACAGTTGTGGAGAAAGTAGGTCCATCTTGGGATGGTCTGCTATTGACCCCTACAAAGGCAATATAGTAAAAAATCAGCCTCGGGGCACCTGGGTAACTCAGTTGTTTAAGCATCCGACGACTCTTGATTTCGGTTCCAGTCATAATCTAATGGTTTGTGAGTTCGAGCCCAGTGTCGGGCTCTGTGCTGACAGTGCACAGCTTGCTTGGGATTCTCTCTCTCTGCCTTTTCCCTGATCTCTCTCTCTCTTTCTCTCTCAAAAATAAATAAAATAAGGGAGGGGGGATGGGCTAAATGGTAAGGGGCATTAAGGAATTTACTCCTGAAATCATTGTTGCACTGTATGCTAACCAACTTGGATGTAAGTTAAAAAAATGAATAAATTGAAAAAAAAAGAAAAAATAAATAAAATAAAATAAATAAACATTAAAAAAATTAGCCCCTTTTCATCCATTGTCCCCTCACTCACATGTGTGGCTCCTCTCCCCAGAGACCATCCCTGTTACTGGTGTCCTGTGTTTCCTTCCAGATATTCCACACATAGACAAGCCACACATGTATACATTACTCTGTGCCTTGCTTGTTTTTTACTTTATGTATCTTGGAAATCGTTTTTGTAGCTTACCCTAATGCTATTTCTTCCATCCTGCTTTCTTGATCTATGATTATTGTTTCTTGACTGCACTATCTTAGAAGTACCCAGAATGACCTGTACCAATGACAAATATTAGTTAATACTACCAAACGCCTGTCCCATTTTTAAATTAATGAGCTGGCATTGCAGCTTATAGTGGATCTCTCGTGTGTTTGATTCTCCTCAAATTGTCATCTTTCCTCCAGATAATAGCATTATCAAGGATCATTTCATCCAATTCTGTAACCTGGCAATTACCCTTACCAGATTGGTAAATAAAAATGCAAGTGCTCAATTAAATCTGAGTTTCAGATAAATTAAAAATACTTTTTTTTAGCATAAGTATGTCTCGTGTAATATTTGGGAATACTTACACCGCAAAATTATTTAGTTTTTCCCTTTGAAATTCAAATTTAACCAGGCATTTTCTCTTTTATCTGGCAGCCCTACTTTCTCAGAATCTCTCAAAGTAGCACAGACTGCCATTCTAGCTCCAGAATACTCTCTCTCTTTCTCCCATTTTGCTTTCCAGCTTTACAACATTTCTCAGTCTCCCTTGGAGTTAGATAGAGCCAGGTGACTACGTTTTCTAAAGGAATATAAGCAGGGCATGATACATGCTACTTCTAAGCCTGATCTATAAAATATCCCACGCACATTCCTTTATCTTCTTTCTTTCTTCCTCTCAGGAGCTAAATTGGCCTTTCCAGTGATGGCCAGAGTGGCTTGGGAAGCAATGTATTAAAGATGGTTGAGACTCAGTCAGCCTGGGTCCCTGAATGACTATGTGAACCAGAGCCCTCACCAACTTGGGATCTCTGCCCCTGAATATTATTTGGAAAAAAAAAAAAAAAAGTTTGGTTTTGAACCACTAAGTTTTAAAATCCATTTGTTAGTGCAGTTTGCCTTACCCTAACACATGCAAATATTTTAACCATTTTTCTCAAATCTAACAAGGCCTTCTACTCTGTTGTGTGCTGGGCTGGCTTGCACTGACTCATAAGGGCCAATTGTGAGCACCTCTTTTGTTTCTTACTGTTTATTTTAAGTTTACTTATTTTGAAAGAGGGAGAGGGAACACATGCACGCGTGCGTGGGATGGGGGGAGAGGCAGAGAGACAGGGAGAGATAGCATTCCAAACAGGCCTCCATGCCTCCAGAGGAGCCTGACGCGGGGCTCGATCTCAAGAACCTCAAGCTCATGACCTGAGCCGAAATCAAGAGTCAGACAGATGTTAAACCGACCGAGCCACCCAGGCACCCCGTGAGCATCTCTTTTCAAACCCTGTTCAGTAACATCACATTGGTAGCTTGAAAATAGCCATGGTGGGAATATTTATCCTGGGAAATAGGCAGATGTTACAAAATCAGGTCTTCCCCCACTCCCAGCTGTTTGTTAAACATTTACCACACACCACTGCCCTTACTTCACTGTATTTCACTAGTTCAGGCACTTAACAGCTTATACTTGGCATATTTCATTACCTCCTGAACGGTTTCCTTGCCTTTGTATTTACCTAAAAATCCCTTTTATATTTCCTTGATGACTTCCGGATTAGTTCGAATTCTTTAAACTTCTCACAGTCCAGTGTCTTCAAAATTTGCCTCCATTTTTAAGTGTGCAGTTCTGAGTTTTGACAAATGTATACACTTCTGTAATCACCAACACAATAAAGATGAGAACATTACTAATCCCCTGAAAAGTTCCCTTGTGCTCCTTCCTAGTAAAGCCTTACTCCCAAATCCTGACCTCAGGCAACCACTGATCTCTTGTATATTGTTATATTTTCAGTTTGCTTTTTCTAGAGTTTTATATAAATGAAATATACACTATATATTCTTCAGCATACTGCTTTTGTGATTCATCCATGTTGTTGTGGGTGTCTCTTTTTAAAGAAATTTTTTAAAGTATTTATATTGAGAGAGAATGAGCATGAGTTGCAGAGAGGGAGACAGAGAGAATTCCAAGGGGTCTCTGTGCCATCAACATAGAGCCCGATGTGAGGCTCAAACTCACCAACCATGAGACCATGACCTGAGCCAAAATCAAGAGTTGGACGCTTAACCAACCGAGCCACCCAGGTGCCCCAACTCTTTTTTTTTAATGTTTATTTATTTTTGAGAGAGAGAGAGAGAGAGAGAGAGAGAGAGAGAGCGCACGAGTAGGGAAGGGGCAGAGACAGAGAGGGAAGCACAAAATCCGAAGCAGGTTCCACGTTCTGAGATGTCAGTGCAGAGCCCGATGTGGGGCTCAAACTCAGGAACTGTGAGATCATGACCTGAGCTGAAGTTGGATGCTTAATCAACTGAGCCACCCAGGTGCCCCCTCTCTTTCTCTCTCTTTTTCTTAATGTTTATTTTTTTTATTTTTGAGAGACAAAGAGAGAGAAAGAGAGAGAGAGAGCACAAGTAGGGGAGGGGCAGAGAGAGAGAATCTGAATCTGAAGCAGGCTCCAAGGTATGAGCTGTTTGTTAGGGTCTGATGCAGGGCTCGAACCCACAAATTGTAAGATCATGACCTGAACTGAAGTCAGCCACTTAACTTGCTGAGCCACTCAGGTGCCCTGTTGTGTGTCTCTTTAGTTCCCCTCATGTTATTACTGGAAAGTATTCCATATATACTACAGTTTGTTTATTCACTCACCTGTTATTGGACATTTGAATTGTGTCCAGCTTTGGCTTTTAAGAATAAAGTCCTTTTGGAGCTCCTGGATGGCTCAGTTGGTTAAGTGTCCAACTCTTGGTTTCAGCTCAGGTCATGATCTCATGGTTTGTGAGTTTGATCCCTGCATCAGGCTCTGTACTGGTAGCTTGGAGCCTGCTTGGAATTCTCTCTCTCTCCCCCCCTCTCTCTGCCTCTCCCCCGCTCACATTATATCTGTCTCTCTCAAACAAACTTAAAAAAAAAAAAAAAAAAGAACCAAGTCCTTTGGACATTCATGTGCTAGTCTTTGTGTGAACTTGGATAAATGCCTAGGAGTATAGTTGCTGGATTGTGTGGTAAATGTACATTCATAAAAAAGATAAATTATTTTTCAAGTGGCTCTTACCCAGGAAGACAATCTCATTCTGAGAAGATAAATTAGAGGTTTGTTTTTAAAGTAAGGTTATTTTCTCTTTTTATGGTAATACATATATACAACCTCCCTTTAAGACATTTAATCATTCAAACAACAGAAGAACAGCCTCACTTGTGACTCCTCCTTCCCTTCCAGATAACTTTTTTTTTTTTAGTTTTTATTTATTTATTTTGAGAGAGAGTGAAAGCACAAGTTGGGGGAGGGGCAGAGAGAGAGAGAGAGAGAGAGAGGGAGGGAGGGAGGGGCAGCAAGAGAAACGGGGAGCGAGGATCCCAAGCAGGCTCCGCACTGTGAGCGCAGAGCCAGAAGTGGGGCTCCATCCCACAAACCTATGAGGTCATGACCCGAGCAGAAACCGAGTTGGATGTTTAAGTGGCTGAGCCACCCAGGTGTCCCTCTCCCAGGTAACTCTTACTCAGTTTCCTTGGAAGGAGCCTGCCCAAGGCACCTGGGCATCTGCCCAAGTGCCTGGGCCAGCAGGACAGAAGGAACAGGAGGTGCCTCAGCAGCACTGAGCAATTGGGTCCCTTTCTCAGTGGCTCCTGGGCTTGCTAGCTATGAAAGGATTACTTTTCACTTTTGCAGAATAATTATAAAGAAGGACTTGTTATTAAGAAACAGGTATGCTTTTCCCAAGAATACACAGTGTTTGAGAAACATAGGCAGATTCTTTCTTCTGGTGCTCATTTTTTAAGACACCATTTGAGCCACAGCCCTCTAGGTACTTCTTAAAAAGAAGTTTAAGTTTCTTTGTGAGTGTGCACGTGTTCCAGCACATTTTATTTACAAAAATAGGCAGCAGGCCAGATTGGGCCCAAGGACTGTAATTTGCCAACCACTCTCCTCCATGACCACTGAGTAGATGACGTGGCTGCCTGGGGGACTATGGTCCGTTCTGCTCCTCCGTGACATGGAAACCTCTAAGGTCTGGTGCTATGCTGAGTTGTACGTGTGTGCAGCACAGGATACTGCGTATGGGAGTTTCTGACCAAGTGATGGCCGCAGAGGCCACCATGTAAGGGCCCCACCGGGACAGGTTGAGCCTCCTTCTTCATAAGAAACTGGTTGATTTCAGATCAGGCCCAGCCCTCCCACCCGCATACACACATGGGCCCTGGGTGGGTACTGTCCTCACTGGGCACCTAAGAGCCCTTGTGCCGGGACCTGCCCACCAGCCCCTCTCTGGTGATGGCCTGGTTGTAGCTCTTCTGGGAGTCCAGCGCTTCTTCCACCCCCACCTCCAGGTTGTCTTGGGTGATGAAATGTTTTTGCCTCCTCCTGCAGCTGCAGCACTTCCTGCTCCTTGAGCTGCACGGGCTGCCTTCTGCTGCACCTGCCGCTGCTTCTGCTCAGGCCCCTCCTGCCGCAGCCTCGCCAATCGCTCAGCCCGAGCAGCAGCTGGTTCTCCGCCTGGTTCCAGGCCCTCAGGTCGCGGTGCTCAGCGGTATCCCGCAGCACCTTGCGCTCTGCCGGGACCGCGCCCGGGCCTCGTGCACCTTCTTCTGCATCTCGGAAGCGAAGCGAACTCCAGCCCGGGCGGAGACGCGCGCAGAGTCGGCGCCCTCTGGGCGCGCCCGCTTCGACACACCACCCACGGGGCCGACGGCAGCCTCTTCCCTGTCACACACACCTGAGGGCGCGCACCGTCTGGCGGGACTCAACGGGATCCACCACGGGCGGGTCGCCACGCACCCCCTTGCACTTGGCCGGCGGGTCCTGGCGGGTCTTGTGGCCGCGCATGGGCAGCAGTAGCGGGGCTCGGAGGCCCGCATAGGGGCCCCGCACCCAGGCCTCCAAGAAGCTTACGTTTTGTAACATGTCTGTGCTCCAGTCATGTCTTCCCGAAGATACACCCTAAGTGGAGATGTAGCAAGCACCTGATCTTTTCTTAAGCTTTTTTTTTTTTTTTTTTAATGTTTGTTCTTGAGAGAAGGGGAGAGACAGAGCATGAGCAGGGGAGGGGCAGAGCGAGAGAGCGACACAGAATCCGAAGCAGGCTCCAGGCTCTGAGCTGTCGGCACAGAGCCCGATGGGGGGCTTGAACCCAGCAGCTGCGAGATCATGACCTGAGCTGAAGTCAGATGCTTAACCGACGAAGCCACCCAGGCGCCCCAAGCACCTGATCTTTTCAACACCTGGAAGATGTGGGTACTAGCCATTGGGCGTTCTCTTTTCAAACGGTAAATTTATCCCAATTTTATCTATTTTGGGGATGGGACCGAGACACTTTCTTAACTGTAATTCTTAGCACATTGAGTATTTGCCTTTCTCTCTGAGAAGAAACTTCAGACTGTAAATTCTTGGTTTGCATGTTACTTCTTTCCCTACAACGTGGTATGCTTAGTTTCATGGCCACTATGATTTGGCGCAAAGGGTATAGGGATTTTTAAGCACTCATTCATTTGTCTACCCAACACACACTTTTACTGAGCATCCCTTACTGCAGGCAGTGCTAGGTGCTGGGTGCACAACAGTGAGTGAACAAGACAGACAACAGAGCCTTATGAAGTTTACATTCTAGTTCAGGGAAAAGACACAGATTAATAGGTCAGCGAAATCAATGGGACAATTACACAGTGTGGTCAATGCTATGAAGAAGGTAAGACCATGTGATAGAAAGTAACATTTGATTTGAGACTGAAGGATGACAATGAGCCCCCATGCGGGAAGAGCTGGGGCAGGGAACTGCCAGGGTAATGAATGGCCTTGGGGTGGGAAAATCAATGACTTTGAGGGACAGAAGGAGCCAGTGTGATGAGAGCCACATCACAACTGTCGAATAAAGAATTTCGATATTATTCTAAGCAATAGAAAGCCATTGGAGGCTAAGCAACAAAGAAACAATATCTGATTGATGTTCTTAAATATAAAACACATTTAAAAACATAGCATATAAAACACAAAACATCTGGCTGGGTGGAGAAGGTGTTGTAAGGGGATGTAGTATCAATGGAATCAGATTCTGTTGTTTCCCTAGTGGCTTCCTAGCTGAAGGCAGCACCTTTTATGCAAACAGCAGGAGCAGGAAACTCCACTTTCTTTCTTTTTCTCTTTTCTTTTCTTTTCTTTTCTTTTCTTTTCTTTTCTTTTCTTTTCTTTTCTTCTCTTTTCTTTTCTCTTCTCTTTTCTTTCTTTTCTTTCTCTCTTTCTTTCTTTCTTTTCTCTCTCTCTTTCTTTCTTTCTTTCTTTCTTTCTTTCTTTCTTTCTTTCTTTCTTTCTTTCTTTGTAAATTTACATCCAAATTAGTTAGCATATAGTGCAACAATGATTTCAGGAGTAGATTCCTTAATGCCCCTCACCCATTTAGCCCATCCCCCCTCCCACAACCCCTCCAGCAACCCTCTGTTTGTTCTCCATATTTAAGAGTCTCTTCTGTTTTGTCCCCCACACTGTTTTTATATTATGTTTGCTTCCCTTCCCTTATATTCATCTGTTTTGTATCTTAAAGTCTTCATATGAGTGAAGTCATATGATAATTGTCTTTCTCTAATTTTGCTTAGCATAATACCCTCTAGTTCCATTCACATAGTTGCAAACAGCAAGATTTCATTTTTTTTTTTTGATTGCTGAGTAATACTCCATTGTATATATATATACCACATCTTCTTTATCCATTCGTCATCGATGGACATTTGGGCTCTTTCCATACTTTGGCTATTATTGATAGTGCTGCTATAAACATGGGGGTGCATGTGTCCCTTCAAAACAGCACACCCGTATCCCTTGGATAAATGCCTAGTAGTGCAATTGATGGGTCGTAGGGTAGTTCTATTTTTAGTTTTTTGAGGAACCTCCATGCTGTTTTCCAGAATGGCTGCACCAGCTTGCATTCCCACCAACAATGCAAAAGAGATCCTCTTTCTCTGCATCCTCGCCAACATTTGTTGTTGCCTGAGTTGCTAATGTTAGCCATTCTGGCAGGTGTAAGGTGGTATCTCATTGTGGTTTTGATTTGTATTTCCCTGATGATGAGTGATGTTGAGCATTTTTTCATGTGTCAGTTGGCCATCTAGATGTCTTTTTGGGAGAAGTGTCTATTCATGTCTTTTGCCCATTTCTCCACTGGGTTATTTGTTTTTTGGGTGTTGAGTTTGATAAGTTCTTTATAGATTTTGGGTACTAACCCTTTATCTGATATGTCATTTGTAAATATCTTCTCCCATTCCGTTGGTTGCCTTTTAGTTTTGCTGATTGTTTCCTTCGCTGTGCAGAAGCTTTTTATTTTGATAAGGTTTCAGTAGTTCATTTCTGCTTTTGTTTCCCTTGCCTCTGCATACTTTGGCTATTGTTGATAGTGCTGCTATAAACATGGGGGTGCATGTGCCCCTTCGAAACAGCACACCTGTATTCCTTGGATAAATACCTAGTAGTGCAATTGCTGGGTTGTAGGGTAGTTCTATTTTCAGTTTTTTGAGGAACCTCCATACTGTTTTCCAGATTGGCTGCACCAGTTTGCGTTCCCACCAGCAGTGCAAAAGAGATCCTCTTTCTCTGCATCCTTGCCAACATCTGTTTTTGCCTGAGTTGTTCATGTTAGCCATTCTGACAGGTGTAAGGTGGTATCTCGTTGTGGTTTTGGTTTGTATTTCCCTGATGATGAGTGATGTTGAGCATTTTTTCATGTGTCAGTTGGCCATCTGGATGTCTTCTTTGAAGAAGTATCTATTTATGTCTTTTGCTCATATCTTCACTGGGTTATTTGTTTTTTGGGTGTTGAGTTTGATAAGTTCTTTATAGATTTTGGATACTAAGCCTTTGTCTGATATGTCATTTGCAAATATGTTATCCCATTCCGTTGGTTGCCTTCTAGTTTTGCTGATTGTTTCCCTTGCTGTGCAGAAGCTTTTTATTTTGATGAGGTCCCAGTAGTTCATTTTTGCTTTTGTTTCCCTTGCCTCTGGAAACGTGTTGAGTAAGAAGTTGCTGCGGCCAAGCTCAAAGAGGTTTTTGCCTGCTTTCTCCTCAAGGATTTTGGTGCTTCCTGTCTTAACATTTAGGTCTTTCATCCATTTAAGTTTATTTTTGTGTATGGGGTAAGAAAGTGGTCCAGGTTCATTTTTCTGCATGTCGCTGTCCAGCTTTCCCAGCACCACTTGCAGAAGAGACTGTGCTTATTCCATTGGATATTCTTTCCTGCTCTGTCAAAGATTAGTTGGCCATACGTATGTGGGTCCATTTCTGGGTTCTCTATTCTGTTCCATTGATCTGTTTTGTGCCAGTACCATACTGTCTTGATGATTACAGCTGTGTAATACAGCTTGAAGTCTGGAATTGTGATGCCTCCAGCTTTGGTTTTCTTTTTCAGGATTGCTTTGGCTATTCAGGGTCTTTTATGGTTCCATACAAATTTTAGGATTGTTTTTTTCTAGCTCTGTGAGGAATGCTAGTGTTATTTTGATAGGGATTGCTAGAAACTCTCCACTTTCAATTCCCCTCTTCATAACCACAGGAGTCTTTTCTTTCTGGATCCCAGCATTATGGAAAAGCCCCGTGTATGTGTGAGGAGAGCGGAGAGGTGATAGGAAGACTCGGGCTTCAGGGCTCCAAGGGCTGGGAGAGGTCTTACCTCCTTCTCCAGACTTTTCTAGACTTTGACCGTGGTTTACTGGGCTAATGGGAAGTGCCAGTTAATGGGTGATGACTTAATGATCCGGCCACAGGACCTGTGTCACAAGAACTGAGGAACTATCAGTTCATGGTATCAGTCCATGAAAATGACAGAGAATAGTGAAATATGAGCAAAATACCAGATGAAATTACCAAAAAAAAAAAAAAAAATCAGCAAGTAGCAGGAAGAAGACCTCTAAGTCTTCTGAACCAGAAAAGAACCATAAACGGAACTTAAAAAGCCTTGTCATCCCAAAAGTTTGATATAGAATAACTGTCTTCTCTGGAGTAAATTTGCAGCAGTATCAGCAGTCTTTAGGACGAGAATATAATTTATTTATGTTTCTCTAATGTGCCCTCGACTTCCTGTCCAATTTATTCATGACAAGACTTTCTATTTTATAAACCTCAAAATAAAGATAGATTTAATCTTTTAAGAAGCCCATGTTTCTTAGAGTATTGAAAAGAAAAGTGAGATATTAGACATGTTTTCTTTCCTCATTTTTTTTTCCTTTTGAGGAGAGTACATTGAGAACCAATCCTTTCATTATAAACTAATAAAGTAAAAATTCATATAAGTGTATATATAAATTCTTATATATGTGTATGTGTATATAAGCATCACTGTCTTTGTATCTGTGTCTGTATCTATCATCCCCAACTAGATTATATTTTAATTCTGATAAAATATACAGAATATAAAGTTACTTTAGCCGCTTTGAAGTATACATTTCAGTGGCATTAAATATATTTGTATTGTTATGCAACCTTACCACCATCTATCCCCAACTGGGTTATTATTATTATTTTTTTAATGAAGGAAATAAGAACAATTTTCAGTAAAATTATCATACTGCCATGGCATTTGGGACAGGTATTAAAGCTGGATCTTTTTTAAAAAATTTTTTATCACCACTCAACTTATTTTTTTAGTGCTTATTTATTTTTTAGACAGAGTGTGTGGGGGAGGGGCAGACAGAAAGGGGAATAGAGGATCCGAAGTGGGCTCTGTGCTGATAGCAGAGAGCCTGATTTGGGGATCGAACTCAGGAACCATGAGATTGTGACCTGAGCCAAAGTCAAATGCTTAACCTACTGACCCGCCCAGGTGCCCTGGGATCTTATTTTCCATATTCTTAAAATTAACCCTGCAGAGTGTCAGATAAAACCATTTATTTAAAACCTACGTTGTCTAGGTGGCTCCTAAAGAAATACAAATGACAAGACAAATAACCATGAACACATCAACCTCATCAGTAATTAAAGAAGCAAGGCAATAACTACTACCAAAACAAAACAAAAAAAAATCCTGATCCTTTTTCACATATCAGATTGGCAAAGAGGGGAAAAAAAGAATGATAATATCCTGTGTTTCCAACGTGATGGTGGAAAAATGCATTTTTGTTGGATGTGGTTTGACCCTATGTATCAGAATTTTAAATGAACACACCAGCCATCTTTCTCTTAGGGCATAATTCTAAGGAGTTAATCACACAGATGTGGTAAGATACATATGCACAAGGATGTTCACCACAGTGTTGTTTATAGAATTAAAACACTAGAAACACTTTAGTTTTTTGTCTAACTAAAGTATCAGATTGAGCTACGTAAATTATGATATATTTACACCACGAAAGGTCTTGTCATTATAAATGAACATACAGATCTTCATTGATGTAGAAAGATTTATATCACATATGGCTGAATGAAAGAGATGGTTACAGATGGGCATGCATAGTATGATTCAATTTTTATAAAAATGTGTATTTAAATATACATGTGTGTGCTTGTGTGTAGGTAGACAATGGATAGATATCTGAACAGTTCTTCACTACAGTGTTAACAGTCTTGATTGGTTAGATTTGCTTCCTATTTCTATTCTCTATTGTATGATATATTTTTTTTTTACTACAAGTATGTTTTTAGTTTTACTATAAGAAAAAAACTCTTCCACTTTGGAATAAAATTAAATACATCATCAAGTTTTAAAAAAATGGAATAAAAGGAGAGGAATAAGTACAACTCTACAAACACACATTTGATAACGTAGATGGAACGACCATTCCTTAAAAAACACAAACGATCACAGTTCATCCAATCTGAAATAGATAATTTGAATACCTCTATAACTATTAAGGAAGTTAAATTCATAATGTAAGTATTTCCAAGAAAGAAATCTACAAACCTGGATAATTTCACTGGAGAATTCTACCAAACATTTAAAACGAATGAACACTGGGCACCTGGATTTCAGTCAGTTGAGGGTGGAGCCTGCTTGAGATTCTCTCTGTCTGCCCCTCTCTCCACTCACAAGCTCTCTCTCTCTCTCTCTAAAAAAAAAAAAAAGAATAAAAATTTTATGCAATTTCTTTTTTTTTTTAAGTATTTAATTTTGAGAGAGAGCAAGAGAGAAAGAGCTAGAGAGAGAACACGCAAGAGTGCTTGCTCAAGTGGATGAAGGGTAGAGAGAGGGAGAGAGGGAACCACAAGCAGGCTCTGAGCTGTCAGCACAGAGCCCTACTTGGGGCTCAATCTCACAAATGGCGATGGTGAGATCAAGACCTGAGCTGAAATCAAGAGTTGGATGTTTAACTGACTGAGCTACCCAGGTGCCCCTCTTTTTTTTTTTTTTTAATTTTATGCATTTTCTTTAGAAGAAGAGGAAACACTTCATGATTCATTTTGTGAAGCTAGTATTATCTTATATCAGAACCAGATAAAGACAGTACAAAAAAGAAAAGTATAGACCCATATCCCTAACAAATATAAATGCAAAGCTCTTTTTTTTTTCCAAAATTTTATTTAAATTCACGTTGGTTAACATATAGTGTAATATTGGTTTCAGGAGTAGAATTTAGTGATTCATCACTTGTGTATAACATCCAGTGTTCATCATAACAAGTGCCCTCTTTAATACCCACTGCCCATTTAGCCTACCCCCCACCCACTTCCTTCCATCAACCCTCAGCTTGTTCTCTATCAATAAGAGTCTCATGGTTTGCTTCTCTTTCTCTTTTTTTCCCTTCCCCTGTGTTCATCTGTTTTGTTTCTTAAATTCCACATATGAGTGAAATAATATGGTATTTGTCTTTCTCTGACTGACTTATTTTGCTTAGCATAATACATTGTAGCTCCATCCATGTTGTTGCAAATGGCAAGATTTCATTCTTTTTGATGGCTAATATTCCATTGCATATATATATATATATATACATATATGCATATGTACATACATACCACATCTTCTTTATACATCCATCAGTCGATGAATGGGCTCTTTCCATAGTTTGGCTATTGTTGATAATGCTGCTATAACCATCGGGGTGCACGTGCTCCTTCAAATCTGTATTTTTTATCCTTTGGGTTAATATCTAGCACTGCAGCTGCTAGGTCATAGGATAGTTCTATTTTTAACTTTTTGAGGAACCTCCATACTGTTTTCCAGAGTGCCTGCAGCAGTTTGCATTCCCACCAATATTGTAAGAGGGTTCCCCTTTCTCCACACCTCACCAACACATGTTGTTTCCTGTGCTACTAATCTTAGCTATTCTGACAAGTATGAAGTGTTATCTCATCATGGTTTTTATTTGTATTTCCTCAATGATGAGTGATGTTGAGCATCTCTTCAGGTGTCTGTTATCCATCTGAATGTCCTCTTTGGAAAAACGTCTATTCATGTCTTCTGCCCGTTTCTTAACCGGATTATTTGTTTTTTTGGGTATTGAGCTTGATAAGTTCTTTATAAATTTTGGGTACTAACTCTTTATCCAATATGTCATTTGCAAATATCTTCTCTCATTCTATAGGCTGCCTTTTAGTCTTATTGATTGTTTCCTTCACTGTGCAGAGTATTTTTATCTTGATGAAGTCCCAATAGTTCATTTTTGCTTTTGTTTCCCTTGTCTCCAAAGATATGTCTAGTGAGAAGTTGCTATGGCAGAGGTCAAAGATATTGCGGCCTGTGTTCTCCTCTATGATTTTGATGGTTTCCTATCTTACATTTAGGTCTTTCATCCATTTTTAATTTATTTTTGTGTATGGTGTAAAAACGTGGTCAGGTTTCATTCCTCTATAGATGTAAAACTCTTTAACAAAATATTAGCAAATAGATTTCAGCAGTATATACAATATATACAAAGACTTATTTATTCTAGAGATGCAATGAGAATCATCTAGCGATGAAAATGAATCAAATATAATCTACCATGGTAACAAGCTAAAGAAAATCACATAATTACATTAATTGATGCAGAAAGAGCATTTCACAAAATTTAACACCCATTTATGATAAAAAGTCTCAGAAGAAATAGGAATAGGTGAGAACTTCCTCAAGTGGATAAAGAACATCTACAAAAAACTTACAGCTAACATTATACATAATGGTGAAAAAGTGCATGCATGCTTTACCTCTGTATTAGTTTGCTAGAACTGCCATAACAAAGTACCAGACTCAGTGGCTTAAATAACAGAAACTTATTTTCTCACAATTCTAGAAGCTATAGCAAAGTGTTAACAGGGGTGATTTCTTATGAGGCCTCTCTCCTCGGCTTGCAGATGTCCATCTTCTGTGGTGTCTTAACATAGTCTTCCCTCTATGAGTCTGTGTCCTAATCTCTTCTTAAAAATTTTTTTTTCCTAATGTTTATTTTTGAGAGAGAGACAGAGCACTAGCAAGGGTGAGGCAGAGAGAGAGGGAGACACAGAATCTGAAGCTAGCTCTAGGCTCTGAGCTGTAATCACAGAGCCCAACATGGGGCTTGAAGTCATGAACTGTGAGATCATGACCTGAGCTGAAGTCCTAACCGCTTAACCGACTGAGCCACCCAGGCACCTGTTGTCCTTAATCTCTCCTAATAAGGATATTAGTCATATTGGATTAGGGCCCACCCTAAGTATCTCACTTAATTTATTTACAAATTTAAAGACCCTGTCTCCACATAAAGTCACATTCTGAGGTTCTGAAGATTAGGAATTTAGTATAGGAATTGTGGTGGGGGGGACCACAATTTTGGCCCATAACACTCCCAAGTTTTGGGAACAAGGCAAATATACCTACTTTCACCACTTTTATTCAATTATAGTACTAGAAATTTCAGCCAGGACAATAAGAGAGGAGAAAGAAGTAAAATGCATACAGATGCAAAGTAAGAAATAAAATTGTCCCTATTTGCAAATAATATGATTTTCTCGGTCCTAAGAAATCTACAAAAAACCTCCTGGAACCAATAAATGAGTTTAAATATTTACACGATACAGTGTAAACACTCAAAAATCAATTGTATTTCTGTATGCGAGCAATGAACATGTAGACACTGAAATTAAAAATACTATGCCATTTACAGCTGCTTAGGAAAAAAAGTAATACTTAAGTGTAAATCTCATAAAACATGTACAGGATGTGTATGCTGAAAACGACACAAAGCTGATGAAAGAAGTCAAAACAAACCAAATAAATGGAGAGGCATATGTTCATGGATTAGAAAACTCAGCATAGCAAAGATGCTATGCAATTCTCCCCAAACTGACAGAAAAATCTAATGCAATTCCTATCAAAATCTCATTGAGACTTACTTTTTTCAATACAGATAAGGTTAGAATTTATGAGAAAAGGCAAAGAAATTGAAATAACTAAAGCAATTTTGGAAAAGAATACAGTGGGACAAATCAGTCTATCCAATTTCAAGACTTCTTATGTAGCGATATTAATCAAAACCGTACAGCACTGGTAGAAAGCAGACAATTGATTAAAGGAACAAAATGAAGAGCCCGGAATAAAACCCACAGGAAAATGCCAACTGATTTTTGACAAAGATGCAAAAGCAAGTCAATAGAGGAAAGGTAGCTTTTTCAACAAATGATAGTAGAGGAATTGGATATCCATGGACAGAAAAATGAACCTTGACCTGCCTTACACCTTACATAAAAATCAACTCAAAATAGATCACAGACTTAAATGTAAACTATACAATTATAACATTTTTAGAAAAAAATAGGAGAAAATCTTCAAGATCTATGGCTAGGTAAAGGGTTCTTAGACTTGACACTAAAAATGCCATCCTGGAGAAGTAAGGTTGATAAATTGGACTTCATCAAAATTAAGACTTTTGTTCTATGAAAGACTCTGTTAAGAGGATGAAAAGACGAGTCCAGAATGGGAGAAAATACTTGCAAACCATATATCCTGCAAAGGACTAGCACCTAGAATACATAAAGAACTCTCAAAATTCAATTGTAAAAAAGCAAACAATCCAGTTAGAATATGGGCAGAATATATGAAGAAACAGGGGCGCCTGGGTGGCTCAGTCGGTTGGGCAACCAACTTCATTCAGGTCATGATCTCATGGATCGTGGGTTCGAGCCCTGCATCGGGTTCTGTGCTGACACCTCAGAGCCTGGAGCCTGCTTCAGATTCTGTGTCTCCCTGTCTCTCTGCCCCTACCCCACTCATGTTCTATCTCTCTCTTTCAAGAGTAAATAAACATTAAAAAATTTTTTAAAATATATATGAAGAAACATTTCACCAAAGAAGATATATAGATGGCAAATAAGCACATGAAAATATTGTCAATGGCATTGGCTATTAGGGACATGCAAGTTAAAATCACAATGAAATATCATTACATGCCTATTAGCATGGCTAAAATGAGGCACCTGGGTATCTCAGTGGGTTAAGCGTCCAACATCGGCTCAGGTCATGATCTCGCAGTTTGTGGGTTTCAGCCCACATCAGGCTCTGTGCTGACAGCTCAGAGCCTGGAGCCTGCTTCGGATTCTATCGGATTCTCTCTTCAAGAGAATTCTTCGGATTCTTTCTTTTCTTTCAAAAATTAGCAAGTATTAAAAAGAAAAAAAAGAATGGCTAAAATAAAAACTAGTGGCAACACCCAATGTTGGCAAGGATGGGAAGAAGCTGGATCTCCCATACATTACTGGTGAGAATATAAAATATCACAGCCACTCATTCTGGAAAATCATATGGCAGTTTCTTGTAAAACTAAACATACAGCTGCCATACAAACCGGCAACAGTACTCCTGGGCATTTATTCCAGAGAAATGAAGACTTGTGTACAAAAATCTCTACATGCATGATTTTTTTTTTTTTTAATTTTTTTTTCAACGTTTATTTATTTTTGGGACAGAGAGAGACAGAGCATGAATGGGGGAGGGGCAGAGAGAGAGGGAGACACAGAATTGGAAACAGGCTCCAGGCTCTGAGCCATCAGCCCAGAGCCCGACGCGGGGCTCGAAATCCCAGACCGCGAGATCGTGACCTGGCTGAAGTCGGACGCTTAACCAACTGCGCCACCCAGGCGCCCCACTACATGCATGATTACAGCAGCTTTATTAGTAATAGTCCAAATCTGGAAACAAGCCAGATGTTCTCCAAAAGGTAAATGGTTAAACACACAGTGATACATTCACACCATGGAATACTGCTTAGCAACACAAACAGAAAACTATTGATTCACACAACAACCTGGATGAAATCTCTAGAGAACTAAATCCCTAAAGATTATATACTGTGTGATTCCATTTATGTAGCATTCTGTACTGCTGTCCTTATGGAAATATCAGATTAGTGGTTGCTAGGGGTTAAGGAGGGAGGGGGGTGGATGTGACTATAAAAGGCTACCATGAGGGACCCTTGTGGTGGTGCAGCTGTTCTGTATCTCGACGGCATCATTGTCGGTATCCTGGTTGTGGTATTGTCATTTAGTTTTGCAAGATGCTACCACTGGGGGAGCTGGGTAAAGGCCACACAAGGTCTCTGTGTATTATTTCCTACAACTGCATGTACAGTTATAATTACCTCAAAAAGAAAAGTTTAATTAAAAAAAAAAAAAGACAAAAATCTGCTTGTTCTGTTCTCTGGTTCCCCTTTCGTGGCATTTGCTTTGACCTATGAGGGAGGCCTTGTTCTTATTTTCTTCCCGTGCCCCGGGAACTGTGTCAGTTCATCAGAAAGTGTTTCTGATGACTCTTCCAAATATGTCAGCCTGTACGGGAGGAAGCACAAACATTTCCGTAACAGATTTCTGTGACTTCTGTGGTTAAAATTGACAACAGGGACATTAACGAATTACAACATGAATTCCCAAGGGAGAATCCATGTGGAAAAAAATTAGAGTTTAGAGCTCTCTGTTATGTTCCCTACAGCTTGAGAGGAAGCCAGTGGAGAAGAAGTCAGTAAACAACTCTAAGTGGATTTGCAGCATTTTGCAAACTTACTGTGGCTTCTTCTTCATCCTCTCCCTTGCTCCTGCCCCACTGGAGGATGCATTTGAATTTAGATGGATATCCGTAAAAAATCTATCTTTCCAGCTCACTTTTGGATTGCTTCTTTGTATTTGTTGCCTTTTTTCTTTTTCTATCAGTATTTGAATTTTTAATAATTTTTTTTTACCTTTATTTTTGAGAGAGAGAGATAGGGTGCAAGTGGGGGAGGGGCAGAGAGAGAAGGAGACACAGAATCTGAAGCAGGTTCCAGGCTCTGAGCTGTCAGCACAGAGCCTGACATGGGGCTCGAACCCAAAAGCTGTGAGATCATGACCTGAGCTGAAGTTGAATGCTTAACCACCTGAGCCACCCAGGCGCCCCCAGTATTTGAATTTTTAAAATTAAAGAATATATATGTACATATATGTATATATGTATTTTAATGTTTATTTATTTTTGAAGGGGGGGAGGGACAGAGAGCGATGGGGAGAGAGGATCTGAAGTGGGCTCTGTGCTGACATCAGAGAGTCCAATGTGGGGCTCGAACCCAAGAACCGTGAAATCATGACCTGAAGTTGGACGCTTCACCAACTGAGCCCCTGGGCGCCCTGTTTGTTTGTTTTAATAACCAAAAAGGAATTCATGTTTGTTGATTGCCAACATGTTGTGCTAAGCATTTTACGTTTGTTATTTAATTCTCTTGGCAGGGTAGTCACGATTTCTCCCATTTTTCTAGATGAAGAAATTCAAGCTCAGACAGGTTATGTGACTTCTCCAAAGGTCAGACGACCAGTAAATGTCAGAGGCAGCTTAATGACACAGGTCTACCCAGCTCCAGCGGGTAGAGTCGTAAGCGGTTTCTTTGATGAGGAAGAGTATCTATGGCCAAATGAAATTTTCTCTCCTGATTTGCTTATGGCATTTATACTGATGTGCTTTAAGTCATCGATTCTAGCACCAGAGCAAACCCAGGTGCAAACTCTGGTTTACAGAGAAGGAAACTGAGTGCTCAACATTGCACAGTGAGAGTCAATTAGAGCTCAGAGCAACTGTCTCTAGTCCAGTGCCCTTTTTAGGTCAGCATGTTGCTATAGAAAGAATACTGGGTTTATTTTCCATGCTCATAACCTCTTTATATAGAGGAAAGCCTGGCCTAGTGCTTAAGATCACAGACTCTGAAATCACCTGGCTCCACCTCCAGGATATGTGACTTGAAACAAGCTGTTAACTCCATAAGGCCTGTTTCCTCTTCTGTAAACTGGGATAATAACAGTACCAACCTCCTAGGACCGTGGTGACAACTAGATGAAATATTGCAAGGAAGTTCTTAGGATAGAGTTGGGCCCACAGCAAACATCGGGTAAACTTAAGCCAGTATAGTATTTAAGTAACGGGTTTGCGAGGGTGTCAGAAAGAGGGGCCAAGTACTCATGGTGATGGTTTATTTCTAAGGCACTGGAGCCAGGTAGACCTGTGTTGTTAAGCCGCCTCTGACATTTACTGGTCGTCTGACCTTTGGAGAAGTCACATAACCTGTCTGAGCTTGAATTTCTTCATCTAGAAAATGGGGGAAACAGTACCTACCTTGCGGAGAGAATTAAATAACGCACATAAAATGCTTAGCACAACATACTTGCACTCAATAAATAGGAGTTCGTTTTCCCTTTTTGCTTGTTGAGACAGTTATGTAGCTTTCGGTTTGAAATGCTGTCTTCTGAGGCACCTGGGTGGCTCAGTCGGTTAAACATCCAACTTCGGCTCGGCTCATGATCTCATGGTTGGTGAGTTCGAGCTCCGTGTGGGGCTCTGCTCTGACCATGGAGCCTGCTTTGGATTCTGTGTCTCCCTCTCTCTACCCCTCACCCGCTCACACTCTGTCTCTCTCTCAAAAAGACAAACATTAAAAAAAAAAAATGAAATGCTGTCCTCTGGCTGCCAGGTGGCTTCAGGGTTCAGTCACTATGAATGTGGTCATGGTTTAATCTGGAACAAAAGTAGCTCCCAAACTCCCCCCAAAGAGGGGAACATGTTTTATGTCAACCATGCTTTAGAACGTATGCGATATCCATCTCATAAGTGATGTTTTGGTTGTTGTTTTAAATTTTTTTTTTTTTTTTCAACGTTTATTTATTTTTGGGACAGAGAGAGACAGAGCATGAACGGGGGAGGGGCAGAGAGAGAGGGAGACACAGAATCGGAAACAGGCTCCAGGCTCTGAGCCATCAGCCCAGAGCCCGACGCGGGGCTCAAACTCGCGGACCGCGAGATCGTGACCTGGCTGAAGTCGGACGCTTAACCGACTGCGCCACCCAGGCGCCCCTTGGTTGTTGTTTTAATGCTTCAAGGGAAGCAGTTGCAACCACCTGAAAGGTCTGGCTGTAGATGAACGTCAGGGCTTTGGGCTCATAAAACATCGGGCTGGAGTGCTAAAGAGATGTGCACTAGCTGTGGACTCTGGGGACTGTGGGACTCTAGTCACCGTTGCTCATTCAGGGGAGATTAGAAAAACATAGCCCTTGAAGGGCTGCTGTGAGTATCAAGCTGTATATAATACATGGAAAAGTGGGGCACCTGGGCGGCTCAGTCTGTTAAGCATCTGACTTTGGCTCATGTCATGATCTCATGATCTCGAGTGTTTGAGCTCTGTGCTCGCAGCCTGAAGCCTGCTTCAGATTTTGTATCTCCGTCTCTCTCTGCCCCTCCTGGACTCCCATTCTGTCTTTCTCTCTCTCAAAAATTAGTAAACGTTTAAAGAAATTAGAAAAAAACACAGAAATGTAATTATAGCTACTATATATTGAGCATTTATTATGTGCCACACATTGTTCTAATTATTGCATTTAATTATCATGGACATTCGGGGGGTATGTAGGTACAATCACCACCATTTTGTGGATTAAAAACTCAGGCACGAAGACTTTGTTACCAGCCCAAGATCACACGGCTAGTAAAGCTGTAGAGTCTGGATTTAAACACTATCATTGTGGTTCCAAAGTGTAAGCAATTAGCTTCCAGGCTTTACTGTCACATTGGCACATAATAAGTAATAAATAAATATTAGGTTCCCATTCTTTCACCAAAGATAAGCTTGTTGAACTGGGAACCACTTTCAGAGTTGGAGAAAATGGTGTCTCCCCTCAGCCCCCTCCTCATCAGAAGGAGTGAACCCAGGAACTTACTAATTAATAAAGAGTGTACTTGTTTTTGTATTTAATGGTGCAATAATAAACTCTAGGGGCACAGAAGAATTTTCAGCTGGTACTCAATAAAATATGTATTTCTAACATTTTTATGGAAAAATTTTAAACCAAAGCCAATGGTGAAGGAACGATTGTAAAAATCAAGGTAGATAAAAAAGTTACAGGAAAGGGAATGAATATTTTCTGAGCATCTGTTATATCCCGAGCCCTATGCAGGATGATTCCCAACCTGGTTTTGTTTAATTTTCATAACATTCCTAAGAGATGGAGATTGGGCTGGTATATGAATGAGGGAACTGTGGTTCATGAAGGTGGAGGAACTTGCCCAAGCTCACATATCTAAAGAGAGTTGGAGCCAAGATTCAAACCAGTCATGTCTGAGTCTTCAGCTAATGGCTTCCACTCCATGTCTGCCTCTGTTCCAGGAATCCCATGGCCATGTTCCTAACGACTCTGCTAAGATTTGCAACTCATCAAGTGTCCTTGGCTGGAATTTTCAGTGCCTGTGCACGGGTTATTCCCAGAAGACCTTGCTCCTAAGTACAGCTGCTGAATGAGTGGGTGCAGGAGAAGGTTCTCCTCCCCTCGGGGCCAGGACAAGGTCTTAGCTTGCACTGACATTCTACTGTTTCCTCTGAATTGAGCAGGGGTCCAACTTGGGACTTAGCTCTGTTCCTCTGAAATGCACACAGCCCGGGGTAAATGGAGGGCCCACCTGGAAGGCCATACAGGGGACTATTTATTTGAGCTACCAAGGAGGATTCTGGCAAAGAATTTGTCCTAAGGTTAGAATCAAGGCACACCAGTGTGATCTAATCCTTTGCTTCCAGGTCAGAGGGGAGAGATGTTTGTCGCCAACCCCAAGCACTCTCATCTTGAGCCATAGGGAGCAAAGGCTGGGAGTAGAAATGGAAAGAATGGTTTGACTAAAGTTTCTGTGTTTGGGACCCATGTATTATGCATATCAACACCAAAGTGGGTCTGAGGAGTGTGGAGGCCTCAGCAGCACATTGCTGCAGGGAGCCAGCACCCAACAGGAAGAACTTGGGATATCTAAGGAGAGACGAGGAGCCTCAAGGGTGAGTACATGGGAAACACACCCTGGAATCCCTGGAGCCCTGGAAGGGGAGGGGAGGGGGGTGTGTTGAACTGAATTTGAAGGACCCACTCCAGCAAGTGGGGTAGATTCAAAGAAATAGTTTTGATATTATACTGATCCCATTTCTATTCCCAGGTTGGTATGTTGAAGAAACGTTGGGTTAGGATATGCTATTAGAATGCCTCTTATCTCCAGAGATAATTTATGACCTCTCAATCTAATCTGGAGGAGACATCTCACAGATGCTAATTAAACAATTGGACAAATATGTAGTTTCAAACTGAGATAAGTCCTATGAATGGGAAGTTACAAGGTGCCCTGCTGGTGTATAAAGGAGAATCTGAGTGGCCTGGGGGAGGGGTGAGAGAATAAAAAGGAGAGATTTCCCAGGGGTGTGATGTATGCATGAGGAATGGTGCAAAGATCCTGAAGCAGATGTAAAGAGGTCAAATAAATTACAAACTATGAGAAGGGCAGCAGGACAGGATTCATGGGATGTTTCTTCTCTGATCTACATTTTAAGGCACAGAGTTGCATTTATAAAAACAGAAGCTTGTGCTTGAAGGGTCTGCCTTGAGTTGGTCAGCTTTGCCTTTCAATGTACATGGACTAGGGGCATCCAATAACCCAGACTCTATGCCTCATTTGCCAACAAGTTATATGAGTTTGAGCAGATTTCATAACCTCCATTCTTCTACATATAGACAAGGGCAGAGAAAGGAGTGGAGTCTGCCAGATGGTATATACAAGTCGTTCTGGTGCTTAAAAAAAAATCTAATAGCAGTTTTTAAAGAGGCCTCTTATGTAACTTGTAGAGAAAGAGCTTATTCCTTTAACTTCAGAATTCCTTGGAAGTATCCAGTCTTCCCTGTTGACTCTCCGAATCGACCTTAGGAGAATAGAGCTTGTTTTACAATCACGTGAGAGCTCATTCTTTGATTGAACACGTGTTGTCATTCATCACTTCACATTTGGTCCAGGTGCTGAGTATTCAAAGGAGGGTAGGATGTGTCACTACCTCCACCAAATACCCAGTCCACCGTCAACTTGGAGGACAAACGTATTATCAGGTAATTACCATATAAAGTGATAAATGCTTTGCTGGAGATATACAGAAGGTGTTCAAAGCAACTGGAGGAAGGCCACCTGATGCACGTGTGAGAATAATATAGGTGGTTACACTGGGGGTCTAAAAAATTGATGTGTCAAACATAGTAGATGCTTCATGAATAGATGTGACTGAACAATGAATAAATTGTATTGCTGTTTTTTTACTTCAAATGGTTAGATGGCCGATTCTAAGACCCCTATTATTGTTCGTTCATCTTATAAAAGGAAAACATTAATAATGGTTGCAATTGTTATGATTCTGAAGAGTACCCAGGTGCTTTACATACCCACATGGGTAATGTTTGCCTGCACCGTGTTTTTTCCCCTAACTTTTCATTAGGTGATTGTTTCTACTATGAATTTTTCCTCCCGAAGACTAGAAAGACTGCCCTTGGCCATTTTCAGCTTATTGCATTAAATTGTGTTAGAAAGGAATGAGTTCAATGTATATAACACAAGATACAGGTGGAAGACTAAAACCTGGGGGAGAGAAATTCAATAAAAGTTTCCTCCCCAAGGATGGGAGCACCAGAGGGGGTGATATGAGTCTGTGAAATGATGCAGTCATTACCGAGCTTGGAGATAGCAAGGTTGGAAAGATTGGAGTTTTTCCCTCGCCCTTTAATTTGTTCTGAACACTTGCTGTAGTAAAAAATGGGATTGGAAGCCCTAAGTGCAAATCATCAACTTCAGAAGAAAAATGTTACTTTTATGCTGTCCATTAAACCATTTACCTGCTCCATATGCTCCAGCGCTTACCAGAGAAAGAGGAATTTGCCCAATGAAAATTGAGACCACATTTCTGAAAAATTGTTTTCCATAAATCTTGCAAATTACTGTGCTCAAATATTCTAGGTTGTAGCCAGACCGATCTCTGGGGAGCGATTATCAGGGAAATAACCATGAACAGCAATAGGATTTCGCACAGATCTGACTAGCGACACCAGCATGTGACCTTTCGGTGCAGAAGGCATTCATGTGGGCTCGTCTGAGTTGCCAGGAGCACTGTAATTAATGGGGCACCAGAGAATGGCTTCTTCTCTATGAGCTGCTAATTAGTCCTCCCAGAGACACATATCCTGAACCAGAGCTAGGGTGTCATGTTCTGATCCTGCTTGGGGAGTGGAACTGGATGAGTGTGTAGGGCTACACTGACTAAATCCCAGGACCACACTGCTGGGTCCCACTGGAGGAAAACTATGATTCCCATACTTGAGTAATACTTCTCTCCTTTTGGATGGAGGGATGCATGATTTCATCAGCAATACCATGAGTATCAAATATACTGAATGGTTTTGCGCTCACAGATCATTTTGCTTCTTCTTCGTTTTTTGTTTTTTGTTTTTTTTTTAAAGTAGGCTCCACACCTAATGTGGGGATCAAACTCACAACCCTGAGATCAAGAGTTGCATGCTCTACCGACTAAGCCGGCCAGGGACCCCCAGTTTCCTTTTCACTACATGATGTTTTGGGTAGATAGTGTGACGTGGAGAACGATACCAACCACATTCAGGGGGAGGTGGAAACCTACCTCCAGGGTTGCCATGAAAGGTTGGACAGGTTACGCCCTGCACAAGGATGCCAGTGGAAGGGTTGAGTGGAGCGTGAATCTAGCCCACTGTCCACCTACTCCGCATGTGTCTCCATGCACATTGGAACCCAGCCATTCTGGCTCCAGAGTTTGAATTTAAATTCTTGACGACACTCCATATGGCCCTTATAAACTAATAGTGTACTGGAAACCCTGGAAACCAGCTTTATCATTTACCAGTTAGCAGTCATCAAAGCCTTAGGAGAATATGAAGGTTGAAGGAAACCTTTTATTCTTATTATTTTTTTTATTTTATCATTAAAAAAATGTTTTAACATTTATTTTTGAGAGACAGAGACAGAATGTGAGCGGGGGAGGGGCAGAGAGAGAGAGGGAGACACAGAATCCAAAGCAGGCTCCAGGCTCTGAGCTTTCAGCACAGAGCTCCATGCAGGGCTCAAACCTACGAACTATAAGATCATGACCTGAGCCAAAGTTGGACGCTTAACCGACTGAGCCAACCAGGTGCCCCTTATTATTATTTTTTTATTTATTATTTTTATTTGAGAGAGAGAGAGGGAGGGAGAGAGTGGGGGAGGAGCAGAGAGAGAGGTGGACAGAGGATCTGAAGAGGGCTCTGTGCGGATAGCAGACAACCTGAAGCGGGGCTCAAACTCACAAATGTCCTGAGCTGAAGTCCGATGCTTAACCGACTGAGCCACCCAGGTGCCCCTGAAGGAAACCTTTTAAAACCAAAAAGCGAGTTAGATACTAGGATAGTGCCTGTGACTGGTATTTCCTGAAGAAAGAATCATCCACCCTAGTATGCATACCATGTTTTCCTTCTCCAATTCAGTAAAAAGGTCTATAAGTAAACAGATGGGATTGTTTATTCACATATCTTCCAGGGAGACGTGAAGATCTGGTTCACCTGGGTAAAGGTTGCATCATAACTGATGTTTAACATGAGCGAGAGCAAATTCTGCCGAATCAGTCTTCTTAGAACAACGCCGTGTCCTTGGCAAGCCTGCGCTGGAGACACTGTGGGCTTTCGAAGCAGAGCCTTAGCCTCAGCCCTTTCCCTCTGAGGGAACTTAAGCTTATTACTTAGCTTCTGAGCTGCAATTTCCTTATCTGTAATATGCCTTCTTCTCAGAGTTGTTAGAATTAAATAAACAGGTAAAACCTCTAGCACAGAGCTTGGAGCCACATAATAGGCTCTCAATCCATGTTAGCCTTCCCACCCCCTCTTAAAATTCTTTAATGATTCCTTGGGACGCCTGGGTGGCTCAGTCAGTTAAATGTCTAACTCTTGATTTTAGCTCAGGTCATGATCTCACGGTCCGTGAGTTCAGGCTCTGTGCTGACGGTGAGGACCCTGCATGGGATTCTCTCTTCTCTTCCCCCCGCTCTCTCTCTCTCTCTCTCTCACTCAAATAAATAAACTTAAAAAAAATCTTGAATGATTTCTGTATTAGTTTCTTAAAACTGCCATAACAAAGTACCACAAACTCAATGGCTTAAAACAACAACTTATTCTTACAGTTTTGGAGGCCAGAAGTCCAGAATCAAGGTATTGGCCATGTTCCGTCTAACGCCTTCCTCGCCTTTTCCAGCTCCTGCTGACCTCGGATGTTGCTTGGGCTGTGGCAGCAAAACTCTGTCTCATCACAGTCCTCCCTCAGTGCCTGTGTCTTCACTTAGTCTTGTCTCTGTGTGTCTGTATCCAGATTTCCCTTTTCTTTGAGGAGGTCAGTCATAGTGGGTTAGGGCTCATCCTAATAACCTCATCTTCACTTGATTACATCTGCAAAGACCCTGTTTCTGAATTGGGTCACATTTGTAGGTCCCAGGGGGTTTGAGTGTCAACACCTCTTTTTGGAGGACACAATTCAAGCCATGCCCATTTCGGGTCATTGTAGGAAAATCATAATTAACAGTTGTTTAATGACTTTAGAGTTATTTCTACCCTCGGAGATAGGACTTTATATTTTTTGTAAAGGGGGGACATTTCCATTAAATCTAGGTGGCGGTTTTGTTATAGGAGGTGAACATATCAACTTAGGTTTGGTGCAAAATTCTTTTGTTTTGGGAAATAACATGAGAAGTTACCATTTTTCTTTTAAGATTTCACCACAGTCACTTTTCCATGTTGGAACATAGGTTTTGTAGTTTTCATAATTGGTATATGATCTAGTTGATGTACCATAATTTATTTTCTGCTTGCTGGATAAATTATAAGTGTCAAATCAAGAATGTCTGGATTGAGGGGCGCCTGGGTGGCTCAGTTGGTTGAACGTCCAACTCTGGATTTCAGCTCAGGTCATGATCTCATGGTTCAGGGGATTGAGCCCTGAGTGGGGCTCCATACTGACAGTGCAGAGCCTGCTTGGGATTCTCTCTCTCACTCTCTCTCTGCCCTCCCATGCTCGTGTGCATGTGTGCATGTGTGTGGACGCACACATATACTCTATCTCTAAAAAAAAAAGTCTGGATTGAATCAAGAATTCAACTGATGTCATATACCTATACACTACTGCTAGACCAGTCTTTTTTTTTGGGGGGGGGGCGGTGCAAGTGAGCAAGGAACAGAGAAAGAGAAAGAGAATCCCATGAGGGGCAGAGAGAGAGAGAGAAGCAGGGTTCACTAGGTCTTGTGTTTTTGCCTGAAGTGGAGCCTGAGCTCACCTGAGGTGGGGTTCCTGCTCACCTGATGTGGAGCTCGAACTCATGAACTGTGAGATCATGACCTGAGCTGAAGTTAGATGCTTAACAACTGAGCCACCCAGGGGCCCCTAGACCAGTCTTCCCAAACTGGTGTCATGTTCTTGGCAACTGTGCATTGGAAACAAAGTGAGTTCTAGAGTCAGACCAAGAGTCACGTCTCAATCCCAGGCCTTTCCAGCTGTGTGAACTTGGCATATTAAAAAAAAAAAAAAAAAAAAAAAAAAGTGGTAGAATAGTATGTAAAATAAACATAGATTCATATTCATAGAAAAGACTGTATTTTATCTACTCAGGAAAGAATCTGGAAAGATCCATATAAAAACTGTTAAGCAAGGCAAGGCCTGAGAGGTGGAAGTGGAAATAAGGTGAGGGGAGAGAAGGATGTTCACATGTTATTACGTGTACATTTGTATTGAAAATATTTTTTCCAGGCGCCTGGGTGGCTCAGTTGAGCATCCAGCTCAGGTCATGATCTTACAGCTCATGAGTTCGAGCCCTGCGTCAGACTCTGTGTCGACAGCTCAGATCCTGGAACCTGCTTCGGATTTTGTGTCTCCCTCTCTCTCTGCCCCTAACCCACTCACATTCTGTCTCTGTCTCTCTCAAAAATAAATAAACATTAAAACAAATTAAAAAAATTTTTTTTCAACAACCATGTACTTTTCCTAATGTTTAAAGAAGCAATTCAAAACAAAGAGGGATGGGACACTTGGCTGGCTCAGTCAGCAGAGCAAGTGACTCCTGACCTTAGCTTGTGAGTTCAAGCCCCATGTTGGGCATGCAGCCTACTTAAAAACAAAACAAACAAAGAAAAGCACCTATTTTTTTTTTTTTTTTTTTTTAAGGTAGGCTTCACATCCAGCACAGAGCCCAACTCGAGGCTTGAACTCACAACCCTGGGATCAAGACCTGAACTGAGATGAAGAATGAGACACTTAACTGACTGCGCCACGCAGGCACCCCAGCACCTATTTTAAAAAGCAGGTAATTGTTGGGGCACCTGGGTGGCTCAGTGGGTTAAGCATCTGATTCTTGATTTTGGTTCAGGTCATGATCTCATGGTTCATGGGCCAGAGCCCTGAGTTAGGCTCTGCGTTGACAGTGCAGAGCCTGCTTGGTGTTCTCTCTCCACCCTCCCCGCCCCTCCCCTGCTCGGGCTCTCTATCTCAAAATAAAAAAAATAAACTTCAAAAAATAAAGCAGGTAATCTTTTGGGAACTAAGGGAATGTAACATTTTGAACTTACCTATACCAAGTACTCTCTATCACTTACCAACTGGAAGAGATAATAAAGATAATCTTTATTCCTCTTACTGTTGTCTCCAATTATAATTTCTTTGTAACCCACCAATAGTCCACTCAGATATCTGAGTCTTTTTATTTGTCTTCCTTTTTAGAGAAAAAAAACCAGAAGTATTTTTTTTTTAATTTTTAAAAATGAATATTTGCTTTTACTATAATTGCTGAAGAAATATTTGGAATTTTTGCTTTTGTTGTTGCTGATCTTGTTTTTTAATAGGCTTTATTTTATAGCTGAAATCTGATTTTGCATTGTAAGCAAATGTTCTTGCTTTTCTAAAAAAAAAATTATCCTTTGTTTATAAAGTTCTGGAAAGTATATATTCAATAAAAATTTCAAAATGATTGCAAGTCTCCTTGGTATAATAGTAATGATTCCTCAATTATTTTTTCTATAATTCTGTCCAATAAATTGTCTTCTGTAAGAATGCATATCATGTGTTACCTTTCCTTCCTTCCTTCCTTCCTTCCTTCCTTCCTTCCTTCCTTCCTTCCTTCCTCCCACCCTCCCTCTCTCTTTCTTTCTGTAAGCTCTAGGCCCAACATGGGGCTTGAACTTACAGCCTTGAGATCAAGAGTCTCATGCTCTGCCGACTGAGCCAGCCCGAGATGCCCCTATCATGTCTTACTTTTAATATCTGCTTTTGAAAAAGCAGTGTATACAGGCTTCAAAAGATGTAGATTCTTCCACTATACTCTCCTCACTATTCTAACTTATTGGAAATACTTATTGGAAAACTAGGAAATTAGTGACGTACCTAGGAAATGAAATGAATTTTAAAAAATGTAATTTCCTTATCTTGTTTTCTTCAGTATCTTTCTATTATTATTCATTTAATTTCCAATTGGCTTAGAGAAAAGGTCTTTATGAGAGATCATTCCTGTTCGATTTATACTCATTGAAAAGTTCCTAAAAATTGTCCTGAAAAAAATTGTATTTGATTTATAAATTATGTATTAACCCAAACTAATAAGATCTGTTTCCAGGTAAGTATAAGAAGTTTCATCATCAATTATTGACAGTTTGAAATAGATCAGTTAATGTTATTTGAATACTTGACAGGTTCTAACGAGTAAAAACAAGAACTAAGTTCAGGTTGAGAGGTCATTGAGAATATTTCGAAACCATTCACACGTCACTGGTGAGAATACAAAGATGGTTTAAATGACCTTATGTACGTATATGGTCACACATTGATTTCTGTAATGCTTTTTGTGGCTGCCAGTTCTCATTATTCTTTAACACTTTTACCATTATCAACTTTATTTAAAGAGAATTGATTAGTCACCTTATCATGCGTGGATATTATGATGGCATGCACGGATGATACCCAGAGAGGTCCGTATGCACAAACAGAAATGATGGCTGCTGTTAACATCTGATATTGTGCCTTCTGTGAATTAGGTCGCATAAACAGGGCTTCTCTGTGAGTTTACAGATAAAAAGATGAGACCCAGATAATTCTGTGTTGCTTCAGTGGATGGAGGACTGACTGGTTCTTAGGCATTCTGAATCCCTTGTAACAGCAAACCCAGAAACTGGCACATGGAAGCTTGCTGAATTACAAGCTGACTTTCATCTGGAGTGCCTGGGTGGGTCAGTCGGTTAAGTGACTGACTCTTGATTTTGACTCAGATCACGATCTCATGGTTTGTGAGTTTGAGCCCTGCGACAGGCTCTGCACTGACAGTGTGAAGCCTGTTTGGAATTGTCTCTCCTGGTCCTCCCCCTCTCGTGCCTGCTCGTGTGCACGCACGCGCCCTCTCTCTCTCTCTCTCTCTCTCTCTGTCTCCTAAAACTAAACTTAAAAAACCCCCCCCAAAAACAACAACAAAAAAAACCCCACAAGATGACCTTCAACTGATGTGAATGAAAGCATATAGAAAAAAATCTCAGAAAAGTAATGCCTGGGCCACATGCTAGAATATCAAGTTGAGTATTTATTTTTCTAGAAACAAAAATAAAAACATATCGCTTTGTGTAACTAACAGGGTTTTGGAGATTGAAAAAGCAGAATGATTAGATTTTTTTTTTTAATGTTTATTTTTGAAGGAGAGACAGAGTGTGAGTGCGGGAGGGGCACAGAGAGAGGGAGACACAGAATCCGAAGCAGGCTCCAGGCTCTGAGCTGTTAGCACAGAGCCAGATGTGGGGCTCGAACTCACGAACTGTGATATCATGACCTGAGCCGAAGTCGGACACTCAACCGACTGAGGCACCCAGGTGCCCCAGATTTTTAAAAAATATTTAATATTTAAATTAGTTAAATTATTCTTTTAGAATAATGTGGGATAAATATGTAATTTCTTTTTGTGTCAGACAGACACGTTGAAAATTTGAGAATTATAACTCCTAGGAAAATAATGAAATTTCAACATTAAGAAATCCAATAATGCAATTAATTATTACTCAATCAGAATAATCAATGATCTCATTAGATGCTGACAAGACAGTTGATAAAATTCAATATGCTTTATTTTATTTATTTATTTTTAAAATTTATTTTATTTAAAAAATTTTTAAAAATGTTTTATTTATTTTTGAGACAGAGAGACAGAGCATGAACAGGGGAGGGGCAGAGAGAGAGGGAGACACAGAATCCGAAGCAGGCTCCAGGCTCCGAGCTGTCAGCACAGAGCCCGATGTGGGGCTCGAACCCACAAACTGTGAGATCGTGACCTGAACCGAAGTTGGACGCTTAACCAACTGAGCCACCCAGGCGACCCCAATATGCTTTATTTTAAAAGAAACTATTAACAAGCTTAGATAAAGTCAGAACCCACTGCGAATATCATAATAATGAGACATTAGGAGAGTTCCATTAAAGATGGGAACAGGACAGAAATTCTGCCATCACCATGTTATTTGGGGTTTCTGTTTCATACCATACTCAGAAGCACATTCGCAATGAATTAAAAATCCAAATATTAAAAAAGTTCCATAAAAGTACTGGAAGAAAGTATAGGAGTTTTTTGGTTTTGTTTTTTAAAAAATCATCTTGGAGGTGAAGATTGCCTTCCAAAGAAGTGTCAAACCTTAAAAGCCATAAAGCAGGGGCGCCTGGGTGGCCCAGTCGGTTGAGCATCCGACTTCAGCTCAAGTCATGATCTCAACGTTTGAGCCCTGTGCTGACAGCTCAGAGCCAGGAGCCTGCTTTGGATTCTGTGTCTCCCAATCTCTCTCTGCCCCTCCCCTACCTGTGCACTCCCTATCTCCCCACCCCTGCAAAAAATAAATAAGTAAACATTTTTTTTTTTTTAAAAAAGCCATAAAGATTGACACACCTGTTATCAGAAATATTTTTTAAACTTCTATTTAATAAATGATGCATAAACAAAACTATATGTCCAACAGCAGAGAGAGGAAATGCTATCACAGACCCATATGAAAACCATAATATATAAAGAGCTTTTTAAAAAATATTTATTTCTCAGGGAGAGAGCAAGAAAGAGTGAGGGAGACAGAGAATCCCAAGTGAGCTCTGTGCCATCAGCACAGAGCCCAATGCGGGGCTCAAACTTACAAATGGTGAGATCATGACCTGAGCCAAAATCAGGAGTCAGAGGTTTAACCCACTGACCCACTCAGGTGCCCCTATTAAAGAGCTTCTTGAAATCACAAGAAAAAGTAAGACTGCCATTCTGCAGACAAGGGCGAACATAAGGCAGTTTATAGATAAAGAAATACAAAATGGCCAAGAAACATGAAAAGTTACTTAACCTCACAAAAGTCTGGAACATACAAATAGAAACAGCAATAATATGTGATTTTATGCCCTGAATGCACAAAAATAAATAAAAATAGACTCATATTCAATCAGCGGGAGTGTTCATAGTTATAAGCTTTTACAGAGAGCAATTTGGCAACATCTGACAAAACAGTAATGCTTCTAGACATTGATTCAGCAGTGTATGTCACTGTACATGAATATTTATTGCAGCATTATTTGCATTAAACAGCAAACTGGGGAGTAGTTGAACGTTTTATGGGACAGTGGTAACGCCATTTGCTAAGGAGGGTGAAGCAGTGTTAGGTCTGTTGATATGGAAGATGTTTCTTTTTTTTTTTTTATTTTTTTTTATTTTTTCATCGTTTTTATTTATTTATGGGACAGACAGAGACAGAGCACGAACGGGGGAGGGGCAGAGAGAGAGGGAGACACAGAATTGGAAACAGGCTCCAGGCTCCGAGCCATCAGCCCAGAGCCTGACGCGGGGCTCGAACTCACAGACTGTGAGATCGTGACCTGGCTGAAGTCGGACGCTTAACCGACTGCGCCACCCAGGCGCCCCTGGAAGATGTTTCTGACTCAACATTAAGCAGCTTTCAGAATGATATGTTTAGCACAATCTAGTATGTGTAGAAAAATAAAAGTCATATACCTGTATGTGTCAACAGATGCATATACATAAAAAAAAATTCTAGAAGAACACACTGTGAACATTCCTCTCTTGGTGATGACGTATGATGTAGAGTCCCCTGTGGGACCTAGGGGAGGAGAAAAATTGAGATTTTTGACTTTTTTACTCTATAGTTCTCTGAATAATTTGAATTTTAAAGCACAAATGCATATTTATAGTGTAAAAACTTAACTATAAAAAGAGAGAAATGTAATTCATATAATGTATAGATTGTTGTTTTTCATAAGCAGATGTTAGGATGTAAGCAAGGTGTAGGAAATTATGTAGGACTTAAAAAAATCACTTTTGCCTTTTTTTTTTAAATGTTTATTTTTGACAGAGAGAGAGAGAGACAGAGCATGAGCAGGGGACAGGCAGAGAGAGAGGGAGACACAGAATCAGAAGCAGGCTCTAGGCTCTGAGCTGTCATCACAGAGCCCGATGTAGAGCTCGAACCCAGGAAGTTGAAGTCTTAACCAAATGAGCGACCCAGGCGCCCCCAAATCATTTTCTTTCTTTTTTAATGTTTATTTATTTATTTGAGAGAGAGAGAGAGAGAGAGAGAGAGAGAGAGAGAGAGAGAGAGAGAATCCCAAGCAGCCTCCATGCTGTGAGTGCAGAGCCTGATGCAGGGGGAGAGGCTCAATCTCATGAACCTTGAGATCATGACCTGAACAGAAATCAAGAATTGGATGCTCAGGGGAGCCTGGGTGGCTCAGTTGGTTAAACCCCTGACTCTTGATTTTGGCTCAGGTCATGATCTCACAGTTCATGAGTTCAAGCCCTGCTTCATTCAGGCTCTCTGCTCTCAGCACAGAGCCTGCTTCGGACCCTCTGTCTCCCTGTCTCCCTACCCCTACCCCACTCATGCACTCTTTCTCTCTCTCAAAAATGAATAAACATTTAAAAAAGAATAATGACAAGAAATAAAGGCATATCTTAAAAAAACTGAGCCACCCAGGTACTCCCCAAAAGTCACTTTCATCATAAGCAGGGGAATTATTTTCTCCTTGATAGAAGATTTTTATTTTCTTAAAATGTCAGTTAACATAATTTGCTATTTCTCACCTTGGAAAAGTGTCTTCTGGGCCTTTAACCTTGGCTGCTGAAAAGGAAATTTGAGTATAAGCAGAGCTCAGTTAAATGCAAAGTTTTTCTTACTGGAAATTTAGTATTAAGGGAAAAACTAAAAACAAAAAGAAAATCCCTTCTTTCTTTCTTTCTTTCTTTCTTTCTTTCTTTCTTTCTTTCTTTCTTTCTTTCTTTCTTTCTCTGCTTGTATGTGTTTTTTTTTTTAAGTTTTTATTTTTATTCTATTTAGTTAACATATAGTGTAATATTGGTTTCAGGAGTAGAATTTAGTGATTCATCATTTGCATACAATGCCTAGTGCTCATCACAAAAAGTACCCTCCTTAATACCCATCATCCATTTAACCCATCCCCCCACCCACCTCCCTCCATCAACCCTCAGTTTGTTCTGTGTAGTTAATAGTCTCTTGGGGTGCCTAGGTAGCTCAGTTGGTTGAGTGTCCAACTCTTGATTTTGGCTCAGGTTATGATCCTGGAGTTGTGGGAATGAGCCCCGCATTGGGCTCCATGCTGAGCATGAAGCCTGCTTAGGATTCTTTCTCTCTCTCCCTCTGTCCCTTTCCCCTGCTGGCATGCTCTCTCCCTTTAAAAAAAAATTAAAAAATAACAACAAAAAAATAAATAAATCATCCTTAAAGAAAAAGTCTCTTATGGTTTGACTCCTTCTCTCTCTTTTGTTTTCTTCCTTCTCCTATGTTCATCTATTTCGTTTCTTAAATTCCACATATAAGTTCAGTTATATGGTATTTGTCTTTCTCTAACTTATTTCGTTTAGCATAATACAGTTCAGCTCCATCCATGTCGTTGCAAATGGCAAGATTTCATTCTTTTTGATGGCTGAGTAATATTCCAGTGTGTGTGTGTGTGTGTGTGTGTGTGTGTGTGTGTGTGTGTACCACATCTTCTTTATCCATTCATCAGTTGATGGACACTTGGGTTCTTTCCATAGTTTGGTTATTGTTGATAGTGCTGCTATCAACATTGGGGTGCATGTGCCCCTTCGAATCTGTATTTCTGTATCTTTTGGGTAAATACCTAGGAGTGCAATTGCTGAATCGTAGGGTAGTTCTATTTTTAACTTTTTGAGGAACCTCCATACTGTTTTCCAGAGTGCCTGTGGCATTTTGCATTCCCACCAACATTGTAGGAGAGTTCCCCTTTCTCCACATCCTCGCCAACATCTGTTGTTTCCTGTGTTATTAATTGTAGCCAAAAGAAAACCTTTTAAAGGTGTTGCTAGTTGGCTGAAGTCTGTTGTTGTGTATGATGGGCTATTGTGAGTTTTCAAACAACTAGAGGTTGATTCCTCCCCACCCTCTCTCCCTCCTTCCCTCCTTCCCTCCTTCCTTCTCTCCTTCCCTTCCTTCTTTCCTTCCTTTTTTCATCTCTTTTCAATATTTCTCGTCTTGGGCAGGCCAGGTAAACTGAAGTTATGCAATGAGACCCACACGTAGACGGTCAGAGGCCGGTCTCACAGTGTACTGCGTATCCTTGAATTTCTAAGTTCCCTTGGGTGCACTGTACTCACTTCAGTCAGTCTCCAGGCAGCCAGCCAGGAGGTAAAGGGAAGAATCTGGGACTAGGGACAGGGAAAGCACATGGCTAAGACAGAACGCACTGCGGGTGCCCAGCTGACCGAATGCCAGGCTTCAGAGTGGGGAGGTGACGTGGAGCTGGCACAGCTGGTCCGTGGCAGCAGGAGACTGAACAAAACGGTATCTGGAACCAGGAGAGTGGCAGAAATCCCAAGCTTATATAATTTTCCAGAAAGATTCTTTTCTGCGAGGACTTCAAAAGAGACGTTATGAATGATTTCTCCAGAAGATGTTCTGGCTAATCAGAATCAGAGTCCAGAAACAAGAACAAGAAGATACCCGTCTCTCCCCATTGAACAGATCACTTCCCTGATTATTAGCAATCCAGTTTGTACAACACTTTTGTACCACAAGAGTGAAATCCTTACTTTCTGAAGGCAGGCAGTTCACTGTTTCTAATGTCAAGTTACTTGTTACCTCGTATGTTTTTTTGTAGGTTACAAGCTCCCAATAACCGGGAGACAGGCCATCATCTTGTGTTCCTTGGAATGTTTTGTTCTATAGAACCGAAACATTAATCTCTTCTCTAACTTGAGTTTTATAACACCACTGTCTCAGCATGTCTGTTCCCCTGGCACCCTATTTCCTATACATACAGGATTCTGAGAGTAAGGTTATTACTCTTAGCAGAATCTATTTATAATCCCACAGGGCTGGCAGGGATGTTGAAATACTGTTAGAACAATACTGAAGTATAAATCTTGCTCCCTTTATTGTCAAGCCTTCGGTACAGGTCAGTCATTTGCTATTGCTTGACCACGTATCGATGGCTTTTGGTATCGATCATAGGTCAGTTAGCTGGTTGCGGCCAACCCAGCATTTTTAGTATTGTGTGTGATTTTGGTTACCTACATTGGCTCATAGGGGAGGAGGTGTTCTGGAATCTGAAGATCCAAGGTGTTTATTCAAAACTCTCTCTTATCTCACTGTGATTGCATTTTTTGTTTGTTTTGTTTCAAATGATACGGCCCTGACCTAGAGCTCCAAAGTGTGGCTCTTTTTCCTTTCATTTTGATTGTCATTTACTTCCCAGGTGTTCTTGCTTAAAACCTTAAAAACCCCAACACCTCATGATATTTCTAATTTTGCACACATTTCTAAAGCACTGGGTTCTGACTTTTGCTTTGACTCTTACCGGTTTTGAGATCTTGAGATTCCTCCCTATGGAATCCTTGTTTCAGTCCTCAAGGAAGAGAGTTAGTAGCAGAAGATCCTTTTCTTTTTTCTTTTTTTAAATATTTACTTATTTTTGAGAGAGAGAGAGAGAGAGAGAGAGAGAGAGAGAGAGAGAGACAGCATCCGAAGCAGGCTCCAGGTTCAGAGCTGTGAGCACAGAGCCTCATGCGGGGCTTGAACCCATGAACCGTGAGATCATGACCTGAGCCAAAGTTGGACTGACTTAACTGACTGAGCCACGCAGGTGCCCCAGAAGATCCTTGACTGGGCTGAAATCTGCTTCCATACAGGATGCTTGAGAGAGAGAGAGAGAGACACTGAGAGAGACTGACGTTTGGTTTCCTTTACCATGAAAGCGTAGGAGGCACAAGGGTAGCCCAAATGTGGGCTGCTGTGACTTGCTCTGTGATCACATCTGCTTTCTTGAGCAGAGCAGAGGGCTCTGGGCTCTCACACAGCACCTACTTCCTTGTTGGCTTTGAAAATGACAAGCGAGGCTGAATTAAGTTAGGGTGGACACTCCACTAGTTGGGTAGAATTCAGAGTCATACTGGGTGAGACATCACACACACACACACACACACACACACACACACACACACACACACCCCCGATAAGATTCATCAGAGATCACGTACAGGTCAGAAACAGAGTGTAGTAACCATTTAATCTAGCAGCTCCATTCCTAGGGAGATACCCATGAGAAATGAAAACCTATGTCTGTGCAAAAACTTGCACATGGATGTTCATAGGAACCTTGTCCGATAATAGCCTCAAAGTGGAAATAACCAAAATACCATCAAAATACAGTATGTCCGTGCAATGGAATATTATTTGACAACAAAAAGGAGTGAAGTCTGGCATGTGCTACATGAATATGGATGAACCTTGAAGACATTATGTGAAGTGAGAGAAAAGCCAGACACAAAAGGTCACATGTCGTATGATTTCACCTCCATGAAATGTCCAGAACAGGCAAACCCACAGAGACAGAAAGTAGATTAGTGGTTGCTTAGGGCTGGGGAGTTAGGGGAGAATGGGGAGCGACTGCTAATGGGTATGAGGTTCCTTTTATGAAAATGTTCTAAAATTAAATTGTGGTGATATCTGTACAACCAAGTGACCGTACTTTTCCATACTAGTATGGAAATTCTATCTCAACGAAGCTGTTTTTGTTTTTCTTTTTTTCTTTGTTACTATTTTTTTTAATGTTTTATTTTATTTTTGAGAGAAAGAGAGAGAGCACGAGTGGGGGAAGGGCAGAGAGAAAGAGGGGGACAGATGATCTGAATCGGACCCTGTGCTGACAGCAGAGAGCCCGATGTGGGGCTCGAACTCATGAACAAGGAGATCATGACCTGAGCTGAAGTCGGTCGCTTAATTCACTGAGCTACCCAGATGCCCCGTTTTTACTTTTAAAGAAAGAAACAGCACATTTGGAAGGAACTAGTAAACATCCAGCATTGGCAACAGACATTTAGCTGTGTGTGGCAATCCGGAAGCCACACCTTAACCCCATTTCCTTCTTTGCAGTGTCTCCTCCCTACCACCCTCCAACTGATCCTCCTAAAGTCCTGTGCGTCTTGCATCAGAACTGTTACTCAGAACTAACACCGATTCCCCACTGCCTAGTGGGTTCTGGGGCTCAAATCCACCTTTCCACCTTGTGTCCCATATGCATCCTTTGTTCCCAGTTACCTGGTCTCCTCACCTTCTGCCAAAGCCTTCACTTTCTATCTCCAAGAGAAACCAGCACACATCCCACCATCTACCCTGAGAGCTCAAATCCCTTGAAGGATTCCTTTCTCCAATTCACATCTTCTTCATTGTCTGCCTCACTTCTTCGTCACAACATAGACACTGCCTGTGTGCATATAAAAGTGTCACACATTTTCTTGTATGCATATTTCTTTCTCCCTCTTCACTGGTCATATGCATTTATTTTGGGGCTGACGGAGGAGTAGGCTGGGCTTTGAAGAATCTCCGATGCTATTGCACCTGTCCCCAACTCACCACACAGTCAAATGATAACTTGCAACATATTAAAGAGTTAGGGATAGGGGTGCCTGGGTGGCTCAGTCGGTTAAGCGTCCGACTTCAACTCAGGTCACGATCTCGCGGTCTGTGAGTTTGAGCCCCGCGTCGGGCTCTGGGCTGATGGCTCGGAGCCTGGAGCCTGCTTCCGATTCTGTGTCTCCCTCTCTCTCTGCCCCTCCCCCGTTCATGCTCTGTCTCTCTCTGCCTCAAAAATAAATAAACGTTAAAAAAAATTAAAAAAAAAAAGAGGGATGACAAGAAACAAAATGGTCTTTTATTTATTTATTTTATTATTTTTTAAAGTTTGTTTATTTATTTATTTATAACCAACAGGGAAGTGGCAGAGAGAGGGGGCAGGGGATCCGAGCCACCCGGGCACCCCAGAATGGTCTTTTAAAAATATTGTTTTCCTCAGCACACCTAGGTGACTCAGTCGGTTAAGTGCTGAACTCTGGTTTCAGCTCAGGTCATGATCTCACCGTTCGTGAGTTTGAGCCGTGCTACAGGTTGTGCACACACAGTATGAAGCCTGTGTGGGATTTTGTCTTTGCCCCTCCCCTGTGCATGCTCTCTCTCTCTCTCTCTCTCTCTCTCTCAAAATAAATAAACTTAAAAAAAATAAAAATATTGTTTTCCTAATGCTAAAAGAAATACATTTCAATATAGAACATTTGGGAAATAGAGGAGAGCGTACAGGAAAAAAAAAAAAATCGTCCTTAATTTCCCTGTCCAGAGGTGGCTAACGTTAGCATTTTCTGGTATGGCATGGTATACACATACACTTGTGTAGCAGTTTTAAAGCTCAAAGGGGCTGAAATGCATTTTTTTTTCTTTAATGATTGGATTCAACCTGCTTGTCACCTTTCATTTCTGCTGATGAAGAGGAAAAACATTGTCTTTTGGTTAAATATTCACTCGGATTTAGGGATCTCCTTGTCCTTTCCTCTTGCCCTTGTTTCTATCCTGCCAGTTGCTCTTCATATTAACCTATCCTGCAGGCGGCTGATTTAGTGAAACGATGGTCTTCCCAGCACACAGACTTCATCGTGCTGCTCCCTCTCCCCACTTAATGATCTTCAGTGGCTCCCATTACTCCCCAGAAAAAGCCCCAATTCCTTAGCAAGCCTCATAAAACCTTCACGGGCTTGTCCTGACCTCTTTTGCATCTTATCCCTTGCTACTTCTGCTAATGCATTCTGCCCTCTACACACCAGAGTATTTGCTTTTTCCTGAACGTACCAAATGCCTTCAGGCCTTTGGTTCACTCTGTTTCTTCTGCAACTTCCATCATCAAACAAATATCCTTCTCAGGGCCCAGTTTGAGTGTTACCTCCCCTGGGTAATCTTGCTTGCCTCATTTATGTCCAACTAATCCTTCCCTTAATGTGCTCCCTTAGCACCTTGTATATGGCTCTATTCCTGAACTTACTACTCTGTTTTAGAATCTGTGAATCTATTCCCTCCTCTGGAATGTAAACTTATGAAGGCTTACTTTTATATATATATATATTTTTTTGCCTTCCTCAGTAATTATACCCGGAACATCGAAGGTACTAAATAATAGTTGAAAACAAAATGAACTAATATCTGTCAATACATATGTACTGGTCGGTTAAAAAAAAAAAACACAAAACAAAATAGGTAAGAGATATGGAAAGGAATGTAGAATGCCCAGGTGAGGAAAGATAGACTGTGTTATTTGTTAGGGCGTTATTCACAAGGTGGCAATGAACAGGTAACTGACCCTTTCTGACTTCTCATTGAACTCAGAAAGAGAAAGTCATTGAATCCTCACCTAGATGTGACTGACAAGGGGCTACTATTGCACACGCTGTACAACTAATTCTAAAGCAAGAACGTGGCTTTCCAAATGCATGCATTTCTCTTAAAATAAAAACAGGCACAAATGTTGATGGACAGATGAATGGATAAACAAAATATGGTATATACAGACAGCGAAATATTATTCAGCCTTCAAAAGGAAAGAAATCCTGTCACTTGCTGCAACATGGATGAACCTTGAGGGCACTACACTGAGTGAAATAAGTCAGTCACAAGAAGACAAATACTACATGATTCCGCTCGCATGAGGTACCTGGGCGTAGTCAGATTCATAGCTGTAGAAAACCGCTATGGCTGCCAGGGGCTGGGGGCACAGGGAAGTGGGAGTTATTGCTTAACAGTTTACAGAGTTTCAGTTTTGCAAGATGAAAAAGTTCTGGATATAAATGGTGGAGGTGGTTGCACAACAAGGTGAATGAGGGGTACCTCGAGGGTTCGTCGGCAGAGCGTGCAACTCTTGATTTTGGGGTTATGAAATAAAAAATAAAATAACATCTTGTTAAAAATTAAAACCTTTCAAAAATTTTTATTATTTTAAAAATATTTTTAAGTTATTTTTTGAAAGAGAGCATAAGCAGGGGAGGGGCAGAGAGAGAGGGCGACAGAGGATCCTAAGCAGGTTCTGCATTGACAGGCTGACAGCAGCAAGCCCGATGCGGGGCTCGAACTCATGAGCTGTGAGATCATGACCTGAGCCAAAGTCTGATGCTCAACCGACTGAGCCACCCAGGTGCCCCTAAAAAATACATACTTTAAATGTTTATTTATTTTATTTTTGAGAGAGAGAGAGTGAGAGGGAGGGGCAGAGAAAGAGGGAATCCCAAGTATGCTCTGTGCTGACTTGGGGTTCAAACTCACGAACTGTGAGATCATAACCTGAGCTGAGATCAAGAGTTGGATGCTTATCCGACTGAGCCACCCAGGTGCCCCCCAAAATAAAATCTTTAAAACAAAAAACAAGATGAATGTACTTAATGCCACTGGTCTGTATGCTTAAAAATGGTCAAAATGGTACATTTTATGTTGTGTTTTTTGACCACAATTAAAATGTAAAAAAAATAGGGGGCGCCTGGGTGGCTGAGTCGGTTGAACATCTGACTCTTTATTTCGGCTCAGGTCATGATCCCAGGGTGGTAGTAGGCCTTGAGTTGGGCTCTGTGCTGATCATGGAGCCTGCTTAAGATTCTCTCTCCCTCTGCCCCTCTCCTCTGCTCACTCTCTCTCTCTCTCTCCCTCTCTCAAACAAAACAAAGCAAAATTTAAAAAGATAAAACAGTGTAAGTGCACATGACCCACTGTTTTGCTTGCTGAGCAGAAAATCTAATTTTTGTGGAGTCTACCCCTTATAGAATTTAGTGACCATTTTATAGAAAAAAAATTACAAAAGGAAGTGAGGTAAGAAAGCCGAGTATTTGTTTAGAATGAGACCGGGAAGGGATCGTGTCAGTGAGGGATCCTGAAGCCTAAGCTTCCTTAGCTTTAAGGAGAATCTATTCCTGCTGACCGTAAAAGGTTTATGTTTTATCCTGCTGTTCCTGGGTTGCTGGACACAGATGAGAGGGGTGGCTGTGGGCTGGGGCAGGATGGCAGGGCGGGGGAGGGGAGGTGTTTACTGTATGTCAATGTGCACTGTGGACTGTAGGGCTCACCCCTCTCCCGGGCTCATTAATGGCTAGATATGGGTGAGATTGAAGCAAACATAATAATCCACCTCCTCTTCCTGGAGAAACTAATTGAGCCTTTTGCCCGGGGTGGACCAGTTTTGTCTCTGTATGCCCACACACCGTTATAAGACTTCAGTCAACATAGCGAGTCTATTCTTTGTGTGTGAAGTTAATGCTTTGATACCTGTGCCTTTGGGTGTCTTTCTAGCAAGGCTGGTGTGTTTAAATTGGTAGATTGTCAGTCTTTTGGCTCCCAGGTAGGGACAACAAGTACAAACACAAAAACCAAGAATTGTCTTTCAGTCTTTCAGTTAATGCCTTTTTTGGAGAGAAAGAAGGCAGCATGGTGTGGGTGTGGGGTGCTGGACAGGCTCCCTCTGGGAGCCAGGAATTTGGCCTGGCACCTTTGGGGGCCCCAGCCTGCCTCACTCAGCACGACCTACATTCCGCTCTGGAGCCCCCGAGGTGGTCGGCTCAGATCAGCACGTTGAGCTGTTTCCAATCTCCTGGCTTCACTTTCAGTTGCCAAGAACTCCCTGGAAAATGACAAAGTTAAAAATGCAGATGGGGAATTCCTCCAGGAGAGTTTCTGGGAAAAAAAAAACCCCTTCCTTTTTCCTTACAAAGTCTGAACCATAGAACTCCTCCTTCCTCTGACTCACGTTTAATTGTAACAGCCAAGCAGAACTATTCTTAAGAAATGTTGTTCACCGGTTATGTCTATTTTCAGGTTCTGTTTAAACTGTAAGACAGAGTTGATGAGAAGTTATTGCTTTGATATAATAAGAAAGGTCATGATATAATTTTTATATTTAACCCAAGATGCATGGTATGAAATGAAGTATAGAGTGGGTCACGGGTAAAGTACAACTTCAAGAATCAGATTTCTTAAATTACTCAGCTACCTTGAGTTACAGATGAATAAATCCCTCAACTAATGAAAGACAGGGCTAGAAGGCTGGGCTCTTGAAAAGAAATTTACTATTTTATCTAATTAGAGGAGCAATGTACCTGCATTGGAGGAACATTTTAATCTACAGAAAAAAATGAAAGAAAAAAAAAGAAATATGTCCTGTAATTCTACTGTTCAGAAATGATCCCAGTAAACCTTTAGGTTGATGTTGGAATACATTTTGCTTAGGTGTTTGCTATAGATAATAATTTTTACTTATTTATTTTATTAAAAATTTTTATGTTTTATTGCTTTATCTATAAAGTTTATTTATTTATTTTGAGAGAGGGGAGAGAGGGGCAGAGAGAGAGAGACAGAGAATCTCAAACAGGCTCCACACTGTCAATGCAGAGCCCAGCTCGGGGCTAGAACCCATGAACCATGAGATCATGATCTGAGCCAGAGTTGGATGCTCGACCTGCTGAGCCACCTACAGGCCCTTCGGTAATAATTTTTATATAAAATAAACAATTTGAAAATCTAGGGAATGTGCTGCATAGTAGACGCTTTGCATTCAACACTATAACATTCAGAGTTTTGAATATATTTAGCAATCTGAAAGGTCTGTGACAGGTAGAAACATGGTTTTGCTGACAAGCTGGTGGGTAGGAGTGAGTCAATGGGCTAATGAGTCACATAGTGGCTGCCAGGTGTTGGTATCTGAATTTGGCTTTGTTGTTCTCTATAGGGGAAGAGCAACCAATTGACAATTTGTGGTTAACACTGCCTAGTACCTGCCAGGCACATTCTCTCCTTCTTCAGTGGTTAGACATAATGTTGCTGAACTAAAGGAAAACATTCCTTATTTCCTTTAAATATGTGACTTAGTTTTGGCCAATGAGAAGTATATATAATTCCTGGGAAGTATTCTTTTCCCATTTCTCCTGGGTGGAATATGATTGCTGTGGCTGGAATTCAGCAGCCACCTTGGACCTTGAGGTTGAATGCCATTGAAGTCTGACTGAGCTGAAAAGTATGCTTGTTCCTGACAATTTTATGGGGCCACCATGCCAGTCTTGGGCTGCCTACCCCCAGATTTCTTTTCTATGAAAGAGAGATATGTTTGCCTTGTTTATTTGTTTGTTTATTTACTTATTTATTTATGTAAATGTTTATTTATTTATTTTTGGGAGGGAGGGGCAGAGAGAGGGAGACAGAGGATCCAAAGTGAGCTCTGTCTGTGCTGACAGCAGTGAGCCCAATGTGGGGCTCAAATCAAGAACTTTGAGATCATGACCTGAGCCACCCAGGCGTCCTTCTGTCTTGTTTAAGCCAAAGTAAAAAAAAGTTTTTTCTTTTCTTTTCTCTTTGGTTCTTATATTCAGCTAAATGTAATCCTAATTAACAGTCTTTTTCACTATTATTTACCTAATGTGGGGAGTTGTTGACTCACCTGTGGAAAAACCAGGAAAAAGTGACCTCATTGTGAAGGATAGAGCTGGAGGCATCCTGACCTTGGCTTAATGTTGATTCATGTCTATTCCTGCCTTGTGCTATCTCCCGGGACCTAGGTTCTGTGGACACAGCTACAAGCACAACTCTTAAAGGCGGGGCCTTGCTCTGTGTTTCTGGGTGGATTTGGGCAAGAAGTCCCTCTGGCCTCACGAGGAAGGCCACTACTGGCCAGAGAGAAATAAAAGCCAAGAATAACCAGAAGGTAGAGGCATCAATAGAGAGGTAGGTTTTTTTTTCCTAGGGCAGTTGTTCTTTTTTTTTTTTTTTTTAATGTTTATTTATTTATTTTGAGAGAGAGCGAGCATGAGCAGGGCAAGGGCAGAGAGAGAGAGGGAGAGAGGGAGAGAGAGAATCCCAAGCAGGTTCCTTGCTGTCAGTGCAGAGCCCGATGTGGGGCTCGAACTCACAAACTGTGAGATCATGACCTCCGCTGCTTAATGGATTGAGCCACCCAGGTGCCCCTCTAAGGCAGTTGTTCTTAAAGTATGTCCAGGGATACCTAGAATTCTCTGAGACCCTTTCAGAGAGTCCATAAGGTCAAAATTATTTTCATAATACTAACATGTTATTTCCATAATACTAACATGTTATTTCCTTTTTCCCAAAAATCCGAGAGCCACTTTAAGGTTTTCCTGAAAGAGAGCTTCCCTCAACCATACTGACCCTCGCCAGCAGCTGGAGATGGTCATTGCATCAACAGGCTTTGAATGGTTCTGCCAGAGTCTCTCTTCTGGGCCCAGTGATCTTCAGGGAAAATGGACTCAAGGACCTGAGAGTGGAGGAAAGAATGTCAAGTTCAGGCAGGTAGGTGTTATGGCTGAAGTGTGTCTGCTAAATTCACATGTTGAGTTCTAACCCCTTGTACCTAAAAGTGTGACTTTATTTGGGAGATAGGTGATTTTTTTTTTTAAGGTTTTGGTTTGGCAGTATTTTTTTTTTTTTTTAAATTGGGGTATAATTGACCTATGACATCATATCAGTTTCAGGTATATACAGCACAACGATTCATTATTTGTATATACTAGGAAATGATCATTACCATACGTCTGGTTAACATCCTCACCATATATAGTTACAAAATATTTTTTTCTTGTGATGAGCACTTTTAAGATCTACTCTCTTAGGAACTTTCATCAATAGTATTATTAAAAATTTTTAACAATGTTTATTTATTTCTGAGAGAGAGAGAGAGAGAGAGAGAGAGAGAGAGGCAGAGACAGAGGGAGACACAGAATCCAAAGCAGGCTCCAGGCTCTGAGCGGTCAGCACAGAGCCCCATGCGGGGCTTGAACCCATGAACTGCAGGATCATGCTCTGAGCTGAAGTCGGATGCTTAAGTGGCTGAGCCACCCAGGTGCCCCAATGCAGTATAGTATTATTAACTATAGTCACCATGCTGTACATTTTATTCCCATGGCTTATTTATTTTCTAACTGGAAGTTTGTTCTTTTTGGGCCCCTTCACCTGTTTTGCCTACCTGGTGATTTAGATTACAGACGTGATTAAGTTTAAATGAGATAATTGGGGTGGGCCCTAACCTAATCTGACTGGTGTCTTTATAAGAAGAAGAAATTTAGACACAGACTTGTACTGAGGCAAGACCCTATCAAGACACAGGGAGAACATGCCATGTACAAGCCAAGGAGAGAGGCCCTCAGAGGAAACCAGCACCTTGACCTTGGTTGGATCTAGTCTCCGGTTTGTGGGATTTTGTCGTGGCAGGGCTAGCAAACGAATACGGTGGGTTTCTCTCTGGTACCCTGCAGAGAGCTGCAGGCGGGAAGGGTGAGGTAGCGTGTTCATTACGAGTCACTTTCTACCCTCTGCGGCTTATGTACTTAAACAAGCCTGACAGCTGTGGCTCCTCCTTTGAAAAAATTGTCTTTGGTTCCCCAGAATTTGAAAAAAAAAAGTTCTGAAAAATTAAAGGGACAGAACTTTAAAGTTTAACTTTAGTTGTGCGAGAGTAAATAGTGCCCCAAGAGGAAGTCTCTGCTTCCCTCATTTTACAGGTAGGGTGACAGTACCAGATGTGAGTCTCCTGCCCCCCCCTCCCCCCCCCCCCCCAGGAGAGAGTATGGCTTCCTAATGAGGAAACAGTGTAGAAGCCCCTGCCTTCAGGTGCCTCACACCAAGCTGGATGTTTCTAAGGCCTTCTGGGCCACAAGGAGGGGTTTGGGGTGTGTCTGGGGTAGAAGAGAAAGAGAGACCCTTGGAAGTAGTTTCTTTCGATCCATCCCTCTGCCCCCTTCACCTCTCCCCCATAGAACCTTCTGACTGGAAGAATTGTTTCTTTGGTCTGATCCTTTTTGGTAGAATCGTCAGCCTCATGGCTGAGCCAAAGTGATCAACGTTCCTCATCTGCCTGGGATTCAGGGGTTTGCTGCGAAAACCAGAACAGTCCCTGGCAAACTGGGATGAGGTGGTCTCCGAGGCCTAGCTGTCTATGCCGACTGGCTTTTATTCCGCATACACCAAGAGGAAATGTGTGATGTGAGGCAGGTCCGACTTGAGCTTGTGCTGTGCTGAGGACGTGGAGGTCATGTACCCTTTAGCGTGGTAGTTCATAACTTCAGTGTGCTGTTGGCATTTATCGAGGTGGGGAAATTACCCATGACAGTCTCCATGCAGAACAATTGTGCTGCTGGAAATGTCAGTGGTGACCCATTGGGAACCTGAGCAGGATTGCCTAACCTTGTTTTTCAAGCTCAGAGTCTTGCTTGAAAGACTCTGCTATGGGGCTTCTTCTTCTCTCTTGCTCTGGGGCTCCAAGTCTCAGTGACATGTCCTGTGACTGGAGGCTTCTAGAAGTTTGCTTGTTTGCTTATTTACTTGTTTATCTCGAGAGTGCGCGCATGCACGGGGAAGGAGCAGAGAGATTGGGAGAGCAAGAATCCTATGCTTAGTGCACAACGTGACGTCGTGGGGCTCAATCTCATGAACCGCGAGATCGTGACCTGGGTTGAAACGACGAGTTGGACCCTTAGCCAATCGAGCCACCCAGGTGCCCCTAGAAGGTATAATTGAAAGGGAGAAATTACATGTAAAGATGTAATATTTGCAAAATATTACCTATTTATAAGACAAAGGTCTTGAGCTGTGTGACCAGCGGAGAAGGGCTCTGGACCAAGTAATACATATCTCACAGAGGACCGGAGCATGGGATTAGAACACTCTAAAATCCTGAGAAGTAAGATACAGGATGAAGCAGAATGAATCTCCCAGCCCTTGGGCTCAAGTTGTCATGACCGCCTCCTCAGTGAGGAGAAACTGGAGGTTGAGTCCAGAAACTCCTGTATAATCTTTACAGATCATTGTATATGTACATAGTTCTCATTATAGAGCAAATCCATATGTCATCTTAATAAAATTCCAACTTAAAAATAAACCTGTCAGTGCATTGGGCTCTGTGCTGACAGCTCAGAGCCTAGAGCCTCCTTCGGATTCTGTGTCTCCCTCTCTCTCTGCCCCTCCCCCGCTCATGCTCTGTCTGTCTCAGCTTCTCAAAAATAAATAAAAACGGTAAGCAAACAAACAAACAAAACCAGTCAGGTACTGCTATGTAAACCTGTTGGATAGAACAAGTTCAGTGTGAAGGTTCTGAAGCTCAGATAGGCAAAAATGGAGCAGAACACCCCCTGATGGAATGCTGTCTTCGTGAGGCTTTGTCCCCCTCCTAGGGTGCTTTATGGCATAGAAGCAGACGAGCCCCAGCAACAAAGACAGTTAAAACACTTTCCAGTTTACACAGAGGCTCTTTCTTTGCCTGTAACGAAGTTATTATAATATTTATTTGATCACCTTTTTGGAATAAATATATCCATGAACTCTCTAATATTTACTCAATGCCTACTGCAATTGCCTTCTAGCCTGTCTTCCTGTACCACAGAGGCAGGAAAGCTAAGAATATGTCTCACACTCACTTGTAACTAGGGTTCTAGTTTCCACCCAGTACGACCAAATGTCTGTTTTTGTGAATCAGAGCTTTCTAGGAATAGATGGGATATTTTGCGATGCCTGACAGTTTTAAAAACAATTTTTATAAAAATGTTTATTTATTTTTGAGAGAGGGAGACAGAGCACAAGCAGGGGAGGGGCAGAGAGTGAGGGAGACACAGAATCCGAAGCAGGCTCCAGGCTCCGAGCTGTCAGCACAGAGCCTGACGTGGGGCTCGAAGTCACGAACTGTGAGATCACGATCTGAGTTGAAGTCGGATGCTTAACTGAGTGACCCACCTAGGCACCCCAGGCCTGACAGTTTCTTAAAAACTATTACACATTCGTATTCAGGGTCGTTGAAGATGTTCTGTGTCACTCACCTTCCACCCCTTATTATATGTGAATTTCTCCCAACTCCTCCCTTTTTAAATCATAGAAAAAACTTTTATAAGATAAATTGTTATATAACATTGTGTGTATGTGGTGTTGTTAACTGCTTTCCCATGATGTGGTCCAGGATCAAACAGATGCAAGTAATTCTGCATGGCTATCATCCCCACCATTATCATCATGGATATTATCACCCAAAGTATTTAAGTGTGTATGTGATTATACTGTGCTAAATGTCTGTCATCAAGTCTTACTGTTTTCGTTTCTGATGTATCTCTTGAATTTGATTCTTTCCGTTCCCACCGGCACCATTCTGGGCAAAGACTGGACTTTCTGTTAGGCAGGCAGTGAATACTCAGAGGAAGTTATTCAAATGTGGTCTAATTTATACTCTTAGGTTGATGAAGCCTGGGCATTCTAGGTACTTGTAGACTTGATTATGTTATGTTATTTGTTTATTTGCATAAGAAAAACCTTACTGTTTCCTCCTACTGCCAAAATAAAGTACAAACTCTTTTAAATAATAATACTCAAGGTTCCTCATGGACTGATTGTAACTAAGCCTTCCCATCATCTAATCTTTCCTCACCACCCTCCATGCTCTGGCTGCATTGTATTAATTACTCTCCTCCACATGTGATGGGCGTTTTCATACCTCTGTGCCGTTGCTCTTACTGTTTCATATGCCTGGAATGCCTTTCCTGTCCTGGATTGATCTTTTTTTTTTTTTTTTAATTTTTTTTTTAATGCTTATTTATTTTTGAGACAAAGAGAGACAGAGCATGAATGGGGGAGGGGCAGAGAGAGAGGGAGACACAGAATCGGAAGCAGGCTCCAGGCTCTGAGCCATCAGCCCAGAGCCCGACGCGGGGCTCGAACTCATGGACCGCGACATCGTGACCTGAGCTGCAGTCAGACGCTCAACCGACTGAGCCACCCAGGCGCCCCCGGATTGATCTTATTCATCCTTCAAGTCTCGTGGCAAGTAATAATAATGATGATAGCTAATAATTAAGCACTTATTATATGTCTGGCACTGTTTTAAGCACTTTACATGGTTTATCTCTTAATTTTCACAACAGGTATGAGATAGGTACTATCTCACTTATGGAAGTGTGGCAGGACTTTGATAAAAACATCGTTACTTTTGGGGCGCCTGGGTGGCTCAGCCGGTTGGGCGGCCGACTTCGGCTCAGGTCATGGTCTCGCGGTCGGTGACTTCGAGCCCCGAGTCGGGCTCTGTGCTGATAGCTTGGAGCCTGGAGCCTGTTTCAGATTCTGTGTCTCCCTCTCTCTGACCCTCCCCCGTTCATGCTCTGTCTCTCTCTGTCTCAAAAATAAATAAACGTTAAAAAAAAAAATTAAAAAAAAAAAACATCGTTACTTAAAAAAAAATTTTTTTTTAATGTTTACTTATTTTTGAGAGAGAGAGAGAGAGGGAGCATGAGCACGGGAGGGGCAGAGAGAGAGGGAGGGAGACACAGAATCCAAAGCAGTCTACAGGCTCCAAGCTGTCAGTAAGAGCCCTATGTGGGGCTCGAACTCATGAGCTGTGAGGTCATGACCCAAGCTGAAGTTAGTCACTTAACGAACTGAATCATCCGGGTGCCCCCATCAAGTTACTTTTCTAATTTTGGTGATTATGGTGTTTGACAGCTTTAAATAATTTATAATTTGTTGAGATTTCTTCTTTGGTTCTATACAGATATTTAAAAATTTCTTTTCTTGTAAAGGAGCCCAAACTGTAGGGTCATCAGGCTCCCCAAAACCTGTTTTTCAACTTTCACTGATACTCTTTCTCTTATCTGTTGCCTTTTCCTCTGTAGGAACTAGAGAATAGACTTTCAGAATTTCAGAGAGTATGATCATGTGTAGAAAGTCACAGGTTGGACCTGAGACCAGGCTTAATTCAAATTTGTATCTCAGTAAAATGACAAATCATCACATATCATGAATCTTTGGAGCTGCTTGAGTGTAACTGGCACCCCAATTTTGAATTAGCAAATTACAAGAATTTAGCATAAAGGCTTTGTCCTTAGGGAGAGTTATCTGACCTCCTTTGAAAAAGTAATCCAATGCTAATGTTAGACTTCAGAATCCCCCAAGTACCTTTATTTTGTGGTTGGTTATCAGCTTTCAAATGTCTGGTTTCACGGCCTCCAAGAAAGGGCCTTCCGTCCTTTGGGACTAGAAAATACAAGTGAAGGTTTGACAGGGCCCCGCCATTTTTTAGTTAGTCAATAATTCTTGGCTCTTTTACTGTACTCAGAGAAGGCTTACTGAAAATGGAACTATTTTTCTTTTTTAATGTTTATTTTGAGAGAGAGAGAGTGAGCAGGGGAGGGGCAGAAAGAGAGGGAGAGAGAGAATTCTCGGCAGGCTCCACCCTCAGCACGAGGAGCCAGATGCAGGGCTTCATCTCAGGGCAGCGAGATCACGACCTTAGCCGATACCAAGAGTCTGGCGCTTAGCGACTGAGCCACTGGCTGCCCCTAAACAGAACTATTTTTAATGATGTAATCCCTGTCTGGCAGGCAGATATGGTCTGGCTATTGACATCTATCTATTTAGAAAAAATTTTGCCTCATTGACAGAGTAGACAAGGTCAAAGACGGTGGTAATCTCCTTTATGAAGAAATGCCCAAGTTCCTCCTGTGGAATATCTGATATATTTTTCTTTAAATCTGGAGGAGGGAAAGTGGGTGTGGGTGAGAAACTTCTCTGTATATTGCTCACTGTCAGTGACAGATGTTAACAGGGGATGCGGGGGCTCGGCAACGACCTTGACAGGATAGGGCTGGCCTTACCTCTCGTAATCGTCGTAGGGGACTGTATACCAGCTTTTCTGCTGTACTTCGTGCTCTCTTTGTGGGCTCTGTGGATCAGAGAACTTAGGCACGCATCCCTGATAAAGAGCAGTGATGCAAGGCACCAGTGACCCTGTACAGAAATCCCTCCGTTGGCAAGTGAGAGTCTGTGCGAGATGCCGCCGATCCGTATCTTCTGTTTCTCTTCCGTGTTTACCTTGCATCTGGGTCACAATGTACTCCCTGCCGCTTGATGGAAGCAGAATGGCACTCGGAAAGGTTCCTGATCGGTGCTTTTGCTCAGGGCACTTCCTTGACCCAGAATGCCCCTTCTTTCCATTTTTGGGTGTCAGAGATTTTATTCATCATTTGATCATCCCAACCAAATAGTGACTGTTCCTTCTGTCAGATTGCCTCCACTTTTGTGTCCCTTGCCTCAGCACTGTGTTTACATTCCAGTTAAGGGGTTTGCCTGCCTTGCAGCCTCTGTAGCACAGACGTGTGCACGGTTGGTGTCTACATGTCCGTGAGATTGGCAGTGACCGTTTCCTCTTGCACGAGGTTTGAAAGCTCTCCTTGCAGAGCCTGGACGAATTCCTGGAATGACAAGCTCCTAGAGTTCAGAGGCGGTTGGTCATCACTGAGCTCTTTCACTTTCACTTTAAAGTGAAAATTACTTTTCTGACCTCAGGGAGAAGCCATATTTCATCTCTAAGGTGTTATGACCCTACCTGGTCCCCATACAAATTGCTTTTAGGATCAGCATGTCTCTTTGCACAAAATGTGCCTTAAAACAGCCCAAATTTTCTATCTAAACAGAAAGCAACCTTCCTCATCCTTTCAAATCTTGAAACCTCTATCCTATCAGCCTTGCGTTTCCACCTGGCAATTATTAGCATATTAGAATGGAAGTATTTAAAAGTCATGGTTATTAACCTGGATCTTAGGCCCTGGCCCAAATTTCTGTATTTCAAGTTCTTTTATTACACACTAGATGTCACTCTCTACCCAGTGAATTCCAGAGCCAAGCGTTGTGGTGAGTTAATTAGAAAAGAAAGCTATTTGGAAAAGAGTTTGTAAGTGACTGCAAAACATATTTTCAATTACTTCCAAATAGGACATTTTTCTCCCACAGTTTACAAGGGACATTTATTATTTCTTTGGTAAAAAGAAACCCTTCAAAACTCGTTGAAGGGAAGAGGAATAAAGTCAATGGCGGTCTTTTCTCCTTCCGGCCCTGTGGGGTTCGGACAGGTGGCGAAGCTGGGCTGAAATGCGGCTTGCCTCTGAAATTCTTCCCTCAGCAAGGACAGAGCTGCAGAGCGGTGTTGGCGTTGAGTTTATTTCTAGAGATTCGGGAATTCCCTCACCCATTCTCCTTGACATCACCTCAGAAAGAACCCTCTGCGTGTAGAGGAAGCATTCTTGACTTAATTTCACTTTCATGATTTACCTGACCTTTTCAGTCATGACACTTGTGTGTGAACCTTTTCGTTGGCTTGCCGGGGTGAGAGAAGCCTAAGGAGTTACAGCTGCATAAAGGAAGTTCTGTATTTTCAGGTTGTTTAGGCCGAAACAATAAGCAGTGTTTGCTGCATGATTGCCATGTTCCCTATTTTCTAGAAGGTTGACTAAAGAGCCATCGTCTTCGAACCATTGTCTTAGAAACGAAGAGTGAGGAAGAGGGAGGCAAGTTGGCGTGGCATTACTTTAAGTTCTATCATGTAAAATTCTTTACGCCATGCCACCGTTGCCCCCTACAATTACAAAACTTCTTTACAATTTCGAAACTTCAAAGGGAAACAGGGAGCCTCTTGGTGGTTTGCTGGTGATATTACTTCACATGGCTTTGGTAAACCTTGGGTATGTGAATTGGCCAGTGATTCCAGAACTGCTTTTCATTAAAAAAATTTTTTTATGTTTATTTTATTTAAATAAAATAAATATATTTTTTTATTATAAATAAATATTTATTATTTTTTATGTTTATTTTATTTCTGAGGGAGAGAGAGAGAGAGAGAGTGAGAGTGTGAGCAGGGGGAGGGCAGAGAGAGAGGGAGACACAGAATCCAAAGCAGACTCTAGGCTTCAAGCTGTCAGCACAGAGCCTGAGTCAGGGCTCGAACCCACGAGCTGTGAGATCATGACCTGAGCCGAAGTCGGACGCTCAACCGACTGAGCCACCCAGGTGCCCCCAGAACTGCTTTTCATTTTAAGTAACTGAAAGTTTTTGATTTAGAGGGACTCTCATCCCCAGCATTCCCCAAACAACAATATCACTAAAATGATAAAAATAAAGACGACAGTTTAAAGTATAGGCCTGAAATTTCAAGTGTGAACTGACTTGCTCTCTACTTGCTAGAAATCTGTGGGCCAACTTAGTTTGTAACCAGATCTCACCTAACATTTGCCACGTGTTTGATGTGCCATCATTTTGCCAGAACTTTGAGATCTGGTTTGTACGTACATGTGTGTGCACACAAATGCACACACAAAAACTTGTGAGGTTTTACCAAAAAAAAATTCATGTTTATTAAATTTAATTTTAGATGTTTATGTGTGGGGGAGGGGCAGAGAGATAGAAGGAGACACAGAATCTGAAGCAGGCTCCAGGCTCTGAGCTGTCAGCACAGAGCCTCACGTGGAGCTTGAACCCACGAACCATGAGACCATGACCTGAGCCGAAGTCAGACGCTTAACCGACTGAGTCACCCAGGTGCCCTGAAGTTTATGTGCTTTGAATTTAATAGAACACTCAGTCTTTGGTGAAACTGGGTTGCTTGTGGCTGTTCCCAAACCGTTACTCCTAAACCATAATCTGACCACGTTTGGCTGCTATTAGAATGTGACACAGTCAACTTTCATGTGTATATGTGTGTGCGTGTTGACATTTTGAGAATAATTCTTGCTGTTCTTGTTGAGGTCTCAGCGAGACTGGGTTTGAATTACACCTAAAGCTTTTCTTTTCTTTCCCAAATTACAAGTTTATATATGTAGAAAGTCCTCAAAGCAGAAGCAGTATATAAGGAGAGAAACTAAATGCATGTATTCCTCAAGTATTTAGAGAGTAATTACTATCTTTTAATAAAGAAGTTTTTCTCATTATAAAAATAGTACAAGTACATTGTAGGGATTTGGAAAACAGATAAACAGAAGAATATACATCCCATTCATAATTCTACTATGCAGAGATTACAATATTTATATTTTGGTGATTTTCAAATTTTTTTTTTTGTTTTTCAACGTTTATTTATTTTTGGGACAGAGAGAGACAGAGCATGAACGGGGGAGGGGCAGAGAGAGAGGAAGACACAGAATCGGAAACAGGCTCCAGGCTCTGAGCCATCAGCCCAGAGCCTGACGCGGGGCTCGAACTCACGGACCGCGAGATCGTGACCTGGCTGAAGTCGGACGCTTAACCGACTGCGCCACCCAGGCGCCCCTTTTGGTGATTTTCTAATACTTGGTTGATACATTTCTGGTTTTGGCATTAATCTATTATCTATGTGATCATGTTGTGAATACTATTTTATAAACTACTTCTCTCCCACTTGCATTGTAATTAGATGTTTTTCTACAACATAATTTCTGAATTTCTGAAAAAAATTTTTTTTTTAATTTAGAGAGAGGGGTGGGGAGAGGGGCAGAGGGAGAGGGAGAATCACAAGCAAGCTCCACACTCAGCCTGATGTGGGGCTTGATCCCATGACCCTTGGATCATGACCTAAGCCCAAATCAAGAGTCAGAGGCTCAACTGACTGAGCTACCCAGGCACCCCTACAACATAATTTCTATAGGCATAGAAGTGTTTTAGACAGTTTTAAAAACCAATCCTGCATGGTTGGACAGTCTCATAGCTAAGCACATCATGTATATTCACGATTAGTTCTTTAGGATAAATGAAAGTTTAAGCGTCAAGGGCATGAATATTTTTAAGGCTCCACCATGTTGCGGATGACTTTCTTATCCTTTTTTTTTTTTTTTTTTGACTGTCTTTTAATTTTTTAAAGATTAAGTTTATTTATTTATTTTGAGAGAGAGAGAGTGAGTGGTGGAGGGGCAGAGAGAGAGGGAGAGAGAGAGAATCCCAGGCAGACTCCACACTGACAGCATGAAGCCTGATGTAGGGGCTCAGACTCACAAACTGTGATCATGACCTGAGTTGAAAACAAAAGTTAGGCGCTGAACCGACTGAGCCACCCAGGTGCTCCTTTTTTTGACCTTCTTATCTTTTAAAAGTCAATTTGCTTTTATTTCTATTGATAATACACAAATATTCCTGGATCTTTGGGCTGCTGATGAGGGAGCATGGGGCAAGCTGAGGACAAAGTCGAGGCTAATGGCACCCCCACCCCCACCCCAGGTGGAATGTGTGTGATATTCCTTGGACACTCCTGGCTACCCAAGAACAAAGGAAAGGGGTTTAAGTGCTTGCCATGGTGATGTGGGAAACTAAGGCAAATGAAAAATTAAATTCCCTTACTGTCTACAGCCCATTGACAAGTCCTTGAAATCGGCAGAGTGACTTCCCTCTAGGAGCTCAGCTGCCTCTATGATGACACTTTGCTAGGGCAAAAGAGAACCTTAGTTTAACATTATCCCAATCTCAAGGATCCTGGGAATCTACTTCCTTTATCTCTACTGCCCCAAGATACATGCTGGTGATCATACTCCAAGCTTATCTGCTGCCTCCTCCCCCGGCCCCCCCCCCCCATACATCTGAAGGGTCTCATGACTGGGATTTTATTAAATGCTAATAAGTGGCATTTCCCTAGCAACATCTAGCCCCTCAAGGTCCTGGAAACCTTGCTTCCAAAATACCTTAGAGACTTACTCTATCTCTGACCCCCTTCCAACCTGAGGGTATATAAAGAGTTACCCGTTACAACCCCAGTGCTTCTCTTCCTGCCCACAGGTCCTGTCCCCATGCTTTAATAAAATCACCTATTTGCACCAAAGACATCTTTGAGAATTCTTTCTTGGTCGTCGGCTCCAGACCACCCCACCATCACCCAAAACTTCATCACTGTTGCCTTAGAAATCTTTGTATAGTGACTTCCAATGCTAGTATTCGTAATAAAAACCAAACAGTTTTGTCTAGTGTCAACCTTAAGATAAATGCCTTAGCACATTAAAAAAGGAAATTTTATATTAGATTAAAGGGAGAGCAAATAAACAATAAAAAGTAATAGTATTGCATCTCTGTATGCATTTATTACAACAGGAACAGTTAGTTTTAATTACTGGTGATAAATACTTCATAGTCTACTAATAAACGTCTTGCAGTATATCTTGAAAAATGCAATAAACTCTTTGTCAGGTGAGAATTCACTATAGTTCTTGGCCTCTAAATCTCTGTTGAAAAGAAGGATAAAACTGCCATTTTTCCTAGTGAGAATTATTGGAAAGACTGATAAGGAAGTGTGACTTAGCCAGCTTCTGAAATAATTACTGCCATTGGGACGAAATTGGGAAAATATACCTGCACATTCAGGTAGCACTCATATTAGTTCAAGTCAGAGCTTTGTAAAAAAATTTTTAAACATTAAGCACAGTGCTTAAGAGATAAATGGAAAAGTTAAGAATACGTTGGTTTAGAAATCAAACCATTTTAATTCAAATAGCCACATTTGAAAATGTATTGCTGGATAAATAGATTAGGAATGAGTTTGCATGGGGGGGGGGCTTTGACGTACTGCTCTTAGTAAAGTTGGCAAAATCGAGGCAAAAATTCAAGTCAGAGTATAGGCAGGTTCTAATTTTTATTTGTACTGCCTTTAAGGATACTCTTGGGAATCAGGACAAAAACATTCCTTTTTTGTTCATTTCGTGGAAATTTTTTACTCATGTTAATGAATTAAAACTGGAAATAGCTTTTTTTTTTTCTGATTTACAAAAAGGATACACACCCATAAAAACAATTATACAACAGAGAAGAGCATAACGAAGGAAGGCAAATATCATTAAAAGTACCACTATACAAAGATAACTACTGTTCACATTTGGTGAACATCTTTTCAGAAAGTTGACTCTTCTCTCAAAAGACACAACATTTTATACAAATGTGATTGCGTAATATTTATTGCTCAATTGCCTCCTTGTCTTTTTTTTTTTTTTTTCAACGTTTATTTATTTTTGGGACAGAGAGAGACAGAGCGTGAACGGGGGAGGGGCAGAGAGAGAGGGAGACACAGAATCGGAAACAGGCTCCAGGCTCTGAGCCATCAGCCCAGAGCCCGACGCGGGCCCGAACTCACGGATCGTGAGATCGTGACCTGGCTGAAGTCGGACGCCCAACCGACTGCGCCACCCAGGCACCCCTCCTTGTCTTTTTATAGAAATATATGTTATGACTGTATTTTGGTGTGAATATGTGTAGATTCTCAGCATCACTTTACAAATTTTTTTATTTTTAGAGCGAGAGAGTGAGAGAGCACAGGCAAGTGGGGGAGAGGGGCAGAGACAGAGAGAGAGAGAGAGAGAGAGAGAGAGAGAGAGAGAGAATTTTAAGCAGGCTCCATGCTCAGTGCAGTGCCCAGTGTGGGGCTTGATCCCATGATCCTGGGATCATGACTTGAGCAGAATCAAGAGTCAGATACTCAACGGACTGAGCACCCGGGTGCTCCTACAGCATCATTTTTAATGGCTACTTAATATTCTATTGTAGAGATATGCACTAAATGATTTTAATTTACTCTCTTAACATTTGGGTTTTAAAAAATGACAACAAATATATATGCTTCTGTTATTTTTTTTCCCCTTTAACATTGCAGAAGTGCACACGGTAAAGGGTGAGTCTCATTTATTTCTTCTCTTCTACAGTGAATTCCACCTCCCAAAGGTATCCCTGAAATATGATCTCCTCCAGAGAAATGCATAAGAATATACAAACTTTTGGGGTACCTGGGTGGCTCAGTTGGTTGAATATCCTACTCTTGATTTCAGCTCAGGTCATGGTCCCGGGATGGTGGGATTGAGCCCCACATCGGGCTCTGTGCTGGTGCTGAATGTGGAGCCTGCATGGGATTCTCTCTCTCTCTCTCTCTCTCTTTCTCTCTTCCCCCTGCTCTCTCTCTCTCAAATAATGAAAGGAAAAAAAATAATGAAAATAAGAATATATAAACTTTTATATACACATTTTCCCCCCAAACGGGGTCATTTTATGTTCTATAACTTAAAAAACCCCAACATACTGTGTACATATTCAGATCATTATGTATAAAGTTATCTAATTCTTTTTTAAAATCTGCATATGCAATATGGATTTACCATAATTGATTACACCTATACCCAATAGATAGATGTTTAGGTTATTATGATTGTTTGAGACTCTAAGTAATGCTGTAGTGAACAACCTTGCATATTCATCTTTATAAAAGTCCATTGTTAGGAATCTACTAGATTCCATTATTTAATATTTTGATCTGTATAGTCAAAGTATTCCCCAGTTACATTCCACTTCAAGCCTACACCAGCTGTGGCTATTTTCATTTTTATCTTTTCCAACTTTCTGGGTGGAAATTTATATATCATTGTTTTTATTGGCATTTCATTTATTAGTGAATTTTAAAACATTTTACAGTGCTTATCGTTGGTCATGTGAAGTTGTTTTGTGATGTGTTTGATGACATTTTTTAAAAAAATCAATTAATTAATTTTTATTTATTTTTTAAATTTACACCCAAGTTAGTTAGCATATAGTGCAACAATGATTTCAGGAATAGATTCCTTAATGCCCCTTACCCATTTAGCCCACCCCCTCCCCCCACAACCCCTCCAGTAACCCACTATTTGTTCTCCATATTTAAGAGTCCCTTATGTTTTGTCCCCTTCCCTGTTTTTATATTATTTTTGCTTCCCTTCCCTTGTGTTCATCTGTGTCTTAAAGTCTTCATATGAGTGAAGTCATATGATAGTTGTCTTTCTCTGACTGACTAATTTCGCTTAGCCTAATACCCTCTAGTTCCATCCACATAGTTGCAAATGGCGAGATTTCATTCTTTTTGATTGCCAAGTGATACCCCATTGTATGTATGTGTATATACACATACATACCACGTCTTCTTTATCCATTCATCCATCGATGGACATTTGGGCTCTTCCCATACTTTGGCTATTGTTGATAGTATTGATAGTGTTGCTAAACATTGGCGTGCATGTGCCCCTTTGAAACAGCATACCTGTATCTCTTGGATAAATATTTAACAGTGCAATTGCTGGGTCATAGGGTAGTTCTATTTTTAATTTTTTGAGGAACCTCCATACTGTTTTCCAGAGTGGCTGCACCAGTTTGCATTCCTACCAGCAGTGCAAAAGAGATCCTCTTTCTCTGCATCCTTACCAACATCTGTTGTTGCCTGAGTTGTTAACGTTAGCCATTGTGACAGGTGTGAGGTGGTATCTTACCGTGGTTTTGATTTGTATTTTCCTGATGATGAGAGATATTGAGCATTTTTTCATGTGTTGGTTGGCCATCTGGATGTCTTCTTTGGAGAAGTGTCTATTCATGTCTTTTGCCCATTTCTTCACTGGATTATTTGTTTTTTGGGTGTTGAGTTTGATAAGTTCTTTATAGATTTTGGATACTAAGCCTTTATCTGATATGTCGTTTGCAAATATCTTCTCCCATTCTGTTGTTGCCTTTTAGTTTTGCTGATTGTTTCCTTTGCTGTGCAGAAGCTTTTTACTTTGATGAGGTCCCAATCATTCATTTTTGGATCACATTTTTGATTTGAGTGTTTATCTTTCCCTTATTGTTTTGTTTTTATTTTTTTTAATGTTTATTTATTTTTGGCTGAGAGAGAGGAGAGAGAGAGAGACAGAGACAGAGACAGAGACAACGACGAGCATGGGAAGGGCAGAGAGAGAGGGAGACACAGAATCTGCAGCAGGCTTCAGGCTCCGAGCTGTCAGCATAGAGCCTGATGAGGGGCTTGAACTCAGCAACCACAAGACCATGACCTGAGCCAGAGTTGGATGCTTAGCTAACTGAGTCACCCAGGAAACCCATTGTTTTTATTCTTTTTTTAAAAAAGTTTATTTATTTTTGAGAAAGTGCGCATGTGCATGCACACACACACACACACACGGGGAGGGTCAGAGGAAGAGGGAGAGAGAGAGAGAGTCCCAGGTAGGCTCTGTGTTGTCAGTTCAGAGCCCGACATGGGGATAGATCTCACCAACTGTGATACCCTGACCTAAGCTGAAATCGAGGGTCGGATGCTTAACTGACTGAGCCACCCAGGCACCCACTCTTATTGTTTTGTAAGAGCTTTTAACATGTTAAGGAAATTTCTTTCATGTATGTTATAAATATTTTTCAATCAGATTGTCATCTGCTTTTAGAGTTTTGGGTGCTGTTAAAAAGTCATTCTAACGTTTAAAAAATATGATGTAATTAGGAACTTAAATCAGCTTTTTTGACTCCATGTAAAATTCTGACTTGATATGATGCATTCTACCAATCTCTCCCATCTGCTTGCTAAATAAGGAAAGACAGACAGGAAAAGGAACTATGGGTTGTTCTGTGTTTCCCTTTCCTTCTATGTCATCATTTTCAGCATGGTTGGCTAAACAGATGTAACACGAGCGGGAAAGGATATGAAAGGGTTCCTTGCGTGTTCTTCTTGCTTGCTTACAACACTACTGACTTCTTTCTGCCCCCGAAAATTTCTTTCCCTGGTTTTCAGAGAAAATGTGGCTTCTTTTTGGAGGTGGTGTAAGGGAGGCACCACTTAGTCGTCATGTAACTGAGTCACGCTGGCCTCCCGTGCATCATCGGAATGCTGGAATTCTATGGATGGGCATTGCCAATGGTATATGTGCAGGGGTGGTATGGAATGGTGTAACCCTACATGAACACGTATATCTCCTCTGCTCATACTCATACTCCATTGTCCCATTGGATTTCACTTATAAAACACAAGGTCAAGGATAAAAGTATTGGGAATTTTTAGATGACAATAATGCAGCATGAAATCAAGTGCGAAGTCCTTTTGAGTGGGGGCCCTATGTGACTGCACAGGCTGTAGCCCATAAAGTTGGCCCTCTGGGGACTTCATACTAGTTCCTGCTGGTGGCTGAGCCCAGGGATCCAGGCTGCTAGGGCGAAGAAAGGGACTCTGATCTGCCAGTTGGTGGTAAAAAAGGACCCATGACTTTTATAATTAATACGTGACACAGTCTCATATCTCCAAAGAACCTTGCCCCCTTTGCAACTCAGCTCTTCCCCTGCACGTGTACACACACTTCCAACTGCCTATGACATTTCCTTTAACACATTTTGGCTCATTTGAGCCATGTCTTCAGGGAGGGTGAAGGGTGTGGGTAGCACATCACATGCCCCAGCTTGCGCCTAACTGGAATAGTCCCAAGCCTTGTACCCACTACCCCATCTCTACTCTCATACAGAAATGCCTTGAAAAACAGAAAAAAATCAGAGAATTTCGTAAACACACTTATAAAATAACCTTTCTTCCTGAAAACATATTCACTTTCTGGCAGAGCAGCTGTCTTTATTCTACCCTGGATACAACTGCATTCCGATGACTGGTGAGGGACCCTTTATAAAAGTTTGTAAAATGCTGGAAAAAGCGTCCAGAAAAAAAGACACCATGCAAACATAAGGCACTGTTATCACTTGTTTGAAAGTGTGTTTTGTTACCGAATATTCTCCTCTGGTGACATATAGATCAGCATGGCTTATTATAAGCAAGACCATGTGTGGCTTCTCATATTCCCATCACTTGCCTGTAGAGGGTCCTAGCCTTACTGACTTTCCGAATCAGAACAAAACCATCCATAAAGCACGAGGAGGCAAACACTGAGGCTAGGGGGATTTGAGTATTCTTTATTTCCCCTACCAACAAGTGAAGAATCTAATGCCCTAATCCATCAGATCTCCCAGACAGAAGCCACAAATCTTTTTTGTTTTGTTCAGCATATTGCCACAGTGACAAGTTCATATTACACTCTGTCTGGAATCTCTCTTGTAACCTCCCCAATTCTCAACAAGTTCACAAAAAGGGCTGAAGCAAATAACCCTGGAATGCAGGTGACTGTTTATTTATGTATTTACCTTGTTACATACCAGTATATACCCAGGGCCCTTCCAGAAGAGCTTCATAAAAAATAATGGTAACTGACATTCATCACACGCTGAACTTCTCTTTCCATTTCCTGTGTCTTTAATAGATCCCTACAGAGGGTGGGGAAGAAAGCTCAGGCTATTGTCAGACAATTGTATTACTTCACTCTCTCCAAGCTCATCAAAAATTCTTTTGCTGCTGTTTGAGTGAAACGTATTTTTTGACAAAATGACATGGGTGTCATTTGTAGATATCTTTGCCAACATTCGACCACCATTTTCCTTGACCTCACATCATGCCAATCCATTCCTAACATGTGATGATTCTCCGGAGAGTGCCTTCTGGATCAGGGAAGAAGGCGGGGGATATAATAACACCTTTTTGCACTTAGCATCACTGCTCAGGAAACTTCGAAGCACTTAGCAGTGTAAGCTTTCTCCATTTCTCTGGTAAAAATAATGAAAAGTGCTTGGGTTTATGATGATAGGCTCTCTGTAAATTCTGATCAGGGTAGACAGATACATTTATGGGAAGAAAGTTTCTCTGTATAAGGGAACATTTCCAGTTCCTTTCTGCTGGGGGACTTGTTCCGTCTCCTTCCTCCTCTCCCTCTCTGCCTCCTTTTTTCTTGTTATCTCAAGATATTTCAAAACATAAAAATATTTTGAAAATTGATTACTGGATCATTTGGTTTGCTTCAATGTGACAACAGAGCAGTCTTCAGAGTGCTTGGAAGGTCTCAATTACAAACTCCCTTTCTTGGGTTTGGACATATTCAGTACCCAGGTTTAGTCATTCATTTCAAATATGGCCATGCATACAGATGGTCCCTGACCTATGATGGTTCCACTGACGATTTTTCAACTTTATGATGGGGTGTGGAAGTCCTGTGCATTCGGTTGACAGCCGTTCTTTGCATTTTGATCTTTTACCAGGCTGGTGTTACGCCCTGTGAAACTCTCTCGTGGTGCTGGGCAGTGGTGGTGAGCCATGGCTTCCAGTCAGCCATGCAAATGACTGGTACACTTGTAACCATTCTCTACCCACACAGCCGTTCTGTTTGCACTTTCCACACAGTATTCAGTAAATTACATGAGTTATTCAGCACTTGATTACAAAATAGGCTCGGTGTTGGAGGGTTTTGCCCAATCATAGGCTAATGGAAACGTTGTAAGCCCACTTAAGGTAGGCAAGGCCAAGCTGTGATGTTTGGTAGGTTACGTGCCATAAATACATTTTCGGCTTAATGGTGGGTTTATCGGGTTGATCCTAACAGAGTCTCTTCAGAGGCCAACCTCCCTTCCCTTCTTCCCCTCAACACTTCCCACTGCTTCCACAACCCTTCACAGAGCTCAGTCATTGCACTGGCCACTTATTATTATTATTATTATTATTATTATTATTTGGAACTGCCTGTATTACCTGGCATTGCCAGGGCAATTTTTAATTATTGTTAAAGTTTAAATGGGCAGACTAAAAATAAATATTTCAATTGTAGTGATTTAAAAAAATGATAAGAATGAATTCAGAGCCATACTAATTTCCCGCCTTGCAGTAAAGCTGCTTTTTATACTACATTTTAAAATTCTGTTAGTAGGAACACACAGAAATCAATATTGGTAGGGGATCCCCTTGTGGGAAGCAATTTGATAAAAAATCAGTGAGTGCAAACCTGAGTGCCTGCCTTGGTGGTTTGAGAGAACGTACTAGTTCACTCACACACTTGGCAGCATGTGGGGTGATCTGAGGGAATTCCTGGGTCCAGGGACCAGTTACCGATTTCTCTAGTCTGCATCCTTTTAAGATGTACTATGTGCGGCTCTGTTGCTATTTTCTAAATGTTCTGGATTCTGGATGATAAGGTCCTGACTTTATCATTTAAATTGCCAATCCTTTAGACTTTCTATTTTAGGGCTCGACAAGCCAGATGAGTTTCAGATCTTGAACAAATATTAAATTCAGAACAGTCGGGGCGCCTGGGTGGCGCAGTCGGTTAAGCGTCCGACTTCAGCCAGGTCACGATCTCGCGGTCCGCGAGTTCGAGCCCCGCGTCGGGCTCTGGGCTGATGGCTCGGAGCCTGGAGCCTGTTTCCGATTCTGTGTCTCCCTCTCTCTCTGCCCCTCCCCCGTTCATGCTCTGTCTCTCTCTGTCCCAAAAATAAATAAACGTTCAAAAAAAATTTTTTTTAAAATTCAGAACAGTCAATTTTGGGCTCACTCATTTGCAATCCTATTTGTATTTTCTCCCTGTGGCATGAATGGCATGGCTCTTCAGGTTGCCTCCAGATGGATCCCTTGGGTTGCTTCCACGGATGTCTCCTTGCACAGGGTTTCAGCTTCTGGGAGGATGCCACCCATCTCTGGGTGCTTAGGAGTGCACCTGCTGTTTGCCTCCCCTCCCTGGGGGTCCCCGTGTAGCCCCGAGTGGATACTTCTTGAAAGAGCCTGTCTCTTTTGATCAGCCCTCATGTTGTTTCCTCTTTCTTTTTCTTTTCTTTTTTTTTGTGTTTTGTGAAGCAATTATTATTTATTATTTTTAATTATTTATTATCATTTTTTTAAAAATTTACATCCAAATTAGTTAGCATACAGTGCAGCAATAATTTCAGGAGTAGATTCCTTGATGCCCCTTACCCATTTAGCTCATCTACCCTCCCATACCCCATCCGGTAACTCTCAGTTTGTTCTCCATATTTAAGAGTCTCTTATGTTTGTCCCCCTCCCTGTATTTATATTATTTTTGTTTCCCTTCCTTTATGTTCATCTGTTTTGTCTCTTAAAGTCCTCATATGAGTGAAGTCATATGATTTTTGTCTTTGACTAATTTCACTTAGCATAATACCCTCCAGTTCCATCCACGTAGTTGCAAATGGCAAGATTTCATTCTTTTTGATTGCCGGGTAATACTCCGTTGTATACATATACCACATCTTCTTTAACCATTCATCCATCGATGGACATTTGGGCTCTTTCCACACTTGGGCTGTTGTTGATAGTGCTGCTATAAACATTGGGGTGCATGTGTCCCTTTGCAACAGCACACCTGTATCCCTTGGATAAATGCCTAGGAGTGCAGTTGCTGGGTCTTAGGGTAGTTTTATTTTTAGTTTTTTGAGGAACCTCTGTACTGTTTTCCAGAGTGGCTGTCCCAGCTTGCATTCCCATGTTGTTACCTCTTTCTGTCATAAAAGACTGCTCAAACACCTATTCTATGTCAGATTTTGGACTAGACATTGAGGACACAACAGAGAAAAAGATTAGGACCTCTGGACTCAAAAAATTCTCAAATTTTCGTAGCTCTTGCTGATGAGGGTCTAGGATTTGTTTATCTTCAACATGACAATTTTTTTTCCTAGCATTATTTCTTATATGAATGCATGGGGGAAAAATAGAAAAATTAAAATGGACAACTGCAAAAAAAAATCATGAATATTTTGAGCCTTCTTTACCATCCCTAAAATTATAGTCACATTCAAAATACATAGACTTATAAATTTATACTTTCAGCACACTGTGTTACTCTGAACAAAATGATGTGCTGTAGTTACTTTGTATGTAGAGAAAAATAATTGTTGTTCCTTCCTACTCCTGGATATCCTTCCCCAAAGTGGATTTCATCTATGCCACATAGTCATACATGACACCGATTACTTTCATGCCAATAACAAAGAGACAACTAGAGACTAAGTTTTATTATATAGATTATTCATTTATGTGTTCTCTTCCTAGAGGGTGAGGATTCTGTTTTCACATTTGAGTAGCGAGAGCCTCCTGTAGTACCTAGAACATAGGAAGGATTTAATGAATGATTGCTGGATAAATAAATGAAGGCAGGCAGGATTATCTAGGAAGCTTAAAATAGGATGATCCTTTTCTTGACTGTAGTGTATGGGATGGAAAGAAAGGAATGAAAATAGAAAGCTAAGGGTCTCATATGCATATTGCATGATCATTGCACCCCTAGTTGTGCTAAGGACTTTGCATATGTGACATGCATGGGCTCTCATATTTAATTTCATGAAAGAAGAAGCATCAGTTTCATTTTACAAACAAGGAAACTGAAGCTTCGTGAGTTTATGAGACATGTTCAAGTCACACACAGCTGATTACCTGTCAAAGCCACCGCAGGAAACCAGGTCAGGAGGCAAGATTCACTTCAGATTTAGTGCTCTTAATTATTAAAATGTACTGTACCTTACAGACATTACATGTTTCAGTGCTTCGGTTTATGCAAACCTGCTGGTAGGGTCCCTCCCTGATCCCCTCCCCCCAGCACCCTCTGGCATATTTTGTGGTGTCCCCCGCCCTCCCCCATTCACCAGGATGCCGAGCCTGCAAATATTAGTGTTGGGTGAGAAAATATCAAGGTGTGAGTCTTCCTGGAAAGTCATATTTAGTTTGAGGAAAGGAAAGATGTAATTTGATGAATTCTCAATTTTATTTACTGTTAGGTTTTTTGTTTTTTTTTTCAACATCTGGTCATAGGTCTCTTTGTATTCAAACGCAAATCCTTAATGGTTAACTTGAAAATGAAGCTATTGCCTTATTTCAGCAGGATGGAGGGTATGTGGGTGTGGTGGGGTGGGGGGAGAGATAGGAGGTATGAAAGCTTTCTTTTGCTTGAGTGTAATATCAACCAAGTTTTTTTTTTTTTTAATGTTGGGTTTTAGAATAAAATCTTCTATTGATTTCTGAGAGTTTCTGCTGCTTCTTTGCTTTGAGCCTCATTCATTCATTCATTCATTCAAGGGTTACAGCATATATTCCTTAAATTCTGGATGATGGAAATAGTTGCCCTTTAAAAACAGGAGCCACTCTGGGTGCAGACTGATGTTTCCCTTCAAATATGGGTCAGAGAATTTTCTTCTTGAGGAAAGAGCCCCCTCCTACCTCCATCCAGTGCTTTTGACTTTGAAACACGTCAAGGTGAAGGGCAATAATTAGCATACTTACTTAAATCAGGTCTGGCTACTACTTTCTGAATGGGGTGGGGGATATTTCCTCTCTCACCCGTTTGGGGTGGGAAGGACAGCCTACAATGGATATCATCTGCTCCTTGATGTAAGGAAGGGAGGCTAAAAAAGGCATTAAAAACATCTCCCTTATTTCACTCCCCTCCTTGCGTCTGTCACAGACCCTGCCGGACTGACACAACATTACACAAATAACTCCTCTTCTTAAGTAGCGACGAGGCAGCAGTAGGCATTTTTTTCATTTAGAGTCTATCAACTGAGAATTGATAAAGTCATCACAGAACAACTGTAGTTTGACCCTGACCTGACAAAAGAGATCGAAAATGTCTCGTGTGGAGAGAAGCGAGGGGGCTGGGAATATCACTGGCTCAGAAAGGAGGGGCAAGTCGGTGAAGGGCTGACACCCAGGCACTCCGCCGAGTGTGTTTAATAACCGAAAAGTAAATAATGAAGGGGCAGTCAATAAACAATTGTGGTTTAATAAATTATTCATTTTAACAATACTTCCAGCGTTTGCCCAGAGAAGGCAGAACCGCCCGCGCGGTTTCTTCCAAACGGCTCGGCTGGTCTGAACCTGCCTGGATGCAGAGCTGTTCACATTCTGGACAGCAGAGGGCGCTCGCGTCACACCGAAGAAAGGGCGAGTCCAACCCCCTCCCGGTGCCTGTCTGCGCTCAGGAAAGAGACAGAGGAAGAGGTAGGGAAATGTCGAGAAGAGGAACAGAGGAAGATAGAAAATGAGTGGATAGGCATGGAAATGAAAAAAGGTATTTTTCACAGGTAGATCAAATCCAACCCTGTACTCAAGCGAGGCATGAGAAAAGAAACAGAGAAGAGTTGGTCTTTATTCCATGGTTAAAATGACTTATTTATTTGAAAACTATGGGATGACAGATTTGGAACAGTCAGGGCAAGGGCAAGGGGATATTTGAAAAATCCAACAGATTTATTTCCATCTTGAAAGCCGAACTCTGATTTTTCAGGAAATACTCTCAGGAATCAAGTGGTTCTCTTGGGCTTCACTGCCAGTGAACAATCAAAAATGCCATCCAGCTGCTGAGGGGCCCCAGGCCATTTGGAACAAAAACCTACCACACTTTATAGTATGCCCTGCATGGAAATGAATCCCTAATATCAGTCAAACTCTGTGTTCATTTTCTGTGCTCGTGGCGCTGCGCTACAGCCTTATTTTATTTATGAAACGGTGTTACATGAGGCAAGACTCCTCTTGTAGGTTGAGGAGGGCCATTGTACTCCCTGGGATATTTACTGTCTACCCAAGGCGCTGAGGTATAATCTGTCCTCTACAGTAATGCAGATGCTAAAGCGAATGGTATTTATTTATAATAACGCGCGAGGCAGCCCACGGGGAAGTGTCATCTTGTTTGTAATCAATCCCAGCGCCAGGCTGCTGTTACAGCACAATCAGGCTCTGCATTAAGTGACAAATTGGCTTCGTCTTCATATTCTGACTGTCATTTTTCTGCAGTGGAGATCCATCATCTCTGCTACAAGGCCTCGGAGCTCAGTACCGCACACAGACACACGTAAACGCATACCCTGTGACTGTGCTCGGGGGGGAAAAAACCCATCACTTCCCATATTCCCCCCCCCCCCCCCGCCCCGAGGAACCCCGTTTCCTACCACTGCCTGTGGTGAGCGCTAAGATGTGGAAAGGGCAGGCAACGTGCAAGAGTGTGCTTGCGGTGAGGTAGACATTGATGCATCTAGTGCAGGTGGGTCATTGTTGAACTAACATTGGTATTCTTTGATCGATTTCAGCTAGGAGCTTGGTGGGAGAGTGCATGTCTCATGCCACAAGACCAAGTATGCAAGAGTATTTCAAAGGAGACTTTTTCACTTTAATTTCAGATGAGGTCTTCTCTCACCTTGAGGCAGACAGACTCTTAAGGTAGTCACACTCTTATGACTCTCTCCCCTTGAGTGTGGGAAGGACGTGTGACTTGCTTCTAACCAATAGAATGTGGCAAAAGTGACAAGATGTATGAGATTACGTGTACATGATTACATGATCCTGTCACAGGATCCCGTTTTGCTGGAATCTCTCTTCCTGGCTGGCTTTAAAGAAGCAAGAAGCCATGTAGGGAAACCCCACGTGGCAAGGAAATGCAGTTGGCCTGTAGAAACCGAGGGCTGCCTGCCTTGGGATCCAGGCAAAAACTAAACCCCACTGGTCCTACAACCACAAGGAGCTGTATTTTGTCAACAACCTGAGTGAGACTGAAAGCAGATCCTTCCCCAACTGAGTCTCAGATGAGATTGCAGCCCAGTCGACACCTTGATTGTAGCCCTTCTGGGACTCTAAGCAGATGACCTGGCAGAGCCATGCTCAGGCTCCTGACCCACAGAAATTGTGAGATAACAACTGTATGTGTTTTTAAAGCTACTACCTTTGGGGTAACTGTTACACAGTAATAGATAATGACACTCAAAACTATATCCCCCTCACCCCCCCCCCCTTTTCCCCATCACTGTCCCATCAACCTGCCAAAAACTGAACTACTTCTAAAGCGAGCTGAATAAATGTTATTGCTTAATCAATATAAGCATACCTCGTTTTATTCTACTTTGCAGATATTGAGGTTTTTTTTTGTGTGTTTTTGTTTTGTTTTGTTTTGTTTTTTACAAATTGAAGGTCTGTGGCCACGCTGTGTCAAGCATGTATGTTGGTGCTATTTTTCCAACAGTACTTTCTCACTTCATGTTTCTGTGTCACATTTTGGTACTCCTTGCTTCATTTTAAACTTTTGCATCATTGTTATATTTGTTACGGTTATCCATCACTAGTGATTATGATTTGCTGAAAGCTCAAATGATGCTTAGCAGTTTTTAGCAATAAAGTATTTTTAATTAGGGTATATAAATTTTTTTTAGACACAAGGTACAATTAAAAGACTATAGTCTAGTGTAAACACAACTTATATAGGCACTGGGAAACCAAAAAATTCATTTGACTCACTCTACCGTGAGATTTGCTCCATTGAGGTGGTCTGGAATTGAAGCTGCAATCTCTCTGAGCTATGCCTGTATCCGCTTAGGTCTCTTTTTAAGTTTTAGTTTAAATTCCAGTTACGGTACGCCTGGGTGGCTCAGTCAGTTAGGTGTCCGACTCTTGGTTTCAGCTCAGATTATGATGTTGCAATTTTGGGAGTTCAAGCCCCTTGTCAGGCTCTGGTACTGGCAGCATGGAGCCTACTTGGAATTCTCTCTCTCTCTCTCTCTCTCTCTCTCTTTGTCTCTCTCAAAATAAATAAATAACCTTGAAAAAAATAAATTCCAGTTAGTTAACATACAGCGTAATATTAGATTCAGATATACAGTATAATGATTCAACACTTATCAATTTAGGTCTTAAAGGTAAATTTGCCAGACCATTTGGAATAGGACTTGCTTTCTACTTAGAATAAATCAGGGGCTCCTGGGTGGCTCAGTCGGTTAAGCATCCGACTTTGGCTCAGGTCATGATCTCACAGCTAGTGGGTTCGAGCCCCATGTCGGGCTCTGTGCTGACAGCTCAGAGCCTGGAGCCTGCTTTGGATTCTGTGTCTGCCTCTCTCTGTGTCCCTCCTCTGTTCATGCTCTGTCTGTCTGTCTCTTTCTCAAAAGTAAATAAGCATTAAAGAAATAGAATAAATCAAACGTTAGGTAGAAAGTGAAAATAAATTGCAATGAAACTGACATTATGTAGTTAACCAGTGACAAGTGTTAGGACTGGATCTGGTTGTAAATTAAATTATGGTTATTTGGTTAAAGGAAAGGTTCCCATAGAGCAGGCAAAAGTGGGGAATATGCAGGTTGGGTGCACTTGGTTCTTTTTCTAGTGTCTACTTTATGTTAAGTGATTGACGCATAATACAATTGAGAGTCTTGATTGATGCTGTAGGCACATGCAATAGTCCATCATTTACTGGAGAAAGACTACCCATAACAATGGAGGAGACAAAGAAGAGAAGTGGTAGGTGGTTCCAATCAATTAAGACACTGTAAAAAAAAGGTGACTAAGCTCAGCCAAGTCACTGGGAGTGGAGCACAAGGATTCTGAGAGCTGTCACACCTTCAAGGCAACTTCTACAAAACAGGGGTAAAGCACCACAAGGGCAAACCTACCTTTGCTTGGGTCATTCTTCTTTTCTGGAATGTTCTCACCGTATACCATACTATCCAGTTACTTTAAACCCAATCAGACATTAATATCCTCATGAAATCTCTCACCTAGGTTCTTCATTTCAAACCATAGAAACTCACTCAAATTGTCCTAAATAATAAAGAATGTTACTGAACATAAAGAATGGTTCATGTCACTGCGTTGTTTATAGGTAAGCTAGTCTTTGTGTGGGGTTGAGCTGGAGGTATCATCATCATCACAAAATCGTCAGGACACTGTTTTTTTTTTTTTTAATGTTTATTTAGTTTTGAAAGAGAGAGAGAGAGAGAGAGAGAGAGAGAGAGAACTAGCAGGGGAGGTGCAGAGAGAGAGGAGGACACAGGATCTGAAGCAGGCTCTATGCTGTCAGCAGAGAGCTGGATATGGGGCTTGAACTGAGCCACCCAGGTGCCTTGTTTTTTTTTTTTTTTAATTTTAAAGTTCTGTTTCCTTCTGGTTCTCCTCATGACAGCACAAATGACTTTACTTCGTACTTTTCAGAGGGAGAGAAAATACCTTTATCCTAAAGTTCCAAGTAAGGCACTAATCATTGATCTGATGGACGTGCTTAGCTGACTGTGCTCACCTCTGAGCCTGCCATTTTGACCAGGGGTTGGTAAATGCTGACTGGTGTGGACTACGCATGAGGCTCTGTCTCTGGGATAGAATCCCCTCCCCTAGAACCACATGAATTCCCAAAGAGAGACCAGCATCCACTCAACCTTTATTAACTCCAGCCCATCCTTGTTTCTCTACCTCTGAAATAAAAGCTTAAGAAGGATGTTGAATGAATGAACAAATAATGTTTTTGGCAAGATAGTATTATTACATATTTTATCTAGTTCCTCAATAAAGTTAGAATGTTTGTTTCCAATTTTGATCCTTCCACATTTCATGTGTGAATTGCAGGCCTTTCCTAATTAGAGTATATGCATATTGAAAGCGAGGACTACCCAGAACTCATTAAGTACTTGCCCACCATAACCAGTGGATGCAGGTCATTGGGTTGAGGCCTTGTTGACCATCCTCATACATTTTCATTGGTTATTCCCACTATCGCTTTGAAATTTTTGTTGTAGAAATGAATCTGATGGAACTCAAACATCATGTTTGCTTTTTTTTTTAAGTTTATTTATTTATTATTTGAGAGAAACAGAGACAGCGCAGGTGAGGGAGGGGTAGAGAGAGAGAGGGAGAGAGAGAGAGAGAATCCTAAGCAGGCTCAGCACTCCCAGCACAGAGCTCGACGTAGGGCTCAAACCCAGAACGGTGAGATCATGACCTGAGCCGAAACCAAGAGTCGGACGCTTAACTGACTTAGCCGGTGCCCCATCTTTGCTTTTTTATGTCATGCTTATTAAAAGATATTGAGAGACGACTGCAATCTCATTTTTGCATTCTTTCTGAACAAACAACTCCATTAATAGTTCCTTTGAAAAATAACGTAAGACAGTACAGATTGGTGGTTAAATTCTCAGGTTCTGGAACCAGACAGACCTGGGTTCCAATTCTGGCCTATCACTTCATGATTTTATTTCCTACCACAAGGTTTTATTTTCTCTAAGCCTCAGTGATCTTATTTTAAAAATAGGGGAAACAATAGAAATAGAAAAGAAAAAGGACAAATCATATGAAAAGAGAGCCCACCAAAAGGAGATATAAGAGTCCCTGCAATACGTGAAAAGATCTTGAACCTTACAAGAGAAAATTAAAGCTACGTGGAGATAACTATGTTTGTAACCCACCAGATTGGATGAACTCAAGGCTTTGACAATATCTCTCTTGTCAAGGCCAATGGGAAAACAGGCACCCATGTATCGTTAGTGCCCCTGGTGTATCTCCTATGGAGAGCAAATTGCCAGTACCTGTTTGCATTGCAAACCCATATATCCTTTGATCCAGCAATCCACTTTTGGGAATTTGTCGTGTAGATACTCTGGCATGCGTACGAAATGGTGTATGTTCAAAATCATTCACTGCAGTATTCTTCTTAGCGACAAAAGATGGGGCACAATTCCACTGGCTATTAACACGGAACTGGCTAAATCAATTGTCATGTGTCAATACAACAGGATGCTAAGCAATAGTGTGCTGCGGTATAAACGAAGAGGGAAGACTCTACGTATGGGAAGACTGACAAGTCTTTGGTTAAGTGGAAAATAAAACAAGGTGCACAACAGGATGTCGAGTGCATTACCTTTGGTGACAAACAAGGAGGAAAAAAATGGGTATTCATACGTGCTTGTATTTGCATGAAGGAACTCTGAAGGATATTCTCAGAATTTGAGAAAGTGGTTACCTTTTTTAGAGAGCCCAGCAGGGATGGGGTGGGAATAAAGATGCGTCACTCTGTACCTCTGAAGATTGTTTGATTTTTGCAGCCTGTAAATGTTCTACCTATTCACAAAAAAACCCAAAAACAAACCACAAACTGAAAAAAATTCTGAGCATTTCCAATGCTTTTCCCTCTCGCCTGTCTGGGGAGCAGTGGTTGCAACACTCCTGTGGACTCATTTATCATTTATACGGCACGTGTACTGCCTCTTGCCTTAGGCTGGAGGGGACAGCTTGTAATGGGAAAGAGCATGCCTGGAATTTGGGCTCAGTCAAACCTGGATTCCTGTTTTGGATCCATTGCCTACTAGCTGTGTGATCAAGGCAGATGATTCCGTCTCTCTGAGCTCTGTTTCTTCACTTGGAAAATGAGGATGCACTTCAATTTCCAAGGGTTTGAAGCATCAATCAGGTGTTAGTATCATGCTTAGCGCAGTGGATGGCAGTTACTAAATACTCCCTAAATGATGGCTAATATTAAACCATAAGCTCCACATGTCAGAGGCTTTTTGATTTGTGTTTTTATTTTGTTAGTTGCTCCCTTCAAATCGGTTTTGAGAATGTTTTGTGCAAAACTCAGAGGGCTAGTCATGAACATGACATGATGTGGATGGTGACATAACTTGCTGTTTCTTGAGGGATTGCAGGGAGACAAGTATTTTCATTTTTAACTCATAATTAAAAAGAATAAGTCCTCACCTAGGGCTGGAACACAAGGATAGAAATTGCTGCTTCTTTTTCCCCTCAGGGCATGACCTACCCTGCTTTCCAGCATCAGTAGGGAGTGACAGGACAGCTACTGTGAACTCAGATGCTCCCAGTGGGCTGGCTCCCGACAGGAGGGAGACGGTTGGAGGCTCAGCAGGCGAGCCTGAGGTGCAGGTAAGCGTTCTACAGACAATTCTTTTCACACTGATCCTGGGACCTGGGGAATATCATTAGTTTAACAAATAATTATGGGCGCCTAGCGTGTGTCTGGCAACCGGTTATGAATCTGGAGAAACAAAGACAAATGAGATTTGGTTTCTGATCGTAGGTAAAAGCAATCCTTAGAACAGGTATCCTTTGTTACTGTGCAGGTTTAAGTATGTGGATTTTCCTCAGCTCCTTTCTTATCCTTTTAATTTAGACATTTTAGATTTAGCGAGACCCTCCTATTTTCTGGCTCACCTAAATGTAAAACATTTAAGACCATTAACCTGACGGTTCAGATGCAAAGATATTCAGACAGGGAAGAACTTTGGGTGGCACAGGGGTACTTTTAGCTGACTCCATGCACAAGAGAAGTAACAGTAGGGCAGCCACATCCGAGAGCAGGGAGAATTTATTTGCATTCAACCCTCTGTGTCCATGCAGGGCCGGGAACCAGAGGCGTCATCAGCCTAGTGAGATGAGTTTGTGACTAGGATTCAGAGCTCCTGACCTCTCGCCCTCATGCTGACACTTAGGACCTTTTGCAAACATGAAACTTAATGGGACATCTGATTTTTCCCCTTTGTCAGATTGAGGCTGTAATGATAACAGTAAGAGGATGGCGTACAAATAATTGAGGATTTCTAAATTAGAGGACTTCAACGCCCAAAATACTGCTGAGGCGCTTTGATGTTGTAATACCAAGAAATTGCTGGACTTCTTAGTGCCGGGGAGAACTCTGCTCCCTTTTCTGAGATGACTAGTTCAGTCTCTACCCAACAGATTAAAAGGGAAATAAAAGGGAATTTTAGGCCTATAATATACCGCATGACTCATACATAATGAATTTTTCCTCCATCCTTCCTCCTTCCTTCCTTTGTAGCAAGGAGTATTGGTCTGGCAGACAATGGGTCCGAACAGTGTCTTCCTGCAGTGCTCTCCAGTGCAAGGCGTGGAGGTTTGTTTGGTGTTCCCCACAGCCACTAACACAGAGGCATGGGGGACGATGCTCAGGGTCAGTGAGACCCCTCTGTAGTGCTCCTTCTGTGGTGGCCGTCTGGGTGGCTGAGTAGCTTGAGGCCGGGGTGGGGGTGGGGCGGGTGCGGGAACAAAGGCTTTACAAGGTCCTGGGTGTAAGAGAAGAGCTGCACCCCCCTTCCACCCCTCACCCTGCCTGCCCAGGGGCTCTCAACCTTTTAGCGGTGTTCTGAGCGCACTGCCTGCTTTTCCAGAGGTCTGGGAAACGGAGCAGAGAGGCCCGGAGCTCCGGCCTCGGGTGGCTGGCCATGCTCAGCCAGGCACCGTGTTGGAAGGAGCTGTCAGTTTCCAGGCATCTCTTGAAAAGCATCCTTCCTCACCTCCACCGCTGCCTCACAAAGGGCAAAGTGTGCCCTGAGATCCCAGGCTCAGCACTGGGTTGCCTAGTGTCATTTCCTGCATCGTTTCTGCGGTTCTGTCCGTGTGCTTTGCCAGCTAGAACAAAACAGCGCTGCTATGGAAACTGCAAACACCAGGCAATCCTGGCCCCTGCACTTGGCAGCCCAGCCGGGAGAGAGATAATGGCTTTTGTTGTTATCTATTGGATGCTGATGCTCAGTCGCTTGTACCCTCAGGCCCTAACTAGGGACACGCTGACACTGCACCGTCAGTGCTCGGTTGTAAACTTCCCCAGCCTCGTGATGCAGGCTGGAGATAACAGTGCAGCCAGGCCTGCTCATTATCCTGATGACAACCGGGGGGCTTTGTACTTTCCGGACAACTTCTGTGGTCTCTTCACTCCCAGGGGGCCTAGAGCTCTCACAGTAGCCTGCTGACCTGCAACTTGCCTAGCCCAGCCTACTGGCAGTCTTACAGGCATTTCCCTTCTCCCCAGCCCTGAGACTATTAAATGCACTGTCCTGGAGAGGGCGGTAATGCTGTCCCAGCGGGAGGGGCCCATGATACTCAGAACAGGTGGCTGGACATTTTCCTTCCCAGACTGAATACAAAGCACAGCCCTCTAAACGCACATTTAATACGAAACTGCAAAAGATTATTAAAACTTCTCTGTTGGCTGCAATATCTAAAAAGAGGTCAATTTACTATATCCAGCATTAACCATAATAATGCTGGGAGAACAAGAATCTCAGAGATTAAATAGTTGGATGCGAGAGCCTTTCACCCCCGGGTTGCCAGGTTCGATCAAACACAGCCTGGCGGGGAGTAGGTGTGGACAAACACAGCTGTGTTTAGAATGTGCTGATGTCTTGGTCTACTTTTCCAATATTTGCGCTTTGAAAAGAGCTTTCTGCTTGAAAGGCAGCCTTTCTTGTGCTTGAAGCTCACATGTGCTGTAGGAGAAAGTTTTTCCATCTCTGTGTCTCAGATTCTCAGGGACTGGCTTTCTGATACTCCTTAGAGTGTCCCTCCCCTTCCCCCCCGCAGCAACACCCATTCTCTCTGCTTTCAAACTGCTCTGTTCTGGAAGAGAGAATCGTGGCAAAATCTTCTGACCCATTTGCTTGCAAATGCTTTCCCTGGGTAAGAAATATTTGATATTCTTAAAGCTCTTGCCATATAAAGTAGGGTGATTTTCAAATTCTATTTGATCCTTCTAAAAGCTAGCTAGCCTTGTTCTCAGAAAAATGGTAGTAGGCACACACACAAAAAATAGTTCTAATTCCTGACTGTTATTTCACCCTGGTAGGCTGCTGCTCACAAGGACGTTTGGATGAGAGAGGTGGGTCAGTGAGAGGCGTAATCACTAATGGTACTCCTTTTTTCCTGAGAGAATGGAGCAAGGACAGTCTCTGGCTCAAGAATTTAACAGAGTCCTTGCATATGGTAATTTAAAGCTTGGGGCAAGTCTTGGTGTAGTAAGAGAGCTGTAGCCAATGTGTGTATCTGTGTGTGTGTGTGTGTGTGTGTGTGTGTGTGTATTTATCAGCGGGTTGGATTCTTGCTGACCACAGAGGCACAATTTGAATTTGAGGATTTGGGGATGGGGGAGGATTGGTGATAAGAGAAAGGTATTGCTCTGCCTAGTTGTAGGATATTAACTTCACTGTGGGAGAACAGCCTTGCAAACTATAGGGCAGGATTCAAGGAATCATACTGTTACGGAACCTGGTCTGGATCACCTGGCAGAGGAACCAAGTGGCACTCGCAGATCTTGGAAGGCAGGAGGTTTATTTACCACCGGGGGGCTCAGAGGAGATCACTCTCCAGAGGTCTGAGGCCTGAGCAAGCATGGGGGACAATTTATTGTCTGTTACTTCCGTATTAGTAATTCGGCTCATTCAGGCAGGTGGGGCGGGAAGAAGAACCCGGAAGGGGAGTGAGTCTTCAGTTGGGGCCTGGAGTTCCCCTATCAGTCCTGTCAGCCACCTTACCACACAATTTTTTCCCCTATCAATACAGGTTAGAAAGAGGATGAAAAATGGGAATGTGACACGGCACAGGCTGATGAAGAGGGTGATTCAGTTTCGTTCGGTGTGCCAAGTGTTTGTCTTTAATTTGAAGTGGTTGACGAATTACGAAACTTTGGCGATTTTATATAGAAACCCAGATTTCTGTCTTCTTTTAAGTGACTGGAAGATCTGGCAACACTGGCCCACGGTCTGCATGGTACCTGTTGGGGAGATTGGTAGAAGCTGCTTCCTTTAGACAAGGCGTACCTTACTCAGTTTGCCATGGTTCTGTACCCAGCCTGCTCCACTCCTTGGCATCATCTGTGTGACTGATGTCCACTGTAGACATTTGAGTTTGTGAGCCCTGGTCTGAGATGATCTTGCTGGACTCTTCTTTGGAACTTGAAGAGTCAAAGTCATCACCGACTGTTCTGATAAGGTCTGACTTCGTTCTTTGGGGTGTTATTTGAGATGATTAGCTCAGATTTGGTAGAGGAGGGAGGTAGATTCTGGAGTACCTGAGGGTAGGGGTGTCTTGCATGGTGAATGAAGAGTCTGAGTCTGAGGTGTATCTGTATGGGTGGTCGATGCTGTGCTGTGCTAACCCGTAAGTCCTGGATTCACAGTGGCTTCACACAATAAGGGTTTATGCTTTGCTCTCCACACACACTCCATGGACAGCGTTCCTCTGTCTCGGGCAGGCTTCTTCCATCTTGTAATGATGCCATGTCTGAAACAAAGACTTTATGGCAGGAGAGGAGGAGGAGTGGAATTATCAGGCATGATGGTATGAAGGCCAGACGTGGCTGTGGAAGACACTTCTGGTCATGTCCCATTGTCCAGACCCCAATCCTCTGCCCTAACGTTAACTGCAAGGTGGGCAGGGAGTGGAGTCTCCCTTTGTGCCCAGGAAGAGCCAGATGAGCAACGACTGGTTAACACGTAGTGTTTTCTCCCGCAGAGCGTAAAGGAAAGATGTTTTTGAGAGGTGGGCAGACCTGAGGCTGGGAGAGCAGTGTTAGGAAGTGGGCTGGGCCACTTGTTCAGGGGGAGTTAGTTTTCTGGGTCCAGGGGAAACATCGTCTTTAGCATAGAACTTTGTGTTCTTTTCCAATGTTGTAATTCCCTTGAATTCCCCCAGCCTTTTAGGGCAATCTGATACGCGTCCCTGTGTGGCCTCAGGTTGAGGGATGCAGAGAATAAAGAGACAGCACAATAGAAGGAGGTGCTACCTGCACATGTCCCTCTCTGCTCGCTCCCTTAGAGAAGCTGCCGGAGCCCAGCTACAGCAGGTCCAGGGGTTCCCGAAGGAAGAACGGCGTCGGTGAAGGTACAACAAGACTAAACTAAAAAACGAAAATAAAAATGGACACGGACAACAGCAGTGCGTTGATCTGGCCGATTTATCGTAGCAAACGTGGCATTATATATGCTAGTGATTTCCTCATAGCATACGTCATCTATGTTTTTCTGACATTACCTAAGTTTGAAAATGTTCCTATGTGTAGTCAACCTTTAAGAAATAACGTGGCGATTTTCTCGTAATGTTCCCACATACCCTTTGATTATTGATTAATTTCTTACACTATTCCATTATGCATCTGCGTTTATCTATAATTATCTATAGTCTAGAAAGCATTTGCTTTGCTGTTCTCGTGAAAGGCCCTCCATTTCTCCTCAAGTGGAACATGGGACTGTTCCAGGGACATGACCTCCTAACCACATGAGGCCAGAAGAACAATGTGTTTGCCTCGGTCCGAGGTGCCAGGAAGGGGCCAAAAAAGCCTTAGAAACCCATGCTTCATGCATTCTCAGAGAGACCACGCACCTAGGAACTAATGAACCATTCTGTACTTTAACCGACTAGGTTCACTCATCATCTGGAATGCCTCCTGGGGGCCAAATGAACCTAGGGGTTAGAGTGACCTGTGTCCATAGATACACTCCTTAGTTAGCGTAGGGCTTTCAAATCCATATGTCTCTCCTTTACGGGCCTTCTTTGTTGGCAAATGTATGAGGCTATCCTTCCTGTAAGTAGAGGAGTCTCCATAGGGGGTGGCGAGGGCTAAACGTAAGGCCACACAATTTCTTGTGGAACCTTATTTTCTTCCCTAATGGTTCTTTTCCCAGGGGGCCTGTCGAGGGCAATTCCCCAACAGACAATACCCCGGGTACTTTTAAGGCCAAATTACCTAAAAGCAGGAGTACAAGAAGCTTCACTGTCGATGGGCCACCTTGAAGTCACCAATCCATCCACAGCCCGGGCCTTGCTATCAGGCTGGGATAGCTCGGCTTCCAGCAAGAAGCAGCAGCAGCCATTTGAAGTCCGTATCAGGAGTCCCAGACAGTGACCAGCCAGCCACAAGGTGAGCGGTGACCTGCCCTAGAGGAGGGAACACTTCCCAGTAGAGATCTCAGGCAAGTGTAACTGAAGCCCTGCTTTGTCAATGCCTACCAAAGAAAGCTGACCTTTGAAAGAGGGATGCTAATTACTTGGGTTGTGCTTTACCATGAAACTAGCTCAAAGCCCTGGTCTTAACGGTAGCCCTTACTATTGATTAGTACCATTGATTGAGAGCCTATTTGGCCAGATACTTTGCACCCTCACCTCATTAATCTTCACGACAATCTGCTGAGGTAGATGGACTTCTTCCCATTTTACTGGTGAGGAAATAGAGTCCGAGAGGTTTCTAAATCCAAGGCCACAAGCTGGTGAGTGGCAGAGCCAAGAGTTTCACCCAAGTCTGTTTGATTCCAAAGCCAGTCCTATACTTTCCTTGCTAGCAATGGGTCCACTGCAGCCTCTTCGTTTGTGAAGGACAACAGCCAAATGTTTTGTTTAGCAGGTAACACTCTTCAGGGGATCCTGAGTAAATGGTCCTCTGTCCGGGATTTTAGGCAATTGGGTTGCAGTGGGAATGGAGAGTCCTGCTTCGTGAAATGTTTTAGAACTGGATATCCTACGATTGTGGGAGAGCTTAGACAGGAACAGATCACAAGCCTGTGAGGAGTTTATATCACTCCTTGATAGTACAGATAGTGTCCTGGAGATTCTGGTCTGGCCTAAAATAGATGAAAGAAAGAAAGGAGAAGGAAGGAAAAGAAGGAGGGAAGGAAGGATGGAACAGGAAGGGGGCTACAGTATACAACACATGCACATATAAATCGCCTAAACACCATGATTCAGTTATTTAAATTTACACACACACACACACACACACACACACACACACACACACATTTAATATATATATATATTAAATGAAGTCAGACGCTTAACAAACTGTGCCATCCAGGTGCCCCAAAGTATATGTATTTTTTACATGGGCACCTGGTGGCTCAGTTAGTTAAGCATCTGACTTCAGCTCAGGTCATAATCTCATGGTTCGCAAGTTCGAGCCCTGCATTGGGCTCTCTGCTGTCAGCACAGAGCCTGCTTCAGATCCTCTGTCCCCCTCGTTCTCTGCCCCTCCCCCCACTCACGCTCCCATATGCGCCTGCACTCACATGCTCTCTCTCTCTCAAAAATAAACATTAAAAAAATAAAGTATATATTTTCTTTACAAAAATAATATTCAACTCTCATACTATTTTTGTAGCAGGTTTTGGGTATTCTTGTTAAAGGTGTTAGTGCTGTGGCGGGGGGGGGGGTGGGGGGAGCTGAGCATCAGTACTCATGTGCTAGTTGAGATCCAGGTCTACAATGAGATAAGACCTAGGAGGGGGAGCCCTCAGCTCAGATGATCCCACAGGCCTCTGTGTGTGGAATGCTAGGGGCCCGCCCCTGAAAGGTAGTAAAACATGTATCTTCCTCATTCAGCTGTATAGATTCAACAGTTTAATAGGATGATGCCTTGGAATTACCTGGGTACTATTGGTGATTTTCCCTCTGCAAGAGCTGTTGTTCTATGTGGGTCTGTCTCATTTAAAAAAAACCCCAAAACTTTGCTTGGGCGGGAGTCCTGCAGATAATGCACAACTGGCCGTGCTGGACAGAGACCCAGAGCTGATGCCCCCTCCCCCCCTCCCTCCTTCCCTCTTTAGTTCAGCCTCTTGGTCTTTGCAGCACCCAGGCTTTTACATTCAGAAATGGAGCAGTAAAAGTTTGGTTTCCTTGGCCTTGTATCTGAGGAGTGCCTATCGGAGTACCACGCAGGGCCTTAATGGTTTATAAATGAATAAAAATCAATGAGTGGATTAAACTGACACCGGAGGTTGAAGTTCAGTGAAGTACCAAGTTTTTCATAGTTTCCTCCAAGTACAACATTGAAATGACCTCTTTTCAGGTGTTAGTTTGGGGCTTTTGCTTTTAAATAAAGGCTTCAACCCGTTCCATTAGGTAAGTCAGGCTGCATTACCTAAAATATGCTGTTTTCTGGCTGCGGGGGGAAGGGAACAAAGGGCATGTTGGAAGTCAGAGAACATCCCTGACAGTTAAAGTGGAATCAATACCCATTTCTTCTTGAGACCCAAGTGTATCGTTTAATTTCTAGGCATGGAGAGAACCCAGGCATTCCAATTAACAACTCATCTTTTTTTTTTTCATACTGAGTGTAATAAAGTAAACACTGTAAACTTGAAAAAGAGAGAAGAAAGAAAAAAACATGAAATAAAATGTAAAAGGCAGAAATCCTGTTGCCCTAAGGCGACTTAGGCACTTTTATTCAAAACAAAGGATAAGGTAAACTTGTTATCTAAAGTCTAAACTGAGAGGGTGAGGAGGAGGAGAGGAGGGAGGAGAGGAGGGTGCGGGGGTGGGGGGGGTGCTGACAGGGAGGGGAACAGGCTCAGTGGGGGAGGGGAGCTACAGGCAGGAGTTTCCACACCTCCTCCCCAGTGGATGAGAGTCCTTCATTGAGGAAGCTGGGACAAGGGACTCATTGACTCACTGGCACCTGTTATTTGAGGACCAATAATTCTCATTTATTGATGCTTACTAATTCCAGTGACTTTAGTAACCTTGAATCCTTACATGTCTTTTTTATTTTTTTTAATTAATTTTATTTACTTATTTTGAATCCTTACATTTCTTAAGATGAGTATTATTTCCTCATTTTATAAGAGTAGAAGTGAAGACTCAAGGGAGGTTAGGAAACTTGCCCACTTAATTGTTAACACAAATAGAGCACTTCTTATGCACCTGGTTATGTTCTAGGTACTCTATCGGTAGCAACTTACTTAATTTTCATGATGTTCCTATGATGTAGGCCACTCTTATTCTCCCCATTTTACAGATGACGAAACTGAGGCACCAAAAGTAAAGGGACTCATCCAAAGTCACATAATTAGTAAATGGGAGGACCAGGATTCAAACCAAGTCTGTCTGACTCCCCAGTCTCTCTTTTTTTTTCCCTATCTCACTATAGGGCCGCCCCAAAAGCTGAAAAATATCACAAACATCACAAAATCCAGAAAATAACATACTATTTTACTAATGTATTTTCTAGAATACTTATGTTTTTCCCCTCCTTTTTTTGGCAGTACTCTTTGGGTGCCTCTTTACATGACAATGATTTTATAAAATCAATTTTTATAGTGCTGATAGATCATTCAGTCCTTCCTTTAGCATGAAAGTTCAGAACTTTTAAATTTTATTTTCTTAGAGTTGACAATATATAAATCATGTGATGTTACACACAAACTTGTTGTTTACTAGAACTATAGAATTTTGGCCTAGGATACAGGAGTTATAACAAATTCTGATTTGTACAATTCTCATCAAAAAAAGAAAAAATATCTAGTGCATTTGTAACTGTATATCTTGCATTATTGAGTATATTCCTGACAGAAAAGAACTTTTGTTTGGACCAGGCTTCAGTGAGAATTGAATCCTCCAGTTATAATTGTGCATATCTGAAAATTAAGATAGTTTTCAATATACTGGCTTCTAGTTCCTTGCCGTTCAAATCTTGTTTCTCTTCTGCTACCCACAAACTTCTGGCGGGTACCCACCTCCCGGCTGGGTGCTATAGATAGGGTGACAATATATTCTGGTTTATCTGGGTCAGTCCTAGTTTATACTCGTCGTCTTGGCATAATTGTTATTATTTTTATTTTAGACAGAGAGCTAGTGGTGGTGGGGAGAGGGGCAGAGGGAGAGAGAGAGAATCTTAAGCAGACTCCACGTTCAGCTTGGGGCTCGATCCCATGACCCCGGGATCATGACCTGAGCTGAAATCAAGAGTCAGACGCTCAACTGACTGAGCCACCCAGGCGCCCCTTGGCATAATTATTAATGGGGTCTTTCCATTCCCTCTCAAAAGCATCCTGGGGTGGAGGAGAAGGGAGTTAAAGCAGCTCACCTGTGCTCCATTTCTCCTCTGATTCCTGGGGGAATCCTTCCAAAAAAGTAAGGCAGTGGCCTCGTGCCATCTCCCTGTAAACATGCTGAATATTGGACTCTTGACAGGCTCATGATATCTGATAGGAGAGTCCTTATATATGGAATGTTCTTACCTGAATATTTCTGATTTAAGGTTACGTACGGTCAAGAAACCTAGATGATATAGATTTATAAGGCATGATGCATGGAGAAGATCATGTTACTTGTACAACTACCTGGGTATTACACGGGGATGTTTCATAACCTAAAAATTCCCTACCGTGTGAGGGGATGCATAAACCTCATCTAGAGACCCCATATGTTATTACTGTGGGCCAGAGGACATGTGTCCGATGTGGGAAGGAAGGACTTGGGTAGTCATGCAGACCTCACTCTGTTTTGTCTCCTATTTATTTATATCCGTAAAATTACTAGCACAGCTTGATTTGAGGGAAGTCTCTGATTTGAGTGGATCTGATTTGACAACCCGATCCTTTAGGCTAGTTCACCTAGTTGGAACAATAGCTTATAGGGCATCCTAGCTTTTGGACACATTCTCAGTGTCATATGACCTCTGGCTTTGCACCTCTGTGTTGTGATGTTGGGCGTGTCAGGGCGGAAGGAGTTTTTCTGGAATCCTACCAACAACTTGACTAGGCACAGAAATAACTAACCACTTCCTGGGTGGTGCTGTTGTGCTGTTCTGGGTCTCATGTTTTGAGAACTCCTAGTTTAAACCCGTTGATTGGACTCTCTGGGTCCCTGTCCCATTCTTGGGTCTTACTCTGACAACAGGAGTCTGGGAGTCTTTGATACCTCACTTCCCAAATGCTGCTATGATAGCTTTTGGGTCTGTCTTTTTTAGGACTCAGGTCTAAGTCTATTTGGTTTCCCAGAACCGCTGCATCACCGCATTTTGTAGTCCCAGGGTCCCTCAGTGTCTTTTAGCCTCGTTTAAACCAGGGACATTTAATTTCCAGGGGACCCAGTCAGAACAAGCACCCGACAGACCCTCAGCACATCTCTGCTGTTTAGAGATACTGATTATACCAAGGCTGTTGAGGACACAGAGGACCCAAGAAATAGCACCTCTTTCCCTTCAGCCCTGCTGTTCAGCATTGCATATCAGAGAATCCATGAAGAGATTAAGTGACCTAATAATAAAGTGCCAACAGTAGAGAGATACTCCAAAGTTAGATATAAAGTCTTTCCCATTATCAAATTTCCAGGAAGAAATTAAAGTTCAATAATTAAATGTTCTTGAAGTTTCAAGTCCAGATATGGTAAAGTCCAAAGGATGTGAAATTAGAAACAAGTATCTTTGTCCTTCAGTTAAGAACTCTTATGATAAAAGCCCCAAATCATTGCCTCCAAGTTCTTACTCTGCTGCGTCCCTAGAACCTCCACCTACCCCAGCACACATGCTAAGTACAATGACGTCAGGTTGCGGTAGACGGTACCTCTTCTGCTGACACCTCCCTCATGGTCCGAGAGCTTTAGCGGAAGGCCAAATGGCCTAAGCCTTTCCCTAGTGGCTCGTTTGCCTTTGCCAGAATCTGGGGTCTGTGTAAGGCCAGAGTGCAGGGAGCATTTGCTAGAGGCCGTCATGCATACAGCTTTCCTTCCAAGGAAGCAGTCACTGACATGAGGACAAAGGCACCATAATCTGCAGACAGGGAAGAAGCTTTTCCCATTAACGCATACCTGTGGGCTTTAATACTTGGTGTAGCCTCTGAAGCCCACAGACCTAAGGTTCCATTCCCAGAGAGTCTGATTAAGGTTTGGAGCAGGGCCTGGAAATCGGTATTTTAACAAGCACCTCAGGTGATTCCGATGAAACTTCGGTGTGCTGCATTTGATTGCAAATTCTTTGAATGTATTCCCAGTTTGTAGCACAGCATCTGGAACTTATTAGGAGCTCAATGAATATTTGCGTACTGAATAAATCACTTTGCATCTGAAAGGTGAGAAGGGATGGCAAAAAATCTGTGAAAGAATTTCCTACTGGTGTTAACTATACTGATGTTCTTTAGTGGCATTGTCAAGGAGGGAAGATTCCTCTTCCTCTTACAATGTATTTGTTAGTAAATTTTTAGGTTTTGATTGAGGTGGGGCTGGGAATGAGGGGAAGAGGGCACAGTATAAAGTCCATTATAGAGTTACTGGGACTGTCTGCATGTATCAAATTGTCACAATGTATCCTTGAAATATATTACAATTTTATATGTAATTATACCTCAATAAGGCCAAAAAAATTACTGGTACTGTAGGACCCAAAGTTATGTCAAACTGTTTGTCAATGAATGTCACCTTCTGTAGTGAGTGGTGGGTACCATTAAACAGATAGAACCTGCACTGGATGTGGAATCTAACTTACTTTCCCATTACCTTATCGTCATAATTTTATGCAGCTACTTCTGATTTGACCTCCACTTTGACTTCCAACTGGATTCTGTTAGCCCTTATCACTTACGCCCCGATTTTTAAAAACTTAGGAATTATGTGTCAAATTCTTGTCTCCATGGAAGCTTCTGGCAGTGTCATGCGTTACTCTTTCTCTCTACACATCTTCTGCACGTCTCTAACACAGATCATTAAATCTCTGCAGCCAATTTGATTTTCTAAGAAATCGCTGAAAATCCTTTGATTCAGGAACTTAACCAACAGCAACCTGTATAGAATGAATTTTAAACTTTTACGTGCCCGTACTATATATTTTTCAGAAAGGCACATTTCGCTTACCTGGGCCTAGTAATGAGTTCTCAGACAAGTTAAGGCATGTTTTTCTACTGGTTGGAAAGTTGTCAGTAGACTTTAGATGAGTAGTTATGCAGCAAAATGTGATCTGAGTTGCTCGGCCTTGTGGTGTGGTAAAGGTTAATAAGGTAATCCTAGTTCACGTGAGAGTGTGTGAGAGCAGGTGTCCACCAGCAGCTCTCAGGGAGATCAGGTGAGGCTCCTGAGCCACCTAGCCACTGCTTTGCATGCCTGAACACCTGCAGGGGAGGCTGGCTGGGTCCTCTGTGATGTGAGTCATCCTGCAGTCAATGACTCTTCTTCCTTTTGTTTCCGGATCTCCCACTGTGAAGGGAAAACCCAAATTCTAACACTTTCATGCACTGCATTCTTTGGAGCATATTCTAAATCTTTCGGACTTTTCCCTTCCACCTGTGAAGGAAAAAGCCCAGCTCGAAAAATAATTCTGGGTGCTGACACTATCACATTATAACACGGTCCCTATTCCCTTAGTTCCAGGGTAAACAGATGCATCTCTTGTACCTTGGCCAATCACAGAAATTGGGTCTCAGCCACTGCACTCATCTGCTATCTCTGCTGGTCTTCTGCAAATCTATGCAAACCATAACCCAGGGATAGTTGATTTTCATCAAAAAACTTGTTTCCCATCTTGTATCTGCATTATCAGTTTATTTGCCCAGAAATGATTTCATTCCATCTCTTCACCAGAGGTTCTCAGACATTAGCATGCATCAGAATCACCTGAAGTCTGTTAACACATAGCCTGCTGGGCCCCACCCGTGAATTTTTGGGTTGGGGTCTGAGAATTTGCATTTCTAATAAGTCCCCAAGTGATCCTTCTGTGGTGCTAGTCCAGGGACTGCACTTTGAGGACCACTGCCCTAAACCAATTTTATTGATTCTGATTAACTTCTGTGATAAATTTAAAATATCATGTGGGTAATTTAAATAACATCAGGTGAAATGATGTTTAATTAAATTAGATGAAATAAATTAAATAGATTAGATCAATTTAAAATGCCACCAGATAAATTTAAGTACCATTGGGTAAATTTAAAATATCATCAGTCAGAGATAATAGTTCACCCACGGATCCTATGAAAAGGGGCAAAAAATCATGAGCGAGTGAGAGCTTTGAGAGCCTCATGCTCCTACAGTTTCTTCAAAAATAGATAGGAAGTGGTTGAGGCAGCGAATTGTGCACATTTCTGTCTTGATACAAGTACAACAGAGCATAATAATGTCATGGTGAATTATTATTATTATTTTTAATTGTTGAAGTTTATTTATTTATTTTGAGAAAGAGAGCATGCACAGCAGGGGCAGAGACAGAGGGAGAAAGAGAGAATCCCAAGCAGGCTCCACACTGTCACAGGGTGGAGCCTGATGCAGGGCTTGAATTCACAAACCATGAAATCATGATCTGAGCTGAAATCAAGAGTCAGTCACTTAACTGACTGAGCCAGTCAGGTGCCCCACTGTTATGGTGAATTGTTATATCAGCTCAGCTAAATTATGGTTCAAAATATAACACAACCTGATATAGATCCAATATGCTGATAAGGCAGGGGTTAATTCTACCTTTCAGTTCAGAAAATGGTTATTGAGGGTCTGTTATCTGCATGATACTGGATTAAACATAATTGTGTAGGTTAGATGACAAGACCTGGTTCTGAGAGTTTGCAATCCAGGATGTGAGATTAGTCAGAACTACAATACAAGGCACGACATGAGTACCTTAAGACAAGCACAGATACATTATTTGGGATGTTCAAAGGAAGAAAGGATCATTTGGGGCTGGGTTGTATGATGGAGAATGAGAAAAAGTGTGATAGAAGGGGGGTCCTTTGAGGGGACGTGGTGAACTTCCCAGGATATGGACTGTGACTGTGTATTTGAAGGTATTGGTGTGGTACCTGGGCAGGTAGGTGGTCACAGAGTGTTTGTGGGCACATGTCTTGAGGGATGAATATGACTTTGATAGGTGGAAAAGGATGGTGGGGGGGTCTTCATCAGAAGAACAGGGAGTTTTGAGGAGAAGGTCAAGAAAGAGGCCAGGTACAATCTGGTCAGATGTGAAGGGCCTTACATGCTAGGTTGAGAAATTTACTTTCAAAGTCTTTGGGGGAAGTCCTGTGTTTTTCTGAACCGGACAAACAATCTGGTAAATAAGGAGGATGATTTTCTACAGGCTGAATAGAACGGGTTACGTTCAGTAAACATTCGCCAGCATGCTAGGCTCTGTGCTAAATACTTCACGTGGGACGTACCATTTCATCCACATAACGACTCTGTTGGGTGAGTACATTATTGTTCTGATTTCACAGGTGAGGAAACAGGCATGAGAACCTGAAGGGAGTTGCCCAAGGTCTCATCATTACTAGTAGATGTTGGAGAAATACTGAGGTGCTGAGGAGGGTGATGGCGTGAGTCCTCAGCAGGGGACACGCTCTGGGGATAAAGCAGTATTGCAGAGATAGTATCCATAGGGCTAGACAATGACCGATCGTGAGAAGAAAAGGAGAAAGACAAAGGTGATTCAGAAGTTTTGAGGCTGGACAACCTGGGGAGAAGTGTTAACCATTACCATGTTTTCCAGTCCTGACAATGTTCGTGTCATAAAGAGGCTATCTTGTTTTTGAAAAAGGGCATAGAAAACAAAAGGGAGAGAGATGTGGTTGAAAAGGATGTGAAGAGGGGTGCCTGGGTGGCGCAGTCGGTTAAGCGTCCGACTTCAGCCAGGTCACGATCTCGCGGTCCGTGAGTTCGAGCCCCGCGTCAGGCTCTGGGCTGATGGCTCAGAGCCTGGAGCCTGTTTCCGATTCTGTGTCTCCCTCTCTCTCTGCCCCTCCCCCGTTCATGCTCTGTCTCTCTCTGTCCCAAAAATAAATAAACGTTGAAAAAAAAAAAAAAAAAAAAAAAAGAAAAGGATGTGAAGAGAGTGAGAGTTATTAGCTGAAGGGGGGGCCACGCTTCCAGGCCATCGCTGACTGTGTGAGGGGCACAGACATAGCATCCACTTGGATCCTATTTTCAGCACCTCCAATGCTTCAGAATCTTCCCTTATCTCTGCCTCTCTGTGCTATGAAGTAGAATTGCAAATGGCCACAGTTTCTTTGCACCTCTGTCCATAAAGAGGTAGAGTCTATTTGCCAGTTCTTCGGATTTGGTCTGTCCTTGACCACATTTAATGTGGTTGGTATGACATTGTGCAAGTTCTAAGCCTGCTCCTTGAGACGGGTTGCACATTCTACTTGCTCTCTCTCTTTTTTTTTTAAATAAAATTTTTTTTTAACGTTTATTTTATTCTTGAGAGAGAGAGAGGCAGAGCTCGAGAGGGGAAGGGCCAGAGAGAGAGGGAGACACAGAATCTGAAGCAGACTCCAGGCTCCGAGCTGTCAGCACAGAGCCCGACACGGGGCTCGAACTCACAAACCGTGAGATCATGACCTGAGCCGAAGTCGGACGCTTAACTGACTGAGCCACCCAGGCACCCCACCACTTGCTCTCTTGAAGTGTGGCCCCCATGTAAGGAAGCCCCTGTAGTCTACCAAGGAGGACCCTGGAGAGCAGAGATAAACCAGCACCGGCTGAGTCTCCAGACAGGTGAGTGAGGTCGCCCTAGCCCACTTGGCCTCACATGAGCCAGGTCAAAACCAGAAAACCACCCAACCAAATTTTGGAATCATGAGCGATTAAATGATTGTTATTTCAAGCCTCAAAGTTTTGGAGTGGTTTGTAGCAAACTCTAGATGATTCACCATGTCACCTAGTGGACCCCCTGGTCAATATCACCAATTGTGGCTTTCTGAGCTTCATGCAGACCCACAGGACGCTAGAGTTATTCTATTGCCCCCACTGCAAACACTTGACTCTTAAGTCCTAGAGAGCTTAAGTTCATTTCTTCATGTTTTGTCTTGTCTTGTCTTTTCCTTTCCTTTTTTTTCTTTCTCTTTCTTCCTTTCTTTCTTTCTTTCTTTCTTTCTTTCTTTCTTTCTTTCTTTCTTTCTTTCTTTCTTTCTTTCTTTCTTTCTTAATGTCTATTTATTTATTTTGAGAGAGAGAGAGAGAGAGAAAGAGAAAGAGAGAGAACCAGTGGGGAAGGGCCAGAGAGAGAGGGAAAGAGAGAGAATCCCAAGCGGTCTCTGCACTGTCACACTGTCAGCATAGAGCCTCACTTGGGGCTTGATCTCACCAACGGTGAGATCTTTAACTCATATTTTAAAAACAAAACAAAATAAGAAGCCTGACTTAGTTTGTCAACTCAATGATAAACCTGGAAAAAAATTTCTCCTGAGTTCAATTGTTAAACAACTAGATCACCTTGACTTAATCTTGATAAGAAAATTCCTCATACATGACAATTATTGTTGCCTACATTAGTGATTTCTAATTTTTAGCGAGTGTAGGTATAACCTGAAGAGCTTGTAAAGTGTATATTCCTGGGCCCCCTTCTCAGCAATGGGGCTCAGGAATCGATATTGGTGATAAGGGCCCAGGATAGTTATAATGCAGGCACTTCACTGGTCATACTTTGGAGATATTGGCCTGGATATTAAAGATTGACTCTGAACTAGTCTGTGTCTCCTTTCTGGGCTTGCTCTGTGATTTGCCCTTAATTACAGGGAATTGGAAACATTTCCTGAAACAGGCCAACTGGTAAACAAATATCAGTATGCCGAGAATGCCAATCTCTCACCCTTATGCCATATAGATGCCAGATTTACTCAAGTAATTCCCTCCGTTCTCTTTGATATTTTTATTCTAAATGAGGTATATTGAGGGAATTAATATAATGAGGGTCCTGTTCTGCAGGCATCTTCTTTAACTTTCATCCATCACAGACATGCTCATTCCCACTTAACAAGGAGGCTTGAAAAGTTACATAGCAAGCAGGGGGCGAAATTAATTGGTGTCTAGACTTCCTTAACAGTTATGTCTTCCTTTCTCTTCGTGTCATTCCTGAAAAGTGTTTTTTGGTTTTTTTTTTTTTTTTTTATTTATATATGAAATTTATTGTCAAATTGGTTTCCATACAACACCCAGTGCTCATCCCAAAAGGTGCCCTCCTCAATACCCATCACCCACCCTCTCCTCCCTCCCACCCCCCATCAACCCTTAGTTTGTTCTCAGTTCTCAACAGTCTCTTATGCTTTGGCTCTCTCCCACTCTAACCTCTTTTTTTTTTTTTTTTCCTTCCCCTCCCCCATGGGTTCCTGTTAAGTTTCTCAGGATCCACATAAGAGTGAAAACATATGGTATCTGTCTTTCTCTGTATGGCTTATTTCACTTAGCATCACACTCTCCAGTTCCATCCACGTTGCTACAAAAGGCCATATTTCATTTTTTCTCATTGCCACGTAGTATTCCATTGTGTATATAAACCACAATTTCTTTATCCATTCATCAGTTGATGGACATTTAGGCTCTTTCCATAATTTGGCTATTGTTGAGAGTGCTGCTATGAACATTGGGGTACAAGTGCCCCTATGCATCAGTACTCCTGTGTCCCTTGGATAAATTCCTAGCAGTGCTATTGCTGGGTCATAGGGTAGGTCTATTTTTAATTTTCTGAGGAACCTCCACACTGCTTTCCAGAGCGGCTGCACCAATTTGCATTCCCACCAACAGTGCAAGAGGGTTCCCGTTTCTCCACATCCTCTCCAGCATCTATAGTCTCCTGATTTGTTCATTTTGGCCACTCTGACTGGCGTGAGGTGATACCTGAGTGTGGTTTTGATTTGTATTTCCCTGATAAGGAGCGACGCTGAACATCTTTTCATGTGCCTGTTGGCCATCCGGATGTCTTCTTTAGAGAAGTGTCTATTCATGTTTTCTGCCCATTTCTTCACTGGGTTATTTGCTTTTCGGGTGTGGAGTTTGGTGAGCTCTTTATAGATTTTGGATACTAGCCCTTTGTCCGATATGTCATTTGCAAATATCTTTTCCCATTCCGTTGGTTGCCTTTTAGTTTTGTTGGTTGTTTCCTTTGCTGTGCAGAAGCTTTTTATCTTCATAAGGTCCCAGGAATTCACTTTTGCTTTTAATTCCCTTGCCTTTGGGGACGTGTTGAGTAAGAGATTGCTACGGCTGAGGTCAGAGAGGTCTTTTCCTGCTTTCTCCTCTAAGGTTTTGATGGTTTCCTGTCTCACATTCAGGTCCTTTATCCATTTTGAGTTTCTTTTTGTGAATGGTGTGAGAAAGTGGTCTAGTTTCAACCTTCTGCATGTTGCTGTCCAGTTCTCCCAGCACCATTTGTTAAAGAGACTGTCTTTTTTCCATTGGATGTTCTTTCCTGCTTTGTCAAAGATGAGTTGGCCATACGTTTGTGGGTCTAGTTCTGGGGTTTCTATTCTATTCCATTGGTCTATGTGTCTGTTTTTGTGCCAATACCATGCTGTCTTGATGATGACAGCTTTGTAGTAGAGGCTAAAGTCTGGGATTGTGATGCCTCCTGCTTTGGTCTTCTTCTTCAAAATTACTTTGGCTATTCGGGGCCTTTTGTGGTTCCATATGAATTTTAGGATTGCTTGTTCTAGTTTCGAGAAGAATGCTGGTGCAATTTTGATTGGGATTGCATTGAATGTGTAGATAGCTTTGGGTAGTATTGACATTTTGACAATATTTGTTCTTCCAATCCATGAGCAGGGAATGTCTTTCCATTTCTTTAAATCTTCTTCAATTACCTTCATAAGCTTTCTATTGTTTTCAGCATACAGATCCTTTACATCTTTGGTTAGATTTATTCCTAGGTATTTTATGCTTCTTGGTGCAATTATCAATGGGATCAGTTTCTTTATCTGTCTTTCTGTTGCTTCATTGTTAGTGTATAAGAATGCAACTGATTTCTGTACATTGATTTTGTATCCTGCAACTTTGCTGAATTCATGTATCAGTTCTAGCAGACTTTTGGTGGAGTCTATCGGATTTTCCATGTATAATATCATGTCATCTGCAAAAAGCGAAAGCTTGACTTCATCTTTGCCAATTTTGATGCCTTTGATTTCCTTTTGTTGTCTGATTGCTGATGCTAGCACTTCCAGCACTATGTTAAACAACAGCGGTGAGAGTGGGCATCCCTGTCGTGTTCCTGATCTCAGGGAAAAAGCTCTCAGTTTTTCCCCGTTGAGGATGATGTTAGCTGTGGGCTTTTCATAAATGGCTTTTATGATCTTTAAGTATGTTCCTTCTATCCCGACTTTCTCAAGGGTTTTTATTAAGAAAGGGTGCTGGATTTTGTCAAAGGCCTTTTCTGCATCGATTGACAGGATCATATGGTTTTTCTCTTTTTTTTTGTTAATGTGATGTATCACGTTGATTGATTTGCGAATGTTGAACCAGCCCTGCATCCCAGGAATGAATCCCACTTGATCATGGTGAATAATTCTTTTTATATGCCGTTGAATTTGATTTGCTAGTATCTTATTGAGAATTTTTGCATCCATATTCATCAGGGATATTGGCCTGTAGTTCTCTTTTTTTACTGGGTCTCTGTCTGGTTTAGGAATCAAAGTAATACTGGCTTCATAGAATGAGTCTGGAAGTTTTCCTTCCCCTTCTATTTCTTGGAATAGCTTGAGAAGGATAGGTATTATCTCTGCTTTAAACGTCTGGTAGAACTCCCCTGGGAAGCCATCTGGTCCTGGACTCTTATTTGTTGGGAGATTTTTGATAACCGATTCAATTTCTTCGCTGGTGATGGGTCTGTTCAAGCTATTTCCTCCTGATTGAGTTTTGGAAGAGTGTGGGTGTTCAGGAATTTGTCCATTTCTTCCAGGTTGTCCAATTTGTTGGCATATAATTTTTCATAGTATTCCCTGATAATTGTTTGTATCTCTGAGGGATTGGTTGTAATAATTCCATTTTCATTCATGATTTTATCTATTTGGGTCATCTCCCTTTTCTTTTTGAGAAGCCTGGCTAGAGGTTTGTCAATTTTGTTTATTTTTTCAAAAAACCAACTCTTGGTTTCGTTGATCTGCTCTACATTTTTTTAGATTCTATATTGTTTATTTCTGCTCTGATCTTTATTATTTCTCTTCTTCTGCTGGGTTTAGGCTGCCTTTGCTGTTCTGCTTCTATTTCCTTTAGGTGTGCTGTTAGATTTTGTATTTGGGATTTTTCTTGTTTCTTGAGATAGGCCTGGATTGCAATGTATTTTCCTCTCAGGACTGCCTTTGCTGCGTCCCAAAGCGTTTGGATTGTTGTATTTTCATTTTCGTTTGTTTCCATATATTTTTTAATTTCTTCTCTAATTGCCTGGTTGACCCACTCATTCGTTAGTAGGGTGTTCTTTAACCTCCATGCTTTTGGAGGTTTTCCAGACTTTTTTCTGTGGTTGATTTCAAGCTTCATAGCATTGTGGTCTGAAAGTATGCATGGTATGATTTCAATTCTTGTAAACTTATGAAGGGCTGTTTTGTGACCCAGTATATGATCTATCTTGGAGAATGTTCCATGTGCACTCGAGAAGAAAGTATATTCTGTTGCTTTGGGATGCAGAGTTCTAAATATATCTGTCAAGTCCATCTGATCCAATGTCTCATTCAGGGCCCTTGTTTCTTTATTGACCGTGTGTCCAGATGATCTATCCATTTCTGTAAGTGGGGTGTTAAAGTCCCCTGCAAATACCACATTCTTATCAATAAGGTTGCTTATGTTTATGAGTAATTGTTTTATATATTTGGGCGCTCCGGTATTCGGCGCATAGACATTTATAATTGTTAGCTCTTCCTGGTGGATAGACCCTGTCACTATTATATAATGCCCTTCTTCATCTCTTGTTACAGCCTTTAATTTAAAGTCTAGTTTGTCTGATATAAGTATGGCTACTCCAGCTTTCTTTTGGCTTCCAGTAGCATGATAAATAGTTCTCCATCCCCTCACTCTCAATCTAAAGGTGTCCTCAGGTCTAAAATGAGTCTCTTGTAGACAGCAAATAGATGGGTCTTGTCTTTTTATCCATTCTGATACCCTATGTCTTTTGGTTGGTGCATTTAATCCATTTACATTCAGTGTTATTATAGAAAGATATGGGTTTAGAGTCATTGTGATGTCTGTATGTTTTATGCTTGTAGTGATGTCTCTGGTACTTTGTCTCACAGGGTCCCCCTTAGGATCTCTTGTAGGGCTGGTTTAGTGGTGACAAATTCCTTCAGTTTTTGTTTGTTTGGGAAGACCTTTATCTCTCCTTCTATTCTAAATGACAGACTTGCTGGATAAAGGATTCTCGGCTGCATATTTTTTCTGTCTAGCACACTGAAAATCTCGTGCCAATTCTTTCTGGCCTGCCAAGTTTCAAAAGAGAGATCAGTCACGAGTCTTACAGGTCTCCCTTTATATGTGAGGGCACGTTTACCCCTTGCTGCTTTCAGAATTTTCTCTTTATCCTTGTATTTTGCCAGTTTCACTATGATATGTCGTGCAGAAGATCGATTCAAGTTACGTCTGAAGGGAGTTCTCTGTGCCTCTTGGATTTCAATGCCTTTTTCCTTCCCCAGTTCAGGGAAGTTCTCAGCTATTATTTCTTCAAGTACCCCTTCAGCACCTTTCCCTCTCTCTTCCTCCTCTGGGATACCAATTATGCGTAGATTATTTCTTTTTAGTGTATCACTTAGTTCTCTAATTTTCCCCTCATACTCCTGGATTTTTTTATCTCTCTTTTTCTCAGCTTCCTCTTTTTCCATAAACTTTGTCTTCTAGTTCACCTATTCTCTCCTCTGCCTCTTCAATCCGAGCTGTGGTGGTTTCCATTTTGTTATGCATTTCGTTTAAAGCGTTTTTCAGCTCCTCGTGACTGTTCCTTAGTCCCTTGATCTCTGTAGCAAGAGATTCTCTGCTGTCAGCTATACTGTTTTCAAGCCCAGCGATTAATTTTATGACTATTATTCTAAATTCACTTTCTGTTATATTATTTAAATCCTTTTTGATCAGCTCATTAGCTGTTGTTATTTCCTGGAGATTCTTCTGAGGGGAATTCTTCCGCTTGGTCATTTTGGATAGTCCCTGGCGTGGTGAGGACCTGCAGGGCACTTCCCCTGTGCTGTGGTGTATAACTGGAGTTGGTGGGCGGAGCCGCAGTCAGACCTGATGTCTGCCCCCAGCCCACCGCTGTGTCCACAGTCAGACTGGTGTGTGCCTTCTCTTCCCCTCTCCTAGGGGCGGGATTCACTGTGGGGTGGGGTGGCCTGTCTGGGCTACTTGCACACTGCCAGGCTTGTGATGCTGGGGATCTGGCGTCTTAGCTGGGGTGGGTAGGCAAGGTGCACAGGGGCAGGAGGGGCAGGCTTAGCTTGCTTCTCCTCAGGTGATCCACTTCAGGAGGCGCCCTGTGGCAGCAGGAGGGAGTCAGATCTGCTGCCGGAGGTTTGGCTCCGCAGAAGCGCAGAGTTGGGTGTTTGCGCGGAGCGAGCAAGTTCCCTGGCAGGAACTGGTTCTCTTTGGGATTTTGGCTGGGGGATGGGCGGGGGAGATGGCGCTGCCGAGCGCCTTTGTTCCCCACCAAACTGAGCTCTGTCGTCCAGGGGCTCAGCAGCTCTCCTTCCCTTTGTCCTCCAGCCTTCCCGCTTTCTGAGCAGAGCTGTTAACTTATGACCTCCCAGATGCTAAGTCGCGCTTGCTGTCGGAACACAGTCCGTCAGGCCCCTCCGCTTTTTGCAAGCCAGACTCGGGGGCTCTGCTTGGTCGGCGAGCCGCCCCTCCGCCCCGGCTCCCTCCCGCCAGTCCGTGGAGCGCGCACCGCCTGGCCGCCCTTCCCACCCTCTTCCGTGGGCCTCTCGTCTGCGCTTGGCTCCGGCGACTCCGTTCTGCTAATCCTCTGGTGGTTTTCTGGGTTATTTAGGCAGGTGTAGGTGGAATCTAAGTGATCAGCAGGACGCGCGGTGAGCCCAGCGTCCTCCTACGCCGCCATCTTCCCTCTCCTCTTTGAAAAGTGTTTTTTGGATGAAAAGTATTCAAAATATGTATAGGAAAGAGAGGGAGGGAGAGAGAATTTGCATATAGTGTCAGTTTGCCTGGTTCATTTCTGACCAATTTCTCCCCACTGGGCAACTCAATAGTTCCTGCAAGTTGGTGATAGTTGAAGTGAGAAGAGAGCTGGGAATCTCTAGAAGAGACAGATTTTCCCTGTACCCAACCAGGACTTTTTAGATTCACCTTTTCGTGCTTTTCCCCACCTGGCTAGTATACAGAACTTTTCCCCTGCCATTGGTGAATTTTTAGGCTTTTGATGGTCTCTGTTGGCAGTGTTGTGAGGGTTTGAATGAAACAAACAAAAGTGGGGAGACCATCAAATAGGGGAAATACTGTGATTTTTTTTTTTTTTTTGTGGCCGAGGGATCAAGATGTGTGGGCGAAAACGGGGAGAAAGAAAGCGAGTAACTTATCTGAGGCATGGGTCCTCCTACATCAAATCACATCCAAACTATTTCTAGAGGATTTCAAAATAACTAGTAACTTAGTTCATTTCAAACATACATTCAATTTAGTGAGAGAAGAATCAATCCATGTGATTGATTGGGTTAGCCAATTTGGCTAAAGCCATGGGTTTTCAACCTCAGGTGGTATGTTTTTTTTGGGGGGGGGTGGGTAGGAGGGAATTCCAGATCAGCATCTACAAGGGAAATTTCTTTTTTCCTTCAAAACACACATGCTCAGGCTTCCCTGTTTTGGATGCCTTTGGGGTTCTGAAGAGGCACCTTATTGAGACTCTTTGAGTTAAATAGCCACATTCAGGCAGTTTGAAAGGCCTAAGATAGTTCCCTGTCCTCCGCAGTTTTAATCAAAAAACGAGGGAACTGACGGCTGATTTTCTAAAAGAGAAAACACGAACGACACTATGCTGATCCTAAATGATTGGGGCATAATTTCTTTCCGGGAGGCTAACGCGGGCTGGGTGCTTCAGGTCACGTTTCAGGAAGGCATTGAAGCCTACAGCACAGACGTGAACTCTGGTTCATTGGAATCCTTTATTTCTCCTTCTGAACTTCTGCACTGAAGCCGTTTTCAGGCTGGCTCTGACAGTGAGGGGCTTTCTCTTTCGAATGTTTGTTTTATGATCTAAAAACCAGCCTCAACCGCAGAATAGTAACTCCCCTGCATGACAAGGCTGTGTGCCATCCGGGGATTTACTAATGGCTAAGCCGCATTATGAACCAAGATTTATGATCACCTTCCCAGTCAATTAAAATTCTAGATATTACTAAGGCAGAATTCAATTAAGGTTAATTGGGGCTTCTGAAAACTGCTTTTCCAAAGGGAAGCCGTGATGGGATTGTGACTCCTAGTGGGTTTCGATCAGTTTTAAATAACTTTCCGTGCCTTTCTTTTCTTGGCACAAGACCCATCCTCCCCCTGCTGCCTGGCTCCTGCGATTATCATTCGATTCAGATGTTGATTTTTCTGTCATAAGTTATCACGGTGACTTATTTGGTTTTGGCTTTGTCTTTTTCTTAAAAACCAAAAAACAAAAAACCGGAACAAAACCCTCAAGCCTCTCAGCAGACCAGAACCCTAACAAAACGGTAACCTGTGTTGTGCAGAGATCACAGTGGTCTGACATGAAAGGAATATAGTCATTTGCAAGATGGTGACGGCATTTCAGAAGCAATTATCCAAACTGGAAAAATAACCCATTTCTTTTCCTTTGTCATTAAGGCGGATGAAAAGGTTCGCAAACATTGTCAATGAGAGGGGAAAAGGAAGCAAGAGGGGGAGAAAACAGGTGCAAACAAGAATTACCATGCAAGTCAGGCTTTCCATCCTACCCTAAATTTTATTTTCTTGTCGTCAAGGGCTATTGTGACAGTTCTTAGCACAGTTGATTGAACTGGGAAAACACATGGGACGGGGCCTTAGTCACCGAATGCAGAACATGTATTCCGTAGCTCACAGAGCAATCTGGAGCAAGGAGTGCATAATAATTTCAGCAGTTTATTTTCTCAGAATTTCCAACCTGTTGTTCATCACTGGAGGCTAATAACACAAAGCTAGAGAGAAATTTCGTTTTTGAAAAGAAGAAATGATAAGTGCGTGAATCGGGGAGAGACATCGCAACTGCTCAGATGTTCTGTTGTTCTCCTGACTAGCACAGCTATGCACTTGCCACAGGCAGATAGGAGCCCCATCCGAGGCTGCCTCCTTCTTGAATTAGCACCTCCTTCCGTGTTTCCGACACCCATGCCTCTCACCGTACAACTGCTCGCAGGAGCACACATCCTGGGGACACTTTCGTACAGAGTGGCTTTGGAAATGGCCTCGCTTCTGTGGGAGCAGAGGAAGGATTTAGGGGAGGCAAGTAGTAAAGGCTGCCGATTTGTGTAATTTCCTCCTCAGTGCACCTCAGCTGATGGTGAAAACAGTGCCGTGGACAGGTTGTGACATGTGAAGTTATCTATACAGCTGGTAGATGCGGCAATTAACAGGTCTAGGTAGGGTCGCAGGTTTTAAGCGAACTTGATTTCAGTGTTTCTTTTATTCGTACCTAAGGGTGGCTTCAGATTTGGCTTCTGCTCCTCCCAAGAAGGACACACATTGGAACTGTTTCCTGGGGATGGTGACGGTGTCATTAGTATGGTTTCCCCACCCATTCCTTCTATCTGCGGAGGAAGTGCAATCTGGGAAGGAAGGTACCTTTCTTTGCCAATTTCCTATTTCCTCTCTTTTTCGAAGGCAGACTGGAGAAGGAGAGACTGGAAAAGGAGAGAGCCTAAAACTGTACAGAGGTTAAGGGGGGGAAATTTCTGTAATCAGAAATCTGGGGTATAATTATAAGATAGCCAGAAGAAAGAAACATGCAGGTGAAATGAGTCTCTAGAGTACAGTGCTAATGAATTCTCTCTGTTCCTTATGGAAAAGAGCCACATTTGTAAAATTAAAAGTCAATGCCTCTTTGATGAGAGGATTTGCTGGCTCTGCCGTCCTTTTTTCACATATTGTGTGCTTGGAAAGATGAGTGAGGAAGCTAAACCTCTTGTCAAGGGCGTCGGAGCAGAGCAGACGGCTGGCCTTTCTCCCTTATTTCAAAGTCGTGTGAGCCTTTCTCAGAAAGAACCCAGTAGGTAATACGCGTGGCTGTTCTGTGCAATGTGGCCTCCTCTACGCGGCATCCACCTGTGCAGGCAATTCAGAGGGGAAAACGTTTTAGTTACGCCAGTCTTTTGGCATCGTATCGCCAAAGCAAGTGCTTGACTGGAATTTTCACTTTTTATTTCCGTGTTTGGGGGCCACGTTGAGTTGAGTTCGCGGATACGGATTTCAGCTGGCATGAAGCACAGGGTCAGCGGAGCACGAGGCCGTTATCGGTCTAGTGGTAGGGCGTCCACTGCAAGACGCTGGTACTTTGCTAGGACACCAAGAAACATCTACTTCATACGCCTGCAAAGGTACCTGCCAAAATTTCAACCTTTGTAGTTGATCCTTTGAGTTGCGTAAGAAATGTCACCGATTAGCAGTCGCCTTGGCAAACCAGAAACAAGGCCTGAACGGGGAGTGCGTGGGGCAATGTGTGCTGTAGCCAGCTTCCGTGGGCTAGATAGAGCTGAGGGTTAAGTGTTCTGGATATTTGTGAGCTGGTTCTTAATCACAGCCACCATTATTATGAATTAAATTATATAAACTACAGTTCAATAAATTTATGTTAGAGACAAAGGTACTAAATACTAAAAAGTCATCATTTTCTAATTATTTTACAATGATCTGTGCCGTGAAGCTATCTACGTCTACTATGTCTGTATGGTGGAAATGCTGTATAAGGATGTACTATTTGGTATCTCTTCCCAACTCCCCATTTGGTGGCATCATGTTGGTTATTTGAAATGAGCCATGGTGGTAGTATTTGCATTATTGAAGGAGCAAATCTTATAAATCAGGGCATTTTTTTCTTTTAGAGACGGAATGATGAACGTTTACTAGTATAGTGTGTGTGTGTGTGTGTGCGCGCGTTTACTAGTATAGTGTGTGTGTGTGTATGTGTGTGTATGCGTGCACGCATGTGCACGCGTTGAGTTGGGGGTTGGGAATGGTGGTGGCTTAAGGATTTGTGTATTTGATAAACAAAAATGTTTGGTTTTAAGTTGGGTGAGTGTCTTAGTTCCAGCTGCTATAACAAAAATACCATAGGCTGAGTGACTCAAACAACAAACATTTATTTCTTGCAGTGCTGGAGGCTGGGAAGTCCGAGATCATGGCCAGCATTGTCAGGTTCTGGTAAGAATGTCTTCCTGGTTTCCTCACATGGGGATGATGGGGGGGGGGGAGAGAGAGTGGAAGGGGGGAGAGTAGGAAAGAGGGAGGGAGGGGAGGAGGTGGGGTGGAGGGCGGGTAGGGAGGAGGAGGGAGTGAGCTCAAGCTCTGATGTCTCTTTTTATAAGGTCACTGATCCTACCATGGGGACCCCACCCTCATGACCGAATTCCCTCCTGAAGGTCCCACCTCCAATAACCATCACATTGGGGATTAGGGTTTTCAACATATGAATCTTGGGAGGACACAAACATTCTATCTATATTAGGGACAAAAAAATCCCACCAGGGGCAGGCAGGGTGAGGTAGGCTATCAGAGACCCCAAGCTTCCCTGGAGAGAGATGCTATCCAAGGATCAGAGGCTTCTGAGAGAGGGGTGGAAGGGTCCAGGATAAACACTCCACACTTTGCAGTCCTGTAGGGGGCAGGCTGAGGGAGGAGGGGGTCTTCCAGAGCTCCTCTCTTCTGCTTTTCTACCCCCTTGCCCCTCCCCATCTCAGCGTTGGTCAATGGTCTTTACCAGTACCTAGCCTAATTTCTGACAGACCCTGGATTCTGTGGTTCGGGTTATGTCATAGACTAAATGGTTGTGTCCCCCAACAGTCGATGTTGGAGTCCTAATCCCCAATGTTTTGGTGTTTGGAGGTGAGGCTTTTGGGAGAGAATTAGGTTTAAATGAGGCCATGAGGATGGAGCCCCATCAAATTGGTGTGCTTATAATAGAGGAAGAGACACGAGAGCTCTCTCTACAAGCACACATCAGGAAAGAGCAGACAAACACACCTGGAGAAGGAGGTGTCTACAAGCCAGGGAGAGAGCTCCCATTAGGCACCAAATCTGTTGGCAACTTGATCTTGATCTCCTCAGCCTTCAGAACTACAAGAAACAAATATCTGTTGTTTAAGCCACCCAGTCTATGGTAATTTGTTGTAGCTGCCCAAGCAGACTCAGATTATAAGCACAATGTAGTACAAATGGAATAGGGGTGATTTCAAAGTATTCGCCTATCTGCCTCCACACAATGGAAGAAGCACGTGAGGATTTGGGGCCACTGTGCACCCCGGCTTCTTAATTCACAGGCCCAGCGGTGAGAGATTTTCCACATTTTGGAACCCACTGTACCTTTATCCTCATAGCCTTCATTTTCTTTTCATGATATTGAATTTTCCTCCTTTATGTCTTATTTTATTTTGATCTTCTTCCCTCTCTTTTTCTTCTCTCTGTTTTTCTCTGCCAGCCCTTATCTTCCTTTCTTTTCCCCCTAATTATATAATAGAATTAGAGTATTTTGAGTTCATCCTCTTGTTTAAAAATGTCAATATACCTTTTGTTATTTGTTCATTGAAAACTTACTCCTCCTGAATAGGTACCTTTTACTATGGAGGTTGGGGGGGGGGTGGTGGCTCGGTGATTTCCTGACTCAGGGGCCCTCATGTTCCTCACCCTGGGAGTAAGTTGTGGGAATTGCCGGGGGAATTCTTGTAGGGCAGGCAGGGTTGATGCTTTTGCAAAAGTAGTGCAGCTGAGGCTTGGAGTCCTCGATTTCCTTGAGAGAAGGACGGCAATTAACCTTGACAGTGGAGCAGAACTCACTTGAATTTGTACTTGTAAATCTGCACCTCTCCTTGAACAAATATGATGGGAAGAATCCAGATTTTCATCAGAAATAAATTAAAAATAGAGTCCTCACATTATGAAAGAATTCACAGGGAGATTGCTTTAGTGAGCAACTCTGGCTCAGTGTATTTAAGCTGTGTTTTGATTCACATACACTCATTCCCGATAGAGCTTTCCCTAGCCGCACACCGGCCGGAAACGTGAGGCACAGCTGGAATAAGTTACAGAGGCGGTTCACGTTTTCAGTGCGTTTATTAACCAATATGAATCCTCATTTCTCATGGTATTTTGCTGCTTTTCAAGTTTCTTCTGTTACGGGGCAGAGTGAAGCCCAGGTGAGCCTGTTGTGTTACTTCTGCTCGTGGGGGCTTACGTACGACACAACTCATTTCTTTGGACTCCTGGCTGTATTCTCTTCTCACTTTAGGCAGAGATTTGGGTTTCTGTAAAGTGTGGAGTGCGAAAGTAGGTCACTAATGAAATGCTCCATGCAATGGATAAATGATCTGCCATCTGAACAGCACACAAACAATGTTTACCAAAGGGACAGTCTAGACAGAGAACAAGAGGCAAAGCCAAGCGAGGAAGGCTTTCCAGGAATTGTGCAGGATGTCAGTTGAGTCTGAGCATCCTGGCCGGGCCGGGTGCCCGAACTGGGAGCTCTGGTCTGGTGGCACATTCACACTAATGTCCCAAGGGCACTGTCGACAGAGGTGGGTGGCTACCATCTTATTCGAGGTAGAGTTTCACAGAGGCTAACTGGGGGAGGGGGGGCTGGAGCTGTTGGAGCTGTTTTTCCAACTTTGTGTCTTTAGTATATCCTGCTACCTTCCGATGATCTGGAATGTTGGGCCCCAGGGAGAAGGTGCAGATGGAAATGAGCCATGGAACCTCGGGAAGTCCTTTCTGTAGAGACCAAATTCCCCTTTGAAGATGTTCTCCATTCATTGCACTTACTTTCCCCTCACCGCCTGATTTGGGCTCCTGTTGCTACTGTAACAAATTACCACTGACTTGGTGGCTTGAAACCACAGAAATTTATTCTCTCACCGTTCTGGGGGGCTGGACGTCTGAGATCGGTTTCCCTGGGCTGAATTCAAGGTGTCTGCCTGGCTATGTTTCGTCTGGAAGCTTAGGGGGAAATCTGTTACTTCTAGATTTTTAAAACAAATTTTTTAAAGTTTTATTTATTTATTTTGAGAGAAAGAGCGAGCAAGAGAGGGGGCAGAGACGAGGAGAGAGAGAATCCCAAGCAGGCTAGGTGCTGTCCGTGCAGAGCCCGATGCAGGGCTTGAACTCAGGAACTGTGAGATCATGACCTGAGCCGAAATCAAGAGTCGGATGCTTAACTGACTGAGCCAGCCAGGTGCCCACCTACTTCCAGATTCTGATGGCTGCTCAAAGCAGCCACATTGCCTTCTTTTCTGCCTGTGTCAAATATCCCTTTGCCTCTTTTTTTTTTTTTTTTTTTTAAATGAGGAGACTTATGATGGTATATAGGGCCCATTGAGATAACCCAAGATAATTTCTCTACCTCAAGATCCTGAACTCGATCACATCTGCAAAGGTTTTGCCAAGTAAGGTAACGTTTACAGGCTCCAGATATTAAGACCTGATATCTTTGGGGCCTTCTTCACATCACCTTCCTTACATTTTCAGCAATACTGTGTTTCAATATTAGTATAGCACTAACCATTTGGAATTATTGAATGGCACTGGAAGGCTCTTCCATGGACTTCCTGCCCACTGAGGGCCCCATGTCCTCAGAGCAAACAGGTATGTGTATATGTGCATGTCTGTGTGCATGTGTGTGTAATACAATAGTCTGGCAAAGAGAAGCATTTTAGCATAGACGTTGCTTCCAATTGCCTTTGCAAGGTGATAATAAAAATAAATAGTAACAATAAAAAAGCAGAATGACTGAGCCAGTTTTATGACTGTATTAAAATTCTCTAATGATAATGCACTCCCCATTTCCTGCACTCTGGGCTAAACATTCCCACACCTGCCACCTTAGTACACCATTGCTCTGGCCAACTTCTTAGTAAAGAAGCGAACTCCAACTTTACTGATCAGACTAGACCCAGAGAGGTAGAGAAGACTTGCCGACAGAGGTAGGTCCACAGTCAAGATTGGTTCCTCACTCAACAGTTCAGGGCCGAGTTCAGTCCCTCAAGTCCCACAACTGGCTTCCCACTTACTGAGTTATGAAGACTCTAGAGGTTCAGCCTGACCCTCATGCTCCTCTTCTGAGCTGTCATCTTCTGCCCTTTTCCTCCTTCCTAATCTAAGTTGTAAAGTAGGAGGTTCCTTCTCTAGCTTTCCTGGTTTCTGCAGCAAGGATCCAAGGAGCATCTGGTCCAAGGTCTCCAGTGCTGCTCACCATGGGGAAACAGAACAAGGGAAAAGAAACAGCCACAGAAATGTAGCAAAGATTCTAGGCACCTTATAACAATCTTAGGGCAGTGAGTCCTATCCATAGTTCTGTGCTCCCTCTCTTAAATTGTGTGGGGAATTCCTCTGAGATGTTCTCAGATGTCCTTCTTATTCTATCTGGTCAGTCTTAGCTACCCTGGTCGGATTAGGCTGGATGCTGCCCTCACCCTAAACCCTAACCCTCAACTGCTCAGACCAATGGGGCTATGGATCTTCCTAGTTGTCTTTCCTAATCGTTTGAGGTTTGGAGGTCTTATATTGGCCTCAGAGTCCCTGAGATGGCTCTTGGGAATTGCTTTGCACAATTGCTTTGTGCAGGCTGCCTGTTCCTCTCTTGTGACATCCACTTCCTGGGACCTTCCTGCAAGCATATGCACGGAGCACAGAGCCAGGTAGAGGCCACTCCTCCTTGCTATTTGGGTTATAGCCCAACCCCAATGCAGTGGCTGGCAAGCTCAGGTAAAACGCTTAGGGACTCATTTTCCTGGGCTAGAAATAGACTTCTGTGGCCTTAGACACTAAGGGAAGACCAGGTGACTGTCGTTGCCCATTTAGCCTACTTCTGCGTACTCTCCTTTTCCCTGCCTAGACCATTCCTCCAGTTCCAAGCAGCTCTCAGGAGGGAGCTCCCTCAGGCTTTCTTTCCTCTAGGATGTGGGTGAATCCAAAAAGAAACTAGCCATGTGTACTGCCCCCCCCCGAAAACTCCATGCTGTTGCTCCCACGGCCCAATTCGTGTTTTAAACTTTGATTCATCCATATGGACATTGCTTTTTGGGATGGGTGGAGTGGAGCAGGTGCTACCTTGTGGGCCATCTTGTTTCCAGATGCCTGCCTGCCTTCCTCCCTCCTGTGGTGATCTTGCAGGTTCTAGCCCAGGTAACTATCCTTTTCCTTTCTCCTTTGGAGATGTCAGACATTCCCCGATTGAAACCCAAAGCGCCTTAAGATTTCATCTTTTGCCTTTGGGGAACACTCTCGCCCCTGGAACTCCTGCTGCCTTCTGTGTGGCCACTTTCTCTGCTTTTCTTTTCTTTTCTTTCTTTCTTTCTTTCTTTCTTTCTTTCTTTTTTTTTTTTTTTTGCTAGTTGCTCTTCACTGGCCAGTCCTTGAGTGGATTCTGTGTTGGCCAAATGTTGGCCCTCCCACTTGAAGCCGACGGGCCTACCTTCTTGACACAGCCCAGCCCCACTGGGAGAGGCCATCTTGCTTTACAGAAACCCTCATCCATTTCGTCTTCTCCCTTCTCGCTGCTCCTCACATCAGCTTCCCGTTGTCTCCACACAGATGTCTGGTTCACAGCTCCGTGAGGGCAGCGGCGGGCGGGCTGCTCGAGCTTGTCCCGGCTCAGGTTGCTGCAGGCAGGAGCCACCCTTGCGTTATTTCCCCTCTGTTTTCTTCTCTCCCTACTCCCCTCTTCCCCATGCCCTCGACGGAGCAGTCTTTTAAAATTGCATCTTTAAAAAAGACAATACTTCAAAATACAGAGACAATAAAAGACATGATACCCACCGAGGGACCAAGAGATAATTTCCTCGCATGCATTTTTGCACGGTGTTGGCAAAGCTGCTTCCCAAACAGCTGCATTAAATATTCCCCACCACAGGTGTGGGCTTAATGTGGTCGTCGAGTAAATAACACTCAGAATTGTAATTGCCGGGTGGCCTGGGACTAGCCAGGACGTCTACCTGGATTTACTTCTTGTGAATCCAGGGTGAAGAAGGCCTGTGACTGGGGCCCCGGGGCCGGAGCGGGTAGATATGCTTCTGCTCAGCAGCGTGGACGAGGCAGCCTGGGCCCAGGGCTGTTAGAGGCAGCAAGCGCTCTTTGACAACACAGTCCGGAATATCAACTTGTGGGTAATTTAGCCACTGTACTATCATTCTCTTGCTTCACAGATGAGAAAAACGAGGCACTGAGTAGTTGAAGATTAGATCCTAAGTACCTCAGTCCCCTCATCTCTGAGATGTAGAGGACGGACTAATGTTTCTCCTCATTCTAAAATGGTCTGATTCTATAAAATCACTCCTTCCAAATTTATACACTATTGCTGATGAGTGCGGCTGCCTCTCTAATTTCCGAGGGATGTGAAGGGTTTTCTAGCAATCTGCAGGCTGAGCTGAATGCCTCTTTGTGCCTTCCATCGCAGTCTAAAAGAAAATCTTTGGAATCGTAGCAGAAAAAAAAAAACCATCTGAAAAAGTCTCAGAAAAAGAAAAGTGCCTTCACTGTAGCCTCTGTTCCACAAAAGGAAAAAGATCTTGACATTTTCCCAGGAGTGAATAAGCAGGTGCAGCAATTGTAAGAGTTAATGGCAAGGTTTCCCGAGAGCTCTGGGATAAGGACAGGATCATGACCGAACTTCTCAATGAGCTTTTAAAGAGATGATGTACAGGCTGGAATCTAGGATCCATTGTGTTTCCGGGGCGAGGAACAAAAAGGCTGTATTCCGTGTCTCTCATTGTACCTTTCTCCTCAGTAGCCTGTGGATGTATGTATGTCTCTCTCTCTCTCCACCATTCCACGTATGAACGTATGCACATATATGTGTACCTATCAATCCTTCTTTGTGTGTATGTACATATGTATGTATCTGTCCATCTGTCCGTCAGTTCGTCCACCCATCCGTCTGCCTGCCTGTCTCATTTTCTCACTTGCTCGCTCTGTCTGCCTCTTCTCATTTTTGTCTCGTCAGGCTGAAATTACTTGTCTTCCCAGTAAGGATGAATAATGAAGCAGTTTTTCCCCACCCGCGGTATGTCAATCTTTCTCCTGAGTGGACTGTTCAGATAGTTTCATTGAATTAAAATTCCAAGCCTGCCCTGAAAGTTGAAGCGTACATCTATAATGCTTCCTAAGGGTTTTCAGAAATTCCAAGACAGGGGATCACAGCTGCTGGCGGTGGGACCCTCTTCTCTGAGGGGTCTCGGAGGCCATTGCGTGTGATCAGGGAGGCGTCCCCAGGCACCTGTGGGCAGTCCCCATCTTCCCATTCAAATTGTCCTGGTCTCCTGAGGTCTGCATGGAATTTGGAGGCTGAAGAGTCCCGTGGAACATTCTTTCTCTTCCTTATGGAGCTCGAGGTCTTGGCAAGAACACATGCATTTCCTAAAAACATCGTCACGCAACCTACAAAAAGCATTCGTGAAGAGCAAATCATCTATCTTAGCCCCTTGGCCCTGCTCATTTGAAGTGCTGGAATTAAGTAACTCTAGCTGACATTTATTGAGAGCACAGGTACTGTTCCAAGCCTTGTGCATGTATTAACACACTTAATTCTCACAGTCACCCAATGGGGCAGATACTATTAATAGCTCTGTCTTACAGGATGGGGGTTAATGAGGTAACTAATATCTTTTCAATGGTAAGGCGCACATTTTACTGGGGAATTAAATAGACACGGGAATCTAAAAAGTGAATTTCTGTCTTACCCACATCTTACTTTTAAATTCCCTACTGACAGGCAAAAATAATTTCAAAATAATTTTAAAAATAGGGCAATAAGGATAAATAGGGCAGGGAAAAAAATAGAGCCATGATTACTAGATTCATGGTCTGCCAGGGTCGAGATGGGTGGAAATGATGGACGTCACCTCAGGATTGTCCTCGCCTACCTGTCTGCTCTTGAGAACTTCTGGAAGGCAGATGGGGTGCTTAAGCTTTTTGTCACAGGCCTTTTGAACCCTACAGTGCTGACGATGCCCCCTTTTCATCTCTGTCACCATCTCCTCCTGGAATACAGACTTGGTGGAGAAATAGGATCTGGGTATCCATCTATGCCCAACTTCTGTTGACATTTACTCTTAAAATTTATCAGCCATGTAGTGGTTCCTGGGGGGGGGGGGAGGTGTGGAGCGGGGAGAAGGAAAAGGGAACCGTAAGGATGAGTTCTCCACGCTTCTGCCCATTTGCTTTTGTGTCTGCTGGGCAGGTACAGGGTTGCAGAAAGGGAGGGGACTGACCCAGAGTCACCGCTGCTGTGAGGCTGGTGCCGTCTCCATTGCATTCAGTCAATAGCGTAAGCTGCTATTTGACATCCTTCTGGACAGCACCATTAAGTGCCAGCGCTTTCAAATGGGCTAAACTTGGCTTCTGTTTCTAAGCCTTTAAACCAGAGCAAGGAGAAAGAAGGCCCCTCTAGTGCAGGATATTGACAGCTTATCTAAATTTAGAGGCCATGTGGAGTGTGATTTCGCATATGTCCCTTCCTGATGCCAGTTGGCACCACAGAGCTCAGCGCAAGCCCTGAGCGTTTTCATGCTGCTCCCCCACAACACACACACACGCGCAGACACTCACCCTCCCCCCCCCCCCCGCCCGCCCCCCCGTGTGTTCCAGACAGTGTGCTTCAAGCAGGTGACTAAGCAGACACAGCAAAAGCACTTTACAGATGGGTTTGAAAATGGCTCCTTTCAGAATGCCATGAGATCCGGCGGCAGCTCTCTCTCTGGGAATCTGTGAGGAAATGCCATGTACCCAGCACAGTGTTCTGAGGAACAACAGTTCCCGTGCTGGCCAAGTCTGTCCTCTGCCAAGCCTGTTTAGAGTGGGAGCTCTGGAGCTTTCGCGGCCAGAGCCTCTCATTCTCACATTCGGAGAGGAAAACGTTTGCGAGACCTGACAGCATATGGCCACTAGATGGGGCCAAAGGACCGTGAAAGATTCCCCCCCTTTTTTTTGTGGCCACCTAAATCTGTAATTCCACCCTTAGCTGAAGAATCCTTGTAGAAGAGAGAGACCTTGATCATAAATCCCACACGCAATAGCAGGTTCATAATGCATCCTAGTGACTACATGTTGTATTTTTTTCTCCCTGAGAAATAAAATTTCTCTTTCAATGGAGAAGGATGTTCCTTAACATCTAACATGTGCTAATGTTAAATCTCTTTCCTAAGAAGCCAGCAAACTAAGCCTTTAATGTGCACTGACCAAGACATCTGGGCAATGTCTACAGTGAAATGCGGATTGATAGCTTGAGGGACAGAGAACACATAAGCCACAATCTTGGCAGCTTGGATAGAGAGGGTTATTTTTCCCCTAAAAAATGAACATTTGACTTGTCAAAAACATTTTCTTATTGATCCACTGAGACAGAATCTGCAGGTTAGAGACACAAGTTTACAGAAAATCTCCTTCACTTTGGAAGGGGAGTTTGGGAAAAAGCAGAGACCAATTTCTTCCATTTAAGGAGTATTTACCTATTTGAGAGGGAGTTTAAGAACAAAAGATGGGTGGACAGAAATACATTTCTTTGTTGCCCTGACTCTTATGTTCCCACAGTCTCCCATATCCCCCAGGCAATAGGAATCACAGAACATGAGACACGTGGTTGCCAGGGGGGCATCAACAATAGAATCTATATAAGAACAGCACCATAGGTTTACCTACGTCTCATATTTATTCCTAATATCAATTCTTTGGTTAGCAGTGCCTTACAACAAAAAGGGCTGGAATTTCCCGATTATGACTGCACCTGTTTGGCCTTTACCGATGAACTCTTTGTGTGCTGATTATTTATCATGTACAAAATGTGTGGGCAGCCAAAAAACCCCCCAAACTCCCAAATCCCACATACCTAAACTTAATTTGATGTTGAGTTACAATTCCTTTGAAATCTCTACCTGTCACAGATTTCCAGCTAATTCTCCAAATTAATTTCCTGGAACTGCACGAGGAGGGTAGATGCCTTGGGTGTCTTTTTCACTCTTTTATGCGCAGCTCTTGGCATCGTGTTTGGCACAAGGTGGGTTCTCGGTCTACTTGCTCAAGGAAGGGATGGCATGAAGGCTTGACTTGGGCTCAGCATGGAGTGAACAGATTAGTTTCTGTGTTTTGTAGGGGTCACATCCTGAGATCTGCCTACAGCAGATGACTCTTCCACAGGTGGACGTTTTACCTGGAGACTTTGCGAGCAAGCTTATGAATGGAAAAAGTGGGGTAGAAATCAGGACATCCTCATCATGAAAATGGGGACTAACTCTGCTGCGTTTCAAAGCAATCAAATCAAGATTTCCAAAGTTGAATGTAGCACCGTTATTTTTAACAGGTGTGTTGTTTTTATTACTGTGTATCTTAAATAAGAGACACTTAGTCTGTCAATATTTTTTCCTCCCAGAGCTTAATGGTGTTTTATTGGTTTCCATCATGCTAAATCATCATTCCATATTTAGCCCGGGCCCGTGTGGCCATTTGCAAAAGTGATGCTGGTGAATAATAAGGCACACATTCATATGTAGGTCTTAAGACAACCCATGCAGAAACCCTCAATGAGGTGAGAGAAGGGTCTTTTCCATTGACATGCATTTTGGTCAAACTTACATTTCCAGAAACAGAATAATACAGGAAGCAGATGGATGTATTCCAGGCTTGGTGTTTATCTTTGATATTTCCGAAGACTTTTCACCAGCAACACCTCTCCTCTCCTTCTCTCTCCTTCGGCCTGCTGCGTCTCTTTCCCTCCCCTCCCCTCTTTTCTCTAGGCAAGAAGATCCCTTTCTTTCCCTTCAAGATGAGGTAAATCGTGGTCTTTGGTCTTCAAATGGGGAATGGTTGCTGTCTCTTTGGGTTGCATCCCCATTCGGTGATGTGGAGCCACACGCCGGTCAAGGCTGCGGAATGTACCATCTGCTGCCCCTCAACCAGGCCACAGACATTGGGATATGAGCATAGTAGAACCCGAAATGTCTACCTCCTCCCCAGCTGCTGAGACCCCTGACCCGGCAGGAAGGGAGCCAGAATTGGCCTGCAGCTCCTTCTCCAGCCGAATTCTTTCCCTTTTAGTCTTCTGTTGGCTGTCAGGCTCATGAAGCAAGCTGAATGCAGTGCACATCTCTACTGGTTTTTCACATTTCAACCATGCTTTCTTCTGAGAGTTATTCAATTTGGGCAGAATGTAGAGACAGCTGCATAGAACACATGCTCAGTGTGGTCACCTGAAGTCTTCTCAGTGCTCTGGGTAGCACCCCACTTGGTCCACAAGGGGTTTTGTTGGCTACTCAGAGGACTCAGAACAGCATAGCTTTGTCTGAAGACATCTTTATGGATATTCTCATTCAAACAGTTCTCTCTCCTCCGTGCCCTCTTTTTTTTTTTTTTTAATGTTTATTTTTGAAGGAGAGAGAGAGACAGAGTGTGAGTGGGGGAGGGGCAGAGAGAGAGGGAGACACAGAATTTGAAGCAGGCTCCAGGCTCTGAGCTCTCAGCACAGAGCCCGACGTGGGGCTCAAACCCACAAACTGCAAGATCATGATCTGAGCTGAAGTTGGACGCTCAATCGACTGAACCACCCAGGCGCCCCATCCATGCCCTCTTTTCATACCCTCACCAAAATATAGGGATCAAGAGTTGTGGAAGGGGTTCTGGGACCATCTCTGTGAGTCTGCTGGGAGTGGTCTGTCCCAGTCATCTTGACACCAGATGACAATTTTGTGGCACCTCGGTTGAAATGGAGGCAGAAAGAATCTCATTCTAACATCCCATTCCTTGAGGACTGAATGAGATTCTGTGAGAAAACCACACGTGAAGAGATCTCTGTCAACTATAAATTTCTGTGTACATGTCACTTATTAGCATCACTGTTTTTTGTTAATCTGATGATGGAGTCCTATTTCAACCACCACAGGAAGTATTAAAAACCATTTCTGGTCAGGAAATGTCCTTTCTTAATTTTTTTTTTACATTTATTTATTTTTGAGAGACAGAGACAGAGCACAAGCGGGTGAGGGGCAGAGAGAGAGGGAGACACAGAATCCAAAGCAGGTTCCAGGCTCTGAGCTGTCAGCACAGAGCCCGACACGGGGCTCGAACCCATGAACCGTGAGATCATGGCCTGAGCTGAAGTCGCATGTCAACGGACCAAGCCACCCAGGCGCCCCTGAAAATGTACTTTCTAGAAACAGTGTTTATTAGCTTCCAGGTTTATTAGTGAGTGATCATATTTGGTTGAAGGGCAGTTTATTTCCAATCCTGTATCACAGGCAGTGGACAGTGGTGAGTCAGGTGCTATGATGCTAGAGTGAAAATGAACCACTGTTGCTGAGGAGACATCCCCACTTCACTTTGTGTGAGGACAAGCAGCAGCAGATCAAGTCACTGTGAACCAATGTGGCTATTTTCAAAAGCCAAAGAGAAATTCAGTCAGTGTTTAATAACTAAGGGAAAGAGAAGGGTGGAAGGAAGAGGGCCTCCTGGCAGAGAGCCTGGCAATGTGATGGAAAGAAGGGATCGCATGGGGCATACTCATGCACACACAGGCTTGTGTACCTGTAATGGGGAAAGGCATCTTCAGGGCACGAGTTACATGCTGGACTGGTCTGACAGAAAGTTGACAGAAGGAAGGTCTTAAGAGCAAGTGTTGAGTTTAGATTTGATAAATAGTGAATGGTGAATCATATTGGCTTCTTTTAAAACATGTTTCTTCCTCTTTTTTAAGATTTTATTTTTGAGTAATCTCTCAAAACAACATGGGGCTCAAACTCACATCTCCAAGATGAAGATTCACACGCTCTTCTTACCGAGCCAGATGAATGTCCCTAAAACACGTTTCTCGTCGTCAAGTAGTACGTGCATGCAGCAAAAACTGAAAACATTATGAAATGTTCATATGACAGGGCTGGTATGTTCCCATTGCCATCCTGAAGTAATTTCAAGGTTGTTCCATCTAGACTGTAGCAAGGCTTTACTTCCTCCTGTTATCACTCTCTATTGCCCATGGTTCATCTGATTTGGGATAAGGTGGTGGGTCATGAGTATTTAGTGTTGTTCAACTAGATACTGGGAGTTTTCCACTGGAGGTGGGTGGGAAGCAGCCATGGGGCAATGCTGGGTACATGTGGAGGGGTGGGTAGATCAGTGTCATTCCAAGATCGACATCACTGGGTGGCAATCCACCCTTGGCCATCGGTGGTCCTCACCGAGGGACAAAGAGAAGATAACCCAGCCACTCTCAGCTTCCTGCAGTTCCCAGAAGCTGGAAAGATTTTCCTCCATGGGACCCACAACTTCTTCTTGTCAACCTCTTCTGTCTCTGGTGGTGCCCCCTGCGTGTCTTCTCTCCGGCCCATCGGGTCTTTGCTTCCAGTCTTGCTCAGTCTTAAACCTTTGTTCTGTTAGTATATGGTAGAATCTTCCTGCCTAGATTTAGAGCAGAAACAAAAAACATTTTTTTCCTTAAAAGTCGAATATTAACAACGTTTTTCTTTTCTGTTGTGTGTGACTCATGCCAAGGTACCAGTAAAGGGTTGTCGTGAGTCTAATAAGAGGACGAAACATGCTGATTAATAATTTGAAATATTCCCATAAATATACGTCAAGACATAAAGTGCTTCATAACACCATCCCTTAAAACCAGTATTCATATTTGCTGTATGTTCTGCCATTTTATTCTAGGCATGTAATGATATGTGCAAATGTGACTTGTAATTATGGCTATGTTATTATTATTATTATTATTATTATTATTTTAAAGTTTACTTATTTCTTTTGAGAGAGAGAGAGAGTTCAAGGGGTAGGGGCAGAGAGAGAGAATCCCAAGCAGGCTCTGCACTATTAGTACAGAGCCCTATGAGGGGTTCAAACCCAGGAACTATGAGATCATGACCTGAGCCAAAACCAAGAGTCAGGACGCTTCACCCACTGAAACACCCAGGTACCCTATGGCTATATTATTTACAGAAATGGGATCTTACTAAATGGACTCTTTTGCATCTCATGTTTTTTACTTACCGCATCTTGGACATCTTCCCAAATTGTTAGCTGTAGATCAACCTCAGACTCTCTAGGGGGAGGAGGAGAATGATATTCTGGCAAAGCTGCTCAGGCAATTCTGATAGCTAAGCCTCCCCCACTCCCTGGGTGCTGCCATATGACCCCTCTGTGATTAATACCCTCCCTCCTCTGTGTGGTGACCATGAGCACTATGCTTGATGACACAGTAGCATACTCATTGGCACGTCTTTGATTTTTTTTTAACATTTTAAATTTATTTTTTAAGAGATAGAGACAGAGCATGAGTGCGGGAGGGGCAGAGAGAGAGGGAGACACAGAATCCAAAGCAGGGTCCAGGCTCCAAGTTGTCAGCACAGAGCCTGATGTGGGGCTCCAACTCATGAGCCTTGAGATCATGACCTGAGCCGAAGTCAGACACCCAAGGGTCTGAGCCACCCCAGTGCCCCAATGGCACTTCTTTGATTTTGAAAGTGTTCTCTTACATCTTTCTCTCCCTTCTTACCTCCCTCCCTCCCTTCATCCCTTCCTTCCTTCCTTCCTTCCTTCCTTCCTTCCTTCCTTCCTTCCTTCCTTCCTCTGTTCCTTCCTTCCTTCCTGCCTTCCTGCCTTCCTTCCTTCCTTCCTTCCTTCCTTCCTTCCTTCCTTCCTGCCTTCGTTCCTTCCTCTGTTCCTTCCTTCCTTGCTGCCTTCCTGCCTTCCTGCCTTCCTCCCTCCCTTCCTCCTCTCCCTTTTCATTCCTTCTCCTTTTGCTGTATTTCTTTCTCTCCTTACTGTTTAAAACACCACTTGAATATAAAGGATACCATTAGTGAACAAAAGCACGACAGAATGGCTTTTCTCTCCCTTTCCTCCCCTGTAGATAGAACTGTAACTGAATTTTGATCACACTGAGGGGGGACACCCATTTAAAGCACCCACCAAGTAGCACATGGCCCTGCTGTCTATGGAATGTGGCAGGCTGCTGCTGTTCTGGGGAAAAGCCTCTGGAGGAGCAGGGGTCCGGGAAGCAGGCTGTGCGGGGACCCTGAGGACTGAGCTGAGGCTCCTTTGATTCCTTTGAAAATAGCATTCCTCCTCTGCCCGTGCTATTAAGCTTCTCACAAGATATATTTGCGCTTCTGCCTAAGAGCATAGGTGGAGACAATGCAGGTAGAAGCAGAGCAGCTATGGGACTCCTGTGATTTCGTCACGAATCCTGTTGGTAGGGAGGGGAGCGGAGCTGTACCTGGCTTCCCTGTCCTCCCCCAGCTCCCACTAACTTGATTGCCATTATTTTGCCTTTGATAATCAGGCTCATATTTCCAGGCTGGAGGTAGGTAGTGCCTCTGACCCAGTCCTCCCTCCACCCTCACACAACCTGTATCAAAACCTTCATGGTAGAGGCACCGTTAGAATTTCAGGCTCTCCTTGAAATAAGGGAAGTGGTTCAGCAAATAGCTGTCTAACTTCAATATTCTGTCTCTGTCTGATCAATAAGGAAAAGTTTTTGACAAGTCTGATGTTCAGTTTTTAGGAGGAAAACAACCTTCTTGAGCTGACAGAGGAAAGATTTATGTGCCAAGGCAAGAAGATCTTGCCTTTCGCCCTGAGCCTGTGGAAGGAGGTTTGAGGGTAATGGGTGCTTGGCTTTCTTTTGCCTCTGTGACAACTTCTTTCTATGAGGGTCTTTTTCTTAAGCTCAATTATCAAGGCTAGTAGTAAACATTACCAACCATGACACTGGCAATCACAAAGAAGAAGAAAGAAGATTCTTGAAGAGTGCGTGGCATCCTTTGGGTTTCTTAGGAATAAGGGACACTTATATTACGAAGTTTCAGAAGGAGTTACTCTGACCCTTGAATGGGATTGCCATTCAGGAGAAGATTAATTCCCTTATATTCCTCTGTTTAGTGTTTTATTTGGTGATTCTTCCTTTCTATCTTACCAATGAGGAGTTTGAGGTACTGATAGGCTTGATAAGTAACAAGGAGCAAGTGGAATTTGAAACCTGTGGTCACCTGCTTGTTAAAATCTCTTAACCTCAATTTTCATATTCCTCCTGGGTTGGAGATCAGAAGATATGGTAGATGCCTAGGAGAATTTCAGCACCAAGGCAGGAATCCCACCAAAGTTTGGGAGTGCCACCTAACAGGGGCCATTTGGCATGGCCTTACCCTCCCCTGGTAGTTCCCTGGGCAAAGAAGTCAGGTTTGATGCCTTAGGTGGACCATCCTGCTTCCTGCTTTCAAGGTTCATGGGACGCAGGACAGCAAGCCATCGTCAGATAGGATCCTAATTGTGGGCTCCCAATTAAGTGGGATGTACACCAGGCATTTTTCACCCTTAGAACACATAGAAGGGAGACTCTATACACTGTTTGGAAGTCTGTACTTCCGAGAGGTTTGGGGAGGAGTCTTCTCTCTAGGGGAGACCAGTTTTAACTCTGAGCCAGATGTATTGAAATAATTGACTGGGAGTGTGGATATCTATTCAGAGTCTGAAAAAAGAAGGCTAGGGCTTAACAACCAAGGAACTAACTGAACCTTGTTAGAAATCAATGCCTTACGTGGAACTGAGCTGGTAGCTGGAGCCCCAGCCAGTCGGGTCCTGGGACTTGGGCACCTTTGTTTATCAGCTGTGAGTCTGGTTTTGTTCAATGGTGATCTGATAGCGATTCTGCATGCTGATTGGCTGGGGGAGGTTCTCTTCTCCTACAATGAGAAGATAATCAATCATGTTACTGGCTTTTGTCTTAGTGAAGGTATTTAGATTTCAGCCAGCTGGTTAGCTGCCTCAAGGCCACCTGCTTGACTGAAAAGTAAAGAATCAGTCCCTTTTCCTTTGCAAGGAGAAGGGAGGAAGTATTGACTTGTGTGATAATTTTAGGTGGATGATTAAATTTGGCCTCTTAGGCTCCAGCTGAAAATTCAATTCAGATGACTGGTTCTTCTTTTCATACATCGTTGAGCAATCCTGTGTACTGCCATGGCTAATGTTCCTGATGCTGATTGTCCCTTCACTTTAACAAAGCACAGAATCCCAAACCCACTCTCTATTTCGTGTGCCTCCTGGCTACAGGAACATAATGAGGAGATGCACTTTTCTGCTTAAGTTAAGAATACTACTCTTATGCAGGCATGCTCAGAGGCTCTCTCAAGTAGCAAAATATCTCTGTAGGAGTGAGTCAGAACAGTGATGATTTCTCTGATGACAGTTTATAAAATACACCAGCTTCCTCTGGTGCATTTCAAATTTACAGTGCAATTGGTCATGCTTCTGGTGCCATTTGGCTGGAACATCACAATCCCAGATGCCAAGTACAGTGAACAGGGTGAGTGTGTACGAGCTAACCCAAAACTGGAGAGTCGTTTTTTGACACTCCCATTTTCCACATCAAGTTTGTCAGCAAATCCTGACATTTCTCCAAACTTCTCACTCCTCTCCATCTTCACTAATCGCGGCCCCGTGAAAGCATCCATCATCTCTCACCTGGACCACTTCAGTCACCCAAGTGGCATCCTTGCTTCCACTTTTGCTTCCAAAATCCATTCTCCTCACAGAAGTTAGGGCACTCTTTAATATTTACTTTCTTTTGAGAGAGAGAGAGACAGAAGGAGAGTGAGCGAGCAAGAGAGCGAGTGAGCAGGGAGGGGCAGAGAGAGAGAGGGAGAATCCCAAGCAGGCCCCTCACTGTTAGCACAGAGCCCAGTGTAGAGCTTGGACCCGTGAACCATGAGATCAGGACCTGAGCGGAGATCAAGAGTTGGTCGCTTAACTGATTGAGCTACCCAGGCGCCCCTAGGGTACTCTTTAAAAAAATTGGGTCACAGAGCTCCCTTTAAACTATAAACTTCCCTATAAACTTCTACAAGCTCTTATCATAACTAGGCCAAAATGAAGTTCTCCAATGGAGTCTTCGGGACCTTATGAATTCTCATTTCTGTCCACCTACTGACTTTATCTCGTATTTCCCTTCTCTCTCACCCTGCCTCACCATGTCTTGAAAACTTCAAGTTGCTTTCTGTCTTTGGGCCTTTGCACTAGGTATTCCCTGTGCCTGGAATGTTCTTATCCTGGCCAACATCTTCACAGGGTATCATCATTTTATTCCATTTGCAAGTTAAGCGTCAACTCCTTGGAGAATCTTTCTTGACTATTTAAAAAGTAGTCTCATCCTTCTGTAGCATACTATCCTGTTTTATCTTCAAAATAGTCCTAACTCCTACCATACATTTTTTCTTGTTTATTTGTTTATTGTCTGTCTCCTTTACTGGAATGTAAGATTTATTACAATGTGGACTTTGTCTCTTGTGTTCAGAGTATGTCCAGGGCCTAGAACAGTGTCTTGTAAATAGCAGGTGCCCAAGAAAGGTTATCTAGTAGATGCATGAGCAAAGAAGAGGTTTTCCTAAGTGATACAGGATGCTTTAAGTGTGGCCCTACCAGGAATTAGGACATGAAGCTAAATGACTTTTTTCAGGTTTATTTTTGATCTGTATTCTGAGCTTCTAAATTATCAGATATTTTCTGGGGCCTAATGTCTGTGGTGTTGTTAAATGTACTCAAACAATGACAACCTCTTATCTGGAGGAGGTAAGAGACTGACCTCATTCTCAGCTGATCTGATCAACTGAAAAGCAAGATGTACTGTTAATTTTAGGATCTATTATATGTGACATTTTTGTCTTGCTAAAGGTTAGGGGCCAACAGAAGAACTGGAGAAGGCTGCTAACCAGTGTTTCTGTATTCGCATTTGGAAATTAGCTGGCACTGAGGACAGTCTGTGTTCTCACCGTGATTTGAGGTCTAGGTCTTATTTTTCCAGGAAGGGCTGGTGTCTATGCCGTGTCCTCAGTGTCTAAAATATCTTATTCATGCATAAACAAAGGGCAGGCATGATGCAGACAGGATGAATCCCTGAACCTCACAGACAGGAGAAAAATGTAGAGTCGTGATACTTAAAACATTTCTCAGCCTTAGTTGTCAGCGCTGGTACCCACTCCAGCACATTTCTGAAATGAACTCTGCTAAGACTGGGTCAGTGACACCATAAAAAAGAATTTTGCAATTAAAAAGGCTTAAAGGGATCACTGGCAAGATGGCCTTTTTTTTTTTTTTAAACCAAGTTGCTTAAAGAAGTAAACTCAGTAGAAGTATTTCCTTACATCAGATTTGCCCATCAGTCAAAGTGAAGGGAAGCTAGGCTGAGAAGAGCTGCCATTTGAGAAACTCTACATGGCAGTTTTTTTTTTTTAAATATATTTTATCAACGTTTTTTATTTATTTTTGGGACAGAGAGAGACAGAGCATGAACGGGGGAGGGGCAGAGAGAGAGGGAGACACAGAATCGGAAACAGGCTCCAGGCTCTGAGCCATCAGCCCAGAGCCTGACGCGGGGCTCGGACTCACGGACCGCGAGATCGTGACCTGGCTGAAGTCGGACGCTTAACCGACTGCGCCACCCAGGCGCCCCAACATGGCAGTTTTTAGAATTCAGCTTTTGCTTGGGAAGCCATTTTTCACCTGATGAAGGCATCTATACGGTGACTTCCATGGCCCTTAGCGTTTGATAATCTACAGAGAAAGATAATAGGATTAGGAAATAAGATACAGATAAAACAGCTCATTGGAGAAGTCCTACCTTATAAACAGCCATAAGCCTTCTATTTTAATTTACCAGATAGATGGTAGTGATTTAAAATATTATATAATAGGGGAAAACAATCACCTCCACCAAATCACATAATATTTAATGTACATTTATTGCATTTGACCCAACTGGGTCTTAGGAATTAGATCTTACCGGCTGTTTAATAATTAGCCAAAATACCCCAAATCAGACAACAAAATGGAACAAGAGTCATTAGTGCCTGGCATCCTTTTTGTGTTCTAAGAGGAAGCAGCTATCTTCATGAGCCATGATGTAATGGTAAGTGACGATAGGAGTTGACTTGAGTTCAGACTCTCTCTTGAATGGAAGGCAGGTAGAGTGTGAGATATATAATGAGATAATGAGAGATTATCCCATGGGATAATTTTTCCCGTGGGAAGAGTTTTAAATCAGCAACGGACTACTTCTTTCTGATAGCTGGCATTTATCAAGACCATGTGCATACACACGGAGCAGAAATGACCACATAACTCTGTGAAGGGATGGAAAGGGAAGTTTAGAGAGTGTTTGAGTTGGGATGTCTCAGAGAGCATCCAACCTGAACTTCTTCCTTTTGCCAACAAGGAAACTGAGATCTGAGAGGATTAAGTGCTGTGCCAAGTGCCACACAGATAGTTAGCGAATGGGCTAGTACCTGATTGGGGTGACCCATAGTCTTTCTAGAGAGAATGGAAATTAGAAAAAAATCCTTAATTTCTTATGCTGATTATGCTGTGCCCTAAAGGCTCTCTTTCTCCTGTGAGGTGGCACATGTAATGAAAGTTCGAACACAGGATCTTCTACTCTCAGCTGTCTGCTCTTGGGTTAATTATTTAACCTATCTGGGTTCCTGTCCCCTGATTTGGAAAGTACAAACATAGGCACTGGTGAGCTTTAGAGACAATATGTGCAAAGGCTAGAGTATACTAAACACTTGGCAAATGGTAGCAATTATTATCACTGTATTAGAGGAAATATTGTTTACTAGTTGATAGAGTGGGCACGGGGTGCTAGACTGACAGGCTTCGAACCCTGCCTGCACCACTTCCTGGTCCTGGAGACTTAGTAGTTCTGCAAGCCTTGGATCCTTCACTTTTAAAATGGAGAAAACAAAAGCACCTACTTCATACGTCTGCTCTGGCGATTTAATGATGTAATTCATGTAATGTGTTTAATAGTGTATTGAGTATTGAAAAGTTTGATAAACATTGCCCATTATTATAATTGTTTTTAGCTTTGCCATAGAGGATACGGGGCAGGAGTCAGTAGACTTTCTCCATAAAGGGTAAATAAGTTAGTATCAGGTGTTGCCTGCCATCAGCACTTCGTTGCAACTATTTAACTATGCTATTGCAGCACGGAGGCAGCCATCGGTAAATGAATGAGTATGGCTGTGTTCCAATAAAACTATATTTGTAAAAACAGACAATGGGCTGGACTTGGCCTGTGGGCCATAGTTTGCCAACCCTTGATACAGTGCAATTAAGAATTCCTGCTCCATGGCTTCTGGAAGAAGGCACCCTGTTGATAGGTAAAGAGGGCAGGTGTCTTTTTTCATGGAAAGAAGAACTAAATAATTCACCTTTGGCACATGTTTCCTATCCTCAGACCCTGTTTGTGGTAGAATTTACTAATAGCAGGGCAAGAGAGTCTCTTTTTTGCCTTCTGGCCACAGTTTGCTTTCTCCCTCAAGACATGGCCAGTCAAATACACAAAGAGGCAAAGAACCTAAGAATCAGCTCGTAGTAAGATCCATGATACATTCAGTTTCTATGTTGTCCTTGAATCCCATTTCATCATGCCAGCGTACCAGATAATGGATATTACTTGCAAATCCTGTGTGCTTCTGATATCAGCACGATTTGCACAGTCTCCTTTATTACAGACGCTAGGGGCTTTCAGTTCCCCTGTTTGTGGAATCCTAGGTGGTTATGCCCTTGCTTTGATTCCTAAGACCCTTTGTGAGAAGAGGGTCCTCAGAGACAAGGTATTTTTGGCCTTTGACACTGTCTGGTGATCTTTTTCCTGTTGTTCATGAACCTACCAGACAGAAGGTCGTGTGGCCCACTTCTGGAAATGATTAAAGGTGGCACTTTGCTCCAGAGTGGAGGCGTAATCTTATTAATCGGGTACCAGAGTACATTTTGCAGAGAGAGAAAAGAGAACTTTAAACTTGGCCACTTTTACACCTAGGATCGAGACAATTTATTTCCTACCCACTGATCTAGGTTCTGGGACTGCAAAAAAAAGAAGTATCTTGGGCAGCTGCAAAAATTAAGGAGTGAAGTCTGATAAATAAACACTCAGTTGCTTTATACAAAGCATGGTGATTGCCAGAAATTGCCTAAATGGTGGTGAGCTAATCATCAGGGTGAGGCTCTAAGACTTTATCAACGGCAATGGTACAAGGTTAAGTATTCCCCACAGAGCACATGAGCAGAGAAAGCTATTTAATGGGGAAAAGGATCAGGTTCTTGTGGTCTCAGCAGAAACTGTGACCAATTTTCTCTGGGTAGAGTCGGGGAGGGCAGTTAAAAAGCACTACAACATTTGGTAGAAAAGGAACGTTCTCTTTCATATTTCCAACAGTAAATCATCATGCTATTTTAGAACTTCATAGACAGATATTGATAATTAATTTTCCCAGAATCCTCCATACTATAGACCTTTACTCTCTGAAGGGGCATCACGTTCGTCATTTTTAATCAGGGTTCTGGAGAGTTAGTAGGATATTACCATGCCTGTTGTCAATTATGGTAATTTTCATATTGTTTAAAAAATACTTTTTAATGTTTATTTATTTATTTATTAAAAAAATTTTTTTAACGTTTATTTATTTTTGAGACAGAGAGAGACAGAGCATGAACGGGGGAGGGTCAGAGAGAGAGGGAGACACAGAATCTGAAACAGGCTCCAGGCTCCGAGTGGTCAGCACAGAGCCTGACGCGGGGCTCGAACTCACGGACTGCGAGATTATGACCTGAGCTGAAGTCGCACACTCAACCGACTGAGCCACCCAGGTGCCCCAATGTTTATTTATTTTTAAGAGAGAGAGAGAGAGAGAGAGACAGAGTGCAAGTGGGCAGGGGCAGAGAGAGAGAGGGAGACACAGAATCTGAAGCAGGCTCCAGGCTCTGAGCTGCCAGCACAGAGCCCAATGTGGTTGGATGCCCGAAGTTGGATGCTCAACCGACTGAGCCACCCAGGAGCCCCAAAGGCATTTAGTTTTTAAAGAGAAGATTCTGTGAGATGCAGGATGTTGACCCAAAGGGATGACTCATTAATCACATGTTCAGTGTGTGATGGTGGTGGGGACAGTGGGGGCGGAGAGCAACACCTTATCATCTTTGAAGCCCTCACCAGATAGCTGGTTACCCAGCTATGAATAAAGCCAAGTGCCCCTGTAGCAAACAGGTAGGACCAGACAGAGGCGAGGCAGAGGGGGGCAGATAATGTGGGACGTTGATGAAAAGGTTTGTAAGAAGAGCTTTCTTGGTCATGTCAGATCTCTCCAAAGCCCAAAGGGTGAAGAACCTATAGAGACCGTTTAATTTGGCTAAAAAACTTGGACTTTATGATCTTAAAGAGTAATTTCGGCTGTGTGGTGGACGTGAAAGCTGTATTTTAGGTATTTATGGAGAGAATGGGTTGTAAGTTAATGAAGATTTGGCTGTTGAAGATAGGACCAAAATACAGCAATGTTTGTGGGTAGGTGCAAGGCCAGGTCATGGAAACATAGCGTGGGGAGAGGTGATGCTCCTGGAAGCCTTGTTGGTGTCATGGTGAGTGCATAGAGGAGGAGGGGCTGGAAGCCACGTCTCCTGATAGCTCGGGAGGATTTTCCACAGATGGGGAATGAAAGCATGTTGGATGACAGAAGGAAAGGGACAGTGGAGGCTCCATCGAGTATGCTGGAGAGGCAGAGGTTTTGAGAAAAGGGGGACTCACCTCCCTTCTTTTAAGGCTGCGAGGGAAGTACTTAAAGAACCAAGGGAGGCACATGGAGGGCAACTGCTGAGTTGAAGCCATGTTCATGGCAAATGAAAACACACACACACACACACACGCACACCACATAGCATGCTAACACACAAGAGTGAATGATGTATGGAAATTGAATAGTTCTTACTTGACCAGATTCCTCTCCTTTGCAAGGGGTTAATCTTAAAATGATTGCTATGACCAGCTCTTGTGGCTTTAGGGAGAGGGAGAGAAAATTGTTCCCATTTTCTTGTTAAAGTCTCTTTTAAGTTCAAGAGTTGTTAGGACTATTTTGATACAGTTCTTTGCCTACATGATATAGATTATGGTGGGGCTAGGTGTATTTCATGGAGACATGAGATCACTATCCTTCTTCCCTTCCTTCTTTCTTTTACAAACTGATTTTTTTGTTTAAGTTTATTTATTTGTTTTGAGAAAGTGTGGGAGGGGCAGAGAGGGAAAGAAAGACAGAGAGAGAGAGAGAGAGAGAGAGAGAGAGAGAGAGAGAATCTCAAGCAGGCTCCACACTCACATTGCAGGCTTGAACTCATGAACCTGTGTTCACTCACCATAAGTGAGATTCATGACCTGAGACAAAACCAAGAGTTGGACTCTTAGCCAATGGAGCCCTCGAGGCACCCCTACAAACTGATTTCTAAATGTTGAGCACATTCCGGAACTAGATCTATAAAATAGCCTTCACAATTTTACTGGAACTACCTAGTGACCATTTCAAGATATCTCTTTAAGATGGGCCAGCACAAATAATAAGAAATCTACCGGGGCGCCTGGGTGGCTCAGTTGGTTGAGTGTACGACTTCGGCTCAGGTCTTGATCTCACATCTCGTGAGTCCAAGCCCCGCATCAGGCTCTGTGCTGACAGCTGGGAGCCTGGAGCCTGCTTCAGATTCTGTGTCTCCCTCTCTCTCTATGCCCCAACCCACTCGCATTCTCTCTCTCTCAAAAATAAATAAACATTAAAAAAAATAATAAGAAATCTACCAGCTCTATGTCTGACTCATGTTTGGGAGCTCAGTGGACAGCATGTGCATTTTGTAAATTCTCTTATACTGTTATTTTGGTTGACCTTGTTAGGAAATGCCAGGGCAAAAAATAATTAGTGCTTTATAATTGCCATACAAAAAGACCCAGAATCCTTTAATTTCATGTTTACTGTGATGACAAGCCTTCATTTCTGCCCCAACAGCTTATTCCCATCTGCAATTCAGGATGGAGAGCTAATAGCTAAGATGATTGTCTTCTTGGATTTGTAATCTCGGGATAAACTATAGTTCTTAGAAATGAATGAGTAAGTTCATGTTTATCCAAAGTTCAAACATCTGGAGAGCTCACATTAACAGAGCATATTTCTAAAAGTGCTGGTCAGTGACGAATGGCTTTCATAATTGTCCCCCAATGTTTGGAATAATCCTGAGGTGCTGTCTGGATTACCAGAGGGGGATTCCTTTTTGTTGGATCTTAGTATTTGATTTATTTCATTTGATTTCCTAATTTGCTGAGAACTGATAGAGTACGGTTTATTAAACCTTAGCCAGAATACTTGATTAGCAGGGGCTCTGAATTTCTAGCCATTTTGTATGAATGGGAACAACAGGAAAGAAAATCCTGCCATATTCCTTGTCTGGCAGAGGCCACAGAGGTGGTGAGAGAGAAAGTCCCTTCTTTTAAGTAAAGGTGTATCCTGTGAAAATGGGAAAGGAAGGGTCTTGCCTACATGGCCTAACCACCTGAGCTCAACCATGAGAGAAAATAATAACCACAAAAGCGTTCATTTTTTAAAAGTTGACTTATTTTGAGAGAGACAGAGACAGTGTGAGTGGGGGAGCGGCAGAGAGAGAGAGAGACAGAGAGAGAGAGACAGAATCCCAAGTAGAATCCCACTGACAGTGCAGAGCCTGATGTGTGGCTCGAACTTGTGAACCAAGAGATCAAGACCTGAGCCGAAACCAAGGGTCTGATGCTTAACTGACTGAGCCACCCAGGCGCCCTAAAAGGGTTCATTTCTAACACCAGATTGCTGCTTGTGTCACAAAGGCAAAGGCTAGTAAAGCTGTTTCTCTGGTCTAATTCCCCAGGGAAAGCCAGGTGATGGTCCCGTCTCTGAGGGAGGCCCTGCCCCACCTGCCTGCTGGTTAGGCTGGGACACGCCTCACTGTTAATCCTACGCAGAGCCCTCTCTTCTGTTAGTTGTTATTTTTCTTCCTCACCTCTGGACATTTCGGCATATTCACTCGAAACATCATCACAGGAGAACTCGACTTTGACAGAAACCTCTCTGAAATTACTTTTTTTTCCTGTTCTGGCTTGCACTTGAATAATTCTCCATCAACAGCACGTCTGATTGAGTTGGCATCACAAACCCTTTTGTATGCTATTTTTTTTCTTCAAGAAATATTAAAGTCTGAATAAAATTGGAATAGCTGCCTGGTAATGATCTCATTATATATAAATACAGAAGTGCTCGCAGGGGAGATAATGACTCCAAGATGCAGGTATGCGGCGAATACCTATTATCTTTCAAGGAGTGGGCCCGCATTCAACCCTCCTCTACAGCCCCCCACACGTCCCTTTCAGCTTAAGGTTCAAGTTGCAGAAAACGAATGGCTGATTGAAGCTGGGAATAGGGTTTTTTCTTTCCCCCTTCATGACATATGTTAGGAGATGAAAGGAACCTGGGCTGTGTGTTTACTCTTCATTTGGGACTTTCACATGTTCTGATTGATCGGAAAGACAAAAAGGCAGAAGGAGAGACATTTGGTGCTGGCTGAACACCATATCCATTCTCAATGTGAAGTTTCCTTGTTTGGTGAGGATAATTGTGATGAGGCAGTTCTGGGTATAGACGCCACTAAAAGATTTTTAAAAATAACATGCTCGCCACCCAGTTTGAGTTCTTATATAGCAGAAGAACAAACACAGATGGTGGCAGTAGGGGTGGGGGCTGGGGTGGGAAAGGCCCTTCTAAAGTGGGAGTTTACTAGTTATTAGCCCTAGTATATCTTTTCTGGATGCCAAGGCATAAGCAGATGAGCTTAGCACATCACAGAGGACCACATATAGGGTTTGATTCCCAATATGAGCTAAGCAACCCTGGAAAAAGTTTATTCCCTGTGATTAGCATCAAAAAAAGAAACTGGGTAGGAGAGAGGGTAGGCTACATGGCTCTATCTGTCCCTGTTAGGTTCTAAAGGAGCGTTTATCTGAAGGGGGATGGCCATCTGCCATCTTGGAACAGAGAGATGATGTGCAGGAGTAGTTCTTGACCGTTTCTAATGTCTAGGGTTATAAGGCTTACTTTTTTCTTCTGGTGTCCACATTAGGCATGATCAAAATACAAAGTAACATCATAAGCATAATTCTTTGGCAAAAGGATGGTATGAACAGCAAAAATATTTTGCCCCTGGTTAAGTCTTTCATACAATGTAGGTGGTATGGTGTTGAGCAATGACAATAAATTCCTGTTGACTGAGAGTGAGTTACGGCCATAAAATCTAAAGAAGGAAGGGTTAGTTAGACTAGACAGAGGCCTATGTGGCCTGAGGGGGGAACCCTGGAATCACACGGGACCATTCCTATTGTGGGGAGAGTTAGGACAACCATCGTTGGCCACTGATGGATCCATAGTGCACATGCTCTTTGATACAGTGCTAAGGTTTTCCCTAGTTTGTTTGTTTGTTTGTTTGTTTATTTATATAGTCATTCACTCATTCATTTATTCATTCATTCTGGGTACAGTACACTTTATTGATGGTGCATGACAAGGTAGGGGTCCCCAAACCCCTCCCCTTCTTCAGGCGGTCTGGGATGGAAACTGTGGAGGTTGGGAGATTCCCAGTGTGTTGGGGGATGAGTTGGGGCAAGGACTCGCCAGCAACTGAGGGCCTTTCTCTTCCTCCTGCTGTCTCTGGGGCTCTTATTCCTTGGGAGACATGGGGATCATAATGTCCACCACCTGGTTGCTGTAGCCAAATTCACTGTCTTACCCTGAAATGAACTTGATAGCGTGGTCATTGAAAGCAATACCAGGCCCAGCATGGAAGGTGGAAGAATGGGTGTCACTGTTAAAGTTACAGGAGACAAACTGGTCCTTAGCGTAGCCCAGGATGTCCTTGAGGGGATCCTCTGATGCCTACTTACCCACCTTCTTGATGTCATAGTATTTGGCAGCTTTCTCAAGGTGGCAGGTCAGATCCATGACTGACATGTCAGGGGTGGGGACAAAGACATCCATGCCAGTGAGCTTCCCATTCAGCTCAGGGATGACCTTGCCTACAGCCTTGGCAGTGCCGGGAGAAGCAGGGGTGATGTTCTGGGTAGCCCTTCAGCTATTCATGGTCTTCTGAGTGGTGGTAATGGCATGGACCATCGTCATGAGTCCCTCCATGATGCCAAAGTTGTCATGGATGACGTTGGCCAGAGGGGCCAAGCAGTTGGTGTTGCAGGAGTCATTGCTAACAATCTTGAGGGAGTTGTCATACTTCTCATGGTTCATGCCCATCACAAGCATGGAGGCATCAGCAGAAGGGTAGAGATGATGACCCTCTTGGCCCCATTCTTCAAGTGAGCCCCAGTCTTCTCCATGGTGGTGAAGACCCTGGTGGACTCCACAACGTCCTCAGCACCAGCATCACCCCATTTGATGCTGGCAGGATTTCGCTTCCTGGAACATGGAGGTGGATTTCCCATTGATAACAAATTTTCTGTTCTCAGCCTTGACTGTGCCATGGAATTGCCATAACTGGAATCAGAGTGGAACATATAGACAATGTAGCTGAGGTCAGTGAAGGGGCCACTGATGGTGACAATATCCACTTTACCAGAATTAAAAGCAGGCCTGGTGACCAGGCACCCGATAGAGCAAATCTGTTTACTCTGAACTTCACCATCGTGTCTCAGGGACGTGGCTGGCACTGCACCAGAAGATGTGGCTGTCTGTCAAACGGGGAGGAGCAGAGAGCCCCTAGTTTATTATGCGTTGAAATGTGTAATGCCTTGGCCCCGAGTAACGAATCTTTCTCCCCTACCAGTGCTATAAGCACCCCTTGGGCTCTGACTTCCTTGCATGATGGCAATAGAATTTGAATTGAATTGTTTGTAGATATTGAGTGTTGGAATCCCACCTTCTTGTATTTTTCCTCATATTTTGCTTGTGGAACAGTCTAAGAGAACTCCCCAGTTTAGTAATTATATGTCCTCTGAATACCAAGTTATATTTCAGAATGCCTCCATCTTTATGGTAATGATAAATCATCATCATCATCATCTACTACTCTTGTTTTAATGTTTATTTGTTTATTTAATTTTATTTTTTAAATTTATATCCAAATTAGCATAGAGTGCAACAATGATTTCAGGAGTAGATTCCTTAATGCCCCTTACCCATTTAGCCCATTCCCCCATCCCACACCCCCTCCAGTAACCCTCAGTTTGTTTTCCATATTTATGAGTCTCTTATGCTTTGTCCCAATCCCTGTTTTTATATTATTTTTGTTTCCCTTCCCTTATGTTCATCTGTTTTGTCTCTTAAAGTCCTCATATGAGTGAAGTCATATGATATTTGCCTTTCTCTGACTGACTAATTTCACTTAGCAAAATACCCTCCAGTTCCATCCAAGTAGTTGCAAATGGCAAGATTTCATTCTTTTTGATTGCTGAGCTATACTCCATTGTATAATATACCACCTTTCTTTATCCATTCATCCACCCATGGACATCTGGGCTCGTTCCATAGTTTGGCTATTGTTGATAGTGCTGCTATAAACATGGGGGTGCATGTGTCCCTTCAAAACAGCGCACCTGTATCCCTTGGATAAATGCCTAGTAGTGCAATTGGTGGGTCGTAGGGTAGTTCTATTTTTAGTTTTTTGAGGAACTTCCATACTGTTTTCCAGAGTGGCTGCACTAGTTTGCATTCCCACCAACAATGCAAAAGAGATCCTCTTTCTCCGCATCCTCGCCAACATCTGTTGTTGCCTGAGTTGTTAATGTTAGCCATTCTGATAGGTGTAAGGTGGTATCTCATTGTGGTTTTGATTTGTATTTCCCTGATGATGAGTGAAGTTGAGCATTTTTTCATGTGTCGGTTGGCCATCTGGATGTCTCCTTTGGAGAAGTGTCTATTCATGTCTTTTGCCCATTTCTTCACTGGATTATTTGATTTTTGGGTGTTGAATTTGAGAAGTTGTTTATAGATTTTGGATACTAAACCTTTATTTGATATGTTGTTTGCAAATATCTTCTCCCATTCTGTGGGTTACCTTTTAGTTTTGCTGATTGTTTCCTTCGTTGTGCAGAAGCTTTTTATTTTGATGAGGTCCCAGTAGTTCATGTTTGCTTTTGTTTCCCTTGCCTCCGGAGACAAGGGAGTTGTTGAGTAAGAAGTTGCTGCAGCCAAGGTCAAAGAGGTTTTTTCCTACTTTCTCCTCAAGGATTTTGATGTCTTCCTGTCTTACACTTAGGTCTTTCATCCATTTTCAGTTTATTTTTGTGTATGGTGTAAGAAAGTGGTCCAGGTTCATTCTTCTGCATGTCGCTGTCTAGTTTTCCCAGTCCATTTCTGGGTTCTCTACGCTATTCCATTGATCTGAGTGTCTGTTTTTGTGCCAGCCATACTGTCTTGATGATTACAGCTTTGTAGTATAGCTTGAAGTCTGGGATTGCGATGTCTCTTCTTTGGTTATCTTTTTCAAGATTGCTTTGGCTATTTGGGGTCTTTTCTGGTTCTATACAAATTTTAGGATTATTTGTTCTAGCTCTGTGAAGAATGCTGATGCTATTTTGATAGGGAATGTTTATTTATTTATTTTTCACAGAGAGAGAGAGAGAGAGAGAGAGAGCATGAGAGCAAGTGAAGAAGCAGCAGAGAGAGAGAGGGAGAGAGAGAATCCCATCAGGCTCTGCCCTGTCAGCACAGAGCCCGAGGTGATCCTGCAAACTGCAAGATCATGACCTGAGCTGAAACCAAGAGTCAGACACTCAACCAACAGAGCCACTCAGGTGCTGCCCCCCACCCCACTTAAAAAAAATTTTTTTTAAATATATATTTTATTAATTTTAGAGAGAGAGAGAGAAAGAGAGAGAGTACCAATGTGTGCACATATGTGTGTGAGCACAGGAGGGGCAGAGAGAGAGAGAGAGAGAATCTTAAGCAGGCTCCATGCTCAGTCCAGAGGCCGATGTGTGGCTAGATCCCACAACACTGGCATCATGACCTAAGCCAAAATCAAGAGTCGGATGTTCAACTGAACGAGTCACCCAGGCAACCCCTAAGCTTCTTTTTAAAAACTAAATGATTGGACCACTTCAGAAGTTCACAAATTTTTAAAATGAAGGGCCAAATAGTAAATATTTTAGGCCATTTGGGCCCTATTGTTTTTTTCTTGACTACTCAACTCTGCTGTTGTAGCACGAAAGCAGCCATAGACAATGTGTAACAAATAAGCATGTCGTGTTCAGATGTAATGTTATTTACACCAACGCCTGCAAATAAAAATTGGGTGGGCTGGATTTAGCCCTGGACTAGCTGATGGCTATACACCCTGTCTGCTAAGAAAGTGCTATGGTTTCTTCACATTCTACATTGATTTCAGCCTTGGAGTGTGGAGACATTTCTTTGGCTTTTCCTTTCTTCAGGAGGAGCATATAAAAAATGGCAATAGAAGTGCTCCTGGAGAGGCACCAGGAGGGATTCCCAGCAATGTTCTGATTGAAATCGCAATGGGAGGAAGCCATTAAAAAAGGTGGGGAGAAAGGTCCCATTAATCAGAGATGGGTACTGCTGTTTTAGTTGGAGATCTGGCTATTAGCTCAGCAGGAAGACAGAGAAGACAAGATGAGGAAGCCAGGAAACATAGCTTTCCCAGAGGCAGAATGCTAAAAAATTATCTTTAGAACAAAATTTTTTATGTAATTCCTTGTATGAGTCTTAGAATCCAAGGCATATTCAGGAATGATATTTTGTTTTGAGAAATAATCTAACATTGCAATCTAACAATCTGACACAATCTAACAATTACAACAGTCTAACACATTCTAAAAATATATTTGATTTTTGTTGAATATATATATGTGTGTATATATATATATCCATCCATTTGAAAATTATCCCATTTATTATTTCCATATAATTGAATAACTGAATTTATCCAAGACATTAAAATGAAGGTCTAATCATAGGACACTTCCTGTTGCAATTAACAGAAATACCTTACACAAATTGACTTAAAAAAGGGAAAATATTGGCTTGGAATACAGGACAATTAGAGGAATCTGAGCTTCCTCTGGGAGCAGGGTCTAATTCAGAATTTCAAATGAGGTCATTAGTTTCTTATCTCTTTCATTTCTGCCTTCTTCTGTGTATCAGCTCATTTTAAGGCCGGGTAATAGGATGCTAACCCAAGACTCACCTTATGTTTTCAAACACAGAAAAGGGGCAAGACTTCTGTTTTTTCAAAAGTTGTAGCATAGTCTCCTCATGTCTCCTTAGTCTTAACTGGGTTATGTGCCCATTCTCAAACACATTTCTGTGGCCTCAGACATTTGGGGCTCACAACATGGCTAGATTGGTGGAGGTGAGATCCTCAAAGGATAGTTGTATTGCATTTATTAGAAAGAAGTGGATAATACGTAAATGCTTATGTATTTATTTTGAGAGGGGAGGTGGTTGAGAGAGAGGGAGAGAGAGGATCCCAAGCAGGCTCTGCTCTGTCAGCATAGAGCCTGGTGTGTGGCTCTATCTCATGAACCGTGAGATCATGACCTGAGCTGAAACCAAGAGCCAGGCCCCTAATAGATTGAGGCACCCAGGTAGCCCCACGCTTTATAATTTTTAGAACACTTTTTATGGAAATGGTTTCATTCGATTTTATAGCAGTTTGGTGGGAATGTGTTTGCCAGCTATTATTATTTCCATTTTCAGGTGAGAACACGAGGGCTCAAATCACATGACTTGCTCAAATCTACATAGTTGGTGAAAAAAATTATATTAATTAATTTTGTATCCTAGAGATGTGATGTCTGACCATTACATTACGGAACTGTGACCTCAACCATTTTGGACTAGGTACCTATTAATGACATCTAAAATTAAATTAGCATTTTGGGCAAAGCACAATGGCTTATACGATTTTATGGCAAAGTAAGAGCCTCACTGAGTTCTCACCTGATTGTTGGTAAAGTGTAATGTACCTATAATGGCCTTTTCAACTTAACTACAAGGTTATACTTATTCCTGTGATATCTTTTTTTTTTTTCTGTGATATCTTGTATTACATTTTTGCCTTTGGTTTAGCCTGGCAAGAACTTTTGAGACATGTGGAATCCAAAATATTAGCTACCTGTTCCAGCTTTGCACCATCTTCAAGTTTAACAACATGCCCTTCTAGATAGTCTTTTAAGTAATTGCTAAAAAGGTGGGATAATAAGATCTATGTAATTTGGTTAATTACTGATTTTAATCTGGAATGAGATCTCTCGTGATATATCGCACAATTCTACCTTTGGCTTTGTTCGATATTTTTGTAAGTGATCTGGATGGAGGCTAGACTGATTGATTAAAAATGTGAATCACTTCACAGATGGAATGTGTCTTCTCATTTGACCTCTTATGTTTCTAATATGAGCAAAGTTTTGATTGAGAACATCACCTTTTGAAATGAAAAGCTAAATTATTGGCCTGGAGTCAATGGTAACTACGATTCTGTGAGACTCCCATGTCATTTATCCTGGATTGAGTCAGAAATATTGTGGCCACTCAGCCAATGTTAAATTCCTTCAATGAAGGTAAGAAGATAATCACAATGGTGATCAAGCATCACATTCTGTGAAAATTTGGTAACAAAGAAAGTAGACAATACATATTCCCTCAGTGACTTAATTTTCTTTTTCAGATTAGAAAATTGAAATTTGAGAACTCAACTGTAAGCGAAACAAGGATTGGGCCAGAAATATTATCTAGGACTAAAGCTTCTCAGGCAGGAGGGTGGTGATGGGTAGGTGTCAGAATCATTTGGTGGTGGGAATGGCAGTGAGGCTTTAACATAGACATGCTCCCATCATTTAGCTTTGATTTGGGATTGGCTCAAGAAGCTTTAAAGGAGGATGAGTGGTTTTCATGAATACTAGAATCAATTATTATTACAGTTGAAGCAAAACTGAGAAACGTCACTGTACAACTTAATTTCTCTAAAAAGACTTCTTTAGAATTGGTTTTAGCCCTGGGGCAGGGAGGCAGGCTTCTTCCTTTTTTATCTTTACTATTTTTTTTTATAAAAAATTTTTTAATGCTATTTTATTTTTGAAAGAGAGAGACACAGAGTGCGAGTGGGGGAGGGGGCAGAGAGAGAGAGAGACAGAGAGACAGAGAACAGAATCTGAAGCAGGCTCCAGGCTCTGAGCTGTTGGCACAGAGCCTGATGTGGGGCTCGAACGGATGGACAGTGAGGTCATGGCCTGACCCAAAGTCAAATGCTTAACCAACTGAGCCACCCAGGCACCCCCGCCCCAGCTTTAAAAAAAAAAAAAAATTTATTTACTTTTGAGAGAGACAGCATGAGACGGGGAGGCACAGAGAGAAGAGAGAGAGGGGGACAGAGGATCTGAAGTGGGGTCTGTGCTGACATCAGCGAGCCTAAGGCGGGGCTCAAACTCATGAACCATGAGATCGTGACCTGAGCCGAAGTCAGATGCTCAACTGACTGAGCCACCCAGGCGCCCCCAGGCCTCTTTAGCCCCCTCTGGGAAGGCGTGGAGAGGGGTCCATGTTGCTTCCTCCCTGATGACCAGTCTTGCTGCAAAAGGCTTTGCAGCCGCTTTCTGTCCCAGGTGACCATCTTCTCCCCATGATGACCTGAGCACAGCTGTTCCTGGCTCTGCCTTACTTCCGTCTCTGCCCTGCTCCCGCACCCCTAGGTCTTACAAAAGCGTCACCATTACTTACGTATTTCGTAGAGAAATTTTGCTTTCAGACTAATGAATAGGTTTCAAAGAAATGAATGAAAGCCATTCTTTTCTTCTCTTTCCTCCTTAAGTGATTTTCTGTACGTCTGGAAAATACTGTTTATATTCAAAGGGAGAAAAATTTAGAGAGCAAACTACCTTCACCTTTTCCTAACTGCCCTTGGAAAACAAGAAAACAGCAGCTTGTTCTCCTCTTGTTGTGCTGTGACCTGCCCCTCCTCTCCCGGTGCTCCCCCTCAGCCCCCCTTCCTCATAACACCCCTCCTTAGCTACAAGAACAGGTTATCAAGGTGATAATAAGTGAGAAAATGTTCCAGCCTTGTTTTAAGCCTCGGCCACATTGCACCGCTTAAAAGAGGTTAAATGCTTGTATGAACCTGTGTTTTCCATCCCCCGCCCTGGCCATGCAGCCCTAAGCCAGACTGATCCGGCCTCATCTTGCCCCCTTGTCACAAGAGACTCCGTGGTGCAGGATGATTGAGGTGGCCTCAGCCTCCCTAGCAGCTGCTGACTTGCACTTGGAAATGCAATCCTCTCAAGGTAATTCCTCAGCTTATAAAAAACTTCTAGCAATGAATTCCGAGTTTGATGCCTCCCACTTGAAGCAGAATAATGGCTGGCTCACTGACTTCCACAGACACCAGGCTCGGGATGCGTGGGGAGCCTGGTATTGTAGGAAGTAACTTTATATAAGTAGGACTTCTGTGGTCTCATCAGGAGATGTCTAGCTATTTCTAGAACATCACTCTCACTCTTCTTTCTCTTCTGAGATCTTCCAGATTGCAAATGATTTGGGGCCTGTCTGGGCCCCTCCTAGGCTGCAGGTGGCTTGACTTCGTACATCGGAGAGAGCAAAACTGTGCTTCTGTCTTCTCTTGGGTGGAGTAGCTCTCATTGCTTAGAGTGGCACTTTGGGACGAAGGTCGGAAACCAAACTGTGAAAAAAGAAACGGAGTTACCATTTTATTCGGTAACCCTGTAACCTCCTACAAGCTGGTGTGGAGATGTGTGTCATTGGCAAAAGCAGATGTGACTCCAGCCTGGGAGAAATTTCTCTCAACGCAGGAAGGTGGTCCAGAGATTATGAAATAACCAGTTGCCTTTAAGATCCTTTGGGTCATTATTCTCTAGCAGTAAGAATTTCCCCTTCTGTCCCTTCCTCACCCCTAAAGCTCCTGTCCCCGATAGCAGGCGGTCTCAGGCTGTGGTTGAAGATGCTGCTGTGACAGTCCTCTGCCTCCTCACAGGGATGGCTCTGTTGTGGGAGGATGTGAATGTCCTTGTTGTCTCCTAAAGCCTCAGCTCTGTGTTTCGGGATGTGTTTTGGCAAGTACAAAATCCAATAGTCATTGAACCCTTGATAATCTTTTATGCCCTGTAGAAGTATGTTTTTATTCATCCGTTTCTTCAGGAGGTAAGAAATAAAGCTGTTTCATTCTAGGCATAAATTAGCATTTATAACAATGCAGTGCAAAAAATGTAATTTAAATAGAACTGATTAGAATTTTGATAGGGCACCTAGGAACCTCTAAACAAATGCTGATCTGGTAATGAGTGGAACAAGTCATTTATTTTAGTGGTTCAGCTATCTGTTCAATGATTGGGTCACAGTTTTCCAAACATATACGGTGACTGTTCATTAATTATTCACTTCCCGCTCGGTAATTGTCCAATTTAACTACAAACTGTGAGCTTATAGGCAAAGCCACAGAAGACAGCAGAGGGAAAAAGTAACAACCTAGATAAAAGTATATTTTCTTTTTGTAATAACATTCACTAATTCAAGGACTCAGAGAGAGGTGAGCTATTGTTAGACTTTGGCCTTGGTCTTGTCTTTGTGCAAAGGACTTAATTGCTCACCATTTGTTAAGCAGGGACATTTAAGGTCCAGAGTGCGGAGCTTTGCAAATGAGGCTGTATGAGTTGGCATTCAGCCTGTCTTTGCAGGTATAGTCCCATCTTTGGGTCAGTGTGCAACGTGTCATAAGTAGGGACGGATAAGCTTCAGAACGCTATCAATTGAATCCCACGTTCCATCAGGTGCGTCATCCTGGAAGATGTTCTGAGTTAATCTGAGGGTTCGTTTGCAAGATTTTCTTCCTTTGAGATTTTGCAGGTTTTCTTTTATTAAGAAGATGCAAATGTTTCCCTCTTATTTCCTAAGGTAGTTCAACCTACATCCAGGAAGTTCGTGATAAGGCTGCTCCCCTAGCATATATTAAATGTGATGTTCTGTTTCACTTATTGATTATCTTCGTTGGTAATTAAATTTAGTTTATTATCCCTATTATCTCGATGATATTAGTGGGATGTCACTTTCAAGAATGCAGATTAGAAATTAAGTCCTAAGAAAGGTAATAAATTAAACATTCCCCCCCGCCTCAAGATGAAACATTGTTTTAAAGGAAGAATCATCAATTTATTGTCGTTTTTTTTTTCTGAGAGAGAGAGAGAATGAGTGAGGGGCAGAGAGAGAGAGAGAGAGAGAGGGAGAGGGAGAGAGAGAATGTCAAGCAGGCTTCATGCTCAGTGCAGAGCCTGATGTGGGGCTTGATCCCATAATCCTGGGATTAATTATCCCCTGAACTGAAATCAAGAGTTGGGTGCACAACCAACTGAGCCACCCAGGTGCTCCCCATGACTCTTTTTTAAGTAAAGCCAACAGGAATTAGATATACTATTAGAGATTGGGGATATTGTTTTCTACAGTGATGATTTTGGTTCGAATGAATGATGCTACTTAGAAATACGCTAAGAGAATTCACTACCTTGAAACAAGCAAATGGTGAATGGATAAGATATTGTGTTTGGAGTAATTTATTTTCTCTATGTTAACTTTTGAGCAGTTAACTAGATTATTTCCCTAATGTGCACATGACTCTGTTCACACTAAAACAATTAATTGGACAGTTGTTCTAGGGTGAGCATTTACTCTTTTATTTTTTTCTTCTCCTCTGTTTCCGCACTTGCCTGGCTCTCTCTATGAGAGCGATTTCAACAGTGTAATGTCTATGCGAAGATTGTAAGCTCTCAAAAATCATAGCAAGGAACTATCGCTGCACATTTATTCTCAGCAGATCTCCACATATCTTTGGATTTTTATGTTGTGCTTACTTTACAATCACTGAATTCCATGTTATAATGTCTCCATTATTTTGGTGGGCACATTAGAACTGATTGTCTCTCTCAGCAGCCTCAGCTGCCTCCTGCGAGGCCTCCACAGCTTACCTTATCATAATATTGAAAAGCAATTTCTCTGGACTGCTGTGAACCAATGCCAGAAATCCAAAATGCTGCCACAGTCATTAAGTGATTTCCAATTAGTTAATTGGTTTCACAGGCTGCTTCTTTCTAAACTGCACCTTAAATGAAAAGCAGAACCATCCATTTTTGAAAGAGGAAAAAATCCTGGGGCTTTTGGGTTTAAAAGTCCCGAAGCAGAGTGTACTTTGGAAGAAACTTGACTAAAAATATGAGTCCTGCAGAACAGAAATATTATTATTGTTACAGAAACAAACGGAACCTCTCTCTTGGCTGTCCCAAATCGTCTAGGGTTGATTTTGCCCACTCTAATGCTGAATGAAAAGAAGTTAGGTAGATGATCACAGAGAAGTACAGAATGTGGAGAATTTCTAGCTCAACCCTGATTCTTCCCTAGGGAGGCTTCCTGGGCCTCTGTGTTGGGTGCTCCGGGGCTGTGCCTGCTTGGCTGTTCTGGGCCGCCATCTTAAACGTCACTGAGCAGGAGGGTAAAGCCACTGAGACTGGTTAAGAAGCTGCTTTGTGGAAGGGGAATTGCAGGTGTTATGTACATGGACTGGCAGAAGGAACAGGATGAAGGAAGGTGAGAAGTTGGTCTAGGACATCTCCAGACAACATGTGTGTTGTTAGTGGTGGAGGCTGTAAACATGAGTTTGGGGCAATAACTGATTTACACAATAGGATAAATATTTACCCAATAGGGTAAGTAGGGTAATAATTACCCAATAAGTCATCTATTTTCTCTGATAGAGAAACTTTGACTTTAATAGTAGATAGACTGCATAAAAAATGAATGCAAATTTTCCTCTCTATTAGACAGAGATGCAATCAATCAACTAAGCAGCAGCAGCAGCAGAGTGTAGCAGTTAAATGCATGGACCCTGGAGACAAGCTGTCGGGGTGGAAATCCTGACAGTCACTGTCCATTGTGTGACTTTGGGCAAGTTTCTGGACCTCTCTGTGCTTCAGTCTCCTGGGAAATGGGGGAGAGGAATGATACCAGCCTCTCAGGGTTGTAATGAAGAGTAAATAGGTGGTTAAAATTCACAAGTCCCTTAGAACCAGGCTTGATACATAGTTTGTTAGATAAGCCAAATTTTATAACAATTCACGTATTAAAAGATTCACCTTTTGGTCTCTCTGTTGAAAAAACCCTTTAATCGTATGGTTAATGGCCCCATGAGAACCAATACTCAAAGGAAGGCAACTGATAGGATGCTGTCTACCTGGTCAGTCGGTCAGTCCACCTGTCAGTTAACTATGTTTCCTGCCATGAGCTCTTTAAGATAATTTCCTTCCCCCAAACATAGCTCTTTTTATGAAAAAGCAATGTTTTTGTTGGAGAAATAGAGAAGTAGATTAAATTGGAAGGGTAGAGGAGGCAATGATTGGAACACTGGGTCAGAGAGAGGCAAAGAAATTGTGTGTGTGTGTGTGTGAGAGAGAGAGAGAGAGAGAGACAGAGAGAGAGAGAGACAGAGAGAGAGAGACAGAGAGAAAGGAAGAGAGAGAGATAGGGAGACAGAGACACAGGAAGACAGAGAAACAGTGGAACACACAGAGAGACAAATATAGAGACAGAGATCAGTCAGGTAGCAACAGAAAATTTTTGGTGAGAGTGGGAGAATATGCATGGAAAAGTCAGCACATTGCTGAGAAGGAAATCAGAGGCAAGAAGGGAATAAGGGAGGCAAAGAAGGGACCAGAGGACAGAAAACCCCGACTGGCTCTGGTACCTTCCTGTCTGCTTTAGAAGCAGTTGGTTCATCATTTCAGCAGCCTGGAGCCCTTTAGTAATGACTTTATGGATTAAAATTTTAAACCAAATTAGATGTGTTTACAAAACAGCACCCACGCTGAATTGATAACAAGCTGCCAAAGTTGGGCTCACAATTATCCCGGAGCTCTGGGTTGTACTGTTCTGGTAGATGGTCTTGGTGTTTGTCTACGTGGGTATCACTGCAGCCACTCTTTCTCCTGCGTCATTTCCCCTACTGCCTAAGGATAGCGCTTTTAAGTGTCATGCTGGTGGACATAAGGAATGCATTTATAGGCACGTATTTCCTGGTCTTGATAGTAACTCTGTTAGAAATTTGTCTGCTTTTTTGGGGGTGTGTTTAACATTTTTATGTTTAAGTTTCATCGTGCGGCATATCCAGTTCAATTGAAATGATGGTTTGAGAAATACGAAGTATGAAATCTCATAATTATACAGGATTTTCGAGGCTGTGTGCATGGAAAGGGAAATGTTTTCAGGGATTTTGGGTTTTCCTACCCCTTCCACAGCAACTCCTCTGTGTCTTTCCACCTAGTCATTTCAGAGAGGGAGAATCTTCTATTCCAATTTTATGGAATAGAGTACAGTATTTTCTACTGATATTTTTTAGAAAAGGAGCTGCTCTTTCAAGTTGTTAATAGGTATAAAGGAAAGAAGACATTCGAGGGAATGCTGCTTGGCCTGTTTAAAGAGAGCAACATATTTTTCTTGTAATGAAGTATATTGATAGGTTTATTTCCACAGAACATAAGGATAATTGGGACTCAATAAATGTTAAGTCAATCAGCCAATAACCTGTTTCTTCCCTCAAGGAACTTATGATCTACTGAAACATGATGAATATAGTGCTTTTTTTGTCTTTTAATATTCTTTTGCCTTCTATTTATGGAAAGTAAAATTTCAAGAATTCCCATCCTGGGAGCCTGAAGAAGTTTGGGCTATTATACATTGAAATCCATTCACAAGCCAATGAGAAGATTTGTTTGGAGATATTACTTGAGCGGTCATAATGCTTGTGAAATGGCCCCTTTATAAAACAGAGTTAAGTACTCATGCTCCAGGATCAATCATGTGATAGGCCACAAAACAAGTCTCAATAAATTTAAGAAGATTGAGATATCAAGTATCTTTTTTTTTTTTTAAAGATTTTCTTTTTAAGTAATATCTACACCCAATGTGGTGCTCAAACTCACAAGCCTGAGATTGAGAGTTGCACGCTCCACCGACTGAGCCAGCCAGGCGTCCCTCTAGTATCTTTTCTGAGCACAATGGTATGAAACTAGAATCAATTACAAGGAAAAAAACTGGAAGAAACACAAACACGTGGAGGCTAAATAACATGTTACTAGACAAACAATGGGTCAATGAAGAAATCAAAGAAGAAATAAAAAAATATCTGGAGACCAATGGAAATGGAAACACTACAGTTCAACATCTTTGGGATGCTGCACAAGCAGCTCTAGGAGGGAAGTTCATGGCAACATGGACCTATTTCGAGAAGGAAGAAAACCCCCAAATAAACAATCTAACCTTACACCTAAAGGAAATAGATGAAAGAGGAGAAGCTACAACTGACACAGCAGAAATACAGGCAATTATGAGATTACAACCACAAATTATATGTCAAATAATCCTAAAATTTGTACGGAACTACAAAAGGCCTCCAATAGCCAAAGAAATCTTGAAAATGAAGAATAAAGCTGGAGGTATCCCAATCCTCGATTTCAAGGTACACTACAAAGCTGTTGTAACCAGGGGCACCTGGGTGGCTCAGTCAGCTAAGCGTCCGACTTCGGCTCAGGTCATGATCTCATGGTTCTTGAGTTTGAGCCCCGCGTTGGGCTCTGTGCTGACAGCTCAGAGCCTGAAGCCTGCTTCGGATTCTGTGTCTCCCTCTCTCTCTGCCTCTCCCCGGCTCATGCTCTGTGTCTCTGTCTCTCTCTCTCTCAAAATTAAATAAACATTAAAAAAATAAAAACAAAAGCAAAGCTGTAGTAACCAAAGCAGTATGTACTGGCACAAAAAACCAGACACATAGATCAGTGGAACAGGATGGACAGCCTTGAAATAAATTCACATGTACATGGTCAGCTAAACGACAACAGAAGAGGCAAAATATCCAATGGGGAAAAGGCAGTCTTTTCAACAAATGGAGCTGGGAAAACTGGACGGCTACAGGCAACAGAACGAGACCGGACCTTGTTCTTATACCATCCACAAAAATAAACTGAAAATGGATTAAAGACCTAAACAGAAGACCTGAAACCTATAAAACTCCAAAAGAAAACAGTACGGGGGTTTATCAAAAAATAGAAGTGCCGTATGATCCGGTTATTCCACTTCTGGATATTTGCTGTAAGAAAATGAAAACCCAAATCCGAAAACACATATGCACCCTGATGTTTATTGCAGCTCTGTTTACAACAGCCAAGATATGGAAGCCACACAAGTGTCCACTGATAGATGGTTGGATAAAGAAGGTGTGGTGCATACACACAATGGGATATTGCTCAGCCACAGAAAAGAATGAAATCTTGCCATTTGTGGCAATCTGGATGGGCCTGGAGGGTATTATGCTACGTGAAATAAGTCAGAGAAAGACAAATGCTGGATGATTTTACTTCTATGTGGAATCTAAAAAATGAAACAAATGGCAAACCAAACAACAGGAGAAACAGACTGGTAAACACAGAGGACAGACTGGTGGTTGCCAGAGGGCAGGTGAAATAAGTAAAGGGGATTAAGAGGTACAAACTTCCAGCTGTAAAATAAATAAGTCACTATTTAGCACTATAGCACTATAGCACTATAAGGGCTAAAAAGTACAGCATAGGGCATATAGTCAATGATGTTGCATACCTTTGTGTGGTGACTCACGGTGACTACGCTTCTGGTGAACATTTCATAAAGTGTGTAATTATCGAATCACTCTGCTGTACGCCTGAAACTAATATAATATGACATGTCAATTACACTTAAACAAAAATAAATGAAATGAATGGAAACCAGACCAAAAAGAAAAAAAAAAAGAGTTCATTGCTAAAAATAACATGGGAGCTAAAGAAAGTGGCCGGCTACTGATGGACCAAAAACGTTTGCCCTGTTGTCCCCCCGGGGGTAAGGAGGGGGGAGCGAGCACCGCTGCAGCAGGACTTTGCCATCTGTTAATCACAGGATTTAAAACCACAATTCAATTACATGGGATGCCATGCTAATATTCCCCTTGACGAGTGGCTTTTCCATTTCAGAAGGTGGCAGGATCCCACTGTATAGTCAGTGTGTGTCTAAAAGCCTGATTAAATGTGTTGTGGCACATGTGGAATATTTTAGTCTCTGGATATTATTTATATTGATAGAGGAGCATCTTGGGGGACTGGAGATGCATTAAACCCTCACACTTAACGGATGATCTTTTACTTCCAGACAGGCTGTATGTTGCTGTTTGGGCTCCAGTGGCCCTGGGTAAGCTCTTGGCTTCTTCCTGACCTGCCGCGAACCTGTTCTCCTGGCTCGAGACACATTAGAAATAATCAAAATGCACTTGTTTGAATCGATACTGGGCATTAAGCAGCCCCTGGGCTTTATGTCAGGGTCTCTGATAGGAATGGTTATCCTCTGGTTGCACTGGGGTTTGGGTGACAAGAAATTTAAAACTAAATGGGCTAGAAGTTTAACCCCTGGATGTGATTAGTCTCGTGAATGTTACTTGGCTCTTGAGCCTTTAGGAAGCTCCCTGAGCCAGTAGGAAGGAAGATGATATCCTCTGTTAGTCTTTTATTCCTTCTCACTGGTCTGCTTCTCACCTTGTGTTCTCCACTTGGAGTGACCTTCCTTCTACCTCCAGATGCCCAGACTTAACTCATTCTTCAGGAGCCAGCTAAGGGGCACCTGGATGGCTCAGTCGGTTAAGCATCTGACTTCAGCTCAGGTCATGATCTTGCTGCTTGTGGGTTCAAGCCCTGCATCAGGCTGTGTGCTGACAGCTCAGAGCCTGGAGCCTGGTTCAGATCCTGTCTCCATCTCTCTGCCCCTCCCGGATCGTGCTCTGTCTGTCTGTCTCTCTCCAATATAAAACATAAAATAAAAAAAAGAGCTCGCTAAAATGTTACATTGGTCCCTTCTTTCACTAATTCTTTATGCCCCCTCTCCCTCCAGCCCCCAATAAAACCCAGGAAGCATGGTATCATAAATAAGTTTGGATTTTGGATTAGATAAATCAGAGTTTATGTTCTAGGTCTTATAGTTACTAGGTGTGTTTTCCTGGGAAGGCTTCTCTTTTAGTTTTGCTTTTCCTTAACTATAAAATGGGGACAATAACACTTCCCTTTGAGTTTTTAGGAGGATCAAAAGACATTAGCAAGTACAGGGTCTGGACTCAATAGCTGTTCCTTCATCCTTCATAGTTCATTCAGATGACTTTAATTTTTAATGTCTTTGGGGTCATGGATCTATTTGAGAATCCACTGAGAGTTATGATCTCTCCTCCCAGAAAGAAAAATACATGCAAAGAATTTCATGCAACTTCAGGAAATTTAAGGGTCTCTAAAGTCCCAACAAGAACCACTTAGGAGTGGTTGATTCCTAGGTCAAACCCCTCTCCTTCTAGCCAACTTTTAAAGGTCTATGCAAAGCACCTGAAAAGGGACTTGGCACCGGGAGGGGTTAAACCAACTGGTGAGTCTCCCTTTTTCCTAGCTTGCAATCAGAACATGCCCCATGCCTAGAGGAAATCTATCTATAATTTTTCCTTATATTTAGTTTGGAGAAGCTGTCATGTACCGGTGACAGAAATACCTCTGAGCAGAGACTCTAGTCCTTGATTGACATGTCTTCCAGCTGGCCTGCCCTACCTGGTCTGAACAAATTTGGCCTTTTCAAAAATCTTCCCTTTCTTGTCGGACTCTACCCTGCAATCCTGTGTGTGCCGCTATCCAGCCAGGCAACGTGTTTCGCTGACATCTCTGTCTTCGCTCTCTGTATGGAGTTTATAGCAATTATCCTTTGGTTGGTCCCCATGTCTGTATTTTGGCAGGCCGCCCTGCCTTCCATGTGATAACTGCTTTGCAGACAGTGCAGCCGGAACTCAGCCAGAGCCTAACGTCAGTCCTCATCAGATGCCGTCTGGGTCCAGGGGTTATCTACACCTAGCCCTCCCCTTCTCAAGTTGGCCGGGGCGGGTTTCCCTTGCACTGTGTCTAAAAGCACAGACGGGTGTGCAAGTCTGGCTGCGATCCAGTTCATTGGAACAATGTTAGCAGTGAACCTGGATAATTCAGGCACCTCAGAATGTTTTTTTATAGCCTGTGCTACCTGGATTCGTTTGTCTGGCTGTGTACAGCAAGTAAATGAACTGGATAATCGCCATATTTCTATTCCACTCCGTGCTGTGTAGCCTGCGCCTCTGGAAACAAAAGTTTTCTCTACAACAAAGTCACTTCCCAAGAACAATCATGCCCCCTGGGGGTGAATATCTTTGTCAATGTGTGCCAAAGTATGACTAACCAAATGGGCTCAAAAAGCACCTTTTCTCTGTTTCACTTTCACTGGATATTTTCTCTGACAACAATGAAAACCTTCACAAACAAACATCAAAGCAAAATCTCCCCCCTCCCCCCAAAAAAACCCCACCCCAAACCTCTCATCAGTGCTCCCCATTCCAGTGCTACAGGTCAGGCTCTATTTTGTTATTCTATGGCTGCATTTTGAGCATCTGTATCTGAGGGGTTAAGGATGCTGTGGGCCACTGTTTCTCAAACTGTAATGTGCATTCAGATCCCCTGGAGGTCTTGTGAAAATGCAAATTTTGATCTGGTGGTCCTGGGGCCCGAGATTCTGCCCGTCCAGCAAGCTCCTGAAGAGCCAGCGCTGCTGGTGTGCGGGCATACCTTGGAGGGGTGCTACCGTGGCCTCTGTAAGGCAACTGTGCGCAGCGATCAGGCCAGTCCCAACATATGCCAACCTCGGGGCCCACTCGGCCCTCTGCTTGGTCTGCTTTTCAGGCTGATTCTATTTTCTTTTCTTTTTTAATGTTTACTTTATTTTTGAGAGAGAGAGAGAGAGAGAGAGAGAGAGAGAGAGAGAGAGAGAAGCAGGGGCGGGGCAAAGATAGAAAATCCCACGTGGGCTCCCATGACAGCAGCGAGCTGCATGCGGGGCTCGAACTCACAAACCATGAGATCGTGACCTGAGCCAAAGTCCGATGCTCAACCGACTGAGCCACCCAGGCGCCCCTGATTCTATTTTCTTATAGCAAATGCAAGTAGAAAGGCTCCTGTCTTGAGCGAAGAGCAAACAAATTTTCATGAAATCAAGGTGGACTCTACCTAAATATATTACCCACAAGAAACCTCCTCACTGCAAGTCCTCACTGGCTTCTCACTAGCAATGTAAGGTTCTAAGTAGAAAATTGTTCATCACTCAAAATTTAGAGCAGCCCAGGAAAGTGCAATGAATGTAAAATTTCAGAGTCTTGAGTACTTATCTGAGGCAGCAGAGAACAAATTTTTGGAGTTGAGTTCCAGAGAAGGAGAATTTGACTTGTACCCATTCATTCTTTTTTCACTGCTATTAAATACCACTCTTTTCCTGTTTTATGTCTTTCAGAAAAGCACCTGAACTCTTTTCTGAGATGAACTGGGTATCTATGAACAAATTAATTATGTAAACATTTATTCTTTCAATGCCGAGTCTCTACTATGTCTAAAAAAATTGTGGTATCGACTTTGCTTCGAAGTTAATAGAGCAAGCCATTAACCTCCATGAGTTTTCATTTTCATGTATGAATAATGAAGGGCTGGACAGATGATCCCAAGTTCTCTGATATTGTGTCATTCTAGGCACTAAGGAAGCTGAAGCAGTAAACATTCTGCCTGTTTGTGGCTTTTTAGTGTCCAAGAAAAAGAATTTTCTTAGCTCTTTCTCTTTCACGGCAACGTAGAGATGGCACGCATCATTCTGTGTATGTGTTTCATGGTCGTAGGGCGATGTGTGAGGAAAGAAAATGTTTCTCTGTGGTAGTGTTGCTTTTTTTCTTCCCTTTGAGTGAGAGAGTATTTCTGTTACAGAAAAGCCCTACATAGAATTCCTAAATGTAAAAGTGGGAAATGTGAGGGGTGTCTGAAGTCCATCTGTGGGCCTTCCCTTTGCCTCCTGATGTTCTAGGTCTCTGTGGAAGACAGGTGGAAAACCACTGGTTTCAACTAAGTTCTCCACAGTCCAAATTCCAAATCATTCTGTGCTGTGTCTGCATAGATAACGCTGGTGGTGGGAAACCTAATTTAGGAAACAAATGTTTAAGGATGCGTCGGTCTGAGGAGGTCTTGGTAAAGAGACATGAGGAGGTATAGAGAGGCTCTTTCCTTCTGAGAATGGTCTGGCAACTGTGTGTAAAGCTGACCCAATTTGGTCTTAACACCTTATGGTTTCTTCTGTGCAAGGGATGGGCATGAGTTTTGTAATGGAGAGGCCGACCCCTGAGCTTATCTTGAAACAAGAATGAGGGGAGAGGGAGAGGGAGAGGGAGAGGGAGAGGGAGGAGGGAGAGAGAGAGAGAGAGAGAGAGAGAGAGAGAGAGAGAGAGAGAGAGAGAGAGATGTAGCCAGCCTTAACTCTCCAGGTCTGGTGGGCAGGAAATGAGGCGGAGCTCCTGGGAGCCTATGATGGATGGCGTGGAGGGGCCTTTCCTGCCCTTGTAGTGCATCCATTCACACTGAGTTGGTTTGGAAGTCTCATCTGCAAACCACAGAGGCTGAGTTTAGACTCTAAATCAAATACTTTTGACTTCACTGCCTTTGGTGTCTGTGAAATGCTTGAGCACTGAGTGAAAAGAGGAATCCTAGTTTTCATTTAGGTCAGTGGAGCATAAGCCCTGCTATGGCCTTTGGACAAATGGCTTGTTACTTCGTATGTATTTGAAGTAAAAAGCCCCATATTATGAACGTATGTAATATATTCTTTTTCTTTCTTACAGGATGAGTAAAAGTGAAGTGTTCCTTTTCTGTTGTGAAGGCTGCTGTCTAGTTGAGTTGCTTCTCTAGCAAGAACAGTCAGTGTCATTAATTTCTTCCCTGTACTGTGTGGGCTGTGGAACATGAAACTGACTTGATTGATCACATTGCCGCTTCGGAGGCAGGTGGGTGAGTGGGTTGGTGAAACACTTCAGAGAGTTAATGCATTTGTGTAGTTATCAGTAGCTTTGCCCTTCAGTAGATGAATTACATTTTGGATCAGCGTATGTGTGAGGGGCTAGGGTAACAATCAGGTTGCAGAGAGAGAGGTGGGGGGAACTCGAGGGAGAAAATGACTCTGCCTTGGCCACACCACAGACATAATTGTGAGACAGGTTATGGGTGCCCGCTGTAAAGTGGGGCATGGGCAGGTTGGTGTGTGCCTGGGGCAGGAACCAGGATGGAAAAGAGATTGAAAATCATGTCATATAAGGAAAAGATCAAAGACCAAGCCTATTTAATGACAAGGGAGAAACTTTGCTTTTGTGTGTATCCTGTATTTTATCTTCAGTTCTTGAAAGGCTGTTGAAGAGAAGGGTTTGGGGTTATTTTGTGTGGCCTCTAAGGAAGAACTGGAGCTTATTTTGGCTCCATTTGAGGGTGGAATGTTTCAATGAAAGGGGGAGATTTTTATGGAAGTGAATTTCTTCCCATGTTACCATTCAAGCCAGTGCTCTAAGGGAAATATATGGTCTGGGATGTATTTAGCCCGGATGACCTCTCGAAACCCTTAGAAGGCTGTCAGACAATGATTCCATCACATTTCATAAATTTCCTTCCCAACTCCAATAACAGCTCATGAACAATTTCTAGCCTGGCTGAAACTAGATATCCTGCCCCGAATGGAATCTGCTTTCCTGTGGAAGTGGAGTCATATAGAATTGGCTTTTTTTTTTCTTTAAGAAATAAGAAGATTAAAACTCTTAGTTTCTGTGTAGTTTTGGTATGGGAGAAAGAACACAGAACTTGAAACCTAGAGTGAGATCCTAGCTCATTCTCTTTCTGTGTGATCTTGGGCAAAGTCTCAGTTTTTAAATTAATGTAATAGAGGTAATGAGTTTTTTAATTAATATCATAGAGGTAAGAATCCTTACAGGATTGTTATAAGCATTAAACGAGATGATATATGTACAGTACTTGAGACACGGACTGGTACATAGTAGTCACTCAATAAATAGAAATTAGTTCCTTTGGTCTCCCCGACAATTAAAAATAGTGCAGTCAGTATGTGGAACTTGAGAAACTTAACAGAAGACCATAGGGGAAGGGAAGGGGAAAAATAGTTTCAACAGAGAGGGAGGCAAACCATAAGAGACTCTTAAATACAGGGAACAAACTGAGGGTTGATGGAAGGGGCGTGGGGGGGGAGGGGAAAATGGGTGATGGGCAGTGAGGAGGGCACTTGTTGGGAAGAGCACTGGGTGTTGTATGTAGGTGATGAATCATGGGAATCTACTCCTGAAGCCAGGAGCACACTGTATACATTGTATGTTAGCTAACTTGACAATAAATTATATTTAAAAAAATAGTGCAGACTGTAAGAAAAGAAAATGACAGGCCAATATCCCTGATGAATGTCGCTGCAAAAATTCTTAACAAAACCCTAGCCAACTGGATCAACAGCACATTAAAAGGATCAGACGCCATGATCAAGTGGGATTCACCTGTGGGATGCAAGGATGGTTCAACATATGCAAATCAATAAATATGATTCATCCACATTAATAGAGTGAAAGATATAAGCCATGTGATCATCTTTCTCAGATAACAGTCCATGAGGCTGCTTAGCATATCCTTCACTTAGGGTGAACACAGGTCATGGATCCGTGACCCATGGGAAGGAGGGATGAATATAGGTGGGATGGAGAGATGCGGAGTGTTGGATGCTGGTGTGTGGGTAGTTCAGACTAGAACAGGGGTGTTTTGTAGTCCTATTTGCCTCCGAGCAGTGTGTGTGTGTGTGTGTGTGTGTGTGTGCATGTGCATAGTTTTCCTTCTGCTTCTCTTAGACTCGAGCTCTCTATTGCAGAATTTCCTCTAGCCCAGGGTTTCTCAAGCTCCAATGTGCAGCAAAATCTCCTGGAGATCTTGCTAAAATGCAGATACTGATTCAACATATCCATGAAGGGGCCCAAGATTCTGCATTTCCAAAAAGATCCTTGGTGGTGCTGAGGCTGCTGGTGTATGGACTACGTTTGGACCAGAAAGGTTTTAGTCCATGCGAATGCTGCCTGCAGAAAGCCCCTGGAGCCATTTCTAGTTTGTGGATGACTTTGGAGTTCTGCCTGCCTCCCTGTGTCTGCCAGGATTCCCGGAGAATGCTTCCTTATCATATATTGCTAAGGCTTGTTGTTTGTGAGTACTATGGATTTCTTTTTCTCCAAAGATGAGGTCTACGTGCACTCTATAAGGTCCATATTTGGGATTCTTATGGCAACGCATCCTTTCTCAGAGTGGTGCTAACACTGCTGGTGGTGACACCCTAAGTACAGACCTGTTTTAGAAAAGAAATTCATCTTGTTAGAGGGAGCCAAGCTACTTACAAGGCAGATAACGTTCTGCAGCTTGCTGAATTGATGGAGAGAGGCACCGGGATTCAGACTCACCTATTTTTCATTCTTTGAATGAAGTCTATCTTCTGAATTACATGAGCCATGTGAAGCAGGGAGAGAGAGCAATGGTTCTGGAAACAAAAACAGAGTTCTTATCTTTTAATACAGGAGAGAATGCCTCGGGATATTATTATTTGTGATTTATGGGGTGCATAGCAATATGACCAGTGTCTCACCATAGCAGACAGAGGACTCTGACCCTCTGCCTTTGATGCACTCTTGTAGCTTCCCAGGGGCAATTTTCCACTGTAGAATAGCTGCTACATCACAAAACTCTAGCTTAAAAAATCATATGGAATGAGCTGCTAGGAAACTTGGTTTCTTTTGCCAATCTTACCACTGACTTATTCTGACTTTGTCCAAATTCCCTGCATTTTCTGACCTGTTAGTAAGTCAGGTTGATCATACTCACTATCAATATTTGCTTGTGAAATATGTTGAGGTGTTTATTAGCTAAATTAGTCTCAAATATTTGTGGAGGCTCACTTTTCCTTCTGAAGCTACATCAGCTTCCGCTGATAAGATCAAACTGTGTAAATGAATAAAACCAACTAACCAGAACAGAGAGGACCAGAGCCCTTTGTAAGCAAGAACTTTCTTTCCTTTCTTCCCTTCCTTCGGGGTTTAGAAAAAACACCTTATTTTGAAATAATTTAAGATTTAAAGAAAAGTTGCAAGAATAGTACAAAGGATTCCTGTACATATTCTACCCAGATTGCCCAAATGTTAACATCTTACCACATTTGCTTCCTCTTTCTTTCTCTTTGTGTGTGTATCTGTATCTGGTTTTTTCTGACCCACTTGAGGGTGAGTAGGAGACAAGATAGATGCCTCTTCATGCTTACATATTCAGTGAGTATTATAAGGATATTTTCTTATGTACCCAGAGCACATTAGTCAAAATTAAGAAATTAAATTGACAGTACTAATAAATCTGGACTTCATTCAAATTTTGTCAAGTTTCTTAGTAGGACCTTTATAACAAGACAACAAAAAATAAGTTTCTTTGGTCCAGATCCAGACCAGGCACATGCATTGTATGTGGTCGTCCTGTGTCTTGTCTCCTTAACCTGGAACATTAGCCCCATCTTTCTGTCTTTCAGAGGGAAGGTAAACTCTTGACCTTAAGAGATCTCTGGTAAGTTGAATAGACAAATGTTACTTTATTTTTAACAAATCATCATAGAAGGCAGCTAGGAGGCCTCAAGGTTGAACTCTGGGAATATTAAAGTTGCTATTTATTTATTTATTTATTTATAAAATGTTTTATTTATTTCTGAGAGAGAGAGAGAGAGAGAGAGAGAGAGAGAGAGAGACAGAGCGTGAGCAGGGGAGGGTCAGAGAGAGAGGGAGACAGAATCCGAAGCAGGCTCCAGGCTCTGAGCTGTCAGCACAGAGCCCGATGCAGGGCTCGAACTCCTGCACTGTGAGATCACGACCTGAGCTGAAGGCAGCTGCTTAACTGACTGAGCCATCCAGGCACCCCTAAAGTTGTTTTTTTAAGTTAAAAAAAATAGGGGCGCATGGGTGGCTCAGTCGATTGAGCATCCGACTTCGGCTCAGGTCATGATCTCGCGGTCTGTGAGTTCAAGCCCCTTCTCAGGCTCTGTGCTGACAGCTCGGAGCCTGGAGCCTGCTTCGGATTCTGTGTCTCCCTCTCTCTCTGCCCCTCCCCCACTCATGCTCTGTCTCTCTCTCTCTCTCTCTCTCTCTCTCTCTCTCTCTCTGTCAAAAATAAAGAAACATTAAAAAAATTTAAAGTTAAAAAAATAAGACCTAATTATTATAAAAATTGAAACAATGTAGAAACCAATCAAGTCAAAATAAAAGTCCTTCCTCTAATCTTACTTTCACTCAAGAATAAACACCATTAAAGATTTTTATGTATTGTTTTAGAGCTTTTCTATGCTCATGAAATGTATACATGTATAATGTATGTGTTTTAACATGAAATGGGATCAGATTACACATATTGTTCTATAACTTTCTTTTTTAAAAAAATTAGTATGTCACTCGCACCTTTTCCTGTCAGTCTTTGCACATCTGTGAGGGTGACTTTGGGCATCCCTGTGGAGAAGCCCAAAGCGGAGTTCAGTCTTCCATCTTGCTTTTGGTGGTAGCTCTGATTCACTAAAAAGCTGGGAGGTGGCCTTGTTCATAGCTAGTTGTTCAAATATATGAGGAGAGTTTGGGGAAAAAAACTCCTTCTTTAAAAAAAAAATTTTTTTTAACATTTATTTATTTTTGAGACAGAGAGAGACAGAGCATGAACAGGGGAGGGTCAGAGAGAGAGAGGGAGACACAGAATCCGAAACAGGCTCCAGGCTCTGAGCTGTCAGCACAGAGCCCGACGCGGGGCTCGAACCCACGGACCACGAGATCATGACCTGAGCCGAAGTCGGCCGCTTAACTGACTGAGCCACCCAGGTGCCCCCAAAACTCCTTCTTTAAAAAAAATTTTTTTTAATGTGTATTCATTTTTGAGAGAGAGAGCGAGCGAGTAAGCACAAGCAGGGGAGGGGCAGAGAGAGAGGGAGACACAGAATCCAGAGCAGGCTCTAGGCTCTGAGCTATCAGCACAGAGCCTGACACAGGGCTTGAACCCATGAGCCTTGAGATCATGATCTGAGCCGACGTCAGATACCCAAACGACTGAGCCACCAGGGTGCCCCCCAAAACTCCTTCTTTGCATTCTTGACCCTTTCTGCCCTTCTCTTTCATGGTGCCTTTGGGTCACTCTCTTAATTTATGGACCTTCTTGGAAAACCACATTAGAGTGGCTGTAGCCAGGGAAGGCTTGATCCCAACTTGGATAACATAGCCTTAATGCCTACCCACTGAAAACTTAAAGTGAAGTATGGAAAAATACTTAAAATAATATTTTTAGTTCATAAAAATCTATCTCTTTTGCACTGCAGCTATAGTCCGTGATGACATGATGTGATACACACACACATACACACACACACACACACACACAGTGATATGCACACATGTGCACACACATTTTGTAAAGTTCCTGTGATCACATATCTGAGCACTATCCCCATGGATGTTAATTTCTAACTGTTTAGATACTCTTTTATCTGCATCCCAGATTAGAAGTGCAGCTGTTCTCCAGGCTCAGACACACTTGCCTGATCTTGAAGAGACATTAGGGGGTTTCTTGCAACTGTTTTGCTGAGATCTTTAGGAGAATTGGTTTTGGCTGGCTTTCTTTTGGTTCTTGAGTGGATTTTTTTTCCGGACCTTTCTGACCTTTAACTTTATTCATTCTTTGCTTATTCTGACCTCAAAGTGCCTTTAAACCCAAGAGGGCAACTAGACAGTGATGATCCAAAGTTATTTATGAGCTTGATGGTTGTATTAGTGGTTTTTCCATTTTGCCTCTCTCCCTGCAGCTCTTAGGCTGAAAGCACTTTGAAACAGGGTCTGTTTTCCTATAACTGCCTTCTTGCACTTGTTGGGCAAAATCAGAGCAGTGATTGAGTCCTCAACACCCTTATGGTGCTGCAGAGTAATAACATTTATCACACTTCTTGTTTAAGCCCTTTAGAGAATGACATTTCACAGTGTAATTTTGCTTCACAGATTTTTCCCTTGTGAGTTTTAACTTTCAGGGTAGAATTCTCTCTTATGGTTTCACCTTTTTCCTATTTTGTGTATCTGTGAGGAGTTGCACAAATAAGGCTCCTCTCCGCATTGCAAATGGAATCAGGTCATGCTCCCAAGTGCCCTTCACCTCAAGATTCCTGATTGTTTCTTCCTTATTTGTTGTGAGCAGGCCCAAATTGCCTCACCTCTAGCTGCCCTTTCCACTTTATGAAACAAGCGACTAATAGCAACGCGACTCTAAAAATTCCCGGATGACCTACATGTTGCTCTTTTTATTATCCCTTAAGAAATGTCTCCGTAATTGAAATCTAGAGTAGCAGAGTTTTGTGATCTTGTCATCTAGCGTTTTACTTATGTTTGCCTTATTTATACGGTGCCTTTAAACCCCGGGGTGGTCAAAGTCTGCCCGCGGGACCTGCAGGACTGAAACCAAGAATGTCGTCATTAATTCAAAGGTGAGAAGTTAAACAGTGGTCTCAGTGCCCACACTTGTTCGGGAGTCAGAAGGAGGAAAAGGGAAAGGAAGGGAAGAACGCTGGAACATTTTAGTGGGTAGCAGCAGGGAGAGGCGAGACATCTATGCCAAGATTTATACTGCATGCTACATTTTATTTATTTAGGGGGACATGGGTATCTGTTTTTTTTTTCCCTCTACAGTAATTTATCAGTGAGCGCATCCTGATTTAGTAGTGCACAGAGGACCCCCACTGCTAATTCTCCTTTATTTCATATCTTTCTTTTACCTTAACTCATAAAGTTCAGCATTGCTACTTTCTTTATCATCCATCCCAACCCTTTTTGATCTATAGCGCAAGCCCTCCTTTCCCCGCCTCTTTGTCCTTTCTTCACAGATTGCATTCCTCAGTATTGACATTTCAGTCATTTGATTTATCTCAACAGGTTCCCTGATGCCAACCAGATCATAATTCCCTTTCTGGCAGCATCACTTCAAGACCTTCCTGGTTATTTCCCTTGGCTCCTAGTATTTGTGGATCAGCACCTACGAGACTTACTGATGATTTGTCTCCTCTTTTAGGTTTCTGTTTGCTTAGATCCAAACCACAGGTGGTAACTTAGGAGGCCCGAAGATATCTGGAATTGTGTGAAATGTGAGCTTTGTTCTGCTTGGTAGGGAGTGCTGGAATGTTCTATCACGGGCATCTTCACAGAAGGGCCATTTCTGGAATTGGTTAAAACAGAAGGATCTGCCCATAAGCATTCTGTTAGCCATTTGTAAACCAAATACCATCTATCTAATTTTCCTGAGAGCTTTGAGTTGGGGAGAGCTGGGTTATCAGTTTTCAAAGTGGGTTATCTTTTTTTTTTTTTAACGTTTATTTATTTTTGAGACAGAGAGAGACAGAGCATGAACGGGGGAGGGGCAGAGAGAGAGGGAGACACAGAATCGGAAGCAGGCTCCAGGCTCTGAGCCATCAGCCTAGAGCCCGACGCGGGGCTCGAACTCACGGACAGCGAGATCGTGACCTGAGCTGAAGTCGGACGCTTAACCGACTGAGCCACCCAGGCGCCCCAAAAGTGGGTTATCTTTTTAAAAGAGGAACACACCTGTAAGAAACTCATACTAATTTTGGTTAGAGGGGAGTACGATACTCCTTTTCTTGTGCCATTTATTTTTTATCGGTATTTGTGTGGTCTGAGACACATACCACACACGCACGCACGCACACACGAGAGAAACATGACAGAGAAAAAAATTTTCCTTTTGTGAATTCTCATGATGTGACTTTAAAATACTGCATGCTGCATTATCACGAGACCTTCAGTTGTCCTGATTTGCATTAGTGAAATCTATTTCTCATGTCAGACAAGAGAAAGCTGCCTGCATTTCTCTTCCTGGTCCTTCTAGCTTTCTTTACACAGTTTCTATGATTTCTATGATAGAGGGAGGTTTCTTGGCTTGTGTATGATATATTAGAAATTAAGAAAAGTAGCTTTGTCCTTAAGTTGAATATAATCTAAAATTTGCCCATTATTTAAAATTATAATGCCATGAAGTACACTCATAATTCTCCGTTTCATTGCTTTACTCTGTAAGGCATGTGGGGTGGGTCTTTCAGGACTTCTCTGGTTGGGGTTCGTAAAGTTGATGCTCGCTCATCACATGATGGTAGATGAAAGACTTTCTGACTGTGGGTAGGAATGACTCTCAAAAATTCCCTTCCCCATCCTGTCAGTCCTAAGGATGCCCTGACAATGCAGCACTGTGGTGTGCACTTTCCCACTGTTCCCTCGTCTGTGAAATAAAGGAGTTCAATATGTCTCCCTGTCCTCAAATCGAATTTTAAATGGGCTTCCGTGGTACCTGGAGAGATTAGGGTAGCCATGAGGAAGAATTTCCTGACGCAGAGGGTGTCAAATTGCTTGAATGTTTGTATAATCACATTCTCAACAGACCCTAAAAAAATATTTTAATCTCTTTCAGATACCTGAAGGCAGAGGAGAGAACCTTTTGGCCTTGGGTCCATAGCTCAGTTTTGCAGTAGGGAAGACCAGAACAGGTAAAACCAATTTATAATTTCTGATAATGATACATGGATTTCTGTCCAATATCAATGTTCTACTGATTAAAAAATGTTCCTGGAATCCTGGGAAATGAGTCCAAGCTTATAGATAGGATGACTGAGTAAATAATACTATTATTATTATATAATATTTTTAATAATATATTATTATGTAATAATTATATAATTATTATTATTAGCAGTGACCAAGAATGTCAAGAGAAAAAAGCATGGGAAAAAATATTATAATGGCTATATATTTAATGTCAGAGGTAAAGAATAAGAAATTGACTTAATTTTCTTAAAAAAATCCATTTTTGTAAACTAACAAATTACAAAAAAAAAAAAAAAAAAAAGAGAAGAAGTAGAATCCAGACTTCATTTTTTGAGTAAGAGACACCAGTGGGGTCAGATTTGAGGACATGATGGGAAAAGTAGTATTAATATAAATTTTTTCAAAACATCAGTAGGTGAAGTCGTGAGGGAAATACGATCAGCGTCCAAATGTTCTACATGATTTATCTGGTACCAGGATTAACACTAATACATATCTGCCTGTTGGAATTACCAAGTAGAGTATGGTAGTAGAAACAACATTTGTCCCTAATGTCCAACATTTAGAATCATTTTTATAGATCGAACCAATCCTTACCAACGGGATTTATGGAGAATTGTAGAAAATTTAATTATTCTATTATAATAGTATGTACACTCTGCAATTAGGAATATTGCTGTAGGTATTGACTGAAAATGCATAGGCTGATGGCTTTTAATAAGAATGGAAGACGAGATACAAGAAGAAAACGGACTCCTTGTTGAGCTATGGCTTCTCAAAATGGCTTCTCACTTTTTTTTTATACATTTATTTATTTTTTGAGAGCATAGAGAGACAGAGCACAAGTTGGGGAGGGGCAGAGAGAGGAGACACAGAATCCAAAGCAGGCTCCAGGCTCTGAGCTGTCAGCACAGAGCCCGACACAGGGCTCGAACTCACAAACCTGAGATCATGACCTGAGCTGAAGTCGGACGCTTAACTGACTGAGCCACCCAGGTGCCCCTCACTTTTTTTTTTAAAGGCTGAGAGTGAAGTACTGATTTACCATTATATAAGGGGCATAATTTATCTGCACTGATTAAAATTATCAAGTATGCAGTGATAGCTCTTTATATTCCAGGTAAATGCTTCCTTTGTGCTTTTCAGCCAAGAATTACTGACATGATGTGGGAAAAGCTGAAGAAGTCAGTATTTGGGGTTTATTTTTATTCAGCAGGTGGCTTGAGATGGATTAATGGCAAATCACAATAAATTATTTATCAGATAATAAGTGTGATAATTGTTCTTATTTATCATCAGTATAACTTGCCTTGTTCTCCTGTCATGCTTTCAATCAAACACTCCCCAAAGATTTGCTGGTTAAAATATACAGCCAAAAGGTCATTCCAACAATTTTTACTCATAATGGCACACTGATTATCTCCTAATTGGAAAATGTAAACTAGGGGCTCTGTAAGTAATATGAGTGACCCTTGCATTTCTAACACAATGAGGAGAGTCACTCTGTACCTCATTCATCCTACCATGGGGGAACAGTACAATTTTCAGTAATTTTGATGGTGTCCTGAATTAATTGGAAATAACTTTTTTGTTTTCCATGGAGAAGGAAATAAACCCACATGCCCAAATTTGCTAAAAAAGTAGAGATGTAAAATACCACTCACTGTCTACTGTCCTGCTGGCAGCTAATCCATTGAAGCTTAATTGTAATTATCCACCAGGTCTGGGGCCAGAGAGGAATACTGATTACCGCTACGTGCGTTTCCATGGGCAAGACAGTGTATTGAGCCTGTTGCAAAGTTTCAAGTAAATTTATTTCTACCGGCAGCTGTAATGGATCATTGGTCATGGACTATTTCTGGACTTGGTGCAATGGGAGAAAATAATTCCAACCTATTTGTGCAGAATTCCTTAAAAGTTTACCATTCCATTAAAGGGCAACGGACACACACACAATACCCCACCCACTTGAGTCGGTCCAAATGGTCCAAGTTGGACCTGTGGTCATAATGGCCCAGGGTTATTTTCTTATGGGTTACCTCTTTGCCCAGAAATCCATACTCAGCTAGATAGCTGGCAAAAGTTTCCCAAACTTCCTTAATGAGAACAAAGTCCACATACTTCTCTGTCTCTCCCCTCCTTCCCTGTCTTCCTCCCTTCCCTCTCCCCCTTTCTTCTCCCTCTCACGTGTTTTTGGGTATGACCCTGAGGTCATAGCTCAGACAGGACCCTCTCCTAATGCTGGGCTTTCCACTGATGTGTACCCTGTCACACAGCTCATCGCCTTTTTTGCACATGCTGCTCCTTTGTGGCTCTGTGAAGCTTGCCCAACCCATGTGTTTATTCCTTTCTGTCTGCTTCTCCTGTATGATCTGGGAGTTTTCATGCATCTGGGTTGGATCACCATCTTTCCCAAGTTGCTTAGCATCTTTCCACAGCTCCTTTCTATAGCGCTCCTATTAATATGATAGGGCATGCCCCTCTAGACCCCCTTGCTGTGTTCTTATCTTGGTTTTAAGCCCCCTTACCATGCTTTCACCTCTTGCACAACTCTGTTTGGACCGTTTGTATTGTGTCTCATATTCCCAATCTTGCCCTCATCCTTGGACACTATTCAGTTGCCTCTTTCTAATGTTGCACATTGGGAGAGCTGGATTCACCTCTACCCCCTCAATTCAGTTAGCATAAGAGATTGAGCCTTCTGTCTTACCCCATAGTGGAGCTTGGGCAATATCAATTTTTGCTGATGGTAGAGGCTACTTTCTGACTCTCAATAACCTGTCAGTGGGCCAATTTTCCAAAAGGGACTTGATCGTTATTTCTTGGATTTTATCAGTTCATCGTGAAGTTGGCTTGCCCCATCTAGGAAATAGAAATTGTTAGTGAGCTGGGTGGTAGTGGTATATTCTCAAAGAGCTCCATACAGATTTTTCTTGAGTCCTCTTTTGGTTCTGGTACTGATTGAGATTCAGTGACTCCAATCCTGTGCACAAGGCAAGCAGTTCTTTCTGTGATCAAATGTTTTGAACCCCCAAATTAGGACACATGGATGAACAGCAGAACAGAATACTTGAAAACTTGAAAAATCTAGACTGTTGTGTTAGTTATCTATTGCTGTGTAACAAGTCACCCCCAAACTGAGGTGGCTTAAAACAATAAACATTTATTATCTCACACAGTTTTTGGGGGTCGGGAATTTGGGAGCAGTTTAGCTGGTGCAGGGTGTCTCATGTGGTTGTAGTCAAGATGTTGGCTGAGATGGCAGTTATCTGCAAGCTTGACATGGTGCTTCCATGATGACTCACTGAGATGGCTGCAGGCAGGACTCTGTTCTTCACACGTAGGTCTCTTTATAGGGCTGCTGAATATTCTCACAATATGGTAACTGCCTTCCCCAGAGCAAGTGATCCAAAACAGCAGGGTAGAAGCTGTAATGTCTTTTACAACCTAGCCTTGGAGGTCACACTCTATTATTTCCACAATATCCTATCCTTTTATTTCCGTAATATTCCAAAAGTCAGCCCAATTCATTATGGAAGGGGACAACCCAAGGACAAGAACACAGAGAGGTACGGATCACTGGGGACCATCTTGGAGGCCGTCTACCACAAAAGTGCAGACTCTTTTATTGTGCCTCGCGCGCTACTCTCGTTATCTTTCCAACCAGGCTTGAAATGTGGGGATGACTGTGCCTTGCTCAGCTCAGCTGAAAGAGGCTCAGGGCACATTATGTCCTTTGAACTCTCAAACCAGAAAACAAAAGACTCCAATGACCATGATGGTTAAAACAAATTGGGGGTTTAATTTATTCTTTTGTTCCTTTGTTATCAAACCTCGATGTTTCCCAATGTGTATTTCCCAGAGTACTAGTCCTGTGAAGTGCTCTACCAAAAATTATTTTGCAGTCAGACTCAGAGATCCACCATTTTCATGGCCTGATTGATGACTGAGAATTCTTGCAATAGAGATACTTGTTTGACTTTGTTCAACCCAGAATTTCTCAAGTTTATTTGTCCACAGGTTTTTTTTTTTCATTTTGTCATAGCTAAAAACAACCTCCAAAACTAGTGTTCTTTAAATTGTACATTTTGAAACGCTGGTCTAGATAGTTAGATGTCCATAACCAATATTATTTCAGAACAGATTTAAGGTGGTTGTAATATAAAAGTAGCACATTGAACCTACCTGGAATCACAGAGTTGTGTATGGCTAGCAGACTGAAGCCCTTGAAGGGCAATCTTATACCCCCAATATCTAACTCAAAGCCTGAAACTGTTTGCTGGGGAACCCTCAATCAACCTTCCTTTTTGCTATGGCTAAGAGCATGCACTTTGATGTTTCTTTATGCCTATATGAAATCTCTATTGAAAACTGGTCCTCAAAGTCTTTCAGAGAGTGTTAACCTTCTTCCTCCAGCTGGAGGAAATTTTCTCCACCTACATATAAACTCCAAGAAGCATTGCACTGCTGAGATTAAGCATCTCTTAGCTGGTGTATTTTATGGCTGAATTGTTTGTCTTGGTATGTAAGCCTCTGGGGCATAACCATTTCTTCTTATGAGTCTGGTATAGCACTCAGCACACTGTCAGCACTCAACCCAAAATAAATCATCATAATAATAGTCATAAACATAAATCAAGGGAGCACAATTCAACTTATTTATAGCCTTACAGAAGAAGCACAATAGAAAAAGTGCAGTTATTTTCCACCATATTATCCTATATCATTTCCAAGCAAAATGTCATATTGTCCACTAGTGTGTAACCAGGTAATGAAGGATTCTGGCATAACCTGCAAATTCCATGGGGCCAGAGTTAAATGATGTGAGGCTAGAAGCTCATGTTTCCCAAGTTTCTATAATTAAAATCTGAATTTCTAGGGCTTATTAAGGTAGTATTTATCATATAATTATGTTGACATTTTAAAAAGGAAAAGTGCTTAAGACAAATTATGTAGTAATATTTAATCACAAAAATCTACTTGTTCTGCTCATTTCTTCAAAGTTCTTCTCTTTGATCTCCAAGGTGAAAGCTTAAGCTTAATGAAGATTTTAATCTAATGTTTAATATAATGGATACCAGTGGATTAGTTAGTGGGTTATCCCTTCTATATAATATATAAGGTGCTTTTACCACATTGAAATCCAGGCCACTCTTACAGTTGGGCTTGTGATGACTGAATATCAAAATATAGTAGTCACATTTTCCATTTTTTTAACATGGGGGAATTTTGAAAACACATCTACGCATACATACATACGTACACACACTCATACTCACCGCTCCCCATATATGTAAAAATATCAATCCTCAATATATCTATCTTCAAGCAAGCCACTTCAATGTTTTTTTTTTTTTTTTTTTTTTTTTTTTTAATTTTTTTTTTTCAACGTTTATTTATTTTTGGGACAGAGAGAGACAGAGCATGAACGGGGGAGGGGCAGAGAGAGAAGGAGACACAGAATCGGAAACAGGCTCCAGGCTCCGAGCCATCAGCCCAGAGCCCGACGCGGGGCTCGAACTCACGGACCGCGAGATCGTGACCTGGCTGAAGTCGGACGCTTAACCGACTGCGCCACCCAGGCGCCCCGCCACTTCAATGTTTTGATAGACTTCTCAGGCTTTTATTTAAGCATATACTTTAAAAAATATACAAGTAATACATGACTATATTCTCCTTTTGTGTTTTTATTCTTTTTAAAAATGTTTATTTATTTATTTCGAGACAGAGAGAGAGAAAGAGAAAGGGAGGGAGGGGCAGAGAGAAAAGGAGAGAGAGAATCCCAAGCAGGTTTATAGCACAGAGCCCGAGGCAGGGCTCAATCTCAGGAACTGTGAGATCATGACCTGAGCCAAAATCAAGAGTTGATGCTTAACTGACTGAGCCACCCAGGCACCCCTCTTTTGTGGTTTTTATTAAGATATTTTAGATAGAGCTGAAGTTCTCTTAAACTACCATCTAGACCTTGCCCTCTCTTTTGTTAGCGGCATTCCCTTTTTTGAGTGCTGCCTTTTAAATGCTATTCATGCTCATAAATTTGGTTTATATTCTTCCAGATTTTTGTTGTTTTGCACTAACATACATATATATGTATTTCTATGAAATGTACAGTATTGTTTGTACATTAAGATGTATTTTACAATAAAATGTATTTCCATTATATTTTATGTAATTTTATGCAAATTACTTGTATATTTTTTATTCTTTTAAAATGTTTACTTATGAGAGAGAGAGAGAGGGGGAGAGAGAGGGGAGGGGCAGAGAGAGGGAAACAGAGGATCTGACGTGGGCTCTGTGCTGACAGCAGAGAGCCCCACATGGGGCTCGAACCCATGAACCATGAGATCATGACCTGAGCCAAAGTCAGACGCCTAACTGACTGAGCCACCCAGGTGCCCCTATGCAAATTACTTTTAAACAAAATTATCTATAGCTATGTGCACATATGTACACACTCATACTTTAGTTCATTCATTTTATCCACTATATAATATTTCATCTCTTGAATATACAACATTTTATTTAACAATTCCATGATTTCTACTGCAATGAACATCTTTGCATATGCCTAGAGCAGTTTAAAATTTTTTTAATTTTTATTAAAAATGATATCTAGAAGTTTAAAAGCTGCGTCATGAATATGGACATTTTTTATTTTATTTAAAAAAATTTTTTTTAACATTTTATTTATTTTTGAGACAGGGAGAGACAGAGCATGAACAGGGGAGGGTCAGAGAGAGGGAGATACAGAATCTGAAACAGGCTCCAGGCTCTGAGCTGTCAGCACAGAGCCCGACGCAGGGCTCGAACTCACGGACCGTGAGATCATGACCTGAGCTGAAGTCGGCCGCTTAACCGACTGAGCCACCCAGGCGCCCCTGGACATTTTTTATTTTAACAGGTGGTGTAAAGTGAATGTTCTAATTTCCACAGCCAACACTAGTGAATAGATCCCTTTCTTTGAAATACCTTCCCAATGCATAGTATTTTCAAATGTTAGCACTTCTTCTTACCTGATTGGTGCAAAATGTCATTAGTGATTTAACTTGCATTTCCCTGTTTGTTAGTAAGAGTGAACCTATTGTCATATGTTTCTTGTCCATTTGTATTTCCTTTTCAGTGAATTGCTTATTTATATTCTTTATTTTCCTATTTGATTGTCTTTTTCTTATTAATTTGTATAACTTCTTCCTAAATTCTGGATACAAATATTTTATCTTTCATATTTGTTTTAAATATCCTTCAAAATCTGGCTTTTGTCTTTTTTTTGTTTAAATGTAGTTTAAAATTTTCAGGTAAAATGGGGTGCCTGGGTGGCTCAGTCAATTAAGTATCTGACTTTGGCTCAGGTCATGATTTCACAGCTCGTGAGTTTGAGCCCCATGTCAGGCTCTGACAGTTCAGAGCCTGGAGCCTACTTTGGATTCTGTGTCTCTCTCTCTCTGCCCCTCCCCTGCTCACTCTCCATTTCTGTCTCTTTCTCAAAAATAAATGATTAAAAAAATTTTAAATTTTCAGGTAATCAAATTTACTTATAATTTTCTTTTATGGTTTTTACTTTTTTCTAAGTTTAGAAAGACAAGTTTTGATTTGTTTTGTTTTGTTTTTTCCTTTTAGTCACAATGAGTTTGCAGTAATTCTGGATCTTGGCTTGATCAGATGTGAAATCAACGTAGAACTGAAATTCAGCTAGTCAATAACTAGACTTAATGAACTTAATGGAGAATTGCAGAAAATATCTAATACATGTACCCCATTAAAAAAAAAAGCAAGGGTACCATTTTCTTTTTTCATCAATGATTTTATGCCTGAGCTTATTATATTTAGCAGTTGGATTCCCCTCCTTTGATTTCCACCATCATCTAATCAGACATTTGGCAATCTCCATTAAATGGCTTTCTCATTCTGTCACTAAAATTTTAACAGCAGTTGTTAAATGAAACAAGAGAAAGCTGTGTTCACCAAGATGTACTCCAATTGCAAGGGAAAATGGCTTCGGAATTGGAATCAACACGGTTATGTCACATGAGAAAAATTTCTCTCCAACTTTCCTGCTTTATGTACACCTGCCACTCTCTGTTTTTACGGTAGGTTTTCTATATCCAAACACCTTCCAGAACGCTTATCCTTGTCTGCTTTATTAACATTTGTTAATATCTTACTCTGGTAAGATATCAAGCAGTGAGACAATTAGAAGTTTGATAAGGTCTAAAGTGACAGCTGCCCAAGTTTTCAGCAATGGAGATGGAATCTTAATGAGATGGACAGACTCCTGCCACACCACTGTGCCATGGGGCCAGCCTCCATACAGGGTACACGCACTAATGTAAGAGCATGTGGCAGATCATGGCCACTTTGGTAGTTTTAGGCTTGTTTTAGGTATCGGTGGATTGACTGGGTGGCATTGAAAACATCTTTTTCAAGGAAAATTTAAATGTTACTATATGGCTAATATTATATTGGATGTTTTTAATGAAGATCTTTCATATGTCTTATATTGTTTAGTCCTTACAATAAACCTGAAAAGTATTATTTTTAAACCACAGCTTTATTGAGATATACTTCAAATACCAGACAATTCACCCACTTAAAGGATTCGGTTAAGTGGTTTTTAGTATGTTTATGGAGTTGTGAAACTGTCACCACCATCAATTTTAGAATATTTTCATCATCGCTCCATGAATCCCCATGCCCCTTAGCTGTCACTTCACCATCCCAGCCTTAGACCCCCATTAATCCACTTTCTGCTGCTATAAATTTGCCTTTTCTGGACATTTCATGTAAATGGAACCATTCCATATGTCGTCTTTTGTGACTGGCTTCTTTCATCTAGTGTGTTTTCAAGGTTCATTCCTATTCTAACATGTATTAGTGTTTTATTCTTTATTAATGATGAATAATATTCCATTGCATGGATATACCATATTTTGTTTATCCACTCATCAGTTGATTAAAATTTGAGTTGTCTCCAGTCTGATAGGTGTTATTATCCTCATTGGATAAATGAAAAAACAGTGTCAAAGCACTCAAGCGATCTATCCACTCTCACACAGCCAGTGTCAGAACTGTAGATTAAATCCAATGCACATTTCATAATTTAAGAATATCTGCTTTCATTTCTTTCACTTTCATTTCGTTTCCTCTTAAGATTAAAGATACGCCAATATTTATGTTTAGGAATATTGCTATTAACTTGATTCTTTTGATGCTAAGTCATTTTCTTTGATCCCCCTTGATAGGGACCAACTTCCTGGGCACCATGAGTGTAATGAGATTTATATACATCAAAAGCTCAACACAGATATTCTCCAAGTGCATATACTTCAGAATCCCACTCATTATCGTTGTGCTAACCTGTTAACTTTTGACAGTTTGGTAGTTGATGACAGTGAACAAATTCCTGGCTGATATGTTAGTTATGATTTGAAAGCAGGGAGGAGTAAAATGTCTTGAAATTTTTCCTAGTTCCAAATTTAACAGATTTAGAGAGCTCTGCTTCCTTGCTCAATATGTTAAATGTGGGAGAATGTCTCAAGTGTAAAAACAAATGATGCTAAGGGTGAACAATAAAATTTCTGATCCCATAGCTTATTTTAAGGTTATTCATATCTGGTGTTTAGCATAGTAAAAATGGAATTGTTGAATTTGAAGTTGGACATTGCAATGAATGTCTCTCATATATGGAAGAAAATATCAATTAATTTAAAAGGCCCCTTGGGACTTATTGATCATCATTCTGTGCCAAATAAATTATTAATGATCAAATGAAGTGGCAAAAATATTCCATATTTAGCAATATTACTTGAAACAAATGATTTCTGATATCTGGTTGTAGGGCAAGTAGGATTTCTAGGTAAGGAAACCCTAGATCCATAGTTTTTCTATTTGCGAGGGATTTTACCTATCAGCTAATTTTCAACACCCCCCCCCCCCCTTTTTTTAACAGTTGGGGAAACTATGTCCTGAAAAGGTTAAGATCTTTTTTAAGGTTACAGAGTGAAGGTCGGTCTTCTTATGCTTCATCTGACTAACAACTATTCTTAAGACTTAGTAGATGTTTTTGGCAGGAGACATCCCTGACATCCTTCCTCAATTCTCCTTCGATTTTCCAAAGTTTCCAAGGATATTATAATGATTTGTTGTGTGAACTCAGTTAAATGTGAGTTTGACTATGTCTTGCTTTCCAGTGTATTCCTACTGTCCAGCCAATCTGGGAACATAATGGATGTTCTATAAATATTTGTTGAATGAATTGAGCTTGTGTTTCTGTGAGACTCTATCAGTGTTGTTTCATGCTTTTCTCTCTCGTGGTCCAGGCTAGATTTTTTTCTATGTTTTTAGCAATGGGACACTTTCTTGATCACTAACAATTTACAGAAAACTCCAGTGCATGAGAAAGATGATAGAAGAGCTGTCTTGGTTGAAGCAAGGTTGAACTCTGTGGTAGGGGTAAGGGCTGGGGAGAGGACACATCTCAGAAGAGTGCCAAGGGTCCTGGGATCACAGCTGAAAACCCTCATTCCAGACTCTTAAAGAGAATTAAGATCCCAACTAGGAATAGCTATTGCATATTCATTAGTCCGCATCCTGTTTGAGGAAAGTAATGATCCGTGAGCTTATATGAGAGTCTAAGTCTTAAAGAAGCTATATATTCATTCAGTTCTCTTACCAATCATGTAATGAGTACCTACTATGTACTAGGCTCTGTTTTAATAACTAGGGATATAAAACAATGGGCAAAATGGCTCAAAATATTTTCCCTCACTGAGCTTATATTCTGATAGGGGAAGATAGACAATAAAAAAAGATAAGTTATGTAGTATGTTTGATGGTGATAGGTCTATAGAGAAAAGTGTGAAAGGAGTACAGGGTGTGTGTGTGTGTGTGTGTGTGTGTGTGTGTGTGTTGTGGAACTGCAATTTTAAATGGGGTAGTCATGGAAGGTCTAAGTGAGAAAGTGTCTGCATATTGACTTGAAGAAAGTGAGGGCACGAGCCATAGGCCATCTGGGACAATAAGTACAACACCCTAAGTGAAAGCATGCCTGGCACGGGAGAAGAGGGTTTCTCTCTTCTTTCTCCTTTGCATGAGATTCCTTGGATTACGGAGAATCATAGAAGAATTTTGATCAAGGAAATGATTTGGTTGGATTTTCTTCTTTCAGATCCTACCTGTAGGCAATAGGTAGGAAGGTGTTTTCCTTATGAATGATCTAAGAATAACTTACCCAATGTCATGGGATTCAGTTTCGTATGGCCAATTAATTGTTTGACGCAAATAAATGCTTATTTGAGATGTAAATGAATGGTCTTCCCATTTCTTTCCCCGTTCCTGTGTAGAAGGGAAGAGTTAAGAATCTCCTTTCTTAAGAGGTCTTTCAAATAGGCTAGAGTCTCATCGAGGGTAGTTTAGGAGAGGCCTTGCCTGAAGGCAGATCAATCTCTCAAGTCTCATTACTGCCCAAAGAGTCTTTGCAATAGACTGAGCCTCTCCAGGTGATCTCAAATTCTCTCTATTAACCAGGAGAAAGTCCCCTGACACTGTCATCTGTTCAGTTTTCCCTGCATCAGATGCAGAGGAAATACTGGGGCGTCACAGCCCTTAGGGGGTGTAGGAGCACCGTTCTCCATCGTTTAGACCGTGAGCAGCATCATTAGGGTGATGCTGAAGGAAACGAGTCCTGAGAGGTTGCTGTGTGACCACATTTGCTATAGACCCTATTTTCTAAAATGCTTCTCTAGTTTCTTTCAAGGGAGGTTGTTATCTGCCACTCTAAACAACTTGCTTTGTAGCCAAGTCACTTGTGGGGAGGACAAGTTATGAGGCTTCTGAACCAGGCTGGTTATGGGAGAAACAGAATGGCGACCAAGGGCCTTTAAGTGCTGTTCAAATTATGGTTTTCTTTGGGGCCCCGTGGAGTATTGTGTTTATGTTTTATTTAGTGAGTGCCTGACACTGAAAAATGGATGCCATACAGCTTTCTAGTGGGAGGCTGGGGAAGGTGAGTCAGAACATCAGAGCAGAGGGGAGCTTGAAGTGGAGGAAATATATACCCTGTCCTGTCATTACTGAGTTCATCCTCTTCAGTTATTTTCACCTGTTAAATGTCTTGTGCTGTGGCTCCCCTGAGGCCCAGCCTTGGGTAAATGCTTGTTACTGCTTGGAGGTTGTTGGTAGTGGTGCTGGTGGGGGGCGAGGTGAGGGGATAGATGGAAGAGGAGACTTATGATGCATCATGAAAAAAAGACCCCATGCTTACACTAATACATGTACTTCATGCAAAAATGAATTCTTTTCATTTATTAAGATATTCCAGGTGAGCCCTTATTAAAGGAACTGAATGGCAAATTATTTGTAAAACAGTTTTTTCCTAATTAAAAATGGATTTTCCTGGTACTTATTGCCTGAAAACAGGAAACAACTATAAGACACCTTGTTAGACATCACTTGAGCTTGGCTTAGGGATGTGAAAAGTACTTGGCTTTGGATACCAGAGTGACCAGGTTTGAATCTTGCGTCCACCATTTGTAAGCTCTGTGACTATGGATAAATCACTTCTCTTCAGAGTCTTCAACTGATTCATGTGCAGAAACGGGGGTGATGATTTTTCTCACACTGGATTGTTGTGATGTAAAGTATCTGGCACATGATAGAGGCTCAGTGTTATTTTGTTCTGTTCTTCCTCCACTGGTGTGCATTAACACACCAATTTAAGCTGAACAGAAAACATGAACTTGGTTTATTAGAAAAATTAGCCAGTTATGGTAAAGAAACTATTCCTTCCTTCCTCAAATTATTAATTAATTAATTAATTAATTAAATCTGTAATGTTATTAAAAATTTTTTTTTCTAACATTTATTTATTTTTGAGACAGAGAGAGACAGAGCATGAACGGGGGAGGGTCAGAGAGAGAGGGAGACACAGAATCCGAAACAGGCTCCAGGCTCTGAGCTGTCAGCACAGAGCCCGACGCGGGGCTCGAACTCACAGACAGAGAGATCATGACCTGAGCCAAAGTCGGACGCTCAACTGACTGGTCCACCCAGGCGCCCCTATAATGTTATTTTTTTTAAAGTAAACTCAGCACCCAACACGAGGCTTGAACTCACAACTCTGAAGTCAAGAGTCACATGCTCCACCGACCGAGCCAGCCAGGTGCCTCTCAAATTGTTTTTGTGTTTTCCTTGGACTTTGATGACTTATCCTTAAGTCTGAAATCACCTATGATAACTTTCTGACTCTAGCTGCTGCAACAGCCTCAAAAATTTCCGCTGCCTGGCCCTGCTCATCTCTCAGAGACTTGGAATTGATGCCACATTGGAACTCATCACATTTACCAATATGTCAGTCTGTCATATTGGATTTTGGATTTCCTCTGAGTACCAAAATTCAACATTTGATACTGAGTCAGTTGCCTCACATTTGGGAAAACGCTTCATGTAACTAATAGATTTTATAGAAGCCGGAAAATGGTAGAAAAAACATTTCCCAAAGTTTACGTGTTCACTACATTTATTTTCTCATAGACCAAATAAGAATGCCATAATTCTAAGACATTGGAGTCGACCACCCCGAAGGAACTCCACCGATGGTGGGCACTGTAATAAAACACAGGAAACTGGCCCAGATGTTACAAAACAGCATAATATTTGTCATTTTGACAGTCTTTGGGGTGGGAGGTGCTGCTTGGTCTTCTCCTATGGAGGAGATATATCCATTTACTGTTATAACCCTGGACCGTTTCCTTCTATAAAGGATGAGTTGCTTGCAGATAGTTATTCATTTACGATATTAAAGTTTCTGTGTCTTAAAGTATTCTTGCTCTCTGGTGGAAATTCTAAGGGGAGGCAGTGGGTTTCCGCATTTGCCAAGTCGTGGTATTATTGATTTCCCCAGGAATCACCTTGGCCATGAGTGTTGGGTTTGTGACTCACTGTGGAACGTATTGGTATGCTAAACATCTGAAAGTACATTGTGTTTATATTTCTTTATCAGGGCAAATGGCAGGATAAGGATTTCATTTTGTTTCTGGCTATGATGATCGAATAGGTGGAGCCTCTACTGCTCTCGCTTTCATATTTTCTAGTGTGGTTTCTTCATTTGTCAGAGTAACCAGATTGCTTTATTTCTTAGTATCTGTCAAAAGGCCTGTAGAGAAGGATCAATCCCTCCTTGCTCCAATAATCCTGTAACTTCATCTTGTGACCAATGTTCTGATTTTTGAACTTGTATCCCCAAATTAGTACCATTCTTCCAAAGAGTTTTCTGGGAAGGCTAAACACTAAGTCCAGTGATGTTGCAAACACTGCTGTATGATTGCTCGAACCATTTCTGGGACTTCCAGAATGGAAACTGTCTTCAGAGGCAAAACACTGGTCACATGGACAAGAGTTTACTGATTATTGGGAACTTTAAAATCTAACACCTGTATTGATCTCTTTGAAAAATCAACACTTTGAATGGATACGCTGTAGTTTGTTTTTGAAAAAAAATTAGCCTCATTACTGTATGGTCACAGCTGACAAGTTATAGAAAAGAATAATTATAATAACACAGCCATAGCCAATGGCTTGTGCTAGAAAGGACAGTGCGAAGTTTTCAGCTTTTCTTTCGTCATCAGCATTCTCTTCTTTTCCAGTCATTACTGCACGCATTAGTACTTGTTTCTTTTCCGCCTTGATTTTTTTTTTTTTTTTTTTAAATCTTTCTGTTGAGGATTTCTTCCAGGATCCCGGAACTGGTAGTCTCGCTTATTTAGGGGAATCTTTTATATTCCTGGTTCCATGCAAATTCCTTGGTGGTTCCAAACTTTATTTGTTGTTCTCTCCTTTCTAGCCAAGACCATCTTTACTTTTGGCTCCTGAAGTCCTATTAGCCCAGCTACTCTTCCGCATCAGTGGAAACGGCTAACCACTTTGCTTCCTCATGATACTTACTGACTTTGCCACTACTTTCCTGTAATGTTGTATTTGAAATCTGAACTCATAGTAAGAAAAGTCATGCATAATGGTTAAGATTTGTAATAACCTTTTATATGTTGTATTGCGGTGTGTGTGTATGTGTATTCTCTTTTCTGGATTCTTGTTTTTTTACTTTGTGCCCCATCGGTCAAGTTTCTACTAATTACTAAGGCTCAATCATATTCAGAAGGAGAATATTTTTGTAGAGCAGCATTTAGGAGTTTGGTAGCATGCAGAATTTGCAAGAAAAAGGAAACTCAAAGTCAGGAAGACTGATAAGTGACCCAGTCAACCTGAGTCCCTGGGCACCACACTTACTTTTTGCTTCAATAAAGTCTGCTTCAAAGCAATCTCAATCCTTCATCAAAGAGATTTCCAGAGCACTCCCAATGGGTTAACATAAATCTTACTGTTCTCACTCTTTTTTCCCCCCTTCCAAGTTGCCTTTCAAAAAAATCAGTCCTTGTGTCTCCATTTCTTTAAATCTTTTATCCTCGGGCCGCTACCAGTGGCTGTATGGATTACATATCAGCAGTTAAGAATATTCCACAAAGTCCTGGCTTGTTCTCACCCTGCAGTGCTTACAGTCACCGATTGTGATGAAAGGAATTTGAAAGGCACAGCCAGGCAATCCTTAACCGGCTCAGCACATTCCCTCTCTGCGGCTTATCGCGCTGTAGATGTTCTTTTGACCAGCCATCAGTCATGTTTGAAACTTTCCCGTGATTCCTGAGATATGAACCCCTTTGATAGAAGTTAACAATACAGCCCATGCAGCACGGGCTAAGGAAAATACTTTTGACTTCATGTTAAAGAAATGCTTTGTTCCAGCTCAGATTTTTATACTTTCTTAGTGTCTCCTTTCTCCTGGGTAGCCTCCATGGCCCCCCGCCAGGCAAGCCAAGTGTGAGCACCCACGGATGCTTAAGTGGCTGTCATAACCATAGAAGAAAGGCACCTAGAGGGAGATTGAGAGGAATAAAGAGGAGCAGAAAAAAAGGTGGAGCAGAGACAGAAGGAGACGAAAAGAAAATGAAAAGAGCATATCAAGTCGAAGACAGAAGGTTTTGAAATGTTTTGGGGAGCAGGAGGTTTGTTCGTTATTTGTATCTTACCGTATGTGATTCCTTCCTTGTTTTTAAAAATTTAGGCTTTAGGGGCACCTGGGTGGCTCAGTCAGTTAAGCGTCCGACTTCAGCTCAGGTCATGATCTCACAGTTTGTAGGTCTGAGCCCTGCGTTGAGCTCTCTGTTGTCAGCACAGATCCTCTGTCACCTTTCTCTCTCTGCTCCCCCCACCCCCCGCGTGTACTCTTCCTCTCTCTTTCAAAAATAAATAAACATTAAAAAAATAAATAAAAATTTAGGCTTTACTTTACATTTTTTTAATGTTTATTTATTTTTGAGAGAGAGAGAGAGAAAGAGAGAGAGAGAGCACAAGCAGGGGAGGAGCACAGAGAGATAGGGAGACACAGAATCCAAAACAGGCTCCAGGCTCTGAGCTGTCAGCACAGAGCCTGACACAGGGCTCGAACTCACAAACCATGAGATCATGACCTGAGCCAAAGCCAGATGCTCAACCGACTGAGCCACCCAGGCGCCCCTAGGCTTTACTTTAAAAAATTTGAATTTTTATGCCTGGTTCAGGGTAGCAGGGCAGATAACTCTGCTATGCTGGTGAGAATTTAGCTCTGAGCTCTGGGGGCTAATATTTAAACATCAAAGAAGACAAGGAGCCCTCATAGCAATCAGGCAGACTTCATTTTCAGTTATTTTAACTGAAAGAGAAGAGAGGAGTCTTCTGCAAAATTATGGGGCCCTGGACCCCCATATTATCATGCATTATTGTGCATGGACGGGGTGTTGATTGCGCAGTGCTATGGGAAAGCTATTTATCAACTGAGCAACATAAAAATTAAGTGCCACCTACATCCCTGTGTTGAGGGTTGGAGATTGGAATTAAAATGTCACCCTTTCTTTTATCTTCAGCTGTGGTTTGGAGGCACTTCCCTGGAGGGTTGATTTGCTCCTTCTTTCTACTGCGTTGGAATAATTCCATTAAAAGTCTTTTGCTTACTCAAGTAAAACACCCTACCAAGTGAGTGGCATTTGGCAAACTCACTCCCTTTTCTTGATTATTCTGGTCTATTGATCTGTGTCTCTGGAGAAATTCTGGAAACTTCCAAGAAGTCTTTTGCAGTTTAAAATATTATCTCCCTGGCGATTAACTCAAATCAGAGGCTAATAAGATGAATTCCTTCCTTGCATTGGCGATCCCAGGTCTTCCTTCACTCCCATCAATCCTCCAGCTCTCAGAGACCTTAGAAATGAAGAAGTATATTTGTCACCAGTGGGTAGCAAGGCAGTGGAACAATTCAGATTGGCTAGACAGAAATAAATGCCTTTGCAGGAAAAGTAGAGGGCGCACAGTGGGTTGTAGGAAATTGGAAAGAGGGAATTTTGCATGGATATGGTGGAAAGATAAACCTCATTCTGACTCTAACCTCTGTTTTTTTTTTTCCTTCCCCTCCCCCATGGGTTTCTGTTAAGTTTCTCAGGATCCACATAAGAGTGAAAATATATTCATCCTATCACTGGTAAAATTCTGTGGGGTCTGGATCCAAATCATTTGCCACTGGGAGCAAGGGGAAAAAAATGAAAATGTCTTCCTTTGTACATTATTTAGGAAACATCATAATTGGCTTTTGAACTCCTGGAACACACAAAGAAAGAAGGCAGTAAGCTTTTTCAGAGAGTCTACTTTCTCCCGAAGAGCAGAGAGCAAAAAAATGAATGATGGGCTACTTCTAATTTATAATGATGGTTTCATCTCTTCCAGATATTACTTTAGTTCTTGGATGATCGCTTCTCCCCACCTGAATCCCGATTGCTTTTTAAAGATGAAAAAGATCACAGAGGCTATAGAGTCAATTTCTAGTCATTACAAGTTTGCAACGTACACATGGCTTCCGATACTAGTTTAAATTTCTTTGAATAATGAAAATTTTGGTTTTTATTTTTTTCTTTGATTCATAGCTTGATTGACAAACAAATGCTTGTAAATAAAGCTGGCTAGTTCATATCTCTTTTTAAATTTTGTTTGTGCCGAAGCCCAGATTTCAGGTCTCCTCAACTAAGTTCTTTTGAACATAACTAGTGGCTTACTTTATTAGAAGAAACTAAATAGGCAACATGAGAAAGACTGCTAATACGTATATGTCTTACATAATAAGAACATAGGGTGGTTAGCAAGAAACATATAAAGTGTCTTATAATATTGAGGCGGGTTATCCTTTTGTGCTTGCTGTTGGATCTGGCACTTTTTGTTTTTTAATGTAGGCTGTAGTTTTAGGTATTCTGAAGCTCTGACCACTTTCATTCATACTTACATAAAAAAAAAAAAATTGGAATGCTCCCCAAAAGAAATGGTAATGTTTTATGCTACTTTTTTTAAGAAAGAGAATTTGATCTTTAGCAAAGAGCAAGGATAAAATCCATGTATTAATCATTCCCACTGCCTTTGTCCCAAATTTAAGATTATTGCTTCTCTCTCTGCTTCAACATCTTCTTTAACTGATGCTTCTTCTTTTAGACAGGGAAAAATAAGGATAAAGGGTAGAATATATGGGGACAAATGATAGGGCAAGATGTATTCATTCTCTAGGAGCAGGAACCATATCTTCTTTAGCATGGATTCCAGTCTCAGCCTGTCTCACTTTGCCAAATATTTAGAACAGCAGCTTGAATCAGAATCATTTGATTTTGTTGATGGGATAAATGAGTAAGAAGACAGGATTTGTGGGCAAGTCTAGACCAATAGTTTCTGGAGTGTGGTTCTGTGTAACCCTAGTCTAGATATATACCTCATGAAAGTATTCTGTACAAAAAATTCTGGGTAGGAGAAAACAGATGGAAAAACATTACGTATTATATTTGATTTAGGGGAGTCAAAATATACATTAGTATATTAAGGACTGTGAAAAAGTCCCATAGGAAAGAAATCTGTGGGACAGGAATAAACCCAAGGTGTTTCCAATCTATTTGACCGTGGAACTATTTTTCCTCTTTTTCGAAACTTCCCTCCTCTTAAAGTCTCACAGAACCATGCTCTGATTAATGTCCTGGATTAAGGTAGATTGGATTAAGATTGGAAAATCTTGTCTTCTTTGGGAACTGGATTCAAGATGTGTTTATTTTGAACATGCACAGTGCCTTCAGCTATCACAGGAAACCCCATTAGTAAGAAAAGGTAGCCAATGAAGTCAAAACCTTCATTTCCTATGAGGTCAGAAAAAAATCAGTGGAAACAAAAATGTCAATGAAATATTGCTTTGAGAGGAACCAGATACATCTTGAAATATAAATGTCTATTATGGGAAGCAGTGGTTGGGTCTGCCTAAAATGTTTGCTGTTGAAGAGTCACGGGCTTAATCTTCCAGAGAGAAACCGTGTGCTCTCCTGGAATGCATAACAATTTGGCATGGGCAAGCAGTGTGGACTGATGATTTTATGTGTCTTTGATTTTTTTCGTGTTTTTCTAGAGTCAGAGTGGACTGAAAAAATCAGGCCCCATAAATATTTTTTCTTATATTTGTAAGGCTCGTGAAGAGATTTACCATGAAGAGGCCAGTGTACTGTTTCCTGGGCAAGCTTCGTTGTGTCTTGCTCTGTTCTGAGCATCATTAGAGCCCTCGTTTGAGACAAATGGGCTCCATCATTTCTTCACCATTCAGGCCCGTAGGAGGAAGATGGCACGTGAGTGAAGCTTCGACATGGCAGTCACCTTCCCTTTATTTCTGCTCTCCCTTCTTTTTGGGTAATGAATCGGGGTGTCGTTAGCTGCCTGCCTTGTGTTCATCACTGTCAGTACTGGCAGGGTAACAGATAATGGCAGAGATTCAAGGCCACCCAGGGAATGAAGCCTGACAGGACCTCATTTATCACTCCCCTTTTAGGGGGTCTCTGTGGTAGAGCTAGCATCAAAGCTGTAATCGAAGCTCACCAGGTCGCACAGGGGCCAGGCAGGATTGCTCCGCCAAAAAGCAACTGGAGCTGTCAAATCTGTTTTGTAAATGAAGTGCTTTTCTAGAGACAGTGTTGTTTATAATTGTCATTCTGTACGTAGTCCCTCAATATCCAAGAGCTGTTCTCCATGTGCTCCCTCTCATTTCTTTCCGACAAATGAAACTTACATTCTGTAGAGAAAAGGTAAGCCAGAAAATGGATTTCTTTGACCTTGGCTATACCACAGCATACTCTAGTTCCGAGGTTTATCTTTTTGCCCTCAAGGATTTGAGTGTCACCTATTTGAGCAGCTCAATTATTGAGAGCAGGTGGGAACGGCCTGACTTGAGAACTGCCTCTTCCCTGGGCAAGTCTATTTCAAGGCTAACCTTCATCCATATATGTCAACAACTTCCAGGTTTATATAAGCAGCCAGCTCAGTCCTGTATTCTCCATTCCAGAACCATATGTCCAAGTCTCTACTTGGAGATTCCACAGGCCCCTCAGATCCATATCCCAGACAGGATAGATCATGTCGACTCCAAACCTGCTTCCCATCTGTATTTTCATCCTGAAGAAATGCACCATCTTCCAACAGGAGAAGAAAAGCATCCGAGATGCTTTGCTCATTTTTACCCTTCTCTAAAATCTAATCAAAACGAAATTTGTTGGAACCAATTCCTAAGTATCTCCTCCATCTCCTTGTCCCACCTAGATCTTTTCAATAGCTTTCTTATTGCTCTTCCTGCACTTACAATCCCTCAATATTGAATGACCTGCCTGCCCTAGAAGATGCTAGTCCTTTAATGTTCCTGTGCCTTTTTGCATGCTGTTTCCTCTTCCAGGAATGTTCTCCCAATACATGCTCCCTCAGCAGATTCTATTCACTATTTAATTCTCAGTGCAGGGACTTTGTTATCTGTAAAAATGTCTCCAACTCTCTTCCAGTCATTTACTACTTGTTTTAAGGTTGTTGTTGTTGTTTTTCTTTCATGCCTCCTTTCCACCCCGATGCAAATGTTATTTACTGAGAGCTCCCAACTGTCAGGTACTGTATTAGTTTCTTTACATAGTTGTATTTAATTCCCAAGTTAGCCTGTATGATAGATACTGTGAGACCATTTGTACAGATGATGAAACCAAGGTTCAGACTGATTAAATAGTTTCCCCAAATTCATACATGTAGTAAACGGTGGTAATGGGCTTCACCTCCAAGCTGCTGCTCTTCCCATTGTTTTAAACTATATCTGCTCATGCGTGGAGAATAAGCACTGTGTGTTTTTGTTTTCATTTTCCGACTGCTGAACACAGTGTTTGGTAGGGTAGACATTCAACAGGTAGTTACAGAATGAATGAAACTCATAAAAGACTCCGTCTATTTATACCCACAAGGTACATTGTCTCTGTTTTTCACAACAACCCTGAATTACTGGCATTGATTTGCCCAATTTTTGCAGCGGTGGAAACTGAAGCTCACGCAGTTAAATGACTTTGCTAAGGTCATATATGAGGCCGAGTCAACGCTTTCTTTCTCTGTAGCCCATATTCTCAACACGGCACGCTAGCTGTCAAAGAGTGACTTCTCCGATGGCAATGAATGAATCGGCATCAAGAAAGGGATATAGAGACATTAAGAGCGTATGATTCAGGTTCAAATGCATTCCTGTGCCCTTCAAGGCTTTCTGTAGTTTCATTATATTCTTTCCAGCCAGCTTTCTCCAACACAACTCTGAGACATCCATTTCCCTTCTGTTTGGTTAGACTAGCGTCTTCACGTGCCCTCTGACACATCATGCCTGTTTCTGATCTCCGATTTTACTCACACTCCTTCCACTGCCTGAAGTGCCCTTCTCTCCTGCTGCACCCAGCCAAATCCATACATCTCTCAAGGACAAGCTCAAGTTCCATCTCTTCTGTGAACTATTCCCCATAGCTCCATCCTGCCTGCCCTAACCAAACATAATGTTGTCCGCACCTTATATTTCGGCCTTGGTTACATAATTCAGTTGTGTTGCCGTATACTGTCTTGTATCCTGTAATTACTTCAGCACCCAAGGTTTATTCCCAGGAATATTGCAAACTGCTCGACAGGAAGGACTGTGCTATATATTTCTTTTATATTCCCCACAGTGCATAGCACAATTCTAGGTGGGCCCTCAATAAATATTCATTGAGTTAAATCGAATATGGCACAGACTACATTTAAACCTTCACAAATTTTCTTTTCATAAATTATGCAAGCCTAGACAAGAGGATTATTGCAGGGAACCAATGAATATACTCAGTCTGCGCAAGTACACGTGAGATCGCAGGACCGCGATGCAGGCTCTTGGACAAAAAGGAGCGGGTAAAATGGGATTTGGTGCCACGGGTGGGAAGAGGAAGACTGTGCCGGATCAGAGAGGAGGGATGATAGTAGCTGCAGCAAGAGAAGTGAATGAGAGCTCACAGCCCAGAAATGTGCCTCCCTACCAGAGAGACTGCCAAGGACTTCCGTTTTCTGAAGTTCTTAACAAGTTAAATAATTTGACAATGTGTTCTTTGGTAGTCAGGAGATTTGCTAACCAAATATCTTGCTGGGTCAGCAAAATAACACTACCCTCAATCATTTCTGCACAGGTGGAATGCAGCGTTTTCAGAGTTTTATTAACAAAAAAATACTTCTATTTCTTTGTGCTGCTCCTGCTCCCAATGTTCTCTCCCTTTCTGTCTCTCTTCTCTCTTACTCACACACACACACACACACATTCACACACACTCCCTCACACTTACACACTCACACAGACATGCATTGTCTCTTTCACTTGGATAGTCCTCCCTGAATATTTGGGATGATAATAGCCTCTCCTAAGTGACTAGATTCTTGAAAGATTTTGCGATTTTTTTTTTAAACTTTCATCTTGGATATACATGTTTGAAGATATGGAGGCAGCTGGTGTGTGGAATTTGACTCATTAAAATGACATGACTCTAAAATAATCATTCAGACAAAAACTGACATTATATCAAACCATTCACAACCTTGATGTATCCCTGGGGATTTTTCAGCGTCCTTATTTTTTAAATATCTGGCTTTTTTCCCCATCTCCTGACCTCGTTCCTGTACTTGAAGCTTCTGGATTATTGCCAGGAACACTTTCTGAAACAGTACTGAGAAGATAGAAACCTAACATTCCAGAAGCACAGATTGGGATTAAATGGCAACTCAAGGGACTATTTTGTCCATTTCCTTGCTTTCTAAGGGGAGAGAAATCATAAAACATTTCCATTCACTTGATTGCAATTGAAAATCCTTAAATATCTCCAGGGAAAAACATGCTACCACCTTACCAGGAAATAGTTTCTGATGTTCCATAAATGCTTTCAAATATTAAGAAATTCTTCTCTATAAGGCAATGTTTTTATATCTTCATCGCTCTTTTTCTTCTTTCTTCTCTTTTTGATTCTTGGTGCTTAATCATGAAGCAATGATTAGTTCCCATTTGCAAGCTTTCTGATTCCACTAAGGAAATAGTTTTTGGGAGGTAACAGACAAAAACTGGCTGTTTTTGGCTGGCTGGCCCATCCCAGATCCACATATCTCCACCTCCCAGCTGAGTGTGACCGTGTGACAAGGTTCTGGCCAATGAGTTTAAACAGAGGATGCTGTTTACAGACTTCTAGAAGGTAAGGCATTTGTGTTATTTAAGCTGCTAAGTTTGCGACAACTCGTTACAGTAGTAACAGGAAACGAACACACTAGGTTTGCTTGTTTTCCTACTTAACCTCTCTATTCTACACAGCTCCTCAGTGTCTCCCTCTTCTCCCCCCTTCACCTTGTGCTATGAGGACTATTAGTCTTTCTTATGAATCCATTAGAACTTTAGACAATAAACTAGAAATAGGCACTTAAATTCTTCTTTCTTTGGGTAATTGCTCTCAGGTTCCTATTAAATGTAGCCATTTTCACCATGAAGATGGCACTATTGAGCCCATTTAAGTTACATCTCTCATCACTTTGAACTTGGATTACTGTAGCAACCTTCTCAGTGTTCTCCATTCTATATTTTATCCCCCTAACTAGATACAACAGGTTTTTCTTTGTTTTTTGTTTTAAATGTTTATTCATTTTTGAGAGAGAGAGAGCGTGAGCAAGTGTGAGTGGGGGAGGGGCAGAGAGAGGGGGGACAGAAGATCTGAAGTGGACTCTGTGCTGACAGCAGCAGGGCCTATGTGGGGCTCGAACTCACGAACTGCGAGATCATGACCTGAGCCTAAGTTGGATGTTCAACTGACTGAGCCATCCAGGCGCCACATACAACAGATTTTTCTAATGTGCCACTTTCGTCATGCAATCCTTGATCAAGAATCTACACTGCTCCATTTCCTAATTAACAGAGACTCAGTCTTCTTTTGAGCCTTCATAATGTGATCCTACTTTGTATTTCCAACCAGAACTTAAACTTTCTGTTTGATTGGGTTACTCTTCTCTCCCATCTCCTATGTCATAACAAATCCTTGTCCAGCCTGTTTCTTTTTTCTTTCCTTTTCTCTTTTCTTTTCTTTTCCCTCCCTTCTTCCCTTCCCTACCCTTCTTTTCCCTTCACTTCTCTCTCTCTCTCACCCCTACTTTCTTCCTCTTTCTTTCTTTCTTTCTTTCTTTCTTTCTTTCTTTCTTTCTTCCTTCCTTCTTCCTTACCTTCCCTTTCCTTCCTTTTTTCTTTTGTTCTCGCTCTTACTCTCTCCCTTTTTTTCTCCACGTCCCCACCCTTTTCTGGCTTTCCCTCACCTGATCACTGAACCATAGTTGGCACTACCTATGTGTTCTCTTTGTGAATTGAACATTATCATCTCCCCGTTGCCCTTTTTGCCTGTGATTTAGGACATAGCACGAGGTTATAATGCAGATGGGTTTATACTTAGTCAATCCCATTCTCTACAACATTCTATATTCCTCCCTCATTACCATGTAACCAATGCCAAAGAGTCTCTAAAGAGGTAACCGTGGATAGGGAGAGTGGATTTAGAAGCTGTTAATGGGACTAGATCTGAAACCTGGATGCAGTCAGGATTTTGTTCTACCTATCTGAGCAAATTGTCTCTGGAAGTGCTTGGCAAATACTGGAATTTTATTTGGCTACTTGATTGAATAGTCTTTTTAGAATACTCCCATTGTCTTCTCCATCACATCTAACTTTAAGTATGTAAACATCATCATCATTATCTAAAGTTTCCAGTATTTTCTTAAAAATGTAACCCACATACTGGGTCTGAAGCTTCCAGCCTGCTGAGAGTCATCTGTTTTGATATTTAAATAAAATTTGGCTTATGTGCCCATCCCAGTGAGAAACTCAATGGTTCTTCCATTATCTCTGGGATTTTAGGGAAGTGACATTTTTCGTAATTGCTTCTGGCTGTGAGTTCTTGCTTTGAGTTCCTATTTGATTTCCAGTCTGCATTTTTGCCCTCTTGGATGCTTTTTCCCCCCTGAACAATGTTATTCTGCTGTATACTTAAAATTTTTTTTTTTTTGCATGTGTTTATTTATTTATTTTTTGAGAGAGAGAGAAGGAAGGAGAGAGAGAGAGAGAGAGACAGAGACAGAGACAGAGAGAGAGAGTCAGAGACAGAGAGAGAGAGAGAGAGAGAGAGAGAGAGAGAGAGAGGGAGAAATCCCAAGGAGGTTCCACACGGCCAGTGCAGAGCATGATGTGGGGCTTGAGCTCACGATCATGACTTGAGCCAAACCAAGAGTCAGATGCACAACTGACTGAGCCACCCAGGCGCCCCTATCCTGCTGCATATTACTCTTAGTCAATGTGTTTTCTCCCCAAAGTCCCACCAAATTAAGATGCTGTGTATTTCAGACTTTACTGAAAATTTGGGAGTTGATGGTCGTTGACCCGGAAGGTAAGAGAGAGGGTCTGTGTTCATTGCTTTTATTAAAAGCATATTAGACGTTCCTCTTCTACCATTCAGATATATCTGTCTTAAAAAAAATTACTGGTCATTTCTTTTACCATGCCAGGAACATCATTCTCTTCTTTAATTTCTTCTCTTTCCACTTCGATTATGATTCCTGTCCATTTCTGGGGGAAAACCATTTAGATATTCTTTTGTCTTGTGTAAGAGGATTCAGGCCAAGCCTGTGAGCTTCAAGTTTATCACCAAACATGTCTATTTAGGCGTGTTCCTAAACAAAGATGGTTTCTTCCTTGAGAAAAGTTCTGCTAGCAATGCATTAGCTTTTTTATCTTCTGTGAATGGAGAACATAAATCAGAATTAATTGTGAAAACTGTAAAATGTTACTACTCCATTCTTTGGGTATTTGGATTGTGGATTCTTTCTTTCTTCTTTCTTTTTTTAAGAACTTTTTATTTTTAAAGCTTTCTATAATGAATATGTTTCTTTGCAACTAGAGAAAAGTAAATACGCCACTTTGATCAAAACAAATACAAATGAAAGGAGAATTATTAAAATTCATCAATATATACATATTTATTTATATTTTGAAATATTTATGTATCCTTTAGTTTTAGCATCTAAACTTCTAAAAGAGGGTAGCTTTTAAGCAAGTTTCTTACAAGAACCTAATGCACTGTGGTTCTCTGATAAATGTGAAATGATATCTACTTGATTCACTCCCTCAGCTGACATATTGGCACTGCTTCAAGACATTAAACCATTTTATGGGGAAACTTGATGGGTACAAGTTATTGCCCCATTATCAGTGTAAGTCACAGAATAAAATACCTTTCAGTTGGGCCCATGGGAATGAGGCCTGTAGAGCAAGAATAACTTTGAAGAGAAGGAGCCAAAGTGACCAAAATGGACACCAAAGTATCAAAGGCACACAAATATTAGAAAAAGAGATGAGGAGACACAGCAAGATAATGACTATGGAACACGGGCCTTTTAGGCCAAAAATTTTGTTTCCTATTTCATCCCTGCTGCTATCACTCTGTTAAATCAACAGTTTAGTTGGGCCAGCTGTTCTAGTGATAAAGCTTTAAATAAGGATATTGAAATCACCGAGACAAATGATGGAGTCATCCTTTACCATAATATATTTTCATAATGCCTAACAGTCCCCCATTTAATCAAGAGATTGGCAGGACAGGGAACAAGTTGATAATTTGCAGTTGGGATGTAATAAAAATGTTATAATTCATGGACGAGACACCCAGACTGCATTATGTATTATGAGTTTAACTTGACTTATAACTCTTTCTGGAATTTAAACTGTCATATCCAACCATATGCGTTGACTTTTATAGTGATTTAATGAGTTGTTTGGTGAAAATAAATGTTGACAAAGTTACAAAATTTTCTTTCTTTCTTCTTCTTTTTTTTCTAATGCTTGTTTTCTCTTTGGATACCAGAGTTGGCTGCTTTACAATAATCCAAGAGTTTCTCTATCCTCATAATCTATGGACAGGATCTTGACCTTGGATGGGTTTTACGTGCTTGATCTTGGTGGATGGATCATGGCAAAGAGAGCTTAACAGAACATGGTGATTAACCTCTGGTGGCAGCAAAATAATAGTGTACATTTGGAAATAATAATTCTTTATGTCTGGAGTGTAGGCTGATTCCCCAGGAAAGTGTCTCATCTTCAGGATGTGGTTTGACTTCAGCTTAGTTTTGCTGAGAGGCCATGTTGCAGCAATTCAAATTGCTGGTCCTGATGCTGAATTTGCAGGGTGAATGATTATCTTGTAAAAAATAAGCTTAATTCCAATGGACTCTCAAGGGAGAATCTCAGCTACTGGATTGATGCCGTGGATACTGAAAGAAATGAAATAATGCCAAATTGTAGTAGTAGTGTAGCAAAGAATCTTATCAAATGAGCTGCAATTTGAGCAGGCACACATTATACACTCATTAAGAAAAGTGAGGAACAAGTAATTGGCTTATTATGTACTCTTTAATTGGTTCAACTAACTTTTAGTTACGGCATAAGGGAATAGATGGGGAATCCTGTTTGGGATTTGGCCAGACCAGAGAGACCTCATGAAATTTCCTTACATGATAAAAATGATTACATGTACCACCATTTAGCAAACATAATAAGGAAATAACCCATAATCTATTAAGAGCTGCCGAACCATCCTGACTGTGTGGTCAATGAGCCGGCATGAATGTAAAACTCCCTGGGAATAAAGTGATCTGATGTGTGAGAGGGAATGACCTCCTTTAGGGCACCTAGTACCCTGAAGAGTGATTTACTCTCTTGTCCTACAAAAAGCCATTTACCTCGGGGGGGGGGGGGGGTGACATTTTTCTTACCCATGAATTTCACCCTAGCTGCTACTGTTATCTGCATATATACAAGTAAGTGGAAATTTGAGGTAATTACCTAGATCATATGGACCCCTAAAACACTTTTTCTTCAATTGTTTAGACATTTCAGTCAAATGGGTTCTGACCTGAGTGATGATTACCTTAATTTTGTGTTTCACTTTGAACATGGGGACTAGACTATGTCCGAGGAGGGAAATATATCAAAGTTATAGAAGGAAACATTTTCCAAAGTGTTTGAGATAATCCATAGTACAAAAGAAAATTTGCTTGTGAAATGCAGCCCAATGACAACTGATGCATTTTTATCTTTCAACAGTTATTATTTAAGGCCAGGTTTTAATATTAGATCAATAAACAAAAAATAAATAATGGCTATACATAAATAAAAAATGGCTTATTATCTGAATACAAAAAAATGGAGTCTAATATTTTTAGCAGCAAAACCTGACCACCTTGTACCATGTCCACTGCCAATACCTTGCTTAAGGAACCACTGTCTCACACCTGTATCATTGCAAGTCTCTAAACCAGTCTCCCGCTTCCACCCTCCATCTGGCTGTGGTGCTTCTGCTTTTCACACAGCAGCCAGAGTTTTTCTATAAAATGCAAGTCAGTTTTGTCATTTCCTTACATGGAAAAATTCTTCATGTCTTCCCATTTTACTCAGAGTAAAGACCATGGTCTTCTTTGGTCTATTGCCAAAGGCTTTGTGAGATTGGTTTCTAGCAAATTCTTTGCCCTCTTTTTGAGTTCTTGCCACTGTTCTAACCACACTGGTTTCCTGGTCATTTGCTGACCACATGAAGTACCCTCTTCCCTTGTGATCTTTGTCCTTGCTATTTCTTCCACCTGGAAGGCTCTTGCCTTTCTCCATGACTCATTTGCTCCAGAATCTCTGCACAAATGGCCTCTCTTATCAGAGAAGACTTTTGTGACCACTTGCCATAAAATAAATGATATTCTTAATACTCGTTCCTTTCCCTTATTCTTCTTCATAGAATTATCATCACCTAATATTTCCTGTATTTATCCCTTGATTTGTGTATTGCCAGGCTCCCTTTGCCCCTAAACATATATACAAGGGCAGAGATGTTATATTGTTGTTTGCTTTTCATGGCATGTTGAATTTCCCAAGATGGCCACAAAAGCTCTTGTCTTTTTAGAACGTGATGTTGACATTCTCTCATTGAGAGATGTGTGTGTGTGTGTCTATGCTTCTTCTTCTCTAATCTTGGCAGGACTGTGACTACTGGCTGAGGTGATGCTATGTGATTTCCAAGGTTAACTCATAAAAGGCAATATGGCTTCCTCCTGGTCCTTTGGGATCCTTAGCCTTGGAACTCTGCTGCCATGCTGTGAGGAAACCCAGACTACAGAAATGGATTATGTTTAATTGATACAGTGACACCCCTAGCTAAGGTCCAGCATTAATTATCAGACATATCATTCAGAAGGCTTTGAGAAGGCTTTCATATCATTGAGAGGACTCCAGGTCCCAGTCACCATCTGACTGAAATTGTATCAGAGACCCCAAGAGACAACTACCTAGGTTATCCTAGTCAACCTCCAGAACTATGTTGTGTAATAATAAAATTATTGCTATTTTATAAGCCGCTATATTTTGGGATATCTCATTTAGCAGTGATAGACATCCAGAACACTCTTATATCCCCATAGCCTAGAATAGAGCCTGAAACATACTTCCCCAATAACTATTTTCTGATGAGCCAATGGTGCGGAACTCGAACTGAAAGTATACTGGTTTCTTGTTGGAGACTTCTTTCAGTCCTCTCTAACTGAATGGTAACTCTTGATTAATTGATGTACATATTGTTCATCCTCTGTGTATTTGGAAATTTCAAGTTAGCAATTTTTCTTTGAATTTTTAAATAAATAAAAGAATAGACAACTTAGAAGAGTTGAATAAAGGAAGGTAAACTTAAGAGGAGGCTTAAACAAATTGTCTTTTTCTCGCCTTTTTTTTTTTTTTTGGAGATTCCATTATATACATATACATCTTCAACAGAGAGAATGATAGTAAGTCTAGAAAAAGGCTTTCATGATCAAAAAGCTAAGGTCTTTGTATAACTGTTGATTGCTATTATCCTTGCTGTATTACTTCCTAGTTTAATTGCTAATCATGACTCACACAGGGACTAGAAAAGCTCTAGCCTATTTTACATTTTATATTATTAGTACAGTAGAATTTCAGACAAAAGCAAAAGGTAACAAGGAAACAATAGCTTTGAATGACACACTGGACCAGATGGACTTAACAGATATATTTAGAACATTTCATCCTAAATCAGCGGAATATACATTCTTCTCCAGTGCACATAGAAAGTTCTCCAGAATAGATCACATACTGGGACACATATCAGCCCTCAACAAGTATAAAAAGATCAAGATCATACCATGCATATTTTCAGAATACAATGCTGTGAAACTCAAAATCAACCACAAGAAAAAATTTGGAAAGATAACAAATATTTGGAGACTAAAGGACATCCTCCTAAAGAATGAATGGGCTCACCAAGAAGTTAAAGAGGAAATTAAAAAGCACATGGAAACCAATGAAAACAATAACACCATAGACCAAAACCTGTGGGACGCAGCAAAGGCAGTCATAAGAGGGAAGTATATAGCAATCCAGGGCTTCCTAAAGAAGGAAGAAAGGTCTCAGGTACACAACCTAACCTTACACCTTAAAGATATGGAAAAAGAACAGCAAATAAGACCCAAAACCAGCAGAAAACAGGACATAATAAAGATTAGAGCAGAAATCAATGCTATCGAAACCAAAAAACAAACAAACAAACAAACAAATGAAAAAACACCAGTAGAAGAATCAATGAAACCAGAATCTGGTTCTTCGAAAGAATTAACAAAATTGATAAACGACTAGCCTGTTTGATCAAAAAGGAAAAGGAAAAGACCCAAATAAATAAAATCAAGAATGAGAGAGGAGAGATCACAACCAACACAGCAGAAATAAAAACAATAATAAGAGAATGTTATGAGCAATTATATGCCAATAAAATGGGCAATCTGGAAGAAATGGAAAAATTCCTAGAAACATATAAACTACCAAAACTGAAATAGGGAGAAATAGAAAATTTGACCAGACCCATAACCAGTAAAAAAAATCGAGCTAGTAATCACAAATCTCCCAAAAAACAAGAGTCCAGGGCCAGATGGATTTCCGGGGGAATTCTATCAAACATTTAAGGAAGAGTTAACACATATTCTCTTGAAGCTGTTCCAAAAAAATAAATGGAAGGAAAACTTCCAGACTCTTTCTATGAAGCCAGCATTACCTTGATTCCAAAACCAGACAAAGATCCCACTAAAAAGGACAACTGTAGACCAATTTCCCTGATGCACATGGATGCAAAAATCCTCAACAAGATATTAGCCAACTGGATCCAACAATACACTAAAAAAATTATTCACCACGACCAAGTGGGATTTATACCTGGATTGAACCAGTGGGACTGGTTCAATATCCACAAAACAATCAATGTGATACATCACATCAATAAAGGAAAGGACAAGAACCACATGATCCTCTCAATAGATGCAGAGACAGCATTTGACAAAATACAGCATCCTTTCTTGATAAAAACCCTCAAGAAAGTAGGGATAGAAGGATCATAACTTGAGATCATAGAAGCCACATATGAACGACCCAATGCTAATATCATCCTCAATGGGGGAAAAACTTTCCCCCTATGGTCAGGAACAAGATGGGGATGTCCACTCTTGTCAAGGTTATTCAACAAAGTATTGGAAGTTAGCCTCAGCAATCAGACAACACAAAGAAGTAAAAGGCATCCAAATCAGCCAGGAGGAGGTCAAACTTTCACTCTTTGCAGATGACATGATACTCTATATGGAAAACCCAAAAGATTCCACCAAAAACTGCTAAAACTGATCCATGAAGTCAGAAAAGTTGCAGGATATAAAATCAATGCACAGAATTTGGTTGCATTCCTATACACTAATAGTGAAGCAACAGAAAGAGAAATCAAGGAATCGATTTCATTTACAATTGCACCCAAACCCATAAAATACCTAGGAATATATCTAACCAAAGAGGTGAAAAATCTATACACTGAAAACCATAGAAAGCTTATGAAAGAAATTGAAGAAGACCCACACAAAAAAGGAAAAATATTCCATAGTCCTGTATAGGAAGAACAAATGTTGTTAAAATGTCAATACTACCCAAAGCAGTCTACATATTCAATGTAATACCTGTCAAAATCACACCAGCATTCTTCACAGAGCTAGAAAAAAATAATCCTAAAATTTGTATGGAACCAGAAAAGACCCTGAATAGCCAAAGCAATCTTGAAAAAGAAAACCAAAGCAGGAGGCATCACAATCCCAGACTTCAAGCTGTATTACAAAGCTGTAATCAAGACAGTATGGTACTGGCACAAAAACAGACACTCAGATCAATGGAACAGCATGGAGAACCCAGAAATGGACCCACAAATGTATGGCCAACTAATCTTTGACAAAGCAGGAAAGAATATCCAATGGAATAAAGACAGTCTCTTCAGCAAGTGTTGCTGAGAAAACTGGACAGCGACATGCAGAAAAATGAACCTGGACCACTTTCTTACACCATACACAAAAATAAACTGAAAATGGATGAAAGACCTAAGTGTAAGACAGGAAGACATCAAAATCCTTGAGGAGAAAGTAGGAAAAAACCTCTTTGACCTTGGCTGCAGCAACTTCTTACTCAACACGTCTCTGGAGGCAAGGGAAACAAAAGCGAAAATGAACTATTGGGACCTCATCAAAATAAAAAGCTTCTGCACAGCGAAGGAAACAATCAGCAAAACTAAAAGGCAACAGACAGAATGGGAGAATATATTTGCAAACAACATATCAGGTAAAGGCTTAGTATCCAAAATCTATAAAGAACTTATCAAACTCAACACCCAAAAAACAAACAATCCAGTGAAGAAATGGGCAAAAGACATGAATAGATACTTCTCCAAAGAAGACATCCAGATGGCCAACCGACACATGAAAAATGGTCAACATCATTCATCATGAGGGAAATACAAATGAAAACCACAGTGAGATACCACCTCACACCTGTCGGAATGGCTAACATTAACAACTCAGGCAACAACAGATGTTGTCGAGGATGCGGAGAAAGAGGCTCTCTTTTGCACTGCTGGTGGGAGTGCAAACTGCTGCAGCCACTCTGGAAAACAGTATGGAGCTTCCTCAAAAAATTAAAAATAGAACTACCCTATGACCCAGCAATTGCACTACTGGTATGTATTTATCCAAGGGATACAGGTGTGCTGTTTTGAAGGGACACATGCACCCCAATGTTTATAGCAGCACTATCAACAATAGCCCAAGTGTGGAAAGAGCCCAAATGTCCATCGATGGATGAATGGATAAAGAAGATGTGGTATATATATATGATGGAGTATTACTCGGCAATCAAAAAGAATGAAATCTTGTCATTTGCAACTACGTGGATGGAACTAGAGGGTATTATGCTAAGCAAAATTAGTCAGTCAGAGAAAGACAAATATCATATGGCTTCACTCATATCAGGACGTTAAGGTACAAAACAAATGAACATAAGGGAAGGGAAGGAAAATAATATAAAAACAGGGAGGGGGACAAAACATAAGAGATTCTTTTTTTTAAAAAAATACATTTATTTTTTTAGTGTTATTTATTTATTTATTTATTGAGAGAGAGAGACAGAGTGTGAGCAGGGGAGGGACAGAGAGAGAGGGAGAGATAGAATCTGAAGCAGCTCCAGGCTCCAAGCTGTCAGCACAGAGCCCGACGTGGGGCTCAAACTCATGAACCGCAAGATCATGACCTGAACTGAAGTCGGAAGCTTAACCAACTGAGCCACCCAGGCGCCCCAAGCATAAGAGACTCTTAAGTATGGAGAACAGAGTATTACTGGAGGCGTTGTGGGAGGGGGGTGGGCTCAATGGGTAAGGGGCATTAAGGAATTGACTCCTGAAATCATTGTTGCACTATATGCTAACTAAGTTGGATGTAAAGTAAAGAAATAAATTAAAAAAAAAAAGAAAACACTTAAAAAAAAAAAAAAAGGAAAAGGTAAACCAAAGCAAAAAGCAAAAAAAAAAAAAAAAGAAAGAAAGAAAAAAAGGAAGCTGGCTTTCAAAATCACCATAATTTGCACAAAGTCAAATAGTTTTATGATGGGCTCTTTTCAAAAATAAAGACCTATTACACCTGGGCTGTATTGTTTTCCTTTTCACTACCCAGTGTCAAAGCAATGGGGTGTTTTCAGATGCAACCCTTAAAAATGTCACCGATCTCCAAACTTAAAAGTCATCCAACCAGATTCTGTCACTTGACTTCATACACAAAGGAGTCAAGCTTCTGTTTGGGGCAGTTCCAAAGAGGTCTGCAAATGGCATTTCTTTCTTCATTCTTTCATTTAGAATTGTTCATCTTCTGGCAGGACTGTATGACAGACAGCTTCTCTGTCACCCATCTGGTTGTTCAAGCATGTGACTTGGGCTTGGTGGAGGTGAGGTAAAGGGACAGGGCTAGCCGCAGTTCTTTTTCTTTGAAAACATGCAGGAGAAACAAAGGAAATGGCTGTCTCATTACCATCTCATCCTGAAATGTATAAATGACCCATGTCTGGTTGGCTCAGAGAGGAAACCCAAAGACTGAGGGTCGCTACTTCAGGATGGGGATACCGTCACATAACTAACGGTTTCCAAATCTGCTGCTTTCCCAACCTCAGCTCTGGGGAGAGTGGAGCTCTTCTGGCAGGGCTCCAGATGTGTTCCGTGGCCCTTCGTCTCTCTAATCTTGATGATCTTCTGTCTTACTCCTAGAGGCTGACAGCAAGTTTGCAAAACAGCATGAATGAATAAAGTCACATTAGAAATGTAGTGTGGGCTTAGGGTAGAACACAAGGAGTCAGAATCTAAGTGCTCGTGCTCAGAGACTGTAAGGCTGTGGCACAAATCTAGGGATGTGGGTCACTCAGCCCCCACTAGCCATCCCAGCTGGCTCTCATGGAGTAGAGACAAACCTTTCCTACCAAGCTCTGCATTGTTTTTGTTGCTGGTCCCCATTTTTTTTAACTACTAAGTTTTGGGGTGGTTTGTAATGTGGCAAGAAATATTGGAATGCCATTCCCAGTCCTGCCTCCCTGAGGAAAGCACATTTGACCATTTTCTTTTTGGTGTTTTCTGGTGGCTGCTGACAAATAGCTAAAGGCATTTTCTATTTTGTGATTTATTAATTGTACATATTGTATCTTGGTTTTATCCTATGGTAAGCAAACGCTACCGAAGTAAAATTTTATTTTAATTGAAGTGTTTTCTTTGTTTTTAAGACAAGGAGAATGATAAGGCTTATGGCAGAAGAGCCCTATACCCCATGCCGTTAATTTCTGCTCCCCCAGAGTCAACTGCTCCCAAATCTGTTAGCTCTTCTTATCTTGGTATTAACCTTTGGATTTCTCTGTAACATACTTGCACTGAAATGTTTTGATCTTTATATTTGACACATTACCTATTGACTTCCTACTACAGAAGCTAAGTTTCAGCTTCCTTAAATGGCACATCTTACCAGTACCCACTCCCTGCTACGCACACTCTCATTTCTTTGTACTCTCAGTAGAATTATTACAATTTTGGTGTAAATCAGTATCTGATGTCTACGTGACTATGACTTGGTAAACAGTTGGGCTACATATGTACTTTAGTTACATTTCCTTTCTTGAATAATCTCTTTTTCCCCTAGAGTTAATAATTATTCCAATTTTTCTTCCGCTCAGCTTTTTGTGTACCTGTAAATAATTCAATCTGAAATGAAACTGTTTGTGATCGTGTATAGTCACATTGAAGTAAATGAATTCACATTTCTCTATCAAAAAAGATGCATAAGACAATAATATCAGTTCCGATTTTTTTTAGGGGACAGGGAGATATCCTTCCTGGAGTCCTATGGCTTCCTGCTCTAACCTGGGCTGGATGCTAAGATTGCTACAGGGTTGTTGTGCTGGGGCTTTCTTATATTTGGAATTTCTTTCACTTCTCTTCTGGGTTGGATTCCCTGCATATTAGTTGTCTATCACTGTGTAGCAAATCATGCCAAAACTTAGCAGCTTAAAACAATAAACATTTATTTTCTTACAGTTTCTGTGGGTCATGAATCCAGGAACAGCTTAGCTAGATGGTTCTAGTTCAGGCTTTCTCATGAGTCTGCAATTATCTGAAGCTTGGCTAGGGTGGGAGAATCTGCTTCTAAACTTACTCTTGTGGCTCTTGGCAGGAAGATTCAATCTCTCACCAGATGGACCTCTATAGGGGCTGCTCATCATGGTAGTTGGCTTCCCCAGGGTGACTGGCTTAAGAAAGAGCCCAGGAGAGCTACCGAGATAGAAGCCTCAGTGTCTCTTATAACCTAATCTCAGAAGTGACAGATTGTTACTTCTGCCCTATTATGTTGGTCACACAGACTAATCTTTGTCCAACATGGGAGGTAACTGTACAAGGATGTGAATCCCAGGAAGAGGGGCTCATTTGGGTCCAATTTGAAGACTGGCTACCACATCTTCTATCCTGGATTCTGTGTTTTTTTCTGTTTGGTTGACTCATTCCTTTTGGTGGATTCCATTTTCAGGCAATATCCTGAAAAAGTTTGGCTGGGAAGTAATCTTTCTCAGACTTTGCATTTGTGAACATGTCTTTAATCTATTCTCATCCCTGAATGATGGTTTGGGTTTAGAATTCTAGGTTGATATTATTGTTCTTCATAATTTTGAAGGCATTGTTCCATTATCATTATTGTAGTTTTCAGCGTTATGATTGTCAAGCTAATGCCATTCTGAATCTCCATTGTTGTGTGTTCCCCCTGTTCTTAGGTTTTAAAGCTTTAATCTTTTGCCTTTATCCTTTGTATTCTGGAGCTTCGTACCTGAGGGTGCATGCGTGTGCATGTGCGTGTGTGTGTGTGTGCGTGTGTGTGTGTTTTTCATATACCAAGCTTCATTGTGGAGCTTGCCTGGGCTTTGCCTCTCACTAAATTGCCAACATAGAGATAGTCGCTTGATTTTGCCAGCTAAGAGAGAGGACCTAAGAGTAGGAATTTTACTGCTTCATAGGCAGACTTTTCTGGATGTGTGATGGGCTCTTTCATATTGGGAACTCAAGCTCTTTAATTCCGTGAAATTTTTATGTATTTGATAATTTTCTCAGTTATCTCTTGTTGGGGGTCATATTTGTTGCATGTTTAACCTGTATTGATTCCCTGGTTTCCTTAGTATTATTTGTTTCTATTTTCTATCAATTTTTCTGTGATCTACTTTCTGAAGTAGATCTTATACTTATACAGCTGGATCTTATAAAACTTTTATTGATTGTTAAATTTCTGCTTTGATATTTTTAACTTTCAAGAAGGTCTTTGTTGTTTGATGAGTGTTTCTTTCTTTTCTTTTCTTTTTTTTTTTTTGCACTTTGATTCCACTATATCATTTGGTCTGTTTTTTTCTTCCCAATGGATGCTTTCTGAAAATGTTTGGCTTAGTAATCCTAGACTGTCTAATAGCACTGAAGAATGATGCATCAAAAGCTGATTGGAATGGTGTGCAGAGGCAGGCCTTGTCAAAATGTGGGGTTTAATTTAGGGTAATTGGTTGGTGCTGTTTCACTGATGGATATCCCAACTATTGGTATTTATAGGTCTTTTTTTCTTGGTTTGATCGATATCCTCAGAGAAAAATTACCCAATCTCTTGCTTAGGATTTGTGTGTTGGGGGATAGAGAACAAACTAGGCTGCCAGGATTTTAAAAACCAAATGGGGCTAAGGCAACTGGGATCTCATTACACCTTATGCATGATTTCACTCAGTCTTCCTGTTTTAGTAGGGTGTTCCCCAGCTCTGGCTGGCATCTCTGAATCTGGAGCTTGTCGGGGCTTCATCTCTCAGTAAATTGCCAGCGTAGAAAGAGATAATCACCTGATTGTGCCCGCTAAGCAAGGGGACCTAGGAGGAGGGATTTAACTGCTTCATAGGCAGACTTTCAACCAATGTTGCTTTGATTCAGACTCACCCACCGTTCCTCCAGCCTTCACAGGTCATCACTGTCTTCCTTGGGGGAACATTTTCTTTGCATTATTGCACGTAGAGGGGCATTTATTAAAACAGCGGTTCTCAGAGTATGGTTTGGGTGTCTGAAAGGTCAAACGAACTAAAAAAATTTTTTTTCATGTTTATTTATTACTGAGAGACAGAGAGAGACACAGAACATGAGCAGGGGAGGGGTAGAGAGAGGGGAGACACAGAATCTGAAGCAGGCTTCAGGCTCTGAGCTGTCAGCACAGAGCGCGATGCGGGGCTCGAACTCACCAACTGTGAGATCATGACCTGAGCCTGAAGTTGGTTGCCTAACCAACTGAGCCACCCAGGCACCCCAAGGTCAAACGAATTTTTATAATAATACTAAAATATTATTTGCCCTTTTCATTCACATTCTACTATAAACATATGGAAAAAATTTCCAGAGGCGGCATGATGTGTGATATCACAACAGATTGAATGTAGAAGCAGATAAGAGTATCTAGCCGTCTTCCGTTATGCCCGACACTACATAGATTTGTAAAAATGTCCAACAAAGCCACTCTTCTCACTGTTTTTTTGTTTTTAAATATGTATCTTTCATAAAATATGTTATTTGTGTTAATATGTGCTGGGTTTATTAATATTTAAATGAATTAAGCAAATATAAAACAAATGCCAGCTTGATGGTAAATATCTCTGTACCTGTATCTATACATATAAAACCAACATGGACAAAAGTTCTTTTGGGTCTTCAATAATTTTTTTTAACATTTTAATTTATTTTTGAGAGACAGAGAGAGAACACGAGAGGGGGAGAGGCAGAGAGAGAGAGACACACACACACAGAATCCGAAGCAGGCTCCAGGCTCTGTGCGGTCAGCACAGACCCTGACGTGGGGCTCAAACTCACCAACTGTGAGATCATGATCTGAACTGAAGTCGGACGCTTACCCAACTGAGCCACCCAGGCGCCCCAAGGTCTTCAATAATTTTTAATAGTGTAAAAGGGTCTTGAGACCCAAAAGTCTGAGATGACAGCATTAGAATGATACTCCTGGGTTCTGCCTTCTCCCTCCTTTACTCCTCCCCAGATGGCAAGAGTGACATAACTGGAGCATATGGGGGAAGTAGGCAGACCCACTCAGTCCTTTCCTCTCCCCTTTCTTTTAGGAGATCCTAAGATCTTAAATTTAAGGTTTGCTCATCTATAGGGAATGTTTTCTCACCAGCTTTCAGCTACAGGTCAGCTTAGGGCCTGCTGGCTTACTCTGTGGTGAGGCTGGAGCTGACCCATCACTGCCTGTGATTATGATTGGGCAGATCTCATTCAGGAGCGTAGCTGGCAAATTCATCTGATTCAGGGAGAATAACCTGTGTTTTCTAGTAAGCACTTGGTCAGTAATAAAGGAGACATTAAAAAAACTTTGAACTGTTGAAATGATTTTAGACTTCTGGGCAGGTTGCCAAAATAGTACAGAGTTCCCGTATACCTTTGCCCAGGTTCCCCTGATGTTAATGCCTTATGTAACCACAGTACAAAGATTGAAAGCGGGAGATTCACAATACGTTGTAATAAAACAATCCACGGGCCTTATTTGGGTTTTGTTAGCTTTCCCTCAAATCTTTCTAGTCCAGGATCCAATCCAGGATTCCACATTCAACATGATGGCTTTTTGTTTGTTTGTTTGTTTGTTTTTAGTTCACTTTTTTTTACTTTACATCCAAGTTAGCATAGAGTGCAATAATGATTTCAGGAGTCGATTCCTTAGTGCCCCATACCCATTTAGCCCACCCCACCTCCCACAACCCCTCCAGTAACCCTCTGTTTGTTCTCCATACTTAAGAGTCTCTTATGTTTTGTCCCCCTCCCTGTTTTTATATTATTTTTGCTTCTCTTCCATTATGTTCATCTGTTTTATACCTTAACGTCCTGATATGAGTGAGGTCATATGATATTTGTCTTTCTCTGATTGACTAATTTCGCTTAGCCTAATACCCTCTAGTTCCATCCACGTAGTTGCAAATGACAAGATTTCATTCTTTTTGATTGCCGAGTAATACTCCATTATATATATATATATACACCATCTTCTTTATCTATTCATCCATTGATGGACATTTGGGCTCTTTCCATACTTTGGCTATTGTTGATAGTGCTGCCATAAACATTGGGGTGCATGTGTCCCTTCGAAACGCACACCTGTATCCCGTGGATAAATACATACCTAGTAGTGCAATTGCTGGGTCGTAGGGTAGTTCTATTTTTAATTTTTTGAGGAAGCTCCATATTGTTTTCCAGAGTGGCTGCACCAGTTTGCATTCCCACCAGCAGTGCAAAAGAGATCCTCTTTCTCCGCATCCTCCCCAATGTCTGCTGTTGCCTGAGTTGTTAATGTTAGCCATTCTGACAGGTGTGAGGTGATATCTCATTGGGTTTTGATTTGTATCTCCCTCAAGATGAGTGGTGTTGAGTGTTTTTTCATGTGTCAGTTGGCCATCTGGATGGCTTCTTTGGAGAAGTGTCTATTCATCAACATGACATTTTGATCCCCTGCTGTCCAGCTCCTGCTTTGAGGTCTTAAATGGTTATCTACTCAATTGAGAAAAAAATGGGGGTGTTATCTATCAGTTAGTTTTGTCTCCCAGCACTTCCAAATCTTGAATCTTTCTGGAATCCTATGGTGTGAAGGGATAATGCTTCCCAGGGCGCCTGGTTGGCTCAGTCGGTTAAGTGTCTGACTTCAGCTCAGGTCATGATCTCATGGTTTGTGAGTTTGAGCCCCATGTCAGGCTCTGTGCTAATGTCTCAGAGCCTGGAGCTTGCTTTGGATTCTGTGTCTCCTCCTCTCTCTGCCCCTCCCATGCTCATGCTCATGTTCTGTCTCTCAATAATAAATAAATGTTAAAAAGAGATAATACTTCCCTATCCTCTTCCCATATCCTCCACTACAGTACTTTCCAGCCTTCTCTAACTCAGTTACCACAAGACCACCTCTTTTCTAGCTTCCAGAACTTTGTTGATATTTCTGTTCTTGTCTACCCTCTTGTTTCCTGTGCTTTGCTTTCTGGGAGACTTGCGCTGTGTCTCCCCAATCCAGAGGCAGATGCCAAGCCCTTGCTCAGGCTCTGAAAACATGAGAGTTAATATATTTTTACCCCTTTAATGTTAATCTTGGTTGGGTTTTAGGAAGGAGCAGAGATAAATAATAGGTTTAATCTCCTTGTTTAATTAGAAATCTGACCTCTGATATATAATCCTCAATTTGTACATTGTTTTTGGTCTTCAATAGAAAACATTATTAAATACTTTTAATGACTATTTTGTGCTTAAGTGAAGGTTTATAGTCACTCTTAAAGCAAATAAAGACTATGGAAAGATTCTGAAAAAACTGAGTAGTTTTTTAACTAACTTTACTGATGTACCTGTTTACGGTAATCAAACACATGTTGGCCTTGATTAGAATGCTTTTTGTAGTTTACCTTGAATTTCATAGCTTGGAATCAAAAGTCTTCCCCGGGGATTTGCTTTATCATTTAGGCTTGGCTGGTGTCATGGTGCCTCCAGCTACACACTGCTCGGAGATCAGTTGCGGGTCTCTTCTAGTCTCCTCCTCTTCCAGTTTCTGAAAAGGAAGAATTGCCAAAGGAAGAAACTATTTTATCTCTGGTTCCCAGCTCCCAGCTTCCTTCTATCATTTTCTCACACTCAGTTGAAAAGGAGGAGTGAGATTATGACTTGTGTAATTCTTTTCTATAAAGTATTCCACATCCTTGGTTACTTTTCCTTGCATTCAAAAGGAATCAGGTTCTTCACAGTTGACAACATTGATACGAAGAGTAAAGCATTTTGTGCCCATCCCTTACTTTAAAAATTTTACCTTGGTATGTTGTCTTTATACTTTTGCTCTGTATTTATGTATCCATAAGTAATGTGTTATATTATTTGTGTGTTTAAAAATTTCATCATAATTTCCTGTTGAGATGGAGGGTGAGGGATGGGAAAGGCAGTGGAGAAGATTGTGTAGGAGACAGTATCCTTGATGGTGATGCTTTCCTCTTACATGATAAAGATCTACAGCACATATGACAAAATATTAATGTTCATTTTGAGTGGTGGGAAGTGTGTTTATTTCATTTGTATTCTTCTGCATTTTTAAAATAATTTTTTTTCAAGTTTTAAAACAACCACTTTTAAAAGCTAGATATGGTGTTATTTTAGTAGGAGTCATAGTGATTATTTGGTCTTCTGTCATCTGAGAATGAGTCATTTTCCATAAGTGAAATGATTCTATCCAACTGAAATGGAACTTTTAGGTGTGTTAACCATAACTATATCTATATCCCAGGCTATATCTACCTTGGTAAGGGAGGCTAAAACAACAGTCACAAAGCAGTATTTCTTTCTTTTTTTAATTAAAAAAATTTTTTAATGTTTTTATTTATTTTTGAGAGAGAGAGAGACAGAGCGCAAGCAGGGGAGGGGGAGAGAGAGAGAAAGAGGGAGACACAGAATTGGAAGTGGGCTCCAGGCTTTCAGCTGTCAGCACAGAGCCTGATGCAGGGCTCAAACTCACAAACCGTGAGATCATGACCTGAGTTGAAGTCAGATGCCTAACATAGTGAACCATGCAGGTGTCCCAACAAAGCAGTATTTCTGCATATCTGTTCTCACTTGGTCTGCAGAAAGTTCAGCTCTCTCAGATTTGGTGAAATTGTCTACAGGTCTCTAAGAAATGTCTGTCATGTAAACCTCAAAAATGTTTCCTCTCCTGGCTTGCTGTAGTGACAACTCCAGGTACTGCAGATGCCACGCTCAGCCGTGTCACCAGTGGCCGATTTCATGTTACTCAATGCCTGGCAATGAGGCCACTGACCTCCATGCCCTTGATATGTAGGGTTTTGAAGCTATTGCCATCTGTGGTGACAATGTGCACAAAGTTGTTGCTGTCACCACCTAGCCACCACTAGCATCGGTGTTGCTGGTATTTCACAGTCTGAAGGTCACATGGAGCCTCCAGAGAAAGAAGTATTTTGGCTCCTATGGACGCAACCTGCCATGGGTGTGGCCTGGAGGAGAATTTGAGTGACAGTCACATGCTCTGCTCTCATTCACTTCTCCTTTCAAAGTGAGGGCCATTGACTTTATCCTTAGGATGGTTTTTTTTCTAGGAAAGACACTGATCATCATTAAACGAGATTTCTGGTGAACCTGCTTCACCAGTCCCTTTGTAATGTCTAGATACACTAAATTTGAGGGGAGCGTACCTCAGATTCAAGATGGGGCCCTGTTATAAGTTCTGAAGCATTTATATGCATAAATTTTAAAGTGCTTATTTTAATTCAGTTAGTTAACATATAGTGTTATATTAGTTCCAGGTGTACAATATAGTAATTCAACACTTCCATACATCACCCAGTGCTCGTCACAAGTGCCCTCCTTAATCCCCATCAGCTATTTCACCCATCCCCCCACTCACCTCCCTTCTGGTAACCACCAGTTTGTTCTCTATAGTTAAGTGTCTGTTTCTTGGTTTGCCTCTCTCTCTTACTCTTTTCCCCAACTTTGCTTGTTTGTTTTCTTTCTTAAAGTCCACATGAGAAATTGCTTAAATTTATTTCTTAAAATCATAGGGTATTTGCCTTTCTCTGACTTACTTCATGTAGCATAATACTCTTAGTTCCACCCACATTGTCACAAATGGCAAAATTTCAGTCGTTTTTGTGACTGAGTAATATTCCATTTTTTATACATACCACTCCCTCTTTATCCATTCATCAGTCAATGGAAACTGGGGTTGTGGGGTATTTATATTTTAAAAAAACATGATATAAAAAGAACTTCTCATAATGTAGATTATTTACCTTTCTCACTTTAGAAATTATTTTTTGTGGGGCGCCTGGGTGGCGCAGTCGGTTAAGCGTCCGACTTCAGCCAGGTCACGATCTCGCGGTCCGGGAGTTCGAGCCCCGCGTCGGGCTCTGGGCTGATGGCTCGGAGCCTGGAGCCTGTTTCCGATTCTGTGTCTCCCTCTCTCTCTGCCCCTCCCCCGTTCATGCTCTGTCTCTCTCTGTCCCAAAAATAAATAAACGTTGGAAAAAAAAAAAATTAAAAAAAAAAAAAAAGAAATTATTTTTTGTAAATGTAACACAAACAGCAGTGAAAAGAGGGGATTCCTCAGTCTCTGGGAATTATCTATAAAATCAAAGCATAATAATGATGTCAGATATATGCAAAAAATGACTTAAATATAGATATTGCACAGATCCAGAAGCAGGAAATACGACAAAACTGGCTGTATTAACACGTCAAAAAGCTATTACGGGTTAAGTTGTATTCATATGTCATAAGGAAAAGCATGTCAGTCAGAAAAGGAAGTAGATGGGCAGTAATGGAAGTTAGTAAAGTCTGAGAGGCAAGATACTAGACCTGACTAAGAGGGGTTCCCCTGGCTGGCAGGCTTCATTTGCCTGGGGACAGGAACAGCTTTTTGAGGTGAGGCCGTCAACAAGTCCCCATAAAGAACAATCAATCACGTTCAAGATCAGAATCTTAAAACCAAATACTGTTGATCTGATTCTATAATCATTAAGTCAACGGGTTACAAGAAGATTACCTTGGAAGTTAAATTTCATAGTTTAAAGACCTAATTTGCATTTGGGTTTATGTATCAGTCTTCTGTAGGCGAGGTTAATGTGAGTGCATCCATAGAGGAAAGATCTCTCAGGTTGTGGAAAAAAAAAAAAACACCAAACCACTATTTGAGCTTGCCAAGTTGAACAAAAGATTCTACAGCACTGTATATTTATTTAAGTGGTAACATGAGAATTCTTGGTAGCAAACTCCCTACTCTGACCATACCCTACCCAGGTACATAGCCCACCAATAAAAGTAATGTTAACTACGTAAGAGCATTTAGAATACAGAAAAAAAAACAGTCTCATGCCACCAGTGTTACAATTTCAATGTTACTGGTAACTACTGGTGTATTTATATATAACTGGTGTGTGTGTGTGTGTGTGTGTGTGTGTGTGTATGATGTATGCATAATTAATTCCTGATTTTTAAAATTTAAATTTCTTTTATATAAATAGTCATTTAACAAATTTTTATTGAATTGCTATTATATGCTAGGTGGTGCTCTAGGCACCTAGAATAACATAATAAAATATAATAAAAATAAAAGCTTTTGCCTTCAAGGACGGTACCTTATAAAATGAGGGATAAGATGTAAAAGAAAGATTAACCCATGGTATGTCAGATGATAATCAATGACATAAAGTGTAAATAGATCCATGGAAGGAGAATGATGAGTGTGCTTGTGGAAGGGGTGGATCAGGGAAGGCTTCTTGGAGGAAGTGACATTAAACAAAGCTCTGACTCAACTCTCCAGAGGATGTGCTATTAAATGAAAAGAGGGAAAGGGAAGATCTAGATTGAATAAGACTTTGGATTTACTGATATATACTACTAAAAGTCAATTTATTTCTTTAAGACTTGAGAGTGGGTTAGATATATTATGGCTATTAAATCTCTGCTAGCTCTGGCATTTTAGAATATTGGACACATTTATTATCTTAGAATATAGGTGTGTGTATTTGTGTGCACATTCATTGGAATAGACAGGAAAGAGTAATGTGTACATGTGAATGCTTCTGTGTGAGAAAGATTTGCCTGGCCCTCCTAAAAGATTCCAGGTCTTTCAAGAATCTCACTCTCTCTCTGTATACTAGATGCTAAAATAAAGCAACCCATGTTAGTGCCTTCAGATTCTAGGTATATTCACACTCCAGAGATTTTCCTATCATTTCTAAGATTTTCATTTTTGCATTCCCCCAATTAGGGTCTAGGTTCATGTCCTTGATAAGGCTTTCACAATCTGCTGGTAAACATCTGAATCATATTTACCATGAGGTGATTTCTGACCTCCCATTTCTAGCTCATCCATCTTTCATCCAATCAACACTACCTGAGCTTGTATTATGTGCCACTTATTGAGGAACTGAGGCCAGATATGGAAGAGAATATCTCTGTCCTGATAGAACCCTGGTAGGGGAAACATTTAAGGGAGATACAATATGGCGGGGCAAGTGCTGTGATGGAGGCAGATGCAGGGTGTGGAGAACAAGGGGCCCAGGAGGGGAAGCAGTCCTTTTAAAAATTTATTTGTTTATTTATTTATTTGAGAGAGAGCAAGTGAACGGGAGAGAGAATCTTAAGTAGGCTCTGTGCTCAGCACAGAGCCCGATGTAGGACTTGATCCCATACCGTGGGATCATGACCTGAGTCAAAATCAAGAGTCAGACGCTCAACCAACTGAGCCACCCAGGCACCCCTCTACAATTCTCATTTTAAAAGGAGACAGATATCAGGGGTATATACCATAATTTAGTTAGCAATTCCCTTATTTGTTGTACATGATGATTGCTTCCAATTTTTCATTGATACAGAATAAGCCAAAGCCAATTTCACTTCTAAGTAAATCCCTCAAAGAACTGAAAGTAGGGACTTGAGGAAATATTTGTACACCAGCATTCAGAATAGCATTACTCACAATAGTTAAAAGGTGGAAACAACCAAAATGCCCATCAATGAACAAATGTATGAACAAAATGTGGTATACATACACAATGGAAAATTATTCAGCATTAAAAAAGAATGAGGTTCTCATGCATGCTATAATATGGATGGACCTTGAAACATCATGGTGAGTGAAATAAACCAGACACAAAAGGACAAATGTGCAGTTCCACTTTTATGAAGTACCTAGAATAGTCAAACTTATAGAGACATAAAGTAGAATAGTTGTTACCAGGGGCTGGGGGTAGTTACTGTTTAATGGGTACAGAGTTTACGTGGACAATGATGACAAAGTCCTGGAGATGGAGAACAGTTGCATAACAATGTGAATATACTTAATGCTACTGATGTGTACACTTTAAAAAGGTTAAAATGGGGGGCACCTGGGTGGCTCAGTCGGTTGAGCGTCTGACTTTGGCTCAGGTCACGATCTTGCGGTCTGTGAGTTCGAGCCCCGCTTCAAAGCCTGCTTCGGATTCTGTGTTTCCCTCTCTCTCTGTCCCTCTCCTGCTTACACTCTGTCTCTCTCTGTCTCAAAAATAAATAAACATTAAAAAAAAGGTCAAGATGGTAAATTTTGTGTATATATATTTTACCACAGTAAAACAAACAAAAAAAACAAAGGAAAGCTGAGATGATGTCCTAATGTATACAGGAAATGCATTTTTCCCATTGTGTAATACAGATTTCCTAGACTTTGGATTATTTTCTTGTTCTTATAGAAAAGCTCTTACTCAAAGTTTATGACATTTAATAAATATCACCAAATTATTTTGTGAAAACAGTTGCGTAAGTTCATATTTCTTCTGGGTACATATAGAAGTATTGATACCCTGACCTCTGACTCTGACTACAGGAAAGAAAATCAATTTAATAATTCATAGCATTTAGTGGAGGACTGAGCACTAAGCTTAGGATCCACATTAAATTATAAGTAAAAAATGGTGCTTTGTTTTAATGTGCACTTCTTTGCTTATTAGTGAGGTTTATCCTCTTTTGATATATATATTTTTTACTAGATACATTTCCTATTGTGTGGATTCTCCTGTTTCTTAGAATATTTTAAAATTCATATCTCACTTTGTTTAAGGCAGCTTAGCAAAATACATACATAACAACAGGATGTTTTAAAAGTGAGGCAAACGAGCAAAAGGAAAATAATGGTAGGAAAATAAAAATGAAGACAAGGTAAATTATTATATATGAAGTTTGCCAAGAGGTCTGGCTAGAGGAAGGCAACACATTTGTCTTTGAGTTTTCTGGAAGCCAGTGGAAAAAAGAGAAACAAGACCCACAGTTTCATAAGCTCAGCCAACATCTTCTTGGGTAATATCACAGTAATTCCTGGGATAGGATCTAAAACAGATTTTTCCTGTGGGTTCCTATGGTAGACTGCAGCAAAAATCACAGGAACAAATATCTTCCATCCCATGTGCTTTTCCAAAACCTCATCACTTCCATACAAGAGGTGGAGTCTAGGGGTACCTGAGGGGGGGCAATCCGTTGAGCGTCTGGCTTTGGCTCAGGTCATGATCTTGATGTTTGTTAGTTCGAGCTCCAAATTGGTTCGCTCTGTCAGCCTGTCAGCACGGAGCCTGCTTCGGATCCTCTGTTCTCCTCTCTCTGCCCCTTTCCCGCTCACATTCTCCCCAAAATAAATAAATATTGAAAAAAAACCCACAAAAGAGGTGAGTCAATTTTCCCCTCCCCTTAAATCTAGGCTGGTCTTGAAACTTGATTAATAGACTATGGTGGAAGTCAGGCTGCATAACTTCTGAGGCAAGGCCATAAAAGGCAATACAGCTTTCTCCTGGCTCTCTTTCTTGGGACACAGGCCTTGGTAGCCTTGAGCTGACATGTAAAAAGTCTGGCCACCTTGAGATGCCATACTGGAGAGACCACATAGTGGAGATGAAGAGAAGTACCCAGCCAGTTGAGGCGGAGTGGAGAGATGAGCTGTCCTTGCAGAGCACTGCCTCAGCTGTAGATTTCTGAGCAAAAATAAGTTTCATTCGTTCCTTTATGGCTCTGTGTTTTAGGGTGCTTTGTTATGTAGCAGTAAATAATTGGAACAGTTTATTAAAGAGAACTGAAAAACTGCAGTCAATAGTCCTTTCTGACATCTGTGTGCACACACATGTGGGGTGAAGGACTATTTCCTCATGGGTCCTCCATACTGGCTGAAGCCAGAAGGCACAGAGCCTATCAGTGAAACAATTATATGGAGTTCTGAAACAAAGCAGTTTGAGTGCCTCTGAGTTTTCCTGCATGTTTTCAGGAACATGTGTCACTCTTCTTAATGGCATGCCTACAATGTGTTCAACTCATAGATAATTTTTAACAGAGACCCATATTCAGAGTTTCTTCTTAAAGGCCATTTAACTTGCACTGAGATCATCTTAAATAAAAGTTTCCTGTTATAGGCTTATATTTTTTTAGTGGTAATCAATAGGATGTCCTAGACTTCCTTTTTCAGTCAAGGATTTCGGTAAACCAGAAATAAATTCCAGATACTTGCTTAGTGCTCAAACTATACGTGCTTAATTCAAATCTATTATTAGAAGGGTAGGGGACTGTTTGGGAGGTCTGGTTCTCTCTCCTCGCTCTGATTAATACTGCTGGTAAGCTCCTGTAATTGCCAAGCTCTCCATGGTTGGGACCCAACTGAGAGCAAGAAAATCTGGGTCTACCCAGGAAATTGTGATTGCCTGAAGCTTTACACAGGACCTTCTCCTCCATGTTCCTATTTACTGCTCTTTTGGAACTTCCATTGGATGGTCAAGCCCTTTAACAAAAGGAGGCAGGCCTTGCTACAATTCTGGAATCTGGTAGAGCCAGAACATAGCAGGTTATCATAGTTAAGGGTGTGAGTGTCAACTCTGGATCCAGAGAACCTGGGTTTAAATCCTATTCAGACCACTCCCTAGCTGAGTAACTTCAGGCAAATTATTTAGCCTCCCTGTGCCTCAGTTTCCTTCTCTATAATAATAGGAGTTCCTACCTCATAAAGGGGCAAGGGTTAAATGATTTAAAAGTCCCTAAAACAGGGGCGCCTGGGTGGCGCAGTCGGTTAAGCTTCCGACTTCAGCCAGGTCACGATCTCGCGGTTCGTGAGTTCGAGCCCCGCGTCAGGCTCTGAGCTGATGGCTCGGAGCCTGGAGCCTGTTTCCGATTCTGTGTCTCCCTCTCTCTCTGCCCCTCCCCCGTTCATGCTCTGTCTCTCTCTGTCCCAAAAATAAATAAAAAACGTTGGAAAAAAAAAAATAAAAAAAAAAAATAAAAAGTCCCTAAAACAATGTGTGGCATAGGAGATGTGCCGTGTATTAGCTGCTGCTACTATTTCTACTATTTCTACATATTATTATTATTGTTGTTGTTGTTATTTAAAGTTTTATTTATTTAAGTATTCTCTACACCCAACATGGGGCTCAAACTCATGGCCCTGAGATCAAGAGTTGCATGCTCTTCCGATTGACCCAGTCAGGTGCCCACTACTGCATATTATTAATGGGCATTCAGTGAAGTCTGTTGAGTGAATAAATGAGTGAATGAATGAATGGTACTCTACTGTGTGCTAGATTTTCTGTTTGGTATATGTTCCTATAACTTTTCTACTTCCCAGCTCCATTCACCTTAGCTTTGGAAAACCCCAGCCCTACTAGGGCTCCTGGACTCCTTCATAGCATCAGGCTGAAGATTTATCCATACAAGTATTTTATTTATTCACTATTTGACCTTCTAGAACTCCAGGGCTTAGGTCCTCATGTCCCTTCTGACCTTGATCATTTAAATGAAATTAGTTCATGCACAGTAAGAATATACATAAGAGCACAGAGAGCTCACCTTTTTTTTTTTTTTTGCCACTTGTTTGGACTTCTGTCTTACATGCCATCATTCCTCATTTTCAACCTTCCTTGGTCATTTATTCCCATCAGTGAGTCATTGATATCCATTTCTCCAGTTCTGGCTGTTTGGTACTGTTCTGCTCAACTTTCAGGTCCTTGGGTCTTTTCTGCTTTTCTTCGCCTGCAGAATGCAGATGATGGAGTCACTTGCCTTACCCTTGGTGACCCTTATCAGCCAGTATGCTCTGACAGATTTGCCACAAGCAGTTCTAAAACACATACCTCAAAGTCATCCTTTCAAACTCTGATCCTATCAGTTTTGAGACCCATCCCACCCCAACTTGGGAGCATTCACTGGAATCCTCCATCAGTTTATAGATACAAATTAGAAAACACATCATATTGTATCTCCATCATGGTTCCTATTAACACTTCATTGTGGTCTATTTCCTCTGATTATATTAAAAGCATTTTGATGGAAAGAATTGCATGTTTTGTGTTGTATGTGATGGAGGTTGTGTCTGTCTGTCTGTCCTAGATTTGGTTTGCAGGTTCTTGACATCATTTCTCCTTTCTGTGCATTCAGGATCTATTGATGGAAATAAGTGGGGGAAGTTTAACCTCTGTGACTGAGTCTTTGTGGTGTCTTGTCCGTCTTTATATAAGCCTGCTCCACAGTCGCTTGGGAGTTCCTTTGCTCTTAGGTTTCCATTGTGCGCTTGACATTGCATTGGCTAAAGTGTCACAGAATCTTGATTCCTGCTTCAACCCTTTGGCCAATTGGACAGTTTATTTCAGTTCTTTGAGCTTCAGCTTTCTGACTTTAAGAGTGAGGCAATAATATCTCTCAGAATTGTCTGAGGAGTTAATACAATAATTCTGGCCAGGTTCACTGCTGGTCCATAGGAGAGCTCGGTGAAAATTAGAAAAAGGTATCTGTACCTCCAGGGAGACACAGGCCTGTGCTGGGATATGTTCCATGTGAGTGAAGAATGGGCTGGGATCCCCTCACTTACCCTCTCAGCTGGAAGGATGCTCAGGTACAGGCCACACATTGGACAGCTGTATGCAGAAACTCCATGAGTTTTAAAGTTTAGTTCATAATGATAAAGATCATACGTGTTTGAGAATTATTATTAAGTTCTGGCTCTATCTCTATCTTTACCCATCATCTATCCGTGTGTCTATCTATCTACCTTTCTATCATCTCCATTTACATTCTGTTTCTTTCCTCAAAGGATTTGAGGTGGCATTGATTAAATTACAGAATCAGAGCTAATATTGGCCAAGTGTTTTTCTCATTGATCTAAATTACTTTATTTAATTCTCATAATGGTCCTATGAGGGGAACATCCCATCTCTCATTTTACAGATGAGCCAACTGGGCCTCAAACATGTATAATAGGCAGTGGGGCTAGGATGGAAACCCAGATTTTCTGACTTAAACCCACGTTATATTACCAATATCATGCCATCCAAGTAGCTTGTCACTGCGATCAAATATGGTATGATAGGACTATTTTTTTTTATTTTCTGTATTATATCTCAAAAATTGGAACTTTTCTTCAGTAACCAAACTGAACAAAAATCAGCATTTATTATTAAAAGCACAGTGGATGGCATGCAGAGTTGGTTTTCTCTTGGTTTCTGTGCTGTCTTTAGCTGTTAGGAATTTAATTTAATTTGGATGTGAGAGAAGCAGCACATTCAACAAAGGGATGTGGATTACATGGAAATGAGCTACATTCAAAAGGGACTCAAATAGCCAGAGGAAAGGGAAAGGAGGGCAACATTAATACCTGCAGCTTAGGTAATCACTCACATCATTTATTGTGGCCACTGTATATTGGTGTATAAATATATCACATATGATCTTATACAAGGAGGATTTCCATAAGCAGCATTATTGCTAAGCACAGTTGGATTTTAGATAAATCTCACACATCCGTTTCGTATCACCCTTTGTTACAGGATTTCAAAATGCTCGTGAAACAGTGAGGAAATGAAACGATACCTAAGTCTTATCAAAAGAGCCAGAGTATTGCCTTGATGGTTATGAGAAATATGAGTGAAGCGATATCTTGAAATTGCACGTATGCCACTCAGAAGCCCAACCCTGGGCTTCAGAAAGCACCCATTGTTAGCTATTTTCCTAGAAAAGATGCATTTCCCTGATTCCTTTTATTGTAGTTCCTCATGCAATTCCAACCTCATTTTATTGTTCAGAGTCAGCATTGTATTCTTTATTTCAGTGGTATCAAACTTGGGAAAACGTCCTAAAGTCAACTGGCTATATTTCCATAATTTCAGGCCTGGGGGTATTTTTTTTTTTCCAGAGGAAGAAGGTAATGGTGCCCAAGTCAGCTGGCTTTCAGAACAAAGAGATCCTGGTCTTCTTGTGACTGATGCTGAAGCATAAGAAGAGATTGACCCCTTCTTGTAGCTCTTGTTGGGAAACAGGACAAACACCCACACTCTAGTCTAAATTTGTCAGCTATGTCTTAGGAGACACGATTTGATTTGTGGCAACACTGAATCCAGATTAGAGAGAGCAAGAGAGCCCATATGGTGTCTGGCATTTTGGCAAGAAATGTGAGATATGAACTTACTGGTTTTAATCTCAGAGTTACGGAATTATTTTAGGGATATAAGGGAGCTTTAGGATAGTTTAGTCCAACATTTTTGTATGCTGTAAGAAATTGGCTCTAGAGTGGCTCCATGACTTGCGTAGTGCTGATGCCCAAACCAAGGCCTTTCAGATGCCAGCCAGCCCTTCTCTCACCACACCAGTCAACCACTTCCTTTTTCTTTTAGGATGAAGACAAATATATTTATTTAAAACAATCGCATAGATAAAATTTATTGAGAATTTTTTGTATGTTGGCACTGCAGTTTCTCCATTAGTTCATTCAATCTTCCTGAACCCCTATGAATCCAACTACTATACTATCATTCCCCTATCTAACAGATCAGGAAACTGAGGCTTACAGATGCGATTAAGGACCTTGATCCAAATCACACACCCTGTGAGAGCCAGGATTGCAACTTAGTCTTATCTCTGAGACCGTGTTCTCAACCCCAACCTGAAACAAATCTCTTTTGCTCCAAGCTCTTTGCTCTGGGTCACCTGGTTGAAGGCGTTTCTGTTGACCAGTAGCCCAAGTGATGGAGGCCAGAGAGAGAGACAGCACTTCATTTTCCGAGTGGTCACCGTCTCCTTTCTCTTTTTTATACTCTTCTTTGTTCTTCTTTCTCTAACAGTCTCTCCTTGTACATTCTCAAAACCAGAGGCAGCCCACATACTGACTGAGGCATTCCACCCTCAATTCCCATTTCTAGCTCAGGGCGTTACCTGCAGTTTTCCTCCTTTTGTTTTATTTATACATTTGATTGTGAAGGTCCTTAGGGCAGAGGCTTTACTGTTTGTTTGGTACAATCTTATTTATTGTATAAGGCTGTGTATACTTTGGGCACACATATAAATATTAAAAGAACAATATTACTCATTTTGATTGAAAGAGATTTATAGGTAGTCACTCTTTACAAAGAGCAGGTAGTTTGTTCGATAGCTATTGTGAGAGAGGTTATAAGTGGGTCCCTCAGCTTTCTGCCTTTGTCTCTGTATTTAAGAAGATACTCAGTTTGTGAGTGAAGAATGTAACAATGAGGGACTTTGTAGCTGAAAGCATTTCTACAAAGCGCGAGAGCTTGATTTATGTGTGCATACTGTTTGGGGGATGTAAATATGCAGTGTGGATTCAGTGTTCATCCCAGCCATCCAAACCACACAATTTCTTTGCATCCAAGGTCACTCGGTAAGTGATACTTGTGTGCTCACGGTCGGGATACTGGTTTGCTACATGTGTGATTTAGACATGTCCAACAATAGCTAACAAGCCAGGGGCTGGACAGATTGAAGTCTTCGATTCATTTTCTCAGGGGCTCGGTAGCTTCCTAGGAAGGAACAAAATCAGTGCCCCTTGCTGCTGTGCTGATGTGTCTGGGCATGTCTGCTGACCTGGTGGAGACACCCACTGAAGTCTATTTGCAGGGGACCATGGAGAGACTTCTGGCAAAGCACCTGTCTTAAGTGAGAAGAGAGCCAGACATGATAGGGTGAGTCAGGAGAAAATGGAGATGTTTGAGTACTGTGTGCTGCACATGACTTGGATTTGTCTCCTTGACACAGCCCCCGTGACCTTGTGGCTGTAAATGAAAGCCAGATTTGTTTAATTGACACTATCAAATAATGGACACAAGTCTTACCGCTTAGGCATCTCTAGGGGATTATCCACAGAGGGAAGCTATCCATTCTTCGTCTCTTCTCACTGTAAGCTACTGCTCAGCTTGGCTCTATTAGGTCCTTTGATTATCTCATTCTAGAACATTCAGTCCATTGACCATCACCTCTGTCATCCTTGCTCTACAGAAAGCTCCATAGAGCTCTACAGAGCAGGGATGACTCCTGTCTTGTTCCCTACAGTATCACCAACACTAGTGGGCTCACCTCATAGAGGAGCTCAGTTAACATGCTGTTGGATGGATGAAGGTTGGGTGAAAGAATGAAATAATGCTTAAAGCTACATTGGGGGTTCCTGGAAGAGCTGGGGGCGAACTCATGTTCACTGTACGGGAGTGGGGAGGACCGGAGAGTAGAGCTACCCTGGGCTGTCCACCAACCATTAACTGACACTTCCAAGTCAGAGATGACAAGGTAAACTGATACTTGGGCTTTTTGTTTATTTGTTCATTTTTGTTTTTTATTGTTTTATTGTGCATTTCGCACTTAGAGTCTGTCTTAGTTTCTGTTATGTGGATTCACATTTATGGCAGCCTCTGAGTTTGCAAGAGCAGAGCCTTCGAATGACCTTGTTGAGTGAAGCCAGTGCCATGCCCCAGGCCTCGGTGACTGAAGTCACTTATGCACTTGCCATTGTTTCTCCGTGTCTCAAGATTCAGGAATGTCTCTGGTTGTCAGTGCTGCTCACTTTCTGGCCCCAGAAGCAGAAGACTTTCACATTCCTCTTGCCGGCTGTTCCCATGTTACCAGTAGTTATATTGATACCACCTGCTAAGTCCTGCCCTTCTCTGTTTGTTTTCTTTTCTCTCCTTTTTTCATGGACCATGTCTCAGGGTTCTTTAAAATCCCATAGCCTAGGGTGGTTTTCACACCGGCAGTAAGAACCAGTCACAGTTACAGATTAGTCCTGTGACACATGCTAATGAGGCCGGACTTGGACACCAGGAAGGAGCAAATTCATAATGAGACCGTTAAATCTCATTTCCATCAGAAAGTGGAAAACTTCAGAGGGATCAAAAGTTCTGTGTGATGTTTCTGAGGGAAGAGGATTGTTCTGGCATTCAGGGCAGTGTTCCGGAGATGACGAGACGGTTGAAAACCTAGTGTGTTCCTGCAGAGGAATGAACAGCAATGGCATTTGTGGGTTTTGCTAGGACAATGAGGTCAGGATTCGCTTAAAGAAGCACGCCGTGTTCTGGTATTTTCCCAGAACTTCCCTTGCTTGCCATGATCTTGAGCCTTTATCCATACATGTCCCCTTTTTCTTCTGGAAAACATATACTCATTTTTTAACACTTAGCTCTTAGTGAAGATTCCACTAGTTCCCAGACAGAGTGCGGTGCACCCTGTCCCCTACCACGTGATTCTACAGCACCCTTTGGCGCCCATATATATTATATTACTTACCAGGATATAGGGCAGGGGTTGGCAAGATTTTTTGTAAAGGGCCAGATAGGAAACATTTTTGTTTTTGCCAGCCATATGGTCTCTGTTGCAACTATTCAACTTGGCTGTTGTAGGGCGTAAGCATAGACAACATCTAAATGAATGAGTGTGGCTGCGCTCCAATAAAATTTGATTATGGACACTGAAATTTGGATTACGTACATTCATCATATGTTACAAAATAGTTTTCTTTATTTGGTGTTTCTCCCCAAACACTTAAACACGTAAAAACCATTCTCAGCTCAAGGACCATGTGAAAAACAGGCATGGATTCAGGTTGCCCACCCCTGCTACAGAGCCCGTATTTGACCACGTGTCTGTCTCTTCCACTTGACTGTAAGCACATTGAGCTCAAGGAGTGGCATCCCCAGGACATAACAGAGTTCCTGGCGCTTAGGAAGGACTCAACAAATTCTTGTTAAATGAATGCTTGCGTGGGAGTATGAAGTAATAATACTTCCCCGTATTTGTTGAGCACTTATTACAGTGTCAGGCATCCTGCTGAGCACTTTATATACATTTTCTCATTTAACCCTCATTTAATTTTGCTATCTAGAGACATTAAAAGCAACAATTATCATTAGACACTGTGCTAAACAGTGTCTATGTAGTCTCATTTCATCCTTTCAACAACCCTATGGTGAGTACATACTGGTAATATCCACTTTTACAGCTGAGGGAAATTAAGCTTGGAGAGATTATTTGCCTAAGGTTATCCAGTCAGGGAATAGGGTGGGGTTAGGAAGGAGCTCGGGTCACCAGGCTTGAGCATCCTAACTCCTAATCCCCCTGCTGTTGGGTCCTAGGGGTTCATCCAACTCTCTTCATGAACTTGAGCTTGAGTCAGGTTCTGGGACCATGGAAATGCTGGAACAGACGTTGGAGACGGCTTTTTCTCCTTCGAACCATTTGGTTATGTTAAAGAACTACCACAGGTCTGTTCTTAACTAGCTGTGAAATGTTCAGAATGCTGCTTAACTTTTCTGGGTTCAAGTCTTTCACTAGTATAGCAAAGAGTTTGAATGATATACTGTCAAAGATCTCTTATGAGAAGTTTCTGTAATTTTGTTCTTGGCTTATATGTTGCTTATCGCCTGTCTCAATTCTTCTCCCAACCTTGACTGTAGAAATCTTAGGTCCCATGGGGTTGCTTGGACTTGGAGGGCAGAAAGGGAGAAGGGAAATATCCATCCAGCCACAAATTCATTTTTAAGTCCATAAAATGGCTGTTTTAAGGATATTTTCTTTTTGACTTTTTCTGATGAAAAGCAGCTTTTCCAAGAAAAACAAGTAACATTGTCTATAAAAAAGTGACAATAGTGATAGCATCTTCTATTTCTATAGCACTGTTTAAACATATTTTTTTGAGGGTATTATCTAATTCATTGTTCCAATATTCCTTTGAGACAGGTAAGTCACTTTTTTTTATTAGAAGATCCTTTTATGTAGTGGTAGAATGAGGCTTTCTTTGTTGTAAACCAAAGGCACTGAGTGTCCCAGAGAGATTTCAATAGCAGGCCACTGGGTGATCGGTTACTTCCCAGACGGATGGTCACAATTCTTAAAAAAAAAAAAAAAAAAAAAAAAAAAAAAAAATCCGGGCCTCTGCCTGTTCTTTTAAAAATGTAAAAATATATTTTCCTCTTAATATAAATATAGCCTTTGATATTTAAAGACCCAATAGCCTTGTTTAGCTGGTGAATATGAGTCACTTGAATTGTAGGGAAAGATCCAACTCATTCTAAATAACTATTTGCTGAAGGAATGAAGGGATGGTCGAGACAATCCTCAGAATGGCAGGGATGATGTCTGCGGGGACTTTCCATGCAATGTGGCCATGTCTCTGGGCCCAAGTAAGCTGTGAAGCTAAGCTCTAGGTTTCTATTCGATTTGACTGTGCCTAAGCAACATCTCTGTTTCTCTATAGATATTAAAATGTCCCCAGAGGGATAGAGCTATGAAAGTAAAATAAAAATAATTTTGTTAGAAGTCTTTATAAATAAACAGATCAAATTATCTTTTCTGAATACAACTTCTACATTTATATAAAATATAACACTTTCAAGATGTCTTTGCCATGAAGGCACTGGCTCTTACCTTTGTTAGGCAGCGATTACCACAAATATACCTTGATGGCCGGGGAAGGTCATTGGTAACATGACAAAAGAGACAGAATTTGTTCTGGGGGGACATCTCACCTCCCTTTTGGCACTCACGTCCCCAGGTCCCCAGATCCCTCACACTGCCCTTGACCTCTCTAACACCACAAGAATGCCCCACCTGTGCCAGCCCTCCCTCAGGGTTCTAGCCTTCAAAACATCTCTGCCTCTGTTTATTCTTTCTTCCCTTGCTGTCCCCTTTCTTCTCTAGTGCACTTAGCCCTCTGAGTAGGAAATCCAGTCGATAAGTAAAGTCACATTATGGTAGAACTCAATGCTAGGCTTTTGAATTTTATGAATCAGGGGAATTTAGAAAGTTTTGAATTGCTATCTTTTCTATTCAGTTTCTACCACAATAATTGCATAAAATAAAGGACAGCTTAATACCTTTAAAGTATGATATATATAGTCTTACAATAAAAGGGATTTCGGGGCACGTGGTTTAAGTGTCTGACTCTTGATCTCGACTCAGGTCATGATCTCACGATTTGTGGGATTGAGCCCCTCGCTGGGCTTTGCGCTGACAGTGTGGAGCCTGCTTGGGATTCTCTCTCTCCCTCTCTCTCTCTGCCTTTTCCTTGCCTGGGCACACACAAGCACACGCTCCCTCCCTCTCTCTCTTTCAAAACTAAATAAACTTAAAAAAAAAAAGTCCAGCCTAATTCAGGACACTTGGCAACTTCATACTGACATTTATTTTTTAAATGGGATATACTTTTAGAAGATACAATTCATTAATATTATAACATTCATTTTTATTCTACCATTTTACACGTAAAATTGTCAACTGCACAATGTACATGAAGAGACCAAGGCTGTTTAACGCTATCTGGAACTTTTAAAATATTTTTAAGCCTACTCTGTCAAATATCCAATTTCACATGGAGAAACTTGACAAAGCCTTAAATTTTCTTTTTGATTTGTCCATTCTGTGTGAAATGTTCTAGGTCAATTATCAGAGAAGCTCAGGGACTGTAGGCTTTAAGTTGCCCAGTGCTTTTGTGCTACTTTGCAGGGTTGGTGAGAAACCCAAGAAATGTGACCAGAGTGTCTGGTCAGCAAATTTTCTGAAAAGAGACTACAGAGTGAAAACCATGCAGCGTCTGCTGGCATCCAGGTCTGTGAAACCTGAGCGCCTCATTCACCCAACCTGGAGTCATCAGAAATGTACCTAAGAGGGAGGCTGACGATTGGTAAAAATTCCCACATGCATGTGCCAAATGCTGACCTGCCTATGGGAACTGCTTGTGTCAAAGGCATCGCTAAAACTTCCAAGGGTGATTTGCATTTGAAGAGCTTATTAACCAAAGAAGTGTCCAGAGCCTTAGTTTTAGTGGGCTCAGAGATCCTTTTGAGAATCTGATGAGAGCCCTAGATACTCTCCCCAGGAAAATGTCACAAGCTCATAAAAAAATCACACATTTTTGCATACAATTTCAGGAGATTTATGGGTTTACAAAGCTCTACTCTAAATAAATGGAATTTGGGAAGCATAGGGATGAAGTACCACTTCTCAGAAGTGTGGGAGAACTATTAGGGGCATGGAACCTTCCCTACGATTTTAAGTCATATCTATGGCGGTTACAAGTAACCCTGGTTTTCATGTCTCTGAGTCTCAGGTCTTTTTAATTATGTACCTTCTTTCCTATACAACTGGAAATAAATAGGAGTATACTTGTGATCAGATCGGAATAAAAAGATATGTATTTTTGCTCCTCGAGCAAATTAAAGGATTTATGAATTATAGCAAAATAGTCTCAGTTTATGCCTTGCACAGAAAAATATGGAATAAATGATTGCCTTTTTATCTTTGAAACCCTCTTGGAGTTCGGCCACTTAAACCAAGGGATCCAAGTCGGTGACAAAGAATTCATGCTCTGATGTAATGCAGTGACACTGCTGGCATTATTTTATTTGTTCATTTATTTATTATTTGATTTTTAAACATTTATTTATTTTTGAGAGACAGAGAAAGACAGGGCATGGGTGAGGGAGGAACAGACAGAGGGAGACACAGAATCTGAAGCAGGCTCCAGGCTCTGAACTGTCAGCCCAGTGCCCGAGGTGGGGCTTGAACTCACAAACCATGAGCCGAAGTCAGACACAACCAACTGAGCCACCCAGGCACCCCCACTGATAACATTATAGTTGCCCTTCTGCTAAAGTCTTCTTTTTGCCTGGTACCCTTGATATTGAGAAGGTACAAGCATAATTAATACTTACATGATACCCTTGGCCTCAAATTCTTCCATATGTAACAAAATGTGTACTTACTAGGTCCTAGAGTTTTGTCTCTGATATTTCTTCACCCTCCCCCCACCCCCAAGTTTTTGGAGAAGTCATTGACATATATTGCCACATAAGTTTAAAATGTACAATATGATGTCTTGATTTACATATACAGTGGGGTGAATACCATAAGAGGTTCAGCAAACATTGATCTTCTCATATAGATATTGATAAGAAGAAAATAAAGGGAAAGGGAAAAAAGGAAGAAGATTCTCTTTGTGATGAAAACTCACAGGATGCACTCTCTTACCAACTTTCCTGTATATCCTACATCAGTGTTAGCTACAGTTATCCTGCTGTATCTTACATCCCTATCACTTATTTATCTTGTAACTGGAAGTTTGTACCTTTTGACCACCTTTCTCCAATTTCCCCTTCCCTCCACCATCCACGTGTATAACCACAAGTCCTATCACTTTTTGTATGTGTTTGGTTGTCTCGGATATTTCTATTGGTGGAGAGATGCTAACAATTAAAGAAAGATTGCATTGCTCAATAGGTTGTATCCATTATTCATGAGGCAGAGGTGTGATTCCCTTTCTCTTGCTGTGCTAATGTCCACCATCCATAAGGTAGAGTTGTTATCTATAAGCTTTTCTTTTTTTACACCAGTCTGTTCAATATTAGCAGACAAGGTTTCTTTTGTTGGACACATCACACACACACACACACACACACACACACAGACACACACCCATGAATTTTTTTGCATTGACTATTTCTACCGTAAGCATATAAAAAGACATAGCATAATATTTTCATACTTTTTTCCCCACCCACTTACATGAGAATGCTAAATTTTTTGAATCTGTTAAAAGCATCTGGACTGAAATGAAAACACATCAGCTAAAAGACAAGTGTAAATTTGGACAGGTCTTCTAATTATTCCTCTGGCTGCCTTCCACACGTTCTCCCTCTCATCTCCTCCCTGACCCCCGCCCCCCCCCCCCCCCCCCCTCCTGGAGTCTCTGGTACAAATAAGAGAGAGTTTGGACTCAGAATGCAGAGCAGATAGTGGTTACTTTTCTCATCAATAGAGATTGAATTCTATTTTGGCTTGGCTAAATATTTTTAGCCAATATAAGCAAAAAAAGATTTGCTTCAAAGCGAGGCTCTTAATGGAACTCTGCTTCATCTAGCCTGAATGAAAAAAAAAGATTGAATTGGACGGACTTCAACCTCCTCAAATGGCAACATACCTGAATGAAGACAGTGATGCTGTTTAGGTTTAATTGTAACTAGTTGAAAGCAGTGCCTGGAGAGCATGATACAACTTAATTCAAGCTACTAGTTTGCTCATTAAGCAAACCAGGACTGGGAAATCATTGTCAAACTACTAACTTGAGAGCCAGTATGCCTGTATTTTAGTTTCTGTCAGGAACTTGTTGTACTGTAAGCTTTATTTAAAGAAGGTTTGGTTCTTTATCTACAAAGAGAGTAACTGGAATGACCGCATTCTTCTGTCAGAGACTGGCTAGGCAGTCACCTGTCTGCCCCCTTTCCCTGGGCACACAGAAAGACCACATGGCCCGGCCTTGCTTACAGTTGGGTTGGGTCCATTTCAACGGTTTCTGGTCCATGGGATATGAGGGGAAGTGATGGGTACCAATTTCAGTTCTAGTCATAAAAATCTTTTTTGTAATCATCCACACACCTTCTTCTGAAATGTGTTGGAGATGTCATACTGTGTGGATGGGCGTCATTGAGGACATCTGTCCCACACTGACGATAACAAGAATGAGAAAGACACTTTTATCACGTGATGCCATTGAGTGGCTGGGTTTGTTAGTTACAACAGCTGGTATTACTTATTAAAATTTCTCATTCAATGACCTTTGAGATGCTTTTGTTAGGTTATGAGGGAGCGCTTGTATAACCATGAGCTATAGAAGCCATTTAAAGAAATGCATACAACATTTCTTGAAAATCCTCCCTCAACTTTTTATTTTGAAAAACGTCAAAAACCTACAGAGAAGTTGAAAGAATCAAACAATGATTCTGGTTCCATATACGCTTCATCTAAATTACCCAGTTGTTAATATTTTGCTACATTTTCAGCATCTTTCCTGTTTAGCTATCTATTTTTTTCTTCTTCTTCCAAACCTCTAGAAAGCAAGTCAGTCATAGCCATCAAGATCTGTAAAGTTTTGATCTAAATTTTATGGTTAAGAGGATTTTGGTAGAATTGGCAAGTCTTTTTTTTCCCCCCCTTCAAAATCGATTATTTGCATGCAAGTACTTATTTTGAAACTGTGTTTCTGTAAATGAACTTTTCATAATTTTATTATTATGTAAACTTAAAGTTCATGGAATTGATCATATAAGTAAAGATATATGAAGAAAAGTCTCTTTTCTACTTTTATAAATAAATTGTTACTGAAGGCTTACTATGTGACATGTTTATGGGAGGTAGCTTTTGACAAAGGTTTCAATGATCCAAACGCTTGCATTCATGTCCTTGTGTAATACCCTCCCCTTGAGTGTGGGCTGGACCTAGTGACTCACTTCTAAGAAATAGAATAAGGCACATTTCTACTGGGATGTTGCTACCATGACAAAAAACTCTAACTTCTGTCTTGCTAGCCCTCTGTTTCTTGCGGACATTCTCTTCCCTTCTCACCTGCTTGCTCTAATGAAACCGGCTGCCATATTGCAAGCTGCCCTAGGGAGAGGCCCAGGTGGCAAGATATTGAGGAAGGCCTCTAGTCAACAGCTGACATGGAACTGAATCTTGCCAACAACCACTGGAGTGAGCTTGGAAAGCAAGTCCACTCCCAGCTGGCCTTCAAATGAGACTATGGCCCCTGCCAGCACCTTGATTGTAGTCTATGAAAGATCCAGAGCTGGAAGACCGAGCCCATGCCCGGATTCCTAACTCACAAAAACTGTGGAATAATGAATGACATTTTAAGCCAGTCACTAGGTTTTGGGGTAACTTTTTTGAAGCAGTAGATAACTAATATAGCACTCTCTTAGCTGATCAGGATATGATGATGGCTAAAGAATGATCTATCTTTAAGGAGCACATGGTTTTATAGTACTTCCTAGAGTAGGTATAAGAAGAGCATCTTTAAGGATGGAGAGGAGAATGCTGTTCATTCTGCCAGGTTTTGTTAAAAGAAATTGTGTTGCGTAACTGCTACTGGATCTTATTAGGATTTCACTACTTTCAAGGGTGGGTGGAGGACGTTTCTGGTGTGGAAAGCAGCACGGGGAGGTGTCAAAGAGTCTGGCAGGTCTGGGAAATGTCAGGTGGTCTACGGAGGCAGGACCACAGGTGAATGAGGTGGGGTCTGTAACAGTACATGTGGGACATGAGGCTGCAGAGATTGGTTTAGGTAGTAGGATTTGTTGTGTAACCAGTGATAAAATGGTAGATCCTGGGCTGAAAATGTGTCGGTTGAATTGTGGAAACTGGTATGAACCAAGGTGTGAAGAGCACAGAGCCCAGTTTGGGGGCAAGGAAAAAAAAATCCCTTTGATATTTTATCATTCACATAGTCTGTGCTTAGATAATAACCAAATTAACACATTTAAAAGATCATCATATTATTTGGTTTGATACTAAAAATGGTTTTGTTTGATTTTTTATTACGTTCTTTTTGTGTGGGTAAATATGGTTAAAATCTGTTCTGAGGGATGACTGTGTTAAGTGACCTTATTGTGGTAATCATTTGCAGCATATACATATATCGAATCATTACGTTCTATACCTTAACCTTACTGAATATTATATGTCGATTGTATCTCAATAAAGCTGGAAAAAAAATCTGTGAAAACACAAAAACAAACAAAAATCTGTTCAAGGAAACTTATCCCCTTTTTTGTGGGTTTCAAGGGCCTTTCAACAGAAAGCTGTGGTCTTTCCCTAGGAATAATGAGGGGGAAATCTTTTTTTTTTTTTTTTTTCTCCACCGAGTCTCCACATTCACTTTGCCTGCTATTACTATATTCTTGAACATGGGGGTGGTGGCAGGGATTGGGCTGTGTATTTATATTTAAACTCATCTATGGAGAGAATCAAAGTGCCAGAGAATTATCACAGCATGAAATCTCTAAAGGCTATGTAAATAATAGAATCAGATACTTCCCAAGTTGATAACCATATAGTATCAAGAAGCCCCATATCTCTCAACTATAGGCATTATTCATGAGAGGACAGTGATTCAGCCTGTAGCAAATACTATTGGGAAAAAAAAAAAAAGGTATTTTCCAATCCGCCTTAAATTGGAAAGTTAAGATTCTGTGCCGGTGCCATTTTGTTGGGAAAAAAAAATGTGCCTTTGAATCATAAACACACCACTTTACCAATTTCACTAATCTTGCATTCAGCTCTTTCCTAGTTAAATGATCAAGTAGTTTAGCATTACCCATACTGCTCATATTTCTTCTGAAGTGTTACATTTTTCCTCCCTTGGGTTTATTTGCTTTATTCTGGGTCCCCTTCCCTACTGGTAGCCAATACTAATGGCCTTCCCGGATAACTGATATTTGTTGTATTAGCTGCCCAGCTGGTATTAATATTGGGATGCCCATTTCCATGAGCATCAGCAGGGCTTTTGAGAGGGAGGGAACTCCTGTTTGTTGCTGCATTAAGTGGGACTGATGAAGTCCTGGGCTCCCCAGGGCTGGCCTGGCTTGGTTCAGTCATTGGAGCTCAGGGATGTTGATTCTGATGATGAGTCTGGCTTGTTAGATTCCCTTTTTGCACTTCTTTCTCAGTTGGGGACATTTATTCAAGAATCATTGCTATGGCAGGCTGAGTGAATGGGGTCACCTTGGCGTATATGAAACAGCAGCACACATCTATCAATCCCAGATCTGGGCATGTTTAAGCCTGCTGCTTGAGAAGGGACAGACTCATTCCCTTGGTTGAGATTTATCTGATGCCTGATATCAATTGCACTTAAATCTCACTCCCCCACCTGGAGTTCCTGCTGATATCTGAGTCCTCTTTTGCACACTTCAAGTATGGTGGTTGCAGTTCCAGAAGGAGAAAAGGTTGAGTGGAGGTCAGGTCTATAAAAATATCAGAGGAAAGGTTGGGTAGGTCTAAGAATCACTGTAAATTTTTACCAGCTTCTCTATGTCCTGCAGGCTTACCAAAAAAAATCACATTTCTCTAAACTAACTCCAAATTCAAATAAAAAAAGAAAATAAAACCATCTCTTTTGTTTTGAGTTACATTCTACATAACACCCTAACTACATATTTGATTGTACCAGTCTTAAACATTGATAAAAAGACAGAATTACTTTTTTTTTTTTTGAGTTGTGTTTTCTCCAGTGTTGTCACTTACAACAAAGAACTTTTTTTTTTTAAGTTTATTTATTTACTTTGAGAGGGAGGGAGTGCTCAAGTAGGGAATGGGTAGAGAAACAGAGGGAGAAAGAGAATCCCAAGCAGGCTCCGCACTACCAGTGCAGAGCCCAATGCGGGGCTGGAACTCAGGAACCGTGAGTTCGTGACCAGAGTTGAAGTCCGACGCTTAACCACCTGAGCCACCCAGGCGCCCCTATAACGAAGCACTTTTAACAGTCAGGGCATAAGAATAGAAAAAGGGAAGGAAATCCCAGTCTCTGAGCTTCTCATTTGCAGCCCTGTATTTCTTAGACTACTAGATGCTTGAAGTCAGGAAAGTCAGTTTGTTTGAATTTTGGCTGCTGTTTCCATTTCACAATATTCCGGAACCAAATGCTTTATGACCTCGTTCGATATTTCTCTTGTTCACTTTGCTGATGAACATTTCTCTGTCGGCCACAGTGAAGCAGTGACGTGGTGTCTTTCCTCTTTCAGTGCTGGCAGACACTATTGTTAAGAATGGCTCATAGGCTTATCGGTCAGGACATGGTTTGATAACAATCAACTACAAACGTTTTACTGTCTTAAAAAGGGGAGGTCTCTTCTTGCTCATGCTAAGTGTCCACTATAGGGTGCTGAGGGACTTTGTTCCGTGTCCTTTTTGCTCCTCCTTAAGCTACACATTCGTTTGGCACATTGTGGCCTTCCGAGTTTTCACAGGTGAATATTTTACTAAATACTGTATCACTGTGTGATAGGGATGGGCATCCTCAGAGCTTCTGGTAACCATTTCCTCTCTGTCCACTCCCTGACCTCACGTTTTAGCTTTCTTCTGCTAGAGCAGATTGCCACTTGTTGGTACCGATTTCGGAGTCAGGATTGGATAGGTTATGCTGCAGGAAAAGACAACTTCGAAAGTGTGGTGGCTTACATGACAAAGTCTTATCTCTTACTCCTATTATTCATTTTAAGGGACTCTGATCTGTTCTCCTCACCCAGAATTCATGCTGAGAGAAAGAAGCTCAGTATCTGCTTCTACAGTCGCCCAGGGTGGTATCTTAATTACCTGTTGCTGGATAACAACTCTCAAACTTAGTGGTTTAAAACAGCTTATTCTTGGGGCATCTGGGTGGCTCAGTTGGTTAAGAGTCTGACTTCAGCTCAGGTCATGATCTCACTGTTTGTGAGTTTGGGCCCCGCGTCGGGCTCTGTGCCGACAGCTCAGAGCCTGGAGCATGTTTTGGATTCTGTGTCTCCCTCCCTCTCTGCCCCTCCCCCGCTCACACTCTGTCTCTCTCTGTCTCTCAAAAATGAATAAATGTTAAAAAAAAATTAAAACAATTTGTTCTCTGTTTTGTGCCTTGGGTTGGGCTTAGCTGGGCAGTTCTGCTGTTTTTGCCTGGGATCACTTATGCAGCTACGGTTAGTTGGTAGGTAGGCTGGGGACTGGCTGGTGCTGAGTGGCTTCAATCATAGGTGTGGGCTCAACCGATATTGCTGGAACAGCTGGGAGGGCTGGATTTCTCTAACCACTTGGATTTTCATCTTCAAAGAGCCTAGCCTGGGCTTGTTTACATGGCGGCATCGTTCTAAGAGAGAATGAGAGGCAAAATTTTCAGGCTTTTTGAGGACAGTGATCACATTGTTACTTTCACCATGTTTTGTTGGTCAAAGCAAGTCACAGAGGCAGCTCAGATTAAAAAGGAGGGAAAGACCCCACCTTTTGATTGAAGAAGCCACAGAGAATTTATGGCCATTTTAATCCACCAGAGCAGAAAAATGGGATTGTGGCAAATCAGGTACTTGTTCTGAAGTCTTTTGCCTGAACATGACAATTGTCATTTCTACTCACATTTCATAAACTAAAGCAACTCATATGGTCATGCCTAACTTCAAGAGGATGGAGAAATGGACTCCTACCCTTTATTAGGAAGGTAAAAAGCTGAAAGTATTTGGTAGATGGAAATAATGAGGCTAATAGAAGTTTTCCAATTGTGGAACATAAAGGCTTCTACTGTGAGGGACTGATAAGTTTCTTGAAATGATTTTCAATAGTGTGCTGCTCAAGTAGAAGAATTAACCAATCAGATTCAAGACTCTTACATTATATATGGGTTGTTTCTAAGAATTTTATGGTGCTATTTCGTATATGGCCCAAGCCTTTCCTAATGTTGAATTATTGTGTAACCCTGCATTGATCTTTGCTCTGTTTGTCATCAGTTTCTTTTTCAAGTGTAGCATCAACATACCAGACTTTGGATATTATCCTTAATGTCCTCTCCTAATGTTTATCACTTATTGATAAGATGGCTCATCAATGTGTCTTTTTATTTTTTTATTTAAAAAACAATAATCCAGTGATATGGGTATGAAGATGATTCTACAGAAATCCTACACATAATTGCAATCTCATATGTCACAAGTTTAAATTTAGTGGTAGTAACATTTTGACATGGACTTTGAAGAGACAGCAATAATTTTGAATTCTTGTGGAAGTTGTACCATTCCAGTCAGAGATGGTTTTTGTTTCTGGAAAGGCTGGTAAGAGGTTAAGGTATTCAAATAAAAGTCATAGGATGTTCTTGCTGTGTTTTTGATGAGATTAAATAAACCATCTCAGGTAAATGGTTATATACAACTAGATATATATAAAACTTAAAAAAAACCTTTTTTTGCAAGTATGAGTTTAAATTATTTTTTTTTTTTTCAACGTTTATTTATTTTTGGGACAGAGAGAGACAGAGCATGAACGGGGGAGGGGCAGAGAGAGAGGGAGACACAGAATCGGAAACAGGCTCCAGGCTCCGAGCCATCAGCCCAGAGCCCGACGCGGGGCTCGAGCTCACGGACCGCGAGATCGTGACCTGGCTGAAGTCGGACGCTTAACCGACTGCGCCACCCAGGCGCCCCTGCAAGTATGAGTTTAGATTGAGTGAGTTAGCCTTACAATCTGTTGAGAAGTCAGCTGGCAGAGTGAGGCAGGGACATCTAAAAGGCTACTGCAGGGGCGCCTGGGTGGCTCAGTCGGTTAAACGTCCGACTTCAGCTCAGGTCATGATCTCGCGGTCCGTGAGTTCGAGCCCCGCGTCAGGCTCTGGGCTGATGGCTCAGAGCCTGGAGCCTGTTTCAGATTCTGTGTCTCCCTCTCTCTCTGACCCTCCCCCATTCATGCTCTGTTTCTCTCTGTCTCAAAAATAAATAAACATTAAAAAAAATTTAAAAAAAATAAAAAAAATAAAAGGCTACTGCAGATATGACTATAGTAGTGGGCAAGAGTAAGGGCTTTGGAGCCCAGGGAGTCTGGCTCAGGACCTAGCGTGTGAGGTTGAGCACACAGGTCGGCCACATTTCTAAGCCTTCTTTGCAGTTCAGTTGTGGCCATGTGACTTAATTCTGGCTACTAGAATGAGAGCAGGAGGGGCAGGGCATTGCCGCTTTTAGGCATGGGCCAAGGCGTGTACCCTTCCATATGTGCCCCACTCCCATTCCCCGTCAGTCAGCTGAGTGGAGAAGGTGGGGGTGGGAGGGATGGGCTGGTAGAGAACTGAGGTGACAGAAGTTGTCTGGGTCTTTGAATGACGTTGTGGCACAGCCCACTGGCCTTCCCACCCCTCCCATGCCTGCTGCATCAGACTGAGACATGAGCAACAAGGCTGTGCTTTGGCAAGCCACTGAGATTTGGGGGTTGGTTTGTTCTGACAGCGAGGGTTACTCTATTACATGTGTGGCTTTAGGTGAGGTACACAGTCTTTATCAACTTCACTTTCCTTACCTATTAACTGGGGCAACTAATACCAACTTCATGGGATTTTTACTAAGAATTAAAAGAGGTAAAGTTCATAAAGCACTTGACATACTGCCTAGCCTACAGTAAATAATCAATAAATAGTAGATATGAATAATAATACTAGTAATAACAAATTGGAAAGTTAGAGTGTTTCCTTCTGGAAGTTGGAACAAACTATATATTTTTTTTTCTCCAGTTTGTTCTAATGAACTATGAGATTAGTTATGGTAAATCGCTTTGGAAAGACTGAGGTAGAATTAACAGTTTCTTAAACACTTAGTTGGATACCTGAGGCAAAGTGGAAAAGAAAAATAGAAGAATGCCCTACTTGATTTATTTCTTTGGTGATGAGTAGTAAATCCAACAGAACGGACCAGATAAGGAATATGAAACCAGGAGCTCCTAGTTCACCGTATTATTGGACATCAGCATTTGTTTGGTAAGACACAAGAGCTGATACCGGTTGATGCAAAGCACTGTCAAGGTCTTCACATGTATTAACTCCTTCATCTTCACAGGATCCATGTGCAGTAGGCACTACCATTATCCCCATTTTACAGAGAACGAGGTTGAGGCACAGATTGGTCAACTATTAACTTGTCTAAGGCCACCCCGGCTAGCAAATGGCAGGGCCAGGATTTGAATCAGGCAGCGAGGCTCCGGGGTCCACCCTTTTTAAAACTATACTACACACTCTCAGAGACATCCTCAGGGTAGGTGCTCCGTAAATATTTGTTCAATAAATGAATGATGCCACTTGACATCTTTTCAGAGGCCCAAATCACCCATGTGGGAATTGGAACCTTATGGATAGCAATTAGGTCCCCGATCCTTTCAAGCATTAAAATATGGTGAAGGGAGGCGGAAGGAGACGTCAGAGTGCCACGCTAGATGGGTCAGATGTTAACGTTAGCCTGACATTCAAGTCAAGTTCATGAGATGGACACGGCCTTGGCTCGTAAGGTGCGTGCTATCTGGTTTATAGATATTTGGGCTCCACTCATATTGTAGGTTAGCCCATTGAGGCTTGAATTGGCAAACAAGCATAAATGCCCACCTCCAGCCCTTTGAGAAGCTTCGTACTTGGGCTACGTGCGCTCTGCACTGTGCCTTTCCAGCACTGTTCTGTGATTGTGAGGCAAAAGAAATGTCACTTGAAAATGAAAGCACAATTTACACTTAACATTCCCCAAATCACTCTTCAAAGCTTATCTGCTTTTGCAGCAATTTTGTGATAGATATCATTGCTTATTTTGTGTTACAAGCTACCCACAATCAGCGTTTTTTTTTTTTTCATAAGAGATCATAAGGTGAACGACAGTATAGTTGCCACTATCTGTCTCCAAAGGTGTTTGCACACATCTATCTATATATAGATCTATACGAGGAGAGGAAATAGACCAAGTTGACCTATGATTCCTTTCTTCCTAAAGTTTCCCTGTGTCTGTGTCATAGCTCTGATCTTAAATCTTATTTGGCAAGTCACAGAATGTGCTACTTTATCAAAGAGATAAAACATGGCCTATTTTTTGCCTTCTGAATTTCAATGAAAGAAGAGTATTTGTCTTCGCTATTGATCTATTCCATTGAGTAGTTCTTGTGATGATTACCACTTTTCTATATTTATAGAGAATCAGCACTTCATAAATGTCAAAAGGCACTTTGCTTTACATAAGTGTCAGTGTTCTAACATTTCACAAAGTTAGCAATTATCATGAGAACCACGTGTGGAAATGGGAAAATAAATAATTACTAAGGGAAGTAATTTTTTTCTGTGGGAGAACTGGATAAGGAGGAAAAGTCCTTTATAATCTGCCTTATTTTGATTGCCTGTCCTTGACCATGGAGTCACAGTGGTATGGGGACTTTCTCATCTCCCCTTTCCACTTGGTTCTGTGCATCAAAGGTCCTTCTCATGGGGCTTGAATATCAAGTGGGCTATAAAAATCTCCTGCAATGTGAGATGCTTGTACTGGGACAGAGAAAATTGCATTTCGATCAGAGGAATCAGAAAGGGCAACCTTTTGGGGTCCTGTGTAATTACTGTATTAAGGTTTATCAAGAAACTTCTATATACTTTCATGGCAATATAAGTGAAGATTTTAAAAACTGGGGGCGGAGGGTTTCTAAATAATGCTGAAGAGCTGTCCTGACCATTTACCCTTGACTGAATTGACCAGCTCTTTCATGTCCAGTAGGCATAATCTGTGCTTGGAGGGTTTTTTTTTTTTTTTTTTTCTGGTCCTCAATAAGGCTACTTTGAAAAGTTGTCATAGCAACACTGGTCACTGGTCACAGATAATATAACAGGGTGAGGAGGTGGCCTCCACTGGACTCCAGGTTTTGTTAGTTCATGCTGTTGTGTGCTGCAATGGCTTGTTCAGAGACAACATTTTGCTGCGGCAAAAGCGCCCTGTGCCAGAGACCCCTAGAAAAGCCGTGTCTTGTTCTCAGAATGGATACGCCACCCAAACCTCCCCTGCTGCCCTCTGTAACTGCACTGCCTCTCCTGGTTAGCGGGCCTGTGTCTAATCTATTGGCAGATGGATTGCCATTCTCCACCAGGGCATTTCCGATCACATGCTTATCAAATGATGCTAAGTTGGAGCTTGTCGTGTTTTCTCAGTAGCTTTAGATAAAACAGGCAGCTTCTCAGCATCATGGGGAAACCCCTTACAGTGTTTTGTTGTTGTCGTTCAGTCTGTCAGCAAAGTTCGAGATGTCCTGGGTATTTTTCAGTAGAATTATGTCACCAATACATGGTTGTTATACACGTTATGGCTCTTGCGTTTAATGACTGTGCTAAATGATTTTACTCTCATAGTTCAGGGGGATAGTTTGCAAAGCTCTGCGTATTTTAGGAAACTGAAAGGGATGACGAATTCCATCTGTCTTCCTGGCACAGATTTTTGCTTCAGGTTTTCTGTGTTAAGGGTCCTGGACTGTCACATTTATGCGGATTGACTTTTCATGTTTGTTTTTTTTCCAATGGATGAAAAAAATCTCTGCTTTCATATTTTGTGCTTGTCTGCTTTCTGGTATTTTGAGAAATCTTCAGGATTTCTTTCCGAGTTGCATCTTTTATAGTCCAGCTCCCTGAGGTCTTATCTGCCTCTGTCTCTTCCGTTTTCGTTTTGCCAGCTTTCCACCTTGACCCTCTAGGAACATGATGAGCACCTAATACATTTTGATTGTGTTGAATTTCAGACGGAGAGAAAGCACAATTTGGACGAACCTATTTTAGTAGAACATCTTTATGCTGACGTCTTTCAAAGGGTTATGGCCTTACGTCAGGAAGTAGAATGGAGTTGAGTTTCTCCTGCTGGTAACTGGCCATTCCCTGCTTGAAATCAAGCACAGATGTGTTAGCTGCAGGCAGAGTGTGTGAACTGACATGACTTTACAGGCTGATCTGATAATTGAGAATATTCATATACTGCAAAGATGTCTGTAAGTGCTGTGGAAAGCTAGCAGAAGAAAGAAGACAGTAATTCCTGCTCTGGAATAAGCCATTTCTACATTTGAGTATTTCCATCAGATTTATTGCCATGATTATTTTAAATACTCTTATGTAGATTGAACAAAGAATGTATTTCGCCTTTCATCCCAATGACTCTGGTGATATGTGGTCCCTGATTTTGATCAGCTGAGGTAGTGCCATGTGAGAGAGCAATGCAATCATAAATGAGAAGGCAGTGAAGATAAACTGCCCTGTCCTGCCCACTCACCTCCATCCTTTAAACACACATTGACTCTGGAACATGAAAGGACTACCAAGTAGTTAACCCGCACAAACAGCAGTAGAGCTGCAAGAGATGAACTGCCCTTTGATGAGAGCATCTCAGTGCCTCCTTAATTACGTCCCCAAGGATCTGCATACCTTTAACAACCAGAATGGCCACCTCGCAGTGGCCATGTGGAAAAGAAGGAAGGAGGAAAACGGTGGACTAACCTACTCAGGGTCTATGGTTCTCAGAATTCCCACAGAAGGTAGAGAGAGGGGACCTGAGCAGGGAAGAGAGCAAGTCACAAAGCATCTTGCTACTGTTTCAGATTTCCCCCTTTCCTCTAAACCTGCAACGCCTCACACAACTCACGAATTGAATTCTCATAACTGAAAAGGTTCCAGGACAAAATGTTCACATTTCCACTTTCTCAATGGGGGAAAATGTCACATAGAAAGACTTCTTGGACTTGTTTATAGCACTGGCTTATAGCTCTAAATGGCAAAATTTAAAGATACCGAATGTCATCATGTGTCCCGTTATAGGAGACCGTTATGATGGTATAACCAATGGGGTCTCATTTCTTATTTAAAAGATGTTGTAGAAAACCTAAATGCCACGAATGGTACTATGAAATATAATGTCATCTGACACACAGATGGTGCTCAATAATTATTTCAATCAAAGATGGCGTGCACTGTGCTGCCTTATCCTATAATTTCAGACACTATCCTTAGTATATTTCAGGTCAATTCAGCAACCATTTACTACCAATTATTTGCCAGGCGCTGTGTTAGGGGCTGTGGAGAATAGTAAGATAAATTGGTGTTGGTGGGCGTGGTGGAGGTAATCGACAACGGAAGACAAATGTAGTATCTATAAAACAAGCAACATTAGCTTCACACGAGAGCTACCTAAAAAGCACCCCCAAAGGGCAGGGTGCAGAGGTATGAATATTACTTCTAGAGTACAGGTAGTGGATTCAGCCAAGTGGTTGTCACTGGAAGCCCTCATTCATTCAGTTAGGTACAATGAAGACGATACAAGATTGAATGCATATTTGTAGCCCGGAATGAGTATAGGATGGTTTTACTGAACTTTAACTTTACTGAACTTTTGTGGGGGTGAGTTGGGTGAACGCAGATATTTGTAGCCCAACTGACCCGTGTTCGTACCCTACTTTCACTAATGGTTAGCATTGCGAGGACTCTGTAAACCTCTGTAATTCTTAAGTCTTTTTTCTCCCAAAATAGAAATAATATTCCCATTAATACTAATTTTCAGGGTTGTTGTAAGGATTAAAAGAGATAATACATACAATATACTTAATACAGCATCTGGCACGTGGAATAAATATCTCTTCTCCATCTTTTCCCCTTTTACCACAGAGTAAGTTTACTCAAGTCCGGCTATCAGTCTGATGTTTTTGCCTGTTCTGAACTGTTTAGTTTTCAGCAGCACTAAGGAAACTTAAGAAAACTAGGAATCTACAACTAATGTGATGGCCATTTCCCACGATGGAGGGGACTCCACATACTGAAGAGGATGTTGTCTGTGTTTGCAAAACCTAGCATTGATATTCAGGGGATTATCTCAAACCTCTTTCACACATGTGATCTAAAGTTCACCTCATTCACTGTTGAATTATATTCGAAAAGTAGCCAGCTTCTGATTATGAATTTGCTCGACTCATAAATATTTTATTCACAATATGGCATAGGCCTATTTTCATTCCCTTCAATATTTGGATTTTTTTTCTTTTTCTTTTTTGCTAAAATTGAATAGCAGGGTACCTATGACTCAAGATGGAAGCAGATTATGGTCTTTTTGTTCCTGAATTGAGGTTCTGTCAGGTGTAACGTTGCATTATGTTATGTAGTTTCCCCTTCTGGCATATCTTAGAAGGTTCCAGTTTTTCTTTCTTTCCTGAAGGTTTTCTTGAAACAGATTCCTTTTCACTTCCCTATTTTCCTTTCCTTTTCTTTTTTCACTTCCAAGATTCATATAGAAGGCAACCAGATTGCAAGCTCCCTGAAGGAAGTCTTCACATCTTAAATCTCTTTGCTCAAGAAATACTTACTCGTATGCTCAAAGCCCAGGAGAGTCTCTAGTAAATCATATTCTCCATTTGCAACATTCAGGGTTTTAGTCTAGTCACCAGAGCATTATCTTCGTGGAGAATTGTTTCTAATTCTGCTGATGAGTCAGAAAACCGCAAAGTACTGTCCCTGGAAAAGTCATGGTGAATGGATATTTTTATTCATTTTATATAGCGGATAGACATATTAATCTGTAGAAGATCTTTTTTTTTTAAGTTTATTCATTTATTTGAGAGAGATAAAGAGAGAGCAGGGGAGGGGTAGAGAGAGAGGGAGAGAGAAAGAATGCCAAGCAGGCTCTGCCCTGTCAGGGCTTGAGCTCATGAACCGTGAGATCATGACCTGAGCCGAGATCAAGAGTCAGATGCTTAACCAGTTGAACCACCCAGGTGCCCCCAGATTTGTAGATCGTGAAAATATACTGTCACAGTGGCTGATTTTCCAAGATTCACTGCCTCGCTTGCTCCCCCAATTTTTCCTCCATATTGTCTTCCATCGTATAGCTGTATCTCCTATTTAAATGGAGTCACAAACAAGTACAAAACATATGACAATTCACCTCACCTTTAAGCCATTCTCTCTCTTAAGAGGCATACTGTAAACTGATAATCTTCCCTTTATTATATAACAGATATTTATTGAGCATTCATTATATTCCAGGCCCCTGGCGAGTTGCTGGAAATACACAGCAGGAGACCTGGGAATGGGAGTTCATAGTTATAAAGCAAACATTCCCAGGCTCAGTGCAGTTCATGTTCAGTCAGGGTGTTTGAAGAAGTACATTCAGCTTCTTAGTCAGAAGGGTACAGATCAGGAATTCCGCTGGTTAAATACATCCTTGTTCATATTTTGCTCAACTATCAACGTTGAGGAGAACATTTTCTTTCCTGAAGTTCCAGCACGGATTGGCAACATTGTTTTAATCTTTTAAACTTAAGATTTTATCTTAATCATTTAAACTATCTTTTATTCACATCTTTTATTCAGACAGGCTTTCCTCATTTGTTAGAAAAACTGACCACACTGACTGTCCTTTGCTCAACACAACTTGGAGAGGTGCCTTAGGAGCTACATTAGAATCTGCAGACTCCCCTTGTTGAGAAGTTGGTGCAAATAGTTTGCGAACAGGCAGTCTTAATAAATGGTAAAAATAACCTTTTAGATACTTAAATCATTTTGCTGCCAAGGGCATATAATCAGGCCCATTGCCAAATGCTAATTAATGATACAAGTGGAGGATTTTATTTAAATTTGTTATACTAATATATTGAAATATAAATAGAAACTGCCAATTGAGAGAAACTTGTCAAAGGGTGGAATGTGTGAGGTGAAGGAATAAACACCAAACTTGAAAATAATAGCCCTGCTGTGCTGCAGAAGGTAATTGAAATAAAAACCTTGCAAAGAAGATAGCTTATTTGTAAAAAGCTGTGTGTGGTTTAAAGCACTCAAATTACTGAAAAATATATAGCATAATGAGGATTATTTTAGGCTCACACTTGTGAAATAAGATGAATTCAACCAAGTGGTGAGGGAGGTTGTGGCTAGCTGTATGGTATGAAGGCTATCTCTTTCAGGGAACATACTTGTTTATCCTAGTGTTTATGGTTGGTGTTAGTCCTGAGTTTGTTTCCAGCCCAGTCTATTTCATTTTGTAGGTCTTTAAAATTTGCAAGGAAAGTTCATGGTAGGGATATGGTATCATTGGTGGCTATTGGTTAACAACATTTCTTCCATGCTCAGCAGAACAATGACCTACTGCTCAATCCGGATATGTCAACCTGTGTTCCACTGGGAAGCCCCATGGCTTGGCTTATTTACCACTCGTGCTCCTGACATGCCCCAGTGGCTTCACTGTGGACTAAAACTATTAGGTTGGCTAAAGGCGGATGTTCTACCTAAAGCCAAGAGGGCATTGGAGGCCGCACGCTGTTCTGTTCTTACTGGATGTGAGCAAAAATGAGGTCTGGTTTTTTTTGTTGTTGTTTTGTTTTGTTTTGTTTTTTTTCTTGGGTTAGTAGAAAGATTGGATCTGCAGATCTCTAGACTGTAGTCTGCCTAACCACTTAAATTAATAAATGAGTAAATCTGGTTAAAGAAACAAGCACTTGGTGCCAAGGACCTGTTTATAATGATTGATTTGATGGGATCCTTTTTGTGAGGCATAGAAATGGTGAGCAGGGACCTGTAGGTACTTCCCACGTTGAACAACAGGGTAGGACTTAGCGTGCTTTGTTCTGGTGGCTTTGAGATTTCCCAGCTCAGTGCCTTTGTTTATGCTAATTTCCCTTGCTAGAGTGGCTTCCTCCAGTTCATTCCTCTCTTTACATTCATCCTTTACATCCAGCTCAAATTCCACTTTCACTGGAAAAACCTTAGAGCATTCCATCTGGAATGGATGCCTCATTCAGCTGAAAAAAGACATCGAATAAATTTAAAATCCACTGGATAAATGGTACTCACTGCCTAGAATCATGAGGCGCTTATGATACACTGTCTTGTTTTAGAATTGCTTGGATACCTCTTTCTTCCAACTAGATTTCACATTCAGGAAAGGCAAGAATAATACCTTTGCATTTCCCACATCTTTGCACAGTGCCTAGCTTAGGAAAGTTACATGGTCAATATTTGTTGACGAACTAATGAATGAACACAGAGGATTGAACTCAAATGGCCGGTGTCATCAATGAGCAGTGTCAGTGCCTACTGTGTGTCATTCTCAGTGTGAGGATACACTGCTCCGTTCCTCCACGCTTCACTGTGGCTCTAATGCCAGAAAGGGGCCTGGATGCATCTCATTAAGTGAAACATTAACTTTTTAACACACATCCAAATGGTATAAACATCTGGGTATGCTCAAGATAGACACATTCAAATCTGCATTACCAAACGACTACAAAATGCTTGACGAGGCTTTTCAGTGTTTCTTTTTGCTTACAGAGTATCTCAGTCAACATTTGGATTCTTGTAAGTGTGGGGTGATGTAACTCCCTTGGCATCACAAGGAGATTGTATTTTTAGTTGCTCTTCTCCGGACCTGACATCTTCTACCTTGAACCCTGGGGACAAAATAGACCTTACAGACCACTTCCCTTTACAGAGAAAGGAAGTGAGGTTCACAGAGTTTAAAGGCGTTGTTCAAGGTCACTCAGCTTGTTATTGGCAGAGCAAACCCACAGAGTTTCCGTATTCTTTCTACTACCCATCTGAATACAATATAATTCACAGATGGCTGTGCTGTTTGACCATCAGGTATAGACCAAACCCTTACTTTCTGACTCTTTTATATCCTTTCTATATATCATTGTGAGCTATTTTTATCTTCGTATATTAAGCCTTGAGCATCTCTGTCAAGTAGACTAATTCACCGATGAGGAGATTGTACCATCTACATAGGTCACAATAGTTTGTTTGAGGCCAGTGACAACCAAGCCCATGCAGAGCTTAGTTGAGACTTACCACCATTTGAGCTTTGATTTTGACATTTAGTTCTGGCAAAGCAAAAACATTTGTTTCTCTCTGCTCTTGATTGACTGGTCCCCCTTGGGACCAATAACAGGCATTTATGAAGAAAGCTGTTACTGTGACTATTCGCCCATCTGCGGTTGCAAAGCAAGGCAGGTGCTCTGGGCTGCTGCTCTAGGCCCTGATCTGCTCCCCCAGGGCATTGGGCTTCCCTGCAAAGACCTCTCCAGGTGTGTGAGGTTCCCAAGTGAGGTCGGGCGTGTACTGACAATTGAATTTTCAGCCAGAAATTAAGCAGCATTGTTGAAGTTTTTCTTGCTTCCTGTGGCAACCCCCAACCCATGGCCCTCTAAGCCATCCGAGGGGGGCCTCTCCATTGCCATCTGTAACAGCAGCAGCTGGGAGGCCACTGATTCTAGCGCTGAGTGCTGTGTTTTGGTTCTTCTCATGATACCTATCTTTAGGCTTTAGACTGTCAGTGGATTCTACCCAGAAGCAGAGAATGGCTCTCCCCCATTTCTTTGCCCTAAAACATCACCACTGGGGTATACAGTCACAAAAATCTCTTTGGAAAACAACTCCATCAGACCGTGTCCTCCCTGACGTGGGTACAATATGGAGTGGCAGGATAGGGACAGGTCCCTTCATCTCTTCTCTGTGTTCTTCAGTTCTCCCTCCTCTTTCCCAGAGCCTCTCAAATGCTCTTTTTTTTTTTTTAAATTTTTTTTTTCAACGTTTATTTATTTTTGGGACAGAGAGAGACAGAGCATGAACGGGGGAGGGGCAGAGAGAGAGGGAGACACAGAATTGGAAACAGGCTCCAGGCTCTGAGCCATCAGCCCAGAGCCCGACGCGGGGCTCGAACTCACGGACCGCGAGATCATGACCTGGCTGAAGTCGGACGCTTAACCGACTGCGCCACCCAGGCGCCCCCCCTCTCAAATGCTCTTAAAGCCAAGAATAATCCCTTATTCTCCTTCAGCAAAACACCAAAAGAGTCTTGTGTATCAACTCATGCAAATAATTGTTAGAAGGGTGACAAGCCCTGTTCCTTAGATGACTGGGCAACACACAGATGTGAAACCACTTGTTTCTACTGTTTTCAGATTTTTACTCTGTGTCAGAAATTTTGACATACATCATCATACTTAATTCTCACAACAATTTGGAAAGTAACATTTTATCCCAAATTTGCAGGGAGGTAACTAAAGCTCACAGAGATTAAAGCAAGGTGAAGGAACTTGCCCAAGAGAGGCAGTTAGAAGTAAATATCTTCGGGGGCGCCTGGGTGGCTCAGTTGGTTAGGCGTCTGACTTTGGCTCAGGTCATGATCTGCCGGTTAGTGAGTTCGAGCCCCGCGTCGGGGTCTGTGCTTGACAGCTCAGAGCCCAGAGCCTGCTTTGGATTCTGTGTCTCCCTCTCTCTCTGCTCCTGCCCTGTTCATACTCTGTCTCTGTCTCTCAAAAAGTGAATAAACATTAAAAAAAAATATTAAAAAAAAAGAAGTAAATATCTTCGGGGCATCTGGGTGGCTCGGTCGGTTGAGCGTCCGACTTCAGCTCAGGTTGTGATCTCATGGTTCATTGTATTTTTGTATTTTTAGTTGCTCTTCTCAGGACCTTACATCTTCTACCTTGAACCCTAGGGACAAAATAGACCGTACAGACCACTTCCCTTTATAGAGAAGGGAAGTGAGACTCACAGAGTTTAAAGGAGTTGTTCAAGGTCACTCTGCTTGTTATTGGCAGAGCAAACCCACTGAGTCCACATCGTACTCACTGCTGTCAGTCTGTCAGCACGGAGCCCTCTTCGGATCCTCTGTCTCCCTCTCTCTGTCCCTCCCCTGCTTGCGTCCTCCCCAAAATACATAAATATTAAAAAATATGAAGTAAATGTGAAGTAATTGAAGTGAAATATGTTGGATTTCAACCCAAGTCTGGCTGACTCCTCAGCCAATGCTCTTTTCCTGGGCATGCTTGCTTGGGTGTTATGTAGCATCTCAGCAAACTTTAGGGTGCGTAACATTTGCCTGGGATGCTTGTTAAAAAAAGCAAATCGCTGGACTCCATCCGAGGTCCCAGGGATTATCATGATCATCCCCGGTGATTCAAACCACAGGACACTATGGGATACTCTGGTGTGAAGGGTATCTGTGGGACCAGGAGCAGAATAGGGTCCATTAAAGTAAATGGAATGGGACCTTTATACCGTACTTGACCCAGGGCACCATTTTTGCTTGCGCTCTCTCAACCGGGGCAAAGGTCACACCGATTGTTAACATCCGTGTTCAGGAGTGCCTGTGGATGAACACAACATTTCCCGAGGTCCCCGGGATCATCTGCTTCAGAATAGGGCATTTATTTAAAGATTGCAGACACCCTGGTACTTCCACAGATCCACTGGTCTGTGTGCTTTGAAGCCCAGGAACCTGCATTTTTACTATGCTCTTAGCTGGATATTATGCGCAATCAACACTAGATATAAAAACAAACAGACAAACAAACCCAGAGACAGATTCAGTAATAGCTCTTTCTGGGCAGCTTCTGAAATTAGTCTGTGTTTCAGTGGTAAGTAAATGGAAAAAAAATATGACCAAAGGCATCTCCAGGTTTGGTTTCAATTAAATTTGTCATCTGGGCTGTGCCTACCTGTTCAAATCAATACAACAGAGAGGACAGCAATGAGAACATTATGAGAAATGGACGAAATCAGAGCATATCAGATCAATCCTTTTCTTCCCCCCGGGTCCTTGAAGTGTACATTTCCTACTTGCTTTTCCCCATGGGCTTTCAAAGGAGATGCTGGGACCGAAGTCCTGTGAGAAGGCAATTGATTGAAACTGCAGGAATATTGGAGCATAAGGGCTAGAATTAATTAGCATCCTTAAAACAGCAGCACTAGGCCCTTGAATTTTTGGAACATATGAATGGTAACTGTTGATTTCTCAACCCAAAGCAGAACATCTGTTCTTTTGCAGAGAGTCTAGCAAAGATTGCAATGCAGAGTCAGGTGGCGGTAGTGTTGTTAGGAAATGCAGTTCGTATCAGAGCTGTCCATTTGGATTTATTATTAGACAGCACTCAGTATAATTGCTTTCTCAAGAATTTTTAGATGTCTGAAACACACACTGTACATCTTGTGGGGTTTTATGGGACCTTAATCCACTGTAAAGTTATTCTGATCACAAATGCACATGAGAAGTATCCATAAAATGTAACAATCTGTATTCAGAATTAATTTCTCATTAAGCACCATTCATCAATTCCCATCAAGTCATACTCTTGTCATGTTGCCTGGATCTTTGGGAGATATAAACAAGTCAAAGAAGATGGGAGAGGATGAAGGTGAAGGAAGGGAAAGGAGTGGGTGCAGACGAACTTCTTGTTTCTTAAGAAGTAAGTGACCACACCTAAGAATCAGATAACAGTAAGGTAAAGGCGGAGCAAAGTTAAAACTAAAAATAAGAAGAATTATTAAAAATATTAAGTACAGGCTCTCACTTAGCGTATAATTGTACATAAGGCGTCATAGTTTTTGTCATTCATTCATTTCCATCTTAAGTCAAGGTGCCAGAGGGACCTTGGGTACCACCATCCCAGCGTTACCAAACACTTGTTCTGTGATCTTTGGGAAATTATTTAAATTTTCTATGTAAGGAGAGCTTATGTAAAATGGCAATACTAATTCCTTCCTCTCAGTGTTCTTGTGAGGATGAAAATAAAGCAACACGTGCAAGGGCCTCACAAAGTGCCTGATGTAGAAGGTAGTTAAAAATGCTGGTTACTTGTCTTCCTTTTTCTGTTTCTACTAAGTGCGGTGTGGCTGATGTTTTTATGTTCAGACTTAAGAGAATTGGATTATTTGGTTGCTGCTTCACGAAATTAATTGGAAAGTGAACAGCCGACGACATTAATTTTCTGTCTCATGCTCCACAAACAAATACAGGTTCTTGTTAGAAGCTCAAGTGGGTGGAGATCCGTTCGGTTAGGACTGAGGAACAAGGTGATGTTTGGAAAGCAGATTCATTTTCAGTTTTATGAAATAGGTTAGTTATGTTTTTTAGTCCACTGTGATAGAAATGAAAAGTCAAAATATTGTGGCATTGGCTTTTGTTGCCCTTTCTACCCTACTTTTGGACCCTCGAAGCATCCTTAGAGTCTGCGTAGGGGAGAGGGTTCAGCAATGGGACGTGTCACCTGCAGGCAGGTGTTCCTGCAGTCTTAGGTTCTGCCTCTTTGTTCTGGGACCCCTCCGTTCCCTTTTAATGAGTGATATTTTGGTAGGCTTTAAAAACATTAAAAATGTCTCTCCAGTAGTATTTTCAAATTTTATAAACGACAGAGCTTATTATAAGGTATAAAGGGGCCTATTGAGTGGAAAATGAAAGGAGATCCATAACCAGATTTAGATCATTTGAGTCATTACAAACTTGGCTTTTTCCAATTTATACCTTAATGGCTTGATTTCTAGTTACCTTAAGTTGGCTCGATGATGAGTGATTAACACTGTTGTCTAGTTACCTTAAGTTGGCTCGATGATGAGTGATTAACACTGTTGTGGGTATAGCTAGCACTTCTGGCTTTTCTAACAGGCTTCCAAATGATGCCGTTTGTTAACTAAATTAATTCAGCCTGGCGATTCTATTTCTATAGCTTCCTTCAGTGGTGAGTGTTGTCTCTATGACAGGTAATGCCTGTAAGATTTCAGATTCCACCTGGTAGTTGTTAGCTGCATTGTTCTTAGCTGCTTTGTCATGATCACTTTGTCACTAGGAATCGGAATTTCTATATACCAGAAAGAGGGATGAAATTAAAAAATAAAAGTTAAATAACATTGTACACGTTCAGCTTTCACAGAAGATTCCCAAAACTCTTTTCAAGGATTCCTCGTGCCTTAATCTCAGGCAAGAGAGGGCTATCTTTTTAAAGACAAAATAATACTCTATGTTAGCTGTGGACTTCGAATAGTAACTTTTTGCTTTATTTCCCTTCCACAAGGGTGAATTAGACGCACAAGGATGCTATAAACCGTGGTGCTTCCGGATTAAGTGCTAGAAATGAAATTAGCACTGGGATTAGGAATTGACACTCTGGTCTGCCAGGGAAAATAGACCAGCGAGGTATGGAATGATCAAGCCTGGGTTTTCCCTGTATTAGTACCTATCATCCGTCTAGCTGTCTATTTATCGATTATCTATCAGAGAGCCAAGATTTTGGTAAAGTCTGTGCTGGTTGCTAGTGAAGCTGTAATGGATATAGCATGGACTTAGAAGATATTGAAAAACAATCTAAATTTTAAAAAGAAATATAGGGCCACCTGGGTAGCTCAGTCAGTTACGTGTCAGACTCTTGGTTTTGGATCAGGTCATGATCTCACAGTGGTGAGATCGAACCCCAATTTAGGCTCTGCACTGGGAGTGAAGACTGCTTAAGATTCTCTCTCTCCTTCTCTCTCTGTCCCTCTGCTCTCTCCATGCATGCGCTCTCTCTCTCTCAAAAAAAAAAAATAGAGTGGCCGTATTGGTTCAGATAACCTGGCAACAAAAGCAAGTCCATACCCGTGATTCCTTTTCCTGTGCCCCCTTTTGCACAAGGTATATCATTCTCTCGACAGGTTTTTTTTTTTTTTGAGTCAGTGCCAGAAGGAAGACACACTGGTGTCACAAGTGTATTTTTTTCCAGAGCCTCAAAAGAAAATTTCAGGTAGATTTCGTCAGGAAATGGTATTCATTGCTGAACTGCAAATTAGATTGCTAGTGCTTTGGGCATTCTTAGTAAATTATATAGCTAAAACCTGGAGCTATACTAAACCCTTTGAATTTAATTTGACTGCTGGCAGCCATCAATGGTTAAAAGATTTTAGAAAACCTGAATGCTAATGCTTGAATGTGCTGGTAGGGGATGTTGTAGAAAAGACAGGTGGCTCAGGAAGCCAAATAAAACACTGGCCTTTTACAGACTATTCAAAAACTAATACAATAAAAAATGAATATACTGCATAATATCACAAGTAGCGCTAATGTAATCAAGGCCCACACAGCCTTACGAGGAACAAGTTCATTTTCCACCTTCTGAGTTATTACTAGTACAATTTACCTCTCCACTCTGCCGGCTCCATTCTGGGAAGGCTTGTCTCTCCCTGTATTGCTGGTCTGTGTCCTTTTGCATGCAAATACAATATCCTGTTCTAACCTGACCTTAACAGATGAAGAGTATCTCCCTTTCTTGCCTGGTGCGATTCCAGCTGAGCAGGGAACCTGACGTTTGTCTTAAACAGTCCTAAGCATTTTTCATATGAAATTCAATTAAACTATTTCCTAGTCTAAGTGTCTGTTCAGTTTTTTTTTTTCTTTTTTTTTCTTTTTTACCTTTCAGCAAAATGAAGTTTTCCTTCCTGTGACAATACTTAAAAGCAAGCAATTGGAGGAAGGAGGGAGAGGAGTGGGTGGGGGCGGGAGAGGGGGGCGAACCATGCTGTTTGGCGCAGTCAGCTAATTGTTTCAGCCTTTGTTTTTCTGTTCCCCTTGAAGATGAGCTGTATTTTAATTACCGCATAAAAGATTTGTCTTGATTAGATGGCTAGGAGGTGTCAGTGCTTCTGAAAGAGATGAAAATAGAGAAGGGGAAGAAGGCAGGAACGCTGGATTTATTTTGGAAACTTTCTAGGCTTCTGCTGTTCTCCCTCTCCCTAGCCACCATGCACTTCATTTCCGTTCAGGCCCCATTTCAGGTGCAAAAAGGAGTCGCGAGATATTTAATGACACAGTGGTCTGAAATAGGATCCCTTTTGCTTGGGGTGAGGAACGGGGGATGGGACCTTTGCCGCGAAAGAGATTAGGCAAAACCTCTCTGTCTTAATGCCGCCAGAGGTAACTACCACACAGTATCCAGGACTTGCCGCTCTACTTCCTGAGTGTGAGCGCAGTTTGCCAGCCACGCTTTAGACACGCGGTAGGTGATGTGGGTATGAAGACAAATAAGGCCAAAACCTTCTGCACTGGCATTGCTCATAATTGGTGGGGGAGACAAACAAATGGGTACCTTGCTGCACAGATCCTCTTAAGAACATACAAATGCGCTCCAGGACCACAGGTGATGGAAAGCCCCAAGGTCGCCGCTGGGGCACGGGTTGGGCAAGTCTTCTTGGAGAAGGTCATACTTGTGCAGCCTCGTGGGACAAGTGGTGAGGGAAAGGCACAGCCCCGTCAGGTGGTCAAAAATGTAGCAATCGGTTGGTGACTGGTGACATTAGGGAGAACAGTTGAAGGGAGTGGTGGGGGCAGAAGCAGGTGGCCCGGCATGTAGCAGAGAAAGGGCAGCAAAGGAAATCCTTTGGATTTCTTTGTTTTTTGACAAGTTTCCTTGTAGAGCAAAGGAGCAAGATGGATTCCTAAATGGAGTGTTCTCAGTGTAGGCTTGCATGGAAAGCAAAGCAAAAAGCTGATATCTAGGTATCTCAGGCCCCAAAGTATTGCTATTAAAGAAGAACCAGACTCCACTTAGTGTGCCTTTTTCAAATAGCTAACACAATTAATGACCATTGCTCAATTCTCAGTTTTTTTTTCCCTCTGTGACACAGCCTTGCCAGGGGAATGTTCCTCACAGGGAATCTATGGAATCATCTTCTCTTTCCTCTGACTCTATTTTACTATGACTTCTACTTTGTTCTTTATTTTTTGACTTTTTTGAATTAGCAGAGATAAAGAATGTACCTTAGTTTAATACATTGGTTGAAAATAAGTGTGTGTGATATAAATGAGTTTAGTTTCACATAATAGCTAAGGAAGCAGTAGACATTTAACCTCAGGTAACGTTTAGTTGTATAAAGAGCATTTTTCTTGAACCCGCAAAACACATTTGATTCATTAATGTTTAAAAAATATTTATTTTTTGGGAGAGCACCTGTGCGGGGAGAGGCAGAGAGAACGGACAGAGGATCTGAAGCAGGCTCTGTGCTGACCGGCTGACAGCAGTGAGCCTGATGTGGGGCTTGAACTCAGGCACCGCGAGATCGTGACCTGAGCTGAAGTCAGACGCTCAACCGACTGAGACACCTCGGTGCCCCTGATTAATTTTTTAAAATGATAATTGCCGACTTCTTTATAAAAGTCAGTATGAGACCCACAAATACCATATTTTCCACTTTTCTTTTTGTAACTAAACTGCGTAACATTTTCAGTGCTCTCGACGAAAGGACTTTTCAAACCCTTGTTGTGTTAGGGGAATAAACATGGCTGTCAGTTCTTCACCAAGTTAATTTTACGAGGTAAGGACGGAATGTAAGGACTTGGGGACTTGGGCGTCTTTATGTATGAGAGAGAATCAGCCCTTGGCCTGACACTGAGTTCAGGTGGATTCTGGGTTAAATTACACGTTCCCTTCGGAGTTTAAGCTTTCAATTTACAGGACCACTGCCAGCAAGTTGAAATGAGGTGAAAGAGTAAGGAAAGTGTTAAAAACAAAAAAAGAACGTTGCCAATTCTGGAAAAATTTGCGTCATAAAATGGCATCATATTTTTTTTATCATGGAATGCATAATTTTCCCTATCCTTGCCACTAGAATTTGTTTTACTAAAAGTAAGCAATTATTGAATGCCTGATGAATATGTGATCTATATATATTTAGGTGGAGGCTATTTTTTTTTTTTTCCAATCCTACTTCTTCAAGTTTTTAGTTTTAGAAACTAACAGGGACATTTTGAGGTCCAGAAAGGTCAATCAGTGTTGGCATTGAAGCTGAATTTTATGGGATGTTAAAATACTGCAAATAAGTTTGATTGGATTGTTTCTAACTAGAAAATATATGTTTATCTTTTTAAAACATTTCATCAGATTTGGGAACAAATTACCCACAGAGCAGGAAGTGAATGTTAGAAATCATTGTGCAATGTTTTAATGAGTTAGGTTCCCTTTCTTGGGCCTCATGTGGGAGATACCGTGCTAGTGACCATGAGGCTTGATTTAAAGTAGTCACAGACAAAGAAGAAAGCCACTCTACCTCTGGAGTCCAGTGGGAAAGCCGAAGTATTTAAAGAAAGGAAGCCCGAGTCAGAAAGTAAATATATGGGCCAAGAAAGATTTAAGTTAGGAATTTTTTTCTGAAATTTTATGCTAATAAATTAATTTTTACAAAGCTAGGAATCTTGTTGAACTTATAACAAACAGAGGAGGATTGCTGCTCAGGTGTGTGTTTTGGTGACAATGACTCACAGTATTCATCACAGAGGGAGTATAATTTGTTGAAAATTAGCAAATCATAAATCAGTTTCTCCTCAGAATGCCCAGTATTTTCTTAGGTTGTGGTGAAAGTGGAATGTTTTCCTGGGAGGGGGACACAAATGAAGTATACACCAGGAGAAGAAAATCCTATCACTTTGCAAAAGGGAAGGCCAGAAAGTTCTTATTGAAAAGTCTAGAAGAAGCAATTTGAATCTCCTACTAAGGGGACAGATTTTAACCTGTTATCCAGTGCAATAGAAGATATTTAAAGCTATGCCATGCATCTGATATTAGAATCTGCTCTCTGAGCCTGCCTTATTACTGGCTGTTATTCAATAAAGCATAAAAGAGTTTTAGTTCGATTTATCTTACTCGTATTTATTGTGGGGAAAAAAAAAAGCCATGTGAACCACCAATCTAAATTTATAGTCATTTCACAAAAGACAGAGGCTTGAAAGAATCTTAAAAAGTTAATGCAGTTAACATCCCTGTCAGTCAATATATGATACTCCTGCAAAGAAAAGCAGTTTTAGAGAAATGATATTTCTCATAAGGTCTGAAAAGGCCTGTCTTAACTTTCTTAATTTCAAATTTAAAATGAGATATGTGGACATATGGAGTGTCAGAGGCATCTGTTAAATCAAATCATGGACATTGCTAGGGTTTATGTATATGTGTAAATATGCAGGAGTGTAGAATTTCTGTGGATTATACTGACTAAAGGAAGGTCACAGAAGGACACATTTCCCTTCCAAGCTTTAGAAAGCTAGTCATTTTGGGCTATTGAATTTTATGTTAATTGCATATCGCCTAAATAGATTGATCTGGTAAATGGAATTGTAATTACTACAAAATACATAGTTAGAAAATTTAATTTGATAGTTTAGTAGGACAGTATGACAAAGAGAGATGAGTTCATTGTTTATTCTGTGTGTGTAGGGTTCAGGTAGGGCCGACATGGGATATTACACAGATTGAGTTTTGTAAGTGAAATCAACTCTGGGAGACATGTTGTCAAATAAATGGAATTTTGTAGACGATGAATATTTAAAGAATATTTAGGATCCTTATCAGGAGATAGCTGCATACCCGTGCTCCAGTTTAGCCAGATCTTGATTAATCAGAAACCAATTCTCCAGACTAGGAATTACTCAGGGCTGCCTCTGCTGCTGGTCATTTCACTTCTTATTAGCATAATCCTCAAGCATATGGAAGGGAGTTGGGAGATAAAACTCAAATCAGCTTTGTTCCTTGCTAACAACTCTGGCAAACTGTTGACACTTCTGGCTGAAATGAAGTTTGGGTATTCTCTGTGGATTTTTATTATTTGTACTGTCCTTGTCTCCACAGATAATCAACAGCTCACTGCATAATATAGAGCAGATGCAACCTGGCTCATTCTTTTGAATGAGTAATCAGAGGTAATGCAAATTAACACCTTCACCTCAGGGGAAAAAAAAAAAAAAAAAGTAACTTTAGAATTCACCCAGTTCAGTAAATAGAAGTAATCTTAATCATAGGGTTGTAATGATAATCGATTGAGAGAAAAAGCAAGGCATTTTCCTCCTGCTTTTTCAGTGTAAATATACATTCTAATTATATTCACGATAGCCACCAAAAGGGGGCAATGCAAGTTAGGTTGACCCTACATTTTGATGCAATTGAATAAGAAATAATATATGTAAAAACAGCTCATGTTAATTCTCTCCTCCCTTCTTTCTTCTTTCCCAATAGCTGTGTTGATAATTAATATTGAGGAATACTTGTTTGAAATTTAGAAGTAGTGATTAAAAAACTTTATTTTGTGTTTTATTGTAAATAGTCCATTTTTGTTGTATAAACCTCAGAAAGCACACTAAAATATAAACACGTTGGTGAGACCTTTGATTTTCTTAATTCTGTTTACTTACCTTTTTTATGATATGTTTCCCAAATGGAATCATATGGTTCATACTGTTTGAACCATATGGTTCATATGGTTTTATAATCTTTTTTTCAGTGAACGTATTACGTTATTAAATATCCTTCCACAATACTACTTTTAAATGGTGTTAGCATTTCGTACCAATATACTAGAGTTTATTTAGTCCCCTAATGCTAGCTAGACATTTGATTGTTTCCAATTTTTTACCATTTTAGCAAATATAGGTTAAATATCCTTTATAGCTAGATCTTCGCATAAAGTGTGTGTGTGTGTGTGTGTGTGTGTGTGTGTGTGTGTATTACCATTTTTTTTTTTTTCAGGATAAATTCCTAGATGGGAAATTGCCCAGTCCCAGAGAACACACACACATTAAAGGCTTTTGAAAAGTATTGCCAAATTGTCCTACTATTGAGGACAGTTATACCTGTTGATATTTATGTGTGTGGTAATTTAAACATAAGCCTAAGTCATGGGGCCAAGTTTCTATCTGGGTTGTCATTTGAACTCAACAAATAAAACTTAAACTTCTCTGTGTGTAGACACAACCCTGATGGCTGTGGTACTGAGTGACACTAGCCTCTTCCCTTAGATCTTTCCTCAGTATTTTGACACCTTGAGAATACGTCCGTTTTCTTTTGGGGTTTGGCAGAATCTGTTTGGTATTTGGGGGAGGTACAAGGTCCCCTGTGGAAATGGGTTACTCTAGGTCTGATACCTGTTCTCTACCTCCTCACTCGCCCAAGGTAGGAGTTTCTTGTCATTTCCTTGAAATAATAGGATTATTGGTGTAAGACCACACCCAACACTGATCTGGAGTTCCAGAGGTCTGTTAGGGCTGTGAGGGGGAAACCTCTCACTGCAGACGGGGTCAGATGGAGAGAGACACACCTTAGAGGTCATACAGGTGTGGCTTTAACTACCACAAAGCCTGTCTAGTGGTTCAGGAATCCCCCACTTTGGTGCGCAGAGGTGGGGGTCTTTTCTACATCACCATAGCCCTTTGAGCAGAGAAAAATTTCCACTGCATACGGGGAAGCTGAAAGGTATAGAAAATCTTGATTGAAAAGAAAAATGATAAACATAAACTACATTCTGGGCATATAGAAGCATTGTGGTTTTAATCAATAACATTAATAGCTACCAGAAACCTAGCCTCATTTTCACAGAGACAGCTTCTGGAAAGTCTTATTTAGAGCTCTGTGTCTTGTGTCACCACCACCCCCATCAACTGTAATAGCTTTTAGGCGTGCATTCTAAGGATAAAACAGACCGCCACCGAGGCCACAAGATGATAGAACTGCTACTTTAGGGTGCTTTGTTCATGAGGGCTTCCTACACTCATCCACCCATATTCCTTCCTATCACAAGGTAAGAAAAATTTACACTCTGTACACTTCCCACAACTCCTAACAGGGTCAGTATTCAATACTCAGTTTAGGCTGTTAGTCCAAAGAGTATTGGAAAGCTGTGTTATGGCCCCCCAATTTTTCTTCTGACCGAGAACCTTATTTACAAAAACAGATGATGATTTGCTAATGTAATTAGTAACATAAGTATACGTTCTGATACCCACCTCTTCCCCTTCTTGGTTCTAAATTTAATAATTTAGGATTGAAAAAGTCTTTTTTATTAAGAGTTAAAAAATAAAGTCTGTTCTCTGACTCTATAGCTGTAGTAACCAAGGTCTTAGGGTTTTCAGTGTTAACTTCAAAAATACTTTTCTCTCGGTCTCCATTGTATTAGTATAAAAATGTTTTTAGATCATAAATCATACTTTTTTTGTTTCAGAAAATTTGATCACCATATTCATGGTTAAAATACTGCTCATATCCCTTCTGTCTTCGCCCTGAGAGTATACTTACTGCTCCCTGTCTCTTTGGAATAGATAGACTTGGGCAAGCACCCCAAAAAGAGCAATATTGGATTCATAGGATGAGTACTTTAATATAGAACTTATTCTCAGCTTTCAAATTTTGTTTTTTGGTGGCGCATTGTAGACCCAGGTGAACAGTAAGAAAAGAAGACAACTCATGTGTGCCCTAACTGTTAGATGCCATCAATAACGGGGTGAGTTAGTTTTCTACTTGTGTCCATCGGCCTCTGGACTCAGAGGGAAGTCATGTGTGAAGGATGCTCTCCAGCCCCATAGCTGCCCATGGGAATCATCGTAAAGCAGTCTGCCAGAAGGAATGTGTGAGCAAATGACAAACGGTACCTGACTCCAGGGGAAAATAGACTTTGGGAAGCTTTTAATGCCAAGCTTTATAATGTTTAGGATGAAATACTGCATCAGATTTCTCATGAGGATGGAAACGACCTCAGATCAGTTTAACAAAGCATTTTCCAGCAGAAGAGAACATGCTTGAATAGAAACAGAAAATAAGCTAGTACTTAGAGCGTACAGAGGGCTTCTTTCTCTACCTGTTGCTGGCTCTTCCTGATCTTTCTTCCTGACTCCCATTCTATAACTCCCAGCCATGCTCACTTAAAAATCAAACCAAACCTGTCTGTCTGGATTTTCTGAGTTAGTCTGAGAGCAAATATTCTGCCCCATTGAACTCAAAAGTACCCTCATGATTGTCAGGCCATGTGTCCCATTTTTATTTTCGTTCAGAAGACATGGACGTCACCTTTACATCTAACCAGTCATCAGGCTTTTTTTTTACTTTCTTTTAAAGTATATCTCATCTCTCCCCTGTTCTCTGTCGCCATCTTAGACTGGACCCTCATTTTCTGTCTGGATTAATGCTGTTCTTCCCCACCCCCCACCCCCATTTCCATCCAGATTGATCAGAATCAAAAAAGTGGAATGGATGCAAGAGATCTTTTCAAGGTAAAATTCACATGACTTGGAATTTGATATGGGGATGAAGGCATCAGTGATAATTCTTAAAGGATTCCAACCTCATCTGGGTGACCATCTGTCAGGGATATAAAGAAGAATCCTGCTTTTGATGGCTAAAGGCACTACACTACCATTTTAATTGCTTAATTTAATTTAATATCTTAATTTAATCTAAGACTCTGATTTTGAGGATCTTCCCACCATTGTGGTCTGCTCTGATGTCTGTCTGCAATGATCTTTTCTGGCATTCTTCTTTGTTTTGACACAAAAACACTTACAAAATGAGGGAATAGGACTAGTTGTATTTAAAGCATTTTCTAATTCCTAAATTCTACAAATTTCTGACGTGCATTGTTAGGAAATAGTTGCCTATCTATCCACTCATCTATCTTTTCTCTACTTCCTAATTATATTACCATTTCAGAATTGCCATCTCTTTATGTCTTTTGTTTTTTCCTATGTCTCATGAATGCAATAGGATAAGAGAAACAGAGCTATAATTAACATTTTTTTTTTTTATCAGGATTCAATAATGAGGAAGGGGAAACACTGAGGATTCATGATTGATTGATTGATTTTTAAAGTTATCTCTGTGAATGAGTTGACTTAATGTTACTTTTCCCTGTTTGGGATTTTCTATTGGTGTGTAGATAAGAAGCTGTTGGATGTATTCAGTGAAAAAATGTGACTAGAGAAGGAAGAAATGTCCTGTCTTAAGGCTTCATTAAGAGCAGTCCAGAATCTATCTTCTCCTGGTTATTTATGTGGCTGGGGTTGATGACCCTGAAATTAGAGCAGATTAGGTTTCATTGGCTTCAGTCAATTTTTATATGATGAGAATGTCTTCAAAATAGCCCAATCTGAAGAAAACATGACAGAGAAGCCAGTTTATTTTAAGGTCTAAACCATACTGAGCTGCACTTTTAGAAAAGTTAATCATTTTTTATGGAGTTTACTTTTTTCATTGTAAAAGTAATACATGCCATTACAAAAAATGTAGAAAATGTAAAATAGAAGGAGTGAAAAGTTTCGCCTGTATTCCAGCTACCCAAAGGTAATCAGAGTCAGCCTTTCAGTTGGGAGTTGGTATCTATCCAGCCCCCTTGAATATATATATTGTAATGATACTTTTAGTATGATTTTTGTACCTATTCTCTCTCTTTTTTTTATGTTTATTTATTTTGAGAGAGACAGAGCAGGGGAGGGGCAGAAAGAGAGGAAGAGAGAATCCCAAGCAGGCTCTGCACTGTCAGTGTGGAGCCCAGTGTGGGGCTTGAACCCACGAACCGTGAGATCGTGACCTGAGCCAAAATCAAGGGTCAGACGCTTAACTAACTGTGTCACCCAGGAGCCCCTGTACCTATTATTTCTTAGGCAACTTTTGCTTGGCTTCATAATACTGTATTTAATTGCCACAAATAACCTCTACAACATATTTGCTTTGGGGCATATAGGTGATATTCAATTTTTCATTATCATAGATAATGCTGTAATGAGTATCTTTGAGCTTTTCCAGTAATTAGGATTAATTTCTTAGGATAGATTATGCAAAGTGAATGTTCTTAAAGCTCATAATAAATTTTGCCAGATTAGTTTTAGAAGTTCTTCCATCCGTATGTGTGTCTTTTTCATCTTACCCTTATCAGTATAGAATCTTCTTACTTAAAAAGATTTTATAGGCAAAAATTGTCTTTAACTTACTTCTCTTTGATTTCTAGTGATGCTTATAATTTTCTAGTGCTCATTATTATTTGCTTTTGAGTGTTTTGTGAACTGTTTGCACATATATTTTGGCTACTTATCAATTATAAGCTCAGTGGTTTTAATTTTTTACAGAATTGGTTTGGTAGACATCTCCTATGTTGAACATTAATTTTGTTATATGTATTTTGAATTTTTACGTATGTTTTTCCTTTTTATTTGGGTTATTTTTTTCTTAACATGCAGGATTTTAAACTTTTATATGGTAAAATAGTAATTCCTCAACTTTCTTGGCAACTAAAAAAAAAAATCCAGGTTTAGCTTAGAAATTTATCTTCCTCCCCCAACACTGGCCCCTGCCAATCAGCTGAAGATTTAAAGAAGAGTGTCATTAATGTTTTTAATAGGAAACAAAGCTTTTGGGAAATTTGAGGGGAAAAATATTTATGAATAGTTTGTTTCATGGTTAGAGTAAAATAATCCATAAAAAAGATTTATGATTTAACTTTTTATTTCCCCAACTGGGGTTAGGTTTCATGATGTTTTACATATTGGAATTATGCCCTAAAACAGTGGTTCTTAACCTGGGGCAGTTCTATCCCCAAGGGACATTTGGTAATGTCTCGAGACATTTTTGATTGTCACAACCTGGAGGGGGTCATGCTATTGGCATCTAGTAGGTAGAGCCCAGGGATGTTGCTAAGCATCCTACAGTGCACACAACAAATAATTATCCAGCTCAAAATGTCAGTAGTGTTGCTGTGGAGAAATCTTGCCACAGAGTCAGTGTTAGTTGAAATGATTATTTCTACTATATGAGTGGGAGAGAAATTTAATGTCAAATAACTTAAAATTCACCATTTCTTTTTCTCTTTTTTTATGAGTAGAGAGTCCATTATTTTCCACTTTGTTTTCCTCAAGTATTTAAAAAAAGTTTTTTTAATGTTTATTTATTTTTGAAGGGGACAGAGACAGAGTGTGAGCAGGGGAGGGGCAGAAGAGACGACACAGAATCTGAAGCAGGCTCCAGGCTCTGAGCTGTCAGCACAGAGCCCGATGGGGGGCTCAAACCCACGAGCTGTGAGATCATGACCTGAGTTGAAGTCAGATGCTTAACTGACTGAGCCACCTAGGCACCCCATGTTTTCCTCAAGTATTTTAATGACTTCCTTTACTCCCCTTCAGGAAGTTGTTCTGCGTAGGGAAGGGTGTGCATATGTGGGGATGGTTGTTGAACCTCCTTTCTGTGTTAATTTTCCTGCAATGGGACCTTCTTGTGGACCAGCTCTGGGGCATATGTGATCTCTACTTTCCCTTTTTCCATCGCTTTCTTGTTTGGAGTGGATAACCTGGAAAGCATGCTATTAGTGTGGATATGATCTGTTTGCATGAGACTTGGGGACATGCCATCCCATCTCGGCAGTGCTGGTACTTCCAGGCCGCCTCAAGTCAGGTTGAGTGAAGGGAAAGGGGTAAGAAAGGAACCCTGGAGGCTCCTACAATCAAGTTTGGGAGAGTCAGTGCCAGTACAAAATCCAGAAATAGGAATGAACTAAATAGGAAATAGGAAATAGAGGTAGAAATGAGGAATTAAATAAAAGCAGAATTGTGATATAGAAGTTGTTACAAACTGTATCTAGGCAGGCTCTCCACTCAGAAAACAGGGTAACAGCCTTTATTTAAGTATATTTCTACTATACACGAGGCTCATTCATATTATGTAAAAACCAACTATCTAGCCGCCAAACAAACAAGCAAACAAAACAAGTTCTTTTTGCAATTAAATCTGAGAAAAATTTAAATACATTTAAATAAAATTAAGTTGGATTCTTTGTTGTAGCACTTCCAGAGTCTTCGAGGTGACAGTTTGCACTGGGAATCTAGGAGAAGGGCTTCTAGACTACTGCCTTCTACACTTATCTTCCTTTAGAGCCCTCGTGTTTCATGGAGCATCTCACAGAGCTGGTGTGCCACGAGTGCTTTTCATCCATGGCTGCAGATTTGAATAAAAATGGTTGTGTGGGTGGGACTTAAAATTCCCAGGCTCCACACCTTGCACGTTTGGACTGAATTGGTCTGGGTAGGCGCTGGTGTGTGCAGTCGGGGATGAAAACCCCTGCATTAATGGAACAGGCTTTGAGAAGAGCCAATGGAGACTATGTAGAACAGTGTCTCCAAACCTGTCAGTGCCTAAGGATCATCTGAATGCTCACTTAAAATTTATTCCCATGTCTCCCTTTTGGAGATTCTGATTCAGTCAGTGGGGTAGGTTCCAGAAATATGTATGTTCAGCAAGCTTTTTGGGTGGTGCTGATGCTCAGGCAAGTCTAAGGAACAACCTGCTGTTCTACAGTCTTCAGTGGTGATGCCTTTAAGGCAAAAAGGGGTGCGTGTGGCTGGTGGACAGGGAGCTGTCCAACATTGTACTATAGAGTCTCACCTTTCGTGCCTCTAAGGTCTATTTTTGGTTCCATATCATGGCAGATATCTATATCTATATCTATATCATCTATATCTATATCTATATCTGTATATCTATATCTATATCATCTATATCTATATCTATATTTATCTATCTACCTATATAATTTTTTTTACAAATGAATGGATTCTTTCATAAAGGATTTTTGAGTGTTCAGCAGTCCTTCCTTCCTTTTAGTAACCCTAGGAGATTACTGGTTTCAAAGAAATCATGGAAATAAAATAGATGGCTCGTCTTGAGTATTGAAAGGCAAATGAGTGAGGAGGGGAAAGGGAAGGAGAAAAAATAGGGAAAGAGACAAAATTGAGAGAGAGCAAAAAAGATCTCAAAGTGCAATAAAGGGTGAAATCCTGGATTGGGCAGCAAAGACCCAACTTAAGGGAGAGCCTCTCATATTTACCAAAGTCGGAAGCCACACTCCGTGGCTTGTAAATCTGCAGAGTCTAGAGGTGAACTTCAAATTGGGCAGATCTGGAGGTGGTTGTTATTATACCAGTGCTAAAATATTGCAGTAATCCTGTTTATACTTTTTATCTGATTTCCTTCTAGACTTCTAAAGCCCAAGTTGGCAATTATTTTAAGAAGAGGTCAAACAAGCAGGCCGAAGCTACAAAAGATTATTGCTGTTTTGGTTAAAGCTGCTAGCAGCAGTTATCAGCTAAGTGGTAGGTTGAACTTTAAGTGAAGTTAAGAGTCAGAAAACATTTATTATCTGGGCAATTCCCTTTAAGGAACAAAAGCTATCTTCTTGTTATATGGGGATCAAGAACTTGCTTCCCCTGCCCGGTTTGCCTGAAAAAGGATCTCCAAATGGGTCTTCTAGATACAGAGTTCTGATAAGTGTTCATCAGGCCATTACTCAGCAAACCCTTGTGTCTGACTCCCTGCTGGGCAGAGCTCAACAATGAAAGTTTGGCTACCTTCCAGGACATACAGTGTAACAGGGGTGGCCCAGACTTGTCTATTATTTAAGACTGTACCTCTAGGTAAATGCAGCCGCATTCTGTACCATGACACCCCACTGTCCTTGGGTAAGCTGATTAGACCTGAATCAAGGGCACTAACCCACCCAGATACATGTGGCACAGAACCACAAGACAAAAGGGACCAATCGTATTCTTCCTTTAGGAGCTTGGAATCAGAAAGCTGAGATCAGAAACCAGAAGATGAAAGGTGATGTTGAGAGCTAGGTAATGTAGCACAGGCTGGGGTGGGCTGGTGGGTTGAGCTGAGGTAGGGGAAGCTGGCTGGGAGAGAGAGAGGATGTGGAGTGATGAGCAGACAAACAATGATGTTGTGACCTTAGGATCTTTGAGCGGGAGATAGAAAGAAAAGCTGCAATTTCTAATGGCTTTTATGTTCTGGTTCCTATGAAGCTCATGTTCTCAGATGACTGTGAGGCCCCCTGCATCCTTGCAATAATCCCACTCAGCTTGGTCTAGCTTGAGGGCATCTCTACTCTTTGCGGAGAAAATGCAATGACAAGCAGAAAAACAGGCAGTTGCCAAATTGTGATAAGTGCTGAGATGGGGGAATGTATTGAGTGCTATGGGAGCATCTGGGGGATACTCTGTCAGGATTGGAGGAGGCAGGGAAAGATTCCTGGAGGAAATGATATCTAAGATGAGAACTGAGGGGTGCCTGGGTGGCTCATTCAGCTGAGCGTCTGACTCTTGATTTCGGCTCAGATCATGATCTCACAGTTGGTAGGTAGGTTGTAGGATCGAGCCCTGCGTCAGCTCGGTGCTGAACGTGGAGCCTGCTTAAGATTCCCTCTCTCCCTCTGCCCCTCTCCCCTTGCTCAAGCTTGCTCCTTAAAAAAAAAAAAAAAAAAAAAAAAAAAAAAATAGAGAGAGAGAGAGAGAGAACTGAATGACAAGGAAGAAAAAGCTGGACAAATGGGGCTGGAAAGAATTAAGGAACAGCAAAGGCCTGGTGATGAGAGGAAACACGACACACTCGAGGAGTCTGAAAAAAAAATCTAGAATGACAACAGAGACAATGAGAGTTAAAATTGATGAGATTGGACAGAGAGAGAGAGAGAGACAATGAAAGCCCTAGTAAATCATGTGAAGAAGTTGGGAATTTATCCTAGGGAAAAGAGAGAAATATATAAGGATGTTAAAAAGAGGGCTTCGATAATATGATTTGCTTTTAGGAAGGATCACTGTGGCCACAGTGGGGAGAGGCTAGGTTGGCAGCAGGAAGGGCAGGTGGGAAGGTGTTGTAGCTATACTGAGGCTACCAAAGCAGAGCTGTTAGAGCCCAGTCCTGAGAGTTGGAGACAGGGGCGGTACGTGTGTTAAGAATGAGCGCCAGGTTTCCAACTTGGGATATTTTCACCGAGATAGGTCTATAGCAAGGTGATTCAGCGAGGTGATATTAGATGAAGTAGTTCTATTGGAGAGATGTGCTCCACAAACCAGAATACAGCGGGGTGAGATATGAAGGGAGGTGAGGACGGAGGAGGAAAGTGACCTGGAAGGGAGATTTGGCTAAGAAGGGAGAGGGAGGGAGTAGGCTGAGGGAGGGATGGGCAAGGGGATGGCTGGGCTTCCAGAGAGGATCTACAATGTGCTAGGAAAACTTGCAGGAGTCCAGTCCTCAGGGTACCCAGAGGCTTGGGTCTGTGAAACTGGGGGACAAAGATGTAAGTTTCACGCAAGTACATAGGAAAAGCTAGGAACTCGGTTTCCTGGAGCGGGGCATTGCGTTGGGAGTAAGAATTAGTGAAACTTTGTGGATGGGGAACGGGTAAGAAAGGGGAAGAAGATGTATCACACACACAGAGAAAATGGAATTTGAAAGGATTTTGAGGAGGGAAAAGTGTGGGCCTTGCGACAGTGACTTGGCGTACCTGGAGTGTGGGATCCCAGGAAACCAGGGCGGATGAGTCTTCCTAAACATCTATTTTCACTGTCCTGTCTGCCAGGATTTTAGCAAATGTGAAAACAGCCAATTCACTGAAAAATGACCTAAGAGGACTTGCGACGATGCACGCTTTTATGAATACGAAAGTGGTTTTCCTTAACATTTGATGTCCTGGGTGTCAAGGAAAGTTGGGTGTATAGACAACATACTTTTTTCCTCACTCACCTGCCTCTACCAGTTCTCTCTGCTTACAGTCTGTGGGTGGAAACCCAGTGCCCAAGCTTGTGTATATCTTCTTGGTCTCGATGCTACCCTGATTTATTATTTAGGTTAGGTACCTAATGCTTTGCATAGAACCTTGCCCTCTCACTGGTTGTCGTTGAGTGGAATTTTTTTTTTTTTTTTGAGGCTGCAGCCAATTTACAGTAATTAATGTGCTAAGGACAGCAGCTGTAGCAGTCATTAATTCCTTAATCTTGGAGTAGAGAGAAATGGATTAGTTAGAGATAAATATAGCTTATGGCATTTTCTCCTGAGAACAAACCCTTTAGAAACAGTGTGTTTCTGCAGCAGTGTGTGTGGGGAGGGGGAGTAGTAGGAAAATGAGAGCCCTTTCTTTTTCCTTGGGGAATTATTTCTTGTGAGAAGGAAGAAATGGGGGTGAGGTGAGATGGAGGTTCATTTAAAATGAGACAAAAAGGCTGACCCTGGACACCACGGAGGTTTTTGTCTTCACTCCCAGGACCCTGAGACCTCTGGGTGAAGATTCGCTACTTGAGCTCGTATGTGCGTGCATCAGATCTCTGCTTAGGAAGCCAAGCTGGGGGAGGAGAGAGAGAAAAAAACCAACCAGATTCTCTTCTGTGGAGTGAGCCATTTGTTTTAAAATGAGATGAGAGGTTGCTCAAAGATGTTAATGGAAATCTTTGCAAACACAAACTTCAAGTTTCTTCAATCCAAAGAGTCACTCAGCCATAAATATGTGTGGGTTATTTAGATGCTTCCAAAGGTTACCTGAGAATTGCCTATTTTTCCACAAAGAAGTGAGCTGTTTATTGCTTCGGAAACGTGCCTCAGAGTGAATGCTTTTCTTCTCCCGAGAAGGAAAAAAAAATGCTGCAAATACATGCAAGGCTGGGAAAGGTTGATTGGAGAGCAGAGAGATGTCTGGGGCTGCGGGTTTAGCATGGCTGCAGAAAGGGGAGGAAAAAGCAGGCGACTTTATCCTCTTGTGACTTAGCAAGTGCTGGTCTCTTTGCAGGTCAGATAAAAGGTCATGGTGAGGCAGGCTGTGGGGGCAGAGAAGGGGCTTTTGTAGGAGAGGTAGTTTCTGTAACAGAAATACATGCCTGGGGGCTGAAGAATAATGCCTCCGTGAGTGCCTCATGACCGATACCTGCCAGCAGAAGAGAGCTTTGCAAAGCTCTTGGTCAAATCTTATTACTTCTTGGCTAGCTCTGTTGCACGGTCACAGAATAACAGGGCACCATTTTTATTCTTCGGGAGACCCTATAGTAGAGGGTCTGATCACTTAGGTAGGTTTACACTAGATCCCAATAAAGTGAAGGCTGATGTTCAGATACATCTCTTTGTGGACTGCTGGTATGAGCTTACCTAGGGACTGCGTTGAAAATCAGGGTTGAGCTCCTGTAAGTGTGACTGTAATTCCTGAAGTGGTGGTAAGGGGAGTGTGAAGGGCCACCTTTTCATGAGATTCTTTTCATTGGGAAATTTAAAGGAGGTTGAGAGATGACATTGGTTGAGGATCTACTGTAAGTAGCGCTACGAATTTTTCATGTAGTATTTCAATTTAACCTCAAAATATCCCTGCAGGGTATTTCCTCATTTTCACATATAAGAGAAGTAATTTGTGCAAGGTTGCAAGAGCGAGGGAGATTCACACACACACACACACACACACACACACACACACACACACACACACACACAGTGTTGAACCTCCTCTTAGAGCCCTTCAGATAAACATAGGCTAAGTCTCTCGGTTCCCTGCAATAGCCTTGATTTGGGAAAGTCAGTTGGAGTCATCTGGCTAAATGCCACCTGCTGCTTTGCTAATGTACCTAAGGCTTTACAACTGTGCACACGGCCCTTCCTCTACCCTCTTCCAGGGCTTCCCAGCAGGCTGTAGAAAGCACGGTCCACACTGTTGATCAAGGCGATGGGGTTTTCCTTCTCCTCTCCTGAAGCCCTGAGGACTGAGACCAAATGGAATCACGTAGTGCTATTATTTGTACACTAACTGAAAAATTTATGACTCTTGTAAAAATATAGACGAATATGTTGTCTGCTGAGAACTGAAGATAAGAAATAAACCAAGTTATTGGCAACATTTCCCACGGGTTCCACTTGAGCGAGAATGAATCATTCATTGGATGTTCATGGCAACAACCACCACCAACCTCGCTGCTTTTAAAGACTAAAAAAAAAAAAAAAAAAGTCAGTTGTTTGTTGTACTGCTATTGCAGGAAATAATAAAGCAAATTAGCATTGAATTCATGCAATTCTCCTTTGCTATAGCTTAGAATCTTGAGTCTGTTTGAGGACAGGGCTTACTAACTTGTTGACTGTGATGCTTTGAACCTCTTGGAGGAAACTTCTGCCTGGCCAAGCTGATTTCAGGTTCTGTGTTTTATAATTTTTTTTTTTTTTTTGCCCCCAAAGCCTGACTCCACTTGGAGGGCTTTATGCAGAGTAGTTTGTTACAACCCCATCTAATAAAGCTGGCTATAAATTTGATCAATTTTCACCTTGTCAACAGCCAGTATAAGGGTTCCATCGGAATTCGGTTTTGATCGTTAAAATGGATAGAAGATAAACTGCTTAGCAGCTCCTCACAACCACATAAATTGGATGTCTACAGTGCAAAACTCCAAATTGCATCTTTGAAAAACCAGTGAAAAGAAGCACTAGAGGCAGAATTTAGAATTTGTTTCAATTGAGTTGACAGTAATCCCAGACACAAGGGAGTGTCCTAGGTGCTATTCATTTCTTTGAAAATTGATATGTTATGGCTAAAACCAGCCAATAGCTCTGAAAGAAAAGCTAACACACTCATGAATTATCCTTGGGTTTTTGCGCTTTAATTTAAAACTGTTAAAGTCGTACTTGAGTCCACCGTGAGCGTTTTGACTACTTTGGCTACCTGTAAAAATTCAATGAAGTAAAATATAAGTTACAAGCAGTTTTATACATTAATGCTAATTAATGATATTGATGTGTATGGTTAAAAAAACAATTTCTTCCTTACTATGTAAATATATTTTATAAGTTTGTAATTGTTGCTTCTTTGTTAGAGGTTGAAGTTTCCTTTGTGGTAAGAGTCAAACTTCCAGGCGATTTCCTGCTCAACGATCTACAGTAGTTAACTATACTCGAACTATGGGAAAATACCCAAATTCCCCGTCTAGCTCAAGGACATACCTTGCCAACCTCATCAGCAGGACTCCTTTGAGCCGATATTTTCTATGTGGACCCAGACTCTTCCAGTCTAGAATGTTATTGCTTTTCATCTCTAATTTTGTACCCATCTTCCAAACTTCCATCTCAGTTTGATCTCTTCCATGATGTTATTTTTTTCTCTCTCTTCTGGATGAATTCCTATTAGCAGATGTTTCTATCACTTCTGTGTCATACAGGATAATCTTCTCTAGGCTGATATCAAATTAGTAAAGAACATAAAGAAACATTAAGCAGGACTCTCAAACTTCCCCTATGGCTGTGTCCAAATTAAACATAAGTACCCACTTGGTGGGTATTTGGGTAGGGAAGTTGAATAGACTCTCTATTTCTCTATACTGAAGGGTTTTCAGAGCCTGTCGTGAGATAAAGTTGCATTCATTCCCCCACATTCTCCTTTCCTGGCTGATAAGTGGGATTGTTTCTGGGAGGGGAGGCAGGTACTCCAGTTCTGAAAATCCTCCTGAATGTCCTTCCCTCAGAGGTTTGGCTTTAAAGGAAAAATCCTGAAAGGAGTTTTAAAGGTGTCCTGGGTTCCTTCCACTGCAGTCTAAAGTACTGCTTCTTCTGTCTGCATCTAGAAGCTGCAGACAAGACATCAAGACATCCCCCTTGATCTGGTTATTTGGCCCAAGTGGCACGTCTGTCTTCTTCCACCTACCATGCTGAGCTCGGCTAAGTTTCCAGAGATTTCCTGTGGACCCTGCAAACTCTTTGGTGCCTGTTGCTGCTGCCTATTTTGTTGTCACATCACTTTGGCCTAGATGGGACACTTAACCTTCCTAGTTGAGAGAGTTACCTAATAACCTGATAGGATTTGTGACTCTTCTTTACCTTGGTTGTAGGCTTGCAGGGGTGAGAGTTGGGAGGGGAAGGACTAGCCCCCAAGAACTATTTTCTTTTTCTTTGTTTTTAATTTTTAAAAATGTTTTTATTTGAGAGAGAGAGAGAGAGAGAGAGCGCACAAGTTGGGGAAGGGCAGAGAGAGGGAGACCCAGAATCCGAAGCAGGCTCCAGGCTCCCAGCTGTCAGCACAGAGCCTGACGCAGGGCTCGAACCCACAAACTGTGAGATCATGACCTGAGCTGAAGTCGGTCGCTTAACCAACTGAGCCACCCAGGAGCGCCTGCAATAGCTGTTTTCTTATTGAGCAGATGGAATCTAGCAGCATCTCTGTCTTTTCCAACTTCTCTTCTCTTTTTGTGGGGATCCCAGCAGGGATCTGTCATACCTTAGGCTTCTGTGAATGCCCTCCAAATTGCCCAGTTGTGTGTATCCATGTAGACTCATGAGTGTGTGCACTGGGGTAATCTCATCTAGGTGCTTCAACTGGATTTGTTCCATAGTTCCAGCCACTTAGGTGCTCATAGAAAAATAACCCTAGGAGAGGTGCCTGGGTGGCTCAGTCAGTTAAGCATTCAACTTTTGATTTTGGCTCAGGTCATGATCTCATGGTTGTGAGAGCGAGCCCTACGTTGGGCTTTGCACTGACAGTGTGGAGCCTTCTTTGAATTCTCTCTCTCCCTCTTTCTCTGCCCCTCCGTACCCCCCGCTTGTGCTCTCTTTCTCTCAAAATAACTAAAAATAAACTTTTATAAAAAAAAAAAAATCCCAGGACATTAGTGTGGTCTTTGGAAGCAAACCCAACTTGGGTAGAATCCAATTCAATTACCTGCTAGTTATGTGTTCTTGGGCAAGTTCTTTAACCTTTTTTCTCTTCAGTACCTCATCTCTAAAAGAGGATTATGATTGTAGCCACCTCATAAGTTTGTTATGGGATTAGATGGGAGAAGGCAGATTATAGCTCATTGCAGTTTCTAGGATATATTATTTATTTATTTATTTATTTATTGACTCAGGTGTGTGTGTATGTGTTAATTCCTACAGATATTTGTCATGAGAGAGAGTCATCACCCACTGGCCTGGTTTAGTCATTCAACAAATATTCATCAAATGCTTATCATGTGATTTCTGTTCTAGGCCCTGGGACAATATTAAGCGAAATCAAATATGGTCTCTGTCTTCATGGAGCTTATAGTCTAGTAGGAGGCACAGACATTAATCAACTAATCACAAACATATGGGTGTAACTAAAACTGTGATATATTCTAAGAAATAAAAGTATATGATACTGAGGGTATTTAACAGGAGCACTTGGCCTAGCTTGAAGGATGGTTAATAGCAAATGAAGTGAAGGCAGAGGGATCTATATGTGCAAAGGTCATGTGGCAGAGATAACTATAGCTTATTCGAGGAATAATAAGAGTATCAGTGGAGCTGGGACCCATAGGAAAGTAGGGGATAATTCTATGAAATAAGACTGGCAAGGTAGGAGTAGTAGGTAAAATAATTGCTCCCAGAGCTATCCGTCTCTTAATACCTGTGAATAAGTCCCTTTGCGTGGCAAAGGGACTTTATGGAAGTAATTAGGGTTATGAATCTTGAGATGGGGAGATTATCTTGGATTGTCTGGGTGGACCAGTGTGATCATAAGGGTCCTTGTAAGTGAAAGAGGAGTCAGGAGTATCAGAATAAGGGAGAGAAAGGTAGAAAGAGAGAGAGGGAGAGATGGGGAGAGGGAGAGAGGGAGAGGGAGAGAGAGAGAGAAAGAGAGAGAGAGATTGGAAGATGCTACACTTCTGGTTTTGAAGATGGAGGAAGGAAGCTGCAAGCCAAGAACTTCTAGAAGCTGGAAAAGGCAAGGAAACAGATTATCTTCTAGAACCTCTAAAAGGGGTGCAGCCTTGCTGAAGCCTTCATTTTAGCCCCATGAGACCATATCAGACTTCTGACCTTTCTATAGATTTGTGTTGTTTGAAGCTACTAAGTTTGTGCTGATTTGTTCTACAGCAATAGGAAACTAATGTAGTAGGTAAGGCCCAGACTTGTAGGTCAAAAGTACTTCCACTTAGAGTACCCTCGGGGCGACCTAGAGGTAAAAGGATAGCTGGGTGAGTGTGGCAATCCGGAGATGTGGCTAGGGGTGGGTGACCCTGGGAACTGAGGAGAAGAGATGAATTTGAAAGGTTGTGAAGCATGGCAGGATCTAAAGCCCACCTGGTTGTGAAAGGCAGAGAAGCAGCTCCATCAGTAAAGATCTTCAGCGTTTTGAGGCTGGACAGTGAAAGGATAGTGATTCAATTCAACCAGAAAAGAAGATGAAAGGGAGCTAGAATGGACAACAGGTTGCATGAGAACAGGAAGGAGTGGTTGGGCTGGAATTAATGGTAAGCCTATTTTTATTGACGTTGAACCTAACGCACTGATAGAAAAATCAAGCCCTGGGATTTGGGGAAACATGGAATGATAATAGAGGAACAGGTAATCTAATTAGGTTAATAGGATGGATAGTAGATGAAGAGTTGAGGTTGAAGATGTGCTTCTGGAAGATGACACTGAGATATGAGCTGAAGCAATGAATATAAGAGACTTCTCTGAAATAGTCTAAGGACAGCAGGCAAGAGGGAGGGTTGGTTAGCATTCACTGAGCACCTACTTTGACCAGGCATTAGAGGACCTTTTATTTTTAAAATATATGTTAACTAGTTTAACCCTCAAAACACCCCTCCATTTTGTCCCTCTATTATGACATCATGTTAGCACCATTTTTCTAGATGATAAGTATAGAATTAGAGAAGTTAAGCTTGCCCATAATCCATCAGCCAGTAATGGTCTTTCACATCATGTGCACAGCTAGGGGAAGGGTAGCTGCTCCTGAAGGCAAAAGACAGAGCAGACACAGAGAGAGAGAGAGAGTTTGCGTTATGTGGTATCATTGAAGCCAAGAAGCAGGAAAGATCTACAGTGTCAAATAGTCCTTGTAAAAGACTGGCCAATCTGAATTCAGAATTCAGAATCCTGATTGATGCTTTGTTGAAACCCAGCCTCTTGATGGCTGGGTATTAGGTAGCATTTTTTTTTGTTTTGTTTTGTTTTGTTTTGTTTTTTTGAAGTATGTTTCCTTGTTGACTATCTCTTTAGTTATATAAAGGCTTTTAATGATGTGTCTGTTTGATATTCATCAATGATCAACCTGTGTTTGTGTGTGTGTGTGTGTGTGTGTGAGTGAGAGAGAGAGAGAGAGAGAGAGGGAGAGAGAGAGAGACAGGGAAAGAGAGACAGGGACAGAGAGAGCGAGCGCGAGGGAGCAGACAGAGGGAGATATGGTCAGAGAAATCATGGATCGCTAATCTTACAGGCACAATTTGGTCTTCCCAACTAGAAAGTGTAAGGTTATAGAAGAAGCTTCTGGTTTTTAAGATACCAGACCTTCCTAGAAGTATTGGTTATAATTTTAGTGACAACTATTGTGGGAAGTGTTTGACTTTTGGCTCGGAAGTTTCATGGTCCAGATGAATCAATAATATATGACACATCTTTTAAATTCCTCCCAATCATGTCTATAAAAGGCACTCTTTAAAATGGCCCACCCACATTCAGGCAGAATCAGATGGTCTATTAATTCAGATTTGAATTAAAAACTCTCACCTCTCTTGCCTTAGCTGTTCAGGATGCACTCTGTGTATAGTTATTAAAATGAACACTTACAGTGACCAGAGCCTTGAATCTAATACTCCATATGGCACCAGAGTGAGGACTCTCGACATGTGCACTTTTGTCTTTGGTCATTTCAGACTGAAAATACAATTAGACTTGGCTGTCAGACAGATGAAATCTGTCATATTTCCCCTATAGGACCTGCACTCGGTCCAGATCAATAAATACAAAGCCACTTGCACATAAATTGCAAACTAAGCTTGCAGCCTCAATACATGTGGGCTTAAATTCACTTGTATCTGGCATACACTACTTCCTGGCCAAACAGTCTGTTTCTGTGATTAGTGCAATTTCATAGCTGGACCAGAAAAACAAGGCTGAAAACCATCACTATAAAGCAGCAGATGGCTTTGCCACACCTTCCCTGTAAGGGCAGTTCCCCCAGAAAATGGGGTTTTAGCTGCTTGCTGTATAGAATGGAACTTTAAAATTGGGATGAGTTCAAGTCATTTCCTGAGTATAACTCCATAAACCTGTTGTTATTTTTCTCCTATTCCTTCTCGAGATTTTAAACTGAATTTGTAATAAGCTTTGCCTGGACTCGACTTGTCACACGGAAGAGATGTGATTTATACACGCAGATACAAGATTCTCTGTATATGCTTTACAGAGCCAGCTTTTGCTTGATGATACATCCATGTTGGATTGGCTTCATGAAGAGTGAGATGTACTTAACGTTTTCTCCAGAGATTAACCAAGATAACATTCATTTGGGGAACAGGTAATCTCTACCACCTTACCTCCCCTCCATCCCTGGTTTGACGTTGGGGTCCAATTTCACACAAAGGGAATTTTTTTTTTTTTCTAGTGTAGCATTGAATTAGGCTGCAGAATATGCTGCTGTAGGATATTAAGAGAGACAATTAACCTCGGCTATTTAGAGGCAAGAATTAGACATTTGCTGTATCTGAATAAGAAGAACATCTCTATTTTCAGGAGCTGCTGTGGCATAGAAACCTCCATACTTCCAAATATGGTGCTTGCTAGGCAAAGTGATTATAAAATCAGGTCAAGAAAAAAAATCCCTTGCAACACACAATATAAAATGACATGTCAAGCAAGGGAATGTAACTTCCTCTAAGGCCAGTGCTGTTGGAGTTAGAATGTAGTCCAAGCTTGGTGATATCCACCTGGCTGTGTGCCCTTCCCTTGGCCATTCCTCTTTTGGGAATTCATGGAGGTTCAGTAACCTTGTCCCATGGTGCCTACTTAGAGGTGCTTACATTGTAACAGAAGCTTCCTGGGAAGGGCGAACAGACGGCTACTCTTTGAGGGCGCTTTAAAATCAGTAATTCAAAATGGGTGGAGTGAACAATACATATGATATCTTCAGGGCGTGTATTTGGGGGGAATCATATAATTTGGGTAAATTATTCCAAGTTCACGTTGGACTTTAGATGTGTTTTTAATTCTAGTAAGTGAAATTTGATCGAGGTTTGGATTGGTATAGACCAAAGCTCACAATCTTTCAGAGGTTGTAGGAGGGTGAAGGGTACCAGGCTGGTCCGCGAATAGGCCAGAGACCAAGAATGAACTTTGATCTTAAAAAACCAACACAAAACTTTGCGCCACTTTTACTAACTAGAGATTAATTTACCTAAACAAGCCGGTGTTAAAGCATTCCTTCCCCCTCCCTGCTCCTCCAAACCCAGCCATACCAGTCTCTACATATCAGGGTCTTAACGGGAAACAGATGAAACACTCAAATTAGGGTAATTCAAGAAAAAAATCTAAGGAGATTTATTAGCAAAGAGATAGGTTTGTGGAAACCAGAAAGGATAGTTTAGGAAACTAGAGTTACAAGAATTGAGCTCTTACCACCCCTGGGACTGAAAGGAGGTGAGGGAGGAGAGGTTACCCACCAGTTACCAAACCCTGTAAGAGGACACAGTTTTGGGGCGCCTGGGTGGCTCAGTCTGTCGAGTGTCTGACTCTTCATTTTGCCTCAGTTCATGATCCCAGGGTCACGCACACTCTCCCCATCTCTCTCAAATAAAATTAAAAACTAAACTAAACTAAACTAAAATAAAATAAAATAAAATAAAAAAGAAGGGTTTCCTTAAGCATGACCTTCAGTTATCAGGCATCACCAGGAAACCTTTTAGAGAAGCAGCCAGAGAGATAGTACCCTGACCTACCCTGAAGGTAGATAGCTCCTTCCTCCGATTTCCTATTAGGACTTCTCATTGGCCAGAAGGCACAGGAGCTCTGCTGATGTGGTCCCCAAAGGTAAGGATAGAGGGTCGAGAGTACATTTCTACCAAATGGGAGGCAGGCTGAACACTAACCTAATTTCCTGAGTGAGAAGAGAGTCAATCAAATAGACTCTCACTTTCCTCGTAACATTTAGCCGAGACCAGCTGCTCTGCAGGAAAAGGAGTTTGGAGCAGGTGGGCATTTCTGGAAGGAGAGGCTTATGTGTGAAGATTAGGTGCAATCGGAAGACAGCGTAAGGGGTCCAGGAGGACTTAGCACCCAGGGAAAAATCTTTGCCTGAATGGGTACAGGATAAAACTTGCGGTGGGAGAGCAGAAAGGATGCTGTCCTCAACATTTGTAGCTGGAAAAAGCACCACAGAGTTCACTCCCCTAATTGTACTATGGTAGAGGGTTAGCTCAAGGTCAGAGGTGAGCCATTGCAGGGTCAGAGTGCAAATTTTAGTCCCTTAACTTGCCGTCCACTCAGCTTTTCTCTGTTCCATGTTGTCTCCTGGGCAAATATCACCAACTTAACATTTTGCCAAGGCTCCTATGTGCAGTGGCTACTCTTTGTGTAAGCCACATTTTGATTGCAGTTTCCTGTGTTTCAGGCAGAAAAATCTATGAAAGTGTACTTGGAGACTACTTAATGTTCGTTATATATAGTAGCTATTATCTATCTACCTATCTATCTATTATCTATCTATCTATCTATCTATCTATCTATCTATCTATCTATCTATCACCACTAGGTGTTAGGATAGTTATAAGGGAAATAATAGTCATGGGGTTTGCCCTCAAGTGATTTACCGACTAAACTGTTTGACGCATGACCTTCATCATTACCCTCCTTTTTTTTCTGTGGTGTTTCTCTTAGTTTTAGTGAGGACCTATTTCTTATTCTTTTCCTGGTCCTCTGTCATGTCTTGCTCATGGAACCCTGTCCTCCTTGATTCTTTCCTTGGCTTCTGTGATGCCATTTCCTTATTTCTCCAGCTTTGCTTTTACTCTTGCTCACTGATCCTTTTCATTCCCTTTGTGGCTTTGAATGTTGGTGTTTCCTGACTCCTGTTCCCAGACCTTTCCTCTATGGGCTCATTGCACGAGAAGTGATTTTCCAGTAAGGAACGGAGCACGAAACCTCCAGTATGCTGAACTTATCACTGACTGATCTGTGATCATAGAAGAGATTGCCATAGAAGAGTCATGGATGCAGAGGAGTTAGACGTATATAAGTGATGTGTGCGCTTCTGCGATAACAATAGAAACACAATAACATCAGGAGGCAAGAATACGTTGGGTATTTTCCTCTAACTACCTGACAATTATTGCTGGAATGCACTGAAATCTCCCATTGGATCAGAAATGCTCTCTTAAAAATATCATTATGGCCACAAAACCTTGGAACTCATGAAAGTTTGTACAGGAAATAGAGATATTGAAGAAATGAGCCAAGGTAAAGAAAACAGCTCAGACAAAATTATAAATGAGGCATTACCATAAGTTAAATATGAAATTGAAGTTCCACTGTATTCCACCCTGAGCTGTGGGCATATACCGATAAGCTCAATAATACATGAGGATGTGTTTTTGCTACACCGTTTCTGTCATAGAGGCACATGTTTCCTCCTTTTTGACGTGTCAGAGTCCACACAGTGATCTGAATTCCAAGATATCTGATACAAGAAGGTTGGTGGTGAGATTCACACAAAGAATCAAGCTCTGCAAAACTGAAATCTCACAATAAACCCACATCATCATTAATAACGTCACTGGGATCTTTAATAAGTGTGCAACTGTATGTTCAGGGTGGGAAGATCCGAGCAGACAATACCTCCCCCCAAGCCAGCTCCTTCTGTTCATCTAGCTGGAACTGCACTTTTGTATCAGCCTCTTTGGGACCACAATTTTCCTGGATTTTACTTCTAAGAAAGGAGGCTGTCTCTGCCAAGCCATGAGACTTTAAAGAAGATTACAAAGCTTAGCTGCCATTTTAGGACTCAGACATTCATTCCATGCTCTATTACCTAGAGAGAGGGAAAAAGTGAGACAGACTTTTCATGTCCATAAAGTACAACAGGCATTAAAGCTAATGGACAGAAGGGGAGATCTTGGCGGTGTACTCGCCTCCCGCAGGACGGACGCCACACCTTTTGGTTGTGTCTTTGCTAATGGAGAGGCAGGGACCAGCTAAATGCTCCCAGGGGAGGGGGCGTGATTACCATCCACTGGCCTCATCTGGGGGTCAAGATATAAAAGTGGGTGCTTAGAAGAGTCAGCAGGTCTGATTAATATCCTCTAGGCAGTACTTATGAGGCATTTTTGGCCCATCAAATGGCTAATAATAAAGTACAGTGGTGCAATTTGTATTTTTACTGCAGGCCAATTAAGAAGGGGGAGAGAGAGTGGTAAGTAAAATGACATGTCCTTGCAAAGCAGAAACAACAGTCATAGCGGCAGGGGGGTAGGGTGCGGGAAGAAAGATACACGGAAAGGAAATAGCCAGCCACTTAAAGCAGTTAAAAGGGTCAGGCATCTCATGTCTTGTTGCCCACCTCCTGCCAGAAAATTCCCTTTTCCTGCTGGTTTGTAGGACAGTGGAGATTTTCAAAGGGGAATAATTGTGCGGTAACATATGTTCATCCAGACAGGGATTGGCGAGTTTAAAATCAAAGAGCATTAAAAAAAAAGAGCACGTAAGGCTTGCATTCCTGGGTTTAGACTTCTCTCCTGTCTCCGTTTCTGTTTTGCCTTTATAAAGCCAGGGAAAAAGCTTTTGGAAAACTTTTATCATTTGATTTATTCAATGATTCAAATTTGATTCAAATATCAAATGATTTATCGTTTGATTATTATTTTTTCCAGTCTTCGTTGACGGCATGTTTTAGAGTGTGGGTTTATAAACCTCCCTCTTTCTGTAATGTTGAGGTGTACTAATCACTCCATGAAATTCTCTTGGGGCATCTCCTCACCAGGATGCTTCTTAACTTACTATTATTTTCCTTGGGCCCCTGGGACTGCTTGAGAAGAGGAGTAAGCAGACAGAGATGGAGGAGGGGAGGAGAAAGTAAGAGCCAGGGAAGGAAAGAGGGTGCCTGGGGAAATAAATCAGGGATTACTTTATGAAGTGAAAGGAAGAGAGAGAGAGAGAGAGGAAGGAAGAAAGGCAGAAGCGGGAATCAATGGAAAATGTTAGTAATTTCAACAACCAAGAATAACATCTTGCCACTTAAAACAGATGATAGGAAATAAATCCATAAATACCGCTGACTGTCTGTGGGGGAGCTGTATGGGCTGAACACGAGGAGCTCAATGCCTATCCAGATGCATTTGGTCAGTAGGACATGATGATAGATCCTGAGAGAGGGAAAAGCAAGTAGAACACATTTTGTAGGTACGTCAGGCCCTAAATGCTACTATTGAAAAACATAGGGGTGTAGTGTAGGCAGGAGTGGGGGTGAAGCGTCAATTCCCAGTTGACTTTAAGTTGATGGACTTCCCTGGATATTTCTCACCCATCTCCTCTGCTTTGTGTGTTCTATTTTGACTTCAGTTTTTACAAGATAATTTGAGCTTTGTGTTTTTGCTTAATTTGCAACCCAGTGTCAGTCTTTCCGATCCCAGTCCTGTGCTACCTGGGGAAGATGGTGTTTGTCTCACATCCCTTCCTGGGTCATCCCTCTGGGGGGACATGCACAGCTCTGGGGTTTTCCTGGGTGAAAAAGAGTAGTCCTCTGAAAAGTGAGACGGGTGAGCGTTGGCTGTTCCTCAAGATCTTGCTCTCAGGTTATCCATGAGAGTAAATCTCAGCTAGCTCTCCCACATATGCAGACCTTCAGCGAATAAACAATCATTAGCAGGCAAGAGCAAAATGACACAGTACATCTACCCTATTCCAGAAATTCACTGAAATTCTGTAATTTCTCCTCATAGGGGCTCTAAGCATAACTTCATGGAAAGGTTCACTTGAAACCTCTGGACAACTTTCTCTTATCCTTAGTGTCAGCAATAGGCAACCAGAAATCTTTAAACTAGTGCATGGGTGCAGGACTGTTTAAGGATCCAGGCTCAGGGAACATCGCTGAAAATACAGCCCTCAGGCTTCTCTAGATTTTTTTTTTTTTTTTTTTTTTTTTACTCTCCTCATTTAAGGGGAGGGGTGTCTCTGAAACATTTTAGCCAACTCACATTTCTTGAATTCCACAAATTTCACCATTGATTGCCCATTTCTAATATCCATTATGCTCATTAACAATCCATTAATTTCCCCTATGAAAACCCATTTCTGAAATTCACTATGCTAATTAGCTAAAGGTTTCTTGTTGATTGAAGATGTGGATTACAGGAGGGCTTTTAGTAATGGCCTCTGGAGTGGCCTTTCTGATAAAAGGCTAGCTGACCATGCCGGGGTGTGGATTCCTGATTAGAACAATTGTCTCCTAGGGTGTAGCCTAAACTATAAAGAAGGAAAAAAGCAAACCCATGCACATCTCTATTATACTATATTTCCTAAAGTCTTTAGTAAACTATGGATACCGTAGCACATGTGAATACACATCTTTATACTGTAAATTTAAATGGCCATAGAGTACTAATTGTGTGTGTGCCATAAAAACTAATTCCCTTCTGTAGGACACCTAGGTTGTTTCTAGCTTTTAGAATAGTAATTAATAACATGAGCATCCTTATTTTTACTCACCTGCCTGGTTCCTTCCTTAAAACAAATTCCTAGAAATGGAATTGCTGAGTCAGAGGTATACATGTTTAAATCTTGGTACATCTTGGTTAAATCTTGTCACTCACAGAGTTTATCCTGGTTTAGGGCATATGAGAATGTGCATTTTCTTAGGCACCTGTCAATATTTGGTGTTGTCGATATTCTTTTTTTTTTTTTTTAATGTTTATTTGTTTTTGAGAGAGAAAGAGAGAGAGTGAAAACAAGTGGGGGAGGGCAGAGAGAGAAGGAGACACAGAATCCAAAGCAGGCTGCAGGCTCTCAGCACAGAGCCCGACACGGGGCTGGAACTCATGGACCGTGAGACCGTGACCTGAGCTCAAGTCGGACGCTTAACCGACTGAGCCACCCAGGCGTCCATGTGTTGTCATATTCTTAACCTTTGCCAGTCCCTTGGTGGTCTCATTCAGTCACATGGCCTTAAATTCCATGTATATGCTGATGGCTTCCAAGTATACGTCTTCAGATGGAAGAGACCTGTGGAACTATTTGACGTCTCCATTTAGATTCTTAGTTGGTATCTTGAAACTAAATCCCTTAATTTCTCCCCATCTCCTAATTTGTTTCCCTGGTGGCCTTTCCTTCACTGTTAATTTCTACTCCATCCTTCCAGTTGCTCAGGCCAAAGCCTTGGTGCCGTTTTGACTAGTCTTTCAGATATCAGTTGCATCCAGTCCCTTGCTACCACATGGCCAGAGTCACTGTCATCCCTCACCTGGATTATTGGAATTGTCCGTTAACACATCGTCTGTTTCCGGGGGAGTCTAGTCTCAACACGGAAGCCAGAGTGCTTTGGATAATTTGTAAGATAATTTAGAATTCTGAATTTGTGGTCCTATTACCCTCCTCCCACCTATTTCCACTGTTAACCCCGATTTCCTCTTCCTCTGGTCACATGGGTTTCCTTGCTGTTCCTGGAGGACATCACGAAGCTCCTGCTCTTGAGGATTTCACACTGGCTCACAGCTCTGCCTGGGTCACTAGCAGACCTTCCCTGAATCACTAGCAGACCTTCCCTGACGACACTGTGCAATTTTTAAAAGGTTTATTTATTATGAGAGAGAGAGAGAGAGAGAGAGAGAGTAAGTAGAGGAGGGGCAGAGAGAGAGAGGGAGACAGAGAATTCCAAGCAGGCTTTGCACTGTCAGTCCAGAGCCTGATGCAGGGCTTTAATTCAGACTGTGAGATAATGACTTGAGCGGAAACCAAGAGTCAGACGTTTAACCGAATGAACCACCCAGGTGTCCCAGATGATGATCCTATTTAAAATGACTCCTGTCTCAAACGACAGATGCTGGGGAGGATGTGGAGACAAGGGAACCCTCTTGCACGGTTGGTGGGAATGCAAACTGGTGCAGCCGTTCTGGAAAACAGTTTGGAGATTCTTCAAAAAATTAAAGATAGAACTACCCTACGACCCAGCAATAGCACTACCAGGAATTTATCCAAAGGATACAGGAGTGCTGACTCATAGAGGCACACATACCCCAATGTTTCTAGCAGCACTTTCAACAATAGCCAAATTATGGAAGGAGCCCAAATGTCCATCAACAGTTGAATGGATGAAGATTTGGTTTATATATACAATGCAATACTACCGAGAAAGAATGAAATGAGAAAGAATGAAATCCTGCCATTTGCAACGACGGGGATAGAACTGGAGGGTATTATGCTGAGTGAAATAAGTCTGTCAGGAAAGGACAGATATCATATGTTTTTACTCATATGTGAAACTTGAGAAACCTAACAGAAAACTGTGGGGGAAGGGTTGGGGAAAAAATAGTTACAAACAGAGAGGGAGGCAAACCATAAGAGGCTCTTAAATAAATAGGGTTGATGGGGGGTGGCAGGGAGACGGGGAAATGGGTGATGGGCATCGAGGAGGGCGCTTGCTGGGATGAGCTCTGGGTGTTGTATGTAAGCGATGAATCATGGGAATCTACCCCCAAAACCAAGAGCACACTTTGCACACTGTATGTTAGCCAACTTGACAACAAATTATATTAAAAAAAAATTCTTCCTGTCCCACCTTCCGGCATCCCTTATCCCCTTTTCCAGCTTTATTTTATTTCATAGCACTTCTCTAGTATATCATGTTGTTTACTTATTTATCCTGCTTGTTGCTTTTCTGGACCCAAATGAATGTAAATGTCACAAGGAAAGAACATTCCCCCCCTGCCTTGCCCCCCGTTTTCTTTATTTCTGGATCTCCAGCTCTTAGTACAATGTTTGTCACATAACGGACATTTGACAAACATATGTTGAGGAAATGAATGAATCTGATAGGTAAAAACTTAATCACCTTTTACGTGCATTTTTTTGATTTTCAGCAGGTGGAAATTTTAATGATCTTGGCGTAGAGAGGCCTTTCTGAGCTTAAAAATAAATTCACAAAGCATGAAGGAAAAAATGATAAGTCTGACTGATTACAAATTTAAAACTTCTGCATAGAAAAAAATTACTATCGCAAACAAGATCGACAAATAGGAAATCTACTTGCAATACATATTTCAGAGAAAAGGTTAATAGACCTAATACACAAAGAGTGCTTACAAATCAATAAAAAAGATGAACACTGTAATGGAAAAATGACTGGAGGAGAACTGGCCACTCACAAACAAGAAATACATGGATGTATCTGAAAATGTTTACCATCATTGTACTTTTTCTTAAATGTGCCTTCCTTAACTCAAAGAGAATTTTCATTTCCTCTTGCTTTCAATTTCATCCTCCCTGAATTTAATTTCCAAGAAATACTTTCTTATTTTCTCTAACAACCATGGTGTGTTTCCAGCTGCTTTTCCCTTAGCAAATAGAGCCCCATATCCTGTCTCCCTCGGTTTTATAATTGCTTCCCCCTCCTTCTCCCTCTTTGCCCTCCAAAATACTCTATTATCATGGGCAAAACTCCCCAGAGCTATACTGCTGGGTATGATGCTCTCCCTCACCATCGAAAAGGAATTGGAATGTGAGGACCAGTGCCATGCTTATATATTTAGTAAGAGTTCTATTACAAATATTTCAAATCACACAAAATGTGCAGATTTGCTATTTCAACAACGATAAAGACCTGCTTGACTTGCATAGCATTTAATGAGCAGTGTGCCAGGAATGCTGATTGACAGTATTTGGCTGTAGAATCTCTTAAGCTTGTTTTGCACGAAGTTTGTAAACGTACGCTCTAAAATTACTTTTCTTTTGTGCATGCCAAGTGCGGTACCCTTGTCTCATTTTGGAATGAGCATTGTGTCCTATGCGGAATCACTCCAAAGACAAGGAGAGATGAAATGGGAGAGAATCATTAAGCGGGAAACACAGGAGTGGAAATAAGTAGCAAGCAGAATGAACAGACACTACTAAGGCTGAGGATGTTTCTGAGACTTTGATAATGAGAGAACCCTCTGGCAGACACCCACTCTCCACTTTAATTGGGCTACCCCAGTGTTCCCAGATGAAAAGTGTGATAAACAGAATAATCCCGCCATCTCCCTCCCCCACGTGTCCACGTTTAATCCCCGGAACCAGTGGGCGTGTTGCTTTCGATGGGAAACGTGATTAAATTAAGGATTATCAGATGGGGGAGATTATCCTGGGCTATCCTGGTGGGCCCAATGTAATCACAAGGGTCCTTTTAAGTAAAAGAGAAAGGCAGGAGAGTCAGAATCAGAGAAGCAGAGATTGGTGTGTGTTGTGGTTGCTGGCTGGGGAACACCTGCCAAGGCACACAGCCAGCCTCTAGAAGCTGAAGAAGGCAAGGGAACAGATTCTCCCTTTGAGCCTCTGGAAGGGACACAGGTCTGCCAACACCTCGGCTTTGGTCCCAGACGACCCATTTTGGACTTCTGACCTCCTGAACAATAAGATAATAAGTGCTTGTTGTTCCAAGCCACTAAGTTTGTTGTGCTTTGTTGCGGCAGGAAGAGGAAATTAACACAAAGAGAGTACATCCTGTTTTGTTACCTCATTGCTTTTGCTCATCTCTAATGTCAACTTGGAGAATCTGGAAGGTGCGATGGGAAGGGAAGCTCCCCTCAAATGTGCCTTCCGTTCGGGGTCACGCCCGAGACCCACAGGTGCCAAGTCTGGCTGCCCAGCAGAGGCACCTGTGGACGTTTTAGAAACTACCGTGCTCAGCTCTTCCCCATATCTGCGGAATCATCCTCCGGCACTGGGGGGTCTTGAATACTTTACTCTTAGGTTCCTGAGGTGACAGTGGGATTTGGAAACAGGGTTTCTGGTAGCGGTCGCTGCAGCCGCTGGTGCCCGACCTGTCTTACCTGCAGGCAGACCTTCCCCGAAGGAGCGTCCTTTGGATGCACAGGAAATCCACTGTCCTCGCCCCCATCACATCTGCAGAGCAGCCCAGGTGAAGCAGCTGGAGAACTTCAAGCCTAAACATCCCTCCACAACCCACTCAGATGAAGTGCACGTTGAGAGGGGTGCTGGTCTTACTGCCTTCAGGAAGATTCGAGGATGAAGTGTTTTTCCATCTCGGGTGCCTGGCTCTGCATTACATGTTTAGATTCTCTCCCTTCCTCCCTGCCTCCCTTCCTTCTTCCTTCCTTTTTAATTAGAAAGGACAGAAGAAAAGAGAGCGTGTAAGTACATAAAAATTATTATTTTATGTTATTATTTTGAGAGAGAGAGAGTGCTCACAAGCCGGGGAGAGACAGAGAGAATCTCAAGCAGGCTCCACACCGTCAGTGCAGAGCTCAATGTGGGGCATGAACTCACAAAGCATGAGATCATGGCCTGAGCTGAAGTTGGATGCTTAGCCAACTAAGCCACCCTGGTGCCCTGTGGCAGTACTGTTATTTAAAAGGAGCAGGAGTTCTCTTCAGGGTTGTCACTGGTCAGGCTCAGTCCAGGACAATGCAAGGGAAGGGTGGTCAGGAATCTGGCTCCATGCATACTCCTGTGTAACATCACCATGCTAAAAGAACTTAGTGATAGGGAAGAAAAATGGAGAGTTGCACAGATTATATTAAAATAAGCCCTGGATAAATTGACCCCTCCCTGTTTCAAAGATGCTGAGGTCAGATCTGCATGAGAAGAGCTCCTTGCCCTCTCTGTGCATGAAGCACAGGGCTTGGAAAGCACAGGGCGATTCTGTTACTACTCCGTGGCTTCCAGGAGCACTGGGGAAATAAGAAGCCTTGTTTCCAGAGGGGAACCCAAGCACGTAGAGTGGAGGCGGCACTCAGTGCCTTCCAGGGAGGGGACAGGAAGAAGGGTTTCCAGGATGAGTATAAGGGCTAGTTTTAGTGCTTGGCCAGGGACCTGCAGGGCTTACCAGCTTTACAGAATTGACCCAATCAGTGTAGATATGTTTAAGGATAGTTTAGAAACAAGGCACTGGGAAATTTAGGATGAGGAAAAATATTCCTAGGATTGTCTTTGGTTCAGGAAAAAGGCCAACTGAAATCCTTCTAGATTTGTAACCTATGTTTTCATTACACTGAAAGCTTGCCTACTTTTCCTTTATCCAAAGGACAGCTTTACTTTTCCTTTATCCAAAACTTTAATTCTTGGGCAAGTCTTTGAAGAAGGATAGAAATGGGAAAAAAGTATGGATTTTATTGGAAGCTCCCTAGGTATGTTACTTATCAAAGTGGATGAACGTGTTATTATCATTTTCCACCTTGAGAACTATTTATTTGCAGGCGAGAAGGACACATTTGTTGGTTGATGGTTCTGTTACCATGGAAACATATAAATAAAAAATAAGAAAAATGTGTTAATCCATTAATTTTTAGGTCTCATCCACCAACCTGCCATTCCCCCTGAGGTGTGGCACGGCAAAATGAAAACATAACCCTGACCCAGGTCATTGTTCCAAGCAGTGCTGTGTGGGGAGCAAGGCCAACCCCTCCTCTCTTCTCTCTTCTGCCTCACAGCTTGGCCGGATATGCATTTTAAATGCACACTTTTATTGTGAACAGGTTGCCCTGGGTACGTACGGAAAAAGCAAAGCACATCGCCTGTGGGACTTGGATGAATAGACATGGGAAAGAGACATCGTTCGGGATGGAATTGGTGACCAGTCCACAGTCCAGATTTCCAAATAGTTGCTTTATCCAACCCTTGAGATGTTATAATTAGCTATGCCCTGCCTTTCTTGTGGGTATAATATGGTAGATTTTGGGATGGCGGGAAGATACTTAAAAAGTTTCAAATAGTACCGATACCAGGATTATTTTTGTGCTCCTATTTAATGTCCTACTTCACTTACTTGGAGACACTGTATTATGTGGAAGAGGGAGTTTACCGTGGTGCTTAGGATAGGAACAGGCTTTGGAGCAAGGCACACCTGGTTTTCCGTTCTTGTTATACCTCTAACCAGTTAGGTGACTGCATCTCTGTAGGCCTTGACTTCACCGTCTGAAAAATGGGGATAATAATTCTTGCACCACTGTGATTTTAGGGACATTTAGTGAGATAATACTGCCTGTATGCCATGCTCAGCCTCCTGCTGGACTCTCCGTGAGTCCTTGGTACAGTGTGGCTATGATTCTAATCATGACTGAAATAGACGAAATGTGTCATTCAGCTTGCAACACTTCACGTGGAAGGGAGGAGTCTCCTGCCACAGCAGCATTCACGGGGCCTCCATATTCCTCAGAGAAGGGCCCCCAAATCCATGCTCTTTTGTTTATAGCTTTATTGGAAGCCAGTTAAGCACCACCATATTTCACTTTAATGCCAATGTAAATTTGAAAATATTTCACTGAATTATCCTTGCATAAACGTTTGCTCTCTCTCTTTTTCGTTCGTTCAAGAAATATTTATTGCATACCTGTTATATGCCAGGCCCTGTGCTAGGTGCTGGGGATCAGTGAATAAGGTAGAAATGGCTGTGCATTTATGAAGGTTACAATGTGGTGGGGACACACACACAAAAGACCAGCGGACAGGCAATTGCAAGGCAACACATTCAGTGCTGTGGCAGGAGAAAGGTGCTACTGGAGAATTTTGCTGGGGTGCTGAACCCAGGTTTTGGGGAGTTGACTCTGGAAGTGGGATCATTTTTAAAAATTTATATATTCTTAGAGAGAGAGAGAGAGAGAGAGCAAGCAGGGGAGGGGCAGAGAGAGAGGGGGAGAGAGAGAGAATCCCAAGCAATCTCCACGCTGTCAGTGTGGAGCCTGATGCAGGGCTTGAACCCACAAACTGAGAGATCATGACCCGAACACAAATCGAGTTGGATGCTTCACCGACTGAGCCACCCAGGCGTCTCTGGAAGTGGGACCATCTTTAGAGACATTTCAGGGCTGGAGGTCTATTCTGGGCTGCCTTGAAGTGCTAAGAATCCATTCTTTTCAACCTTTACTCATTCACTCACTCACTCACTCACTCACTCACTCATTCAGTGTTTATTGAGTGCCTATTAGTTCCCATGTCTGTGCCAAGCACTGATGAAACTAGAGTGAAACAGACACGCACGGTCCCTTCCTTTATAGAGCGTTCAGTGGGTGCTGTAGAAATGAAGAGAAGAATTACCCAGGATGGAGAAGTGAGGGAAGCTCTAAGATGGGCCAGCAGGAGGAAGTCACCCCTCTGGGGGAGGGGCTTGCGTCTGAGCCAGGACCTGCGGGAGAACAGGAATCAGGTGAGGGGAGAGAAGGGCAGAGTGCTCCAGTGCAGGGCCCCAGCACAGCGTGCGGTGAGCGAGAGCCTGGCCCTCACGAGGAAGGAGAAGGTCAGAATGGCTGGAGAGTAGAGGCAGACTAGGAGAGGCTAACCCTGGAATTAGCTAGAAGCCACAGGGCAGCCCTGGCTGGAGGGAGGCATGCCAATCCTTCTGACCCGTTTTAGGCAGGGTGGACTTGAGACCTGATTCTCCCGTCCCACCCCACCACTGCTTCAGGGTTTCTTTGGTTTTCAGTATGGTTGGGATTAAGTGAGGCTTTCTCCAGGGATTTAAGAGTTTCCTTTGTGTGGGATGCTACAATGTATTGGCAGACCCCTCTTGGGGACTGAAGGTCTTGCTCCCCACTTTGTAGGTGCTGCTGATGGGAGAGCTCTCGCTTCTAGTTCGTCCTGGAGGTTGCATCAGTGGAAGAGAGCCACCCCAGCCCTTTCCCAGGGTGGTCCACAGCCACTGATGGAGGGGCCTAGGAGTGAGTATAAAGGTTCAACCACCTCACCCCAACTGCTCACAACTCTGCAGGGTCGTCCCAGCCCCCGCGCTCCCTGAGGGGTTGGCTGAGGTCTCCCCTGGCATTGCCTGGTTGCTCAGTGTCTCCCTCTGCTCACCCAGGCTGCCCTTCTGCAGGTGGTATGATCCCAAGGGCACCCCTTAACATATGTTCTATCTCAAAGTTAGCTTCCCAGAGAACCTAACCTGGGGCCCCCTTAAAATTCATCCCCTATGAGATCAGAGCACAGATATATGAACACCACTTAATAAAGACAGACTGATTTCCAGGAAAGCCAGGATTTGGTTATGACCTGACAGAATTTGCCGGTGAGAAGAGGGATCATTCAGTCACAGTTAGAGAGAGCAAAGTGGGTCACAGAAATTGCCCCTCCTCAAAATCTTGTCTAAGGAAGACTCGGCCAGTTGAAATCTGGTCTGATTCACAAGGTCATCCGTCCCTGTTGTGGACCTAGATTCCTTGATAAGCTACCATCATGAGATGCTATTAAACCTGCATCTAAGAGCATATATTCTGATTTCCTGTTCACCAACCCCCTTCTGATTATGGGCTGACTTCGTCTGCAGGGCAGCCTAAGGGAAGATTTAAGTAGATAAGTTTCCACTATGGTTCACATAGCAGGTCTAATTTTTGTTCGGAATGAACACTTTGGGATTCCGGTTTTATAAATCATCGTTATTCTTCATCTATCTCTGAGGTGGACTTGGGTCCAGTCTTGGTGTAGTGGAGAAATTGGGCCTCTGGCTGGAAGGATCTAGACTCTGTGGAGACAGGCAGTTGACCTTTCCCTGGAAGCAACACACTAAATCCCCGTGCTCTGAAAAACCCCCTGCATTTTTTTTTTTAAAGTCCACACCCATATTTTTGAGTCTCTTTGGACTGATTTTTTTTTTTTTTTTTTGCATTGTAGGCTTAAATGTAACTGACTGGCTTTTCTTCAGCTCATAAATGAAAGGTATTTTAGCTGTTGTTTATATTCAGGGGATGTGGCTGTTACAATCTCATGGATCTCTTCTAGTACATATATATTTCTTAAAAAGAGGTTTAGAACAAGAAACTGCATATCAGAGTGATGGGTGAAGGGTTGGGGGCCAGTGGACAGGATTTGAATTCGAGATCTGCCCTTGAGGTGCCCTGTGGCTTGGGAAGGTTACTTGTCTGCCTGTGCTATATAATCTCCTTATCAAGTTGCTAGGGGGCGATGAAAGTGAAGTACTCACAACTGTGCCTGGCCCTTGGAAAACACTCAGTAAGTGAAAGCTACTATTCTAAATTTATTTATTTTTTAATGTTTATTTATTTTTGAGACAGAGAGAGACAGAGCATGAGCAGGGGAGGGGCAGAGAGAGGGAGATACAGACTCTGAAGCAGGCTCCAGGCTCTTAGCTGTCAGCACAGAGCCCGACGCGGGGCTTGAACCCACAGACCGTGAGATCATGACCTGAGCCGAAGTCGGAAGCTCAACTGACTGAGACACCCAGGTGCCCCTGAAAGCTACTATTCTAGAGAAGAGGTGTCACAATTATGCACGTAGCAGCCATTTCCACTGTGTTCCATAAGCTTTGCGTCAGGGGTCTTGTATGCTTTTTAAGTGCTAAAACAAGTAAAACCTCAGTGCTCCCATCCCAAATAGATTTCCAATTTCTCTTAATACAAAAGGCAGTACGACAGATTTCACAGTTCGTCCCCACATCGGAGAGTCAGGTCAGACCCAAGGGCTGGAGCAGCAGAGCCTGTGAGCGTCGGTCGCCAGCAGCTGGGAGAACTCTCCAGCAAATGTGCAAACGTGGTAAGTTTGTGGCATGTGACATCCTTTTCCCTCTCCATCTCTCCCCAATTGCATTTTTAAAAGTAATGCAGTTAATTTCCATGAGCATTTTAAGCTCAAATTAGATCTCATAGTGTAAACACTGCAGAAGCTGGGAAAGATCTTGTTAACAAAAGCAAATTACTAAACTACCACAAATCTGAATCAGACCCATAGAATTCAAACTGAGACGAAGTACATGCCCACAAAATTCATGCCGGTTCGTTTCTGCAGGATTAAAGTAAATGCTGGCGCTCTAAGCTGCCATCAGATCTGTGACCATGGCATCTAATTGTAGCTTCCTTTAAACCTTGAACAGGTCAATGGAGGCACGATGATCTCAGGGATAATTTGTCTTTCATGTATTTCTGTGGTGTGATATATAATCCCTTGCTGAAAAGGGTCCTTGTGGGTGTCAGTTTCTGTTCCTACCTGTAATAGAATAAAGAACTGATAAATAGGTGATTCTTTATATCTATCCCTTTTGTCCTGCATAATGTGGGCTAAGAGATGAGTTCACCTCCATTAAAGGCAGCAATGGGGGCGTTCAACCCATAAATGATTCTGGGTTCCTCCATGTCGTGATTGGACTCAAAAGTGTGTGCAGATGCATTTGAAATCTTGCTACACTGTAACGACAGTGTTGACTAGCCAGAGAGCTGTTTTCCACTTTGCATCTTAAGCCCTGCTTTCTCTGTTTGCTCTTGAGGTACCCATGCACCTCCAAGGGGGTGGAGTAAAGGGATCTGAAAAAGCAGTTATGCTCTCTTGAGATGCAAGAGCCAGGGAGGGGGAAGAGCTCATTTTGTCTGTGTCTGAACATGTTAGAAGTCCCGTGCTGAAGTGCGGACAGTCAGACAGTCCTGTTTTCACAGGAAAACACGTAGCATAGCAGGTACAGAGCAACACCCTTCCCTGCAAATTTCATGTGTGCTAAGAATGGACCCAGTTTCTGTCCTCTTGACTTTATAGCCTGTCTTTGCCCACCTCGGCCCCAGGCTGGTCGTAGATGTGAAGTCCTGAGGGACTGGGATGCTCCCAATAGCAAAAGTGTGGGGAACCTTAGTCAGGTGTTGTGGTCTGGTGTCGTTTAGGGGAAAATCTCCCCTTAAGCCAGGAACATCTCCCCGTGCCCCTGCCCAGTACCCAGGGCTCCATCTCTGCAGGGCACCCATGGCAACTATTTGCTGGGACGCAGCAGAACCAAACTTCACGAGCCTCTGAGCGTGAATGTGCGTCTCTACGTGTCCTGGCTCCCTCCCCCGACAGGCAGGAGGCACTCTTTGGCTCTGGCTGCCTCACTCCTCAGCTCCCTCTATCCCTCTCAAGGCCTCTCAAGGGCACATGGCACAAATACCTTCCCCTGTTTGGACATCCATTTACCTCCATTTTCTCTTTCTGACCTCCCTCCCTCCAGTTTTCTTTCTCTTCTGACCATTATATCATTCAGATAGACAAATAGCCCACATGTAAGCTATCATGTAAGTAAATATGAGAGACCACTGGAAAGGTTCAGCGATTGTGGAGAAATAATAAATAAAACTTCAAGGTGCCGGTGGCCCTTGACTTCTTTTAATAAAGTGGGAGGGGTGGGCTTGGCTGATGAAAGGAGAAGGGAGGTACTGGGTTGATGAAGATGGGTCCAGGGAGGGGAGTTGTGGTCCAAGAAGCGTGGGGTTGCACGCTAGCCTCCAGGGTTATTTAGCCCTGTGACCTTGGGAAAGTCACGACAGCACTCTGGGACTCCAGCTTCTTACCTGTAAGATAGGGATAATCGTACCTGGCTTCCGTGGTTGTTATAAGGATTATAATCAATGAACTCAACAGATATTGATTATTGTGTGCTGATCACTGTGCTAGGTGCCAGAATGAAACAGTCCTAGTCTTTGCCTTCTAGGAACTTCCAGGGAGAGAGAGAGACAAATAACTGAAGAAGTATATAATGGAAACTGTATAGGGTTGTCTGGGTGGCTCGGTTGGTTAAGCATCCGACTTCTGCTCAGGTCGTGATCTCACAGTTTGTGAGTTCGAGCCCCACGTCGGGTTCTGTGCTTGACAGCTCAGAGCCTGGAGCCTGCTTTGGATGCTGTGTCTCCCTCTCTCTCTTGCTTCTCCCTTGCTCACATTCTGTCTGTCTCTCTCAGAAATAAATAAACATTAAAAAAAAAAAAAAAAAACAACCCTGTATTATGAGCCATGGAGGATGCAACAGAATAATTGCATGGGTGGTTTTTACAGAGGGGACTGAGAAACTTCCTGAGAATGTGGTAATGTTTGTGTGGCACTCATCGGCACAGAGGAAAATGAGCTCTTTCTTGGTAGTTTATTGTATCTGGGGGACACCCACATGAGGACGGGAGAACGGGGGGGGGGGCTGTGTGGGGGCAGCAGGGATTGTTGTACCAGTGGACCTTCCTGCTTTCCCAGCATGCCCTTTTCTTTCTAAGCGGATAAGTTCACGTGCAAGCTTTGGGAGGAGAGATCCGCTCTGGAGTTGCTGGTGCACTATGTGTCTGTCCTTGACCAGAACACTCTCTCTCTCTGCCCTTAGCCTGCGGTCTGCCATTGTGATGAGGTGAAGCGGGTGCCAGTAAAACATCTCAAAACTTGGAAAGAATGCAGCAATTGTGGAGGAGATATTAATAACATGGTTACCGGGCTTTGAATTAGGGAGGGCTTGTTCTCAAGTGCTCTGAGGAGAGGTGGTAGTGGGGTTTGGCATTATTTTCTCTTCAGGAGAGGGGAAAAAAAGGACACAGAAGCATTGCAGGTATTTGCTGGAAATTTCGTGGATAGAATCAGCCAGGCCTTCCACGGAGGTCCCGGTCACCAGTTCAGAATGTTAACCACCAGGCCATCAGAACCATCCTCCGGGATGCCAATACCCAAATATCTTCTCCTGTGGCTCCTTCCTCCTTGTGACCTCCCGGCACAGCCAGCCTGTGCCTCTGGAGGAGGTCCTGTCCGGGTTTCTTGTCGCCTCCCTACCGGGGTTAGACAGGGCTGCACTCTCTTCCCGTGATAGTCAGAGGGCTGGAAAGAAAAACGGAGAGATTTTCTTGGCAGCCATGACTTCTTAATCATGACACTAATTTAATGTAAGGAGGTCAGAGGCCGAATGTTTTAAAAGGCCAGTCTCTGGTGTAGCCCGGATTATAACCAAGGTAGGGGATTTTTGTTGTTGTTGTTGTTGTTGTTTTGTTTTAAGGTTTAGGGGGACCAGGACAGGAAAGGGTGAATGGCCAGGGTTTTCTGTGGAATTTTCCTGAGAGACCTTGTAAGCGGTGGATTAATGCCTTGGTCAAAAGTGGGCGTGGCAGAGGCAGGCCTCGGGAGCCTCAGGTGAAAGGTGGTAGCACAGATCAAAGGCTCACTCGGGATGATTATTATTTTTACATTTGGTTCAGAATGGACAAACTAACTGCTGAACCCATCGTCAGAAAGCTGGCAACCCATTAGGGATGATTAGAAGCAATCTCTCTCTATTATTCCTAATGAGATGGACACAGCCTCATCTTCTGTATTTATTGCTCAGAGAGAACTGAGGGTTGTCTCCCTCTCTCTCCCTCAGAGCCAGAGAGCGTCTGCCACACTGGGCCCGCTCTGGGCTGCTGCACAGGATGCAGGGCTTTTCCCTCCTTCCCGACCTGAGCCCAGAAGACAGATGATTTGTTTGTCTGACTGCCCGAGTGAGTCCCTTGCTGCCTCTTCATTTTCCACCTTCTCTCCCTTCCAAACACCCTTCCTCCTGGCCAGCTCCCAAGATATCATTAATCTAAAAAACAAGAAAACAAACTTGAATGGAAAAACAAAACCGAAACTCTTTGGGAAGTGAAACTTTTACGGAAAGCCGAAGCTTCCAGAAGTGTAGTCTTTCCGTGAGGCTTGGGGAAGACCGAAATATTCTTTACAAACCATTTGCAACGCTTCCCCCTTTCAAATATCGGAGTTAAGTGCCTGCGTATCAGGGGCCCACCCAGGATCTTGACGGTAAAAGAGAAAGGTGTCTGATGCCCCTTCACACTGGGGCATCGCACCCCCCTGTGCTCTTCCTGAGCTAGCCTGGAAAGAGTTGCTGTTTACGAGTCCGAGTCCGGTTCAAAGGCAGGGTTTCCTGCATTGTCAGGCCCCTAGGGTCCCGTCTCGGTGAGGGCCTGGACACGGTCTTCCCTCTGTGCGGGGAGGTCTGTGCTCTGTGATGGCTCCCCCTCATGCTTATTTCCCCCACGGTCCTCCATGACTGGGAGGCACCTACCTCCTCCCATTTGAGAGGAATCCAAAGATCAGAGGAAATGATGAAACAGTTAAAATGGCCGCCAAGTCAGTCTACGTGAGCATTTTCCATCATTTCAGTGCACTCGGTGATGAATCCTTAATAAGTTTTCTATAAAAAAATACAATGTCCAACATTACTTGTTTTTGCTTTGCTGGTAATTGGCACCCATCGCTATAAAGTATGGGTCAGATTTTAATTATGCCCGGGCAAATCATCAACTTGGAGTGTTTGCCCCCATCTGGTGTATTGTCAAGTCTTTGAGACATGGAAAATGGTAGACATAATTCCTCCCAGGAGGGACTTGGTGACTGTACTGGTGTCTTATTGCTGCTGTAGTAAATTATCACAACGTTAGTGGCTTGAAAAACCCACAAATTTATTATCGTAGAGTGTTGGAGGTCTGAGGTCCAAAATGGGTCTCATAGACTTAAAATCAAGGTGCGTTCCCTGGAGGCTTGAGAGGAGAAGCTGCTTCCCTGTCTTTCCAGCTGCTGGAGGCTTCCTCAGTGCCTTGGATGGAGGCCAGCGGTCTCTTCACTCTTGCTTCTGCTTCCACCAGGGCCTCTCCTCTGAGTGACTCTCCTGCCTCCCTCTTAGAGGGACCCCTGTGATTCTAACGAACCCACCAGATAATCTAGGATAATCTTCCTATCTCAAGGTCCTTGACTTAATCACATCTCCAAAAGTCCCTTTTACCATAGACGATAACATATTCACAGATTCCAGGGGTAAGGATGTGGACATTTTAGGGGGAACTTTATTCTGCCTATCACAGGAACAAAGGGCAAAAGCGGCCTAGGAAATCAGTTTTTATAAATATGCAATAACCAACACATGTTTGGATTCCCCTTTCCCTCTCTTTTCTTGAAACAATTGTTTTCTGTCCCATATGGGCTTGGAAATGGCAAAAGCATTAATTGAATTCCTGTTCAACTGTACCCTGTGATTTATTTCATGTGTATGAAAGTATAGTAGTTTTGTAGGATGAAAAATTTACTTTCTAATCTCCTTTTAAAGGTCAAGTGGCAAGGATAACTAGTTTTAAATGCAAGTTACCCACATGGAGCTATTGCAGAGAGCTATAAAGTGGTATGGATTTTCAGATGTGACATGGGCCAGATGCAAATGGAGGAGAATTGACTAAGATATTAGCTGATTTAGGAAAATTCAAATCCTACCTGTGGGAGAGCACTTACATTCATATATATTTATTGTAATTCATTAAAAGAACCCTTGTCTTCTAAACTGTTTTATCATTAAGTTTGCAATTTGCTTCTCTTTGCAGCCAGACATAAATGCCGAGAGCCAACCTCTGTGGTAAATTCTGGTCCTGGGCTTCTCTTTGCTGTCAGTGGGCACTGGTGACTTAGAGCCCACTTTCCCAGATGTATTGAAATTCTATATTAAGTTAAAGGATGCTCTGTAATATTCGATCTCTCCCAGAACAAACAGACCTGACATGGTCCCGGTATCCCTCTTCAGAATAACCCAAAAGGTGCTTCTCTTGATGTCATTCAAGATTTTAGATCATCCTCTAGAGACGTTGCTCTTGGTTATCAGCTTGACCTTGCGGCATTTCTAGATTCCCACGTCAGTCTGCTCTTCCTGTGGTGTGGGCGTGAGGGAAATTTCTTTTTGTGACTGGTTTCTCTGGAGAGCCCAGCCTGATACAGCTGAGTCACGGTCTTCCCCACAGATGGGCTGCGAAACAGAGATCTGCCTCCTTTGGCTCTTTCTGCAGGTGACCCAGTGATAGCTGAGTGGCTGGTCAGCAGAGCTGGTAGACCCTCTTTAAGCTTCCTGCTGATTCCTTGAGGCAAAAACATAACCCTTTTCCAAGCCTTGCTGTTTCCTCTGGTGGCTTAGTCAAGCAATAATGGGAAACAATGAAATACAACCTGTTGGTGCTGGCACCCGCTCAGTCGCTTCAGCCTGTGTGGAGACCATCTGCTCTGGCACCTTAGCCCGGGCTTGGCAAGACCAGCAAACCCTTCATTCTCACCACGGCTGGGACAGACCTGATGACAAGTAGCCCTAAAATGATGACAGAGAGAGGCAGAGAAGAATGGCTTAGGGAAAGGGGGGGGGGGGGGAAGCAGGAGGCAAGACCAGGAACAGCCGTGCGGTTCAGAAGGGGTAAAAAGATAGGGAAGTGCCTTGGATTATTGGTTTTGTTTTTTATTTTTTGCTCACTTCTGTCAGATCCTTCTATATGAGTGCAGAGAGCTCTGTGCTCTCAAGACCGTCAAATCTTCTGGTTTAGTGAATGTTTCTGCTTAGTGCATCATTCCATGCTACCGACTGAACAGAGCTTTTTGAAAAAAAAAAATGGCTTTGGGGTAAGAAGTACAATTAGAAGTAATCGCCAGCAATGGCCAAGTGGTATTTATGATTTTGGTTGGCCATTATCACTGTTTACTGGTTGGAGAGGGCCTTGCACTGCCTAATGCTATCCTTTAATTTTGTAGAAAATCAAGGAAATGTGTTAATTGGTAAATCGAAATTTTTTGTGGTTCTGTAGCCTCACGATGTTTGAGAATGCCTGAGTAGGAAAATCTTCTACATGCAAATTGAAATTTTTTAAAATTAAATTTGACTCAATGATTCTCAAAATTTAGTGTGCACAGGATTACCCAAGGCGTGTGGTAAAATGCAGACTGCTAGGTCCTGTACTCGGAGTTTCAGATATGAAGGACCTGGATCAGGCCCCCAGATTTGCATTTTTAACAAACTCCCAGGTTATTCTGATGCAGGTGGTTGGGCTGATGGCTTGAAGAAAATGAGATCAGGCACTTGGCCTTAGCTAATCATGGCCTGAGGAGTTCTCTCACTCAGTCCTTCCTCGTGTGTTTTCACATGATATAATTTTCTCTAAGATAGTTGTGTTTTTGTGCAACACAGGAAGGGGCTTCTGATAGTGCAGTGTATCACCTGCATTATTTTCAGAGCTTTCAGTCGCAGGTTTATTCCCGGTGCAAAGATTGAAGGATGATGTGAAATCAAATACATTTGTCTGGGAGTTGAATGTCTGTCAGACCCAGGCATTGATTTCCTGGAGCTTGAGTTCTCAGTAAATGTCTTTCCAGTGAGAATTCCAATCAGGATTCTAAAGGTTATATGCAATAGGCCTGATTTCTGAGCTTTCTCTGGGGAGATTGCTTAATTTATAAGCAAAAGGGGGAGAAATCCGCTCACTACCGATGCTTATTTTATAATCAGCACACAGTTCATATTTTAGAATAAAATGCTATGTTGATTAGTGGCGTGAACTAGGCTGAGTCATAAAATATCTCTGTGCAGAGAATCTTTAAGGATGAAATATTTGCACTTTCGAGGATGAAAAGAGCAAAGTGAAATCCAGGCCGAAGTGTAAGGAAGAGAAGCTTGGAAAGCAGCTTGATTTCTGCAGGTGCTCTTCCATAATCTCGTCACTAGGGGGCAGCATTGCACTTTGTTGGAAAATGCTCTCCGCGGCCAACAGCCCTTTAAAAGAAAATACATCCAAGTGAGCACAACTAAAAACCAGAACATTAGCGAGAACCAGAAAACCAACAACACAGAACCCAAACTCTCTTTGTTATACTGTGCCATCTTTGCTTTTCTTGGTGCACAGAGTTTAATATTGTAGTGTTAAGACTCTCCAGGGCATACTTTATCGGTCCATTAATACACACTTAGGGGTGGTGGATAGTGCGGGGAGATTATTTTTCTTTTTTCCCACTTTTTGTTTGGCTCTCTGATCTCTTCTCACTGTTCTTGCCTTGCTGCCAAGCAGCTACTCTCCTGTCTGCTTCCCTCCAGGAAGAGACAGATTGGCAGCTGGCCGTACCTAGGTAATGTTGGTCATTTTGGGAGGCCTGGGTGATGTGTATAGAGCTGGCTGGAAAGCCCCCTCCCTTCTTGCTATGAAATCAGGCTCACGATGGGCATGGTTCTGGGAGAGTCCTGGGGATTATAGTTACTTTTATGCACCCATACAAACACTTTCACGAGAGGCAAACCATCATTTTATGGAGAGTGATACAAAATGAATGGATGCTAAAATTTTACATCTTGAAAATGCACTCATGTCGAGAAGGTGTGGGTGGGTTAAAAAGAAACGCAACCGTCAGCTTTAGGAATGTGAGTTCCGCCCGTGCAGGGATTGTGTGTTTGTTCACCAATGTATCCCAACTTCTTAGGATAGTACATGGTATAGAAGGCCCTCAATAAATTTGTTGAGTGAATGAATGAATTTAAACACATGTGTGATGATGGGGCCCTCCCCCTGCCTTGGTTTTGCTTTTGAGCACTTATTCTCTCTCTGATCTTTTTGGGGACTGAGGCAAGGCTGGACACCTGACATGTCCTTATCTGAGTCTTTGTGTCATTTCTGGGCTTGTGAGATTACAACCGCCGATAGTTTCTCGAAGGAAAGTTCTAAAATTCAGCTTCCAAGATCAACTATAAGCCCCTAATAATCTTGTTTCTCTGAAATTTGCATTTAAAGTTGTATACAATTGCAGCGTTAATTACCCCATTTTTTTGGGGGGGGGCACATGAAGATCAGATCTGAAAATAACTTCCTATTAATGTCCTTCTATAAGGAAGTCTTTCTATTTTGCTTCCTCCTCTCCTTTCTTCTCTTGGAAGAAACAGTCAGGTTGGGAAACTTGACTTTGAACAGCAGCAAAAGTATGCACAGGGCAGGGAATAACAGGCACGATGAAGATTAATTACCCTCATTGGAATCTAGCTTGACTGGGCAAGGTGAGACAGTTCAATTATTTAATCATGTTGGAGCTACCGGCTTCCGAGGCCTTGAGTGCTGGGATAAACCTCCCTTCTCACTCAATTTATATGAGGAATCGGTCCTCAACTCACTGCTCCCAGTTGGAACGTCAGGTGGAGGGAGAGGAGCTATCGACTTGGGAAGGAGATGTTCCCATCTCTGCCTCCTCCCTGGCTGTGTCTGCAGCAAGGTCTCAGTGCTTTTGCTGGAGCCTTGCTACGAGGCTGCTCCCCTCTGTGCTTTTTCCTCCCCACACAGCTTTTTTGGCAAGAGATAGCTGCCCCACTGAGCTGTACGACAGAGCCCGCCATCAGACCGGAATATACCAGAGCACTGAGCGCCATGGGACTTGCTGTGATGAAAGAGATGTTCTGTGTCTGTCCCATCCCATGTGGCAGGCATCACTGATCCAATGGGGCTACTAGCACTTGAGATTCAAGAACGAATTTATTTATTATTTTATTATTTATTTATTAATTTAATAAAGTAAATTAAAATTTCAATTTAAAGTTAAATAGTTACCTATGGTGAGTGGATACTGTTTTGCACTGAAAGACTAGGCTGTACCCATAATACCAGGGGAGAGTCTCTTTTTCATGAATTATTACTATTTTTAATGTTTTGATTTATTTTTGAGAGAGAGAGAGAGAGAGAGAGAGAGAGAGAGAGTGTGTGTGAGTGGGGGAGGGGCAGGGAGAGGGAGAGACACAGAATCCGAGGCAGGCTCCAGGCTCTGAGCTGTCAGCACAGAGCCCCATGCGGGGCTCAAACCCACGGACCGTGAGATCATTACCTGAGCCGAAGTCGGATGCTTACCCCACTGAGCCACCCAGGCGCCCCAATTATTATTTTTTTTAATGGAGCTTACCATTGTATTATACAGAGAGGCTGGTCTGCATCACAGTCCCGCTGTTGTTAATGTCGTGTTTTTCCTTTTTTTCCCCTTAATCTCATCTTACCATGCCCTCTTGTTTCTCCATGTTCCTCTGCTGCTTTTGCGTTGGTCATGTCACTCCTCATTAGCATCTGAGGAGGGACAGGAGAATGGAATGGGACATATTCTGCCTTGGTTCCTTGTTTCCTGGGGGTGGTGGGAAGTCTTAATCACAACGGAAACTACGTTCGAAACCAAATGAGTTAGGTGGGCTCATCTTCTCCGGGCGCTTGAGTATTGTTTTCTCCATGGACTTGGCCATGGTGATGCCACCTCCTTAGCATTACACAGCATGGCACTCGAATGCTATTTCGTACAGATTGTCAAAGTTGTTCAGAGACCTGTTGAGAGTTTATCTATCAAAATGAGCCCCTTAAAAAATGACCTTATGAACCAAAGGTCAACAGTCACAAGTAGACACAATAAGAAAGGGAGAGAACATGAACTGTCACATATGTAGCAATGAAAGACAATCCCTAAGCTATTCTCCCAGTCGTCCAGGTTGCATGATGGAATAATAATGACTTCTGATCTTCTCTATTCTCCCACCTCCAACCTGCCCCCAAGCTGATCAGCTCAATATTCTCCTGCTGCCTCCACCACGCTGACGCTTGGGCCTGTGTACCTCATGCCCTAGTTACTGAAACTATACAAATTAGAAGAAAAAAAAATGGGTCTGTGAAATCACTCTCTTGGTTCCTGCAGTTTATACTGGCTAGTTAATTTGAGACTTAGCTTTGGTCTCTCAGAGTGACAGAAGCAGCAGCCAGTCTGCTGTTGTACAAGCAAGTGCATATAGCCTCATGGCTAACACCCTTGAAAAATGTCCCCAGAAATGCAGCTCACGGAGAGAGTTCTTTAAATTAAGCGAGATTTGTAAAGAGCCCATTTACTGCCTGACTTACAGTCAAATCCTGTGGCAGAATGGAATTTGAGGCTAGCTGCCAGTGAGCAGAAAACAGCTTGGGTACCAAACCGTGAGCCTGGGAGTGGCAGGGAAAGGAATGATGTTAGAACAGAAGGCATCCTGAAGTCTGAAAGGAGAGAAAAATCAAAACAGAAGGAAGTGTCTAGGAGCCAAGTACAGATAGGTTGTCCAAGAAAGTTGAGATGCGGAGAACGAAGACAGAGAGAGAAAAAAAGAATTAAGAAAGGAGAGTTCACGGAAGAAAAGATGGAGTTAGAGGAAGAGAAAGAGAAATTATCTGGGAAGAGAGAAGTTGTTTTCCTGCTTTATATCATTAAAGAGACATGGCTAAGAATCAGGTTGTTTCAGTAGGCAACCAGGCAGTAGTGAGTCACCAGGCAAAATTGCTTCCCTATGTAGGTGTCAAGTTCTGAGTTTATAAGTGCAAATAAGCAAGCCATCAAACAACCAAACAAACCCTATCTTTATACTCTGCTCTCTCTAGGTTACCGTTGCTTTTAATAGAATTTTTTGGATACTCCAGTACAGTTGATTTTGAATCTCTTAGAGAGGAATTTAAATAGTGATGAGAATTTAAATTCTTAGAGAAGAATTTAAATAGTGATGGGTTTCTCTATAGCCAGCTTACTTCTCATGGCCTCCCGTCCAAAAGCTATACCTCCTCATTTTCTCCACGAATGAAGACACCATGAAAGAAAACCACAAAGACACCATGACTGATTGATACCCAACTGCAAAATGTTAACTTGCTTTACATCTCAGGACTCTTGTGTTGGGAGCTCTAAAACCTCCTGTGAAGCTGAGTGAGAATGTAGTTGCCTGGACCCCATCCCCAGGGATTTGGATTCTCAAGAGAAGGCAACATCTCTAAGAGAAACTCAGGTTGGGGAAAGTTGGAACATGGGATCAAGCTGTAACACATAAAAATTTTAGGGCTTAGAGGATGAAGCAATCTGATTTGATGCCAGTTACAAATCCTCCCCAAAAGACATTCTCATGGAGGGACATCGGTTTGATTGAAAATTAAGGATCAAGGAAATAGAGGATGGTCCATTTTTCTCCCACCGTAGTTCTTGGCTAGTACAGCCCTCTTTTTCTTTCCACTTACTTACTGAAGCAAGAGCAAACCCCACACTTTGAACACGTTTTAGGGATGGTCCAGCTGGGACTATATCTGTGCTCCAGATCTCTGGCTTATGGTTCCATTGATCCTCTTAGCCAGGACCCTTTCTGAGTCCTGAAAGCCCCCTTGTCAGCTTCTGTGACACTCCATGTTTCTGGAGGGATGGTCTCTGCCCTGAGCCAATGTAGAAGGGGAGTAATATGTAATATGAGAGTCAGACAGACGTGGTTTCCATCCTGCTCAGCCGCTTACTCTATGGGAAGATGGCTCGCTGAGCTTCAGAGGCCTCTGCTGTGAAAATGGGTGCAATCATTATTCTTCACTGAGTTGTAATTCTTAAAGAATTAAAGTATAACAAATGCTTGGCAGAATAAGCATTCAATAAATGTGACCACCACTTGGGGGTCTCTGTCTTCTTATCTAGCAGAGAATCATCTGCCCTCCACAATGCCCGAGTTTCCTCTGCACCTTCGATTGTGTTCTTAGCAGTAAGCCTTACCCTAAACCCTACCCCAGGTGGCTGTTCACGTTTGTAAGCCTTGATCGCCTTTAGATACTGAAAGTTTTGTTGTTCTTGTCATGTTTTCTGGCAAGACTTGAGAAACCACAAGGTGCTACCCCTATGAGCTGAGGCTGGGAGGTGGCAGGTCAGCCTGGCTATGTCACCACGTGCAGAGTTGTAAGTCCTGCTAGACAAAAGGACACCAGGAGCTCTCTGGGTTGCTTTGGCGGGGAAGCACAATCACTTACTTGCTGAGCGGTATTTATACCACAATTTCAAGGATTGACATGTAAAATTTTCAACTGCGCCTTGTCCTTGATCCCTCCTGGGCAATATACAAGATGGAGAGTCTGACACCCTTATGGGAATTCAAACATGTCATAGTCAGTGACAGGCAATCATGATTCTAATGAGGGCAGAAGAATTTAATTCAATAAAAAACCTATCAGAATTGACAGTAGAAATGTAAACAGGTCCCCGATGAATAATTTTGCTGGGCCTTCTCTGCTGCTGCATTTGTTGACATAGACCATAACCAAATGTGTGAGGCAGATTCTCAAGCCTACTCCCACAGGCTGACGGGATGCCTCCATGTTAACCAGCGACATGGCAGAACTCAGCATTTGCACCCCACCTGCTGGGGGTGGTCTCATAAAAATGGAGTTGATGGGGGTGGACAGAAGGTGTTGTTGGGGGGTGTTTGTTTATTTATTTGTCATTTTCAAGGTATTCAGGCAGTAAAAAGGAGGCTTCAGTTAGCTGCTTTGGTTTTTCCCCAAGACTCTTAGCCTATCATGCCAAATAATTGTCTGAATGTCTGCAGTTTTTTCCTTCTGTTTTAACAACCGGATTTTAAAGACTTTTCATTCAGTGAGTTTATGAGCTCTTGCCTGTTATGGCAAATTTAAATTTCATCCAACAATACACAGCTCCATTTTTAACAGCCACAATTAATAATAAGAATTAATCAGCATTATTTCTCAAGAGGACTCTGAGACACAGCTATGTCACCGTACCAATAATTCCTTGTAAAAACTGGTTTTTTTTTCCACTGTTGTTTTGTAGCGCTTCAAAGTAGAGATATTGGGATGTTTGATCTCTTCCTTAAAAAAAGACAAAGAGGGAAAAAAGAAGCCTTAGGCAAATATCCCTTACCTTCCCCCAAGTTAGGATACAGTGAAGGCACTGGTTATGAACTAGGAAGAGAGCTTCTCATTAGGCCATGGCAGCACCCTTCCGGCCTCCAAAACTGTGAGAAATAAATCTCAGTTGTTTATAAGCAACGTTTTATTCATTAATTCAGTATAACATTAGGGATAAATTTACTCTCAATACTTGCTGTTCTCTCCAGCTTTCTATTTTTAAAAGTTGGCTTCAAAATTGACCAAATCATTATTCATCTTCAGCTTTTTTGATGGAGATTTATATAAAAGAAGCAAGAGGCTCAGTGCCCCGGGCAGGTAGTTCCTCATCTGTGGGCTTTGCACCCCCAGGAGGAGGGAGGTTGTGTATATTACCCTGTTGCAATGCATCCAGAAAGCTGTATTCTCACCAAGTGTCCTCTGTTGTGGGATCAATGCTACTTTACACACAAGTGTCATGACTATTTTTCGATATATGTAGATACCATGGGGCTAAATCTAATGTACATTTAGAGTAGTTTTTTGAGATTATGGATTTTCTTAATTGACAGGAACTAAAAGGGCAGCTCCGGTCTGTGATATTCTGTTTAAAAAAAAAAAAATTTTTAATGTTTATTATTTATTTTTGAGAGGGAGAGAGAGCATGAGTGAGAGCACAAGTGGGGGAGGGGCAGAGAGAGAGAGAGAGGGAGACACAGAATCTGAAGCAGCCTCCAGGCTCTGAACTGTCTGCATGAGAGCCGGATGTGGGGCTCGAACTCACAAACTGTGAGATCATGCTCCGAGCTGAAGTCAGATGCTTTACTGACTGAGCCACCAAGGTGCCCCATGGTCTGTGACGTTCTGACGTTGCAGACGAGACTGTTTTCATATTTAATTTTTTGTAAAGTTTATTTTTTTATTTTGAGAGAGAGAACAAGTGGGGTAGGAGAGAGAGAGAATCCAAAGCAGGCTCTGCCCTGTCAGCACAGAGCCCAATGTGGGGCTCGAACTCACAAATGGTGAGCTCATGACCTGGGCTGAAATCAAGAGTCGGTTGCTTAACCAACCGAGCCATCCAGGCTCTCCAGCTTTCATATTTTTAAATATTGGGAACTCCTGCCCTACAGTAAAGTTGGATGACCGAGTACATGTTCGGAGAGGAAACCTAGAGTTATACCGTGAACTCTTTGGTTATGATGATGATGTCCCTGATTCAGTTTCTACACTGAAAGGAAAGATGATCTAGGTCAGTGGCTCCGGAGCCAAGGTGAGCGATGATGCCTCCTCAGAGGTCACTGGCCTTGCAAGGGCCCCCTTAGTAAGCTCTCAGTGCATCTGTGGGCATTTGCTCTGCCCACAGTGAGAGGACAGAACTAAATATTTATTGTGATTTTGTAGTGACGGAGAACAATTATCCATTTCTTGGGATTACTTTCCTGTTGCCTCATTTTCACTCATTAGTTCATTTCTCTTTTCTTGCTCCTGACTGCCTCTGACTCCACAAACTGAAGTTCAAGACCTTATAAAAAGAATTCAGTGTTGTTTCCCCAAAGCCATTCTGAAGGAAGAAGGGACAAACTCATATTTCCTCTGTGCTTGCTATATTCTAGGTTTAAACCTTTATGCCTCTTAGCTATTGTGGTCTCCGTGATCACAGAGAGGGACTTGGGGCTTGGGGAGGGGGAACAGAACGCTGGTGGCTGCTGCAAAGGAGGTGGCAGGTCCGGGAATGAGTCTGAGGTCTGGAGATTTCTAAGACCCATGCTTTCTTTCCCTTCCTCCCTCCCTCCCCTCCTTCCTGCTGTCTTATCTCCATGACACTTCAGTACTTATTAACCACTTTGGGTTTTTGGATGGATTTACATTTGTCATGGATACGTGAGCTTTATTTTCCACTCAGGATTTCATTTATATTCTCAAAAAGGTGCCAATCTCTTGTCTTTGATTTTTTTTTTTTCCTAGCTAGGAAAATCCAAATATAGGAACTGATATTGTCAGGTTTGTGTCTTAGAAATCTACTGATGAGCTGTACTGCACATATTAAAAGGTAGTGTTCTTTGCTTTGGGTTCCTAGGAAAGCGCGTGCTCCTATGAACAAGAGAAATAAACCCCAAATGCAGACTCCATCAACCAACAACTCACCTTTTGCTGATAAAATTCACCTGTGCTTTTAAAAAAAATTTTTTTTTAGAGTTTATTTATTATTGAGAGAGAGAGAGAGAGAGAGTGCGAGCAAGCGTGAGCAGGGGAGGGGCAGAGAGAGAGGGAGCCACAGAATCCGAAGCAGCCTCCAGGCTCTGAGCTGTCAGCACAGAGCCCGACGCGGCGCTTGAACTCACGACCGGTGAGATCATGACCTGAGCCAAAGTCAGACACTTCACCGACTGAGCCACCCAGGCGCCCCCAAATTCACCTGTGTTTTAATATTATCGTCCAAGGGACTAAAGTGTTGGATGCATTTACCAGGGCACCTTTTCTCTGTTCTGATCCCCCTTCAGTCTTGGAGCCCCTCTGGGACAGCGATGAGCACTATATCTAAACACACTGTCAACCCCTGCTTGTGTGTCATTTCCCCTTTGTTCTGTCTCCTGGTTCATCATTAATTCTGTCATTTTCCTATTCCTCGTCCACTTCAAGCCATGAACAGTAACGGACAGCTCACAAATCTGACCTTTTCTGTGTATCACATTCTTTTGCAGAAGCGCTTCAAATAGTAAACAGCCACGTCCAGAATGCCCACTGGCAGCGGGGGGCTCTGTGGCTTCTTCTCACATGCCTGCGGGCCTGTTCACTGGCTGTGCGGCCTTGACTGCACATGCCCCTCACCGAGCCCCCCGCCTGGGAGGCACCCCAGCCACATCAGTGGCCTTGGTTTTGAGCGCCTTGCACCTGCACTGCCTGTGTGTGGTGATTTCCTGTGACCTTGCCCTCTTAGCTACTTTGTAGAGGGCGAAACTTTTGTGCTTCATAGCACAAAAATCCAGTGTCTTCCAAAGAGAGGAAGTGCACCTAAGAGGAAGGACGTGGTGTGGAGGTCAAAGTTGGGAACACCGATGTCTTTTGGGTCTCTTTGTGAGAGTCAGCGGTGCCTCTGAAGGCTGAGGGCTTTCTCTGAATAAACACTTATGAGTGTAGAGTTACTGACCACAGATTCCCCAAAACCTCTGGCCCGGAAGCTCCATGGTCCCTACTCCGCACCTCCCAGGACGTACCGTGTTTCCCTGCCCTGTGAGGGGCCTGTTGACCCTCTTCTCTCTGTGTTTTTCTGTTTCTTTGTCCTGGTGGCTTGGAGAAGTTAGACCTTCAGCTGCCCAGGATCATTCTAGTAGCTCAGGAAAGTGAAAACTACGAGCAAATTGGATGCCACATCCAGGAAATTGTGACCTGCCTCATTGGCTGCAGCTGTGGAGATGAGGCTGGCTGGCGCCTCGGGGCAGGAGTCAAGAGTTCATTGGAACCCAGAGAAGCTCTTGGATGTCTTGGACTAATTAGCCAACCATTTCCCCCCATTTTTACCAAGGTTATTCCCTTGGATTTGTCACTATAGGGTCCCATTCTCTTTGCCTTTGGCTTCTTCTCCAGGTCCTGAAGGAGGTATAAGAACAAAGTTACGCAGGGCACCTGAGTGGCTCCGTCAGTTAAACGTCTGGCTTAGTCTCAGGCCATGAGCTCATGTTTCGTGGGTTCGAGCGCCGCATCAGACTCTGTACTGACAGCTTGGAGCCTGGAGCCTGCTTCAGATTCTGTGCCTCCCTCTCTCTCTGCCCCTCCCCCATTCATGCTCTCCCTCCCTCCCCCTCTCTCTCTCTGAAAAATGAATAAACGTTAGAAAAAATTTTTTAAAAAAAGAACAAAGTTACTAAAGGAAAGAGAAACAGGATGGAACTGTCAGGAAGAACAAAGATGATGCACCCGCACCTGCTAGTATCATCTTTCTCTGGGTGCTTCTCTGGCTTGGGCTCCCCTTCATTGCTGCCCCTCTTTTCTACCTCCGTTTGCTTCACTGCCTGTCTGTGCTCTGGCTGGCCCCAAAGCACAAATACATTTTCTTCCTTCATCCCCCAAGGCTGCTATTGGGATATAGAGGGGAACAGATGACAGTGATATCCTAGAAGTCATTGTGAAAGAATTACAACATAGAAAAGGAAAGATAAGTGAGAGATTCGCTATCACTGCTCCTAAAGCATGTCCTGCAACTCTCTAGCTGTTGGGATCCACGGTCACCCATTTCGCTTTTCCTTTCCCTAGCCACAGCCTCCTCACTGGGGAAGGACAGGGGGACTATTGTAGCAGCCAGGTAATGTCTCCCTGGGGGCTTACCGGACCACCCAAAGGCTGGATTTTAACAATGTTTGATTCCTTGTTGTCTTAGTCTCTCTTTTCATATCAGGCTTCGGGCATTTCCTTTGTAAATTAAAAAGGACACCACGATGTTCCCCCCCTCCCCTCCCCCCAAAAAACCCCCTCCAAATCTTCCCCAAAGAGAAACATGTTGCACCACCTGGAACGCAGACATAGCTATAGGCAGCTTTTACTGGAGTCTGCTGGGCACTGAACTCCAGTGATGAAGGCCTGATCTCCAGCAGGGCATGGCGGTGAGACAAACAGGAAGCCAAGAGACTTCATCTCTAACGTGGGGAGCTGGGGCTACCCAGCACATGCACCCGCGTTTGCCAATTTGCACAGAACAGTGTCTGTGTCCAGCACAGAGAAGTCACCAGCGAATATGGGCTGAGTGAACGGTGCAGGTGGACAGTGATGTCCGAAGATGTCCCTAACGGAGGTCGTCTCCTGTAAATGTGGCTGAGGAGTCTTCGCTGTGCATGGTGTGAGTGTTTGAATAAATGTGACACCTTTTTTCCCGTGCCCTTTTAAAGGGATGATGGGAGGGTGGTTGGAGGCACAAGTGACAAAGGCGTGGGGTAGAGCGTAGGGAAAGTTTACATGATAGTAAAGTGCCGAGTGGCTGTCATCCCTCTAAGCCCTGAGAGACGCAGGGGAGGTGGTGTTTCCGGGGCCCGAAAGGAGGGAGTTAGGTACGGTGGGCTGCTTCGGCAGGACCTATAACCTTCGGTGAAGCTTTGCAGTCAGCTGGGAGAAGCTGAGGGAATGCATGCCTTGCTGTTGCTTTCCTTTCTCCTGTGTCTTCTAGCAGGCCTTCCTCTGGGCTGAATTCAACCAGAAGCCGAAGGCTAGGGGGGCCCGTGGCCCCTCCCAGACAGAGGACAGAGCTTCCTTGCCACTTCCTACCGTTCTGCCTTTTTTTTTTTTTTACTTCAGGTCAGAATGCATGTGGAGGCAAATAGATTAGACGCCAGCCTGCCCTAATCTTCTGCTTCAGCTGCTGCCTCAAAGCTACCCAGGCTTCAAATAGACTTGAGGCAGTTATGTGTCCCTTTTCTCTATAGTTGCAGCCCACTTTCTGACCTCTACATAACTGAGTGGTAACCACCTGACTGACAAGCCCAGATCAGTAGCCAAGAGAGAGTCAATTTAGTTGGGTGCTTTATTCATACAGTCGCAAGGCAGAAGTATCTCCTAATTCGAAAGTTGGTCAGAAAACACCAAGTCTCTGACGTCACTAAGAGCTTTATATAAAAATCCGCGTCATGGTTGAACAGAAGCCCACAGTGTGGTCAGCTTGAATGGCAAGGGAAGCGATAATTGTTGGATGTCCTCCATGTTCAGATTCCAGGTCAGGTGCTTTACAAGACTGAAGCTCCCAGGTAATTGAACTTGGGGGGTCCACGTCAGTCATTACCGGTTAGTCATAGTTTTGTAAAAATGACCTTGATAAAACTTCCCGTCTCTGTACGTGACCTCTGGTAAAGTACAGCGGACTTGTAGAACTTTGAAAAATTAAACTAATGTAAAACCTCTGTGGCGATTGTTGCCACAGCTGGAGAGAACGCATCTACTCTTCAATAACAACACTTCACGGGGCAGCCACGCTTAGAGCAGGGCTCATGTGTCCCACTTCAGTGTCCTGCTGAAGCTACAGAGAAATCTAAATACAATGCAGAGGCTCAACAGGAGTTTGACTAGGCTAATAATATTTCCTGGATATATAAACCTGTAATTTAGCCTCAGGGTTTCTGCCCTTTGTTATCCCTCTCTGCTTGGTTTTCTCGTGTACCTTCTGACAAGGAAAATAAGGTTGTCATAAATCTTCCACCTTGGATGGTGGATTCATTGCAAACCGCACAGACTTTCACTACAAACCACAATTAGGCGACCACGGGGGTCAATGTTACAACAGGATTTTATGCAGTTGAACTGGGCAGCCGTTTGATTTGTTGGAAGTCTCTTGATGTTCATGTGTCCCCTCTTCTGGGAATTTCGCTTTTCCAAATGAAGCCGACCAAAGAGAGTCTAACTTTGAGCACTTTTCTTCAATAAAAATCACAATAGTGTTGGCGAATGAAATAATGTGTCTCTTTGCTAGACTTTCCTAACCCTCAATTCCATTGCCCAAGTGAAGATGACAGCCTACCAGTGTTCGAAGAGACAGAACTGTGCATCTCTTTAACACGGTGTGATTGGAAGAACTATAATGACCAGATGCTAACATTCAATTATAACCTTTCTGACTTAGATAAGGCCAGATTGAAATTGAATTGCAATCAATCAGAAGCTCCTCTGTTAAAAATATCACTTTTCTAGAAATCCTTTCTCCAACTGTGATTTTGGAAGCTCTAGTTATCCAGTCAGGTGCGCATGCACGCACACACACACACACACACACACACACACACACACACACAATCATTATTTTTTAAAGACAATTTGTATTTGCTAATTCTTGCTCTTATCTGCTATCATATGTACCCTGGCTCCTCATGAAATCACTCCCACCTCCCCCAGTAATGTCTGAACATTTCCATGATGTGACCTAAGCGTTGTCATGAACCAGGGCAGGCACCTACCGCTTGATATCTGCTGGGCACCATACTTCCTGCTCCTGCTTTTTCTGGGCATAACTGTATTCACCAGATGCTGCTACTTAGGTCACATCTAGTCGAGGTACTGGAGCACTTTGTCATCAAAGCTTTAATGCATTTTCTGAGCGATCAGTGTACCCAGCTATGCTATTTTAGGCTGGGAAATAAGGATAATGTTATTCTCTACTAGCCTGGTAATAAGGCAGCATTGCTTATGCTACAAAAACTAAATACATTTAAAAAATAAAATCAGCTCCTTCAGTTTTAATTTGAAGTCTATCTTTTTCCCCGAGGGATATGAATTTACGGGGATTGGAAAGAATATCCAGGTGACAGACACCGTGTTCTTTCCCGCTGGCCACTTGTCCTCCTGTCCTCTTCTGTGTCCATTTACTCGGCCAGGTTACTCAGTCTCTCAGGTGAAAATAAGCTCTTGGCAATTCTGCCTCATCAGACTTTTCAGACACACTCATATATGAGGCTTAGCAGTGGATACTGTTTGGATTTTCTCATTAGAGGAGTCGGGTTGAGTTGAAAATCACTGCTTTTAGACTCTCTCAAGTTCATACTAAGTAGACAGTGGGCATCTGTTATGAGTGTTATGTGCCCCCCACCCCTGCTGCCATTCATTTGTTGAGACCCTAATGTCTCAGTACCTTAGAATGTGACTGTATTTGAGATGGGGTCTTTACAGAGGTAATTAAATTACAATGTGGTCGTTAATGTGGGCCCTAATCCAATACAACTGGTACCCTTATAGGAAGAGGAAATTTGGGCAAAGGGACACACAGAGAGGGAAAATGCTATGAAGATACAGGGGGAAGATGGCCATCTATAAGCCATGGAAGAGAGGCTTGGAACAGATCCTTCCCTCATGGCCCTTAGAAGGAACCAATACTGGGGTGTCTGGGTGGCTCAGTTGGTTAAGTGTCGGACTTCAGCTCAGGTCATGATCTCATGGTTTGTGGGCTTGAGCCCCGCATTGGGCTCTGTGCTGACAGCTCGGAGCCTGGAGCCTGCTTCGGATTCTTCGTCTCCCTCTCTCTCTGCCCCTCCCTTGCCCACACTCTGTCTCTCTCAAAAATAAATAAACAATAAAAAAATTAAAAAAAAAAAAGAAACCAATACTGCCAACACCTTGATCTCGGACTTCAGCTTCTGGAACTACGAGACAATGCATTTCTGCTGTGTAAGCCACCTGGTCTGTGGTACCTGGTTGTGGCAGCCCCAGCAGCCCTACAGCGTCCTCAGAACAGTTTATACCATTGTGGTGGGACAGGTCCTGAGAGGCTGAGTCTGCCTGCAGGTGTAGGGGCAAACCACCATGCATGTTATATGTAGTTTCTGAAAAGTGTGGTGGCAGATTGGAGAAGTGCCAGTGTCAAGACGGGCCAGCAAGAGGTGACAGGTGGTATCCCTGCAAGGAGGTGGAGTCCAGCGGTGAGGAGTTTGGAAAAAGGCAAGACGCTTGGACTCAGGAAGGCATACATCATTTTAGGGAGACTGTCAGAGCCCAGGCTGAATGATGAAATGATGATAAGCGCTCGGGTTTTGAGGAAGCTGAGGACAAAGTAGAGAGCAGGCTGAGACTCAGTGGCTGGAAACAGGAGGAACGTGGGTGCCTGGTCATGGGAGAAGGGTCATGTCCAGTTACTAGAATCTGATCATGAAGTCAGACTGGGATTACCAAGGTCATTTTTCATCCCAGACACTCACGTTTCTGACTCACATATGTCCCTAAATCACCCCTGACTGGGGACATATGGGGTCCTAGTGTCTAAAGCAAGCCCAGACCTCTAAGAAATAATGTCAAATGGCTTCAGCAGTGAGCAGTAGTAGCTCAGGGAGGCAGGGAGGTCATTATGCTGACAATACAATTCTGCCGAATGAACAAGAGGATACATCTTCCACAGGAGCCATTTGCTTGGTATGCTTATTAATTTCCAATGTGCCATTCTGGGATCTTTCCCAAAATGTCATCCGTGACTCCTGGGAAGAATTTTTCCAAGCAGGTGTCACTGCTTTGCTGCTTACAGAGGGAACTTCTGAACGCAACAGGAGTTGCCTTTCATGTACCAGGTATCCCAGGCAGAAGCAAAAATACCCAACATAGGAGAGATTGGGGAAAATGTAACTAGGGTTTCAGTCTAGTTTTGCCCGTGAATGGAAAACTACTTAAGCAGTTGTTCCACTGATTCGTGAAAATAATCGGAGCCACAAGCAGAGCACACAGCCTCGGATTTGCTGGGCCTAATACTCTAGAACAGCACTTTCCAATTTTTCACAGCTATAGAATCCTTTGTTCAAAGAGATTCTTGAGGGGAACTCAGAATACAATAGCCAAGGGAAAAGGAGCAGCTGTAGTTGAAGCGGGGGCAAGAGGCCCACATCCTTCTCAGTCTCACCCTCCAGCCAGAGAGAGTTTTTGGTGGAGTGCAGTTTGTATACTGCGAGAGCTTGTAATTCACTCCAGAAGAGTAGCCTGTTCATTAACTGACCAAGGTGATGTGTTATGGATATTGAAACATCTAGGAAGCGTTTAGGATTTTAACATGTGGGACTTCTAATCTTAAAAGACAAAAAGGACGTTAGCTAAGTGGTTGTCCCAACTGTTTACTGCTCTTAAACCACCCCAATGCGTAATGGTTGATAAAGCAACACCCATCTCATTTGCGTGTGAATTGCAGTTGGGTGACGTTTATAAGGGGTGACTCTGTTCCACTGGCCTCAGGTTGGGGTGGCTCAACAAGGACTGGAGCTCTACTTCCAAGATGGTTGGCAAGTTGGTGCGACTGTCCACTGAGACCTGTCAGAGCCTTGATTCATTTTCGAATAGGCCTCTCTTTGGGCTTCTTGTACTTCCCCAGTATGGCAACCAGAATTCGTGTTCCAGGATGGGCAGGGGAAGCTAGTCTTGTAAGAACTTGACTTGGAAGCTAGCACAGTGCCATTTTTACTTGATTTAATTGGTCAAGCCTACCCAAGGGGAGGGAACATAGATCACGCCTCTTTATAGGAGGAGTGTCAAAAAATCTGTGGCCGCTCTGTACCACTGTAATGGTCGTTTCTTTTTTATCTTCCCTTTCTCTTTTCATATCAATATCCTTTTCCTCAACGATGACGAATTATTACTATGCACCAGGCACTCTGTTCAGTGTTCCAGCAACACAAAAAGGAGAAGAGATAATCACATATTTATAAGAGAAGCTTTATTGCTTCTGTTACTTCTATTATCTATCACTGAAGAGAGAGTTGCTACAATTCCTTACATTTAACAAATACTTAAATATTGCATATTACATGTGCTGGATCCTAGAGGGAAAAACAGGATCATTAAGACCCAGGACCTACCTTCAGTGAGTTTATAGTCAACAGCTATTGTGCAAGACAGAATTTAGCTGATTGTATTATGGGTCCATAAGCAGTGTGTCAGGAAAGCATACTGAAGAGGAGGTAGATTTTGGCTGGAGGGGGTTGGAGAAGGATTCATGGGGGAGGCAGCAGTTGAAGGAGTCCCAGATGAGGGCTGAGAATGAAGAACATTCCAAGACAGAGGAATCCGGTGAGCAGATGCTCAGAGGTTAGAAAATGCCAGGTTTGTTTAGGAAACAACTCTTTAGGGCGCTTGGGTGGCTCAGCTGGTTAAGCATCAGACCCTTGATTTCGTCTCAGATCGTGATCTCAGTCATGGGATGGAGCCCTGCACTGGGCTCTGTGCTGATAGCATGGAGTCTGCTTGGGATCCTCTCTCTCTCTCTCTCTCTGCCCCTACCCCACTCATTCCCTCTCTGCCCTATCACCAGCTTGCTCCCTCTCTCTCAACATAAATAAATAAACATAAAAAAAGGGAAACAATGGGGGTGGGTGGGGGAGAGGGAACAATGGGTGATGGGCGTTGAGGAAGGCACTCGTTGGGATGAGCACTGGTTGTTGTATGTAAGCCAATTAGACAATAAATTATATTCATAAAAAATAAATTAAAAAAAGGGAAACAATGCTTCAGGTGTTTTGGCAGTTTTTATTTTTGTTTTTTAAACTTTAAAAAAATGTTTATTTTTAAAGAGAGGGCGAGACAAGCAGGGGAGGAGTAGAGAGAGAGGGGGACAGAGGATCCGAAGTAGGCTCTGTGCTGACAGCAGCGAGCCCGATGCAGGGCTGGAACTCAAGAAATGTGAGATCATGACTTGAGCTGAAGTCAGATGCTCAACTGACTGAATCACCCAGGTGCCCCTGACAGGAGTTTTTATACACATGAAGGGGAGTTAAGGAAGATAATGTTGGAAAGATGGGTTGGAGCCTCATCAGGAAGGTCCCAGAATTCTTTTCAGAAATTTAAAGCTCTGGTTTGGAATACTTACAATTTCTCATATTTTATTTGAGAAAAAAAATTTTGTTCTGAGCTCACAGAGATGCAAAGTTCTGGAATGCCGTCCACAGCTACCAAGAAAGGCAATATTGCCTCACAGAGGAGGCTAGCTGTAGATGTGGGGCAGTTCTTCCTGAGTCTTTGTCCAACGCTGGTGTGGCTGAATGCTTTTGGAGATCTTCCATTTCCTGCTGAAAGCTTTGAGTGAGGATTATCGCCTTTTCCTATGCTTTTCTGTTAGAATCTCAAAGGCCTGCCTGCTGGTGTGGAAAAGGCTTCCAGAAGAGCTATTGCTCACTTTGGGTGAGATGCCTATGGTCAGCTGGAGAAAAGTGAGTGCCATATGGACCTGAGGATCTATGAAAGTGGCTGCTGTCGACTGCCAGCAGGATCTTGGAGAAGAACAAAGAAGCTGGGGACGAACTAAGAAAGTATTTTTCACATTAGAGGTCAAGGTAGCTGGGGGTCCTTTGTGGCTTAGGGGCTGAGAGGAGGGCAAGAGTGTCAGTGATTCTTCTGAGTTAGAAGATACTACCATGGCCAGAAAAGCGGCCATAAGGATATAAGAAATCACCTCAAAGGGAAAGGAGAGGGTCAGCGTCAGGTGGTGAGTAGGCCTGCAAACATTTGGAAGGAAAAGAAAATGCCTCGAGAGCTCTAAAGACATAGAGAACCAAGGAAAAAGGAAACAGTTCTTCCAAACTTTATTGATATTCTTAAATTTGGATAGAAAAATTGAGGTAGGTCTTTAGGAGTGAGGATAGAATCATGGAAGCCAGATGAATAATGCATTTTTTATTTTTATGACTTTCTTGGTCCATATGCTTGGGAGTGAACAGAAATGTAATTAGAATAATGCATTAAACCTCACTTTTCGGCATTTTACATACAAAGAGAGAGGTCAATTCATTTGCCAGGGGAACTTCCCACTCATTGGATGATGTGATCACAAGAGGACATCCCTCTGCCCATCAGAAAGGAACCCACTTAAAGTCACTTTTCAAGGAGCAGACCAGTCACTGCGGGGGACCATGGAATGTGTTATGTGTGTGTTGCTGTTGCTCCTTCCCCAAAGTTGTGACCTATTTGGGGCTTACGTCACAAGTCTACATATAGGGATCATCACAGGGTGTGGTTACCTGGTTTATTTTCCTTTCCTTTTCTACTCTATTTCCCTCCCGTCCTCCCCTCAAATTAGGATGTAAATTGCCTAAGAGCAGGGACCTTGCCTGTGTCGTCCACTGCTGAAGATCAAGTGCATCGCACGGTGACTGGCTCACAGCACCCACTCTGCAGAAAGTGGTTTAATGAATGAACGGAACTGCCTTCACATAGAGCTAATTTTTTCATAGATTTTGGAGGAAATACTCCCCCCCGGCCCCGCTAGTGATGTGGTGTAATTTTCTAGACATTGTGTCTCAATTTAGAAACATACACAAGGCCAGAGAATGCAGAGGAAGGGGAGTGTAGCTGTGGATGGCCACAGAGCCATAAACGTCCAGGATGAAATGGTAGTTGGACACCAGGGTGAAAGGTATTGTCTTTGTAAGGGGGACAAATCCGAGGGGATAAAAGGATTGGGAACCCCATACTTTTGCATGATGTTGCACACCTTTCAGAATCCCTAGAAGGAAAACAGGACAGGACTAACACCAGTGCCAATCAGTACAGGAGAACAGGCTGCTCACAGTCAACAGAGGCTTCTGGTGGAGCTTGAGTCCGGACTCTCCCCTTCAATTATGATGTATGCGAGGGGCTGACATTCTTTCCTAGTATATGACATCCTTGTGTCTACAAGATGAACAGTGAGAATTTGAAGGAATTGCTTCATGGAAGATGGGAGGATATTCCTGCAGTCTGTGTGATGGGACAGTTAGTGGTTATCAAGGTAGAGTGCCAGAAGGGTGAATAAAGGTTTAAAGGCAATTCCTAGCGTTCAGACTTTCTGAGCTCAATTCAGACAGGTGAGTAGTTGCTCTGAATCAGTTTCTTTACGGCTTCCCCCCATCCCCCCCCCCCTTTTTTTTAACTCTAAAAACTATGTCCACAGAGCTGAGTGTCTAGGAGGCATGGGGCCATTTTGTTTGTCATCATTTAAGGCCATTTCCTTTCAAACATGTAAAACCCAGGCGAGGTGTATGTCTATCATATTCCTCTGTTGAAAGCTGGCCATTTCTCTGGGATTAAGAACCGAGGGTTTACTTGGTATTCCTTGTGCCTGGTAGATGAGTCTTCTCTCTAGCCTCTGAACATGGGGGTGTGACCAGGCCTGGTGTGAAAAGCAGAGGAAAGTGAGGCACCTGGGTGGCTCAGTCAGTTATGTGTCCAACTCTTGGTTTCAGCTCAGGTCATGATCTCACGGCTTCCTGGGTTTGAGCCCTGCATCGGACCCCTGGCCGTGCAGAGCCTGCTTGGGATTCTCTTCCTCTCTCCCTTTCTCTCTGCCCCTCCCCTACTTGCGTTATCTCCGACTCTCTCTCAAAATAAATAAATAAACTTAAAAAAAAAAAAAAAAACAAAAGCAGAGGAAAGCTCTGTGTCTTTGCTGTCTGTGCAAAGGCCATACCTTTGCCCACTTGCAGAAGCCACTGTAAATACAAACACATAAACTGTGAGACCATGGTAATCCTGTAGACTCAAGGTCATGGTGTTAGGGGACGTGGAGAAGTGTTCCTCTTGGTTCACACACACCCAGCAAATGTGTGTGAAGACGGTTTCTCTTCCCTACCACTAATAGCCTAGACGGATCCTTTGCAGGAACGTGAAAATAGCTAATTTATGCAAGGAAATGCGGTACAGTGGTAGCATGCTAACAAGTTGGACTTTTATTTTTAAAAGTTGTGTGGCATTTTAACTTATTAACAAAACAATTTCAGTCAAGATGAGGTCTTTTGAATTACTGTTGATTTGCATGGTTTCTTTTTGCCACATTCTCATATGAAATATAGCAGGGCATTCTCTGTTCCACAGTTTAATTAATCTTTCAAGTCTATTTATCTGTTAGAGAGCAGAGATTTTCAATTGCCTTAAATAGAAGACAACATTAAAACCCAGAGCAGGCCAGAAAAGTCCAAGCTAAGTGAGTATTTCACTTTGAATGAGGTTGTTTAGGATTTTAAAGTCCTCTAACTTCTGATCTTCAAATGTCTTTTGAAGATGAATTGTGGGCATGCCAGTATAATAGGGTCAGTCCTCAACTGACTGTGGGTAATTGAAGTGCACAGACAATAACACCATCTCCTCTCCATCCAGTGGGTGTAATCCCTCCACACGCCTACCCCTCACCTACTATTTGTTGGAACTCTTTTTTTTTTTTTTAATTTTTTTTTCAACGTTTATTTATTTTTTTGGGGACAGAGAGAGACAGAGCATGAACGGGGGGAGGGGCAGAGAGAGAGGGAGACACAGAATCGGAAACAGGCTCCAGGCTCCGAGCCATCAGCCCAGAGCCTGACGCGGGGCTCGAACTCACGGACCGTGAGATCGTGACCTGGCTGAAGTCGGACGCTTAACTGACTGCGCCATCCAGGCGCCTCTGGAACTCTTAACAGGAAGCAAAATGACATTGTTCAAGTTTCCTGATTAAGTTGTCTTAGTCTGTTTTAGGCTGCTATAACAGAACACCATGGACTGGGTGCCATGTAAACAACATAAATTTAATCTCTCGCAGTTCTGGAGGCTGGAAAGTTCAAGATCGAGGTGTCGGCAGATTTGGTTGTTGGTGAGGGTCCACTTTGCGGTTCATAGCGAAATTCTCGCTTCGACCTCAATGGTGGAAGGGACAAGGGGGCCCTGTAGAGTCTCTTTTAAAGGCACTAAACCCATGTATAGCAGGCTCTGCCTTCATGACCTAATCCCCTCCCAAAGACCTCACCTCCAAATTCCCTCACCTTGGGGATCAGGTTTCAATATATGAACTTCGGGGGTGAAGAGACACAAATTCAGTCCAAAATTTGTTCTCTGATGTGTGGTGAAGTAGAGGACTGGGTAAATAACAGGAAGGAAGAGAGAAAAGGAGGACAGTGAGACATAAAGTAGACGGCTGAACTGTCTACACTGCCCTGGTCACTACATTGTTCAATCCTGAATGGAGCTACCCAGACCCTACTTTCCCTGCCTGGCCCATAGGCTCATCAGCCAAGAGGGGCTTCTGCTTGTCCGGGCAGGAGCAAGCCCTGAGCACCCCAATTTGGCCGCTCAGTTGTCAAATGGACACACGCAAATATTGCTTGCTCTTTGGTATTCTGGAGACTCTCGGCTTTTGTCCCAGGTTTGGACCTTTTGTGGCATCTGAGGAATCAATCTACCTTCTCCCTGGTGCCTGCCAAGCCAACCTCTCCACCGCTCCTTTCTCTGGTAGGAAAGATAAACGAAAATCCCATTATTCAGCTCCTAGTATTGCGGTGGCAGTTTCCTTTGAGCTTCTTTGCAAAACCCTGCTCGCTTTAGAACTGTACATCATATTGGATCCATTGAGAGCCATTATTTATCTGACAGGATATTTATAAAAGCCAGCATTAGCTGCAGCTCCAAGTCAATATGTTTCTCTCTTGCTGACACACATCACACCAACAGGCTTGAAATATTTAAATACAATAGTCCCTTCAAGAAATCATTAATTTTTCTATCACCGCTAGAAGTGATAATTTGATGAAAATGGATTTAGTTGAAATAGTTGAGCTGACGGGAGTGGATACTTTCAAGCGTCTGGACTTCAGAGACGCCTGCGTGAGACCCAGCGAGGGTCCAGTGAGGACCAGAACCCGGAGCCCCAGGCTCACCCCCCCCGGTGCCATCCCACCCACTTCAGTCAGGAGACCCTGAGCTCTCGAGGAAAATGTTTAAATATCAAGGGGAGGAAATGAAACGGGGGACGAACCACCTCGTTACTGCCCTGCCTGTCTCTTTCTGTCCCAGCCTGTCTCCCTCCTGCTTCTCTTCTCCCTCACTCTCCTTTGCCCTCCTCTCTCTTTTATCCCCCCTCTCTATTTTTGTCTGCCTCTTCCCCTGGCTTCGTCTTTTGCTCTTTGATCTTCCTCTTCCCTTATTCATGTACCCTGCTGTGTGTGGCTGCACTGAAATTGAGGGCAGTCTTAAGTGTCTGCCCCACTGTCACCACTCTGGAGAGGGGAGGGACCAGGGAACAGTGTGTGTGCATCTGGCCATTGGCTCAATCCTTCCCCAGGGTTCTTCATGCATAATTAATGCAGAAAGTTTCCCTGACCCTTCACATCATGGGACAGGGAGTCAAACTTTGAAACCTTCTGGATGGATGAAGGACTTGGACTTTGACAAGATGTACAGTACCTTGTGTTCCTGGATATGTTTCCTGACCGGAGGGAAGAGGTCTGTGCAATCCTCAAGCTGGCATTATGTCCTCTACCAAACCAGCTTCATAGACTTTCTGTACCAGAAAGTGCTCATCATTGCTTTGAAGGTGAGGCCAGCGATAAGATAGGAGACATGTTTTGCTGTAGTTCTTGATGACAAATCCTTATTGAGGCAGGAAAAGGAAAAAAAAAAAAAAAACAAACCCCAAACAATTCACCACAGAGTTAAATGATCATGTTGGGTCAGCCTTGGCATTTTTCTCTCGACCAAGTTTATAGTGAAGGAAACCAGAAGCCCGGGGGAGCTGTTGGCAGGATGATGAGAAGGGCCCTCCGTTTCCTTCCTCAACGGTGTCCACTCTCAGCAGTGCTCCCAGGACGACCAGCCCTGTTCCTCCCCTTTTGCTCCCTTATCAAAACAATCTTCTTCTGTATCCCATTCCTTATGTTCTTTCTTCTGACCTAGCGTCAACTATAGTTGTAATTAACTCTTAGCTCTAGGCCATTCAAGAAAAAAAAAGAAAAAAAGGCAGATAACTACTTGAATTCTGGGTTCAAACATTTTACAACATACTTGGGATTTAGCTGGAGAGAGAGAAAAACGCGAACAGCTACAAGCAATATATGATTAAAAGTGTAAAGAGTAAGCAAAGAGAGAAGTTCACACCCAGCTGTACTGGAAAAAGGTACAAGTAGGATGTAGGCATTTGAGTAGAACCTTGGAGGGTGAAAGTGAGTGGAAACTACAGTAAGTGGAGGGGAGAGAGGAGAGTATCTTGGGGGAAGGACAGAGAGGCAACAGAGCATCAGTAAGGGCTTGGCATTAGGATAGAAAATAGTTTTTGAGGGGCGCCTGGGTGGCTCAGTCGGTTGAGCGTCCAGCTTCAGCTCAGGTCATGATCTCACCACTTGTGGGTTCGAGCCCCGCGTCGGGCTCTGTGCTGTCAGCTCAGAGCCTGGAGCCTGCTTCGGATTCTGTGTCTCCCTCTCTCTCTGTCCCTCCCCTGCTCATGCTTTGTCTCTCTCTGTCTCAAAAATAAATTAATAAAAACATTAAAAAATTAAAAAAAAAAAAGAAAATAGTTTTTGAAAATGTAACCCCTCTCCTGAGTATTTGCTCGCAAGGAAGAATTGGAAATGGAATAATCAAACCATTGCTGGTACGGCCTTCAGGCTCCAGGACAGGTGGGTAGGAACTATGTGCATGGGCCAGTGGTCCTCATTTCAATGTGTAGATGGGTGATTGTGCACCCGTGCCTACAGTGAATTCTACAGAGGAGCCTATCTGTTTAGCCACTTACCATGGCTTCTTATCAATGAAGTCTGATAAATACAATGTTCCTCCGTCTCATTGTCTTGGGAAATATCATTGTTAAACTCCACGGGGCTTACTTGGTGCTAGTTGTGAGATGTATCTCCTGTTATTCTTGCTGAGAAAGCCGTTTAATCTCTTGTTTCAACCTCAGAGTCCATGAACAAAGAAGCGCTTTAAGGTTTAAGAGTGCCGATGGTAGCATTCAGGCGTCAAACCATCTTTCTGGGTTGACTTAGCTCAGTTCACTCAGAGGCATAGAACATCTGAACTGACAAGGACCTTAGAGATCATTTAAATCAGTTTCTCAAACTAGTAGACGGTCTTGGAGATTTGTGCGTTATCCACAGAATTCTTAAGTTTTGGGTTTTGACTTAGACAACCTAAAAAATAATCAGGCGGTATTTTAAGTGACCACCTTATTACCAAGTCTTCCTCTTTCAGTGCCCGATGGTATGGATGACCAAGTTGGCAATAAGCATTCCAACTTTAATTATACTGGCTGGTGAATGAAGAAGAGAGGTAGCCTTCATATACAGAAAATACATTTGAACCAGTTGAAGGCCAGATGGTATTCTGAAGCTACATGTGAACAAGGATTTCATGACATTTCAATATGAATGCCTCTCCCTAGTATCCTCAGGTAAACTTTGGAGACACTTGTTTGATGTCACCCACACCTTGCCTTCCATTACATAGATTAGGCTAGTCAGCTGGGGGTACAATTTTGAAACAGAGGATTTGCCCCGGAGAGAGCCCCGATTGGTCTCACGAAGGGAAGGAAAGGGGACGAGGGTGGAAGGAACAGAGAGCCTCCGAGCCTCTCTGGAGCCTCTCTCGGAGCCTCTTTGGAGCCTCCGAGAAGGTTGGGTAGGAAATTGAGGATGAAGAAGAGAAAAGCAGAGGATTTAGGCCAATTTTGACACGAGAAGTCTGGAAAATAAAAGGAAGAAAGGAAATGGGATTTTAAAGAGAGCTATTCACAGTGATAAATGGGATCTTCTTACATATTCTGGGACCCCAGAAGAATTAAAACTCTCAGCTAGAAGCTCAGCGCCACCAGGAATTAAGTGGTGATGGTGTGGGTTCACATCTTTCTCTTGTACTATCTGTGTGAAATTTTAATGAAGGTTGAGGGAGTTTTAAAGCTTTTGAGGGGCTCTGGATAGTTTCGTTGCATGGCGGACGAACAGAGGTGGGGTGAGGAGGGGTGAGGTAGAGGAGCAGGCTGCACACCAGCAAAGTATGTGGCAGGGCACAACTCACGGACATTTATCCAAGGAAAAGATTAAGATATCGCTCAAATAGAAAGAAAAGTCTGTTTAGCTTGGGGGGATTTTGAACATGGATCGGGGCTCATTAAGCAGATGACCCTTAGATGGAAAAGTCTGCCATTTCAAGTTCATTTTGAAGCCGGTGCTTGTCATGTTCCTGCTGCTAGTGGCTAGTTCTTCATATAATGGCATTTTTCATTTTTAGGGGCTTTAAATAGAAGAGTGTTCAAAACCACCGAAACTGCTCCAGGAGGCTATAGAGCTTTCAAAGAATGGCTTTCTCCAAGGGGAGGGAATCAAAGAAAACCCTTCTTTCCTGGATTTTTTAAAAATTGGAGCCACTATGCTTTGTACTTTGGGGGACTCCGCAACTGTCCGTTGTTATATGATTGTTTTGTTATCAAGGCAGGTTGACAGGGCTAGTTCGATTCCACAAGCTATCTCAGTCAGAGTGATAAAATCCTTGGCCCTGATGCCTCTGCCAGTTCTGTTTACCACGGAATGGAAAGATGCTCTGCAACTGGGCAAGAACTCAGCAGCAATGCAACGCCATACATCTTGGAGAGCAAGATGGAAGCTTATCAAATTTCTCAGCCAGTTATGAAGTGCCTTTGAAATTGGTGACTTTTTTAAAACGATGGTTTATAGTTCCGGCAAGTGCTTTTTCTGAAAAGCGACCGTAAGACTGTATTAAAAAGCTACAGAAGAAACCAGTTCTTGCTAGACACAGTTATGTGGCTATGCCCAGCGTTTCTTTTCTTTCTTTTCGCAAGCTTCTGGATTTTCATGTTTTTGGAACAGTAACCCACATTTGTTAATGAAATGCCTAAACTAGGTTATTGGTATTTTCTTTAACTGCGTGACTCTTCACTACCTGGATTCCAAACACTGGAAGCAATGAAGAAAGTGTTTCTTTTTTCTTTTTTTTTTTTTCAACGTTTTTTATTTATTTTTGGGACAGAGAGAGACAGAGCATGAACGGGGGAGGGGCAGAGAGAGAGGGAGACACAGAATCGGAAACAGGCTCCGAGCCATCAGTCCAGAGCCTGACGCGGGGCTCGAACTCACGGACCGCGAGATCGTGACCTGGCTGAAGTCGGACGCTTAACCGACTGCGCCACCCAGGCGCCCCGAAGAAAGTGTTTCAAATACCTCTTTGTCATTGCCTGGAAGTGTACATTTTCAAGATATTGGCCAAAGGCAAAGCCTTATCTAATGGTGTTGTAGACTACTTTGTCTGCTTTTTCTAACATTACAGCATGCTGTGATGTCATTTGATCTTTTCCTTCTCCGAGCATATCATTTATGCACTGTCTGCCTCCTGTTTTCTTTTTTTCCTCCCACTTTTCTCATTAGCCCATGACAAAGAGTAATGGAATTTGGCATCATTTCCATCATAAATACAGATTTGAACCTGGTCAACTAAATCACAAACCACTTCTTGCTCAAATAGATATAATATGCCATCTAGCTCAATATAGAGCCCTTGCAAACCATTGAAAATATATCTGTAAAACCCAACGTTAGCTGCTAACCCCAAATCCATTCTACCCTTTTTCCTTAGAGATCTCAATTTTTAAAGATTCACCTACCCAGATTACTTTACCTCAAGGGGTACATATTGGTATGGTTCTGACTCCTGAGACTCAGGCAGAAAACTGTTAGAGATTTCAGGGAAAGTTTTGCATTTCTTTTCTCCTTCATTCCCTCTTTTCCTCTTGTCTGGAATCTGGATGTGATGACTGGAGGTGCAGTAGCCACCTTGCTTCCACAAGGCAACACGCGTGAGAAGGCCCGTATGCTAGGATGGCAGAGTGGGAACATGGATGAGCTTGGTCCCTGATGACATCGGTGAGCCGCTTTATCAGCCCTGGATTGTCTACTCCTGGATTCTAGTTGTCAAGACATCCGGTTGTTCACGTTACAATAGCAGGGTTTTCTGTTATTTGCAGCAGAATACATTCCTAAGTGACATTCCCAGATTGTTTGAATTTATTCGCAGTTGTTTTTTCCTCAGTAAAGCAAGGAAACGATCAACGGCTTCTGTATTTGACCTTCCCATAAAGTTACTTATTATTATTAGAGAACCTCAGCACCCCTTCTCCGAGTTAACTGATTCTAGTAGCCTTGTGGTTTCCTACTCTTTGGCCCAGGACCACATAATGTCTTCAGACTATGTGTAACAAGAGTCAGGATTCAGGTTAGGAGCTATGTGAAGCTAAGCATAATGGATGGTTCTAATTTCAACACGCTAACAGTGTAATTGGACACCTGGAGTCATTGTTATTTTATTAAAAGAAGCATTCTGTGGCTGATTGTACATAGCTAAATTATTTTATGGCATGTCCATATGTCATGCTCCATTTGATTTGCATATCATATTTTTTTCTCCATTAGTATAGTCATTATTTATACGTTTACTATTTTATTAATCTGTCCTCGAACCTGAATGGATGTAAATGCTGACAAAAGTTACATAATAGCGATTTAATCTTAGTGATTTAGGATTATAGCTGTTCCATTGTGAATGAACTATGATTGTGTTCCTTTGGTTATATTAATTATTAGAAATATTAAGCATTCTTATGGCTATCACATGATAATTCTCTTATTTTTCCTGTTTTAAATTGTCTAAGAATTGGAGATAAACTTCTTGGAAGTGCATATCTTTAACCTACAACATATTTCATTTTAATACAAGATGTTGTTATTCAGCTAAAAACCCCCATAAAACTTAGAAGTCAAATCTGATGGTTGTCATTTCCCCCCCTTAAAAAAATCTTTTTTTTTTAAAACATCTGTTTATTTTTGAGAAACAGATAGAGACAGAGTACAAGCAGGGGAGGGGCAGAGAGAGAGGGAGATGCAGCATCTGAAGCAGGCACCAGGCTCTCTGAGCTATCAGCATAGAGCATAGAATCTGATGCGGGGCTCGAACCCATGCACCATGAGATCATGACCTGAGTGGAAGTCAGACACTTAACTGACTGAGCCACCCAGGTGCCCCTGTCATTTCCCCCTTTTGAAAAGGGAACATATCAATGACAGTTGGGGTCTAAGGATGGTTCCAGCAGAATGCTTATTTTGTCATTAGAGTACATGATAAGGAGGGACTTGGAACTGAGGCAGGGGGGCAGGAACTGGAGAAAGTGGATTTGCTCTCCATAAAAAAGCAAGGGGAATTATTTTCCTGTTGCTATGGGGGAAAAAGAAAGGGAAAGAATGAGGACTGAGCAAATTAGTGCATGTCTGGAGGGTAGCTTGTGACAATATCTGAGAGCTTTTTTTTTTTTTTAATAGAACAGCTTTATTGAGATATAATTCACATACTATAAAATCCACTCTTTTAAAGCATGCGATTCAGTGTTTTTACTATATTTATCGTGCTATGCAACCATCACCACTGTGTAATTTTAGAACATTTTCATTGCCCTCAAAGGAAACGCTGTACCCATTGTGGTCACTCCCCACGCGCTCTCCCTCCTGCCGCTGGCAACCATGCATTTCGCTTTTGTTTCTACGGATTTGCCTTTTCTGCACATCTCATATAAGAAGAATCATACAAATGTGGTCTTTTGTACCTGGCTTTTTTCGCTTAGCATCATGTTTCCAGGTTTGCTCATGTTGTTGCATGTATCAATACTTCATCCTCTCTTATTGTGGAATAATATTCTGTTGTATGAATAAATCATATTTTATTCATCCTCTCATCAGTTGATGGACATTTGGGTGTTTCTACTTTTTGGCTATTATGAATAATGCTGCTGCAGACACCTGTGTGCTAGTTTCTGTGCAGACTGGCTCCTCTGAGTCCTCTTCTTGATTTGGCCTTGATCTTGGCTCTGTCCTTGCCAAGCCTGCATAGCCCGGTGGTAGCCAGAATCCCGCTAGGTTACTGTGGCAAGAATCTCTCCACCTTTGACATCTAATTACCCCTGGTAACTGCTCAAATTCCTCAAATATCCCGCTTTCAGAATAATTCTGTTAAATTAGTTTAGCAAGAATCCCTCTACCCTTGATGTCTCCTCCTAATTTCCAACCACTGACTCCCTCACTCTGCTCATTGGCTGTAATCTCCCAGCCGTCCTTGCTGGGTTTGGAGTTGAGCCCCATCTCTCTCCCTGTTGTGACAGTTCTTGACAGTTATAGCAACAGTCCTGAATCAAGTCTTCCTCACCATTTTAGCAAGTGTCAGAATAATTTGTTCTTCAATGGGACATATATTTGATTTCTCTTGGGAATACAAGCAGGAGTGGAATTGTTGGGTCATAGAGCAACTCTATATTTAACATTCGAAACTGTTTTTCCAGACGGGCTGTATCATTTTACATTCTTGCCAGCAGTGTATGAAAGGTCCAGCTTCTCTACATCCACGCTAATGCCACTTATTATCTGCTGAGAAATGTTTTAAGGGAAGAAAAGTATAATAATTTATTTGGAGTTTGGTTGCTTTTCTGTGATAACGATTTCCTCTGACCACGCGAAGCTTCAGTGAAGTCATCTATATCATGAGTGGTATGTGCGGCAGGCTTAGGGAAAGTGTTGGCTGGTCAGATCCTGGTTCTGTGGAGACTGGGTCCCGGGAGAAGAAAATGAGGCTCCATCACGAACAGGCGCTCCGAGAACAGATCCCAGAGGAAGGGCGCTCAGAAACCAATGGAGAATTGGGATGGGCTGTTTCAGTTGGTATCTGGGCGGCACATTTAAGACCTGGGTAAATACACATAGAAGAGTCGCTGTGAGTCCCAGCTGCCCAGTGATTCACTTCTTCCTTTTGCCTTTCTGTTACAAAGAAAAACATCTTATAATAATATCCTACTTGCAAAAAAAACCACATGTGCAATTATCCTTAAAACAAAGACCCTCTTCCTGAGAAAGGTACGGGGCACACACGTATTTTAAATAAAATGACTTCAATTTTGCTTTGGTAGGTTTTGTATATTTTGTTATATTGTTGGAATGATTAAATTTGCTACAGGAAGTAGCAAAACCGAGATTAAGAATGGCTGTTTTGCGCAACATTCGGGCACAATCTGCTCTCAATCCTGTTTACCTCCTAAGTCTCCAGTTGCCTGTTCTGTTCTCAAAGGACAGAGAAGGAAATAAGAGAGGAACAAAGCCCTGTAAGAATAGGAGTTAGGGTCTTCCCTTCCAAACATTTGCTTTACCAAATGTGCTTGTGTGTGTGTGTGTGTGTGTGTGTGTGTGTGTGTGCAGGCACTGAAGTGTGCTCTCTAAGCACCGTGTGGGCAAGATTATAAAAACTCTTCACAACCTCCACTATGCTCTCCACTGCTGTGGGGTTGGACACAACAAACACAGTTGATCGATTCTCCCAGCTTCTGCTCAGTCTGTTGTTAAAAAGCCTCAATACCTACACAGCTTTCTTTCTGTAATGTATGTTTTTTCATAAGTCAGATACGGAACATTTATTTTCTTTTGAAATAGGCTCTTTTATGGGCAAAATGTTGTAGATCAATTACTTCATTTAAAAAGATTTGTCTTTCTAGAAGTTGAAGAAGAGGAACAACAAAAGAACCTATAATCTTATTGATTAAAATTTTTAACTGAAGCGAATTTTTTGTAGCACAGAGACTCAGTGCCTTTGAAGTAGGAAGTAGATGGTTTTCCATGAAGACACAAAGCTTTTAATTAATATTCAGAACAATTGATATGTATAATTTTGGTCACTGGAGGACTACTACAGTTTCCCATTGATGCAATAGAAATATATTGAGGACAACGAAAAAGTAATTAACAACTGAATATGAGGGTCATAAAGTTAAATTATTCCCTAGTTCATAGTAAGCTGTACATGCATACAGAATTATTTTCTGGAAGTAAGACAATACCGAGTGTCATGTTTTTCTTCTCTAAATTGTGTATTTAATGCTTTTCTTGAACACAGATGACTCTGGGTGCAATAAGGATAATTAAATGCTGAGCAGATCAAGCTCGAGTATTGAGAGGCATTTAGGAATAATGATAAGAGATATAATAATAGATAAAAGAAAAACTGCTCTATTTAAACTTCCTACTTCTGAAATGTAGATAGTGTTATTTCAACTCAGAAATCTGGAGCATTTTAGTGTTCGAAAGAGTCACGTGGAAATCTCTGGTCCCATTCAAAGAAATCAGAAACCTCTGATCCTTTTTCTGTAACCGACTTAAGTGGTAAAAATCGATAAGCTATTTATGTGTTTGTAGGCCAGCAAATAAAAACTCATTCATTTCAATTTACTTCAGTTCAACATAGCCATAGAGCACCTTGTTTTGTTTGAGATTCCTGGTGGTACTAAAAGACTCCGTCCTTTTCCTCAAGAAGCTTGGGAAGAAGCCTGTGTATGTGACTGGGGAAAGCTCTGGTTTACGGTGCCAACGAGTACTTGACATCTTTTCTCCTTTTGGTTTCCGTAATTTTAATATGCTTTTCAGACTAGTTTTTTGGATAACAAGGATGACAGATAAAATATAACTTGCGGCATATGACAACGCCCATTTGAGAACATGTTCTCTTTTTAGATGCAGTCCTAACTTTTCTGTCCCTGTGATTTGCTAATTCCATAATCAAAAAAGCAAAAAGCCATGATTCTCCGAGGCACTAGATGCCCCTCTAGAGGCTGGCTAGGCAGAGATGTTCTTTCACAGACTGTAATGTGCTGAGAGTCAAACTACAGCTTTTGAAGCATAATATGTAAGAGAACTTACAAGAGTAGGGACTTGTGTTTCGCGGTGTGTTTTTTTTCATGATCCTAATCTCTCTCTCCAAGAGATGGCCTAAACTCTGTGTCTGCTGCCTAAGTGAGTAGTAATGTAGGCTTTGAGTGAGAAGGGGAGGAGGAGACGTGGTACTGAAAGAGGTCTATATATTTTAATTTTGAAAACTCAGCATGCTTGTCGGGAGATGGGGCGGATTGCAGGGGGATGGTGATGGGTTGAAGTCGAAGGGGCAAAAACCACTCAAAAGACCAACATTTCTCACCTCCATCCCCATCAACTGCATGTTCTACTGATTAGAGTGTCAGTTTAGTTATTCAGCTTCCCTAACATGCTATTTATCCTAGGACAGCCAAAGCTAGTTATTCCAATAATCATGTAATCAAAAAAGGGTGATAAGAGACATATAGAGCATGAGTTTTAGAAATGAGAGATAGGTGATTGAGCCTTTCCAGGTGTGGAAAGTGGACAGTGAGCTTTGAACATGGAGAGAAGAGGGTGTTGGGTTGAGTGTCTTGGGGTTTGAGAGTGGGTATTATAATCTGAATTGTATTTCCCCCAAATTCATATATTGAAGTCCTAATCCCCCAGTACCTCAGAATGTGGCTAGATTTGGAGATAGGGCCTTTAGAGATGTAATCAAGGTAAAATGAGGTCATATGGGTAAACCCGCATCCAATACGACTGGTGTCCTTATTAGAAGAGGCGATTAGGACACAGACATGCACAGAGAGAAGACCGTGTGAAGATAGAGGAAGAAAATGCCAAATGCAAGCCCAGGAGAGAGGCCTCTGGAGAAATCAAACCTACTAGCCCCTAAGTCTCGCACTTCTAGCCTCCAAAACTGTGAGATAATAAAATTTCATTGTTTAAGCCATGCTGTCTGGGGTATTTTATAATGTCAGCCCTAGGAAACTAATACAATAGGGGACCAAGGAACGGAGACAAGTTCATAAGGAAAGCAATTCATCTAAGGCTTAGGTTAGGGTTAGGGTTAGGTGTGAACGCTGAGGCTGCCAGACTAATGTGGAAGGCTGCGGAAACTCATCCCTGACTTCTCAGGTTTGGCTACTCTAGCTGTGCTCTCCAGGAGAGCCTTGATTCTCCCTGTTCTATACCTGCTCTTTGTCTCTTAGAAGGAAGTGGGGAGAGGTTATAATACAATGGAAAAAGGGGGAAGGAGATATTTCCTATGGTCTCCATTGGGGCGGCAATAAAGAGATATATTTTGAGGCACTCGGGTGGCTCAGTCGGTTAAGTGACCGACTTCAGCCCAGGTCATGATCTCACGGTTAGTGAGTTGAAGCACTGCATTGGGCTCTGTGCTGACAGTGTGTGAGTGTGGGCCCCGCATTGGGCTCCCTGGTGTCAGTGCAGAGCCCGCTTTGGATCCTCTGTCCCCCCCTGCACCACCGCCCTCCCCGCCCCCCCCCGGACCCCTTCCCCTCTTGTGCTCTCTCTGTCTCTCAAAAAAATAAACATTAAAAAAAAAAAAAAGGATGTATTGCCTATGGAGAATTTAAAACCAATAATAAAACTGATTATGAGTTGGGCATACTTCTTATCGTCACCATGCCCTCGCCGTTTTTTTTTTTTTTTTTTTTTTTTTTTTTTTTTTATTTATTTATGGGACAGACAGAGACAGAGCATGAATGGGGGAGGGGCAGAGAGAGAGGGAGACACAGAATCGGAAACAGGCTCCAGGCTCCGAGCCATCAGCCCAGAGCCTGACGCGGGGCTCGAACTCACGGACCGTGAGATCGTGACCTGGCTGAAGTCGGACGCTTAACCGACTGCGCCACCCAGGCGCCCCATCCCTCGCCGTTTTAAACCATGTCAGTGGTAAAATATTGCCCCTTCCCCTAACCTAAAATATTTGGTTGGTTGAAATACTCAACAATTGCTGTGGTTACTGTCAGTTTCACGAATGTGTATCTTGGCATCCAATTGAACATGTTTATATTACCTCTCTTTTAATGAAAATTGCATTCTCCATGGAAGTTAATTTGGAGAAGTCCCGGCTACTTGCAGGCCCTGACACAGGCTGACTCAGCTGTGGGCGTCGTTCGGGGAGTAGGTTTGTTAGGATTTGGAACTGATTGACCTCCCTTGGAGCCCAGTTTTTGCCTCCCGGTCTGATGGTACTTCATATTCCTGCTTTTAAACAGTAGGTTAGAAAGTAAAAGGATAGCATGCCATTGTAAAGATGAAGAAAAGGAACTCGAGTTACCTGAATTCTGTCATGCTTTGTGACCAGCTGGAACTTTTGTGTTTAATATTTTATTTTTTTTTTTTTTTTTTTTTTTTTTTTTTTTTTTTAAATTTTTTTTTTTCAACGTTTATTTATTTTTGGGACAGAGAGAGACAGAGCATGAACGGGGGAGGGGCAGAGAGAGAGGGAGACACAGAATCGGAAACAGGCTCCAGGCTCTGAGCCATCAGCCCAGAGCCCGACGCGGGGCTCGAACTCACGGACCGCGAGATCGTGACCTGGCCGAAGTCGGACGCTTAACCGACTGCGCCACCCAGGCGCCCCTGTGTTTAATATTTTAAAGGGGAAACGGAGTATGAATTGCGAGGCATAATATTTTTGTTTGGTAAGTGCACCTTTTCATTCACACGTGCAGTAATTTACTGAATGTGAATAGTATCACGGACATTAAAAAAATTATTCTTCATTTTAAGCTGGTAATTTCCTAAAGGTACAGAACGCTGTGAGAAAATAATGATTATTACAGAAGAGAATTTTCTGGTATGGAGAAAAAGGATATTAAGAAATGATCTGCTCCAAGTGTTAAATACACCGGCTGCCCCACTGGACCCTCCTTGCTTCTATTCCTTTCTAGCCTCTCTGAGGAGAGTAGAACATTGATATTATGCCTGTGTTCGAGGTGATGTTTAGACCTCGTGCCCTTGGAGCTTAGATGCTAGCCAACTAGAAGAATGTAAATCATATTTCTTCACATTAGCATTATACAGACGTTCAAACAAAGGGTGCGCTAAGGCCCAAATTTATGTGAGATTAATTCACTCCTTCCGGCTCATTCAACAAGCGCTGCTTGAGGGCTGACCGTGTGTCTGTCATTTTGCTTGGTACTGAGAATGCAAAGATGATTGAACCTAATCCCTGTTTTGAGAACTCCTAGTCTAGTAAGGGAGACAGATACTTGAAGCAAATAATTGCAACACCAAGTATAAACAAAGAGTATAGGATAATGTGCAAGTAACTTGCCACGGTGGGCTGAGACTGGATGACGGTTTTTAAGCTGTTTTGTTTTGTTTTCGTTTTTGTTTTTAAGGAGCGAGTGTTTGCTAGTAAAGACAGGACAGAACGTTCCAAGGAGGAGGTAGAGATAGGGAGACAGGGAGGCATGGAAGCACACAGGGAGGTTGCAGGAGAGTGAGTAGTTCTCTGTTCCGTGGACAGTGCGTGAGCAGGCTCCAAAGGCAAGGTTGGATGGGGGGGAGGGGGGTAGGGACGAGGTGCCATTCCGAAGTAGGAGAGGCCAGAGGAAGGGAGGCAAGTTGTCTGCCTGAAAACAAGGCCAGTCAGGCGGCAGGCACCGGGGCGACTGAGGAAGTTCCAGTGGATGGGCCCCAGAGTGACGCCCTGTTGCTAAGACATCCTTTCCACAGTGACAAACCATCAAGTGAACTCTGTCAAGCACATGTGATTCTGCCCTCACTGGGCTGACTCAGCCCAACATAGGCTGAACGCTCTACGTTGCGTATGCCATGCTGAGGAAATTTTATTGTATTCCCCATCCGTTAAATTAATCTGGTTTAGCTAATAAAATAAAAAGTGGGGGGCACATATTGACATATATTTTCTGTAACATAGTCTATACTCCAGTTTCTTTGAAAAGCGAGTCTTTAAAACAATTCATTTTTCTTTCAAAGCAACAACGAGAAGTGACTGACGCTTTAGTATTTTAAGGGTTTTTCTGATGATGTCGGAGCTCCCAGCCCCACGGGGCAGCCACTTTTAATATTTTTGGCCACTATTAATTTTTTTAATATTTAATATTAATATTTTAATATTTTTAAAATATTAAAATATTTTAATATTTTTGGCATCTACTGCCATATTTCTAAATCATCGAGGAGTACGCAGGCAGGGCTTGCTTCCTGTTTGTCTTCATGGTGTATGTCGGGCAGTCAGGGCTTTTTGCTGTGGAGCGGGAGGGGAACCTCAGCGTTGGATATTTAGGCCGATGCGTGACTCTTGATTTCTGTTCGGTGTGTGTTTATACTATGCCTGTGCAGAAGCTTCTGTGCACTGACAGGAAAGGACTGTAGGAGGCCTAACTGTTCCTGCTTCTCAGCCTTCCCACTAATGCCCTGAGCCCCCCCTCTTCCCCCCACCCCCCGAGATAATGGATGTCTGAAGTTCTTTCCTGGTTTGGGGGTCTGAATTGATTTTGTCTCTGGGCACTCGGCACTCAGCTTTCTCCTCACTCTGCTTCCTTGACTAGCTTTACGTGTTCCGAACACTCGCTGGTATTTCTCATTCCCTGCTGCTCCTTTGACTTTGTGATTTGTGGATTTGTATCTGTTCGACGTTTGCTATTCTTACTTTGGTGTGGTTTTTAGGGAGCGCAGGGAAATGCGTGTAGTAATGCCACCAGGGTGAGCTGGAAATCACCAAAAAGCAAATCTGCTAACGATAACAACAGCCACGACAATCAATTACTGGTGTGAACTGTTGAAGGAACTTTCACATCGTTCCTTTCGCTTGATGCTTAAAAATCCCCGTGGGGATGTAGGAAGAGGGTAGCGTGCCTGTTTCATGGGTTCCGACAAATGGGTAAAATAACCGGTCCAATTTCACAGCATGAGTCGGTGGAAGAATTAGGACCGTAACCTGGTTTTCTGAGTCTCAGCCAAGGCTCCTTCCAGTAGCCTGGGAGGTTTCCTGGAGGTTCGTATTTTGAATAAGGCACGGTTTATCTCTTTTAGACATGAAACTGTAGATAATTTTTTTTTTACAAGAAATAGGTCAGTTCTTTTCCTCCACGACTATTATAACTTTACATCATTGCATATTTCTAAAGATAAGCATCTTTGCAGCATTTGTAATGTACTACTTGCTGAATAGATCCTAAAAGCACAAATTTTCCCTGTGGGCTTATGATCTAATGAGACAGAGAAGACCATAAAGGCAGAAAATGAATAAGGAGAAGTTGAGTAATTGTCCTCGGGTAGACATATTTGGCATCTGGCATCATGTATGGAGGCATTTTGTGGTTGTTGAATCTTCAGGCCCTCCTCTGCAGCCGTTAGTTATGGGGAAGACATTTAAGGGGGAGGAGGAAAGGACCTTTGAGGAGCAATTTAAAGGAGGGGAGAAAAAGGAATCGCTGTAGATTTGGGTATGAAGCAAGAGATCAGGCACAGGTTATGTGAAATAAAGCGTAAACCCTTCTCGGTTTACGTAAGACAGAATAACCCACCTAGAAAGGAAAGCTCAGTTAGCACAAGGCAGGTGTTTCCAAATGTTACATGAATGTTTGCTTCCAAACATTTCTTCTCTGTTTATTCTCTCGAGTGTTATTCTGAAGACATCTCCCATACAGCACAGAAACGTTTTTAAACAAAGATGGAAAAACAGTGGGAAGCTGGTTGCCACTTTGAGAGATTCATGAAATAATCACACTAATTTTGCATCTGTTTTCCCAGTCCCTCATTTGAATGTGCACTTTAATATCAGGATAAAATTGCCACAATGGGTATAGGCTTCAATGCCTTTTTCAGGGCAGCGTTCAAGGTTTATCGAGGTAAGGGACCGAGGAAGAGGTTGGGGCTTCAACATGCCCCATGTTGAGGGGGCATGCCCCATGTTGAGGCATGCTGGGTAGGAAGGGACAGATTTTATCACACAAGTATTCCAAACTGTCATAACTTTGCAAACTGCAATGGTTTTCTTGTACTACCAAATACTGGTTACATAATGGCTGTCCCAAAATTCCCCCTTGCCTTTACTCCCTATTTCTAATTAACATGCAAGGTTTTTCTTGGAACATTCTGGGGCACAGCCTCTAGCGTCAGCCCATTCCGGTCTAGTTCCTTTTTCAGAGTCCTAGCCTCGTCATCATTGTTCTCCCTGGAAGCAGTTAATGAGGACACAGTGGGGCAGAGTTGAGTGAGTGTGATCTCAAGTATGAGACAAATTTGGCTTTGATGCCTGGAGGAACCTGGAGGTTCCTCATAGCTCTATGATTTGTATGGTCTGGGGCTAATTACTTGGGGAAGACTCAGTTTCTTTATATGCAAAATGGTTATAAAATAGTATTTGTGGGGTGCCTGCGTGGCTCAGTCGGTTAGGCATCTGCCTCTTGATTTCCGCTCAGGTCATGATCCTGTGGTTTGTGGGATAGAGCCCTGTGTCAGGCTCTGCTCTGACAGCGTGGAGCCTGTTTGGGATTCTCTCTCTCTCTCTGCCCCTCCCCTGCTCACATGCACGAACGCTCTCTCTCTCTGAAAAGTAAATAAACTTAAAAAAGTAAAATAGTATTTGCTGCACTGCACAGCTTTCTTTAGGAGATTAAATGATCTAATGAATGCTTAATGCTAAATCAGTGCCTGGCATATAGTAGCTACTCAACAAAAGGCAATTTTATTGTTAACATTAAACATGTCACTCCTAAGAGCCAAATTTATGGACAAAATTTTATTCTCCTTTTCCTCTTAAGTGAAAAACAAAGCTCAAAAATATGCTTAAGGCTTTTAATTGTAAGACTTTTGTGTAAAGCTTGAGAACTAAAACAGTTAAAACAGAAAACAGTGCTAAGTTCATATCAGATACTAAGTTCATTGCTGATGTGAGTTATTTTATCAAACTCACAATACACATTTACTCAACAGCTAGTATGTGCCATATGTTAGGTATGTAGAAAGAATGTAAACATGAATAAAGTTAGTCTCTGCCTTTGACAAACTCATCTTGAGGACTGTAAGGCTTTATACGTAGCTATGCTACAGTGTGATAAGTTCAGTATTTCAGAGAGAAGGTACCATTAGACTACAAAAGAGGAATGGCTTGGGGCTCCTGGGTGGCCCAGTCTATTAAGTGTCCTACTCTTGGTTTCAGCTCAGGTCATAATCTCATGGTTTGTGAGATCCAAGCCCTGTGTGGGGGTCTGTGCTGACAGTGCAGGGCCTGCTTGGGATTCTCTCTCTCTCTCTGCCCCTCCCCTGCTCTCTGCACCCCCCACCTTTTACAATAAACAAACAAACAAACAGACATTAAAAAAATCAAAGAAAGAATGGATCATTCTAATGAATGGCATGAGTGAAGCCTCATGTAGGTGTGGTTTGGATGAGTAGGGTTTGGATTTAGTCAGAGATGGAGGGTGAAGGGAATGCCAGCTCTAGGAAGAAGCACTAACGGAGAGTGAAGTGACAGACGCTCAAGTTCAAAGGTGAGGCCTGGGCTGGCTACAGTGAAGTTCTACGGCGGGGATATACAGACATGAAAAGGCTGGAATAAAGGTGTTTAGGTCATGTTCTGAAGACTTCCAATAACTTATGAGAAGTTCCTACTTTAGTTGGGAGGTAATGGGAAACTACCGAAGGTACTTGAGCCTGATGATGACATCCAGTTAGAGTTTAGAAGAGACAGCTTTCTGGAAGTGTTGCAAAGTGCCAAAATAGGGTTAAGAAGTTCCATCAGTCAACAGTTAATATCTGAGAAGTCCTGACCAAGGGCAAGAGTGAGGACAGTCGTAGGGAATGGCTGGATTCGAGCATCATTTTGGAAGTTGAATCCGTAATGTTGGATGGGTATAGGTGAAGAATTGTTGACATTCAAAAATTCTTATTGTTTTTCTTAGAAAAGTCAGATATCCTGAATGGAAAGATTCAAGTATCATCAAATATAAAATGAGGGAGATGATAGTCCCTCAAAGATACCCCCTGGATCTTTGCACATATTTTGGGAGAGAAACCCTTGAAAAGGTATCTTTTTAAGATTGTAGGCCTGTATGTTGTGTGAAGGTTGTATCTATATGGATTGTGAGCCTGTTGTGTGTATCTGGACTGCGGGCCTGTGTGCTGTGTGAAGGTTGTGTGTATCTGGAAGCGTGGGCCTGTATGTTGTGTGAGAGTTGTTCTAAGGTACATTTTCAGAAATGAAATCACTGGACTAAAGACTTACTTGCATTTGGTGAAGAAGCAGGCTGAGAACAAGGAGGAGGAGAGAGGCAGCACCGAGATAGTTTGGAAAAGAAAAATGGATGGACTGATGCCACCTGATCTTGGGTGAGCCGGGAAGGGCTAGGGCTGTGACACAGAGGACCCGGTCACCTGGGGAAGGAGTGGGGCCACTGCTTCCTCTAAAGCCAACAAGAAGGTGGAATGGTGGACGGAGGGATGGAAGCATTGTGAGGACCAAGAGATGCAAAGTGAGGGATTCAGATATTATCTATTCTCTCAGTGATTAACGGCCAAGGTGCTTGGCTAAGAATCAGTAGGTTTAGAAATGTGGTGGGGAGGGGAAAGGAAGGGCTTAAAAAACTCATTTTGGAGGCTAGAAAAGAGAATCTGTTGGGAGTGAAGTGAAATATTTTCAAGCAACAGTTAGTTGGGGCCCACCTGAGGTTGTCATGCGTGAATTTGTAGAACATCCGATATGCATGTAAATTGGGAATAGAAATAGGCTATCATTTTCAATCCTAGCCTATAAAGCCTTGAAAAGTAATTCAGGCTTCTCCTGAAGATCTCTTGAGAAGGTAGAGAGGGAGAAATTATATCGTACAACAGACAGTAAAATTTTCTAAAAATAAATTTTAGGTGTTTTTTTTTTTTTCCTCTTCAGTGTTACTTATTATGGCAGCTGCTACCCCATGTCTCTTTTCTCTTATAAAACCCCACCTCGCTTTGCTCTTGTCCTCATTTTCTGCTGTCCCTTCTTTCCCACTGCCTCCTGGAGCCTCTTAGATTTTTTACTTTACTTTTGAGGATCATTCCATGGCCTATTTTATAGAAATCAATTTTATCTTTCTGGACTTTGTCCAGATCCCTTCTCTATTCATTACCTTGATCATTTCAGCAAATGCCTGGGATCTGGGCATCGCAAGCAGAGAATTCTCCTGAGAAGGCAGGACAGAGAGAGATTGTGGACAGTTAGTTTGTTAATATTTTTGCCTGTCATACAGAAGTTCTCAGCAACTGTGGAGTAGCAACAGAAGCCTGGTGTTTGAGTTGATCCAATGGGACATGATCAAACAACACAACTATTAAACACGTAATTATTTGAAGCTATAGAATCATATGTGATCATTATTCTATTCTAGTAATTATAATTGATGTATATGAATAAATAGGCCAAGGGTACAGCCTATATGAACTACTTTATGTGACCTTTTTCTCGAATGTTTTCTTTACTATGCTTTTATTTTATATCACCTTCTCTGGCACATCTCTAGGCGTGTTACGGAATTTCCAGTATCTCAGACTGCTGAACTTTTACTTTACTCTCTAAACAGGTGTGCTTTGACTGATGGCCCTTGTTCCTTTGATCTTTGGGATGTTGCCCTTGACCACCCTTTCCCTGAATTGCTGTTTCCCCAGATCACAACATAGCTGGATAATTCTTGTCCTTTAGATTCTAATTCACATATCACCTTGCCAGAGGGCCTTCTCTGACTAGCTTATCTAAAAGAATACCATCCTGTCTCCCAATCTGTTTAGTTTGATGGTTTATTTGTTTGCTGGTTATCGCATGTCTTTTCACTAGAATACAAACTCCATGAGGAAAGGAATCTTTCTTGTCTCATTTACCGCTGTAATCCCCACACAGTCTAGCCCTGCGTGGAGGACAAACATATTGCTATTTCACTGTGAATGTGATTTCAATTTGATGGATTCTTTATGGATGCTGAGGTTGTTTGTTTGGTAGTTGTGACTTTCCTCAGGTGAGTTTTGATACTTTCTACATTAATATGCACATAAACTTACGTTCCTTTGGTTCCCCTTTTTAACTGAAAGCCAGTGGATAGATTTGTAGTTAATAACAACTTACAGTAACATTTGAAATTACTTTTTTTAAAAATGTATTTATTTTGAGAGAGAGAGAGAGAGAGAGAGAGAGAGAGAGAGAGAGAGAGAATAAGTGGGGGAGGGGCAGAAAGAGAAAGAGAGAAAATCCCAAGCAGGCTCTGTGCTGTCAGCCCAGAGCCCAACATGGGCCTCGATCCCACAAACTGTGAAATCATGACCTGACCTGACCAAGAGTCTGATGCTTAACCGACTGAGCCACCCAGGTGTCCTTGAAGTGACTTTTATACTACTGCTATTAAAAAAGTTTTCCTTGAATTCTATGATTCTGTGATAATAGTCTTTAGTAAGGCAAAAAGCCTAGATATGATATCAACCAGGTAATTGTTTTGTGGGAGAAATATGACTCCAGAAGGGAAAACAGTTGAGGAGGGAAGGGCTCTAGAGAGGCAATTTGGAATGCCCACGTATGGAAAGTATGGGCACGCAAGCTGTCCTGTGACCACAGAGTTTAAAGGAGACCATATAGTAAAGAAGAGAAAAATATGCCAGTGAGGCACAAATCACGGAAAATAACCACCAAGTCTTATGGGAGATGTGAAAGACAGCAAGGAGATTCTTTGGGAGTTATGATAACATGAAAATAAATAATGAAGAATTTCCTGCTTATTATCGATGGTATGATACAAACTGAAGAAAGGCAGAAGGGAGGGACCGTTCAAATTCTATTTTGATTTTCTTTTCTCTCTCAAGGAGAATGTGCTAGACTGGGAAAACTAGAGCAAAAATATTTAACAGGTAGTTGCAACCCGAGGTAGAAGAAAAATAATTTGATAGTCTCTGACTACTCAAAAATAGAACCTTGAGTTTGATTATTTATTATTATTTACTATCCCAGGCCACTTAAAAAACCTAGCCCACGTAATAGTGGATTTTTGTTTTGGGTGATTATTTTAAAACCATGGAGAAATAAAGAAGATCCAAAAGATTAAACATGGGAAAATGACATCTGTATTTACAAAATGGGAAAACCCATCAGAGATGTGGATGTTCAACACAGTTCTAGAAATACACCATGAAAGTAGGAAGATTCATGGCTAGTTGATATCTATTCCCAAAGAATTTTGTCTAATGAGTAACTCATTCACCTGGAAAGCAGTATTTAGAAACTTTCTAAAAGAGCTTTAAATCTGTTAAAATTTTGTTTAAAACCTGTCCTGAACATTAAAAAAAAGAACCTCTATGACTTGTATTAAGACATAGAAGTTTTGCTTATCAAATTTGTGGCTGACAGAACCTGGGAGAGACAGATAATATGATGGATGCGAATCATCATTCAAAATGATTTTATCAGATTGGAAAGCTAGGCAGAACTCAACAAAGTAATATTTCAAGAGAATGAAAGGTTTTAACGCTTAACACAAAAAGAGTTTTGTAAGTATCGTTGGGCAAACACACATGATGAAAACACCTGGGACGCTCAGTCCGCTCCAACAAAAGGCAACGGAAGTTTGCATTTCATGCAGTTACATAATGTAGATCAAAGTTGACAGTAATACCTGTGGTATCTCGAGTATTGCATCCACTTTAAGTGTGGCACTGACTAAACTGAATGAAAAGACAGAAGATAAAAGTCTTCTTCTAGGGGCGCCTGGGTGGCTTGGTCGGTTAAGCGTCCGACTTCAGCTCAGGTCATGATCTCACGGTCCGTGAGTTCAAGCCCCGCGTCGGGCTCTGTGCTGACAGCTCAGAGCCTGGAGCCCGTTTCAGATTCTGTGTCTCCCTCTCTCTCTGCCCCTCCCCTGTTCATGCTCTGTCTCTCTCTGTCTCAAAAATAAATAAACGTTACAAAAAAAATTTTTTTAAATAAAAAAAAAGAAGTCTTCTTCTAAATCGCATCCCGTGAGGAATAATTGGGGGAACTCTGCACATTTAGCCAAGAGAAGAGAAGGCCTGCTAGAACCTGAAGACTCTTTCCCGACGTGTGAAAGGCTGTCCCGTGAAATACAGGGTAGTAGGTACGACTCCATAGACTGATAGCTTATGGCTATAATTGATGTAATAGTTCAGTTCCCAGGAAGACTCATTACTTATGACTCCCTCGGCACATTTGCACCCCATTTTTGCTTCTTACACCATTTTTAGTATATCGTCATTATACTGCCTCACACTGTATAGGGTTTTATAGGTGCGGAGCACATTATATTCATTTGATTTTTATAACGAATGTGGGAGATAGCGAGGGCATAGTTACAATTCCCATTTTCACAGAGAGAAATTGAGTATAAAGAAGGTGATGGTGCATTTTCTCCAAGGAGAGATGGCTCTTGAGCGATGGAAGTCTGGCCAGAATTTGGGATTTCTGATTCCTGGGGTTAGTGCTATTTCCACCAACATTTACTTCTTCTAAAAATAAAACCTTTCCATTTAGTTAGGACTTAGAACAGTATTTTATTATTTTTTTTTGTTTTTTATTTTTTTTTATAATTTTTTTTTTTAATGTTTATTTATTTTTGAGACAGAGAGAGACAGAGCATGAGCAGGGGAGGGGCAGAGAGAGAGGGAGACACAGAATCTGAAACGGGCTCCAGGCTCTGAGCCGTCAGCACAGAGCCCGATGCGGGGCTCGATCTCACAGACCGTGAGATCATGACCTGAGCTGAAGTCGGCCGCTTAACCGACTGAGCCACCCAGGCGCCCCAGTATTTTATTATTATTATTATTATTTTTTTTTTACCAGAAAAATGATCAATTCGTGCTCTTTCCAACAAGTCTTTCAGTTGGTTACCTTGGGAGTGTAGCATGGCAGACACCATTAATAGTTATTGATGGAGGTGACGCAATGCCTTGGGTGAAATGTACAAGAAAACAATGAGATAGCATAGAATTAAAAAAAAAAAACAAAAAAACAACAACGGGAAAGGCTCCCTCTTAAAAAAAAAAAAAAAAAAAAAATCCAGGTCAGTTTTGAGAGCAAAAAGAGCTTGAGAATGACTGAGTTAGCATGTTTTTCCTATTACGCATTTTTTGTTTCAGCCCCTTTTCCCTTCTTTCAGCAAATTGACCTCTTTTTAAAGATGAATCACTTTAGAGCATGTAAATCCTCTTAGAGCATGTAAACACTGTAGCAGAGATGGAGACGAATGTTCAAGTTGTTGCCAGTTGCCTAGGTTTTATAAATTGTAACTCATGCTGTTGTCCAGTGTCCAAAATGTTCATAGTCACTTATACTGTGGTGGTGAAGAGAGGGTGTGTTGGGTGATTGATCCCTCCAGTTCCTACCTGTGCGACTGTGAGCAAGCTGCTTAACCCCTCCAAGTCACAGTTTCCTGATCTGTAGTATGGGTATGATAACGTTTCTAGAATAGAGATCTTGTGAAGATTAAATGAGATAACTCTTATAAGATGCCTCAACAGAGTAAGTGGTCTACACCTATTAGCTATTTTTATTGCTTGCTAGTTCTTTGAAATAAAAAACAAAGTGTTTTAATAGTTTATTTATTTTGAGAGAGCGAGAGAGTACAAGGAGGGGAGGCGCAGAGAGAGACCAGAGAGAATCCCAAGCAGGCTGTGCACTGTCAGCTTAAGACCTAAGAACTGTGAGATCATGAGGAGAGACGAATTCAAGAGTCTGACGCTTAACAAGCTAAGCCACCCCGGTGCCCCTAAATTTTTTTTTTTAATTTGAGTATAGTTGACACACAATGTTACATTAGTTTCAAGTGCACAGCAGAGCGATTTGACAAGTTTATACATTGTGTTACATTCACTACAAGTGTAACTACCGTCTGTCCTATTGTTTACTAGTTCTTGATTCAGATTGGGGCAACAGAGAGGAAAAATAATGATGAAGGAGTTTGCTCATTTTTTGTATGTGGGGATCCCGAAGACCGGTGATACTAGAGAGGCACTCTGGACCTGTCAGTTGGTGTTTGTTTATTTCTCTGTCACAGGCAGAACACGTGCAAAGTTCACTTTGTGCATACTGTGGTTTGTGCACTCTGCGGAAGGAGCCAGACCACCAACAGAAGTGCATATTCCTAACCCGTTTTGAAGCAGGGAACGGTGGATTCCCCCGTTATGGGATTTCATAGCGACTTACTTTTCCAGAATGCCCTGATATTATTTATGACTTTATTTGTTCCTCATAAAAGGTAGGCTGGTACAATGACTTAGATTTAAATAAAGGCAAAGAGCTGAAGACAGCCCTCTGTTCCCTGACTCGCTAGAAAATCCGTCTCCACAGCGTTACCCAGGAACTTTTTCAAGTTATGAGCATTCTCATCATAGAGGAAACTATGAAAAACAGAGCTACCCTGAGTGCCATTAGTGAAAGCAGAGCAAGAACCATCCTGAAATGTTAGGTATTGGTGATGAAAAATTGTTCTGTTTTGTTTTACAATAGAGTTATACTTTAGACATGGCCTTTGTAAATGAGCTCCCAGCGCCGGTGACTGGTGAAATAGTTTTCCTCTGAATCGTGATTTTTCTGAGAGCAGACACTGATACCCAGGGATATGCTTGTTCTTTAGCTTCTGACACAGTGACATGGTATAGTTTAGTCTTGGACCGGATCTTCCTTTTCCATTTGCACGGGCCCACCGCCATTGCTCCTTGGTTGTCTATGATCCGTGGGTACTCGCCTCGTGGGACAGTGAAACACTGTCCTCCAGAAGGCACCGGAGTTTAAAAGGTCGTAACAATGTGTGATGGAGTTTGTGTCCACGTGCTCGCACACTTCCTTGCTTTCCTAAATAAAATATGCGGAGCCCAATTTGAACACGTGCCAGGAAAGCCAGAATCCTTGGAAACCGAGGGAGCGTGTGGCACGTGTGTGGAGGGTGGTCTTGGGGTTCACTGGTTGGCACCTGTGGCAAGCCTGTGGCACAACTGGCTCTGCTTTACTGAGGTTTGCTTTGACCATCTGTCTGTCTGTTCCTTTTTCTGCTGCTGCCCAGTCCTGTTGCTCAGGTTGCTAACTGCGTGACTATCTTTAGCAGTTTCTCCTTTCTAATTTGCTCTTTTCAATCACCTGTGGGTTTTTGAAGACAAGCGAGTATTTTAGAGCATAAAATACAGGACGCTGGGCACCAAATGAAGGCGCAGGAGGCCCTCCTACCTGCAAAACACTCGAGTTTCAGCATCCACGACTTGTTACATATCTTTTGATCATGAGGCTTATTTTCCCTTTTTCTGTTTCTCTTTCTGGCTCATGAGTGTGTTTTCAATAACAGTTCCCTGGGTTTTTGAGAGGGGCCGTGTTCCTGTATTGCTGTCGCTTTGTGAGCTTTTGTTCTCTGTCACTTTTTTTGTGGCTCTGTTAGAGAAGTTGTGGTTCTGTCTTGCGTTCTAGTTAAGTGTGTGTCTGATGTAAGCTATGGGTGCAGTGTTGGTGGCATGAATGAACGTTTCTCCTATCCTGTGCCGTCTTAGATTGTGAATTCTTTCAACGGGGAGACCGTTTTATTCGTCCCTGCGTCTCCTCAGCGCCATGTACACGTTCCAGGTTTGCTGAGCGGCTGACTGAACAAAATTGTTAGACTACACAGTACTGGTGGCCATACATAACTCCCAAAGATTCCCAAACATGTTTTTACTGTAGAACTTCATCACTAATGGTAGAAAGATACAGGAGATAGGAGTAGGTGGAGAAGCATCACAAATGGGAGTGTTGATGGTAAAAAGAAAAATGTTAAATGCCTATTAAGTACTATTGAATATTCTAGAAATGTGTTTCTCTTCTCTTGAATCGGAAGGGTGGGGATGGTTGAGGCTGGAAATTTGGGGAGCAGAGGGAGTCTGGACTTGAGCTAAAAGGGAGCATGAAGTGGAAATAGATCTGACAGGTGGAGCCATCCTGGGACAGGGTAGACTCCAGGTCCCAGAAGAGTCGCTGTTATGTCATTCCAGCCCATTTTTTTCTTACCATCTGTAGCTGCTAGAGAATCAGAGGGCTTTCACAAATCATTCTGTGTGAGTACTCGCTCTTTTTGGGAGTAACAGCTCTGTCTCATTTCCTAGGGCTACTGTACCAAACAAATTAGCACACATTTAGTGACTTAAAACAATGTAAATGTATTACCTTATAGACCTGTAGGTGAGAAGTATAATCTGAGTCTCGCTGGGCTCTAATCAAGGCATTGGTTGGGCTACATTCCTCCGTGGAGACTCTGAGGGCAAATCTGTTTCTTTGCCTTTTCTAGTGTTCCAGACTTGTAGTCTCCTTCCATTTTCAGAGGCAACAATGGCGTATCAATTCTTTCACACGTAGTATCATTTAGACACGAGTCTTCTACCTACCTCTTCCACATTCAAGGGACTCTTGTGTTTGCACAAGGTGTCCCCACCTACACAACCGACATGATGCCTTTAGATCAAGGTGGGCGGATGAGCAACTTTAATTCCAGAGTGCCATTTTGCTATGTAATGTTACGTATCATAGGTTCCGGGACTTAGGACACGAACATCTTTGGGGAGCCAATATCCTATCTGCCACCATCACCAAACAAAATCCAAAGAGCTGAAGGTAAGGAGAATTGACATAATTATAGATTGTGAGGATGGAGCAAAGGAGAGGACAGAGAGATTTGAGCATCTGGGTTTGGAGTAGGGCTCAAAAGTAATGTGACCCATTGTTGGAAAGTCAGAGGGCCAGTGATTAGCAGGCACGTGACCAGCAGATCAGGCTTACATTCTTTTGTCTCTCAGATGCTGTAAAGCTACCTGCTGGCCATCCAACCCCCCCTTCCTTCCTTCCTTCCTTCCTTTCTCTTTCTTCCTTCCTTTCCCTTCCTTCCTTCCTTCCTTCCTTCCTTCCTTCCTTCCTTCCTTCCTTCCTTCCTTCCTTCCTTCCTTCCTTTTTCTTTCTTTCTTTCTTTCTTTCTTTCTTTCTTTCTTTCTTTCTTTCTTTCTTTCTTCCTTCCTTCCTTCCTTCCTTCCTTTCTTCCTTTCTTCTTTCTTATTTATTTCATTTTGAGGGAGAGAGAGACAGAGTGCAAGCAGGGGAGGAGCAGAGAGGGAGGGAGACACAGATTCTGAAGCAGGCTCCAGGCTCTGAGCTGTCAGCACAGGGCCCAACACTGGGCTCGAATTCATGAACTGCGAGATCATGACCTGAGCCGAAGTCAGACACTTACTCGACTGAACCACCCAGGCGTCCCCAGCCAAACTTTTCTAATGATTTGGGCGGAAAGAGTTCCAAGTGAGACGCAGCAGCATCTTGAAGTGAGAAGGTGGCATATTTTCGAGCAGGAATTTGAAATGAAAAAACCAAGGGTTTCTTATCCATAAACAATACCATTTACTTTGTTAATATTAAGGAGAAACTGAGAATTTCCGACAGGAGCTAACCAAAAGTGATTGGTGACGAATTGAGATACAGAACCTAAGAATCCTATCTCCCAGGATAGGAGCTGCTATCCAGGTATCATTCCACGATAAGTGGAAGAGAAGGAGTCACTTCCGCAGGCTTGATTCGAATAGAAGGATGAATTACAGTATAGATAGGGGCTGATGCAATGCCAGACCTCTCTCAGGAACTGTAGAGATTTCAGATCAATATGTAGTCAAAGAGTACATGGTGATGACTTTCTGAGAACTTGATCAATAAGTATACATCACCAAGATCAGAATTTATTTAAAATTATGAACAGCCTGGAAGGCTGCCAGTGCCTGAGTAATAACTCCAGGCAGTCCAAATGCATGCCAGCTTCCTCCGTTTGTATAAATTGCTGGAATCTCTCATGCCTGACCCCTCTGAAGTATCAGCTTTGTTATGTCAGTTTAGATATAGGTAAATTTCCTCTGGGCATTTATTAGCTTTATTAAAAAAGAGGCAATTGTCCAAAGGCCTCTGGGTGTATGCACCCAAAACATAAAATAAAAGAATGAAATTAAATACTCAGGCTGCCAAACACCTCATAAAATAGCCAGGCCAGTTCAGCCCACTGAGGCATGCCAGATTGGCAGGCCTGAGCTTGTGTTTTTTCCCCTGAAGGTTCACAAACCCTTCTGCAGTCTGGTTGGACCGAGAAATGAATTGCAAAGGCAAAGAACGTCAGTAACCTTGTTTTTGGGATTCGTATCTGGCATTCTTTATTAGAAGTAGAATGGCTGAAATTAATATATTTGAATGAACCAGTGGGTAGGAGAAACCCTCAGAGGGAATCTGTTTCTTTATTAAAATGCATCCACCCAACATTCTCGGACTTAACGTACCCCTTTATGATACGCTTTCACCCCTCGACTTCTCCAAGCTGTCACTTTTACAAAGCCTGACACTATTCCCAGTCTGCCTTCTATAACAAGTATGCAGAGACTGTCCTGCTCTAAATCAGTGACTTCCAGCCCAGAATGATTCTGCACCACCCTCCACCCCCTCGGGGGACATTTGGAAATATCTGGAGCCATTTTTGGATGTCACAGTAGTGGGGAGCAGGGGAACTATGGGCATCTAGTACATAGAGGCCAGTGGGCATTGCCATATTTACCAAACTTCAGGTACCATCTACCGCGTTCACTATTTTTGTCAAACCCACAGAGCACCTGCATTATTTTTCACTGAACAGTTTTTCCCCCTAAAAAAAAAATCTAAAAAAAAATTAAATATATTTAAGGAGAAACTTCGTATTGCTGTCATAACCAGAACGATAATCATAGCTACCATAAATGTAAAGCCACTGGAAAGTACATACGATGAAGACAAAACAGGTTGTTAAGTTACAAGTTGATACCTGATGGCTGCTATCTTTTGATAAAATGAGAGATTAGCAAGTTTTAAAGAAGTATGAAAGAGAAGCCCCAAACTGAGACCCTGTTTTTTGTTTTTGAAAATTTTTTTTTAAAGTTCATTTATTTATTTTGAATGAGAGAGAGAAAGAGCACAAGCGGGTGAGGGGCTGAGAGGCCATTAGCGCAGAGCCCAAAGGGGGGCTTGACCTCACGAACTGTGAGATCATGACCTGAGCCGAGATCAGGAGTTGGATGCTTAACCTACTGGGCCACCCAGGTGCCCCGGACTCTGTCCTTTGTTACGTACAATGGGTTCATGGATGGAAAACAAACAAACAAACAAACAAACAAACAAAAAAACCCCAACCCCCCCAAAACAAACAAACAAAAAAACCCAAACCAGCTTTCTCATTTTGTGATTCATTGATATTTAGGTCCTTGTCTTACATCTATTTACTCCTGAAAACTATCTTCTACCTTAGTTAAGGCTATTGTGAATACATATCCTATATTTTAGGAAACACTCATACAAATACTCTTCTGCCTAGATTCTTGATTTTCTGTTAGGTTGCCACAGATTTGAACAACTGTTCCAGAGCTATTTTTAGGGTGTGGATTTCACAAGGATGCATCCAGGTAATAGCTACCTATGCCCAGGGCTGTTCCTCTGAATCCAAGAAAATCAGAGAAATCTTAGGTGGCAAAATAAAAACCTAGAGTCTGTTATTGCCGAAGAATGACAGATGCTCTCAAGGAGCTTTATTGCCCACTCCCACGCCATTAACAAGACCATCTCAAATGTACTCATAATCCTTTTTCGTAGAAGTGAAGTGAGCCTGCTTCAGAATGTTTGTTAATGTAATTATTCTGGTTCATCATATTCTAAAGAGAAGGACTAAATTCTTGGATATTTAACTGATTGCACATTAAGTGTTCCAGTGCACGTTGATGAGTCAGTATCATCATCCACAATATCTACTTTTGGTTCTATGTTGTTACATTGTGAACAATCCACAGGTAACATCGCCTTTGTAAAATGCAACATACACTGAAGGGGTCTGATACTTTTACTGTCTATTTGCTGCTGGTGAATCTGCTGTACAATAAGGTATGCCACATCCTGGCTGCCTTGGCAAAAGGATGGAAAATTGTTAACAGGCACTTGAGGGTTTTGAGTTCCCACTTGCTGCCTGATGCCCTAAGTCGGAGTCTCTTAGTCCAGGAGACTGACATTGAGAATTTTCCCCCTCGGGGAAAAGCTGTTAATGTTTCACGTTAAGAGGGAGCTATGCCGCATTATGAAAACAGTCTGGGCTTGGCTGAATTTTTTTCTCTCCCTGGAATTGGTTTCTATCCCTATAATTATCTTCAAGCACTGCCATAAAAGCCCTCCAATCTTTACCTCATGTTGTACTTCCTTTGGGGCACTGATTCTGGACCCATGAACTTTTATACCAAGCCATAATTAGTAGAATTATATTTAATAATTCCCCCTCATTCTGAAGGGAGCAGAGGCAGCATTGAGCGAGTACAGCAGCAGATAATGAGGGCTACAGAGGTTCTCCCTGAATTGTATCATCACGGTTCAGCAAGCAATATGCTGCCACTGTCAGCCAGGATCAGCCTCAATGGCTCTGCCTTGGTGACAGTTAGAAGCAAGGGAGACACACACACTACCCCATGTTTTCCTCTCCTTTTGACTTGAAAAGCCACATACTTGAAAGAACGTGCACACTGCCGCCCTGTCCCACAGCTGCAGGATTTTTCTAGGTGTGGAACATGGCATTTCCACATTTCCTTCCTTCAATCAGGTGTTGCATTATCGATTCATTTTATTGGTGGGATTCGGGGCTCAATAAAAGATATGAGGTTTAGAGTAAGATGAATTAAACAAGATCTCAGTCACCTGCGAGTTTATTATGCCGCTCTTAGTGTTAGCATCATGTCTGTTACTCTGAATGCTTATTACAATCTATCTCTGTAGGAAATCAAGAGTATGAAATAATTTCCCCAACAGTAAAAATTATATGTTTAAGAGAGCTGATACTTCCGTTTCTCCATTCTCACAGCAAAAGGAACATATTTAGGTACTTTTCTTCCTGTATTTGTTCTAAAAGGATTCCAACTAAAATGGCTTTGCTTTTATTTTTTTATTTTTTTTTTATTTTTTTTCAATGTTTATTTATTTTTGGGACAGAGAGAGACAGAGCATGAACAGGGGAAGGACAGAGAGAGAGGGAGACACAGAATCGGAAACAGGCTCCAGGCTCTGAGCCATCAGCCCAGAGCCTGACGCGGGGCTCGAACTCACGGACCACGAGATCGTGACCTGGCTGAAGTCAGACGCTTAACCGACTGCACCACCCAGGCGCCCCGGCTTTGCTTTTAGATTTAGAGGGTGTCCCACCCGACAGAAGCTCGGATGAAAGAAGAACATTTATGTGTAATCTCTGGCAGATAGTGAAACTGGTTCTCACATAGAGCCATAAATTTGACTGCTGGAAAGGACCTTAAGGAACATTTAGTTCAGCCCCTTGTGGGTGGTAAATGGAGGCAACCACATGATATCTTCAAGACTGAAGTTAAAATTACTTTCTGAGGACGTTGGGAGAAGCAAAACAAAACGAACAACCAAAACCTGTAATAAATGTGACCATTCATTTATAGGAGCACTTGACCAAAAGAGATAATGTGTAAATGGGCAGCTGAAGACCAGTCCTTAAATCGGATTCTTCTTATATGAAGCGTGTGTGGTGTGGAATATTAAACCTAACACGTTGTATCGTGTCACAGACTGGGGTAGCGCATGGGACCTGGGCAGCTTGTGACGGAGATAAAGAGGAGTTGAGGAATGTATCCACTATAGTTATAGCTGAAGTTAATAGGCCCACATAATGAGAAGATATAATACCACCTAGCGAGGGTCCAGAGGCAGAGCGGGCCTCAGACACAGGATCTCAGGCTCCAGGCCTCCTGTCTTCTCTTACTTTTCACTCTCTTCTCTAGGTGGCTTCATCCTGGGGCTAGACGCCAAGAAGGGTACAGCTGCCTCACATGAATATCTTACGGCAATTTTGTTTGTTTTCGGTGAAAACCAGGAAAAGTTAACTGTGCCACAGGTTGGTCAGGTTATCCATAAATTGAGTGCAGTAGAAGTAAAAACTTGGAACCAAGATTTGCTGTGAAATGTCCCGAGATGTTGCGGCTAATCATAGGGAGGCTTCCTCTGAAGGAGTAATGTAGGCTCGAACCTAGTTTGTGGATTTTATTCTTACCCATGGGGTGCGGTGACGATCTGATGCTCCAAATGACATCTGGGACACAAGGGAAAATAAAATTCATCCAGTAGCTTTCTTTGGGGAATTAAGACAATGTATTTTGCTATCCTGTGGACATTAGTCTTCCACTTTTTGTCTCAAGATGAGATGTACGTGATATTTGGTAGCAGGTAAGATACAGAGAGCTTGTAGAATATAAAGTGTGGCTTAGGGTCAAGGAGGGGATCTAAGTTTAAGTGAAGGATAATGACCTAGAACAAGTTCTTTAGAACATGATTTTCTCCAGATTCTCAGGTCAGGGACCTGCCCGGGCAGGATGAGAAATTCTGCGGAGCTTGTGTAAGAGCAGATTTCCAGCATGTGCTAATGGTTTACAAAAACTGAAATCTGTAGTGGCTGAGAAGATCAGTGGAGGGAGGTGCCTGATGCATGTTCGATATATTACCATTTTAGGCTTAGCAGAAGTGTGAATGAAACATGCTGGAGTTACAGAAATAGGGGCTGACAGAACTGGAAAGGAGCATAGGAGGGATGCTTCCTTTAAAAGGACAATACAGGGGCGCCTGGGTGGCGCAGTCGGTTAAGCGTCCGACTTCAGCCAGGTCACGATCTCGCGGTCCGTGAGTTCGAGCCCCGCGTCGGGCTCTGGGCTGATGGCTCAGAGCCTGGAGCCTGCTTCCCATTCTGTGTCTCCCTCTCTCTCTGCCCCTTCCCTGTTCATGCTCTGTCTCTCTCTGTCCCAAAAAAATAAATAAAAAACGTTGAAAAAAGAAAATTAAAAGGACAATACAAAAGAGGGAAGGAAGGTTAATTAACCAACAACTAAAAAAAAGTGTCAGGAAATGTAATGTTAGGAAAATGTAGTGTTAGGAAAGCTGAATTTCAGAAAGACAGAGAACAATTCCAAATAAAGTTTGTAGAATAGGTACAAGTGAGAAGCCTGCTCCAAAGTAGCCTGAACCAAATGTTGAGTTAATCCAGACACACACACACACACACACACATACACACACACACTAACAGACTGTTCCACTTTGCCTGGAGCAAGGACGGCGAGGTTGGGCAGTCACAACGCCTGGGGCAAATGGTTCAATGTTGATCTGATGACCAAATGGAATTCACAGGGCACAATTCTGAATTTTCTCCTCTCCATCCTATGAAGGTAATCAGTGTTGAAACTGAGAAGAGTGGGAAAATGCTGGGGGAAGAGAGAACTAAGAGACAGCAAGAGGATCTCTGTGCTAAATGAGTTTCAAGGTATTGACCCAGAGGACCCACATCCCACCATGCTGACCGCTCTTGAAGAAATGATCATGGAGCATACTACTGGTGACCTCAGAGGAGGGGTTGCAGAAGAGGAAAAATGTGCTGACTTTTAGAAAGTGGGAAGACGTGGGCTCTCAGGGCATCAGTGGGTAAACTTGATGTTAACCTCCAAACAGTTTTAGAGATGAACACATGGATGGGTGTCTCAGTTTGCCAAAAACAAGTGATGTTAAACTAACCTTGAATACCATTTGATAGAACTAAGGGAAGTAGATAAGAGAAATGCTATAGGCAAACCATTTTTTTATGTTTACTTATTTATTTTGAGAGAGAGAGAGAGAGAGAGAGAGAGAGAGAGAGAGAGAGAGAAGGGGAGGGGCATAGGGAGAGGGAGAGACAGAGAAGCCCAAGCAGGCTCCACACTATTAGCATGGAGCCCAGCGTGGGGTTCAAACTTACGAAACGTGAGTTCATGACTTGAGCCAAAATCAAGTGTTGGACACTTAACCAGCCGAGCCACCCAGGCACCTCCAGGCAAACCATCTTAGAGGGTTTTTCAGGATACCCACAGCTAGTGGGCTATAACCAGGAGATGAAAGAATTTTACCCCAAGAAATAGGATTAGTGGGTTAGCGTGTAAACCTGGAGGTAGTTATTTAGTGGCATCCTTCAAGATTCTGTTTCTTGGTTTTATTTTATTTTGCTTTTGTTTTCCTAACAACTTGGATTAGTACATAAAAAAAATGGTTGCCCAATATGCAAATGTCTTAACTTCGAGATTAGCAATACCAGATTCAGAATCTAAGATAGAATTATTGGTCTAAATGAGTAAGGTTTACTAATGGAATAAAAGTATCAAATGTAAAAAGAAAAAAAAAAGGTCATAAACAGGAGAGTGAAAAAAAATGGTGTTTATAAATTTATTACCAAGAATACAAACCAAATCAAAGAAAACCTGGGATTTTATTTGACAGTAAGGTAAATGCAAGCCTTGTGTTGCGGATCTTGAATATTGACCCACAAAGGGTCAGTGAATGTGACTGGTTGGACTAACTCTATAATGTTATGCTTAATCCTCAGCACACATTTTCATGGGGAGTTGACATATCTCATAGGCTACAACAAGCAAGAGAAAGCCAGAGTGTGAAAACCATGTAGATGAAGAATAGTGTGTTTGTTTAGTCATTATCTTGGCAAGCATTTATCGAGTGTCTGATATGTGCCAGTTACTGTGCTAGGCATAAGTTAATACATATTGCTTACGGGCTAAGGAAAGCATCAGGGCAGCTGACATGTAGGCCAACAACAAAGTACACAGGTCCCAAGGGGAGGGGACAGCACAGAGAAGGGGTTATCCTTTGGGTACATCCTTTTTTTTTTAAGTTTATTTATTTTGAGAAAGAGAGAGAGAGCATGAGTAGGGGAGGGGCAAAGAGAGAGGGAGAGAGAATCCCAAGCAGGTTCTGTGCTATCAGCACAGAGCCTGACTCAGGACTCGATCCCACAAACCGTGAGATCATGACCTGAGCTGAAATCAAGAGTCAGAGGCTCAACTGACTGAGCTACCCAGGCACCCGCCTTGGGTACATTCTTGGTGTACAATAATAAAAAAAACCAGGTAGAAACAGAGAGAGGAGTGGCTTCCATGTAGAGGAAAAAGCTTGCGGGAAGACACAGAGGCCTAAAAGATCTTGGCTCACTCAGGAGTGGCACGTAGTTTGGTGTGGCTGGAGTGTGGGGTGTGTGCGAGGATGGCATGAGCTAATGCTAGAAGTGAACGGGGGCCACCATTCACCAAACTATGGGCTTTGCCTTCATCTTGAAGGCATGGACAACAAATAAAGATGTTTCAGTAGGTGATGAGATGAGTAATGTCATTTAGAAGGATCACTCTGGCTTCCGTAAGGAAGACAGACTGGAAATGGTGAGGCATGGAGACCGGTGAATGGATGACACAGTTGTTTGGGTGAACAGGGGTGATGACCTGATGTAAGGTGGTGACAGTAAAGACAGGAAGGTGGGGTCAGATTCTCCACTTATTATGGAACTAGCACCAACAGAACTTTGGGATGGATGGAGAAAGAAGGAGGAATCCAGTCCCATTTCCAGATTGTTACCATTGTGACTTGGCAGATAATTCTTTGACGAGAGAGGAAATTTAGGAGCAATAGATTTGAGAAACATGTTCTGCTTGAGCTTCCTTGGGAAGAAATCTATTGATGGCCAATGGGCCGTTGGATGTGTGGGTCCAAAGCCGCAGAAGGGGCCTATGATACAGCTCTAAGAGTGAAGGTAAGACTGTGTAGGTCATCCTGGGATGATGTCTGGAAGTTAGGAGAGAAGCAGTCAGACAGAATAGTGAAAACAACAGCATTGACATGATAGAGAAAGAGTAGCAATAAAAGGCTCGTAACAGCCAAAGGGAAGAGAAAGCAAAATTTCAAGAAAGTATAAGATGAGAAATTGCACTAGAAATATGAGAAATACAAGATATTGCCATAGTATGCCAAGTAGGTTCTTGCCATAGAATGTGAGAACCTGGAGGTCCTGGGGGCTGAGAACAGATTGACTGTGTGGTTGGGCTTGAGTCTCTTCGGAAGGAGGAGAAGTGAAAGAGCTGAAGAAAGGGGCACCAGAGGCTGACCGCTCAGAAGCTGGAGATGAACCCAGAGCAGGGGTGGCTGGATTGGTTCGGGCTCTGCTCGGGCTATTTCTTTCACTGCTCCCACTCCTTGACCTGGCCATTTCTGCCTGTTCAACTCCCATGAAGTCTTTGAAGCTCAGATGACAGAGAAGAGTAAATTTTGGCTAGTGTGTCCATCTCAAGGTGTCCTTGAATGTTGCATTTTCTTTTATGTCTTACATTCGGAGACAGTCACAGACAAACCCAGAGTGTGAAAAGTAACCCTGAACAGATCCTTGCTCCGAGCTCCTTCAGCACTGTGCTGCCTGGGGCGAGCCCGCCTCATTGCCTCAGTTTCTCTTCCTGTCTTTCTGCCCGAGGCCACTGGGAAGGTCTTGGGCGCCAAGGATCATGCTTTTATTGTTGTTGTTGTTGTTATTACTATTTACAGGTTGAGCACCTTGTTTATTGGCCAGCCCCAATATTTCTCAAGTGCACCAATGTGTCTTTAAGCCATGTTATGTAAAGAACCGTTGAAGCAACTGCGATGTTTATTCTGGAAAATGCAAACACATGCGGTGCCACACCATGAATACATTCTTCCACGGTAGTACTTTTTCAGATTATGAAAACAGGAAGTGAGATGTGCACAGAAGACCATCTGAAAGTGGCATCTTTTAACTGAACTGGTCGATCTTGATTTCGCTCATGGCCTTTGCCTTACAGTATTTGATGTTACTACCCGAGCATGGTTTATACATCCTACATCCTATACAGTAAGCTTATTGGAGGCAGGGGCCACCTTCCACAAATTTGCAAATCTGTCTATTCTTCATAGTGCTTAGCAATTTACCCATATAGCATGTGGTTGATAAATAATTGTTGGGTTGAATCTGCATGGGCTGCAGTGTGTTTAGCTTTATTATAATTAGGAGTGAAATCACACTCTAGGATGAAAAAATAAAATACTGCAAGAATCCAAATATCTTGCTCTTGCTCTCAACAATTCATATCTTACTTTTGATATTTATTTTCTCAGGGGACTCAGGCAGTCTCTTTGTGGTGCCCTGGCCAGGGCACATGGGAAATGGGGAGGCGATCTCTCCCAAGAGGAGTAGCTCAGGCGGCCCAGGGCCTGGCTCTGGCACCAACATGTTTTTTGACTTTGTAGAATGTGGAGATTAAGTTGATGTGTCCTCCTCCTCCTCTTCTTCCTCCTCTTCTTCTGTTGTTTCACAGCAAAAGGATTTTCATCAATAGGGAGCCTGATACACCTGAGTTGGCCAATTCTTCAACTTTGGACCTCTTGACTGGATTTTTGAAGATGTACTGAAGGAATTTGGATTTGGAATTTGAAGGGTTTAGATCAGTTTCTGGAGCTGTAAGTCCAGCTCTATAGTTAACGTAAGGCTTTGAAATGGTTATCGTTAACCATGGCTGGAGTCTGCATGGTAGCTTTTATTATAATTAGGAGTAAAATCACACTCTAGGATGAAAAATGGCTGGAGTATTATTAGCAACTTAACTAGGAGCCTCAGTTTCTTTATCCATAAATGCACTGATAATGATGCCTGTTTCCAGCTGGGAGGATTAAGTGCGATGATACATTTACTAGGCTTATCAGAGATATAACATACGGTAAGCACCCAATAATACCATTTTTGTTATTATGAGGGGATGTCAAGGAATCTACCTCAGTCTGTAGACTTGCATGGACCAGCACGAGGATCTGACATATCTCAGGCGCAGCCTGTGGGAGCCAGATCTGCAGAGATAATTTCCGACTAATGAGTTTCCACGTTTCGCTGCCTCTCCTCCTGCATGCCTCACGTCCCACCTGCCCTTGCCTTTTCTTGCATGCTCTCGTGACCTCATCCAGCCCCTAATAACCCCTTGCTCTTAAGAGATTTTGTAACCGTGATTCCCTTCAGTCACTCCTTTCTGTCAGAGAATCTTCCGCAAGCATAGATCCGATGTTTGCACTCCTTTGTCGGAAATCTCCAATGGCTTTCCATTATCTATTTAATCTCCATAAACAGTCATTTGAGATGTTCAAGGCTTCTCTGTCTGTGGCTTACTGAGACAAATTTGGGCTTTGGTATTAGATGGGCTCTTGTTTAAACATGACTCTGGCACAAGTATTTGACCTTGGTCCTTATCTAAATTGCCCGAGCCTCTATTTTCTCATTAATAAAATGGGGATTATGATATTTGCCTTGCAGGTTGATGTAAGGCTCAGAGATGATGAAAGTACAGTTGTTAGTGCGATGCTCCAAAATGACAGTGATTATCCTGCCGAACTGCTTTTGGCCCTCCTTGTCCCTTCTCACCCTGGTGTCTCTTCTCATGCCGCAAACGTAGATTCTCCCTCTTTACCTATTGTATGCTTTCCCCACTCCTGCCTTTTTTTTTCAATGTTTATTTATTTTTGAGAGAGAGAGAGAGAGACAGAGTGTGAGTGGGGTAGGGTAGAGAGAGAGGGAGAACAGAACCTGCAACAGGCTCCAGGCTCTGAGCTGTCAGCACAGGACCCGACGTGGGGCTTGAACCCATGAACTGTGACATCACGACCAGAGCTAAAGTTGGACACTTAACTGGCTGAGCCACTCAGGTGCCCCTCCCCACTCCTGCCTTGTAAGCATCCCAAATTTTAAGAATTGAGCATAATTCTCCTTGATGATATCTACCCAGATCAATATCAAATTTAAACATGACACAATGATAAAGTCATATTCTTAGGTTTTAATGTAGTCCACAGCAAGATTTAACAGTTGTTTTCATTTGCTTTGATTTTAATGGGTGTACTCCTCAAAACAGAGATCTGTAAGAGGTTTGAAAACAGGGAGTATAATATGCTGGATTTAGGAAAAGTAAACACAGACAGGGATTCCTCCTATAATGATTGCCAAGAAGATGACAGAGGATCAATTTTTCTGTCTCTTTGGCTTGACTTTTCAGCCTACCAGGTGTTCTTTTAACTCAGTAAATATTAATATTTACTGATTCTACTGCACATTTGATCTCCCTCAGAATCATGTCCAGAATATATCTGAAGTGAATACATTATCAGCAAGAATGTTGGATTTAACAAAATACCTGAGGTGTAACAAATATACCTTAATTTAAAAAGTTTCAAATGGTTTGTTTTGACAACTGGAGAAGACATGAATTCATTCTAGAATTGAATGTCTGAATCCTCTCATTTAGTCTTTTCAATTATTGAGGGACTAAACTGTGTTTATAAAAAAGAGGGTAGAGGAGTGTTTGGGTTTAGGCTCTTTCTTTCTTTCTTTCTTTCTTTCTTTCTTTCTTTCTTTCTTTCTTTCTTTCTTTCTCTTTCCTTCTTCCTCCTCCCTCCCTCTTTCTTTCTTTCTTTCTTTTCTTCCTTCCTTCCTTCCTTCCTTCCTTCCTTCCTTCCTTTCTTTCTTTCTTTCTTTCTTTCTTTCTTTCTTTCTTTCTTTCTTTCTTTCTTTCTTTCTTTCTTTCTTTCTTTCTGAAAGTTTATTTATTTATTTTGAGAGAGAGGAGAGAGAGAACAAGTAGGGGAAGGGCAGAGAGGAGAGACAGATTCCAAGCAGACATCGCACCATCAGTGCAGAGACTGAAGTGGGGCTCAAACTCATGGACTGTGAGATCATGACCTCAGCTGAGAGCAAGAGTCAGACACTTAAGCTTTTTCTTTCTGAGAGGTCCTGGCAGGATGAATGTGTCGATGTTTGGGTAGGCAATATTTCCATCTACAGAGTCAAGTACAATTAAATGGCATTTAAGAAACCCAGAGGACAGATGATTAGTTTCATATAACAATGGAACGGGCGATGGGTTTTTCCCCTTACTCACCTGTGTTCAATCCACAGGCAATGATTGAGCTTAGGTGTAACCGTAATGCTCAACTTACTTTATAGCTCCACTGCTGGGTCAAGACTTGTCACCCAGCAGGTGATATGGCATTGATGATCAAAACGAAGGCATGAGAGTTGGTTCTGCTGTTAATTCAAAACTGGCATTTTGTCTGGGGAAGAATACAGGTGTTCCCAGGTTCTTAGGATACATTGGCCTTCTAGTATGTATCTTCCTCTATATTTTCAACATGGGGATAATCATAACAATACAATGTCCTATTTTGTGGAATTTCAAACAACCCAAAATTTCTGTCCATGATGCACTTTCCTCCCCAATGCACACAGGATCATCGTGGTGTGGTGTGATGCTGCAAAACGTTCATCTTGAATGTTCAGATGATTCAATTATGTCTTACTCTACTAACATAGGGCTCTTGCGCTCACTGTAGTCTATTTTGAAAATTGACAAGCTGCCTTTGTTACATACGGTAACGCTTACTATTCTCAACAAATCTGAGTTAGCTGTACCTGCTAATGTTGGTAATGTATTTGGGGAGGCATCAAAGGAGATTTTCAAAATTTATTTTTCACTAGTGTTCCCCTGAATATATCCTTGGTGGTGGTGGTCTTTCTTTTAGTCTGCTGGTTTAGATGTTCACAAGGGCGAGTTACTTGTGCAGTATTCTTCTCAGGTTAGGAATCGGGATAAATAATTGCTGGGTCAAAACCAATCAGTTCTAGAGGGAACTAAAACTCTTCAGCTTACACTGGATATTAGTGGGACTGTGTTTATACAGATCATGAAGTTGATTTGAGAGCCTTTCAAGACAAACTGCAGCTCAAACTGATCTTCCATCCAAATTTATTCACTTCTTGCACTTTGTCTCCAAATCCTCCACTGAAATTTAGCATCCTCCTTTGTCTGGTTGTAGTAGACAGAATTAATAGCAGTATGAATTCACTTAATAGACACATCATTCTCTCTTTTCCATTTCTTATGGCTTGTATCTAAAGTTAAGATGCCCAAATTTATCTCCTGTTCCATCTCGACCAAATTCAGAACATGGGGATCTCATGCTTCCACTCTACCTTTGCCCCTAACCTGGACCATAGCTAGCTGCTGCTACTGTTTCATATCCTACCCTTGCCTTCACTCCCAATTTATTCAGTTTTAGATGGAACTATAGACGTTTGGATCATAAAACAGGAGGAAATAAACTGTATCTATATGAACCAGAGGTACTGCTTTTGAATATTTATGCATTTAACTTTTCTTGTGACACTTCACCCATGCACAGACTTTCCTCAAAACGTAACTTGACAAAAATCTTTGAATAAGCTAAGCGATAGTCAGTAATCTAGCATGATAAAACAATGTAATTTGGTTAGCTGATAGTTCTTTATGAGAGAAATGGAGTGGCAAGGAAAATAGAATGAGCTTAAAATATTATTTTCCCTTAAATTTACCTTTGTCACAATCTGTTTTTCTACATACAGGCTTTTATTTGGAATACAGCTTGGAGTCACTGAAGCAAACATTGCTTTATATACACTATGATACCAGATCAATAATGCGACTGGTGCACTGAGCAAAAGGAGCTCCAGATTATGTTGCTGTTTTCTTTTACTGCTCAGTCAACAGAAAAATAGCCAAAAGAAAAGAAATAAAATACGAAGAAAGACATTTTCATTTTCCATTTTCAGAACTTCCATTCTCTTTTAACTCCCAGGGAACTAGTGTGCACCGATTGTGTAATTGCCATTTAAAAAGGCAATTATAGAACTTAAAAAAAAAAAAGCATTCAAGATGTTATGCTTTCACATATGTAAATAAAAAGGGCTTCTTTAACAAAGTTTCAGTTAGGCTGTAAATAATATTTGACTCACATTAGCATAGTATGTCTTTTTCCATTCTTTTAGACTGTGTTCTTTTTTTTTTTTTTAAGTTTATTTATTCTGAGAGAGACAGAGCTTGAGTGGAGGGAGGGGCAAGGAGAGGGAGATTCCCAAGCAGATTCCACATGGTCAGTGCAGAGCCTGATGTGGGGAGAACTCATGAAAGCATGAGATCATGACCTGAGCCAAAATCAAGAGTTGCACGCTTAACCAACTGAGCCACCCAGGCGCCCCAATGTGTTCTTCTTTTTAAACTGTGTTTCTTCTAATGATCATGTAGTTGAATTTTACTTCTTTTAATCCACTCTGAATACTTCTGCTTTTAAATTGGGGTCTTTACACCATTTACATTTAATGTGATTATTGATATACGTGACTGAAAATCAGCTATTTTGCTATTTGTTTTATATATGTTCCATTTTTTCTTTTTTCTTTGCAGGCTTCTTTTGGATTGCTTTTAATTATTCCATTTCACTCTTTTGTTGGCTAGTATACTAGCTCTATTTTTTCTTCATTTTAAGTGGTCATTAAATGTGGTGGTCATAGTTTATAATATACATTTTTAGCTTCTCTTAGTCTATGTTCAAATGATATACCACTTCATGTGTATATAAGACCTTACAACAACATAATTCAATTTCCCACATCCTAGCCTTTGGATCATTATTGTTATATATTTTACTTTCACACATATTATGAACTCCACAAAACATTGTTATTATTTCTGCTTTAACAAGTCACTCTTTTAAAGATATTTAAAAACTAAGAACAAAGGTTCTTTATATTTACCTACATGTTTCCCATTTCTGACACTCTTCATTCCTTTGTGTACATCTGGATTTTCACCTGGTTTTCCTTCTGTCTGAATGACTTTCTTAAATATTTCATGTAAAACAGATCTTCTGGTGAAGAACTCTTTCAGGTCTTGTATGTCTGAAAAGTCTTTATTTTGACTTTATTTTTTAGTGGGGAATTCAAGGTTGACATTTTTTATCTCAGTGCTTTAAATATGTTGCTCTTCTGGCTTGCATTGTTTCCAAAGAGAGGTCTATTCTCATTCTCATTTTGTTTCTCTGTTCATAATGTTTCTTTTTACTCTGGCTGCTTTTAATATTTTTTTCTTTATCACTAGTTTTAAGCAATTCAATTATGAGAAATAAAAATGAGTGGCACTCATTTTTTTTTTTTTCTTTTGAAGGATTTTTTTTCCTTCTCAAAAACATCACTCATTTTTTTTCTTCTGCAATGTCTAGTCTGTTGTTAATGCCATCCAAGGTGTTTTTTGTTTTGGTCTTTTTTTTTTTTTTTTTTTTTTTTTTTTTTTTAAATTTTTTTTTTTCAACGTTTATTTATTTTTGGGACAGAGAGAGACAGAGCATGAACGGGGGAGGGGCAGAGAGAGAGGGAGACACAGAATCGGAAACAGGCTCCAGGCTCCGAGCCATCAGCCCAGAGCCCGACGCGGGGCTCCAACTCACGGACCGCGAGATCGTGACCTGGCTGAAGTCGGACGCTTAACCGACTGCGCCACCCAGGCGCCCTATCTTTTTTTTTTTTTTATTTTATTTTTTCTCTCTAGAAGTTTGATTTAGTTTTTTAAAAAATTCTTACATATCTTTATTTAACATGTTCAATTTTTCAGCTAGCTTTTTGAAAATACAGAATTATAATAAACATTTTTATATCTTTGTCCACTAATTCTACCAATTGTGTCATTTCTGGGTTAGTTTTGCTTGATTTATTTTAATCCTCATTATGGGTCATATTTTCCTACCTCTTTGTAAGCCTGGTAATTTTTGATTAGATACAAGACATTGTGACCTTGCCTTGTTTTGTATTGGCTTTTTTTGAAATCTTTGTAGCTATTCTTGAGCTTTGTTTTGGAATGCAGTTAAATAACTTGTAAAATTTAATCTTTCTGGGCCTGCTTTCAAGCCTTGTTAGGTAAGATCAGACTAGAATTTAGATTGCATCAAATATTGTCCCCATACTGAGGTAATACCTTCTGGACCCTGTCCCTGATATGAATTTGGTGATTTTCTACTCTCACTGGTGGGAACAGATACGATTTCTGATCTGTGTGAGCTCCAAAGATTGTTCTCTCTTCTTTTTTGGGAGTTGTGCTTCTTTCCTCAGTCTCAGGCAGTTTCCTTATACACATGTGGTGACCAATATTACTGTGAAATTTTAAGTGGGATCGTCTGTAGATTTCTTTTGTTGTCTATCTCTGTAGCTGTTTTCTCTCTGGTACTCTGTCCCCCAGACTCTAGAAGTCTTATCCTCCCTGGTCTCTAGTCAATTCTGTTTCTTCAACTCAGATATACCTCTCAGTTTCTCCTGGCTTTTTCTTCCATATGCTTCATCCTGGAAACTTTCTCTAGTCAGTTAGCTGGGGGTATTATAGGGCTTTCCTCATTTATTTTCCCTTTCTCAGTAGTCATTGTCCTGTGCTGCTTGATGTTCAATGTCTTACAACTGTTGTTTTCATATATTTAGCCTGTTCCTTTTAGTTGATTTAAGTGGGAGGATAAATCAGTTCTCTAATCTCCATCATGATTGATAGCAGAAATCTCTGTTAATCGTGTTTGATTTAAAGCTTGTTGACCTACAAAAGTACATTTCTAGAACTGGAAAAGTTTCACCTGCCTTTTCAGGAAGCATTTTGAATCTGATTAAGTTTTTCCATTATCTGGGCTCACATCTGTTAATCTGTCATCTGTTTGCAAGAATGTATCAATAAGTATTCTATCATTAATTTATTAGCTTAAAAAATCTTTTTATAGTTCATTTATTTTTTGAGAGAGACAGAGAGAGTGTGAGTGGGGTAGGGGCAGAGAGAGAGGGAGAATCTCAAGTAGGCTACATGTTGTCAGAGCAGAGCCTGATGCGGGGCTGGCACTCATGGAACTGTGAGATAATGACCTGAACCGAAATCAAGAGTTGGACACTTAACCAACTGAGCTACCCAGGCACCCAGTCAGGTTTTTTTAAATGTAAAATTGGTACAATTATATCAGCCTTCAACTTTTATAAAGGTATACAACATATAAATAAACATCAGGCAATGGTTTAAAAATCTTTGGAAATAAAACTTTATGAATGCAAGCTATAGTAGCATATGTTTCATGGCTCAAAATTGAAATAGTAGTAGATCCTTCCATTGCTAGGATTCTATAATTTTGTTTTTATGATACCCTCAAAATGGGACAAACAAATTTAGAATTATTATCTTTTTAATGCTTGCTTAGAAAAGAAGTCTTCAAAAAAGAAGTCTAACATGTTCAGCATAAATGGTATATCAAAGGCTTTTGCTAAAATGAAATAAAAGATTTAGGAATATATTATTTCTTGAATAATTAGCTTTGAGAATAAAAAGCCAAGAGAAAGAACAAAAATTAAATTCTTTAATTGTTCTCTTCTCTAAGGCACTGTTGGTTTTTGTGAATTCTTTCTCTCGGTCAGCACGTATGTTTGCATGTATGTATATCTATGTGTATGCATGTGTGGATATAATAATATTATAATTAGAAGAACTGTACAAATCATCTACTGCCACTCTGATCACTTAGAGAAACCTCTACTTAGTATGTTGTTCTGCAAGTTCCTGGCCAGAAGAATAGGACTAGAAAGCATATTTCCTAACTTTAAGTATGATAAAGTTTTCTCTCTGCTTGTTTCTGGATTTCTCCTTTTTACAATAGAGAGGTAGAGAAAAAAATATCCGGAAAGATTTTTTATGTCACACTGTAGCTCACTTTATCCCATTGAAATTATTTTATCCTACCTATTTAAAAAAATCTATATGAGAAACAGGTTATTTGACAGTTAGGTATGGCTAATTAGAGTTAATGTGGGTTCATTATATCATATATTCAATGTTGAATTACAAAACCATTATATCTTAGAGTTACATTGGCATCATATTTGTTAATCCACATTGGCACCATATTTGTTACAATAGTCATTAAAAGTAGAGATAACAGGGGTGCCTGGGTGGCTCAGTCAATTAGGTGTTTGACTTCAGCTTAGGTCATGATTTTGCGGTTCGTGGGTTTGAGACCCCGCTTCAGGCTCTGTGCTGACAGCTCAGAGCCTGGATCCTGCTTCGGATTCTGTGTCTCCCTCTGTCTCTCTGCCCCTCCCCCACATAAACATTAAAAAATAAAAAAAAAATAGATATAACAGTTTCTTATACTTTCAGTACTTCTTACCAAAAAAATTTACCTAATGGACACATAGTATATCAAACATTCCATCTGTCGTTCTGCCCCTCCTATTCCCAACAAAATACAATAGCTCAACAAACGGTTACAAACTACATTTATCCACTAATCACTCTTTGGTGTTCAGGTCAATAGTCTAAATGAGGTGTAGTCTCTTCTCTACAAAAATAGTTTTGTGTTACATGAATTATAGTTTTGCAGAATATTATCTTTAGTAGATGAAAATGGCCACAAATATTTGGCAATTTCTTCCATCAAGAAGTAGAGTCCATTTTCACATTCTTTGTGTCTGGGCTCTCTTGTGACTTGCATTATCATAAGGCAGAGGTAACATGAGATCTGAGCCAACACTTTATAAAGTTTTGAAGGTTTTTTAATAGTCCTCTTGGAGCTCTGTCTCCTGGAGGCTGAAAGACCATGTGGAGAGAGACCCAGATACCTCAGTCGTCTTAGCCATTCTAATTGTCCCAGCAGAGATCACAGATGTGTGAGTGAGCCCAGTGGACATCACATGGAGAAAAGATGAAATTGTTCCCACTGAATCCATCCCCAACTTCTGACCCACAAGAAAATAGTTACTTTAAGCTGCTAAGTTTTGTGGTAGTTTCTTACACAGCAAGAAACAACTAGATATTGTACAGATGAATAGTCCCTCCATCTCTGCCTTTTTTTTTTCCACTAAGTTTTGGTGGTTTTCTTTTCTTTTTTTAAAAAAACAATTATTTTTTTAATTTACATCCAAATTAGCATATAGTGCAACAATGATTTCAGGAGTAGATTCCTTAGTGCCCCTTACTCATTTAGCACCCCCCCTACAACCCCTCCAGTAACCCTCTGTTCTCCATATTTAAGAGTCTCTTTTGTTTTGTCCCCTTCCCTGTTTTTATATTATTTTTGCTTCCCTTCCCTTATGTTCATCTGTTTTGTGTCTTAAAGTCCTCATATGAGTGAAGTCATATGATATTTGTCTTTCTCTGACTGACTAATTTCGCTTAGCATAATACCCTCCAGTTTCATCCACGTAGTTGCAAATGGCAAAATTTAATTCTTTTTGATTGCTGAGTAATAGTCCATTGCATGTATATATGCCACATCTTCTTTATCCATTCATCCATCGATGGACATTTGGGCTCTTTCCATACTTTGGCTATTGTTGATAGTGCTGGTATAAACATTGGGGTGCATGTGTCCCTTCAAAACGTCATACCTGTATCCCTTGGATAAATACCTAGTAGTGCAATTGCTGGGTCGTAGGGTAGTTCTATTTTTAGTTTTTTAAGGAACCTCCATACTGTTTTCCAGAGTGGCTGCACCAGCTTGCATTCCCACCAACAGTGTAAGAGGGTTCCTTTTTCTCCACATCCTCGCCAGCATCTATAGTCTCCTGATTTGTTCATTTTAGCCACTCTGACCAGTGTGAGGTGGTATCTGAGTATGGTTTTGAATTGTATTTCCCTGATGATGAGTAATGTTGAGCATCTTTTCATGTTGACTATCTGGATGTCTTCCTTGGAGAAGTGTCTATTCATGTCTTTTGCCCATTTCTTCACTGGATTATTTGTTTTTTGGGTGTTGAGTTTGGTAAGTTCTTTATAGATTTTGGATACTAAGCCTTTATCTGCTATGTCATTTGCAAATATCTTCTCACATTCTGTCAGTTGTCTTTTTGCTGATTGTTTCCTTCACTGTGCAGAAGCTTTTTATTTTGATGAGGTCCCAATTGTTCATTTTTGCTTTTGTTTCCCTTGCCTCTGGAGACGTGTTGAGTAAGAAGTTGCTGCTGCCAAGATCAAAGAGGTCTTTGCCTGCTTTCTCCTTGAGGATTTTGATGGCTTCCTGTCTTACATTTAGGTTTTTCATCCATTTTGAGCTTATTTCTGCTTTCCTTTTTCTTTCCTTTTAATCAGCCCTTCTAACAACTTCAGTTTCTCTTCTCTGGGCCCTTTAAAAGTGTTTTATTTGTTATAATATCCTTTATGCAATCATGTTCTATACAATCCATTTGCTATTAGCCACTTATAAAATATGTTATATAATATGAACAAAGTATTTTTTAAATCTCAGTTTACTTAATTCTTCTAGAGCTCTTATGAAATAAATAGATGGCAAATAAATGGATACTCAGTTTTAAGATGATGAAGCGATGCAGCAATATAATACCTTTCTTTGCATTAATATAATACCTTTCTTTTTAGAGAGGTTCACTTTGCTTTGTAGACATGATCTCGGCATTCCTTTAATTGTGCAATCAGAGAGATAAAATGTGATGAGCAAACCTATCTTCATGGAATTTCTAGTACTGGTTGGACCTTGCTAATGTACTTCTTTTCCCTTGAATTATTATATTAGACATACTGGAGGGGGACATGATGGAAATAGTCACCAAGAGAGAGCCAAAGGCCAGGCAAAATTAGAGACTTCTGGGTTTATTTGAGGAAGATAAAAACATTTAACCCCCTTGTATTCCACTCCTAACATTTTCCTTTCTAAATTCCTGTACTTCAGCTCTTAAAATTATCTGCTTTGGCTATTTTTATGGATTGTATGAATTGGTTCACTGTTAAACTTTATTCTACCTTTGAAAGTTTGGAAGTGGTATGTTCACCATGTGTTTTATTTCCTGGAATCAGAAGACCTGTCTCTCATTTCAACAACATATTTAGTTATCACCAGCACCTCACCATAGAACATACTGTCTTTATATTCCTAAACTCAAAGGAAGATTTGCCCTTACTCTTGTGACCTAGTTTAGGATGGAAATCTCTATCCTAAGGTCTATGAAAGTAGTTCACTGGAATACAATTTGTGTGGATATGCCCTTTTTCTTGGAAAAGAGAGAATAGCTTTTCAACAAACCTGTTGCCCATCCCCCCCCCCCCCCCGCCCCCACCGCACCCCAAATTGTTTAACCAATATCCTAGGAGCTTGGATTTTATGACATTTCTTTATTCCTGCTTCAGTTCCACCAAGAATTATGGTCCATAGCATCATTCAGAAATCTAAACATGTAATTTTCTTCAAAAGAGCAGTCTTTTCAAGGGCACATAAAGATTAATAGTCAATCCCAGGAAATGACCAATGAAATTACGTCAGGGAGGAAATTTGTATATATACTATTGTCTTGATTAGTTTGGTGACTGTAACAAAATACCATAGAGTGGCTAGTTTAAAGAGGCATTTTTTTCTTAAAGTTTTAGAGTTTGGAAGTCCATGATTAGGGTGCCAACATGGTTGGTTCTTAGTGAAGGCCTTCTTTCTGGTTTGTATTTTAATATCTAAGCTAGCTCTCTTTCTTTTCTTGTAAGAATGCTAATCCCATCATGGGGATCTACCTTCCTGACCCATTTACCTCCCAAAGACCCCACTTCCAAATACCATCACATTTAGGCTTCAAGATATAAATTTTAGGAGATGCAAACATTCAATCCATACCAGATATTAAGCCATGTAGTGTTTCTCAAATCATGGTATAGGAAAATCAGAATTACCTGGACCCTTTACCAGACAACATGAATAGGAATTTTGAAGAACAATGCTTAGGAATCTGTATTTAGTCAAATTTCTTTGGTGGTTTTAACATACACTGAAGTTTGAGAACTACCAATACTATTTTAGAAAACTACAATCTGTTTTTTTTTCTTTTATTGACAAGTGAAATCCAATACACAAAGAATGTACAACTTTTTCAAAATACAGCAAGAGTTATGACCAGCTAATCACGTGATCAATTAAATGTAATTAATTTCATGCTGGATTTGGTTATGGTTATTATTAAGTTTTGTTTTTGTTTTTTGTTTTTTCTTTTGAAAAGTGACGTTGTGCTTGCACCGTAAAGGGAAAACTGACATCCCTTTGTTGAGACTGTTTATGAGATGCTATCTTTTGAGAGAACACTTAGATGGCACTGTGTCTGTCTGGTGGGAAAAGGTTTTCAGCTCTTGTCTGTTGATCTTGAGGTTTGGTTGCACTAGGGAATGAAACACTCAGTGTGTTATATCCACAGAAGCAGAAAGTGCTTTCTTTTCCCCTAGCCCCTTCTTCCTAAGATGTCATATCTTGAAGAAAAACAAAACAGAAAGGGAACAAATTTATTCTCAGGGAGCTTGGAGGAGCATGAATTATTTATTCTCAGAAATCCTCTACTATCTCTGCATGAAAGAGAGCCCTATTATTAAAAGTGAATGTTTCTTTTTCTGCATGTCAATAGCTGGGAGATCAGAACGGACTGGCTGTTAGATAGCTTCCTCCTTGGAGACCGAGCTCCCCAAGGCAGCCTCTGCAGCAGCTAAGTTATTTTTAAGACAATAAAATCATTGGAATTGATATATTAACACCCAAAATTGATGTGACAGGGGTCTGCCACTGAGGCAGTCTAAAAGGAAGAAAAGGCCATTAAAATGATCCCAATTACCTTTTAATTATGAATTAACACATTTGCATAAATCATGGCACAGAGAATTTCCGGGTGCATGTGCATGTGTGTGTTTAAATTGCCTGGGTTTATGAGGCTCCTTATTTTCTTCCAGCTAGGTTGAGCAGTAAATTCTCCACTACCTTCATCCTGGGGCACAGGAAGTCAATTCTTCTTGCCTGGGGAAAAATTTAAATTTTCCCTTGATGCCAGTAATCTCATTTTCTTTCCAAGCAGTCGTGCAAATGAGAACAATCGTTTTGTCTTTTTCCAGTTCGTACTGGGCTTCTCTAGAGCTGAAAGAACATGGTGCTTTCTTGATAAAATAAATTTTTGTTAGGAAGAGGCAGCTGGGCATTTCAATCCTGGAGGGATAGAAAATAAAGGAGAATTACAAATTGGGCTTGTCATTCTGCTGGACAGTGACTTTGGGAGTCACAGCCTCTGGGGGCCCACCTAGCAACCGGATTCTCTTTGCTCTAGGGTAAATGGTAAGCTGGAGACTGTTGGCATTTTATTCCTGGAAATAAAATCCTAGCTGTTTGAAAACAGCTCATTTTGTCCTTTTCAGAGTTGCGGGAGACCCCAGTATTTGACTCATTGTTATACAGACCCCTCTATGTCCCATATATGCACATTATCCAGCCTTACTAGAGAAAAGGCAGTGTTTGTTGACTTCCCGTTGTTAGAATAGGTAACCTTTTAAAGAAAAATATCAAGACTGGAGGAAGGCAAAACGCTAAAGGAAAAGAGTCGAACTGTGGTGTCACCGCTACCCACCCCCGTCTTCAACATTTCCATCCCCACGCGTGTTCAAGGGCCCTTGTGTAGCTGACAACCCTTTCCCACTCTAATTGCCATGCCTCTTTCCTTTCTCCCTTCCTGCCTTTTTCTTATTATTATCTAGGAGCCTGATATATTTCTATGAGGAAAAGATTAGAGACAACCCAAATGCCCATCAATAGAGAGGGCTGGCTAAATAAAGTGTGGCACATCCATTTAATGAAATACAATGGAGCTGTAATAAAGAATGAGGGAGCTCCATGTACTGATAAGAAGAGATCTCCAAGATTCGTTGTTAAGAGAAAAATAAAAGACTCTAGGACAGTGTGTATATCGTATCTTTTATGCTTTCTTTTGTGCCAAAAAAAAGTGGTGGGGGAATACGAGTCTGTATCCTTATTTACTTGTATATGCTTACATATACAAGGAGGTGGTCAGCTGGGGAGAGAGATGTCATTGTTTAACTTTTGGCTATTTATTTAATTGTATCTTTTTAAATCTAAATTGAACTTTTCATTTAAGTATGACGTACATTCAGAAAACTGCAAAGAGCCTTCTACAGCTCGAAGTGTTCATCTGTGCAGTCAGCAACCATATCCAGAAATAGAACATGCTACCACGTCAACAGCCCCATTGATTCCAGGAAGCTTATTTGCCTCAGGTGCCCTCCAGTCATTATCTGCTCCCACTATCACTCCTGTTAAAAATTCATCTTTAAAAAGAAGTAAAATCATGACTCTCCCACAAATATAAAATGCATATGGGCCAATGGTTTTAACTCATTAATTAATGAGGACACTGGCAAAATATATTTAAAAAAAAACCCAGAAAACTAAAAATCAAAAACCCCAGAACAGTTCAAAGACAATCTGAAGAACAGACACATGTATAGGTAATTAGGAATGTTGAAATGAATTAGCTAATGGATGGGAAATTAGCCAATATCCACAGGGCCATAATCAATTACATCTTCACTTGACAAAATTGGTGTATGATTAAACTAGAATAATTTGCATTACTATCCATTGCCTACAACTTACATTGCTGTAAAGTAGCTCAAAGACAATGAAAGGTACAGGCCCATAAAGTCAGATAACTCAGAAGGGTGTGTTGGACAATGTACATTCTTTCATGTATATTACTTTCAAAAGACACTCAGTAATCTTATTTGCCTATTTCAAAATCTTTCATTATTTTTTCTGACACATCATGCATTAATTTTGTCTGTTTTTGAGTATTGTATAAATAGACTCATACATAAAAATTCTGACCTCTTCCTCTCAATATTGTGTTTATTAGATTCATTTATTTAATCATATGCAGTTTTTGTAAATTCATTTTCATTGTGTGGCTATACCACAACTTATTTATTAATTCCATAGTTCATGGGCATTCAGATTGTTTTCTGTTTTGAGTTGAGAAACTAAACCAGGGGTCAGCAAAATTTTTCTATAAAGGGACAGATAATAAATATTCTTGACTTTATAGGCCTGTAAGTTTTAGTTGCAACCTCTCAAGTCTCCTATTGTGTCAGGAAAGCAGCCTTAGTCTACCTGTAGTTGAATGGATGTAACTGTGTTCCAATAAATCTTAATTTACAAAGACAAATAGAGGACTGGATTTGGGCAACAGACTATAGTTTGCTGACCTCCGATCTAACATATGTACAATTTCCCATCCATTTTAGCATAACTTAACTATTTCAGGAAATGTTTGACCACGTAAGTATAAGTTGCAAATAACAGTATGGTTTAAGGAACTTAACAGAAGTCCCACTGAAACAAAAATCAGCAAATAGCACCAAAAGGCGGTTTACTTTTCAAGACTCTTTGAAAACTTCACCTCAAAGTACTTGCCTTCCTGTGTCCATCAGTCCTGAACTATTATACCTGATACTTAACAAATCCTAATCAAGCTTCTTACATTCATTGAAAGATCCACCTTAGGGGCGCCTGGGCGCCTCAGTCGGTTAAGCCTCCGACTTCAGCTCAGGTCACGATCTCACGGTCCGTGAGTTCAAGCCCCATGTCGGGCTCTGGGCTGATGGCTCAGAGCCTGGAGCCTGCTTCTGATTCTGTGTCTCCCTCTCTCTCTGCCCCTCCCCCATTCATGCTCTGTCTCTCTCTGTCTCAAAAATAAATAAACGTTAAAAAAAAATTAAAAAAAAAAAAAAAGAAAGATCCACCTTAAATCTAAGCAAAAGCATCATAAATATCCCTCTCCCGAATGAAGTGCTAGTAAGACTCTGGCAAGATAATGCTCTCCTTTACTGTGGGTAAGCAATAGACTCAACTTGGTTCAATCAATAGATTGTGTGGAGGTATTTTCGGGGAGCCAGCATCTGATGGGGCTCTTATGAGTAGTGCTGTGATAAACATCCTTGTGGGTGTCTTTTGGTAACATATGCAGACATTCCTGCTGGGAATGTATCTAGGGGAGGAACTGCTGTTGGATCATGGGATATGTGTATGTTTGGGTTCAGTAGATACTGCTAAACAGTTTTTTAAAACAGCTGTTGTTAGACTTTTTGATCTTTGAGTGCATCACCTATTAAAAAAATAACGAAAAATGCAAGAAACAAGGATACAAAAAAAAAAAAAAAGTGGATTCAGTATAGCCAAGGTGTGTGATGATCTAGCAATCAATAAAGAAAAAAAAACTGTATTTTATGGGAAAAAATATCCTGGTCTTTAGAAATACATATGCTACGCCGAAGCAAATCTGATTCTTCAAGGTCTGTTGAAGCTAGGACCAAATATACCACAAGACGTTTCAGGTCTTTCTGCTCTAATTCTACATTCACTGAACACACTTCCAATAATGAACTGGTTTCCTGAGACACCTTGTGTGCCTGATACCCCTTGCATTTTGCCTCACATCCTTTTGCACTCACTTCTGATTTTAACTATAGCTAAAGGAATGAGCTATGATCTGTATAGGCTTTGACTCATATTGTGCTGACAGTATCATGCCCTAAGCACGCATTGTGTGACTTTTGCTTTTGGCCCGAGGGCTTCTCCAATGACACAGCATGAGAGCTGAAGGGAGCCCTGAAGTGGGAGTTTTGGGAGTTAGCATTTCCTGGGGCAATGCTCAACCAATGGGGAATAATGGCAAATACCTCTCCAAAGTGAGGGATCAGTGCCTGAGCTGACCCCCATCCTAGCTCCTGAATTAATTCCAGGAGGATTTGTCTTAAACAGTGTAAAAGTTCAGTTCTTTCATCATTTAACCACAGCACAAATATGGTATTTGTGGTCCATACTAAGTTGCATGCATATAAATTCTGGGAAAATGTTGTGCATTCTGTGTGAAGTTTGGAACCAGAGGGCTGGGCCATTGAGAACTGAGTCTATAGTCCTTCTGATTATATCATAAGTAAAAGTGACTGCAAGTCCTCTCTAGAGTTTGGAAGGTCCTATGGGAAATGCTGCAGTCTAAGCCCACATATTATCCCTGAACACTAGCCCCTGGCCAGTAGTCATGAAGAATAACCGTATACTAGTGCAATAACACAGATGCCCTCCTTTCTATTTTCAGGGCAATGAGGTTGTTGACCTCCATGGGACTCCATCTTCTAATACCAGCTTATTTCTCAAACCTTCACACAAAATAAGCACCTCATACAGTTGTAGTTTTAATTTCCACAGTGGCCCCATGTTATTTAATGGACATTTCCCCACATTAGCTGACCCCGGCCTCAAAGACTTCCATATCCTGCCCTTTGTGGGGCAGAACAAAGCCAGCTGTAGAGCCATGGCTTGGAAACAGCACCCTGCGGGGAAGGGATCTAGGTGGAAGATGGGTTTGGTTCCTCTCATGCCATAGCCATACTCTGAGCGTAAAGCTGAGAAGGTTCCTGGAAACTTCTCAAATATTTCAGGTCATGAACAGGGAGATATCCCTTCTCTTGCTTCCCTCTTGCAGATGTGCATAGGACGATCCCATGCGGACCCTGCCTTCTACCCCATTCAGCATGCCCTTCTCAAGGGTTACCAAAAATGCAGCATCTGGTGGGATATGAGGTCTGTGCACTGAACACAGAGCCTCAAAGCCCATGTTTCGTCTTAAGCATACAAATATGATGTAGAAGAAGCCACACCCGTATGTAGAATAGAATTCTACGTTTCAAATGCTTAAACACAATGGGGGCAGCTTTGACTGTAATATAGTTTGTGGAACATTTTTTCCACCATACGAAAGTGTGTGCTCTTGGCTAGGCAGCTCCGTGGTCTTAGGGGAAGTGAGTTTTGTTGTGGGCAGAACAAAATCACCTGGGAGCAAGCTCATTCAGTAGGAGGGTTCTGACCCCATCACTGCTACTCCTATTGCCAGAACGCTACTTTTCTTAGTGTGACAGGTGGAAACTGTCCCGTTACTTTAGGGTTGTATCAGTGTCCCAGGAGGATAAAGATGGCACACTTGAAATAGGTTCAACGAGGGTTCTAATTAGAAAGGTCTGGTATAGAAGAATCACAAGGAATGGTGGTGTAACCCAGTGCTAGAAGAAGCAGAGGTGTTACTACCCTCAGGCCTGAAGAACTTGGAGAGAGTGGTGTTGCTTTAGCTTCCTGGGGGAAAAGCAGCAACTTTTGGGGGTGCATATCCAGTTTGACGTGACCTTGCTGGGATTGGGAGCCTCTAGTCTCCTTCACAGATCTGGTTAACTATTAATCAGACTCCGTTTCAAGCCAGAGGACTTGGGAGCCTGTTGATACTATCCTCAAGGTAGCTGTATAGGAGCAGAGACCAAGATAGCAAAGAAAAGAGAGTGGCTCTGGAGGGAAAAACAGGAGACATTGGGCCCAAGGATTGGGATATACAAGCCTTTTTTCATCTAAGTCATGATCAGATATCACGTAAGCCTCACCGCTATGGGTAGGAAACCCAGTATTCATCCGTTTTGGGGGCTCCGTATTTTGGATTACATACGGAACAACTTCTGTGGTTTTGACAAGATGTCCTTGGCAGTCATTTCTGGCTCCACATGATGCCTCGTGGAGCGGGGTCTTCCCCTGCCTTTCTAGAATTGCTGCCCAGGTCAGGAGGGCAGCACATTGCTGCACCATGTGCTGAGGATTCCTTCCCACAGTTCACAGGTCCTCTTCTTGGAACCTATGAGCCTTCTCATATTTCTCCTACAGAGGTCCCTTCGCCTACACTTGAAGCACAAGGTCTCCTTTACTTCCCCCTTTTGACAATCTGGCTGCATCTCTTAGGGGGCTTGGATCCACCTACATGTGTTTTAATACATCTCTGCGGGGGCCAGATAGGTGCATCAAATGGGTGTATAGGGTAGAGCTGGAGTCCAAGGAGTATTTCACATTCCTCTTACTCTATAGTCGGGCAAATCACAGGGCAAGCATGACATGAAATGACAGCTAAAGTCTGAATTCAAGAAATAGTGATGATTGGCTTCTCTGCTTTAGCTGTTTGCTGTCATTTGGGGGATGTAGGCTATTTTAAGATACACTGGTATTCAGATTTTCATGTAAAACCTCTCGCTGTTTAAATGCTGGCTCTGGGGGGCTATGACAAGGTGTGGAGACAAACACTACAGTGTCACATGGAGGGGATTAACAAATAAGCTTTTTAAGGGGGGGCGGGTTACAAAGCTGAGCACTGAGAAGAACAGGAGCTTAATCCCCTGTCCTTTCACCGCCACACAGGGGAGCAGGCTGGGGTCTGGTGAAGCTGCCGCACATGCGCTTTCCCTGGGGAGGACGGCCCACACCTGCTACTTTACGTTCTAATGATGCCAAGTGTGAGAAAACCACCCGTGGGGCGGGGATAACGTTTTGAGTTTAGGCATCAAACAGCCAACTTCAGCTTATCAAGAGTAAACTCTTATTTACCAAGAGTAAACATCAGCTATGCAGAGAGTTGTTTGGGAATGCTGGCTGCCACCTGGCAAAGCTGTAAGAAGTTGGATTTGGCCTCCTGAGAGAGGCCACCCCTGGTCTCGTGGAATGTCGGGTTCGCCCTATGCTGGTCAGCTCATTGCTAAGAACTTGAGCTCTGTTGTCCTTCATTGGATAATCCTGTTTGTTTCTCTCCAGTGCAGCTACTTCACAAATTTTCGAATACAGAATATTCTAAACAAAGCAAAGCAAAACAAAACAAAGCATGTCTTTGGGCCATCAGTTTGAGATCTCGAGGAGACACTGGACACCAAAAATGCCTACTTAGGGCTTCTCTACAAGGGCGAAGACCTGCCCGGTGTCTCCTTTTCAACCCTTACACTGAAAAGGTGTCTTCCTGTTCCCTGGGGTCAGGGAAAATCCAAATATTAGGAGGAAAAATTAAATGACTTACTATTCTCCTGGGGAGGGGAGGGATACATTTAACTTATTCCTGATAAATCTGTAGGAGATTAAAATAAAACATAGGTAATTTTCCAAAACCCTGATACAGTAGATTTTTAACGAATGGCTTTTCTACATTAGCAGGAAAATTAGAATCTTTAAAATTGACCAGAGGAAGAGAATGTCTTCATGGGAGGAAATGACTAGACTGTAGGATCCTTTCCTTTTTTGCTATGAACTTATCCTTTTCTGGAGTACTTGCTCATGACTGCTGTGCTTCCCGCCCTAACTAGCTCAGGGCTAGCGAGTGGGCAGCATTAATGCTCTAGACCAAATGGGGGTTCAAATCCCTTTCCTTTGTCTTCATAGCGCAAGACTACACAAGGCTGTCCTGTTTATATTAGACTTGGGTAATGCCATGAGAAAATATTTGTTCATGTATGATTTAACAAACATTTATTGGTTCTTCCTATATACCAGGGTTTGTGCTAGGGTTAGAGGTTTATCAGTGAACAAAATAGACACAGTCCCTGCCTTCCTGGCACTATTCCAGGGCTCATCAATACAAGATGATATAAATTGGATAATCGTAATTACAATACACATCTTGCTCACCATCCTGTGTTCTATTATACAGATTTTTCTTTGCTCCTGGCCTTCTTCTAGGTGGTAGAACCTGTCTTACTTATCCTCAACTGTGGATATCCACTGTCCTTAAAATATTCCAGGCCTCAGAGAGAAGATGCCAGACTTGTTCTTCCGGCAGCCTCTATGAGTCAGTCTTATTGGGTCTAGTTTCCTCTTTGAAGACATTTTTCTTCCCCAGGTGGCCTTTCTCTACTCACAGGCGTCTGGCATTGTCGTAGCCTATTTCCAAAGAATAAATGTATTGGAATGCAACGTTAACAAACCTAGATATATAACACAGAAATGGGGTTGTGGTGAGGTGTCACTTCACAATTATATACTTGAAATTTCCTGCTTTTAAAGAGAAGAATAAGAGTTGATAGGGTATTGCAGAAAAACAATACAGTTGATCAGGTCTGGAATCTATCATCTCTGAATATTACTTTTAATAAGCATATTATATTTAGTTCTACATTTGAAAATTGAATTTAAAAGCCTTTTGATGTTTGCTGTCATTTCCCAGAATGACCGAACTTTAACTTTGTTGGGTGGAAAAATATTTGTAAGTGATCTAAAAATTAACTTGCCATCCATTTTGCGTTAGACAAATATTGAGCACGCATTTTGTATGTAGGTATTGTGCTAGTATGGAGGATATAGCAAATGACTCAGGAACTTATATATAAGAACTATATCATATGTAAGAAATAAAATGAATAATTATATATGCGTGTATATATGCACGTATACAGTATGTATAATTGTTATCAGTCAGAATTTATTTGCAAAAGCAGAGTCAGCCTATATAGTATGGAATGGAGACTAAATTATGGGAATAAGTCCCTACACAACTGTGAGACGAGCTGGGGAGTTGAAGCTCTGGAAGTAGAGTCAGATCAGGGAAGAGTCCTTTGCCTGCTCAGAGCCCTGGCATGGGCAGAAAATCCAGAGCTGCCACATCAGGCCCTGGCACTGGGGGAGCTCATGCAGAGGCCTTTGAGAAGCTACTGGTTCTGAGGGTCCACAGCTTCACGTCTGGTGGTGGGCCTGGGGCTGCCATTAGGCAGCAAGCCCAGCAGTCAAGAAGAAGAGCTGGGGGCAGGGGTGCTTGGGTGGCTCAGTTGTGTAAGCGTCTTACTCTTGATTTTGGCTCAGATCATGATCTCATGGCTCATGAGATCGAGCACCGCCTGGGCCTCTGCGGTGACAGCATGGAGCCTGCTTGGGATTCTCTCATCCCTCTTTCTCTGCCCCTCCCCTGCTTGCTCTCTCTCTCCCTTAATAAATAAATAAACTTAAAAAAAAAAAAAGAAGAAGACAAAGAGCTAGATGCAGAAAAGAGTAGAGTGAGGAAGGGCTGGTACCCACAGGGCACTTTGCCTCTGACCATGACCACATCTGCCAATGTTTACTGTTTTGCTTCTGCATTCCAAAACTGCATACAAAAATGCCTTTATTTTGGCCAACTCTAACCTGGAACCATACAGAGAAGGATATTTTGAGAAGCATAGTTTCCATTTTTAATCAAGTTGATACTGCACAATCCGACAAACTAATTATACAAGTGGAGGGTGGCAGAATATGCCACTCTAAAATCTTTGGCATGAGGATTATTTTGAGCTGAAGGCACTTGAACAACTGCAAATGGCAGGTGAGGCTTTTGCTGAATTCCACTTATCTGCCTACAGACAGATCCTCCAAAAGGAATGTAATTGTCATAAATCCCCTCTCTGGGAATTTTATCAAGTAGGAAACATTGACTCTTCACAGGAAAGGAGTCTAGAAATCACACCATTCTGACTTTGTCACAAACTGACAGACTTCGCCACAAACTATCAAACTTCCCATCTGTTCCTTTAAGGGTCCATTTATTTTTCCTAAAAATCATTTACTCCCCCTTAACGGGCTCACATGTCCCTTCTCCTTCCCCTATTAAAGCAGAATATAAGCTCTCAAATGTTACCACTTCTTTGGGTAGTCACTTTTTTTTTCCTAGTCATGCTCCCATTCACATAATATTACAAAGGAATGAATTTGTATACCTGAATCTGCTTGTTGTCAGTTTATTTCATAGACACAGTTATGGGACCTGGGAGTGTGGCAGGAAAGCCTTTCCTCCCCTATGTAAAACCCCCCATAGGCATGATATTGGCCTGTTCTGATTGATTACGCAACTTTTCTGAAATGGCCCCATGAATACATTTAGACGTATGCTATAATTTCTAAGAAATGGTTACTCTTTTCAGTGATAACTTATCTTAAAGTAATGCAAAATAGGAGTATTTAAAGCAACCAAAAAGTCTGATAGATTTTCATCTCTCGTGGGTGCATCGTATTTGGCAGAAAATCTCCTTCATCACAAGTGCTTAAAATAGTACCTTTAACCCTATGACAGATACTGCACAATTTCCTCCATTTCAGAGCCTGTGTGGTTGTCAACAGACTTCCCATCAGTTAGAAACTCCCATAAATCACAAGTTCTTGTTGTCTTGTTAGGTGTTCAGTTATTGTAGAGTAAAATCTATTTAAAGAACATACTCACATACCTTATTTAACTCTAACAGCCCCCGGAGAACTGGAAACAAACATTGGCGTTCTCCAATGACAAACAAAAGGTTTTACTTGGCAAGGGCTATGGAATCTGAGGCAAAAGCAATCGTCAGGGATGTTCCTTAATGATTCCTGTGGATTCATGCCTGCAGAATCTTCAAAATTCTTGAGTAAATACAGCTAAAACTAACCCATGATTACGACCAAAGGAATTACATATCTTTTCATTCACAATTTCTTTTCTTGTATTGAAATAAGGTCCCTTAACTCCTATTCTGAAAAGTTTACTCCAATACTCCTTTCACATTATTTGACAAGAAAAATCTTTAGGTGATACAGGGACACAAACTTGAGGGAAGGGAGAACTGGGTTTCTGTCCATAGGTTTGACCATCTGTGGCCTTGGGCTGTGAACTATTATGGGCTCATTTTGTCTGTTTGTTTGTTTGTTTGTTTGTTTCCAAATGGGCACCTTTAAAGGATTTTTGTGAGGACTAAATGAGATGACTAATTTAAGTACTTAGCTAATTGTAAGTAATCCATAAATATTAATCTTTACAATTCTAACTCAATACAGAATTATTTTATCATGGTAATAATATACCATTCTCTCATAGTGCTTTCATTAAGAGGCTTTTGTGGGCCTTAATCAATCTTATTGATCTTCCTCATAAATAAGGACTGAGGGGAGCCTGGGTGGCTTAGTCGGTTAAGCTTCTGACTTTGGCTTAGGTCATGATCTCACAGTTCGTGGGTTCGAGCCCCTTGTTGGGCTCTGTGCTGACAGCTCAGAGCCTGGAGCCTGCTTGGATCCTGTGTCTCCCTCTCTCTCTGCTCCTCCCCCTCCCATGCTCTGTTATTCTCTCAAAAATATATAAACATTAAAAAAAATAAAAACAAGGACTGATGCTTCCTATATAGGTAATAATAGATTTGCCATAAGGCTGATCATGAGCCTTCTCTTCTGCTTTTTGTACTGGATGAACAAAAAGTGGATTGAAGAGGAATGAGAGCTAATAAAGATGATCAGAAGAGGAGATACTGAAGTCACTTCTAGGCCGGAGGTGGAGCTGCTCTTGCCTGGGTGCCATGTCAACCAACTGAACTTTCACGTTTTTGTAAGCGTTCTGACTAGAAATTAAGCATATCTGTTCAGCCAATCCCTAAACACCAAGCCAGCTCTGGGCTTTGTACTTCTAAGTAAAGTCAAATGCGCAGCCTTAGCTGAGCATGGCCCGTTTCTGCATTGCCCCTTCTAAGACCCTATGAAACTGGCTCCCGTCCCAGATCCCTCAGGATCAGGGCTCTGCTGCTAGTGAGACACTGTACTCTGCTCAGTCATTATTTCCTTTGAATAAAAGACATCAAATTCTTGCTAGATTGTTTTAGCTTTGCCATTTGACAGAAGCTACTGTAGAAATAGAAAACAACTCTCTGTCTCATCTTGTTCTGGAAGATGTTTTACTTTTTTTTTTTTTTTAATGGGGTGAGTGGAATTTTGTTTGCTTAATAGCAAGAAGAAAGTCTAACGTCAATATATTCAAATCTCAGACAACCAGCCATTGGATTGACTCAGTAATTTGTACGTGGAGATACTGTCATGGAAAACAACGATTGATGGACGAGATTTCTCACCAGGCATCTTCGTGGTTTTTTCACTCTAGGTAGAGGTCAGACATCTTGATGTTTTCTTCCTGTTCTTGAAACTCATAAAAATATTACTTGACTGGAAATCTCATATTCCTCTTAAAAACAAAGGAGGTTGGGGAAAAAAAAAACCAAAACAACCAACAACACTTGAATCCTATAGTACCTGAAATAAAATATTTTCCTTATGTTTATGTAGATGAGTAACAGTTTCTACCTAGGATATTTCATTGCCAGATTATTCTTCACAATCCCAGGGGGAACTCAGATATGAGTCAAACCCCAGAATTAAGTTCAGTCTCTTTGGAAATTATTTAAATAAGATGTAATATAATGTACCACTGAGGCTATAATTTACCTTAGTGTTAGGTTCTTATTGTAAAAGAGTTGAATACCTTCTGAGCATAGCTTATGAGTTAGGAGAACTTGTCTCTATAGATAATCATTAAATTTTATTCAAATGTACATATAAAATTATATCGTTATCACAAATCACATACATTAGCATATCAAATGTATCAAATGTATCTATTTTATCTTTTACTAGAACTGGAATTATTTAGAAGTTCCTTAACTGAGATGGCAACCCCTTAGTAAAATGACTTGGACTGTGGTTTGGCTATAAGCCATTTGGACAAGGAGCAGAGGACCTGGGCATGGGTGTCACCACCATGGCCACAGTAGATTTGCCCCTAAAACAAGCAGGCTCTTCTGATGGCCTCCCAGCCCTTTATGTTGTTGCGGCTGTAGGAAATTCCTTAAGCACTCATTACTGGAAGATATCCCTACTGGTTAGGTTTCCTCAAAATAGGATGCAATCCTCCCCCCTTATATTATTAAATTGATTTTACCATACAAACCCCCAAATCTTCTGTTTAGTCTTTTTCTCCCACTTAATAATGGTTCACTTGTTAGCCCTTGTGACAGGTACTAGGGTAAAAATAAAAAATCACGAAATAAATGGAGTTGGAAGGGACTGTGACAGATCGTCTGGCCCAGCCATCTGCAATTGCAGCATGTTTTAGTGTTCACTTGCTCTATAAATAACTGGGACTATCCAGCCAAGTCCATCCCACCCTAACATGGCCTAAGTGCTGGGTAAACTTAGAAACTTTTTCCTTTATTTATCCTTGGAACTCTTTTGCTTTACTTGGCTAAGGTTTTTTGGAAGGCCATATGATTCCAGAATAGAGTCTGAAGTGAATAAGTGTAGAAATTTGGGCTCTACAGGAAAGACAGAATCCAGATAATTTTGTATAAATCTTCTCCATTTCTACCTCTGTCGTGAGGGCAGTCCCATCTCTGCCTCCAACCTCTTGTTTCATCCCCATTTCTTTGGGGCTTAAAGAGATAATGCACAGAGCTTAGCATAGTGTTAAGCATGGAGGTGGAGCCCAAGATGTCTTTGCACAAATTCTACAATATGAGTTTTTTGTGTCTTGTTTATTGCTATTTCTGCACACCTACAATGGTGCTTGGTGCATAGTATGTAGTTGGTAAATATTTAGTGAACTTACTGTTCATGTATTCTCTCCTTCTCTGTCTCTTTGAGTCCCTCTGTCTCCTCACTGTCTTTCTGAGTATCTACCTCTCTCTCTCTCTCATTTCAAGAGACTCATGCTAAGGGAAAAAGGGAAAAAGATTGATACAGGGGCCCTTCTTCAGTCACTGGTCATTGACCAAAAGAATGGAAAATTTTGGTGATGGTGTATTCTAGACAAGACGAAGGAGCTTCTGGGAGAGGTATTTCTCCAACAAATCTATATGGTTATTTGTGAGCAAGGATTCCTAGAGAAAAAAAAAGCTTACATAAACTATTTTAATTCCAACCACAAATCCCACCTTGGGATGTTTCAGAGGATGCCTGAGGGGGTCTGATAAGGAGCAGCTGGAGTTTAGCAGGCAACTCCCATGTCCAAGTTCCCCCAAAAGGACCAAGTCACCCTGTGGGCACATGGTTCTCTGCAGAAGAGGCCTGCTTGGCTTTTTGGTGCAGGACAACCTGAGTCCTTGCAATGGTTTTCTGTATCCTTCATGTTCCTTAAGGGCTATGTTTTCCTGCCTCTCATGTCCCAGAGCAGTTTCTTGTGCTGGGTGATGCTTGGGGTCTTCTCAGGAGCATTCAAGCTCTCTTACGCAGTTCTTTAAATTGCAAGGGAAGAAGCCATAATATCCTATCATAGGCATTTCTTCCTCCATCCAGCTATCTCCCTCTCTACTCCCAACTTGCAACCAATACCGGGGCCACATTAAACTCGTTGCTCTCTCTAAAGCCCCTATGCTCTCACATTGCTGAGCCTTTGCACGTGTTTCACATTCTACCTGGAGTGCCACTGTCTCAGCTCTTCAATTGAAGGTTGAAAGGTGGTTCCCCCTGAGATCTCCATGTTGTAATCCTTGAACCTATGACTGTTCCCTTCTATAGAAAAAGAAGTAAAGGATCTCTGGCTATGTGATGGAGTTAAGGATATTAAAATGGGGAGATTAATGTGGATTATCTGGGTGGGTCCTAAATGTACTCAGATGTATCCTCTTACGAGAGAGGCGGAAAAAGATTTGACCCACTCATAGGAGAAGGCGTTGTGAAGGTGGAGGCAGAGGTTGGAGCCATATTGCAGCCTCAGAAGAGGCTCTCTAAAAGCGTCAAGGAACGGCTTCTCCTGGAAGCATCCAGAGGAAGCATGGCTCTGCCAACTTCGGTCCATTGATGCTGATTTCAGACTTCTAGCCCTCAGAACCGTGAGAGAATATGTTTTTGTTTCTTTAGGCCACCAACCTTATGGTTATTTGTTGCAGTAGCCAAAAGAAACCAATGCACCTCTTTCTTACTGGGCTAGCACCTACTTAATCTTGACATCTCTTGTTAGCTTTTCCATGAAATTCTCCTGTATCCACTTTGGGTTCCAGTTAGATGGACGCCTCGTAGGTTCCCACAGCAGCTTGTGCTCACTTTTACTAGAGAACCCATTCACTTTTTACAAGTTAAGCTCTCTTGTTTATATCACCCCTAAGTCTTGGCAACCTGGCTTTCACTTCTCCCTCCTCTATACTGCCTGAGGGACTGGCATACAGCAGGTTTTCCATAAATGCTGGTTGAATACACAATTACATGTGACTTCTGTCATCCTATTAGCTACCCACAATTCCACCTGGAATACAATGTTACCATGTCATACTTTCTTTTCAACTTCTGACTGGGGAGATCAATCACATACTCTGTTTTCAGGATTCCTAGGCAAATTTATGCTGCATCCCACCGAGGCGGTGTAGGGGGTGTGGAGTGCTGAGGCCTGGTTCTTAGCTAAGGCAGCTGAAACCTGGTAGGTTTTCCTGGTAGGTTTGAGGACAGCCCTCCCCTGCACGTCCCTATACTGCTCACTGATGGGGGCTCTTGTTCTGGCTTTCCTTCCTGCTGGTGTCATTGGACAGAGATGTTGAGGTCTATTGCTACTCTCTCCCTCTCGAGTGAGGGTCTCAGCCCAGGTATTTGGTTAATTCCTTCATGTTCTTCAAAGTCTGTTTCCCTGCTTCTTGTCCTTGGCGTCATTGTTGCTGACCCAGGATGTGGAATTTTGTGCCATTGCATATCATTTCTGTGGGTGGGGCAGCCCTGTGGTGAAGTCAATGTTGTCTGACGGTTAACCTCATGGTGTTGTTCAGGCCACATGACAGGAAGGATGGGCTTCTGACTCCTAGTCAGGAGGTAAGCACGGGAATCTGGACTCTGAGCCACAGTGATGATGGTGCTGGGAATAGAGTGGGAAGTGATGAGCTCAAAAGCTCTTCTATCGTTTCTTGCATTTCCAGCCCATAGCAGTCAGAATTTTCTATCTAAACATAAATAGCCATTGATGTTGAGTGAGCAGGTGCTGTGATTTTTGGGTGTTAGAGCCTCTCAGAGTCACCCTTCTCCTTTTCCTCTGAAAGTCCTATCTTCTGTCTGCTTGGTGGTTCATCTCTCCAGCTCTTCTACTCCAGGCTCCTTGTCAAAAAACCCGGCCAGGGCCTCCGTCTGTTACCTTCTTCAGTTCTAATCCCCTCTTACAGTCTGTTCTGGGCCTGCTTTTTCTTTCAGCCCATCATTCCCAATTAAGTTATGATCTTCACCTAACTCTCTACACAGGGTTGACACCACACCATGAATTCTATTAAGACTTTACTGACAGTTCAGGGATAATGGGGGAAAACACCATGGGAATTAATATATGACCAGCTATGAAACTTCCACATCTCACAATCCCAGCATGGCCTCTGGCCTGAACCCCTCACCTGACGCCATCCTGTTCCCCTTCCAGTGCTCTGAGCAAGCTGCTTCAGAACCTAAGCCCAATGACCATGCCACTCAGACAGGGAGAGGAGCTCCTCAGACTATTTTCTGGTTCAACACTATTGGATATAGGAATGTCCTCTCCCTTCAGAGGAAACCACGCAAGGTCTTGTAGAATAGCACACAGCAGGCCAACATCTGTGCATTCTGGCTTTGTTGCCTTTTGAAAAACCACAGCATGAGAGCTAACAACAGTCCAGCATAGCTCCTTTTTACAACCTCTGCTCCAATGTGAATTGAAGACAAAGTCTGCAAGTTTTTCTGGCAAGCTTTTCAATGTCAGATCTCTACTGATTGTAAAAAGGGAGTGGAAAAAAAAAAAAAAGAGGTTAGAGTGGGAGAGAGCCAAGGCATAAGAGACTGTTGAGAACTTAGAACAAACTAAGGGTTGATGGGGGGTGGGAGGGAGGAGAGGGTGGGTGATGGGTATTGAGGAGGGCACCTTTTGGGATGAGCACTGGGTGTTGTATGGAAACCAATTTGACAATAAATTTCATATATAAATAAAGAAAAAAAAAAAGGGAGTGAAACAACCACAACACAAAAAAACAAAAAAACAAGCAAAAAAAACATCCCCCCCCCCATGGTAATAAGAAATAATTTGAAATACAGTGCACTGCATCAGTCATACGGAAACCGAACTAATATCTTCTCTGGCCCCTTGCCTCTCTATTTTCTCTCCTACCCAGAACAGGGGTAGGTACCCACCTCGTAGGCAGAGTCCTACTTGCATTTTTTTTTTTTTCAACGTTTATTTATTTTTGGGACAGAGAGAGACAGAGCATGAACGGGGGAGGGGCAGAGAGAGAGGGAGACACAGAATCGGAAACAGGCTCCAGGCTCTGAGCCATCAGCCCAGAGCCTGACGCGGGGCTCGAACTCCCGGACCGCGAGATCGTGACCTGGCTGAAGTCGGACGCCTAACCGACTGCGCCACCCAGGCGCCCCATGCATTTTTAAACAACACACTCAACTTGTCTAAAAACATCTTTTCTAAAGCGTTAAGCAGGTTGATGATGGCTTGAAAGTTTCCCTCAGGATCAGTGGATCAATTATTTACATTTGTGTAGTAAAGAACCCATTCTGTTGACTTCTCCCAAAGAAATTGTGTGTTATAGGTGCTTCACCACTCAGGAGGCTTAAAAAGACCTTGAGGCTTTGGAATAACAGTTTTTGGCTTCTGCTCATTAAGGCTTCAAAAACCCTGGTATCCAGGCCTAGGTAGTAGAATCAATCCTTTCCCATATGTAAGTTGTGAGAGAACACGTGGCTGCCTGATATAGTAATTAAAGTGGGAGAAAGATTAAAGTTCTCAGACCTGGGTAGATGACAGACTAGTGTAGGCTGTTGATGGACATGTGGTGCTACGAAGGGAGAATGGTTTTGGATGATAACAAAACTTGGGGTTCAGATGTTATTTGATAACTGTTTTTTTTTTTTTGGCCAACTCCAGTTCCCAGATGTGGAATTGGAAAATCTAGCTTTGACTGTTTCCAAAGCTAGCAGCAGACCTGAAGAGTCATGCAGTGTTTTCTTGTCATTAGTATGTAACATACATAAAATGCCTTTTCATTTTAGGCTAGGGAGGTAAGAAACTAGATCAAATTTTGTAGTCCAGTGTTGCCCTCAACATAGGAATCATTCTGTAGGACTATTTTTTTTTTTAAAGTAGAATCCTCATTTAAAGTGGGATTTTTCAGAACTTACAGCTTTTAAAGCAGTCCAGGGTAGACAGGTTACCAGATGGTTTTAGTGCAATTTTAAAAACTATATTAACATTCTCATTAATACAAAGTGACAATATCTGTTAAAATTATTACCTTGATTGCCCAGTGTTTTTCTAGAATTTGGTAATGTGAAGCAAGGTCTCACCAGTAACACTTTATTCCATTTTCATCATTAGGCTTGATTGTATTGCTGCTTTATCTGCATATGTACAGAATCTAATCCATTGATTCTGATTCCAGTTTTATTTTAATTACTAAAGTGCTTTATTTTTGAAACTACCCTGGAGGGTTATTTTGTTTTCTTAGGTAATAAGCAAATACCCGTTCCTCACTCTTACTAAGATGACGTGTTTTTCTTATCAGTTTTTTTTTTTTAATTTTGTGATAGTGGTAATTTTTCTTCAGATTTACTTAGTATATGGAGCTATGATCTCCTGTTTGTTAATAAAAGGTTTTTCTTTCTCCTAGTTTTTCTTGTTTCTAGGCCTTTCTCTTATTTAGAGACAAATACTTAGCTCATTAACAGTACTCATTAATCTTTCTGAAATGTATTCCTTGATGTCTTTCTTAATCTTTAAATAAGCTTCTCTTTCAATTTCAATACACTGGAAATAAGTCCCTTTAGCTTATTAATGGCTTATTTATTGACATCTATTTTCTTGTTGGATTAAAAAAATAATTATATTGGCATATGCTTGATAAACTTCTTAGTAAATCACCTTGATGTTCTTATCCTTTTGTCTTCAATTTAAGGTAATGAAAATTAATCAATCTGCTGTAGGTGCACTAAAATGTAACTTTGCCCCACTGGGTCTCAATAACCTTCATGCATCTGCTACCTAAAATGCAATAATAATTTCTCATCATTTCAGAAAAAGTTGGGAAATGACTATTAATGATAGTCTTTTAAAGTATCCCCAATTTTTCAACATCTCCATTCAAACTCACTTGAATTTGTGACAACCTTAGTTGTTCTTTGATAAACTGTTTTGGGGATTAATAATAAGAGTAGTGGGAGAAAATATTTGCAAAGCATATATCCAACAAAGAACTTGGAGCCAGAATATATAAGGGACTCTCCAAACTCAAAAGTAAAGAAAAAAAAAAGATTCATTAGAACATGGACAAAAGACATCAACAGACATTTCGCCAAAGAGAATATATGAAAGGCAAATAAACACATACGTGAAAAGTTGTTCAACATCATTAGCCATTAGGGAAATGCAAATTAAAACCACAATGAGCTCTCACCACACACCTATTCGAGCAGTTAAAATTAAAACTAATGACTGTCAAATGCTGGCAAGGACATGGAGAAACTGAATCAGTCACACATTACTGATAGAAATGTAAATTGATGCAGCCATTCTGGAAAATTGTCTGGTGATTTCTTATAAAACTAAACATGTATTTAGCATAAGCCCCAGGAATTGCACTCTTGACATTTATGCCAGAGAAATAAAAACCTGTAAATGATTGTTTACAGCAGCATTATTTTTAATAGCTCCAAACTGTAAACAACCCAAAGGTCCTTCAGTGAGTGAATGGTTAAACAGATTTGGTACATCCACACTGATACATACAACAACTTGAATGCGTCTGAAGGGCATCATGCTTAGTGAAAATAAAAGCCAATTCCAAGGTTACATACTGCATGATTACATTTTTATAACATTCTTGAAATGATAAACCTATAGTGATAGAGAACAATGGTTGCTCCCGGACCAGGACAGGGTTGAGAAGAAGTAGGTGCAAATGCAAAGGAGTTGCATGAGTGAGTTCTTCTGTGGTGATGGAACAAGTCTGTTCCTGATGGTGGTTGTGGTTACGTGAATCTTTACGTGGGACCAAATGACATACATATGCACATGCATGCATGAATGCATTAAAAACTGCATTAAAGGGGCACCTGGGTGGCGCAGTCGGTTGAGCGTCCGACTTCGGCCAGGTCATGATCTCACGGTCCGTGAGTTCGAGCCCCGCGTCGGGCTCTGGGCTGATGGCTCAGAGCCTGGAGCCTGTTTCCGATTCTGTGTCTCCCTCTCTCTCTGCCCCTCCCCCGTTCATGCTCTGTCTCTCTCTGTCCCAAGAATAAATAAAAACGTTGAAAAAAAAAAATTTAAAAAAAAAAAAAAAACTGCATTAAATTTAAAAATATGTCAAAATGAAAACCGGGTAAGTTCTGTGGTCTAGTTGACAGTACTACTTCAATGTAAATTTCCTGATTTTGATAATGTACTACAGTTATATAAGATGTCACCATTAGGGAAGCTGGGGAAAGGTTTCAGGGAACTCTATGTACTAATTTTATAAACTGTTTTTGTAACTTTTCATGAATCTACAATCATTTTAAGATAAAAAGTTTTAAAAATGAGTACTAGGTATCTTAAAATATTAGCTAGCCATTTCAATAGTATGCCGCATAGAAAATTCTTTAGAATAGCAGTTGTTAAAGAAAATTTGTGAAATACAATCATTCTCCCTATGTCTGCCTTAAATCACAATAGAGTATTACTTATAACTATATCATGGCTTAATTTGATGAAATGAAACTGACAATCAAAATATATTCGACTCTTATATTTGCCTTGCCACGCGAAGCAGAACCGTATTTTCAGTATCTGTCCTCTTGGGAGGAAGAGAAAAGGAGTAGGAGTAGGGTTTAATGTGGAAGGGAGTTGCCACTTGATAGATCCATGGATTAGTGGGAACTTCAATCTTCTGGAAAATGGGAGATCTTTTAATCTGGGTAATTAGTGTTACCTACTGCAATAGTCAAACTCATGAAATCTCGGTGGCTTTCCATGGTAAGGGTGGTATCCTTTCATCACCTCGACCAACATGCCACTGTCTAGAACCTTGTCAACTGGCAACTAACTTCAAGAGAAACTGAGAAATGTAAGGGAACACATGAATATTTTGTGAGCACTAATGGTCTCTGCCATAAAGAGGATGCTCTTTGATGTGTCTGTTATAGGGATAGTGAGGTAATCCCTCTGCCTTGAATATACTTGAAATAAGGTACGTTACTCTAAAAATTTTAAACGTATTGCTGTTGATTGAGTATATGGTCAATTATTGTCTCAAATTTTCTTTCTTCTGCTAATTAACTTTTTTCTTTACCAAGTGAGACTCTCATTGAACAAATAATCTGGGTTAGGTTGTTGTTGTTGTTTTTTTTTTTTAATCCAATTTTGTAGGTGTAAGCTATAGACTTTTGGAGTCAGTTGTCACCTGGCTACTATTTCTTGATGCTCCTTGCCTGCTATAAGTAAATGAGAATAGAAATTTAGAGTTATAAGGATGTACATTTCATTAAGACCAAACTCCCTAGTCAATATTTAGCCAGTTGTCCAGTGTCAGTGAGGGTGCCAGAACCTAAGTCTGGGGATTGTAAGTCCAGTGCTCCTTCCATTCCCACATGGTCTTACCAACAACACAGTGCATGTGGATGAATGCATGAAGCCTAATGATTCCACACTTGCCTCTGAAAGTCAGGTGACATAGACAGTTAACCTTGGAGACTGAGTTGAAGACTGATTAGGCCCAAGGCTTTTCCTTCAGACCATCATCACCCTTGGTGTTTCCTTTATGTCTACACTGATCCTAGAGATTCAGGGAAACTTGTGGGGGACTAGGAATGGTGAGGCATTGTGTGGCCCACAAGGGAAACTAAAAGGAGATTGGTTGAGGTTCCTACTCTCTCTCTCTCTCTCTCTCTCTGTTACCATTCTTTAGGTTACTGCTGTCCCAGAAGTGAGTGATAAATAAACAAAGGAAATTAGCAAAGCACCTAAGGATAGAGCCACTAGGTAGAGAAAGAACATGCAGTACTGGTGATAATCCTTCACAAACCAGCTTGTCTCTTTTGTTCCCGTTTTAGTAAAGGCAGTGGTGAGCTGCTAAACATTTAACAATTGCCTTTCTGGAAAAAGAAGTATGTACACACCTTTATTATACATTTTAATGACAGCCAATTGATTCTCACAGAATGCTTTTGTTGATGTTTGACAAACCCTTCCATTTGTAGCCAACCTATGGTTGCAATTGATGAACAAGCATAGTCCCAACATGAATGTTGGTTACTATTTTTATTTACTTTGGTAAGATGAAAGTGAAACAACAAATGTGTGTTAGAACTTCACTCATTTGTCAATGACATAGAGACTTTGCTGAGTCAGATGAATGTTTTGAATACTGAAAAAATATTTCTCCAACTTTTTGGGTTTTCACAGTGTGACAGTCACTATCTACTTTTAATATACAATATTGACACTTTCTCTATCACTTTCTTAATTCTAGACAAGCAATGAGACAATAAATTAAGCTCTGATTTTTAGCATTTTCCAATTTCTGTGGTGTGAATACTCCTCTCATGGCTGATTTCAAGCTACCAATGTGACATCACTAAATGTACGATTGTGGAGAGATACACAGTCACACACCAACGGACAGTATTTATATCATATAGGTAGAATAGATGTAAATAACCTAAAGAACATCAATATGGTAAAAACACAGTAAGCTAGTCAGTGTTGAATATGCATCATTTTTGTTTTTAATATTTTTGATTTTAATATGTATTAATTTTGTTTTTAATATTTTATTTGATTGGAAGTTTATATAATTTAATTTTTAATAATGGCTGTATTTAACGACTGGCTTACTGAGTCACTGGAAATTTAACAATTGGCTCTCATGAGCTAGTATGAGCCAGCTTTATATCCAACCTAGATATGGCAACTCCATCTTTCCCATTGTTCATGCCAAAAAACCTGGAGTCAGGTTTATTTCTCTCTTTTTTGTGTACTACATACCCAGTTGTTGAGCAAATCCTGTTGACTTAGTGCCTTGCTTTTCTATGTTAGAAAAGGAAAGAAATTAGTCAATACTCAAAGTACTACAGTAACTTACTACCAGTATCTGTAACTATATACTCTGCTGCCTTTCCTGTTACAACATGATCATGGGTGAACAATTCATGCTCCCATCTAAAGCTAATTCTCGTTTGTGGAATAGATCAAATTCCTTCTCAATTACTCAAGGGCACTGCTTCAGCAATTATTCTCATTGCCTAAATCTACTGAATCAATCCCTCCAACATATAAACATGCTGTTTTTAACACCTTGAACTTTTTTTTTTTAAATCTCTCTTTCTTGCCAGCTTCTGCTCATTTTTTTTTTTTCTTTCACTTTGGAGTGATGATCCTTGAACAAATTGTCTACATTGACTGTCTCCAATTCTATTTCTCCCATTATTTTGTGTGACTGTGCTTCTATGTCATGACTTACTGTTCCTTACTCTCCTTTGCTGGTTGTTTCTCTTCTTCCCAGTTCATTGATGTTGAATGTCCCGGGACTCCATGCTTGGCCTTTTTCTCTATTCACACTCTTTTCTTTTCTTTTTTTCTTTTTTTTTTTTTGATCATCTCATACAGTCTCAGTGTTTTAAATACCATTTATATTCCATGACTCTATATCCCCAGCACAGAGCTCTAGTCTGATCTCTAGACAAAACTGTACCCCGTATCCACTTGGATGTCTTGGGGACATCCCAAACTCAAGTCCAAAACTGAATTCATGATCTCTAGACTTCTTTTCATCCATCTCATTTCTCAGCAGCTTCATTCTTTTAGTTTCTCAGGACCCAAATCCTGGAGCCATTCTGGTCTACTCCTTCTCACACCCCACATCCAATCATTTAAGAGATTCTGCTGGTTCCACCTGCAACGTATTTCTAAAATCTGACAACTTTTTACCACTTCTGATATCACCCTGATCTGAACTACTGTTAATTTCTCATCTGGATTATTGTAATGGTTTTCCAACAAGTTAGAATCTTCCCTTGCTACAGTTGATTTTCTATACACCATGAATCCTGTTAAACAGCCATATATGACTCCTCCATTCAAACCTCTACAATGGCTCCCATTTCACTTAGTAAAATTCAAAGTGCTTCAGTGGCCTACAAAGTCCTATAGTATCTGTCCCCTTGCCCCCCGGGCCCCCTCCAACATGGTTCCTCTTCATCTACTGTCTCCTTTGCTTAAGCTACTCTTGGAACATAGTGGGAACATTCCCATCATAGGTTCTTTTTCCAGCTGCTCCTAAGGAGCCTCATTTTCTGGGCATTCCTTCATTAAATCCCTTACTTCCTTTAAGTATTTTCAGACACCTCACCCTCTCAACAAGGCCTATCTTGACTACACCATTTTTTTTTTTTAATTTTTTTTTTTCAACGTTTATTTATTTTTGGGACAGAGAGAGACAGAGCATGAACGGGGGAGGGGCAGAGAGAGAGGGAGACACAGAATCGGAAACAGGCTCCAGGCTCTGAGCCATCAGCCCAGAGCCCGACGCGGGGCTCGAACTCCCGGACCGCGAGATCGTGACCTGGCTGAAGTCGGACGCTTAACCGACTGCGCCACCCAGGCGCCCCGATTGACTACACCATTAAATCACGTAATTTGAGCTCTGCACCTCCCAAGTTCCTTTACCAGCTTCTTTTTTCTCTATAGCACCAATAAACTTCACTAAGCACACTAAATAATTGGCTTATTATTATGCTTATTGCCCATTGTCCGCTTCATTCATGTAAACACCATGAGAGTAATTCTTCTGTTTTTTTCTTTCCTGATGTAATGACAGATCCTATAATAATACAGGCTTAATAAATATTTGCTGCATACAGGATTGGCTACATGATTTGTGGGTCTAGTGTGAAGTGAAAATTTAGATCTCCTTGTTTAAAATTATTAAGAATTTCAACTGGTTACAGCCAAGCATCAAACTAAGCATGGGGCCCTGCTTAGCATAGGGCCCTCTGCTCCCAAACAGGTTGCATGTCCATGAAGCCAGCTCTGGTTGAATGAATGAATGAATGAATGCATAGGTGGCTTATTTTCAAGATACAAGTAGAATCTGAGTATTGTTCATCACCACCACTACTACCAACTTGGTACAACTTGCTCAAATATTGCAATAGCTTACTTAAAAAAAAACATGTTTATTTATTGAGAGAGAGAGAGAGAGAGAGAGAGAGAGAGAAAGAGAGAGAGAAAATCCCAAGCAGGCAAATCAAGAGTCAGTGTAAATCAAGAGTCAGATACTTAACTGATTGAGCCACCCAGGTGCCCCTGCAATGGCTTCCTAATTGGCCTGTTTGTGTCCATACATTCTTATGCAACAGGCATTCTTATTTACATAGACTCTAATATAAATACTTCTCTAGAGTTGTATAAGGTGGCGAGACTCAGACAGGCTTATGTGACTCTAACCACCCTGACCTTGAGTAGCCTCTGTCCAGGGCACTCCTCTTCCAAGGCTTTCACTTCTTATAAGTCTTTGCTCTACTTATACTTCTGTCCTTTCTTCTTCTTCTTCTCTTCTTCTTCTTCTTTTTGTTTTTTTTGTTTTGTTTTTATTCTTTATCCTAAATTTCTCATTCCACTTTCTTACTTTATTTCCTTTAGGTCATTTACCACTCTGATACACTATATATTCCATGTATCTATTTCATCTTTCTATGACGGAAGAGGTCTTTTCTGTTATTTGTTTTCTTTTTTTTTTTTCTATCACTCTATCCCCAGCATTTATAAAAGTGTCTAGAACGTAGTGGGCATACGACACCTTTGTTGAGTAGATCAGTGAATAAATAAGTGAATGCACACCAAGAACAAAAATCTCCTAATGAAGCAGAACTTCTGAAAGAGACAGATAATGACATGAACTAAAATGTATTAGAGCATTAGATTCAGTTATTGAATAAAGAGACACATTTGATCTAAGACAAATAAGCAAACCATGATCTCTCAATTTAGAATTTGGTAGATAAATGAAAAGAAATTAGTGAAACCAGAACTTCAGGTCTGGAAGATCAAGTGGAAGAAATAATCTGAGTACCAGAGTAAAAATAAAAAGAGCTGGAGATCATAAGGGAAAATATAAGCAATTTAGCTGACATATTTGTATTTCCCAACAATCAAATTATAGGACGTCAGAAGGAGAAAACAAAACAGATGAAAGGAGGTAAACAATAAATTAAAATTCCCCTGATCTGAAAAAAGATGGAGTCTGCATACTAAAGGAGTTTACAAAGTTGAAGATAAAACTTGTACCAACATCCTGGGAATATTCTTAAACTAAGAATAAAAGTAATATTTTCTGATCTTCTAGGCAGAAAGAACAAGCTACTTCTGAAATAAGAAAGAATTAGACTAACATCAGACTTCACATCAGCAAATTGAAAACTAAAACACGTGAGATGCCTGAAGGAAAAGCACTGATAATCATCTGTTAGGATGAAAGAAATCTATTCAGAGACATAGAAGGATTTTGATCATGTGCTGTCCACTTGCCCATCTACTCCAACAGCAAAAACATGGAAGACAAACTTCAATATAGGGAAGGTGAAGAGGCAAATGGTGTCAATGAAACTTGCAACATACATAGCTAAATTTAATATGACGGAATAACTGAAAATAAATTATAAAACAAAAATTATTGAGACACAAGAGTTATGTTGCAATGGAACCAATAATAATGTCAAATGATAATACTAAATGAAGTAAAGCTTAGGAATTTGTTAGGTATGGGGAGACCAGTGAAGTCAAATCAGTCTAAAGATTTCATTGGTTGGGAGAATAGATGAGACAAAATATTCTAAAAATCTAATATAATTGAGTTAAGGTGGAAACACTCGGGACATAGAACATCTATCTCACTGGTGCAAATACGTGGCATATTATGAGTTTCACGAAGGACAGTTCCCTGCTAGAGGTAAAGAGCAAGTAAAATGTCTAAATAAAAAGAATGAACGAATAGCAATGTCATTAAACTAGCTCAACATCACGGAAAGAAAAGAAGCAACAAAATTGAGTACTAAATGGTATGGGAAAATAAAACCTAGCAAATTAAATGTAAATAGGCTGTCAAAGATAGTTGTATCAGGTTAAAAAACAAAATCCTAAAATATATTGTCTTTATAAGAAACGCTTAAAGCAGAATGATAGAAAAGCTGTTTGAAATGTAAGTTAGATAAAGGAAAAAACAAACAAAGCAGTAGTGGCAATGTTAATATTAGACCATAATTAATAAAACTAAAGTTTAACACACTAAACAAGATTAAAAAAAACAGTAACAGGATAAATAGGGATATTATGCAATTATGGAAGGAAACATTTATGAGTAAACTATACACCTGTATGCACTCAGCATCAGAATAATTAAGTAAAATTAAGCAAAAGCTGTTAGAAATGCAGGGAAAACTTGATAAATACGTAATTATAATGGTAAGTTTCCATACACCTCATGAAAACAGGCTGAATGTAATGGCCCCCAAATAAGCAAGAAAATACAAAATAGAAACAAAGTAATTAACAAATTTGATTTTATCTTTTATCGTTATGTACTACACAGAAATTTATTTTCTCACAGTTCTGGAGTCTGTAAGTCCAACATTAAGATATTGGCAGGTTGCTTTCTCTACAGGCTTCTCTCCTTGTTGCAGACAATTGCTTTCTTGCTATGTCCTCACATAGTCTCTTCTCTGTTCCCGTGGGCTATCTCTTCCTCAAGGACACTAGTCCTGTTAGATTAGGGTCCCACCCTTATGACCTTATTTAACCTTAATTGCCTCCTTAAAGTCCTTATCTCCAAATATAGTCACACTGGGGGTTAGGACTTTAACCTATGAAACTTAGGGGAACACAATTCAGCCCATAACACTCTCACATTCTCAATCTACATACGGAATGTCTAAATTTTTATTTTCATGGAACATTTATAAAAATTGTGTACTTGACTGCCAAAGAAAAATTTAACACATTCAAAGGCAAAAAAGGAGAGAGCCAAAAATGTTAATGATCATTTGATTAAAGAAATAAGATGACCAGAAAGTATTAACTACTTGAAATTAAGAAATATTCCCATAATTAACTCTGAGATCAAAAAGGAATTTCAAAATGATATTATAAACTGTCTTGAAATAAACAAAAATTAACTTCATATACAAATCTGTTTATAGTTCAAGTTATATTAAGAGGAAAACAGGACACTAAATGGCATCATTATTAAAGAATGCTAAAAATAAAAGAACTTGATACACAGTTCTATGAATTAGACAAAGGAGCAATGAAACTAACCAAAAGATATTGGGGAGAAACATAATAAATACAGAAGCTGAAACTGATGTTGAAACAACAAAAAGAGTGGAAAGTAGAAATAAATCCAAGGGCTTGTTTGTTCTTTGGAAAGACTAGCCAAATAGATAAAACCCTCCAGAAGTTAAGTAAGAGAGAAAATATAAAGAGTATAACAAATACAGATATGGAAAGGCTTTAAAAATTATTAAAGAATACTTAGTGATGCTCTTTGGTAATATACTTGAAAATCTACACAAAATGGCTATTTTTCATCAAAAGGTATATTATGCCATGGAATGAAAAGTTTGAATGATGGGGTACCTGGAGGGCTCAGTCGGTGAAGCATTCGACTTCAGTTTAGGTCATGATCTCATGGCTTGTGAGTTTGAGCCCCACGTTGGGCTCTGTGCTGACAGCCCAGAGGCTGGAGCTTTCTTCAGATTCTTTCCTCTCTTTCTGTCCTCTCCTGCTTGTACTCTCTCTCTCTCTCAAAAACAAATAAACAATAAAAAAAATTTTAAAAAAAGTCTGAATGAACACATTGCCATAGAGAGGATTAGAAGGGCAATTAAAGATCTACCTTTAAAACAGGCACCCAGGTCCAGATGGTTTCACAGCTGAATTTCTAGCCAACCTTTAACGAACAGATGACTCCAATGTTATTTATCCTATTCCAGACTTCAGAATTAGAGTGAAAATTCTTCGGTTAATTTTACGTATATAGAAAAACATTAATAGCAAAAACTGATGAACATAACGCAAAAATAATCCCTCAACTAAAGACTACTATCGCTGATTAATATAGATGTAAGCATTCTAAATAAGCAAATTCACCACATCAAATTCACTACATCAAAAGCACTATATCAAAATAATATGCCCCCTGACCAACTAAGGTTTATTCCATAATAAAAATATAGTTGAGGGGCGCCTGGGTGGCGCAGTCGGTTAAGCGTCCGACTTCAGCCAGGTCACGATCTCGCGGTCCGTGAGTTCGAGCCCCGCGTCAGGCTCTGGGCTGATGGCTCGGAGCCTGGAGCCTGTTTCCGATTCTGTGTCTCCCTCTCTCTCTGCCCCTCCCCCGTTCATGCTCTGTCTCTCTCTGTCCCAAAAATAAATAAAAACGTTGGAAAAAAAAAATTAAAAAAAAAATAGTTGAATATCAGGAAATCTGTCAAAATAACCACATCATATAATACTAACTTTACTAGTTGTTAAGCTGCATGAGGGAAAGAATTTTGCATATTTTCTTCACTGTTGTATTCCCAGTACTTAGAACAACACCTATATATAGTGTCTGCCCAATGAGTGTTTGTTGAATGAATGGATTATGCTAATTGAATCAAAGGAGAAAGATTATATGAGTATATCCAGTGGTGTGTAGTAAATGTTTAACAATTGACTTTCCAAAAATTAAAACAATCCTGATTTGTTGTATTTGCTGATTTCCAGGTGCATATACTCCCACCATTGCCATTTTAAAACACTGCAGCCATTAACCAACATGATACCACTGAATGGAGTTGAAAGAGATTTCACAATTGGGTCTCCCCAAGCTGGGTGAGCTGGCTCAGGCACACCACTGATAGATGCTGAAAAGGGATTTAGAAAGTCAGTAGTCATTTATAAACAAGTAATGGAGGGCTATTACTTAAATATGATAAACCATTTTGCTGAAACCTCCAAGTAACACGGAGCCACTAAAACCATTTGAACCAAAATCAAGAACAGTTTGCTGCCATTCTCATGTTATCCAACAGTGCTTTGGAGAGGCTTGCAAATGTAGACAAATAATAGTGTAAAAAGTGAGTATAAATTAGAAAATAAAAGACATCTCTTTGGGTAAATAATACATCTGGAGAAATCAAGTATTCTGTTGAAACAAAAAAAATCCAAAACCAAGTATAAACAGTATAACAATAACAAAATAAGGCAAAACCAAACCACACCTAAGTAGAAGTTGCTAGCATTAATAAGAAAACTTGGTGTAGCATTTGGATGCAAAATGAAAAGTTGATACTTTTTCTGTATTAGCACTACATAACTGGAAATGGAAATGGAAAGAAAGAAATGGAAATGGTCACAAAGACCTCATTTTCTATTGTTGACTACATCCATACTCAGACAAGTTGCTTTTCATAAAAGGTGGTGTCGTGATTTGGGCTAATCAAAGGCAGTATATGAAAGGGTGCGCCTGGGTGGCTCAGTCGGTTAAGCATCCAACTCTTGGATTTTTGACTCAGGTCATGACCTCATGGTTCATAGAACTGAGCCCCACATCAGGCTCCGTGCTGACACTGTGGAGCCTGTTTGGGATTCTCTCTCTTCCTCTCTCTGCCCCTCTCCTGCTCTCTCTCTCTCTCAAAATAAATAAATAAACTTTTTTTTTTAAAGGAAGTGTATGAAGGATAAGGTGGAGGTCAAAGATATATAACCAGGTAAGGGAGAGAAGCATAGAGAATATATTTGTGGTCTCATTATTTAGCAGTATTTTAAAAAAAAATCAAAATTTATTGTTTTTAGGGTCACAAAGCAGGAGCAAATTTTTTGTTTTTTCTGCTATTGCCAAATATTATATTTATACCTATCTTTCATTCTTACTTGGGTCCTCTTATAGTGGCTGTTATGGCCTTTTAAAGTTCTGAACAGTACAGAGAAGACATGGCTGGTCTGGCTCATAGACTTTAAGAGAGTTCAGTGCCCTCATGACAGCTGGTGCACCAAGTGATCAGCACCATATATCATGTTCTTGGTTTGTGTCAAAGGAGGAAACGTTCACCAAGATGCCACACATCCTAATATTTCAGTATCTTCTCTGACATATTCTACTTTACTTCCTCTCATCATCATAACCTGCCATGGGCCAACATGTTCAGGGGATGGGAAACACTTAAGATTTATATTGCTGGGCTTTGACTTGTTTTTGTTGATCCTGGTCTATAGTACTTTCAATGAGTAAGTTGTACATTAACAGTGATTCTAGATTTCCTGGTACCCTATGGTATATTAAATCTTTGATTTGTATATAAAAATTCCTCTATTTCATAAATTTCATGCAACAAATAGTGGAAAACAAAATCTTTATCCAGGGATCCATAAAAATAGAAAAGGTTGGGGTGGGGTGGGTGGTACAGGGAAAGTATTCAAAAGCACATTGTTTCTGTGCCTGGCTGTGCTTTTGAATCACACGTGGAAGTATGGTTAGAATTAAAATAAAGTTTGGGCACTTTAGTAGCTTGGAAGGTTTCCTTACAGAAGAGGGCTTATGCATTGTGTATTTACATATTGAAATAAATTGTGATGGTTTTCAAACTGTGTTCTAACACATTGTTTGGTGATGTTCAGTGGGAGATAAAGAGATGATTTTACAGCTTGTGGGCATATATTATTAACCCTAGACAAATAATCTTAGTATTTTCCAAATGTGAAGATCATCAAGTGTATCCTCGTGGAAGAAAAGATTTGGCAATGTTGATATATAAGATTTCACCAATATGCCTTTGTGCAGAGAATATCAAACGTGCAAAGAAATGAATATATGGTTGTGAGAATGCATCCGGCTCCTGGCTACATTTCAGACTACTCTATTTTTTATGACTTTAAGATTATGTAGATATTTGGCTTATTTTTGCTTGGCATTGCTTTAAAAGACCATTCTATCAATTTGAAAACATCCTAACACATATGTAGGCAATATTACAGTGAAAATAATATAAAAATGGAAATTGTGTCTGGGCTGGTGAAACGTAGACTAATAACGCATTCTGGTGAGCAATCGGGTAGTAGTGAGATTAGAATATTTGAACACTGCTTTTTGGCAGAGATCCCAAAGGGTCACACATGGGTCCATAAGCAGAGTGACCACACAACGTGGCTTTCCTGACCAGGTCAGGTGATACTGCCTCTGTTCGCTGTCAGAAATGACCGACCTTGGACAATATGGTCACCTAACCCATAAGTGTACATGTGTGAGGACGTTCATTGCAGTGGTAGAGAGGGTTCTTCACGGGGACAGGGAGTAGGGAAAACATGATAGAACCACACACACAGAGTAAATTTAAGCAGCAGTCAGAATCAAATGTTTCTTAACATAGGTTAATCTTTAAAAAAGAAAAAAAAAAGCAACATGTTGCTTAGTCAGAAAGGAGCTAGCCAGACTGAGATGCATAGTATTTTATAAAATAAAATACGTGCAAAAAAAAAAAAAAAAAAAAAAAAAAAAGACGAACAATGTGCATGTTGCAAGCACATGCAAACAGAAAGATACACATCAAACACATTACAATTGTTGGCTAAGGGGAGAAAGAGGAATGTGAGTGGGTTATAGAATTAAAAGGGAGTGAAACAAAACAAGGTAGTGCCTTGTATAGACCAGTGCTGTTTAATAATGTGCTGTGAACTGAACAGTATGATTAAGACAAAACCCTGCACCTGATGTCCAAAATAGCACCCTCTAGTCTGTAATTATATTACGCATGATACAGGTATAAAGAATGTATCTTTAAAAAAATTTTTTTACAAGCCAGAATTAAAACATTATGCGTAACTTAGCCAGGTATGAGAAATTAGACCATAAAATAATATTAATAAATCCTTGCCAAAATAGAAGCTTCCGTTTTAAGACTCTCTAATTTAAGAATTTTTAAAGCTATGGGCGGGTGAGGTGGCTGAAAGAATTAAATAACCTCTGGCTAGAAAAACTTATCTTAGCCTTTCATCCACACTCACTGCCAGCCTCTGAACACCAGTAATTTTTCACAATTTATGTAATTATAAATGCAACCTTTCATCCTCAGTACTCAGGCATCTCACACCTAAACTGCTTAAAGAAAATAAATACCTTAAATTTGAATCTCTCCTCTGGAGCCTTAATGATACACCTGGAGGATTTCACAAAGTAAAAGAAACTGTACTGATCTTCCTTATGGACTTTCTGGGGTTCCCTGGCAAGAGGCTGACAATTTTAGTTAGATTTGGGGACAACCTGGGCTTGACAGTTGTCACCTACGATGGTTGATGGAAGCTCGAAAGAAGGGTGTTCCCTCCTTTTTCCTGTTTGTTCCTCTGTGTGTGTGTTTTTTAACGTTTATTTATTTTTGAGAGAGACAGACAGAGACAGAGCACAAGTGGGGGAAGGAACAGAGAGAGAGGGAGACACAGAATCCAAAGCAGGCTCCAGGCTCTGAGCTGTCAGCACAGAGTGCGACAGCAGGGCTTGAACTCAGGAACAGTGAGATCATGACCTGAGCCAAAGTCAGACACTTAATCGACTGAGCCACCCAGGCCCCCCACTTTTTTCTTTTTAAAATAATTATTTATTTATTTTGAGAGAGAAATAGAGAGCGAACAGTGAAGGGGCAGAGAGAGGAAGAGAGAGAATCCTAAGCAGGCTTTGCACTGTCAGCCTGGAGCCCGATGAGGGGCTCAAATTCATGAACCGTGAGATCATGACCTGAGCCAAAATCGAGAGTCGGACGCTTAACCCATTGAGCCACTCAGGCACCCTTGTCCCTCTGGTTCTGAATGTTTGGTAAGAGAATGTGGCTTCTTCTAAAAAGAAGGACCAGCCTTCACTACAAAGAATATATGTCCCTGAGCTTCCTATTGAAGAATAAAGTCTCAATTCTGGTTGACCCAAACATGCCGGCTTACTAGAAAAATGGTCTCTTTTATGTCATTGATAATTGTGTCTCATGAGGAAGATTGAGAGATCATTGGAGAGCTGCAGGGGACTTTTCAGGAAGGCAGTTCTCTTTGCACTCAGTATTTTTGAATCACAGGGAAATGACTGAATTATTTAGTAACTTTTTAAGAATGCTATAGTTCCATTACATGTGACTGAAGGAGTAAAAGAATGTTGACTATCATTGTTATAAAAGACTAGCTTTTATCAAACTGGCATGTGTGTGTATTTGAGTGGATTCTTGGGTATCTGAGTTATGTAGGAGATACTTTAAATTTTGTGTTTTATTTGGATTAAAACCTAAAATTTAGTATAAACATTCTGGATGAAATGCATTTCGGATGATTTTGGTGCCTGTGTGTATATTTATGATTCTGTTTCATACTATGCGAAGGCTAAATAGTGTCTTAGCACATTGTACACATGGAGGTTTTTCACAGTTGTTCAGATACAGAAAAACACTGGACAAACACAGCTGACCCTTGAACAATGCTAGAGTTAGAGGCACTGACCCCCTGCACAGCTGGAAATCTGTGTGCAACTTTTGAATCCCCCAAATCTTAACTACTAATAGCCTACTGTTGACTGGAAGCCTTACCAGTAACATTAACAGCCTATTAACACGTATTTTGTATGATATATATATCATGTATATATCACGTATATTAACACGTATATTAACACGTATTTTTCATATATTAACACGTATTTTGTATATATATATATTATGCTGTATTCTTAAGGTAAGCTAAAGAAAAGAAAATGTCATTTAAAAAGCCATAAGGAAGAGGGGGCGCCTGGGTGGCGCAGTCGGTTAAGCGTCCGACTTCAGCCAGGTCACGATCTCGCGGTCCGTGAGTTCGAGCCCCGCGTCGGGCTCTGGGCTGATGGCTCGGAGCCTGGAGCCTGTTTCCGATTCTGTGTCTCCCTCTGTCTCTGCTCCTCCCCCGTTCATGCTCTGTCTCTGTCTGTCCCATAAATAAATAAAAACGTTGAAAAAAAAATTAAAAAAAAAAAGCCATAAGGAAGAGAAAATACATTTTTAGTACTGTAAAAAATGCATATGCAAATGGATTGCAGAGTTCAAACCCATTCATTGAAAGGTCAACTATGTTTATAATGTGGCAGGTTTCAATACAGGTATGCAAAATTCAAAAGCATCTGTGCCATAGAAATTAGTGACATATTATTATGATTTGAGGTGAGGGATTATGTGGATCCTACCTTTGTTCACACCATTTTGCAACAATATATTAAAAGTTAAGTATGGTAGTATACACACACACACATACACACACACACACACACACGCACACACATACAAAATGAGGAAATTTCTTTTCCTGGTTCCTGCCATAATTGGACCAGATGCCAATTATAATTCAGATTTTAATAATGCCACAAGTCTAATCTTATGTTTAAGGAAACAAGATATCTGCAGAATTATCAAGAGAAACCTCTTTTTTTAGTTGATGGTTTGTATAAAGGTGTGATCTGAATATCCTGGAATAGGACACAAAGATTTGAGGTTATTAACAACTTTTTTTTTTTTTTTTTGGAAAAACACCTATGTGAAAGTCATTCTTTGCATTATTGTCATTGAAGTTAAATTGTAGATACAATAAATGGGAACCAGATCTGAAATGTATCTTTCTCGTTAAAACTGCAATCTAGTTTCAGCAAAACAACACCATTCGTCATTTGAAACTAGTGTGATTTTTATATTATGTAAGAACAGTAAGATTTGTCTATACATTTTATTTACATTTAATTTTCAGTGTGCATCTTAAATTGACATTGGAACAAAATAAAGACCGTGTTGTGAACACATGAGAACCTTTTCTTTTGAAAGAACTACATATATTATTCATTGAAACATTCACTATGCAAAGAATATGCCCATTAAAATATTTTATTATTCAGACCATAAATATGTAAGCATTTCTAGCTGAAGAATTTAGTGGTCTAATCATACAAATCATTCAAACTGAGCTGTATAAGATATTCCTGAGGGACAATATTTACAGGAATGTATTTTCAGGCCTTTTACCAAACATCTATACCTTGTACTTATGCATGTATTAGCACTCATGTGTCTATGGAGAACTAAGAAATTACACATGTTTGAAAATTTTGCCTGGCAAAAATCTGAAAGCAATCATAGTGTAAAATAAATTGATAATACCTCTGAGTCTCCATAGCGTTTTAGCTGGATTTTTACCCAAAGTTTATTTTATCCAATGAAGGCTGCTTCATGATCTGCTGTTTCCTAAAAAGGAGCTCCTGGAACCCATCTCCAGTTATGCTATGATTTTTTTTTTTTTTCATTTTAAATCTAGGCTACCTTTGACTTTCTTACATAAAGGCATGAAAGGAGGATGATGGACATAGGGATTCAATGGTGATTATACATGAGTCTTTCCTTAATCTGCTTTGCAATTTTAAACTATTCTGCAGCTTGAAGCATTGTCTCCTCTTCTATAGTATATATCTAATCTGGAGCAAAAAATTGAGAAATAAATGAGGTAAAAATAAAGCATTGCTCAAACCAACCTTTTTACTGCCTTAAAGTTTGAGAATGATTGCTCTCTACATTGGCATTTGAGAGAAAAATTTGGCTATTATGGTTTTTCTTGTTATTTTTATTAAGCGAATGAAAAAGGATGGTAGCAGTTCAGCCACTGGGGTGTTAGAACAGCAAATTGAGGGGCCCCCAAAGACCTTGATACCCATTTTTGAAGTTCAATTCCAGTCACTAAGATTAGAGCAGCCCTTCCAAAATGAGGGTCACAAATGCATTTGTGATTTAGAGTATTTGTCTAGATGCTGTCAGGGAAACAATTGGCTATTATTGAACAGAACTGCTGATTTTCTCTTTGTACCATTTTTTTTCCTTTTGTTTTGGGCGTCTCTGAATGGTAAAGTCTGACAGCAAGTAAAAAAAAAAAATACTAGTTATGTGGAAGAGAAAGGAACACAGATAGGGGAAGGGAACAGATTAAGAGAGATAAGGGAGGAAAGAGACAGACTTTCAATTTCCTATGGCATTGATTTGAGTCCTGAGTAATTTAGTTTGAATTGAAAATATATTTATTGAGCATGTACTATGTAATAGGCATTGTTAATTGATACACGGGTACAAATTAGACAAGATGAAAATCTGTGTTATCAAGAAGCTCATTCTCTAGTGTGGGAGGTTGAATAGAGGGAATGTAATCAATATTTGTCTTGGAGTTTGCCTCATCCACAGGTTCTCCAAGGGTGAGCCCTCACTCTGTCCCTGGTGCCCATCCCTGATCACCACTGGTGTAGAGTCCAGAGGAAGCCAATCCATTGACTAAGGAGTGACTTGAATGACTGAGGCTCTTATCAGAATCTCTCCAATCTAGCAGCAATGTTCTTCATTTTCCCTCCAAAGTACATCTCACACCTGCTCACTTCTCTGCTACCATGCTATCCTTACCAACATATTGCCATAGTCCTACTTGGTTTCTTCATGTGCAGCATGTTGTCTGTTCAGTTCATTCTCTAGTTAGAGTGATGTTTTAAAAACATGATCAGATCATGTCATCCTTAAAGAATTTCCATGCTTTCCCACCGCACTTGAAAACAACGTCACAACATGACCATCCCTCCATCCATCACATGCCCCATGATTAGCCCCTGGACTCCTCCTCTGTCCTCTTCGATTGACTTCCTCTCTATCCTCCAGCCACTCTGGCCTTGTTTCACTTCCTCCAGTGTGCTAAGGTGGTTTCTACATTGAGGCCTCTACACATGATGCCCTCTGCACATAATGTGTTACTCTTCTGCTCACTCCACACGCTGGCTTCTTTGGATACTTTCAGTCCCAGCATAAATTTTTTATCTTCTAGCAGACGCCTTTCCACAACATCCTTGCTAATGTAGGTTCAACTTATGAGTCTCACTTCAGCCTATGGTTTTCTTCACAAAAATTTTTATTTATTTATTTTTTTACATTTTCAAGTACACACACATACACACACACATTCTTACCTAGGTATTGTCTGATCGTCTCACTAGATTGCAAATAACGTTATCCCCTACTATAATTCCTGTACCTTATACAATGCTTACATCTGTGTAAGAAGCACAATAAATCTGTTTAGTAAATAAATGAACTTACATTAAGATCCACAGAAATTGTCATCAGTGGGGAATCCTGGAATTAGAAGATAATAATGCTCTTGCTCGAGGGCGAACATTCTGGGGTCCTAAGTAAACTTGGCAAAATCATGGAGAGGCTGACCATGTAAGCTTTGGAGTCAAAGACATCTTAACCTCTTAAATACTTAACCTCTTATTAGCACTGTTACCTTAGGCAAACTGCTTAACCTGTGTGAACTCTCTTTCCCAATATGTCACATGGAGGTAATATCTTTTACAAGATTGTTTTAAGGATATATCGTAATGCACGTGAGGTAATTAGACTAAATGATAATGAATAACATTTATTTAATACTTCTCTGTGCCAGGCCCTAGGCTATGAGTTTTACAGTGCTATCTCACTGGATCTCTTCATCAATTCTGTTAGATACAAATGATCATCCTTCTGTTACACATGAGGAACTTAAAAAAGAGGGTAAATTTAAGGTCATGTACCCAGTAAATGGCAGGATCAAGATGAACTCAGGACTTTTAGGTGCAGAATATAATATTACAAGCATTAAGCTATCCTGCCTTCCATATGGCATATGGAAGAATACTTTCAAATGGAAGTAAGAAGTTATTTATGATGTGAGTATAGTATTTAGGATGTAAGTGGATAAAGGTAATCTGAAAAAAAACAGAATTAAAGAAATGTACAGTAAGAAGCCTTATCAAGGTGGTCTGTGGCTCCTAAAAGAGACAATTTTGCAAAGAGCAGTTGTCTTTGTTGATAATGTTTGGTTTCTGGACTAGTCCCTTGAGGCCCAGTTGAACTCTGTATCCTCTCCTTCCAAAGTTTATCAGATCGTTCTACTATCAGCAGTTTGGTAACTGCTCTCTTGCTTGTTGTATCTTCTCTGGGTCATGGTGGGTTTTTTGTTTCTTGGGGTCTGTAATTTTTTATTTGTATCTTCCGTGGGTGTTTGTGTGTGTGTGTGTGTGTGTGTGTGTGTGTGTTCTGGGAACTCTCCATGTGGTGCAGATGTGGAAGCTTCTTCACTAAATAGATTTCCTTTTGCAACTGCCTGGGACCAATGGATTTAACAGCATAGACCAATTTTTATTTTGGAGTTTCTTTATAAAATAGGTAACACAAATTTAGACGCAAAGCCATTCTGGCATGAGCCTCAGGTTTTGAGTTCTGAGTGGAACCTTTCTGTCTTTACCTCCACTCCTGCCCATTCTCCTATTAGACCCATCACATGGAGGTTTCCCTGAAGCTTTCTCTGGTTAAATGTCAGAGGTCTCACTTTCACTGATGGGCCAGATCTTTGAGGCTGTTGGATTCGTTCAGGGTTTTAGCAGTTTCCTTTTAAACAGGCCAAAAGCTGCATGTTTTCCCCACAGGCAGATGTTAGAACCAAAGCCTCCACCTTCTCAAGCCCTTCTCTGGAGCTGAAGTTCTTCTGGGCATCATCCTTTGCTTATAGTTTCTATAACCTAGACCTTACTTTGCTTTCTTTTGAGGTAGCCATGTATGTGAATTTTTTCGTGTGTTTTATTGTATTCAGAATTTCCAAGAGTTTATTGTGAGAAGTGAGCCCATTTATATCATCTCAATCCATCATGTTACCTGAAGTTCCAAAGCATAGATGCCCAGATTGAATGATTTCTTGTGTGTGAATGGAACATGTTATGTAAGCAGGTAGACGGGATTATGTGGCTACAAAGGCAGAGTGGTTCTAGAGAAGCCATGTGAACAGATTGGCTTTATTCTGTAGGCCAAAGTGGGAGGCCACAAAAGATTTTGAATAAGTATATAGCATAATAAATTCTGTATTTTTAAGGAACGAAGTTGGTAGCACTGTAAAAATAAATGGAAAAGTGAGAAATCAATGACATGGAAACAAATAAGAATACTGTTGGAAATGTTTAAGACAAAGATAGTTGAGAGATTGGCCCAAGCATTGGAAACAAAAGGGAGAGGATAGACCCAAAAGGAAACTAGAAGATACACTTTACAGGACCTGGACAATTGCTGCACAGGAGAGAAGAGGGAAAAGGAATGGAAGATACGCTTCTGACCTGGATGACTAGAAGGCTATTTTGATGGATTTATAATACTTTCTGACCCGGGTGGGTCAGTTGGTTTGGCTTCCAACTCTTGGTTTTGGATCAGGTCATGATCTCATGGTTTGTGGTTTCAAGCCCCACATCAGGTTCTGGGCTGGCAGCATGGAGCCTGCTTGGGATTCTTTCTCTCCCTCTGCCTCTCCCCTTCTCTCTCTCTCTCTCTCTCAAAGTAAATAAATAAACTTAAAAAAATAGAATACTTTTTTGGAAATGTGGGTTATCACTGACTACAAGCATGGCATTATTCCATTCCCATGCTGTAAATATCCTAATTAACAGTAGTATCTAGGAGAACTGAAGATTGTGGCATGGCTGGGTAAGTAGGCAGTGGAGTGGGCTGGTGGACTTCCTTCTGGCTCAAAGGTAATGCTTACCAATCCTATTTAGTAGATTACATTCAGTGCATCCATGCTAGGTAGAAATCTTCTAATGTGAATTCCATACCTATCCTTAGACTGTCAGGAAGTAGGGTTTGAATCCTTTAGTTATACTCATGTTAACTGTGTTCTGTGATCTCCCAATTTTTTCATGTGATGGGAGGATAGTGGGTTTCAAAGGTGAGTAGTTTTTTCTTTCCTCTGTCTGGAAATGAAATATTTGGTCTATAGGGGGAGAAAAGTGAAATTAAATGAAACCATACAAATAGACTGAAAAAAAAAAAAAAAGACCGTATGTTAGCAGTTTATAAACATTTTATGCTGACAAAGCTCAGCAAGCCCGGACAGAAATACTTGCACAAATCTGATTATAAGGCTCCCCTCACTGCAGCAGGAACTGGCTCAGCAAAGGAAATCAAAAGAATAACCTGATATAATTTATCCTTTTCCTTTTTCTTTTAAGGAGAGATGCTTGGTAGGAAACACACAGAGATTTCCCCATACTGCACCAGTGCAAACTCACAGGATTTCTTTGTTTTATAGAACTGCTTCTGCATTCTAGAGATGGGGGGAGAGGGAACGCTCCAGTCAAGCTAGCTGAGACTTCATCAGAAATTATCTCCACCAACAAAGGCTCTTTGCTTGCTTCCCCTAATTCTTTCTTCCAACTGCTTTTATTTCCTTCAGGGTTAAAACCCATAAACTCCAGCAAACATTAAGAGACTTGACTCTTTGACTTGAAAGGTATGATTACAAGCCAGTGTCTGCGTTTTCAAAGACCGGGTCTCCAATTTAGCCCTGAGCTCTGAGGACAGTCACAGCTGCATTGCAGAGCACCATGGGAAGCTTCGGGGTTGAATACAGTGGCATTTTAAGTTGAGAACGCTTTGAAGATCAAGATTTTTTTTTAAAAAACAATCCTACTGAGAGTCAACCATTTATGAATTGTGATCAAAGAAAGCTGAACTGGGAGTCAGAAGAGCCGGATTCTGGTCTTTTCTCTGCCACTACCTATCAGTGCGACCTTAAGCAAGTCCCTTAACCTCTCAGGGCCTCAGTTTCTTCATTTATAAAATGAGGGCGACAGAACAGATTAATGGGTCTCCAATGCTGGTCAGTGGAGGAGATACATTCAAACCCCTGAAAACGTGGAAAACCTACTGGGCAGAACTCTCAGAGTTGGCTTGTAAGATTGGAGTGTGTATGTCAAGAATCTTTAGTTTGTAAAACTCCCCTGGGGATTCAGCTATGCAGCTAAGATTGAGAACCATGGTCCCCATGATTTTTATTTTGTTTTATTTTTAAAGTTCTTTTGGAAAAAATCCCAAGCCTAAAGAAATTGCAAAAGAGTACAATGAATTCTCATGTAGTCGTCATATAGACGCCCCCACTGTTAACACTGTCACACTTATACTCTCACTCTCTCTGTGTGTGCAGTTTTATTTTTAATATTTTTTGTGAACTGTTGGAGATTAATTTCAAATATCATGATCCTTTATCTCAAAATACTTCTGTGTGAATCTTCTTAGAAAAAGGACATTCTCTTTTATAATCAGAGTATAGAGATCAAATTCAGGAAATGTAACGTTGGGTCAATAATATCTACCGTATAATCTGAGAATTTGCCAATTTTCCCTATACTGTCCTTTAAATGTTGGTTTTTAAATAAATTTTTACAAGTTTGAAATATTCACAAACTCACAGAGGAGTTGAAAGTACAGTACGAAGAATTATGTTCCCAAACCATTTGAGAATAAGTTGCCTATCGATGCTCTATTTTTCCCTTAATGCTCTGCTCTGTGTTTCCTACAGACTTTCTCCTCCGTTACCACAGGACAATCATATAATATTGATGATACATGACTCTTATCTAGTCCTCAGCTTTGCCAATTATCTCAATAGTATCCTGATAGAAATTACGCCGTTCAGAACCATGTGTTACATTTAGTTGTCATATTTCTTCGTCTCTCTCAGTCTGACATGGTTTCTCAGACTTTCCTTGACTTTCATGACCTTGATATTTTCAAAGATTGTAGGGCTCTTATTTTGTAGAGTGCCCTTCAATATGGGTTTGTTGGATGTTCCCTCATGATTCAGGTTATGCATGTTTGTCAGGGATATTGCAGATGTGATACTGTGTTCTTCTCACTGGAGCTTATTAGGTGGTGCACAATTTTGATCTTCTTACCTGATGAGGGTGGTGCCTTCCAGGCATGTCCACTGCAAAATTGCTCTCTCCCTCTTTGTAATGAATGACTATTTTGAGGTGAGCTTCTCTGAAACTATACAAATGTCTCATTCATCATCAGACATTCAATTTACTCATTCATGGGCTTATGGTTTCCCATTTTGTTCAATGGGTTATACTCCATTACCATCATCATTTATTTTGAGACTCAAAACTTCTGATTTGGCAGCAGAAGCTGCTTCAAGCTTTGACATATGTCCCTATCATTCTTTGAGTACTTCCTTGTTCTCTGTTTTTAAAGGATGTTCTAGGATCATCTTGTACTTATTCTTTCCAGTCCTGGATCCAGATAGCAATTTAAGCACTGTCGGTTCCTTTAATTGGAGAATAATATTCAGGAGCCCAGATTATGGGCTGTAGGTGTGCTCATTGCTATTGACATATCACTGCTACCAGTCCTAAGGAGTGTGTGTGTGTGTGTGTGTGTGTGTTATATGATATAAAACACATATATACATTTATGTATATGTATGTATCATGTATGTATGTGTCGATATATAAGCACAAATACCAACTCACCAACACCTCACACACGTATTCAAATATCCAGACACACATTTACACCTATATTTACTTCTCTTTCTATCTATATGTTGAAAAACACAAGTTCATACTGATACCTTCAGTTCTTACTCAATACAACAATACCACAGGGTCATTCCAGTTTTCTTACTTTCCATATTTGTGACCCACTTGTCCAATAGTGAGAAACCTGTACATACTATCCTATCTATTTACATATTTGGCTATTCCCTGTATTAGCCAATTTTCCATCTCTGCTGCCATTTCTTCTCACACATTGAAACCCTCCTCACCCTGCTTAGGCTCTGACACCTTACACTGTGCCACTCTTTCTTTCTTCCACCTGGTAGAAGCCCTTATCACCCTACTCATGGTCTACACCAGGCCATCCCCCAATGGATCCCATCCTCTCTTGGCTGGGGTTCAGACGTTCATCATGGCGTCAACTCCCAACGTGGACACCCTCTTCACACTTCTCAGGCCCTGAACCCCTGTTCCAGGCTGATCCTCACTTGAGGCTCAGCTCACCCTGCTTGAGCTCAGACACCACAGAGAGACTGCCCCTCATGGGAATACCTCCTTGCCCTGCTTAGGCTCTGACACCCTTCTCTGGCCCATGGAGGCTGCTCCTACCTCAACATGGGTGCCTACTTGTTCTGCCAAAAAGGAAAAGGTACCCTTTTTTGCTTTTTCACTGTAACATAGAAAAAGGTAAATTAGGTAATATAGGCTTCATTCGCCACCAATTGAGGATTTGGGGTATGGGACCTTAAATAAGGGCTTTTTAAAAAGTGAATCCGGATATCAAATAATCTGGAGAAATAATAATACTTAAAATTATGTATGAGTTTGAATAGTAAATGCTTGATAGGCAAAATTTCATTATATTTGAGCAATATTTTTAAAGTTTATCATAACTCCAAAAAAAGCACGTTTGATTTAGGATTACAGAGAAAACATTTCTGAAGAGAAGTATTGGGGCAGGAGATATTTCGTAATATCAGATTTCCTTAAAGAAGACTTACAATTTGGGAGTGTGAATTACTTATATTAACAAGAAAAACCCTCCTCACCTGCTCTAAGAATCCGCCTTCAGGAAATGCCTTTGTTGGTAAAAGGATGGGTTTTGTTAGAGAACAAGATGAAATTGTTACTCTAAGAACATGATTATTAGAATGGGTCACCACAGAAGGAGAAGATCTTCCTTCTGTGGAGATTTTTGACAAGAGCGCTCAGAGGATGAGCTGGAGGCCCAAGGAGCCCTCTGGTATTTTGTGTTACTAAAGTGGACACCAGTTTCATAATATAAACAAGAAAAATCTGGTTTCTTTTAAACACTGGAAGCCTCATATATGTTATCCATGAAGTTATTTGCTATACACATAACTAATAAATTTTGATAAAGATGATAATTCTGAAACTATAGTTATAGTAATTGCGAGCTGTTTATTCGTTTGTAGGTCATATTAGTTGTGGTATTATCAAAGAGTCCAAATGAATGTCCTTATTGCAAAGAATCCTTTCAAGACCTTGCCTTGGTTCCAGTCACAGGGACCAGAGCTGCCATTTAGGGCCTCAGGGATTGTGCCTCCATAATTCCTAGGGGCACTGTTTACACAGAGTGGAATGTGAAAAGTGTCCCTGGAGGTGGGCGAGGAAGCAGCTCTGAAAGGGGTACATAATCTGCCGTCACCTGGCCGGCTTTCCACATTCCCAAGCTGCAGACGAAAAGGGCTTGGACCCAGGAAAAGGAGAGACGTATTGCCATTGGCTGTGGATTGCCAATACCGACAGGCTCCTTCTCCAGTCTAAAGCACAAATCAGGATCCTTTGAGTAGATGTGGGCGCACTGCCCCTGGATACGGGCGTGAATACCCTGACATGTAAGCATTTAAATTGCAAAACCTTTGTATATCAGTAAGAGGAGTTCAAAAGGAACCAGCTTTCTGCGGTGTAATTATGTTTTACTGAATTAGCAAAGGAGCACGACCTTCGAGCTAGTCTTTAGGTTTCCAGGAGAATTGTGTCTTTGCCAGCCGGCCCGCCCGCCCTGCTGATGCAGCATCTGCGAACCCCGGGGAGTCCATTTTGAGCGTGTTAAGAAGGAACTCCACGAGATTAAATTCCTTTTTCCATTAACAGAAAGGGTACACTTTCTGCAAAGCCAGTCTTAACCAGCAGAGGGATTTGAAACATTTGGCAAGATCATTTCTGAAAAATAGGCTGAATCCTGAGTCTTGCTCCACTGAGGCCACAGCCAGCCATAGGCCACAGCTACCTAAGCGTTACAAAAGCTATTTCAAATGGCTTTCTCTCTTCACTCTGATGCTTGCATTTTTGACATGGATTAGGAGAATTAAGTAATTCGTGTGTTGATCTGTTTAGTGACAAGTAGATATTGATAGTACGACATTAATAATAGTTAACTGGTTGTCGAGGGCTTATTTTGTGCTATGCACTGCTCTAGGCTCTTTCCAGGCATTAGATCACCTCTGCTCTCTGAGATAGTTATCACATCTAAGATGTCTTCAATTGTCAAGTCACAAGGTAGGAGGCCTTCATGTAAAGCTGGGACCTGCACTCCAGGATAAGGGTAAATGAGAATAAATTCATCATCCAGAAGAGTAAACAAAGAAAATTTGCATGGCTTGGTCATGGCACCCGGTGCAGGGAGGGTAGAAAATTCTCCTGGCAGGAACACGTGAAGATCTTCAGAGCTCAACTTCCCTTTGGCCCGACAGCAACTGTAAGATATTTTTGGCTTTCAAAAATGTTAAAATGTGAGAGCATTTGTCTTCCAGTTAATGAAATAGGGTATTTTTATCAGCTCCATTTTTAAAGATGAGAAAAATGAGGCAGAGAGGTGAACTTACTTGTCTGAATTTATTAAGTGAATAAGCAGCTGGGATACTGAGCCTGTATTCTCAACCCCTAAACTTGACTCCTTCCAGAAGTTTATGATAGTCTGGCATATAGACGATATGTGTGAGGAAATGATTATGTATATTTGTTATTTCAGGAAGGAAATTCCATATATAAGGATAGAGAATCAAAATCAGAATGGATTTGTTAGGTATAAAAAGAAGGAATGAGAGTATCAGAAACTCTGTGTCCTATGTTAGGCTCCTCTCATCATGCTTTTGCCAGAAACATTTTCAAATATTTTAGAATCTTATTTTTCCCTGAAGAAAAGAGTTTTTTCTTTGATGCTCTTGTGGCTGTTTAATTAGAAGATAAAGCCATAAAGGAATGACATTTTCCTCCACTTTTTCTTTATCCCTGTTTATCAAAAAACATACTCTATATTTCTTAGACTGAAAATATTCCATCTTGTATGGTAGTCACACTGTGACTATGTGAAGAATATCCTTAGTACTCAGAATTCATGGCTAGATAATACAGCACAGGCTTTTCTCATAGAAAAGATTTGAAATTGAAATAACTAACAGAAAGGTAATTTCTGAAAACAAAATTTTATCTTCTTAAGGTGTTTTTCTAGACCCTAATTTTCTTTGTTTTCCTTTCCTTGTTCCTTTCCTTTCCTTTCCTTTCCTTTCCTTTCCTTTCCTTTCCTTTCCTTTCCTTTCCTTTCCTTTCCTTTCCTTTCCTTTCCTTTCCTTTCCTTTCCTTTCCTTTCCTTTCCTTTCCTTTCCTTTCCTTTCCTTTCCTTCCTTTCTTTCCCTTCCCTTCCCTTCCCTTCCCTTCCCTTCCCTTCCCTTCCCTTCCCTTCCCTTCCCTTCCCTCTCTTCTCCTCTCTTCTCCTCTCCTTTTCCTTTTCCTTTTCCTTTTCCTTTTTCTCCTTCCTTCCTTCCTTCCTTCCTTCCTTCCTTCCTTCCTTCTTCTATATTGTTATATTGAAAGATGATAAAAGTGTATATCTTTTGGCTTGCTTTGGGTTGTTCTCACATGGGTATTTAAATAACCTTTTCAACAAATAATATGGTTATGGAACCATATGATGAAATTGGCCCACATAAGGATTGAGATGCTTCTCAGTCATCCAAATTAACAGGATTATTGCTTTTAGTTTAGATAAACTCCTGTTGAGTAGGAAGAGTTTCTGTAGTTTTCTTTTTAAACTCATCAAAGGATAGAGGCCCACTGGTGTCATACATTTGTGTTTTGGGGCTCTTCATGACAGTATATATTTTTATATTTGCTTTATCAGTAATTTTTTTCAAAAGACAGACTCACATTACTGGCTCTTAAATATTTCCTAACATGTCTTCCTAAGAGGTCTGTAATTGTGGGCATAAACTACTGATTGCTTTTAGTTTTCTTCTTTGCACAGAGTCAGGTACTTATTTAGCTGGGCGTTGGATATACATACTGCTGACTGTATATACCTTGCTCTAAAATATCTTACATGCTAGGGTGGAGACATAGGTACATAATTAACACTAATGTGATACATGTTAAATAGGGTTTTTATGAAGTTAGATGTTACCTGCAGGATAGGAAATGACCTGCAGTTCAAGTAGGGTTGATGGAAAAGTTATTTAAACAAAGCCATGACAGACAGAGACATTTGCCAAATGGAGTGGATGAGCCAAGTGTGTCTTTGCAATGATGTGCAGCTAGCTGGGGATGAAGTTCATGGCTTGGGGTCGGGGAGTGGGTACTGTGGATGGTACAGGGAGGTGATGAGTCTGCAAAGCAACTGGGATCAGATGAGCAGGACTTTTGTACCTGATAACCATTAAGACAGTAATTGTAATCTCAGATACCTTTCTAGCCCTTTTCAAACTGTTTTCTTTTTTCTATCCCTTATCTTAGTTTTGTAAGGTTTAGAATTTTCACTAGTGTTCCTGCTTTATGATAGGAAAACCAGATACAGAGGAATTTTCTAGTGAAGGGTTTGTCCTGGGGCCAGCTGGGGTGGGCAAAGCTCATTAAGCTCATGTTTTTGAAAGCACACACATGATTTAATAGTTAAGAAATGTGCCCAGGACTACAATGCTGAGGGATGGTTGCTGAAGGTGTTTTTTTTTTTTTTTTTTTTTTTTTGTGCCTGCGCTCCTGGGACATTTGCTGTGCTGAGATATGGTGACGAAAGTGCTAATGAAGGATGCCAGCGGAACCCTCCATTTCGGGCTGTCATCCCAGAGAAGGTCTGCAGAGTGTAATGAGGCGAACAATCAAGTTGCTATAGTCTGAAAAGGTTAAAGCAGCTTCAGGGATCACTATTTGTGCTTCTTGGGTACTGGAAAGTCATGCCAGTAATAAGCAATATGCAATCCAGGGAAAAGAAGCAATTAGTTTTCCACGTTAGTGAAAGGCTGCCTCGCTTCAGAGAGGATGGTGAAGACTGAATTCTTTTCCTTTGAGGTGGAACTGAGTCACAAAGACTCAAGCCAGGGGTGAGTGAATCTTGTCAGTCTGTCAGCAACATTAATGGAGTTCCTACCGTGTGCATACCATGTAATTAGGTTTCAACAAGCCCTCAAAAGTTTAGAATATGTACTCCATGATGTCAGAGAGTAGCTTTGAGTCACTATCTTAACCAAGCTCGACTATGCTTTTGTTGAGATTTAGATTCAAAATAGATGATAAATTCCATTGAACAATAGTTTTGACTTGGTCAGAAGCAATGAAAACTAGGAGGGGAGGTAATCTCATGTTGGCGACACCAAGAAGTCTCATTCACGTTGTTGAAATGTTTATATATTTCATTAATGATTTTGATGCTCTTTAGATTCCATCTGCAATTAAAAAATTTTTTAAAAATATTTATTTTTGAGAGAGAGAGAGAGAGAGAGAGAGAGGGAATGAATGAATGAGTGGGGCAGGGGCTGAGAGAGAGGGAGACACAGAATCCGAACCAGGTTCCAGGCTCTGAGCTGTCAGCACAGAGCCCGATGTGGGGCTGGAACCCATGAACCATAAGATCATGACCTGAGCTAAAGTCGGATGCTTAACTGACTGAGCCACCCAGGTGCCCCTCCATTTGCAATTTATTAGTTAACACCTATTATATGCCAGGCACTACCTTCTGCACTGGAGAAATAATGGTTGAGAACAGCTAGTTGTTTCTCTAGAATTTTACTATCTGTGTGGCCTGCCTTTGAGTACTAAATGACACCCTAATACTCTTACCACTAGGAAAAAACATGGGAGAAACATCCCCAGTACATCTTCCACTCATCCATAGAGGGCAGTCTCTTAAGGCATGGCTGAATCTGAATCCTGGGAGTAATGTGAGCTAGATGTGCACAAACAATACCATCCCTGATGGTTCTGATTCTCTCTTGCTCCTCTCCATACTCCTTGGTTGGCTAAGAATTGCTCTTCAAACTTTAAAGCATGTACTGTTAAAAAATTATTAAAGAATGCAGTTTAGGTAATACAAACAAACTTTATTTAATACTTCGCGAAGTGAGGGGCACGTGGGTGGCTCAGTTGGTTAAGGTTCCGACTTCGGCTCAGGTCATGATCTCACGGTTCGTGTGTTCTGTGCTGATGGCTCAGAGCCTGGAGCCTGCTTCAGATTCGGTGTCTCCCTCTCTCTCTGCCCTTCTCCCACTTGTGCTCTGTCTCTCTCTGTCTCAAAAAGAAATAAACATTAAAAAGATTTAATACTTCGGAAAGTGGACAGTCTCCAGAGAACTGAAAAATGGGGTGAAAGGCAGGAAGTTTTATAGAATAAAGAACAAGGAAGAGGAAATAGGAAAATATCTGATTGGCTAGGGTCATATAGCCTGGTTTGGGGTGAGAAGGAACAAGAAAGTAAGTACAGAGCCCAGAGTTCTTCGTGTTTGGGATTGGCTGATTGGATACACATCGTTTCTGGTCAAGCAGAGCATTTGCTGGGACATGAAAGTTACCTAAGTTTTGGTTTGCTGATGTGGCACCATGAGCAGGAGTAGTTCCATTTTGGGCCTAGAATTTATTTCAAACATAAGAATCACCTTGGGATCTTATTAAAATGAAGATTTAGATTCCTTAGGTCTGGGATGGGTGTTGAGATTCTGCATTGCTCGGAAGCTTCCCATTGTATGGAAGTATCCTTAAGCAAGCACTTGATTCCCCCATACAACACTTCAAACCAGTTCTTTTCTAGAGAGCTGTTGATTTTTACTGGTAAGACAGAATGTGGTAAAACACACACACACACAGAAAAATATCATGAGAGGGTAGAAAGATATAGGCTCAGATATAAGTAATTATGGTGCAGAACTGACTTTCCTGAGGAAATAGATTTTGGGGAGGACACCAAGATGAAAGAGGCAAGTGGTATTTGAATCAGTATTGAAACCCGAATGCAGATGTACCATGTGGCCTGGACGATGAGAGTGGATAAGCAGCAGTTTTTACTCTGGGGATGTGAATTATCTTCCAGGCCAGCAAATTTCAGTGTTTTCCTGGGTTTCTTGGCTAACATGGTTTACTCACAGGGCAACATTGAACTTGTAAGCTTTTAAAAAGTAGCAGAAATTGTGAGAGTTGCAAATACTTACTAATATTTGTGCTACTCAGCAAGCTTATTATTTGATTCACCCATCCCAAGTTGACACCCTTGGGGGAGGGGAGAGCAGAGTTTTTGCAGAGGTATGTTTCCTAAAGATTTTTAAAAATGGATTTACCTTTGGGAACGTGAGGCCTAATTGTAAATAAACTCTTGCTGCATTCACATCAGCAGTCCTGGATTAGTTAAGAGCTTTAGTTTTGTGTGCCAAAAACAACTTTTTAAAAATGGCTGAAACTATGTATTCAGCAACTTTGAGTTTGACAGAAAACTACACAGAAATCAGGACCCGTTTCTCTGTGCTCAACTAAATGATGACTCTTCCTCCTAAGGAAGTGTTTACTTCTATTTTCTAAATGTTTACAGATTGTTATCATGCTTGTACTTGGCATACTCAACATATTTGCCTCTGTTCTCTTGTATTCCTTTTTTTTCCCATTTTAAATCAGATCAATACTTCTAGTTCCTGTGATTCCTTTTTTTAAAAATTTTTTTCTTAGAAGCCACAGTAGATACTTTTCATGAAAACAAAATATAAGAAAGTTTTAACACTGCTTGAATGAAATCTGGGACTGGCTAAAAATATGTCCTTGTACAATAATCTGAACTTGGTTGACTGCAACACTCACGTCTACTGGGGGTTGGTACGTTTAGAACTGAATATGAACTCAACTCCCCAAAGACATCTAAGAACAGTCTCACACCAAGTGCTGCTTTAAAATATAGATCATATCTGTGTGCAGTTGTGATCCTGTACCCTTTAAAAACATTTCCTTTAGGAGTAGATGTCAGTGAACACCAATGAATGGAACAACAAAGAAAATATTTTTCAGACACCTAGAGCAAATATATGTCATTGGGAAAAAAATCACAATAAAGAGAACACTTGTCTAAAAAATATACTATTATCCTATTTGTTCGCCTTTCAGAATGGTAAGAGCCTACTGCTGTAAATCAATGAAGTTTATGTCATCATTTCACTTTGCTGTGGTGTTTTCCAAAGTGTGGTCCACCAGCTCGGGATATTTGTTAAAAATGCAGATCCCTGGACCTAACTTCAGATCTTGTGAATGCAGAATAGGATTCTGCATTTTCAATGAGCATCTCTAATTAAGTATTTGCAACTGAAGTTTGAAAGCTACTGGCAAATTAGGTTGAAGGGAAGACTACTTGAAGGTTTCCCTGGGATTAGAAAGGAAGCTCTTTCAAGAATGATAGGTAAAAATTAGGTGAAAGTGTCATCTCTTTATCCTTCCCACCCTAAATTCCCAGAAACTCTCCCCATACCCAGGTATACCATGAGGATTTTCTTCTAAAATTTATCAGTTAGTTAAGAAAGTAAATAATGGCCCTGAAACTTACTTTCATGCTTAAGTCATAAGCAACTTATTCAGAGCTCGTGAACATCCCACAGGTCTTAGAATTTTCCAGTGCTTGTAAGTATATAAATAATGAAAACATAAGCAATTTTTTTCTCTTTGAAATTAAAAAGGATTTATATTTAACAAGAGAGAATAGATGTCATTTTACATTTAATGAGTAATTCTTCGAGCATTACTGTCACTTGAGTCTTGACTTAATTCTAAAAACAGTAGTAGAATTTATTTATTTATTTATTTATTTTTTTTTTTTTGAGAGAGAGAGAGTGTATGCGTGCACACATGCAAGAGGAGGAAGAACAGAGAAAGAAGGGGACAGAGGACCTGAAGCAGGCTTTGCACTGACAGCCATGAGCCCAATGTGGGGCTCAAACTCACGAACTGCCAGATCGTGACCTAAGCCGAAGTTGGGCACTTAGCCAACTGAGCCACTCAGGTGCCCCAAAGATACATATTTTTATAATAATATTTATTGAAATAGTTTTCAAAGTTTTATTTATCTGTTTTTCAGAAGTAAAAGTAGTTTTAAGCAATATCTCACATGGGAATTCAATTTGCAACATAAGATAAAAACAAAGCTCCTTGGTTGAAGTGCGTGTGTGTGTGTGTGTGTGTGTGTGTGTGTGTGTGTGTGTTGGGGATAGTGAGGCCCAGAGCCTACTCACTCAGTTATTTCATTCTCCTAGAGTAAAAGTCAGCAAACTACGGTCCATGGACTAAATCCCACCACTTCTTGTTCTTGCAAATCACGTTTTATTGAATACAAATAGCCATGCCCGTGTTTTAAATGTATTGTCTATGGCTGCTTTTCTGCGGCAACAGCAGAGTTGAGAAGTTCAGATAGAAACCTATTTAGGCAAAGTCTAAACAGAATCTTTGCTGTCTGGCCCCTTCCAGGTAGAAGTTTGCGGATCCCTCTTCTAGAAGGGACAGTGTTTGAAATGCACATCTCCTTGGCCTTGAGATCTCAATGCCTGCAGGTTACCTCTGTCCAAAGTAAGTATTTACCAAAATAAGTATGCTTTACAGGTATTGTTATTAGTATTATTTATATTATTTTCTGCATGTCTTATGCCATGAAAAGGTGAAAAAGCCCAGAACGTGATTCCACTATTGTAGAGCTGGCCTTGAATTTCCTAGTATATTAAAGACAGTAAATGATGTAATTCTTTTGGAGTATTTTGGGAGTATTTCTTCCCAATTTTTTTTAAGTCTGCGTTGTTTGATTTTATCTTTTCCCTGGGAAAGATTTTTTTTGACACAACTTTATATTTAAACAGTATTAACTATTTCCTTTTTTTTTTTTTTTTTTTTTACGGGCCATTAGCTAGTGGAGGTGGATCCCTCTAATCAGTGGCCAGAATAGTCTGAGATTTTGAGGACAAGGTGGAAGAAGACTACTCTCTCTTTCACGTCCTTTTTCATATGTGAAGAACAGGCAGACAAAATACGTGAACTGTCTTACCAATAATGGGTCCTAGTGACAAGAAGTTAGACCCTTGTGATTTATATCTTACAAGATTGGTTTAAACCAAACTACCATCAAGCACACTTCTTCATACCCATGAAATACATTTGTTGCATCAATGACGTTAAGATTTAGCTATGATTTTCCATCTGGTCTTGTGTATAAAGGAGAGCCAAACTGCCTTTGAAATGTTGTTTCTTAAAGGTGACGATTTCAATCACCCCTGCTGTAGGTGGAGGGCACAGCCTATTTCTTTTCTAATTAAGTGCATCATTCCTTTCTAACAAGGTCACACAAAGCAGGATCATATGCAGGGAAATACACTAGACTGTTGAATGTCTAGTCTCTTTAAGAAGTTCATCCGATTTTATTTTATTTAATAGGTACTTTTGGATTGCTAACGATAAGACACTAAGCTTGGTGGTGCAAGGATAATAAAGTCCTGTGTGACTGTTATGTTTGATGGTCTGAAATTATGATGTAGAACAAGAGAAAATCTGGAGTTAGGTTTAATCAAAATCTTTGTTGTATAGACTAAAAAAACATTATAGATGTCTCCGTGTGATACCAATAACAAAACCCAATTCCAGCCTGATTTCTATGTCCTGGGCACTACTGCTGGTGTCCTGAATGTCAAAGATATTACTGCTCATAATTGCTCTTGATGGTACCCAGGAGAGCACTATCTTTTCCTTCTTGGGACTTTCCACCACACTATGACCTCTAAATCTTGACCTGGACCCATCAGAAGGCCCATTTTAGTAGAGAAGTAGCTCATTGTAGTGCCTCACCTGTCAGGAGAGAAAATGGAATTAGTTACTCCTTATAGTACTTAGACTTTTAAAGCAGAGGCCCATTTTGGGGGCATATGGTGGACCAAGATTAAAGTAGAGGTGCCAACCACTTACCCCCTTAACAGTCACCTGTAGGCCCAAGACAAGATATGTTCACTTTCCAGATGTTGTTGTCTGGGCTGAGACTGGCTGGCAGTGGGCCCCATATCAGTCGTGTCCTGGCACTTCAGCTGGTCTACTCTGGACTCCTGTCCAAAAGACAAGGCGTCGAATTGATTTTCAGAGCATCCTCCACAGGAGCCAAGTGTGTGCTTCAGACCAGTTTCTGGTCCTCTCACCGTGATTTTTCAGTCCCTCCAATATCAGGGTGAGAGTCTGATCCTTGCTAATGCACCTCTCTCAAGGTGGCCACATCAGAAAGGGACTAACTCCTTCCCTGGCTTATTCCTTCCATCTGAGAACATTCTAGAAGCCGAGGCACTTCTTATTGCATGCTTTGTCTTTCTTAGCAAAGCAAAATGTAGTGAACACTCACATACAAAGAGAAAATATCTATTGCCATTCATTTCCTTCTCTCAAATGCATTACAAACCTAAACATTTTCAAAAATTTCAAGGTGCTTATTTTCCCTTTTCCTAAGGTAAGACAATCAAAACAGTATGAAGAAATTCCCGTGTCCCTGAAATAGATCAGGATCTGTTAAGGGAGATGGCACTATGATGATCAACGCTTGATGAACGGTGCTGTCAGGAAATGACAAGTGGCCGCTAGTCGGCGACTCCTCTTACAGAGGATCAGGACTTTTTCTCTTCCTCAGAGATGCGCTTGGGGGTTCCTTAGGGGGCACAAGACACAAGGTAGGGTTAAAAACATACCAAGTAGTTTTCAATTTCCACATTTTATTAAAATGGAATTTCACTGTGAAGTAAGAAAGGGGAATGAAAAATATAATTTTAGCAGATTTTTTTATCCAAATTGAAAAAAAAAGTTTCTTTTCAAATTGGAAACCTCCTCGCTCTCCTGCCCTCCCTAACACAGCTGAGGAATTTACTACTCTCAGTCTCTGTGTTACTCGTGTAGCAATTTACAAAGGAAAGCTTTTCATAATTAGTCTTTTATTTCCTATAAAACCATCCCACAGCATTGAAACAGGAGCATCTTTTCTTTCTCTCCCTTCAAACCTTTCTCTATCCTTGATCATGATTGCCTAATTGCACCCATTCTTTATATACCCCTCTGTGCCTTCTTAGCAGTTCCCCAGGTGGTTAGAAATGTTATTTGAAAGACACAGATACAGATGCATGTTATGCAATTAATAGGCCTTCACTAAGTGGAACCAATAGACCATTAAAATGAATCTGTGCGGTCCAAGCTCGCTCTCCCCATCTTTCTGTCTCTGGCGATAACTTGACCCAATGGCTAAAGAGATATGAAAATCCTGCTCTTCAATCCCACTCTGTTTTAAGTGCCAAGGAAGAGTAGGGCTTTCCTGCTCTCGGCAACAAACGTGCAAATACTTCCACCCTAAGTCTGCCTCCTGTCGAGGCTACTGAATCAGGAGCTGCACCATGTACAATAGAAAATGGAATAATTTGCCTACTCTGTCCCAGAGAGAGGCAGTATCTTGCGATAAATGGCCTGGCCGTATAAATAATAAACTAAAAATGGACCCGAAACTGCCAGGATTTTTGTTTGCAGGAAATAGGATAACTCTAAGCAATTTATAGCACTGTTTCCCAGCTAGAGTCCAGGGGCTATTTAGTTAGTAATGGCAATGACAGAAACGGCTTCGTGTCAAGATGGAGCCACAAGTGCTAGGCAGAAAGAGAGCAACAAATATTAAAAGATGTCAACTGCCAGCACGAGTCGCTTGTGCCTCGTGGTGCTGGGAAAATGGAGCAAGCCAGTAGCCTCAGCAGTGAGAGAGCCAGCCGTTGGAAAACCTCTGAGGCCAACAACAGCTCACATTCCCTGGATCCCCGAGATACTTGCTGAGGAAGGCGAGGAAGAGTAATTTATGAGCACTGGAGGCCTGATCTGTTAGCACATTATTATTATTATTATTATTGTTATTTTGTCGGGTGGAGTAATTACTGACCTGACACCATTATGGATACACATTCAGGGGAACAGACATTCCTGGGGTGATGGCAGGGGCGCTCAGTTTTCAGGTTGCCAAAGTGACCAGTCTGCTCTTGCTCATGTCCTGGAGGAGAAAGGAAGACGTGCTGAACTTTCTGAGGTGTTAAAGTACGAGAGAAATAGGCTCCCCGGAGATGTCTCCAAAGATGATGCAGTAGCAAATCTTCAAACTTCGCCAACATCAGATTTTACTCCCCAGATAATACTATTAGTAGCTTCTACTTATTGAGTGCTTTCTAGGTGCAGGCGTGCCAAAGGATTTACATGCTCTGTTTTATTCAGTACTCATAGTGACCTTCCGAGGCAGGCGTGGTTACGACCTGCATTTTATAGATGAGTACAGGAAGGCGTAGGAGGCTGGGAAACAAAGTTGGTAACCTTTGGCTGCGAGTCAGACCCAATTTTGTCCAATGCCAGAGCTTGAGCTTGAACTACCAGGCCACATTGTCTCATGTATTAATAATAATAAAACCACAAATAACAATTCTGGCATCCTCAGCTAACATTTATTCAGTACTTACTTTGAGCTACACATTGGGCTCAACGTTTGAATAAATAAGGATAGGGTAACTACCGTCACAAACAACCCCAAGTCCTGAGTGTTACAACACGATACGATTTTGGGGGGGTTTATCTGGCCGCCACACGTCACAGCCCACTCGACTCAGCAGAGGGTAGGTGTGTGGTAGCATAAAGGGGTTCTGCTTCATGCAGTCTTTCAGAGACCCATGTTGCACACGTGGACTCCAAAGTTGTCAGATAAGGGAAGGGAGAGATCATGAGAAAGGCGCACCTGCTCGTAACTGCCTTAGTCTAGACCCGACACAACCCTTGGGCTCCCATTCGATCGTGGGTAACTAGTTACGTGGTTCACCTAGAGAAAAGGTTGCTGCAAAATGTAGTGTTACTATGCCTGGGGGGAGTAAATCATTTGGTGAGCATCCAGTTCATCCGTGGCATGGTATTTTACCTGCGTTAGCTCCCAGTTCACAGCAACTTCACGAAGTTATTATTCCCATGATGCAGATGAGGAAACCAATACAGAGAGCTTCCCCTGTTTTACCATCGCACAGCCAGTGACTGTGGGAGGTGGGATTATGAGAGAAAATGGATAGATTCTGTCACGTGACAAATATGGCAATTTGTAAAAAGCCTTTATCCCGTATTTACTGATTATTTAAGACACTCGTCATCAGCATTTTCTTCGAGGTCATTCTCCATAGCCAATAGTGAGTTCTCCATCTCTGCCCATTTCTTTGCGTGAGCTGCTGCTCCTCTTTTTTGTTGACTCGGGTCACTCTGATGTAGCTTTCGCCTCTCAGCTTAGATACCACTTCTCCAGAAACTCGCCTCTGATTTCGATGCCTGGGTTGGGGATTCTGCTCTAAACTTCCTTAGCACCACTGATTTCCTTTATCTTAGCCTTTGTTGCACTGTGTTTTCACTTTTGATGGATGGATCAGTCTCTTTTGACCAAGGCTAAGTTCCATCAGGGTAGAGATTTTTTTTTTTAATTAAAAAAAATTAAAAAAAAAATCCACTTTTGAGAAACAGAGACAGAGCATGAGCCAGGGAGGGGCAGAGAGTGAGTCGGGGACACAGAATCTGAAGCAGGCTCCAGACTCTGAGCTGTCAGCACAGAGCCCCATGTGGGGCTCGAACCCATGAACCATGAGATCATGACCTGGGCTGAAGTCAGATGCTCAACTGACTGAGCCACCCAGGCGCCCCAGGGCAGAGATTTTTTGTTTGTTTGTTTGTCTCGTTTATCTCTGTACCTTAGCATCTAAGGTGCCTGGTACATAGCAAGAACTCAAGAAATATTTGCCTTTTAAAAAAATATTTTTAATGTTTATTTATTTTTGAGAGAGAAAGAGACAGAGCATGAGTGGGTGAGGGGCAGAGAGAGAGGGAGACAGAATATCTGAAGTAGGTTCCAGGCTCCAACTCTGGAATGGCGAGATCATGACCTGAGCTGAAGTCGAAAGCCCAACCGACTGAGCCACCCAGGCGCCCCAAGAAATATTTGTTAAATGAATGAATGAATAGGTGACTCTCCCAGTATTCTGAACCTACCCTTACCAATCCATGACTGTAGTCTGAATAAATTGACATTCCTTCTCTTATGTATCTGAAATATAACCTGACTGAGCCTGAGTATGTAAATGTGGCAGGTACTGTATGAAGTCCTGGGAAGAGTCAAAGAAAAAAAAAAAAAAAAAACAAACCTCATCCTGAAACTTTGAGGAGCTCCTAGCCTGGGGATGGATAGAGATCTATAACTGTGAATTATGATGTGGTGTGGTCAGTGGCACTGGGGTGGGATGAGGGAATGAGGTCCTGTGAGAGTACAGGGAAAGGGTGGTTGGGGAGGAAGGTACACCTGACTTTAAAAGATATATTAAATAGAGACAGAAAGGAAGGTCATCTAATGCATAGTGGATTGCATCACATGGGACAAACGAGGAAGATATAAAGATTTCCTTTTTGAAGAATATAAGAAGACAAACAACACAACTGGCAAATGATTTGAAGAGATATTTCATGAAAGAAGATGTAGGAATGGCCAATAATACTTGCAAAGATGCTCGACATCGTTAGACATGAGGAGAAGGCAAATTTAAAATCACAGTGGGACATCTCTACAAACCCACTTGAGTGGCTAAGATTAAAAAGACTTCAATCCCAAGCGCTGGCTGGTGAGGGAACAGAACAACTGAACCCTCACGCACTGCTGGTGGGAATATAAAATGGTAAAGTCATTTTGGAAAACAGCTTGGCCATTTCTTATAGGATTAAATATATCCTTTCCCTAAGACTCAGCCATTCCACTTCTAGTTATTTACCCAAGAGAAATGAAAACATGTATCCTCTCAAAGATTTGTATATACATGTGCCTAGCAGATTTATTCACAGTAGTCAAAAGCCTCAAGTAACCCAAATGTTCCTCAATTGGAAAATGGATAGACAAATCACAGTACAGCCAACGAATGAAATATTTCTCAGGAATGAAAAGAAACGACTTACATACCCACTGGCATGGCTGACCTCGAAGCATTATTCTGAGTGAAAGAAACCCGACATTCTGAGTGCAAGCTGTGTGATTACATTTATATAATACTTTAGAATGGGCAAAACCAATCTATAGTGATAGGCTATCCATGGTTGCCTGGGGTCAGAGGTGGGGGAGGGAACGACCATAAATGGGCATTAGTGAGAATTTGGAGGTGAGGGAAATATTCTTGATTGTGGTAATAGTTGCATTGCTGTATGTATCTGCTGAAATATCAAATTAAATCTCGGGCAGCAGAAACTATAAAGTCCGTTACAGAGATTATTCTTGACTCAAGCAAACAGGACCACTTGTTGATTCCCAAACACCACATGCTTTTCTGCATCAGAGTCTTTGATAACATTGTTCCCTCTGCCAGGAAGGTCCAGCCTCATCTTTGTTGGATGAAGTTCTACCAACTTTACGATGCTTCCTTTCCATGATGTCCACCCATCTAATTAGATGATCTCGAGCTATCCTGCCTCTGAACCCTGTAATTACTTTTTTTTATCCTTAAGTTTTTTCTTATTTTGCCTTGCATTCTATTTATTTGTGGCCCTTACTTGGCTTGTTCTCCAATAATCTATAAGCTGCCTGGGGGCAAGGGCTCTATACCTTCAAGAGCATACTGCCCAGCGATGCATGTGAGAGTGGGTATTCAGTGCCAATTTGCTGACATCCATCGATTGCAATGAATTGTTTTGCAAGTCTGATCTGAGGGACGTGTGAAATCATTTTTTTTTCTTCACATAAAGATACATTTGAAAGAGATCCACTATTTTTTACTGTTGTTCATACCAGGTGTTCACAATAGAATCAGGAGGATTTGCCCTTGGATTAGTTTTTAAAATTGAAACAGCTACCTGTGAGTTGAGCCCAGAAAGATATATGACAGCTTCAGAGAGACATGTGGCAGTTGGGTCATGAAATGAAAGGGTTGCTGATGTAAAACTATTATTTGTTCTGGGGAACTTCTAAAGCAAAGGGAAAATAATTTTGCTTTTGTAAAACATGAAAGTTGATATATGGTAATTATTTTCTGCTTGACTGCAATTATGACTTCGTAACATAATATAGTATATTAATGACTGTGCTGTGTTAATTGGAGAAACAGGTATATTAAGAATATGTATTAACTGTCAAATTCTATATAGAAATTTGTTATTGTAATAAGGCTCTTTCATATATATTATTTTATTTAACAGTGTTTCCAGGTCTTGTAAGTCTCATAAATTGCAAAAGATACTTTAATCCTAAAGAAGAATCTTTTCCATAATTAAAAAGTTATTTGGGCAAGTAACTTAACCTTAGTTTCTTCACCTGTGAAATAGGGAATAATAAATGTTTCCTGGTGATGCATAGAGAGCAGATCTATGCACAGATCCATCTTTACAAAGGATAAACCTCAGCTCTAATGATCTACCTAACTCTTAGCCATGTAACTGCTATTGCACATAATTGTGCTGTTTTTCCCCCCACCAGAATTCAATACATATGTTTATAAGGTTAAGGCTATGGGTACGGGCTTGAATAAAGTAGTAAGTTCATAATAAAATGTATCAAGCAACAAGGAAAAAAATGCAATGTCGGTGAGATTTTAAAATGGTAATGTATTTATATCCTTAACTCTAATGGAAAATGGCGTGAAACATTATTTTTCCACGCCATGACTTTTATCCTCAAAGCCAAAGAAGTTGAGCAGTGAGTTTATAGCCTTATCAACACAGAGAATCAACTAATTGACAGTTTTTTTTTTATGCAATTTGTTCCAAGAAATGCTAAACTGGAGATTGGAAAGATGCAAATGCTATAACCCTTGGTTACAGAGAAGAGAGAACTAACCCTTCTGCTCTCTCCTAAGGCCCCCTGGGCCATTACTTTTTCTTGGCTGTAAGGTTGCTAAAGGGTGTTCTGTGTACTAAGTAGATGTTGACCCAGATTTATATTTTGGATCTTACAGTTATAGAACCCAGACTTTTTTTTCCGGGCTTATCAGGCCTTGTGTGGTTCTCAACATCTGTGTCTGTTTCTCAGTTGTGTTTAGAGACATCATCATATTACACCCTCTGGGAGAGTAGACAGTAGAAACTGAAGAGCACTGTTAATGGCAACCCCTCTACCTTCTCTTTTTCACATGTTATGCTCAGTTTTACCCACTGGTATACTAGTGAGGATACTGAGGGAATCATCAAGATGAAAATAGCCATTTTTTGAGTGCCAATGGTATGCTGAGCCTGTTCCATACAATCGTATAAGGGGAATATTATTATTATTATTCCCATTTTACAGGTGAGCCAATGGAGACTTGGGTTAAGTCAACTTACCCAAGTGTACAGAATAGTAAACATTAGGATTTCAACCACCAATATTTTTTTACTTTTAGGTCACTTTTAAGAACATACTCTTTCACTGCTGTGATCTTTGGCCCTAAGATGAGATTAGAAAGAGCTGAACGTATCACCACAAATTAATCAAGCAGTACTTATAGACACACACCCTGATCTGAACAACTCTTTGCTCAGAATGGGCAAAGAGAATTCATATACAGCCAAAGCTGGGAAGCACTATTCTTATTTTTCTGTCTGCAAATTCAAGTTATAGCATTTTGAGCGTACATAAACATACAAATATAATCAATATATTTGCTCTCTTAGGCTTTGGGCTTGAAAGTCTAGTTTTAACAAAAATCTGCCAATACATGTTTAATAGATTCAATGTATAATCCCCCCGTCTTCAGAATGTATAAGGTTATGATTTTACATATTTGTCATAAATGGCTGCAGCATCCATATATTATTGGAGTGAGCTTTTCTAATGGGGATAAATGTACCGCACTGTGGGCTCTCAAGATGGCAAGATACACAACTCATGCTCAGCGAAGCAGGGGGAAATATATTATCCCTCTGCCATGCTGTGACATGCATATATTCCATTCGAGCTTCATGAGGGCATTAAATCCAGAGAGAGATCAAAAGAAAATACGGACACAGACTTCCACTGCTAGCTTTTACAGCAGTTTCTGTTGGCTCAATGCTATTTGCATAGAGTGCAGAAGGTTCAGTTGCTTTTCATAGGAGAAATTTTGTTAAAACATTATTTTTTCTCTTGCAAGTTACATTTCCCTAAATTGCCTAAAAATCTGGGGAGATTTATAATAAATGATAACTCAAGGGAAAACGTTTTACTCCAGTTTCATAATGATGGAGTGTGGAAAAAAATTTGAAAAGTTACTCACAAATTATCAAAAACAGTTCAAAATTTTATTTCCCGAAGACAGAATTTTCACGAAACTTGTTTCAAATAATTGTTTTTGTCTGGCTTATTTCCTTCCATTCTTTTGTTGGTAGCACTTCACGAATGAAAATAAAGGTGCCCCAGGTTAAATTCTATAGGCAAATACTGTTCATTTTCTTCAGACCAGCAAAACAAAACAAAAACAATCATAATGTGGGGAGTGATTTTTCACAAGAGCTATCATTTTCAGTTTTTGTACTCTGCATAGTACAGTAGACTGTTCAAGCCATTGAAATCATGGGGGTGCTGGTGAGGGTTCCAGAGGATTATAGAAAGTATCCAGCAATGCCTCTTTGCTCCAAACTAATCCTGGTGTCTGAACTGCATTGTTGAACCAGAGAGATAAAGCCTTGTGATCGCCTACCTCTGTGGAAATGTAAGTGTGAGGAGAGGTGTTAAAAACTCTGGCTATCAACCCATTTGGCAATGCTAACAAACTTCAGGATGGCATTAAACTAAGGGATTGAAGCCACAAATTTTGGATTCTAGCTATTGTCGATTCTACTACCGTGACCTCTGAAAATAAAGAGATGGCATTTTCGATGAGAATTTTGCATTTGCACAGGAAACTTGATGTTAGGTTTAGTTTAAAAACAGGGAGACTGAGGCTGGGGGTCTACCAGTCATGACTAAGTTCAGTTGGCATGAAAGGGATGTAGTTATCTCTCACATTGTTGAGGGTTGGAAGTTGGTATTCTAGGGCTGTGGAGGCACTACAAATTGCTAGGGACTCAGGCTCTCTCCAGCTGACTGCTTTGCCTCTCTTAGGATGGTTCAAAATGATGGCCGGAGCTCTAGCTCACATGGAGAAAGGAATGAAAGAGCGGATAAAGAGCACATGACATGTTTTAATGGATTTTCCTACTGCCTCATACAATTTTTCCTGACATCCCATTGGCCAAAACTGAATTCCACCATCCCACATAGCTGTGAAGGAAGTTGGAAAACATAATCTTAATTCTGGGCGTCTTTGGCTCAGCTGAAGATCAAAAGTTCTGCTACTGGTCAAAAGGGAAGGAAGGATATTGGGGTGGTAACTCTTATCTCTTTTACAGTGGGGTTCAATAATTACTTAGGATCACACAATTTGCTAATTGTAGAGATAAGTAGTGAGTCTCCTGATGGTACAGTGCTCTTCGAATCAAAGAAAATGAACTTCTAAGCTCAAAGAGGGGGGAAATGAGGGCCTGTATAGAGGGAAATGAGAATAAAGGCCATTATGATTTCAAAGTTGGGTTAGAAAGTTTGGTTTAAGCATTCTTTCACGTACATTTCTGCCTATTATAACATGATACCTATTCTATTAAGTTTTATTCTCTCCAGTTTAAAATAGAGATGATATTCAAATTTCCCATCCAGTAGCACTGGCGAAGCAAAAAGAGCCAGAGAGTCACTCAACTTGTGACTACAGGTCTCAAGTGTGTGCTGTGCACTGCCCGGAGAGCTGCTAGGTCCTCTGGCCAACTCATGCCACCACACTCACGCCTTCTCTCACTCCCCTAGCGTTTGATACTCTTTCCCTTCACCGTCAGCTGATGACCCTACCTGCTATTTCACTGAGAGAATAAAGGCAAACACAGAGATTTTCTGCCAGTTCCTACCATCACAGATCCACCCGTCGCTGGGTCCATACACTTGGTCTTCCCTTTCATTCCAATGGGTGAACAGTCCCATTTATGTTTTTTTAATTATTTTTTTTAATGTTAATTTATTTTGAGGGAGAGAGAGAGACAGAGTGCAAGCAGGTGATGGGCAGAGAGAGAGGGAGATACAGAATCCCAAGCAGGCTCCGGGCTCTGAGCTGTCAGCATAGAGCCCAATGCAAGGCTTGAACTCAAAAACCATGAGATCATGACCTGAGCTGAGGTTGGACCCTTAACCGACCGAGCCACCCGGGTGCCCCATTTTCTCTTTCTTAACGTGCTCATTCCTATCAGCATTCAAAGATTTTCTAAAATCTCCCTTAACAAAATCACCCACTCTAGACCATTTCACATCCCCTTTCAGGTATTTCCTTTTCTCATTGGAAGGTGTGTGTGTGGGGGGGGGGGGGAGGAGGTTATGTTTTATATTCATTCCTTGGCTCTTTCCACTCAGGCCTTCATCTCCAGCACACCACCAAAATCCTTCTGGTTGAGGCTACCAATGCTTCCCATCTTGCCATATCCTATGGGCTTCTCAACCTTGATCTTACTTGACCTGTCAGTAGCACTTGATCCAATTGTTCACTTCTGCCCTCTGGAAGCATAGTTTTTACTTGGCTTGGGTAGCTCTCTTGTTTTCTTCCTTTGCAATGGCTGTGCCTTCCTCTTCTTTTCTGGTTCCCCTCTCCCTGACATAATAATTTTGAGAGTGCTCTAGGGCTCAGCCTCTTGGTTGTTTTCTCTCCTTTTCTTGCTTTCTCTCTAGGTGATCCCATTCACTATGATGGCTTTAAATATCATCTATGCCTAGGTGGTTCTGAATTCACATCTTCAGCCTTTTCCTTTTCTGTGGGCTCCAGACTTGTGTGTCTAACTTCCTCTTCACCCTCTCCCCCTGAGTATCTGAAAAGCATTTTCAAATTTAACATCTTCAAAATAGAACTCTTGATTCTTGTTTTCCCATTTCTTCCTTGCATTACAAATTTTTTTTAATGTTCATTTATTTTTGAGAGAGACAGAGACAGAATGTGAGTAGGTTACGGGCAGAGAGAGAGGGAGACACAGAATCCAAAGCAGGCTCCAGACTCCGAACTGTCAGCACAGAGCGCAACGTGGGGCTTGAACTCAGGAGCTGTGAGATCATGACCTGAGCCAAAGTCAGACGCCCAACCGACTGAGCCACCCAGGCACCCCTCTTCCTTGCATTTTAGTAAACAGCACCATCATTCATTAAATGGATCAGTTCAAAAACCGGGAGTGATCTTTGACGCCTATCTCATAAGCTTCACATTTAATATATCAAAAAAGTATCATCTCTAACCTCAAAACACATCTAGGATTTAATCAGTTTCATCACGTTCACTGTTACTTTTCCTAGTCCAAGACCCCCATCTTGCTCCTAATTGGTTTTTCTGCTTCTCAACTTGCCCACCCCAAGTCATAATTTTCTGAGTTAGCTGATTGAAATATAAATCAGGCCATGTAAGGCACTCTTCTGCTCACAATCCTCCAGTGGATTTATTCAGTCAGAATAAAAACCCAGCCCCTCACTATGTCTTCAAGGCTCCATTTGACCTGCCCTTTTCCTGTCCACACAACCTTATCTCCTGCCACTCTCAGCTCTACCATACTGACTCTTCAATTCCTCAAAAATACCAGCCTTGCTGCCACATCAGGACCTTTGAATATGTTATTTCCTCTGCTTGGAAAGCTCTGTCTGCAGATGTCTGTAAGGATAGTTCTACCATTTTATACAAGTCTTCATTCTGATATCACCTTCTCAGATGGGCCTACTGTGGGTATGCACTCCATCTTCACATTTATCCCCTTACCTAGGGTTATTTTGACTCACACAACATAGCATTACATGAACACAGGACTTTTGGGTTTCGTTATTGTCTGTCTCTCCTCCAGTGTAAGTCCTATGATGGCAGAGGTTTTTGTGTTGCTTACCTTTTTATCTTCTGTGCCTAGAAAGATTCAAGGTAGTGTGTGTGTGTGTGTGTGTGTGTGTGTGTGTGTGTTGTGTGTAATATGAGAGTGAATGATTCTGAAGCCTTGGAGAGACTTTAGTCAGTTACCTGAATAAAACTAAAAATTTATTTCTGTTTTCATTTAATCTGTGCTGGGCTGCCTAACCTTTATGTCTGTCCTCTTTCTGGGAGAACAAATCAGTATCCAGCAAGATCAAGAACATTTGGGAAGCAAAGGTCAATCTGATGCCCACCCTACAAGCTTTGCATTTCAAAGATGGCATTGTGGCCAAAAACAGATCCATTAGCTGCTTGAGCACATGTTACCCTTCAAACACTGAAAAACGGGGAGAATTATCTTCTGAATCAAGCAATTCACTGGAAAGCCCTGGGTGCAAAGGCACATGTGCAAATTTCATCATTTCTTTCGAGCTCATCTCTATTTCACAGAGGCATCCATTCCACACTTGTCGAAACATATTGGGCTTGAAAATCATTCTCGGGATGTTCAGAGTTGTATCAAGGACACCTGACGGGGGGAACAATGTGGTTAAGCAGAAAAAGAGACTCAGAGGACCAGGAGAATTTGTTTCTGGCATCCGTTTAAAGTCTTTTGTGTGTGTGTGTGTGTGTTTGACAGCATTACTTGTGGCACCCATTCCCCCTCCATTTACATAAAAAGCAACATGCATACTTTTCAGCCTCAAGCAACTTCTGACAGGTTTTGGCTGGATAACTTGAAGGAGGGTGAATCACAGCCATTTTTAAGGGGGAGGTGAAAACAGTTGTTTAAGACCAGAAACGCTCTCCTGCCAGAGGGGGAAACACGTTTCCTAAGTGAACCCAAGTGATCCTGTGCGTTAGGAACTTTGTTTCCTGCCTATTAGGAATACCTCGACTCTAGGTAAGGTTGACAATATTCAGTTAAGTTGTTCGATCCAAATTTTGTGAAATCGTTAGCGTCAGTCCTTTTGTGTGGCTAACTGAAAGGAACCACTCTTTGGGTTCCATGCACATTTAGCTTGAGGTGTGTGGCACCAGCTTTGGCCTGCTTTCTGTGATTGCTTTCATCCCATTGCAGGCAAAAATAGAAAGCGTTTTAGGTTTGCCTTTGGCAAAGGACCAATTTAGTGTTGAGGCATCAGGTATCTGAAATACCCTTACCACTACCCCTGGATGGCTTGCTAATCAGTCCTGAGTTGGCTCTGGACCTGTCTTTTCCTTTGCTCCTCACTCTGATTCCTGTTGTGAAAACAGGATCTATCCGTGGCTGGGTGATGAGAAGCAGCCTTAATAATCAAATCATTGCAAATATGTCAAAAAATAAAAAAACAATTTAATGTGTACTTCCCATGGATGTTAATTAATAGGAATAGGGTGTTTAATTTGGAATTTTAGGCAAGAGGTATTTTGGACCTGGGACAGAGGAAGAGTCCCCGGAAACACTTTCATTTTATATAGGTGGCCACCTCCACAGCTCGGCAATTAGTTTCCTTGCCTTGAGTGTAATATTCTAAATCAGGCCAGGTTACGTTTAACCATTATCCTTCTAATTAAGCTCCGACCCAGACCTCTACCATAGAGTTGGTGCAATTACGCTTGGCTCTTAAATGTGTTTAATTCCCTTCCGATTTTTACTTATAACATTGATAGATATTTTGGGAAAGTCACTGAAAAATGTATCTTTGTAAATTTGGCCCAAGTCTCTGACTCAACCAGAGAGAACTGTTAGCTTACAAATACCTCATTATTTTTGGGGCGCCTGGGTGGCGCAGTCGGTTAAGCGTCCGACTTCAGCCAGGTCACGATCTCGCGGTCCGTGAGTTCGAGCCCCGCGTCAGGCTCTGGGCTGATGGCTTGGAGCCTGTTTCCGATTCTGTGTCTCCCTCTCTCTCTGCCCCTCCCCCGTTCATGCTCTGTCTCTCTCTGTCCCAAAAATAAATAAAAAACGTTGAAAAAAAAAACCCAAATACCTCATTATTTTTTAGATAGCAACTGCTCTTGGAGAGAGCAAGTAACTCACACCTGGAAGAATTGCAGTAAGATCAATGGAGCATTCTTTGAAGGAACAAACCCATCTAAGCATAAATCTAGTATTTTTAGTATTGGATCTGAAATTCCTCTTTTTCTAACTCTTTGGCCATGATCTCTGTTAAAACAGCCAGCTCTTCAAATCATAGATCATTAGGAGCTTTCATATTGGACTTTTATCCCGATACTGAAGGCTAGAAGGCAGTGTGTTTTATTTTAAGTTTCGCTACATGGACAAGAGCAGGATGATTTCTCACTGAACTAAATCCCTATTGTCATTTATTTTTATGATAATAGTAAGGTCTGTGAACATTTTGGAGGCTTTAGGATAAAAGAAAATATCGTTTTTAACTTTCACTACACTTGCCACTTGGGAACCCGTATTGTTCATTTGCTCTTAAGAAATCACCTAAATAGATTAAGTGCTCCATATGGCTTTGGAGAAATGGAATATACTGATGGAAAAGGTGTTGGTGACCACAACAATACACTTGCAATTGCCATTTAGCTTATCCCTTTGTAATCCTCTGTTCCACCTCACTGAGGCTGGTAATGTGAAAACCAAACCAAGTGCCCCCGACGCTCAGCACAGGGATTGCTGAGCTCATTGCACCAACCCCATCACCTCCCTCAAGACTTTTTTCATGTGCATGTAATCTTTTTAGGGGAAGAGAATGCCATGGGGAGGAGGGGGGGAGCTCCTCATGTTTTTAATTCTCTGAGGCAGGCAATGCAGAGGGGGCATCAGTTCCTGCTTTTGCCTTTTTTGCTGGAAAGAACACAGACATTTGGTGTTAGAGGTCATCATGGTCAGTTGCAAGTGGCCTAAGTCCTTGGTACGTGAAGTATGATCTCGGGATCATCTTTGTACGATGTATCATCCTTGCATGCAGAATCCGCATCCCTTGGAGGCTAGTCGGAAATGCAGAATCTGAGGGTCCCACCCAGACCCAGTGAATCAGGTTCTCCATTTTGACAAGATCCCTGGTGACTCATATGCACATGGGGTTTACGTTGGAGGAGCACATCCCTAAATTGCTTCATGTGTTTCCCCCCTGTCAGCTTCCAGAGAAGACTCTCCTAGGAAGTGCCACAGGCACTGCATTTCTGACTTGTGTTCCTAGGTAGGGAAGTATACTCTTCCTTCTCTGCCTCCTGTCCTGGTCTGACAATGTAGACCTTTCGATTTCATGTTTAGGTGTCCTTTTCAACTTAATAGTTGATCTTTGGGAAAAGAAATCAATATTTGCCCACAAGTCATTCCTTTTCGGGGCCCGTTTCAAAAGAAGAAAAGGATTGATGAATATTCTTAGCGTCTGCCACAGCCTTTATAAAGCTGCAAATCTCTCAGGTCAGCAGAGAGTCTATGATAACTACTAAAGTGTACAAATACCGTTTGAAAAGGCATTGCAAAAATTCTTACCTAAGGCATGGCTCTCTGTTCCTTCACTGAAGCAGCTCACACAAAGACCACTGGGGCAAGTCTTCAAAGGGGACAATTCTCTGCAGAATGCAGCTCACCGGGATTTGCAACAAAGGACTTCTTGAGATCAGCAGCGGCTTGCTGAAGCTAGAGTGGGTTGAGGGATTGAAAAACATGATTAAAATGCAATTAAGGCACCACAGCAGTAGTGGAGAGATCCTTGTGGGGCCTGTAATGGGGTCCTATGGAAGGAGAGGAATAAACCAGTTTTATACAGATTGGGCTAGAAAGCTGTTGAAGTTGATGGACTTAAGTGGTGTTTCTTTATTGTATTCTTGAAAATAATTATGACTTATCCCCATAGATATCAGTAAACAGGCTAAATTTATAATGCCACACAATACATTAATACAAAGTGTGAAAATAATTAAATCGAATAACTTACCCTATATGCAAGTAAATGTAGTTCCTTAAAATCAAATTGGTTTTGAGGTTTCCCGTTCAATTAATATAATTTCTATATGCAGATCCAGACACTCTTCTAGCAACAAATGACAATGCATGATGTGCCTATTTAGAGACTGGGTTTCATAATGCTTATCATATCAGTATTCTTTACTATCAATTTAGAGAATTAATGTAAGGCATTAAGTTCTTTTTTTCTTAAACTTTCTTTATTTTGAGAGAGAGATCACCAGTGGGAGAGGGGCAGAAAGAGAGAGAGAGACAGAGAGAGAGAGAGAGAGAGAGAGAGAGAGAGAGAGAATCCTAAGAAGGCTATGCACTGTCAGCACGGAGCCCTATGCTGGGCTTGAACTCACGAACGGTGATCAAAACCAAGAGTCAGATGCTTAACGAACTGAGCCACCCAGATGCCCTTAAGGTATTACATTCTTTAAGCATATTTAGAAAACCAAATAAGACAAGACTCCCTGTCAAGACATGACAGCTTGGGATAGGAATGTAGATAAAAGTACATATCCCGTAGAAAACATTATGACCTTGACATATGGTCACACACATTGTACACTGTGCAACTCCAGGGGGAGACTTGTACATGGCCTCCATGAATGCCATTCCGCAGTTACAAGATGCGGCAGCTATGAGTCTTGTCATGTGCTCAATATACTCTTAAAAACTTTAGTATCACTCATTTTTGGTAATATGTAAAATTCTCTAGCCTACAGCCATGTAAAGTTTATAGAGTAGCTCCAAAAATACTCTTTACATATCCTGCCATTTGATGTATGAAAGGAATCTGATGAAGTTAAAAGCTAGTGTTATTACTTTTTTAATGAGAGAATGTGCTGGCGTGCTGTTTTGGAACCCTTTTCTCAAAATTATGATTGTAAACTGGCATTGATTTAAATACACAAGTTCAAATGGTATTTATGAGTAAGACACTTCACCAGTGTTACTCACTGTCGTATGTTGGTTGGGAGTGTGGGCTCTGGAGTCCACAGCTGGGACAGAATCCTTCCTCTTTCACCACTGAGTTCTGCCATCTTCCTAACCTTTTTCATTGGAGTCATGGGGCTCATTGTAGTATCGACATATTTCATGCAGTTGCTCTGAAGATGATATGAGATGCCACAAACCTCACTGAGTATAACATCTGGCATAGAGTCTAAATAAATGTTAGGGACTATGGGTCTTACTCTGATGTTCTTGAGTCCGTACTGACCTCTTCCTAATTCTTCTGGGAGCCAGATTTCCACTTAGCAATATCTTGGAAACAATAAAAGGAAAGGCTCACTTTAAGGTGCACATTGACATTTACAGGGACGTGATGCTCTGAGGAAAAATAGTAACCCTTAACTCTATTTCTTGCATCCTCTGGAGTCTGAGTTAGAAGGACCAGAATGAATGTCACTGAAGGGTTTTGGGCTTTTGTTGGTCCTGCTATTAAAACTCCTGCCTTTTCCCTTCTTCTCTTGATGACAGGGTGAGTGGGGCCATGAGTGTCGCCCTCTAAATGTTTCCAGTTATCTTTAGCATGTGGAAGAATCATGTGTCCCTGCCCACATAAACTTGGGTGATCCATGTGTTTGCTTTGGCTAAGGAAGTATGAAAGAACGTGATTTTTGTGGCTTTGAGGAAGAATCTTTAATGCTGGATGCTTGGTTAATTAAGCTCTTGGTCCCTCCTGCTTTAGTGACTGTAGAAGCGTGAGCTCGATGGAGTGGCCCGTGGCTTGGATCCCTGCCAGGCTGTAAAAAGCAGAGGCCCCCCGCTGGCCTGGGATGGACACAGAGCATGAGCCAGATATAAAGCTTTATGGTCTCAAGCCACTGAGATGCTGAAGGTTGCTTGTTGATGTGGCGTCACTTGTCCACCCTGATTTCTCCAAGGAGCCTCGTGAGAGCCTCACACGGTGTTGCCTCTGAGGTATGCTCTAAGAGCCACAGATGCTGTGCAGGTGACAATGTGTGGTGCTTCTAGGCAATATTAATTTTCTGATTGTTTAGAATGATAAATATCGATAATATGCCATAAGTCAGCTAGTTATATATTTCGAGCATGTAGTAATAAGTAATAAACACTACTTATTCAAATGTCGATCATTCGTTGTCTTAAAAATCCACACATGATCTTTAACAAATTAATCTTCGCTAGTTAGGTCTAACCTTATTGAAGAGGAACTGAGGTAGAATAAGCTTCTCTATCCCAGGCTCGACTCCATTTATTTTTAAAGAACCTCGAGTAAAATCTATCTGATTGGGATAAAAGCTACTGGCTAATTTTCTTTAAAAAATATGGAAGAATATTAAAATCTACCCGAAGAGATTCTTTCCTGAAAAATGGCATTGAACCAGTGTAAAATTATTATTGATTTTTGCAAATTATTTATGGTGTTGTATGAAGGTGACGAACATGGAGTGCAGCAACCGTTGCTGTATTCTGAATGCTATTCAACCCGCTTTACAGAAAACCAGAAAGTATCTCACAAAGAACCTCTGAAAACTAGGAAGTGCAAAGCATGGTTACTAAGAGACTCATGGGATGGGAAAAATATTAATCTCTTTAAAAAACAAGGTATTGTTCAATTATATTGTAGCTAGGAAATCTGTATTTTTGTCTCCTTTACAAATATTATTGCATAGCTGACTGAAAAGTAGAAACAGAAAAAAAAATCAGATTTGTAACCAATAATTTCTCTCCTAAAACAAATTTGATTAGGAAAAGAACCATGAATAACATGAGAAATTAATAGGTTTTCAACAACCAAAGCAAAAATATGAAAAGGAAGGCAGGCAACTGATTTGTCAGAAATTAAATTCTGTACGCCATAACGCTTTATTTATTCATTTATATTTTTAATTTTTAAAGTTGGTATATTTATTTTGAGAGAGAGAGAGAGAGAGAACTAGAGAGCCAGCGTGAGTGGGGGAGGGGCAGAGAGAGAGAGGGAAAGAGAGAATCCCAAGCAGGCTGTGCTGTTGGCTCAGAGCCCATTACGAGGCTCAGTCTCATGAACTGAGCTGCAGACTGGAGTTGCACACTCAGCTGACTGAGCCACCGAGGCGTCCCTATAAGACACTTTCAATCCCTATATGTACTGATCATATCCATTTCGATGTATTTTATAGGAATTTGTTCTTTTTTTTTTTTTTTTTTTTTAATTTTTTTTTCAACGTTTATTTATTTTTTGGGACAGAGAGAGACAGAGCATGAATGGGGGAGGGGCAGAGAGAGAGGGAGACACAGAATCGGAAACAGGCTCCAGGCTCTGAGCCATCAGCCCAGAGCCTGACGCGGGGCTCGAACTCACGGACCGCGAGATCGTGACCTGGCTGAAGTCGGACGCTTAACCGACTGCGCCACCCAGGCGCCCCAGGAATTTGTTCTTAAATTCTAATGTTCGTTTAAAGATTGTTTTTGATTATTCTGTTACCTTAGTGATAGATTGTAGATGTGTCAAGGGTTAAATGACACTCACCAAGTTACACAGTTTTGGTCACCTGTTAGGGATGATCCTGTCTTACTTATTCAGTAACCCACATGGAGTGTTTTCTGTGTCCTTTCATAACAGTATGTCCTTTTTATAAGAGTTACTTCATTTAATCATCCTTCTTCACTTCAGACATGAGGTAACTGAGCTTTGGAGAGGTTAAGGAAATCATTGAAGGACACTGTTGCAGAATTGCTTCTGTGGGCTGCCTTACAAAATATATAGCCCATTTCAATTCTCATTAGACCGCCTATGGGATTATGTGCGGATATGAAGGAAAATAGAGAAATGGTACCAATCATCGGGTCCCCATTCTCTCATCCCTTGACTCTGAGAAGACTAATGCGCCTGGTCTTCTGTACCTTTTGGATGAAACTATTAATGGTGCCTTTGGACCCCACTCAAAGGCTCAGATACCTATCCATCCCACTCCAGAAAGGGCGAGACGTGGGATGTTGGGTTCCAGGATATCCTTCTAATTGGAAGGCCCTACGGTAATTATGGTAACTCAGCTTCTGTGCGTGACACAGCATGGGTACCTTAAGAAAGGTACAGGGGTGCCTGGGTAGCTCCATCGGTTAAGTGTCTGACTCGTGATTTTTTGCTCAGGTCATGATCTTAAGGTCATGAGACTGAGCCCCACATCAGGCTCTGGACTCGGTGTGAAGCCTGCTTAAGATTTTTCTCTCCCTCTGCCCCTCTTCCCCACTCATGCTCTCTCTCTCTCTCTCTCTTTCTCTTAAAAAAAAAAAGGTACAGAGACTTCCTTAAAGTCCACGTCCATACGTAGTATCCTTTCATTACATTACATTTTCACTCTTCTAAATCACCTTTTTATTTGTAAAGTTTAAACTTTCTTATATCAGGTGACAAAAATTCAAGCTGTTTTACATAGCGAAGCCATATGCCAGACAACTCCCTTGTAGCAATGTTGTCTTCTTGTATGGTTGTTTGTTCAATTGTTTGAATATTTGATTGCATTTTATTTGATTGTTTAAAAAATTATTTAAAAATGAAAACCTGAGGGGCGCCTGGGTGGCGCAGTCGGTTAAGCATCCGACTTCAGCCAGGTCACGATCTCGTGGTCCGTGAGTTCGAGCCCCGCGTCGGGCTCTGGGCTGATGGCTCGGAGCCTGGAGCCTGTTTCCGATTCTGTGTCTCCCTCTCTCTCTGCCCCTCCCCCGTTCATGCTCTGTCTCTCTCTGTCCCAAAAATAAAAATAAAAACGTTGGAAAAAAAAATTAAAAAAAAAAAATGAAAACCTGAAAATGTTAAACATGATAAGAAAGCAGAAATGGAAGTTGTTTGATCTGCTAAAAGTGACAGATCTTCAGCTCAGCTACTCATTGACCTTAAGACAGCTTCTATGTATCCACTTAGAGAAAAAAAAATAAAGAATGTATATTTCACGAGCATAATCATACTACTCTTAAAGAAGTCATGCTTTTGATGCCTATGAAAGCGTGCCACGGACCAAATATGTTTTTACATTTCTTTCTTACTGTATAGCTGGTATAAGTGTTGAGTGAAGTGACTGATCTTGATCCTTTATAGACATTGATCACAGCTACATAAATATACTTGTTTATATTTGTTTTTATCCCGTGAGAAAATGAGTTCTACAGAAACTTGAAATGTTAGTAGAAATGCTGTCTTGTTCAGAGCTGTATCCAGAGCATACAGAATAGATACAAGCTCAGTGCAGGTGCTTATTAAACGTTTGTGCAACACACGAGTGAGGGATTCTGGCTTTACATAATTATACTTGTTATATGTGCCTTCTGTATCCAGAGCATACAGAATAGATACAAGCTCAGTGCAGGTGCTTATTAAACGTTTGTGCAACACACGAGTGAGGGATTCTGGCTTTACATAATTATACTTGTTATATGTGCCTTTTTAAAAAAAAATTTTTTTTTTCAACGTTTATTTATTTTTGGGACAGAGACAGACAGAGCATGAACGGGGGAGGGGCAGAGAGAGAGGGAGACACAGAATCGGAAACAAGCTCCAGGCTCCGAGCCATCAGCCCAGAGCCCGACGCGGGGCTCAAACTCACGGACCGCGAGATCGTGACCGGGCTGAAGTCGGACGCTTAACTGACTGCACCACCCAGGCGCCCCTGTTATATGTGCCTTTATGTGCACCTATGCACCTTATGCTTATTTAAAAAAATATCCTTCAGCCTTAAAGTTATTCTTTAATTTTTGCTCATTATTCTATTCTGTTTCAGGCTCAATTATGGTTATTAGGAATTCATGGAACTTAAAAATGCACTAGGTGTTTTATGGCTGTGGTATACTATCTTCATTAAAAAAAATTTTTTTTAACATTTATTTATTTTTTGGGGGGAGAGACAGAACACGAGTACGGGGGAGGGGCAGACACACACACACACACACACACACACACACACACACACACAGAATCCTAAGCAGGCTCCAGACTCTGAGCTGTCAGCACAGAGCCTGATGCTGGCCTGAAACTCAGGAACAGCGACATCATGACCTAAGCTGAAGTCGGCTGCTTAACTAACTGAGCCACCCAGGCACCCCCTTCTATCTTTAAAGTCACTTTTTCCCACAGCCTTTCATATACTTTTATAAAATTCACCCTGATATGTGTGCACGTGTGCGTTTTAAAACAAGTCCTTGAGGATTAGTTTCTAAATCTTTCTCAGCATATTGTTATACCTGATGATTCCAACTAAGCATTTCCTAGGTGAGTTCGGAGAGCATCCTGTCCGCTGGCTTTTGATTTTCAATAAAATCCGAGTTCTTGCAGCTGGTTTTCTTCCTGTCCAAGGGTTGGTGGGCCAGTATAATTTCAATAGACATTACTGCCCGGCAACTTCAGCAATGCAATGTCATTTAGTGACAGTGTCCGAACATGGTTTTAGCACCTGTTCTAAGTTCTTTGCCACCCTGGTTTTTCAGGAGCATTCCATTTTGTAGAAGAACAGAAAACTTAAACAGAACACTGAAACAGCCCCCCCCCCCCCCGCCCACCCCGTGTCTGTGCAAATGGGGAAAGGTTTTACAGACCACATTGAAAAAAGAGCAGTACAGTCCACACAGGAACCATTTTTTTAATGTTTATTTATTTTTGAAAGAGTGAGACAGAGTGCAAGTGGGCGAGGGGTCAGAGAGAGAGAGAGAGAGAGAGAGAGAGGGAGACACAGGATCTGAAGCAGGCTCCAGGCTCTGAGCTGTCAGCACAGAGCACCATGTGGGGCTCCGAGGTGGGGCTTGAACTCACTAACTGTGAGGTCATGACCTCAGCTGAAGTCAGACCCTTTAACCCCCTGAGCCACCCAGCTATGCCACCCACACATTAAAAATCTTATTGGCTTTCTGTTAATCTGGCTTGGAACTGTGGGGAAAGTGAAGAAAAATATGAAAATAATATTCTCTGATTGGAACCAGGGAGTTTAGATTCTCCAAAGTTGCTTCTTTGGCCCCATGAGTCATTTTGGAGATTATATCGCATTGAATTGGCCACCTGAAATTCAGGTGAGGACATATTCCATGTCAGGGAATCATACATTCTGCAGTTCATCCTGACTTTTTCCAATTCCCCTTGTTTTAGTACCCTTTATGTAGCATAATTATTTTTCATGTAAAATACAGGCATCCTAACTATACCCTCCCTGGATAATCCATCTCTCTTTCTTCCCCGCCTCTCATTTTACCTGTTTCTTTTTTCTTCCCTTTCCATTCAGGGCAGTACATGTATGGCAGCTATTTTGCTGGAAAGAGCGTTACCTTGTCAATTTTGTTTTAACATTTAAATGCTCAACTCGCATTCCTGTCTCTTTAGACATCACGTAAGAATGGTACACATTGGAGTTTTAAGATATCATTTCTTTTCTCCTCTCTCCACTCCTTGTCTCCAGCAGCCCTGTAAAATAGCTCATTGCTTTGCATTTCTCAACCATTCAAGTGTTTATAGAATCTAACGATCCCGATCTCTCACTTCCTTTTTATAAGCATGAAATGATAGCTGTATATGGCACAGTTCCCAGGGAAGCTGCATGGAAAGTGGCAGATGAGCCGATGGCAGGGTATGGAAAACAGCCGTAGGTATGCGCTTTTAAGGAGTTGTCCTATCAGCTCAACTGCCACGTTCAGTGGCATAAGGATTGTTCAGCTTCGTTTTCTAGGAGAAAGGAAATTTGAAAGATGTATTTGAAAATTTCCCCGATCAATCTCCTTTTGAAATTCAGCGCACAGTAGCTCCATAGCAAAGAAAAAAAAAAAAAAAGTGATGCCAAATGAATTAAAGAGCTGAGGCCAAATGGGAAGAGAGGGCTACTGAGTAGGACAATTGTCCATGGGGAAACAAAGCCAAATATGAATAGCAATTAGTAACTTAGTGTTCTGTACACATTAACCCACAAGAACAAGCCTTTAAGAAGGTGCTGGGGCAGGAAAACGTGGTTAATATCTATAAGAATCCTTCTAGCAGTAGATTTGTATTTCTTTAGGTTACAAGATTATATTAGCTGTATTGTTTCTGGGATTCCTGATGGAAAAGTCCCAGTGACTATAGCTGGATGTAAAGAGGCTCAGTCCAAAATCAGAATAACTGGGGTGCAGTGGTTAAAAAGACCCTTGGATTGGATTCAGGGATGGAAATTACAGGTAGTGATCCAAGTAGGCACAGGGAGTGTGCAGTTGGGGTCCTGCTGTTAAGGAGGGAGAGATCAGGCAGTAGGCATTGACGAAATTCATGTATTAATGCCAGTAATTATATCCCAGGCCTAGGCCTAGTTCTAAGCACTTTACGTGATTTCTCTCATAGTCCTTATACAACTATGGAATATGAGTGTTGTCCCCACTTCACAGATGAAGAAACTGAGCATAGAGGATTTAAGTAACTTGCCTGAGGTTCACACAGGAAATAAGTGCCAGAGTCAAAGTTGAAATCTGTACTCTTAACTCCTACATTGTCCTTCAGGTAGGCAAATAGCTTCAAAGAGACCTAGTCTAGCATCTAGAGAGTGACTCCCTCAGAGACTCGAGGTGGAGGTGTGTGAGTGAGGTTATCTGGGAAGCATTTGGTGGCAAGTAACAGCATACAATTTAAACACATTTATTGACTCAGTAACTGCAAGTTCAGAGTTAATTGTCATCATCAAGGCTGAGTCCTGATTCATTTCTCTGTGATTCTTTGGGTTCTGTCCTCCTCTCAGTGATGACTGGTAGAGAGGCAACTGCTACAATTTTGGATCTCCAATCGGCACAGAACTCTGGCTGGAAGAAAAGAAATAGCTGTTCTCTGATGCTGTCCCAGAGGAACAAGGAAGAGCTTCCTCAGATGGTTAGCGCAAACCTCTGCCTATATCTTAGGACTCTGAACTCAGTCGCCTGCTCGCTGCTGATCTAGTCCCTGACAGGGGGCATAGGATTGCATGTGGACTGTTAGGGCCTCAGGTGGGGCTAACTTTCCCGAGCCACATGAAGTTGGGGAGACAACTGGATATCTAAATAGAATTGCAGATCTCTGAAGGAAAGAAAGAGGGTGGGAGGGAGGTGGATGCCCACAGTGACTAGTCCAGAGAGGCTACATGTTGGTCTTGGGTTCTATTGACTATCATATACATCCAGGGGCCCACCTCTTAGAACTGTTAAGTCAGAGAAGAGCTTGATTCAGAGCTCCGTTTCTTGGTTTAATATGTATTTTAGAATGGAGCTATAAATCGGGTGAATTAGATGCTGTGCCATTTTTCTCATCTGCCTAGAATTTCTGATCTCCCTTATGCTGGCCAAAACTGGTTTGAAGCAGTGGCCTTGGTGAAGCAAAGGTAGAAGTTCAAGGGGCCTTCCTATGACTGGTGGAGCCACGCTGATCATTACAAAATGAGGCTGAACATTTAGCACATCGAACTTGCTGGTCTGATCTACTTTCGATACCATACATAATACTCTCTTCTATTTGTTTTATTTCTCAAGATTTATTTTTCTCATTGGCTCCTGAGGCTTTATTTAGGGAGTGAAATTTTGTTGACTGATTTTAGGGTTTTTCCTAAACACAACTGTGAAGTCGGTAAAACGTTTCTTTGGTCCCCAGCATTGTGCTTTGGGCAATAGTGGCAAATACAGTGTCCCACACTGCCGCTCTTGCCTCCAGTTTCCATGGCAGACATCGGTCATTTGTCACGGTCCTCTTTCTTGCTGAGCATGGTTGTAGCTAGAAATTATTCTCCGTTCAGTGCTCAAGGCGGCCATTGCAGAGCTGGCACAAGTGGAAATTCTTTCACATCCTTGCTCGGGGAACTTTGTGTCTGAGAGGAAGCATGGGAGAGCAGAGGAGCATTCTAGAACTATATATCAAACAAGTAACCCCGCTTTGACTCAGACATATTAGGAACCAGACAAGCTTGGGTTTGAATCCAGGCTTTGCCACTAACTAACTTGGCAAGTTTAGCTTACTTCTCTGAACCTACTTCCTCTCTGTAAAGTGAGATTAATGATACCAATTTCCGAGGCTTTTTGGTAATATTAAATGAGATGGAATATGTACTAGTCTTACCAGATTGCTTGGCTCCCTGAATAGGAGTTCTTGTTACGTGTTTATGAAAACCTAGACTAAGGGGACGATATGATGAATTTATTCTCAGTAGTGTGCAAAAATATTTGCATTTTTACAAGAAAATCCCTTCAATAAAATGGATTAATTGTTGTAGAATTTTATGTTGAAATTAGGGATCAAATGCTTTGGGCTGGGGCTTCATTTTCTCAAACCCCTCAGACCATCCTTGGTTCTATCCAAAGACACGGCTTGATTCTAGTTTCTAAAATGTCAAACTTGGCAGAGACTAGTATTTTAGGGAATTACAGAGGGAGGAGAATCCATAATCTTTGCCCTTGAGGAAGTCAAACCAGAGGAACACAGTGACAAATAAACATACTGCAGAATACAAATAACTAAAGCCTGGAAATATACCCACATATGCTAAATTATAGCTCCATAAATGTATTCACATTTCAAATATCTGCAAAGACAGGCAGATCAATGGAACGGAATAGAATTTTAAGTAGGTCCAAATACTTCAGGGAATCTAGTGTGTGATAGAAGTGGCATTTTAAATCAGTGAAGAAAGGTAGATTATTTACTAAACAGTATTAAGAAACTTTTTAGCTATTGAGGGGAGAAATGGATCTGTATGCTTTAAATAGGAAATACAACACTATAGAAATTTGATAAGGCATCATGGAAAAAAAAATTTTAAGCAACCTTAGGGTAAGACCTTCTCAAGCAAGAAACAATCTAAGTAGACATTTAAAAACAAGAGTGATAGAGATAAATTTTGCTACAAGATATTAAAACTTGTTTGGAAAAATGCAGTAATTAAAGGCGAAAGACAAAACTAAAAAGTCTGTACACGTGCAATTGTGTTCCAAAAAGGCTTATGACAATTTTACCACACCTGCAATGCACATGTGCCTGTATCTTCAAAATGTATATACAGCGTTCTTTTTTTTTCAATGTTTATTTATTTTTGAGAGTGAGAGAGAATGAGCACAAGCAGGGGAGGGGCAGAGAGAGAAGGAGACACAGAATCTGAAGCAGGCTCTGAGCTGTCAGCATAGAGCCCTATGTGGGGCTCAAACTCACAAACTGCGAGATCATGACCTGAGCCAAAGTCAGTCACTTAACTGACGAAGCCACCCAGGCACCCCTACAGGGTTCTTATAGATCAACAAGAAAAATATAAACAGATCTTATAAAATAGTCAAAGGATATGAAAAAGTTCAGAGGAAAAAAATGTCTTTTTTAAGCACATGAAAAATCTTCAGTCTTATTCATAATTAAAGAAATATAAATTCAGAACAAAATACCCTTGTAAGGTGAGCAGAGCAGACTTTATTATCTCAGAAGATTATAGTTTGGGATAGAGTTGAATATTTTGCTTACGCTAAAACAATCAGTGACCAAATTGAGATTCATCAGGATTTTTAATTCCAAATACATAGATAGCACTTCTAGGTAAGCTATATACCAAGCTTAACCTACTTTATAAAGTGAAATAGTCACTATGACTTTTTCTGAAGTCAGGGCACAATAGCACTGAGAAGATGTGCATGTGAGGAATTATTGGATTTTTGTTTTCTACTTGTATTTCTTAAACATCACCAAGTACAAGATTACTAGAGGCAGCTTCTGTGTATACATAACAGCTTGGATTTATGGTTTCAGGAAATAACATAGCAGGAAACTTAGTGACATGCCTTTAAAAAAGTTTTGTAGGCTGTCTATTTCAGCTTGAAAGAAGTAGGTCATGAGGGTGACCACAGATTTATCAAGAAACTTAAGATGTTTTTTATTTCATATGAAACTGTGCTTATCCCCAGATTCTTACAGTGATGGCATGAACTATATAGCTAAGGAAAAGCTCCTGATCCACCCGTGTCGATGTTCAGGACTTATTTTAAGACTAAAGCTCAGGTTTGCAAGGACTCTGGGGGTAGCTGTCCAACCTGATCACAAATGTTCTTATTCCCATGTACATCTTTCAGAAAGAAAATAGTTTCCTCAAATTCTGTTTGGATCCCAAAGGCTTGTAAGCAGACCCAGCCTCCACAGGTGATGTAGTGCAATGGATGAGCTTGGTGCCATTGAACTGTAAAGTACCATGAAGAGTGTCTGAAAGTTGAAATTAACTTTTTATTAGCATGACACAGCTGTGGGCTGTTTCATCTTGTCAGAAGCAAATTTCTGGTTTTCTCTCACTCGCCTTTTCATAGACCTCACATTGGTTCACCTCCAGCTATTCCTGCCGTCCTAACAGGCACTGTCCTGCTCCTTGTCAGCTTTTTCTGGTCCTACCGCTTCTTTATGTGGCTTTTTGATGTTTCAAAAGAAGCGTGGAATGTGATAGACTTTTCATTTTCAAATGTGCTTTTACTGGCTTTGATGCCGTATAAGAGCAATAGCCTGGAAAGATTGGGTGAAGAAGAATTGGGGGACCAACTCTTCCAAGGGCTGACTGAACAATCTCAGTGATGCAACATTTTGCTATCTACATCAGGAATGTGGGTTAAAACTAAGTCTTCACTTCTCCAGAATTTGCTAGCCACCCACCAGGTTTGTTGCCAAGACACCTGACAAAATACAGACCTCCGGTGGTCAGACCCACACTAGATCTGAAATGGAATAATCCTTGATTTAGCAGTGTGTCAGTGTGCATGTCCTTTTCTTAATTCTCTCTTCTGAATAATTAGCGTTAGGTAGGCAGTTCATGCCTTGTTTTCTGTATACCTTGTCCGTCTCCATCTGGTCACCTGAATACGCATCTTGCTTTTTGCCTGTGAGTATTTAAAGCCATGACCTCTTGAAAAAAATAACCTGAAACAGCTGAGACGGTATGAACATTTGCTCTGTTATGCAGTTTTGATTTCTGGAACATCGTGTTTCAAATTGCGGTGGAAACAAAAGGCCTCTTTATGGCATTCAGTAAAAGTACATTTTGTTCTCAAAAGATTTGATGAGCTGAGATGCTCTACAAAGTCTCTTAGGGATTAGGATGGAACAGCAGAAGAATCAAGATCTGACCTAAATTGTAAATATTTCTGGTTTTGGAATATCTGATTATTGAAATTTTCTGTGATGTTAGCAGCTTGGGAAAGAGAGAAGTATTGGGCTCTGCCTTGTAGGGCCACATCACATTTGATAAGAGGGAAAACGTTATTCCCTAAAGGGCATAAAGATGTCTGCGTTAACACCATTTGAGCTCCTTTATTTGAATAACTGTAATCTCACACAGTAAATCCACCAAAAAGCCAAATTCACAATTAAAACTAGAGGCAAAATCAATGTGCCAAACTCATTGCAAGGATAACGGAGGTTTGATTGTCTCCTATTTAGACTTGAACCATCACTTCTTAGGTTTTTCCAAATTCGTTGAATATTCTTGTCACCTTGGGAGCAATGGTTCATTTGTCTTGAAGGAACGCAAGAAGAATACACAACCGACAAGTTAAATGAAAGCACAATCTAATTACCTAAGGAAAATATACTCCACATATTCAAATTACTCTTCTGTTCTGTAGGCATGATGAAAGAATATGATATAAAGTTGAGATGAGAGTCTTGCCGTTCTTTTACTCCTTGCCGAAACTCTTTTAAAAGTGTTCATTTGGTGAATAAGTGATGTTAAAAATGACAGAAACTTAATAAACCTAACAGGAAAATATGTTCTAGCACCAACTGTGAATTAGAACAGATTTGATAGTGAAGGCTATAACTCTTCAGAATATACCAGCACTGGAGCCCCTGGTCATTTTGTGTGACCTCACAAAGCACACAAGGATTTGTAAGTTCTAGGTTTCCCAGGGAAGAGACCCCTCCCTCACCTCGGTGGCTGTTTCCTTACTCATGAAGGCTGCCCAATAAAAAATCCTCTACGTGGTCGTATTCTTGAATTCAAGGGATAAGATCTGGTTGTATTCAGGCTTTTGTTGGATATGTCTAAGTTATTTTAAAATTCTGTTTAACTAACGTTTTAAAAACCGAGTTTCATGTTTATGGCAGATTGTCCAGTTGGTATAATAGACTTTAAAGAGTTAGGCTTAGACATTTATAACTGGAAGTCTGGCCATTCACCTTGTGGAGTTAGTGATACAGAATGTGAAATAAAATACCATAACTGTGGACAGGAATATCAATTGGAAATGATGTTCTGCTCTAAAAAATATGGAGACGATTATGCATTTGGGCTTTTGGTTCAGACTATTCCATGTTTAATAAGTGAGCTAGCCTGTTTTCCCTAAGTGCTTCTAGGAATTCCCTTTAAAGAAAAACACAAAGTTAGTAATATAAAAGAGTATAAGGACATTGGATAAAACCCAGAGGTCAAATATTTGAAACTAAAAATTAGCTAATTTAAAAATGGTCCAATAAATTTTATTTAAAATGCTGCCCTTGAGATGTGGCTTATACTATACACTTTGAATATTTTAGGTTATATGTTGAAAAGTGACATTGACTTTCATTTCTAAAGGTGAATGTGCATTTCAGTCATGCTGTAATTTTGAAGACTGTGTCTAATATTTTGAGGGCTTTCTATATACGTTTTTATATCTTAAAAAATATGTATTCTCATTGTAGATGATTGAAACAATGCTGAGTATACAAGAAAATGTTCTGCCTTTCTTCTGCCTTCTATCCTTCTTTTCTATATTCTGTCCTATAATTAGTGTTACACATCCTTGCATCGTCTTCTCTGTGCCTTAGAATGTATTCATACACACCATGCTATATGCATACTTATGCCTACAAATACATACATATTTTTAAAATACAGGGGATTAAATATATAAATCATTTTGTGACTTGTGACTCCCCCCCCCCCTTAAATATATTGCTATATTTTTCTATATTGGTCCATTTAGGTTCATTTCATTCTTCTTAATGGCCATATAATATTTCATGGCATGAATGTGCCATAATTTATTTAACCACTCCATTTTTGGTGATCATTAAGATTGCTTCTATTTTTTTAAAGCTGTTTGAAAGAATGATGAAATAAACATCAGTGTACATATATCTTTGTGAATTGAAAGGAGAATGTCTTTGGAATAGATTCCTAGAAATGGAAATGTTACATCAAAGGGCATGTATACTTTAAGGCTAGGTAAATCCTTGTGGGGTTGATATTCAGCTGGTATGTATTGGGAAGGCTGTTGCCAGGACATTGTCAATTGGTTATACCTGGCATGTGGTTTGATGAGCCAAGGCCTGTGCCACATTAGATGTTAAATGCCTTGAATTTAATCCCTGAAATTGCCTTCCTAAAAGATTTCATTAATTTATACTCTTCCCAGAGGTGTAAAAGGACTTGCCTTCCTCACCCCCATTTAAGATATCTTTGTAACTGTTGCCAATACGAGATGAGGAATTAAGAAATGGAGCATTGCTTTTCAGTGGGTATAATATTTCAGCTACACAAGATGACTAAGTTCTAGATCTGCTGTACAACATTGTGTCTGTTAATGATGTTGTATTGTGTACTTAAAAATTTGTAAAGAGGGAAGATCTCATGTTAAGTGTTCTGGCCTTAATAAATAGATATTCTATTTTAAAACTTCATAGTTCCCTGATCACCAGTGAGGTGGTGTCTTTTCATAAGTTTATTGGCCAGTTTTGGTTCTTCTGGGAATTGTGTCTTTATTTGCTTTGTTTAATTTCTATTGGGTTGTTTGACTTTTCTTAACTGATGGACAAATAATTTTTATATATGGTAGACATTAAGCTTTTATAAAATATGTTCTGGATGTTTTCTCCCCATCCGCCGTTTATATCCAACTTTGTTTTTGGAGACTTTTGTTGTAAAGATATTTAAAAAAAGTTTTAAATACCTTTGAATCTCACTTTTGATGAGATATGATTGATATACAAAAAGCTGTATCTATTTAATGTATACAACTTGATGAGTTGGGAGATATGTATATACCTGTGAAACCATCACCACAGTCCATGCCATAAACATATCTATCACCTCCAAAAGTTTTTGCCTGTCTTCCTTATTATTACTATTATTAGTGATAAGCACACAATATAAGAGTTATTCTCTTGGCAAATTTTTAAGTATATAATGTGGTGCTGTTGACTATAGGAACACTGTACAGTTGATCTCTAGGATTTATTCATCTTGCATAACTGAAATTTTGTACCCTTCGATTAGTAACTTCCCATTTCCCTTTGCTCTCAGCCCCTGGCAGCTACCATTCCACTCTCTGCTTCAGTGAGTTTGACTATTTTCTATTCATCATATCATGGTATCATGTAGTATTTATCCTTCTGTATCTGGCTTATTTCACATTAGCATAGTGTCCTTTAGGTTCATCTCTTTTGTTGCAAATCGCAGCACTTTCTTCTTTTTTCTTAAGGCTGAATAATGTTCCATTGTATGGGTATACCACTATTCATTAATTGGACATTTAGATTCCTCCGTACCTTGGCTGTTGTGAACAACGCTGCAATGAACGTGGAAGCAGATACCTCTTCAGGACCTTGATTTCAATTCCTTTGGATATATATCTATATAACCAAACGTGGGACTGCTGGATCATATGGTAGTTCTATTTTTAATTTTTTTGAGGAAACTTCATACTGTTTTCCATAGTGCCTGAACAAATTTACATCCCCACCAACAGTGCAGTAGGGTTCCCTTTTTCCCAAACTTTGTGAACACTTTTAAAAAATACATCCATTCTAACAAATGTGAGGTGATATCTCATGGTGGTTTTGATCTGCATTTCCCTGCTGATCAGTGATATGTTAGTTTTTTTATGTACCTGTTGACCATTTGTACGTCTTCTTTGGAAAAATGTCTATTCAGGTCTTTTGCCCATTTTTAAATTAGGTTATTTGGTTTTTTACCAATTTTACCAAATTGATTCTTAAGACTTCCTTATATATTTTGGAATACTAACATGGCTTACAGGTATATTTCACATTGCATAGTTGCCTTTTCATTTTGTTGATTGCTTCCTTTGTTGTGCAGAAGCTTTTTACTTGCATTTCTACATACTTATAGTGAACTATCCAAAAAAGGATATTAAGACAACAGTCCCATTTACCATGGTATAAACATTAAATTACTTTGGAATAAACTTAACCAAAGAGGTGAAAGTCTTGCCCATTAAAAACTATAAACTGGCTAAAGAGATTAAAGCAGATCATCATGGAAAGATATTCCATGTTCATGGATTGGAAGAATTAATATTATTCAAATGTTCATATTACCCAAAGTGATCTACATATGCATGCAATGCCTATCAAAATCTCAATGCATTTTTTTATAGAAACAGAAAAAAACAATCCTAGAATTCATATGGAACCATAAAAGATTCTATATAGCCAAAGCTATTTTTAGTAAGAAGGACAAAGCCAGAGGCATCATACTTTCTGATTTCAAAGTATATTACAAAAGTACAGTAATCGAAACAATATGGTACTAGCATAAAAAGATGTATAGACCCCTGGAACAGAATAGATGCACCCCTCCGAAACCCACACATGTATATTTGTTTGATAAAGATACCAAGAATACACAATGATGAAGTGATGCTATTGATAGTCCCTTCAATAAATTGTGGTGAGAAAATTGGATATACACATGCAAAAGAATGAAATAGGACCCTTCTCTGACACCATACACAAAGATTAACTCAAAAAGGATTAGAGACTTAAATGTAAGATCTGAAACTGTAAAACTGCTAAAGGAAAAGGTCAGAGAAAAGTTTCTTGACATTGGTCTTGGCAATGATTTCTTGGACATGAACCAAAGGACAGGCAACAAAGTGAAAATAGACACATGGGACTATATCAAACTAAAAAGCTTTTGTATAGCAAAGGAAACAATCAACAAAATGAAAAGGCTTTTAATTTTAACAAGCTCTAAATTGTCAGTTTTTCTCTAAGGAAAAATGATTTTTCTTTTTTTTTGTTTTATGGTTTACTTAGGGAAGAACTTTTACATTCTGAATTATATAAATATTCCCCTGTATTTTCCTCTAACACATGCACATACAAATTTAATTCTTTAATCCATCTGCAATCTGTAAAAGCCATATGCAATATTGCAGCTCTCGTTGTGGAACTTAACTTGTTCCCTTACAAATAGATGACTTTCTCCTATGTCAATTATTGAATAGCTCATGTTCCCCACTAATTTGAAATATCAACTTCGTTACAAATTTTATAACTAGGATCCTCATTATATGTGAGTATGCTTCCAAACCATATTCTATTCTATTGGCTTGTTTTGTATTTCTGCATGATACTATACTATATTAATTAGTAGAGTATTTTAGTATGTTTTGCTATCTGATAGGGCAATATCTGCAGGTGCAGTATTAATTTAGACTTTCTCTTGATTTAATTCTGTCTTCATAGCCCAATTCTGAAAACATTATTTTTGCTTTTTTCCAATATGATCATATTTTATAGCTTTTTGGTCTCATTCAACTGTCACTAATGCTTAATACTTTTTCTTGTTTTACTTGTTTAACTGGTACTACTGGGCATAAGGTGTCACTTCTTTCCCTCTGAGTTTTTTATTAGTTGAGACATTAATAATTATTCTTTAGGTGATAAGTTGCAGGCAGGAACATTTTCACAAAATATGGTTTCCTTAGTTTTAATGTTTAGGTTTACCTCTTTTTTTTTTTTTTTTTTACCTGGTATATAATATTACATTGTATGAATGTTCCATAATTTACTTAACCACTCTCTTTTTGGTGATTGTTATGATTGCTTCTTTCTTCCCCTTGATGGGAAAACCATGCATCAGTGTACATGCATTATTATGTCCTTAAAATGAGAATTTCTTTGGGATAGATTCTTAGAAATAGGACTATTGAGTCAATGAAGTAAATATATATGTTATATTACTAATGGAATACTAATGAAATAAATGTCCATGTTATTTTATTTTTTATTTAAAAAAATTTTTTTTTAACATTTATTTATTTTTGAGACAGATAGAGACAGAGCATGAGCAGGGGAGGATCAGAGAGAGAGGGAGACACAGAATCCGAAACAGGCTCCAGGCTCTGAGCTGTCAGCCCAGAGCCCGATGTGGGGCTTGAACTCACGGACCGCGAGATCATGACCTGAGCCGAAGTTGGACACCCAACCGACTGAGCCACCCAGGTGCCCCAGTCCATGTTATTTTAAAGACAATTGCAATTAAATTTAGAATCACAAAGATTTTTCCGCTCCCCTCCATCCTTCCTTTCAGAAACCACTTCCCAAATAACAAGGAGGAAGGAACAGAAAGACACAAACACTTTTCTCTATGAAACTAGGAGATACCTGGAACCCAAACCATACTATTTTGGGGATCGACAGGTGGCAGGGCAGTAGAAACTGAGTTGCCAAAGATGAGGAAGACAATACTGGCATAGAGAATGGTGACAAAAAGAAAGCTGAGTCCCAGGAAGGCTTGGAGTAGCCACAGGAGAGCTGAGCCAAAGTGGCTTTGGACTTCAGGACCCAGGCAACGTAGAACATGGAGTAAGATCTGGCCTGAACACAGGAGGATTAAGCGACTGATGAGATACCCCACCATCTCCCCCACCGGGTTCTTGGAATGCCTGCCGTCTGCTGCCCAGAGAGGAGGTGTCTTCCTCAGAGGGAATCATTCCAGGAGAAAAGACTTACTGAGAAAAGTATCTGAAGTTATGTATGCATCGATGCCTCCACTAAAGTCCAGATCTGTGTGTTTCTCCACTTAGATTTTCTCTAAGCGTCTCAAAATCCAAATCCTAGCTCTATTTTTTCATCGTAAATCTTCTCTTCATACAAGTGTCCTATCCTAGTGGCAATTATGCCATCTAGTTAGTGCCCCAAGCCAAAAACATTGAGTGGTCATTGATTCCCTCTCTCTACTTCTCCATGCTATAGCCTGATAATTTTTACTGCCTGAGACTCGTCCATGTCTCTGTATGCCTCAGAACTCCTGCTTTATGTTACAGCATCTCTTCCCAGGCTGACTACAATGGTAACCTTGAGCCTAGTCTCCACCCTTTAATCTGGCATCATTAAACCTATCCTCTGCAGCCTGCAGGTTGTTCTATCTAAAATGAAAATCTTGTCATCATCTCCAGCCCTCCTTAGAACCTTTTGTGCTGACATTACCTTCTCACTAACCATGTCTCCTCCCTCAGCCCAAAGGAATGGTTGTAAAGTTAATATACATCAGCATACATTGAATAAATGCATCTTCCTGGGCCCCTCCCTAAAGATTTTGACAAATCACCCCGGCGATTGTCTGTAAATGTTATTGGATCACACCAAGAAACACTAGGCTAGAGAATCTTGTCTAAATTCCTTAGCATGACAGGTGTGGCCTTCATGTCCTTTATATGTGCCCTGACTCCTGCCCACCATTTGTCTTCTGACTTCACATTCTGTTCCAGGGTAATCAAGCTTTATTTCCCCTGATCATATAATTTTGTTTCATGTCTTCAAACATGGGGACCTGTCTTGCTTGTTCAGGACTTCAGTGTCTAGCTCAGTTCCAGGTACATGACACAGGGGTTCTTAACCCAGAGTAAATGAATCAGAATCTGTGAAATCCCTGAAATTGACATGCAATTTTGTGCATTTGAGAGTGTGTGTATATGTCATATTTTTTTCTAAGAAGAGTGTCATCAGATTCTGAAAGTGGACTGTGAGCCTTAAAAGGGGTTAAGGGTTACTAGTGGAAACATCAGATAAGAATTTGTTCAATTTGCAAAATCAATTTGAGCAATTAATTTTTCCTCAGGCTGATATATTTGACTAGTATGTGTGTCTTTGTGTTTGTGTTTATGTATAAAAGAGAGGGGATAAACCCCATATGGTTCATTTAGATGAAAGTAAGAGTTGTTCACTAGTAGTTTTAATGGCATCTCTTTATTCTAAGTGAACTAATGCATATTTTATTTAAAAAAAAATTTTGTTTTCAACGTTTATTTATTTTTGAGACAGAGAGAGACAGAGCATGAACAGGGGAGGGGCAGAGAGAGAGAGGGAGACACAGAATCTGAAACAGGCTCCAGGCTCTGAGCGGTCAGCACAGAGCCCGACGCGGGGCTCGAACTCACGGGCAATGAGATCATGACCTGAGCCGAAGTTGGACGCTTAACCGACCGAGCCACCCAGGTGCCCCAAACTAATGCATATTTTAGAATAAATCATGAAAAATACTTGCATACGTCAGCTATCCATAATAGAACAAAAGTTTGTTTTGTTTTTAATATAGAGTCCCTGGTAATTAACTCTGCTTTTCCCCTCACTTAGTGTGTGGACTAACAGGATTGATTGTTTTGATTGACTTAACTCTGTTCCAGATCAATAAATGATACAATTGGCTTTTCCCACCCCTTCATTGACTGAATCAACTGACTGTTTTGGTTCCAAAAAGAAAGCCTCATGCCTTTAATCCATATATTCCCTGTTGGAGTCTAGTCAGTCTGTGTTAGAGTTTCAGTTCAGGAACATTGAGTTTTGTGTCAATGAATTTTCTAATTTTGTTGCCTTGGAACAATCTCCCTGTCTTTTCCCCAGTGACTTAAAATTATCTAGTCAATCTTAGCTTTTTCAACATGTGCTGGTGCTGGGTATCATTCAGACTTCCCTATGAACAGCATTTGAAAACTTAGTGGTTGGTGTAAAAAGTGATGAGATGTGATGTTCTAATTAGAACGATAAATTAAGAGAATAGGGTTAGTAAGGTACTCCCCTGCATGCCTTCTTCATTAGTATTACATATTTAAATGTAATTTATCAGTCATTTCATTTAAAACTAAAAACTAATGAGTTAGAAAAAAAATTTTTTAATGCGTATTTTATTGCTGAGAGACAGACAGAGCATGAGGAGTCAGGGGCAGAGACAGAGGGAGACACAGAATCTGAAGCAGGCTCCAGGCTCCAAGCTGTCAGTACAGAGCCCGATGTGGGGCTCGAACCCACAAACCGCAAGATCATGACCTGAGCCGAAGTCAGATGCTTAACCAACTGAGCCACCCAGGCATCCTAAACTAATGAGTTTTAGTTCCAAATATTTGGTAAATACTAAAACTTGATGTTTAATAAAGAAAGTTCAAAATATGTAGTGAGTTTGTTAACCACATACCAAAATGAGTAGATTTGTCATATTTATGTTCTTTGTTTATTAAATACTTCAAATTTTAAACAGTTTTAGATTACAGTAAAATTGAGAGGAAGATATAGAGATTTCCCATGCACTCTCTGCCCCCACACATGCATATTGACATCACTCACCAGAATGGTACATTTTTAGCAAGAAAGAACCCGCATTGACACATAATCACCCAAAGTACATAGTTTACTTAGGATTCATTCTTGGTGATGTATATTTAATGGATTTGGACAAATGTATAATGACATATCCATTATTATAATATCATACAGAGTATTTTTACAGTCCTAAAAGTCCTCTGTTACCTGTTTATCTCTCCCTCCTGCCCTGGCAACATTGACCTTTTTGTTGTCTCCACAGTTTTGTCTTTTCCAGAGTGTCATATAGTTAGAATCATATAGCATGTAGACTTTTCAAATAGGCTTCTTTTACTTACTAGTAGTTTGCATTTAGGATTCCACCATGTCTTTTCATGGCTTGATAGCTTATTTCTTTTTGGTGCTGAATAGTACTCCATTTTCTGGATATACCAGGGTTTATCCATTCACTGACTGAGGGACATCTTGGTTGCTTCCTAGTTTGGACAATTAGGAATAAATTTTCTATAAACATCCATGTGCAGGTTTTTGTGTAAACATAAGTTTTCAACTCCTTTGGGTAAATAGCAAGGATCACAACTACTGGATTACATGGTACAGGGATGTTTCATTTTGTAAGAAACCACCAAAGTGTTTCCTAAAATGGCTGTAAAATTTTGCATTCCCACAAGCAATGTATGAGAGTTCCTGTTGCTCAATATCCTTATCAGCATTTGGCATTGTCAGTATTTTGGATTTTGGCCATTCGAATAGATATGTAGTGGTAATTCCTTATTTTAATATTTATTTTATTGATGACAAATGATGTGGAGCATCTTTTCATATGCTTATTTGACATCTGCATATCATCTTTGGTGAAGTGTCTGTAAAGGCCTTTGCCCATTTTTAATTAGGTTGTTTCCTTTCTTATTGTGGAGTTTTAAGAGTTAGGTAAGTCCTTTATCAGATATGTGTTTTATAAATATTTTATATTAGTCTATGGTTTGTTTTCTAATACTCTTGACATTGTCTTTTACTGAGTAGATTTAAAAAATATTTTAATGAAGTCTAGCTTATAAATCTTTTATGGATTATGTCTTTGGTGTTATGTCTAAAAAGGAATCACCAAACCCAAGATCATCTAGATTTTCTCCTATGTTATCTTCTAGGGGTTTTATAGTTTTGAATTTTACATTGAGTTTAACATGTTGAGTTAATTTTTGTGAAGGGTGTAAGGTCTGTGTCTAGATTAATTTTTTTTTTTTGCATATGGATGTCCAGTTGTTCCAGAACCCTCCTTTATTGAATAAACTATCTTTGCTTCATTTTATTGCTCTTCTTTGTCAAAAATCAGTTGGCTATATTTATGGAGGTTTGTTTATGTTCTTTTCAGATTCCTTGTTTCTCCCTATACTCATTGTTGAGCCAGACATGATACCCTCCTGGAATCCATATGCCAATCTATTTTGTAGGGACAAAGCAAGAAATAAGTAGATAAGTAATAATTCTTTCTACCTGAACTCAGTCACCTAAAAGATATTGGAAGGACTGTTCATCTTTTATCTTCTAATATCACAAAATAGTAAAATATTATGTTGGCCTCTTCCTTTTCTGTTTCTCTCTATTGGTATCCCCTTAGTGATGTTAACTTTGATGCAGGTGGGCCTAAAATCATACCCAAGGGGAACTGGAAGGAATTGGGTACTATCTTAAGAAAGGACTATCAAAAGGGGGATTCCTTTTTATTATATCTGAAGATTCAGAAAGTTAGTGTAAATATACATATTCTGTTATTTGTTGTGAACATTAAATTCCTTTGTTCTATGTGTTTCACTATATTGGCTGCTATAGAATAAAAATTAAGTTTTGGCTGGAGTAATTCTGAGAAAATGACTATTGCCTTAAAATCTGTTCTAGTGATCCATAAGTCTCAAGTATGAAGGTACAAATGAGATGAGAAGTCTCAACAAATTATGAAGACCCCTTGGGAGCATCCTATTCAACTGAGAGTTCCTTGAAGTTAGGGATTGGTAGTATGTCATGTATCTCTAACACCTGCTTCAAATTCTGCTATATATTTGGTGCTCAGTAAATACTTAAATGACTAGAAGGATAAAAGAAAGAATACATGAAATGATTTCCTCAAAGAGACATAGCATGTACCATGACCATCCTCAAGCACAGGTGAAGTATTTACTTTGTGTCAAGAGTGAGGGTTGCCACCCATGTTATTGTATTGTATTGTGATTTCATGTTATAGACAGAGAAGCTGAAAATAAGTGGGTTTAACTGACCTGGTCATACAGGGCATATTTGAGATTTAAACCCAGTGCATTTCTCACGGTTACCATAAATTTATTAATAGAGATTCAGATTTGCAACTTCCCATCAGGATGGGGGAGGAGGCAAATGATAACTCAGCCACCACTGAAATAGAATAATCTTGGTAACTTTGAATGAAGTAGGAAGCTAACAAAACATAAGTGTTAACTCCAGCCCAATTATCTAGGTACCAATGAGACCCTTACGATGGTGCTCTCTCACCTCCTCCTTCCCCATCTTTCTTCCTCCATATGCCATTTATTACATTTTTCTGTTAAGATACTCAATGATATGTTAGCTGTATTTTCCACAGCACCTAATTCCCTGTGCCTTAACTAACTTTACTGCTTATGAGAAAGAGAGAGCACAATTTCTAGTAAACTAACAGCTATCAGCATAGATCCAAGGAACAGCAATAGGATAAAAAGGTAATTGGTAATAGTGGGAGGGAGATATAAATGATCCATTGAAACAAAAGTGAATTATAGTATTCATTAACTCCTGATTGCCAAAGTTTTAGAAACTGGATATTCCATTTCTAAGTCTGAACATCCTACACAGAATTATTTTGAAGTCTATTAATGTTCTTTAATTTTACAAAATCATTGTTCTTCAATCATCTATATTTCCAGAATTGATTTACTTTATTTCCCCTTGTAGTTAAACGATTTTTACATTCAACCCCAAAGATTTTTGATTTGGGAATTGTCTCAGAGAAATTTGAGCATGAGCATGAGCATGAGAAATTTCTCAGAGAAACTTGAGACTACCCATGAGCTAGTCTCTCAAGGCAAAGCAGAGGCAAGAATTGTTTTACGAAAGGAAAAAAAAAATGATTATGGAAATTATATTGATACAAACTTCTTTTTTTTTTTTTTTTTTTTATACAGGTAACCTTTCCTGTGGCTAGAGTTTTATGTTCAGCATTTTCAAATGTAAATATTTTTTCCTGACCATGGCATAAATAAGTTTCGAATAGCACAGAGGTGTATTTGGTTTAAAATAAGTGACCTCTCATTTAAAAAGCTGCCTGAAAGGCGCAGTGAAAGGGGGAGTCAGAGTGTGAGAGGTGGCAGTGTTTATTATTTATCAGGCTTCCCCTAGGTCCCCGTTGGTGTACATGAGCTTGACTGTCTCTGCTCTTGCCACATTAATCATTTTCTCTTTTAAATTCAGGAGCATCATGCTAGTGTGTACTGGGTCAAAGACAAGGTAAAACAACGAGAAAGTCAATTATGGTAAATAAGTCTCCGATAGTAAGTTAGAGGTAGTTCCATGATGACTTTGGCACCAGCCCTTAAAAACAGTCTGCTTTCCACTTATATTGCAAATAACTGTATTTATAATCTCTATTAGTAAAAATCTATGCCCGTAAATGTGATAAGGTATACAATTTTTGTTCTACTTAGAATAATTTTAAATGTAAATATGCAGAATCTCTGGAGATATCAAATACTGTGCTCCAATCAAGGACCATATTTCCTGTGACATATGGCAGGCAAGTGGGACATAGGTGTGAGGGCTAGGGAAAGTGTCATAGTTATAGAATGGAAAGAACTGGACCTTCCATTGAGACAGAGATTGTTTTCCTTCCAGGATGACTCTTTCCTAAAAAATACCTCTCAGCCTTTCTAAGATACTTTTGTAATATAACATGTTGCATATCCAAGTAGAAAAAGAAAGCTTCCTTTAGACAGAATCCTACAAGGAGTGTCCTTTACTTGATTATGCACCAGAATCCTGACTTTAACAGATGGGGAGTTTGTATCAATTTCAACCACAAACTTTGAGATGTCAACAATTCATTTGCTCACAGATCTACAATCCAGGCTGGGCTCAGCTGAGTGGTACTCTTGCAGGGTCTCATGAGATGTCTGTCATCAGTGCAACTGCTGTCAGTGGTGTTTTGATGGGGGACTGATAGTCCTGGATGGTCTCAGAAACATGTCTGGGTCCCAACAGAGATGACTGGGCCTTTTCCCACAGATTTCCTTCTCTCTCTCATCATGGGCCAACCCCAAGAAAGCTAGCTAGGCTTCCTTACCTGGCAGTCTCAGAGCAGCAAGAGGATAAGAGAGGAAGCTGCAAGGGATTCTTAAAGTTGAGGCTCTAAGTCCTACAACATCACTTCTACTGCATTCCATTGGTTCTAACAGCCAGGGGGGAGGGAAAATAGCTCCACCTTGAGAAGAAGAGCAGCAAAATCACTTTTATAAAGGCATATGCTTTTAAAAATGGGAGAAATTGATGCAACCATTTTTGCAAGCAATGTACTAGAGAGAGAATTTACTCCATCAATATGTCTAAAGATAGCAATATTAGGAATCTATTTGCGGGTTTAAAAGTAGGATCTGCTGAGAATGAATAGTCTGTAAGAAAAACAATGCAATTTACTACACATGCATGCTGGATATATTTTATAGTATAATAGAATATACAAGATATACGGGAGTTTCTCTTATCTGTCTCCTCTTCACTAAGGAACAGAACCAGTATAATCCTATCTAGATCCTCCCTGTGCCCTCCCTTGTTCTCATCCCACCCAGGTAATCTGTTTGTAGGACTTCTGTTTCAAAACCCTATTGCTATAATATGATCTTTACTCATGCAATTGTTTAAAATTCCATCCTTGAGGATTCAAAGTAAGCCCAGAGTACAGGGGTTCTGTACTGTTAAAGTCTAGTCTGAACGTTCTGTGTGTGTGTTCTCTGCCCGGATCAAACTTTTGTATTCTGGCACAGCTTTCTTTCTTCATGCCATAGAAACAAGAGTGGTTTAAAAAGACTGTGATGTGAAGAGTCTCTTCCTGCTTGGAATCTGAACTACAAAAAGCCTGAATTTGCCCAGAGCTGTGACAATTCCAGTGTGTACCTGATAGAATGTTTTGGGCTGCAAGTAGCAGAGTAGCTACTCAGATTGGCTTAGGCAGTAAACAAATTGATCATCTGCTATAGCCTCAGGTTTGCTTCATTTAAGAGCAATGGTGGGCTCTTAATGGTGGGCTCAGGTTCTGTCTCCTACAGAGTTAATTCTAATCTCTTTTTATCTAGCAGAAGACAGAGAGAGAGAGAGAGAGAGAGAGAGAGAGAGAGAGAGAGAACAACTTCTCCTTTAACCACGGACATCTTCCATTCAGTCTGATTAAGCCAATTTAGGCCACATGTCCATTCCTAAAGCATTGGCACCTCCATGGAATGCCCTAACTTGATTGGCTGATGCTGACCATGAATTACCCTGGAATCAGGGATGTCACCTTGCCTGACATCATAAATGGGAAGGGATAACTGAATAAAATTTAAGTTGCGATAGGAAAGTAGAATGGGGAAAAGATGCAGAGAAGGCAACCAAAAAATGCCTTTTATGGTGGGTAATTCTAGTAAACATCGTCTGAAAAATAGTAGCTCTGGATAATGCAGTAACTGTGGAAACAAACTAAAATGTGTAGAAATATAATTAAAGGGAAAATTCAAAAGTTTTAAAAATTTCATTTAAAATTACAAAGTTTCTAAAGTTTTATTAAAAAATTAAAAGCTAATATGACTGAGTTTTACTTATTGGCTTTGAACAAATATTTCCTCCTTTCTGCTCAGTACTTCATATTCAAACACAAATGCACATAGGTGATGTGGTGTGTGCTTGGATCCCCTAGAGGTAAGACATGATTCATCAACATTTCAGAGGAAAGCCCTGATTTGTCCTCAAGTGTTTTCTTTTCCAGACAATGCTATTGTTGGTGTCTACCAAAGGCCACCAGATGAAAGTGATTGGGGATGGAGAGATGTAGTGAAAGGGAGGACCTGGATGTGAGTTATTCTTTCTTACCTTTGTCTCCTCTTCTTTAATCTCCAGTTGGCACTTGAAGGTAAGTTCCCAGGGAGCAATGTCTTGTTTGGTTCCCTGCTGCATCATTAGCACCTAGAACAGCACCTGATACATAATAGATCCTCAGTAAACTGATACTGAATTAATTGCTACAAATGAGAAAGAATGAAATCATGCCATTTGCAGCAACGTGGATGGAACTGGAAGGTATTATGCTGAGTGAAATAAGTCAGAAGACAGATATCATGTTTTCGCTCATATGTGGATCTTGAGAAACTTATCAGAAGGCCGTGGGGGAAGGGAAGGGGAAAAATAGTTATAAACAGAGAGCGGGGGAGGCAAACCACAAGAGATTCTTAAATACAGAGAACAAACTGAGGGTGGGTGGGGGGTGGGGGAGAGGGGAAAGTGGGTGATGGGCAGGGAGGAGGGCACTTGTTGGGATGAGCGCTGGGTATTGTATGGAAGCCAATGTGACAATAAATTATATTCACCAGAAAAGAATTAATTGCTACAAACTCTCCCAGAAGTAGCACTAAAGTGGGGGCAGCTATAGGAAAAAAGAGTCTTTTAACATCTGTGAGCAGGAAGGGGAGAGAAAGCGAAGGGAAACACCACCTGCTCAGTTGGTTATTTGCAAGGTCAAGACCGCTTGAACAGCTCCCCTCAAATTGTTGGATTCTTTTTTTTTATTAAGCAGAAATAAAATTAAGCGGTTATATCTTCAAAGAATAAAACACCTTAAAGTTCAGTGGTGGGATTTTAAGGAGAAATTTAATCAAGGTTCATGGATTTTGTCATGTTGCATGTAGCTTTTGGCTTTCCTGAGGAAAACGTATTAGACACGGCATGAGTGGAACGCACCTCTGTGTGTTTTGTTTGTAGATGTTGATGCGAATGGCTGCTCTTTGATGCTAGCACCATGGAATTTAGATATAAACATTTGATAAAAGCTAAATTCCCAGTGTCCTCACAACCCTTTGATGCCTCACCAGTAAGTGAATGAGATCCTTTGGTTCCAGGCAGGGATGGTAAGTAGGGCGACTACTCCACTTTGCCTGAAGAATTCTATTAGATTAGATTTTAGGGCCATCTCTTTTGGAAGTCCATTGGTTATTGTGGCTCATTTTAAATTCAATAACCCATCTCCCAGGCTGCCAAAAAGGAGGTAGGGTCTCTTGGGATTGTTAACAGTGACCACGCAGAACCCCGGTGTGTGTGTCTTCAGGGAGAGCACAAACATTATCTGTGAGAATGATAACAGCTCTTCTTTGGTGAGGAAGAACAATTAGGGCTGCGTCTGCACTGGGCTCTCCACATGTATTTCCGAGCAGTCCTTACAAAAGTGCTATGAGGTAGGTGTTTATATGACTTCTGTCCTTGTCTTCCTGTAGTCTGTTACTAACACAGCAGCCAGAGTGATCCTATTCAAATATGGGTCAGCTCATGTCACTCCTCTGCTCAGAACCTTCCAGCAGCTTCCTGTCTCTCACAATCAAAGCCAAAGCCCTTGCTATAACTTTCAAGTCCTGTGATTTTTTGCCTCCCCTTTACCTCTCTGACTTCATCCTCACTCCCTCTATGTATGTTGCTCCATAAACGACCCTGGCCCTGTGCTTTTTTCTTGAAAATCCTGCCTCAGGGTTTTCATACTTTTTGTCCCTCCTGCTTGGAATTGTCACTTCCAAGATGGTCATGTGGGTAACAGCCCACTTTCTTCAGGTTTTTGCTTGAAAGTCACCTTCTCACCGAGGACTTCCCCAGCAATCCTGACTAAAATTTCACCAAACGTCTCTATCATCCAACATTTCCTAACTTCCCTTCCAACTTTAACTTTTTATTTTTTTGGCATCTCTTTTGCTTACTTGCTTTGTTGATTGAAATGTAAGCCCCACATAGGCAAGGATTTTCTCTGTTTTCTAACCAGGCACCCTACAATCTCATACCCAGCAACTAGGCAACTAGAACAGTACCTGGACCACAGGAAATACACAGTAAGTATTTACTGAAAGCTGAATAATTTTAGTCTTTCTTTTAAAAAAATTTTTTTTACATTTATTTATTTTTGAGAGACAGAGCATGTGTGGGGGAGGGGCAGAGAGAGAGGGAGACACAGAATCCAAAGCAGGCTCCAGGCTCTGAGCCATCAGCACAGAGCCTGACGTGGGGCTTGAACTCAGGAACCGTGAGATCATGACCTGAGCTGAAGTCGGACACTAAACTGACTGAGCCACTCAGGTGCCCCTGAATAATTTTAGTCATCACATATTTATTCAGCATTTACCAAAAGCCAGGCATTATGCCTGACACTTGTAAAGCCAGAATGAACCAGAAAGACAAGATCTCTAACCTTATAGAATTTAAAATCAAGGGGCACCTGGGTGTCTCAGTTGGTTAAGTGTCCGACTTCGGCCCAGGTCATGATCTCCTGGTTTGTGAGTCTGAGCCCTGTGTCTGCACTGACAGCTGAGAGCCTGGAGCCTGCTTCAGATTCTGTGTCTCCCTCTCTCTCTCTGCCTCTCCCCCACTCGTGCTCTGTCTCAGTCTCTCAAAAATAAATAAACGTTAAAAAATTTAAAAAAAACATAAAATCAAGAGAGAAAAGAAACAATTAAGCAAGTGCTCGTTTTATACATGTGGATTCTAAGTTTCGCAGAAATTAGTGAAATTCTCCAATGTCCATTTTCCTTAACTGGCACAGCTGGAGGAAACTCCCAGGAATTAAAAATTACAATGTCAGCTGTCTTTCCTTTATGCTGTGCTGGGATTGACATACTTTTTTTTTTCTTTTTTTTACACACATTACTAATTGCACACATTTTGTGTACTCACAGTGCCCTTCACTGAGCAGGAACTTTGTTGCTGTTTGCATCTATTGGGATTGTTGTCAAAGGTATTAAGGATTATCATTAGATGAAGCTCATCAATCATTATTATTGTGGATAAGCTTCATTTGATCTGCCCTTTAAGAACATCAAAATAAGAATAACAACTATTTCATCTCACTTGTTCTAAATAAAGAAAAAAAAATCCTATAGCCTCTAGTAGGCATAGGACATTGTGAAAACATTGCCAAGTGGTTCACACTAGGAATTCTTTTTGAAAAGGTGATATTGGCTATTAAATTTCAGTTTTGTGTAGTAATTATAAATTTTTAAGGTTGATATATTTGATCAGAATAAATACTTAAAATGGAGACCTATCTAGAAGTCAATTTTCACTGTTAACCCAAATTTTGTTAGGTTAGGGATTTTCACTGAGAAAGCGAACTTTTCATTTTGGCTTCCAGTAGCATGATAAATAGTTCTCCATCCCCTCACTCTCAATCTAAAGGTGTCCTCAGGTCTAAAATGAGTCTCTTGTAGACAGCAAATAGATGGGTCTTGTTTTTTTATCCATTCTGATACCCTATGTCTTTTGGTTGGCACATTTAATCCATTTACATTCAGTGTTATTATAGAAAGATATGGGTTTAGAGTCATTGTGATGTCTGTATGTTTTATGCTTGTAGTGATGTCTCTGGTACTTTGTCTCACAGGGTCCCCCTTAGGATCTCTTGTAGGGCTGGTTTAGTGGTGACAAATTCCTTCAGTTTTTGTTTGTTTGGGAAGACCTTTATCTCTCCTTCTATTCTAAATGACAGACTTGCTGGATAAAGGATTCTCGGCTGCATATTTTTTCTGTCTAGCACACTGAAAATCTCGTGCCAATTCTTTCTGGCCTGCCAAGTTTCAAAAGAGAGATCAGTCACGAGTCTTATAGGTCTCCCTTTATATGTGAGGGCACGTTTACCCCTTGCTGCTTTCAGAATTTTCTCTTTATCCTTGTATTTTGCCAGTTTCACTATGATATGTCGTGCAGAAGATCGATTCAAGTTACGTCTGAAGGGAGTTCTCTGTGCCTCTTGGATTTCAATGCCTTTTTCCTTCCCCACTTCAGGGAAGTTCTCAGCTATTATTTCTTCAAGTACCCCTTCAGCACCTTTCCCTCTCTCTTCCTCCTCTGGGATACCAATTATGCGTATATTATTTCTTTTTAGTGTATCACTTAGTTCTCTAATTTTCCCCTCATACTCCTGGATTTTTTTATCTCTCTTTTTCTCAGCTTCCTCTTTTTCCATAACTTTGTCTTCTAGTTCACCTATTCTCTCCTCTGCCTCTTCAATCCGAGCCGTGGTGGTTTCCATTTTGTTATGCATTTCGTTTAAAGCGTTTTTCAGCTCCTCGTGACTGTTCCTTAGTCCCTTGATCTCTGTAGCAAGAGATTCTCTGCTGTCCTCTATACTGTTTTCAAGCCCAGCGATTAATTTTATGACTATTATTCTAAATTCACTTTCTGTTATATTATTTAAATCCTTTTTGATCAGCTCATTGGCTGTTGTTATTTCCTGGAGATTCTTCTGAGGGGAATTCTTCCGCTTTGTCATTTTGTTTTTTTTCCAACGTTTTTTTTTTTTTTATTTTTTTTTATTTATTTTTGGGACAGAGAGAGACAGAGCATGAACGGGGGAGGGTCAGAGAGAGAGGGAGACACAGAATCGGAAGCAGGCTCCAGGCTCTGAGCCATCAGCCCAGAGCCCGACGCGGGGCTCGAACCCACGGAGCGCGAGATCGTGACCTGGCTGAAGTCGGACGCTTAACCGACTGCGCCACCCAGGCGCCCCCGCTTTGTCATTTTGGATAGTCCCTGGCGTGGTGAGGACCTGCAGGGCACTTCCCCTGTGCTGTGGTGTATAACTGGAGTTGGTGAGCGGAGCCGCAGTCAGACCTGATGTCTGCCCCCAGCCCACCGCTGTGTCCACAGTCAGACTGGTGTGTGCCTTCTCTTCCCCTCTCCTAGGGGCGGGATTCACTGTGGGGTGGGGTGGCCCGTCTGGGCTACTTGCACACTGCCAGGCTTGTGATGCTGGGGATCTGGCGTCTTAGCTGGGGTGGGTAGGCAAGGTGCACAGGGGCAGGGGGGGCAGGCTTAGCTTGCTTCTCCTTAGGTGATCCACTTCAGGAGGGGCCCTGTGGCAGCAGGAGGGAGTCAGATCCGCTGCCGGAGGTTTGGCTCCGCAGAAGCACAGAGTTGGGTGTTTGCGCGGAGCGAGCAAGTTCCCTGGCAGGAACTGGTTCTCTTTGGGATTTTGGCTGGGGGATGGGCAGGGGAGATGGCGCTGGCGAGCGCCTTTGTTCCCCACCAAACTGAGCTCTGTCGTCAGGGGGCTCAGCAGCTCTCCTTCCCTTTGTCCTCCAGCCTTCCCACTTTCTGAGCAGAGCTGTTAACTTATGACCTCCCAGCCGCTAAGTCGGGCTTGCTGTCGGAACACAGTGCGTCAGGCCCCTCCGCTTTTTGCAAGCCAGACTCGGGGGCTCTGCTTGGCCGGTGAGCCGCCCCTCCGCCCCGGCTCCCTACCGCCAGTCCGTGGAGCGCGCACCGCCTCGCAGCCCTTCCTACCCTCTTCCGTGGGCCTCTCGTCTGAGCTTGGCTCTGGCGACTCCGTTCTGCTAATCCTCTGGCGGTTCTCTGGGTTATTTAGGCAGGTGTAGGTGGAATCTAAGCGATCAGCAGGACGCGCGGTGAGCCCAGCGTCCTCCTACGCCGCCATCTTCCCTCTCCTCCCTCTCAAATTCTCGAAAGAGAACTTTTCAAAAACATAACTTTATGTATGTTTTTTGAGAAAAGAAATTAAACCTTTTAAACAACAACAAGACATTGCTTGATGCTCTATCTCAGGAGACAATTATATGTGTCAGTCTGCAAATATGGAGGAAATCTCTACACTTGGAAATATATCACATCTCACAGGAAAGGCTTATCACCTCCACTGCCATTTGACGCTATAGTCTCAAGGCCAAGGCTTTGCTGTCTTTAATAACAAGTAACAAAAGCTGCTGTCGAAATAAGTTCTACCAGATTCATGCTGTACTTTATAGAATGCAAAACGGCTTGACTTTAGTAAGATCCTTGTCCTTCTCATACCTTGAAATTTTTGGTGAAAATGAATGTGAATGGAACATGGTTATCTCTTTCATTTCTTTAATCCTTTCAACTTCACCCTTGGTGAGGAGGGATATTTTAGTGTATAAATGCCATGAGCATTAACAGGAGATGACCTTGTTTTTATTTTTTGTCAGTGTTAAGCTCCAAAGAAGAAAGAGTCACTGTACTCCTCTGGCAGGAACTAGAAGAGACCAAAGGACTAGCGGCTGGATAAAGCCTGGACCCTGGAGGAGAGAAAGAGAGTGGGAGCGAGGGAACCAAGGGAAAGGGACTTCCAGCTGACCCTCCAGATGTCCCGAGCCATACATGCGGTACCTTACATCAAAGACATTACATATGTTGTATTAGGTATTACACTGTCCTTGGGTTCCTAGTAAAGACATAGTTATCACATGACATGAAAGTTATGTGCATTTCTCAAACACCTGAAAGGCAAATACTTTGGTATAACCAGGATACCATTGCATCTAAAATGAAGGCATGAAGAAAGGATTATTTCATCTGATTTTCCCCAAATCATGGTAGTTCCATGGAAAGTAATGGGAGAATTGTAGAGGTTTATAGATGGGCTAAAATGTCCACCCCAATCTTCTTCAATGTCGCCAGTGCCGGCGTAAAAAATACAAATGCCTAACTCGATGTTGTGATAGGTGTGCACAGAGTGAAGTGCCCAGCCCTTGCTTTCATAGCTCTATCCAGAGATGGGACAGTCAGGGTCACCTCTTTTCTAGCTGAAGGAAAGCATAACAGCATATTTTAGTCCTTGAAAACTAGTCAGATGGTTGGTATGTTGCTTTTGGAATGAAAGTCTTCAAAGTCTTCTGAATAAGAGAACATAATCTCTCATTATGCAATCTTACAAGTTCCAAGAAAACATAACACCAAATTTTAAAAGTTATATTTTTAAAAGAGATAAGACATTCCAAGTTGGGTTCTAAATCATTTCAAGTGGCCAACTTTGGCTACAGAGAATGGAAAATTGGACTTTTTGAAAATGTTTGAAAATATGAATAAATGGGCTCCGAGAGGAGGATTGGTTTTGTCACACTTATTTCAGTTTCCCTGAAGTTAGGTCTTTTCTGCTCATTTCCAGTTTTGTTAGATATTCTGGTTCAGTGAGACTATGGCGCATCTGAATTCTGTATAGGTAAGTTCTTTCTATACCACTTGAGGTTAATTAGGTTAGTGTACGTATTTTTCTATTAATTTATTGGAAATAAATTTTAACCCAGCATATAACAATAAGATACCTAAGTGGCATTTCCAGAATTCTCAGCAGAACTGAGATTATAACTACTTGGAGAAATCAGTCATGCTAAAAAGTATTCAAAGCACCTGTTTTCTGGAGTAGTCTATGTCCAACATTTTCATCATTGTGTACTCATCTAAGTATTTTCAATAATTTATAAATCTGAAGTCTGCAGTCATCCTGCCCCTAAAACAGTTGCTGATGTTCACAAAACAACCCACTGCTACCTGTACAGTAGAATCATGAGGTGGAGTTTAAACTCCCTCTTATTGGTCTGGATGGATGTTGATACTTCCATTACTTTACATATAGATTACTCCGTAACTGAACAGGATGGAGAAAGGGGAGCCATTCTACATATTGGAAGCTTCATTTGACAGTCATAATGGAGATGCTGATGGTGACAATGCTCTCAACATTCTTCCTCATAATACCCAGATGGAGGCAAACTTAAGAAACTCTCCAACCCTCTGATGAATGAGGTCTTTAAACAAATGAAAAATAAGAAAGCATCTGGAAATGATATCATCCCTGCCAAATTTTCATGCTGGAGACAAAGTTAACTCATGTAACGTCTCTGTATTCTCCTCTTGAGATACAAGAATAAAAGAGAAAAATGGGATATGGCTCCAGGGAGTTGGAGATCCTGAGTTTTATGTGATGATATACATCCAATGGCAGGATGTATAGCTGAAGCAGCTGCAGAGCATATGTTTTAGATAAAAGAGAGTTTTCATAAACCAACATCCATGAGAAAACTCTCATTTCTGGTTTGGAAAGAGAATAAGTTCATTTCTTAAAGGGGGGTATTTTGACATGGAGATTTCACTTCACTCTCTGCAAGGAACTTCTGTTTCATCTAGTCTCTAAAGCTTTTCTTAGGAAGTACCGTATAAATGTACTTCACTCTGCTTTTAGACGCTTTAGTTGTGGAAAGAAGCTCATCAATGGCTTAGTGACTGGAAATGAATCTGAAGTCTCCTGCTTTAGAACATATCCTTATTTAATTTCTGAGTGATGAATAGCATTTTTGAAACTGTAGAAACTACTTTGTATACTTTCTATTTGTTAGCAGATTTGAGAAGAGCCTGACTTACTGGGAGCACACAGAATTTAAAATCAGAAAACCTAAGCAGAATGATATTTTTACCATTTTCTGATAAGTTATTGAGGCCTCTGTTTTATGATCTCCAAATAGATGTATTAATAACACTGACAAGGGCTTTGTTACAGTAATACACTATCACAGTGCCAATCAGTCCCACTCCTTCCTCCCAGTAGCTACTTTAAAAACATGTTCTGTTCCCTTTTTGATAGTACTCTGAAATTGTAAAGCGTGTTTTCTTTTGGCAAAGCGCTTTGTAAGTATGGTTGTCTTAATATATGTCTGATAGGTAAGTGTATTAGTCAGCTAAAACCTCTAGGGAACTCTTTTCCTCTGAATCAGGTTGGGATTTATATGTGAAACTTGAAATCTTGGCAGTATATGGATCTACTGATCATTGTTTTGATACAACTTCCCTTGATGCTTTATCTTTTAATTTGTAGACCAAGGAGAGTAGAGAATGTATGAATATCTGAATTCTGGTAAATATTCAGCTTTAGCAATCGCTGCTAGTTTTTGAGAGTCTCATCCCCATTTGCTCAGGGGTAAACTTAATCTCGTGCAAAGGTGACTACCATCTAAGTCTCTGAAATATATCCTTCAGTGATTTCTTGTATTCCTGGAATCATAGACACAGAATGACAGAGTGGAAGAAAATTTAAAGAGAGCCCACACCAATACCATGTTAATGACATGGTGGGTTCAGAGGCATGAAGGGTCTGTGCAAAACGTCACAAGTGGCACGGCCCCATGAATTCTTGGAGTGAATGTCTACGGCATATGTGTTGCTGTGACAGCAATAGGAATGAGTCAGTAGATGTCAAGTTATTCGATATTATGTTTACATTAAGGATTTTCTTTCCTTTCAAGTTCCAGGTTTGGCCTTGAGGACTCTTAATTTCTGAGGAGAAGGACCAGGCAGCTGCTGGAATTCTAGTTGGTATGACTGTCACATCCACGCTCCTCCACATTCCTACGCCAAGAAGTGGAAAAAATATATACAAAGAAGGAGAGGCAGCCTGAGAGAAGAAAATTAAGTACTTGACTAGTTTTTCCTTCTCAATCTCTGAGCCAATAATTATTGATTGAATCATTCATGTCTTAAATCATTCATGACTGTAATGCTGTGGCAGCCTACATAAGCAAACCAAAATCTAAGCCTACAAATGCTTCAAGGTTGCAAAATCAAAACGCTAGAAACGACCAATCACAAATAGCCAACTAGGCTTTAAACTATAGCCAATCAATAATTTCCTTGGTTTGCTTCTGACTTTTCTCTATAAAAACCTTTCCTCCCCCCACCACCTCCTGTTAGGTGGAGAATTCCTACCCCCTTCCAGTTTGGCACTGCTGATTGAAATAGATTTTTGTTCAAATAAAGTCTTAAAATTACAACAACGAGAAGAATGATGTGAAGATGTGTCTCAGAAATAGACAGAAGATAATGGAAACACTGGTTTTGAGTCAGAAGGCCTGAGTTTGAGGTCCAGTTCTAGAGCATGTATAATCCCAGGTGGCCCCTTAAGTACCCTTAGACTCTAACCTGCAGTTTCTCCCAATTTTTACTGGAGATTTTTATTTTTACTTTTATTTCTGATGTTCTCTGCCTCTGCATCCCTGTCTCTGACTCCCTCCCTTTGATCATTCTAGAATAGAGGCTATAAGTTTGGGACTTGTTGATTCTTTTCTATTTTATTTTCAGATTTCAAAACTATTTATTGATCCTACTCTTATTTTTATCTCCTTACTTCTACTCTTTTGGTGTTATTTTTCTAATTTTTTAAGTTAGATATTTAGATAATTAATATTTTCAACTTTTGTTTTTAGGTACCAAGTTAGATACCTAAGTTACTAATTTTCAGCCTTCTATTTTTCTAACATATGTACATTAGACTTTAAATTTTCCTCTAGGTATTATTTTCATTGACTCCACAAGTTTAGACATGCTGTGTTTTCATTTTCATTCTTCATATTTTTTACAAAATTTTCAACAGCTAATATATATATATGCATAATTTATAAATTAAAACTATGGAATATGATGCAGACTGAGGATCTGGTGCCTACCTTCCCTACTCACTCCATTCCCCAGCTTTTTGTGAGTTATGACTTCTATTAGTTATTCATGCATTCTTTAAAAATTTTTTAAATATTTATTTATTTTTGAGAGAGAGAAAGACATAGTACAAGCAGGGGAGGGGCAGAGAGAGAGGGAGACACAGAATCTGAAGCAGGCTCCAGGCTCTGAGCTGTCAGCACGGAGCCTGACGCGGGGCTCGGAACTCACAAACCGCCAGATCATGACCTGAGCCGAAGTCGGATGCTTAACCGACTGAGCCACCCAGGCGCCCCTAAAATCTTACTTTTCTTAGAGCAGTCTTAGGCTTGCAACAAAACTGAGAGTAAGGTACATAGATTTCCCATAATTTCCCTCCCCACACTCTTGCACAGCCTTACCAACATCATATTACCGTATTACCAACATCACTTATCAAAATGGTACATTCTTTCACAAGGATGAACCTACATCAATCCATCATAATCACCCAAAGTCTGTACTGTACCTTAGGGTTCACTTTTGCTTTCGTACATTCTATGAGTTTGGACAAATGTATTGTGGCACCCCTTATCGTAACACAACATTTTTCTCTGCCTCAAAAAGCCACAGTCCTCCACTTATTTATCTCCCACTCTCCACCCCCGGTAACCACTGACATTTTTGTTGTCTCCATAGTTTTTTTGCTTTTTCCAGAATGTCATATAGTTGGAATAAAATAGTATGTACCCTTTTCAGATTGGCTTCTTTCACTTAGCAATATGCATGTAAGATCCCCCCCATGTCTTTTTTTTTAATGTTTATTTATTTTTGACAGAGAGAAAGAGACAGAGTGTGAGCAGGGGAGGGGCAGAGAGAGAGGGAGACACAGAATCCGAAGCAGGCTCCAGGCTCCAAGCTGTCAGCAGAGCCCAATGTGGGGCTCCAATCCACAAACTGCGATGTCATGACCTGAGCCTAAGTCGGACACTTAACTGAGCCACCCAGGCACCCCGCTCCATGTCTTTTTGTGCCTTGATAGCTTATTTCTTTTTAGCACTGAATGATATTCCATTGTCTGGAAGTACCACAGTTTATCCATTCACCTACTGAAACACATCTTGGGAAATTAGGAATAAACCTGCTATAAACATCCATGTGCAGGTTTTTGTGTGAACATAAGTTTTCAGCTCCTTTGGGCAAATACCAAGGAGCACAACTGCTGGATTAAATAGTAGAACTAAGTTAGTTTTTATAAGAAACTGCCAGGCTATCTCCTAAAGTGGCTGCATTTTGCATACCCAACATCAATGGATGAGAGTTTTTGTTGCTCCACATTCTTGCCAACACTTGGTGTTGTCAGTGTTGCAAATTTTGGCCGTTCTCATAGGAGTGTAGTGGTATCTCATTTAATTTGCATTTTCCTGATGACAAATGCTGTGGAGCCTCCTTTCATATGCTTATTTCCCACCTGCACATATTTGGTGAGGTGTCTCTCTCAAGGTGTTTGGCCCAATTTTTAATTGAAGTTTTTGTTTCCTTATTGTTGAGTTTGAAGAGGTTTTTAAAATATATTTTAGATAGCACTGTTTTATCAGAGGTATATTTTGCAAGTATTTTCTCCCAGTCTGTAGTTTGTCTTCTAATTCTTTTCTATTGCCTTTCATAGAGTGGAAATTTGTAATTTTAAGGAAGTCCAGCTTATCAATTCTCTCTTTCATGTCTTTAGTGCTATATCTAAATAGTCATCCCCATACCCAAGGTCATCTAGATGTCTTCCTATGTTATCTTCTAGGAATCTTATAGTTCTGCATTTTACATGTAGGTCTATAATCAATTTTGAGTTAATTTTTATAAAGGGTGTAAAGTCTGTGTCTAATTCCTCTCTCTCTCTCTCTCTCTCTCTCTCTCTCTTTCTTTCTTTCTTTCTTTTTTTTCTTTGTACATAGAAAAATATCTGGCTGTTCCAGCATCATTTGTTGAAGAGACTATCTTTGTATTTTTTGTCAAAGATCAGTTGACTATGTTTATGGTGATCTATTTTGGGCTTTCTACTCTGTTCTATTGATCTATTTGTCTATTGTTTCACCAATAACTCAGTCTCTTAATTACTGAGGTTTTATAGTAAGTCTAGAAGTTGAGTAGTCTCAGTCCTTCAACTTTTTCTTTTTTATATTGGATGGGATACCTAGATCTTTTGCCTCTTCAGAAAACCATTAGTTTGTTGTTATCCCTAAAATAACTTGCTGTGATTTTGACCAGGATTATGCTGAATCTATAGATAAATTTGGGAAGAAATGACATTTGACAATATTAAGTTTTTCCATCTTTGAATATGGAATTTCTTTCCAATTATTTAGTTCTTTGATTTTGTTCACAAGAGTTTTATAGTCTTGCTCATATATATCTTGTACATATTTTGTTAGATTTATATAGAAGTTTTTATTTTGGGGGATGCTAATATAAATGGTATTATGTTTTTAATTTCATATTCCAGATATTCATTGTTAGTATATAGGAAAGCAATCAACTTTTATATATTAACCTTGTATCCTGCCATCTTGCTATAATCACTTATTCATTCCAGATTTTTGTTGATTCCTTTGGAATTTTTTACACAATTGTGTTATCTGTGAACAAAGACAATTTTGTATCTTTTTTCTTAATCTGGATACCTTTTACTGCTCTTTCTTCCCTCCTTTCATTAGCGAGGGCATCCAAGGTGATGTACAAAGGAGAAAAGGAGTGGTGAGAGGGTCTATTGTTTGTTTTTTTATGTAAATATGAGCAGATCTGAATACCTTTTCTTAATTTCCCTTTTTCTTACACAAAAGGGAACATATCCTGTATACTTCCTTTCCTTGTTCTAGACACTGTGCCTTATTGATAGAAAGTGTCCTAGAGCCTCAAGGAGGGCACTTGTTGGGATAAGCACAGGGTGTTATATGTAAGTGATGAATCACTAAAATCTCCTGAAATCATTTACACTATATATTAACTAACGTGGATTTAAATAAAATTAAAAAAGTAAAAGAGCACCTAAGGAAGAAGATTCTAGTCAAAAAGGAGTGGGAAGACATATAGGGTCCCAATAATTTGGCAAACTAGTTAAAATTAAACTTTTAGTTATAAACTTGCTTGAACATACTTTATAAACAATGGATTAAATCTTAATTGTTAAAAAAAAAAGTGTCCTAGAAATTTCATTCTTATGATGGCTACAAAATATTCCATTGTGAGCAAGAACCAAAAATTGTTTCTCTAGTATTCTATTGAGGGACAGGCATTATTTCCTCTCTGTTGCTATTGTAATCATTGTTGTAATGAATAACTTTGCATATATGTCATTTTGTACATAGCATAGATGTATGCTAAGAGAAATTCCCAGGAAAGAATTGCTGGGCCAATGAATAGATGCATATCTATTTTGATTAGCATTATCAAATTGCCATCCACAGGGGAATTGTTTTGTACTATCACCATCAGAGTATGAGAACGTCTATTTCCTAATAGTTTTATCAACAGGCTAGAGTTTTAGAATTTCTGAAGATTGAAATATACTCTTAAATTTTTTTTAGATAGATGGTGGGGAGAAGCAGATGGAGAGGGCGAGATCTTATGCAGTCTCCAAGATCAGTGCCGGGCTCAACATGGGGCTTGATCTCATGACCCCTGAGATCATGACCTCAGCCAAAATCAACAATCAGGCACTGAACTAACTGAGCCATCCAGGTGCCCTGAAATATACTGTTAATATTTATTAAAAGTTCTTGTTCTTTGGGCATTTAGAAGTGTTTAATTTCCCAATATATATGGATATTTGTTTTTCACATGTTTATTGGTTACTGATTTCTAATTTGATTGCATTTTGAGTCAGTAAACATGATCCATATTATACCATTTCTTTGAAAATTGTTAAGACTTGCTTTCTGGACAAGCACATGGTCAACATTTGTAGATGTTTCGTTTGTGCTTAAGAAGAATGTATGTTCTGTGATTGTTGGGTTTGGAGTTCTCTCTCTGTCCAATTAGATCACGCTTGTTACTTCTTCTATTCAAATATTTTATATCTTTTTTTGACTTCTTTTCATCTGCTTGACTTATTATTGAGAGATGAGGGTTGAAATCTTCTATTACAACAGTAGATTTCTCAATTTCAGGCACTAGTTCTATCATTTTTATATTGCAAGGCAATTATTTTAGGTACATCTTTCTATTGTTTAATAATACATTTTGCATTAAAATATTTTAAAAATATAAGTAAAAATGTAAAAACTACAAAAACACACAGAATAAACATTGCTTTCATGTAATTATACCACTCCAAAGTAACTGCTGCTTATTTAATATGATGATGTGTTTCTCTTTCTGTATCTTTGTAATGATATTTATATAGAGAGACCCATATGCGAGGAGGCATTCATGCTCCACTATCCCAAGTGAAGAATTTCCAGGCAAGTGGTTTGTTCAACCCCTTAGTACAGATGTGGATGCTCTTCCCTCTCATCCCATTGGATGTTCAGAAGTCACTTTGGTTTTATTTTGATCATAATGAATGCTAAAAGAAAATATTCTTATAGAGTAGAACTGACAGGAATTGATGATGGAGTAGTTGGTAGGGGTGTGAAAAATAAGAATCTGAGAAAACATCTAGATTTTTGTTAGAAATGGCAATGCTATTTACCAGGACAAAGAACCCATGAGAGAAACAGGTTTACAGAGGTTGTAAATTAAGAATTCTGTTTTGGATATATTAACTTTAAGATTCCTATTGGATATTCTAGTGGAGATAACAAGCAGACAGTTGGATTATGTAAATATTGGTTTCAGGGAAGAAATATATATGGATACATAATTTCAGGAGTCATTAGTATAGAAACAATATTAAGTCCATGGGTATAGATGAAATCACCTATAAAGAACAAATACTTGGTGTATGGCATTAAAGTTAGGATTAGAAAAAAAAGGCAAGAAAAGAAACCAGCACAGGAGACTCAGAGATGAAGCCAATCAAGTAGTAGATAAGTCAGAAGGGTATAGATACCAGAGAAGAGCTCTAAATAGGAGAAGATACAATGATCGTTTAAACTTTATGAATGTGGGGGTGGGAATTAGTATCTGAATCAAGGGGATAGGATTCACTGCATCCAGATAGAGGGGCATATCTTTGATTGCCAGAGGAAAGGAAAAGGGGAGAAGTGAGTGTAGATACAGATAATGTTGTAGATTTGGGAGAAGAAATTTTGCTTTATGATTTCTTTTTTAAATTTTATTATCATTATTTTTTTCTGTGAAGTAGAAGATGAGGTTAGCTAGAGAAAGGGTACGTTGGGGAAATGGTTGTTAGAGTTTTGATGATAGTGGAAAAAACACTACCAGAAAGATTATGCCAATTTGTATTCCATTTATGGTACAAGAATGTCTATTATACCTACCGTTGTCAACATTGGGTATTATCATTAAAAAAATAAGTAAACTTCTCATTTAAATGGGATTAAAATGATGCTGTATTTGAAATAGAGTTCATTTCTTTGCTTACTAATAAGAGAGAACATTTTTTAAACTTGGGGGTTTTATGTATATACTTATAAAATATATAACTATTTAAAATGTATATGAAGGGTATTAGCCCTCCCTCTGCCTGCTCTATATGTTTCAAATATTTTCACATTTTGTTTCCTGATTTTAATTTTGTTCAAGGTGCTTATTAGAGAATACAAATGTTTTGAAATTTTTATGTATTTTTAAATTATTTATCATAGCTCTTTGGGATATTCTCCAATTTATGCTTAGAAAGAACAGTCCCCTCATAAGAACAGATACATTCATCTATAACTTCCTGAAATTCTTGATGACTTTATTTTTTATGTATAAACATTATATCTATCCTAGACTTATCTGGAAATGAAATGTGATGTATTGCTTTAACTTTATTTTTCTCATAAATTGCCAAACCATTGTCTCAATATGACTTATTGAATGATATATTTCCTTCCACTAAGTTAAATTAATAAAATTAATATTTGTGGAATAATTGTTGTTGGCAGGCTTTGTGCCAAATACTTTATAGACATTGTCTCATTTATCTTCAGAACAAACTCTTTGGTTGTAATATTATTGCACCCATTATAAAGTAAAAGACAGAGGCTACAGTTGGGGAGTCCCCAAGACTCCCTTAGTTTCAGTGATAGACTAGAAGCACTCACAGACCTTATGAAAGCTGTTAGACACATGGTGATGGTTTCTTCCAGAAAAGGGAAGGGGAAAGTAAGGTAGAATTCAGAAGATGCCAGGTACAAACTTGAAGCTATCCCCCCGCATGGAGTCATATGAGCAGAGTTTGTTTCTCCCAGCAATGCTGTGTGGCAACATGCGTGGTACCAGAGAATCTCACCTGAGCCTCGGTGTTTAGGGTTCTTATTCAGAGTCAATCATGTAGATAAAGCTGACTTCCTACACAGCCAACCTTACTTTCCAGCCCCTCCAGAGGTCAAGTTGATACTGCATGACCCAAGGCCCCCACCATAAACCACATAGTTAACATAGATTATTTGGCATGGCCCCAAATCTTCAAGTAAGCCAAGACACTCTTACCAGGCAGGACATCTCACAGAGTAACTTCTAGAAGCTGGGCAAGGTAAACCCTATATTGTCCTGAGACTTAGAAAAGGAAAGGACTTTCCTTTAGGTAATCCAACCAACTTGCAGTGGAATCAGAATTTAAATCTGGGTCTTTTCGAGTTCTAGAACCTGAGGTCTTAGTCACTAGAATTTATAACTTTCATAACATAATAAAGCGATTGCTGAGAAGGGAAGAGCTAAGGGCCATTTTAGTAGATGAAGTAAATAGGCAGTAGGATTAGATGTTTGGGGGGTGATTTTTGTTTTTGTTTGGTTTTGTTTTGTTTTTGGTATGTGCTGCTTTCTCATGTAGCTAGATCACCAGTTTTATCATTTACTAAATTTCAGTAAATTATCTCTTTAGTTTTAATATTCTGTTCATTGTCATCACTGTTTGTTCTTGTGCAAACCCATACTGCCTTAGTTGTTATAACTTTGTGGTATGCTTTAGTATCTGATGGAGTAAGTCAGCAGCTCCCTTCTCTTTTTACCCCTAAAATTTCTCACCAATTTTTATCCATTTATTTTCTAACATCTCAGAATCATTTTCTTAATGTTCAGTTTCTTTGGGATTTCATTTTAATTACATACTGCTCGTTGATGAATCTGGGGAAAGCTCAGATATTTACATTATGGCTTCTTTCAATCCAGAAAAAATAATATTTATTTATTTATTAAGTTTATTTATTTATTTTGAGAGAGAGAAAGCATGAGTCAGGGAAGGGCAGAGAAAGAGGGAGAAAGAGAGAATCCCAAGCAGGCCCGGCACTGAGCCCCATGTGGGGCTTGAACTCATGAACTGTGAGATCATGATCTGAGCCAAAGTTGGACGCTTAACCAACTGAGCCATCCAGGCACCCCGATATTTATTTTTGTTTATTTAAAACTTGTTTAAATAATTTCAGCAAGGTTTTATACTGTCTAATGCAATTTTTATTAATTTCATTCCTTCATAATTCACTTTTTTATTGTGAATATTTTGAACTGTACTGGGGGCAGTGACTTTGAGTTGATGCCCAGAATGCATTCTCCCCTTCTTCTTTAAAAGAACTTTTGATTTTTAGTTGGACACATGGTCACCTTGAATAAAGATATTTCTCAGCCCCCTTTGGCATTAGTTGTAGCCACGTGAGTAAGTTGTGACCAATGGCATATAAGCAGACATATTTTGTGTGACTTCTGGGCAGTGGTTCTATAAGGGAAGGTATATGTCTTTCTTTGTTTCTTCCTTCTTTCTGACTGAAATTCAATGACTCCTAGATGCAGGAGCCATGAGGATATTCCCTAGTGAAGGCAGAGTAGAAAGCTCCAAGAAGCCGACTCCCTAATGATTTTGTAGAATTGCCATCTACCTCCATATCCTTTACATGAGAGAATAATCTTTGCATATTTAAGCCATTGTTTATTGCAGTTGTTTTAGCATTTGGAGCAAAACACAACTGCTATAGTGTTTTTCCTTTTTCTTTTTTTGCTCAGGTTTTCAAGTTAATTTTGCTGAGTTTTATATGTTGAGCAATAAAGCCACATGCAAATAAAATAACTTTTTCTTCTCCTTTGCAGTCTATACCTCATTAGCTAGAAATTTCAGAACGATGCTATGTAAGAATGACAAAAGAGGCATTCTTCTCTTAGTCTTGACTTTAATGGGAATTCTGTTGCAGTTTTATTATTAAGTATGATGTTCGCTGTGGAGATTCTTCAAATTTAAAAGGGGGATAATAATATCTATTTTATAGAATTATTACAAAGGTCAAATGCACTAATAAATGTAAAAATGCCATGTAACTGTTGAAAGCCATACCACATTTGGCATAAAGATGCAGTCAGCAAATATTTTCAGTGTTAGTGTTTTTAATAATTAATAACTAATGCCATGAAGAAAAGAATTGGGTATTCCATAAAATATCTCTTTGATGCCACTGTACAGAAATAAGCTGGGTCTAATGGATCATTAAAAAGCTTTTTATGTCTTAATATTAGGGCCAAAAATTAGAAAAGAAATAGCTGCTCCCCATTACAAAGAAAAGTGATAGAGATTGAAGTTTTGAAAAGAATAATTTCAAAGTAGGGATAGTTCTCAAGGAATGAGACTTATGTTTGGAAAGTATCCTTAACTCTGTTTTATGCGGTTGATTGATGGATGGTCAATTTACCTCAGTTACCAACCAAAGTATTAGATCACCGCATATGTAATTTAGTCCTAAAGAAAGTCTTCTCCTCATATGTTCTTCCTCCCACAACTGCCCTCAGAACATGTCCACTGTGGATTTACATAGGTCCTTTCACCTTGTCACATTTCCAGTCTGTTCTTAGAGAAATTAGTTCTGTGTAGTTGCTATTTTTTTTTTTTTTTTTTTTTTTTTGTGGAAGCAAGGTGTGACTTTACTTAAAAAAATCTTTCGCTGTACCTCAAAAATGTTCTTTTTATTTTTAATGTTCCATAGCAGATATGCTCCTTTTAAAATTAGTCCATTTTTCTCCTTGCAGTTAGTTCCAGAAAAGATCTGTGAGGGGACAAATTAAATCTGTTGACTTAAAATACCTTTTGGTTGTTACCCATTGATCTCAACTCTGAAGTAGCTGAAACCTATGATATGGCAGCCTGACATTTAATGCATTGGATATAATTTAAGCTTAATAACACTATATATTGTTTTGCTTTTCCTAATGAGAAAAATACTTAACTTTAAAATACTATATATAAAAACCTTTGATAAGTTAAATATAGAACTACCCTATGATTCAGCAATTGCACTACTAGGCATTTACCCAAAGGATACAAAAATACTGATTTGAAGGGATACATTCACCCCAGTATTTATAGCAGCATTATCAACAATAGCCAAATTATGGAAAGAGCCTAAATGTCCACCAACTGATGAATAGATAAAGAAAATGTGGTATATATACAATGGAATGTTAGTCAATGGAAAGGATGAAATCTTGCCATTTGCAATGACATGGATGGATCTACAGTGTATTATGCTAAGCAAAATAAATCAATCAGAGAAAGACAAATACCATATGATTTCACTTCTATGTGGAATTTAAGAAACAAAACAAATATATGGGGGGGGGGGGAAGAAAGGAAAACCAAGAAACCAACTCAACTATACAGAACAAATTGATGATTTCCAGAGACAAGGTGGGCAGGGTGGTGGCAGTGGTAATGGGTTAAGTAGGTGACAGAAAGTTAGGAGGGCACTTGTGATGAGCACTGGGTGTTATACATAAGTGTTGAATCACTAAATTCTACACCAGAAACTAATATTACACTGTCTGTTATTTAAATAAAAATTTAGAAGAAAAAAAAAGAGTTGTCCCAAGTTCCTCATTAAAGCAATAAATTTTCTTATATATGGGTAACATAAAATAAAACAAAATAAAATAAAAGTCTTTTATTATATACATACAAAAGTAAAATTTGAGATAATTATCTGGAAAATTAAAACAAAGTAAATCAATCAATAAGTGAAATACCCAAGTGGAATTTTTCATATTGCCTATATGAATTCTTCTCTTTTTAATTTTCTGAATAACCGTCCCCCAAAATGTGTTTATTATAATATTCATCTAACATCAACATTTACTAAATATCTATTAAGCACCTTGGACTATGACATATGCTGATAATAATAATAAACATTAATATAAGTTTTTATAGGCGTCCTTCTTTTATATGATTTCATTATCATAGAAATCATTTGATGTAGGAAAAAATATCACATCTGAGAAAACCGAGACACAGAGAGCTGGAGCATTTTATAGAGCACATCACATCAGATCAGTCCTATGACTTCTAATTTGAACCCAGAATTTCTGGCTATAATTTTAGAAATTTCCTTTAATCTTTACCTGCCTTTATCATTTGACTTCAAGCCTGCTTTTTGAAAATAATATGCAATAACTAACACTTAATGAATGTAAATTGTGTTGGATGCTGTTCTAAGTGCACTGGCTGTATTAATGCATTTAATTTTTATTACCTCTCTTTGTGGTAAGTGCTGTAATTAGGCCTGTTTGCATAAACTGGGGTCCAGTGAGGTTGAATAATTTGCCCAATGTTGACATAGCTCAGTGCTTAGTAGAATTGGGATTTGGACCCAGACCTATAGGCTAGAGAACCCAGTCTTTTAATCACAAAGGTACTGTGTTACTTCTAGAGCAAATCCTTCATTCTCTCCTTCTTCATGTTAATTTTGCCTGATTGACCCCCTCCTTGTAGCAGGTTAAACTTGCGTTAGAAATAATATCTATTTGTTTTTATTTGGGTTTACTTATCCTATGTCTAGAGAAAACTGGAAAGTGCTCCCCCCTTTTTTCCCTAGATTCTAAATTACAAAAAGAGACTATATACTGGTTTTTCACAGATGTAGTAAGTTTGCACACACAGATGTAGACATTTGCAAAATTGTTTGATTCCTCAGGCCGACCTGTTCTTTGCTGCTGTGTTAATGGAAATAAATGGTTGGTACTGAATTTTAAAGTCCACTTGTGCACAGAAACATTGTGTAGATTCATCCCACATCCAACTATTCTTGGGCTCGCTTTTATTGCTTTCCTTGGAAGCGCCTCCAGTGTTTTACAACTATTACACATCGTGATATTCGGAACTGACCAGAGCTTTCTAGGTGAAATTCTGTTCAGTATCATGATTCCTCTGAGCTTACAGGAAAATTACATAAGCGTTTCTTTTTTTTTCATCCTTCTGTTTCTGTATTGTAATGCAAGCCCATATATCATCTGCTATCCACTCTTTCTTCAGGTCTTTTTTTGTCATTACTGCCTTCCAGGTGTTTGGGATTCTTTTACCTGAGATAAATTAAGTTTGCTCTGTCTGCAGCAGGATATTATTGTGCTATTTTCTTCCTCTTTCTCAGCATGACTTCCAAATTTAGAATCACTTTTAAATAGATGTTCTGATTACCTTTTTTCCACATCATAAACAAATGTAATATAAAGCAGTAACTATGATTGACTTATTAGTATAGCTACTTTATCATTTGGCTTTGGCTATTAGATATGTTTTGTTTGTTTCTGAACAACTTGAATCACAATTTTTTTTGTTGTTGTTAACTGAACACCTATTATGTACAAGGCATGTTACTATGAGGAAATAAACATGACTATAGAGCCCACAGTTTCTCTGTCACTTACCATACATGTGACCAGATCCTCAACATCTTCAAATGCTAAATGGCATGAAGCCTATGTTATAGGATTGTTCTGAACACTAAGATGAATTTGTGAAATCTGCTGGCATATATGAAGCTTGAACAAATACCTACTACCCTTTCAATATCAACTGTGTCACCGGCACTCTATGCACAGTCTTCCAAAAAATAGGTGAAGTTAATTTTATACCTGCTTTTACAGATACTGTGTGTGAGATTAACTACTTGGCCTAGGTCACTTAGCTAGTGAGTAGCTGGGTTAAGATTAATTAGGACTTCTGTCTGTGTGACTCTAGAGAACATGTAGATTCACTGTACTGGACCACCTCACAATTTTTTTTTTTTTTAAATTTTTTTTTTTTTAACGTTTATTTATTTTTGAGACAGAGCATGAATGGGGGAGGGTCAGAGAGAGGGAGACACAGAATCTGAAACAGGCTCCAGGCTCTGAGCGGTCAGCACAGAGCCCGACGCGGGGCTCGAACTCACGGAGTGTGAGATCGTGACCTGAGCCGAAGTCGGCTGCTCAACCGACTGAGCCACCCAGGCGCCCCTGGACCACCTCACAATTTAACGAGTAGCATAAAAATCTATTATGTAACCAGAAAGGGTAGCCTCTACTCCAAAGCTATAATCATCAAGACAGCATGGTATTGGCACACAAACAGACACATAGACCAATGGAATAGAATAGAGACTTCAGAATTGGACCCACAAATGTATGGCCAACTAATCTTTGACAAAGCAGGAAAGAATATCCAATGGAAAAAAGACAGTCTCTTTAACAAATGGTGCTGGGACAACTGGACAGCAACATGCAGAAGGATGAAACTAGACCACTTTCTTACACCATTCACAAAAACAAACTCAAAATGGATAAAGGACCTGAATGTGAGACAGGAAACCATCAAAACCCTAGAGGAGAAAGGAGGAAAAAACCTCTCTGACCTCATCCACAGCAACTTCTTACTCGACACATCCCCAAAGGCAAGGGAATTAAAAGCAAAATTGAACTATTGGGACATCAACAAGATAAAAAGCTTCTGCACTGCAAAACAATCAACAAAACTAAAAGGCAACCGACAGAATGGGAAAAGATATTTGCAAATGACATATTGGATAAAGGGCTAGTATCCAAAATCTATAAAGAACTCACCAAAATCCACACCTGAGAAACAAATAATCCAGTGAAGAAATGGGCAGCAGACATGAATAGACACTTTTCTAAAGAAGACATCCAGATGACCAACAGGCACATGAAAAGATGCTCAACGTCACTCCTTATCAGGGAAATACAAATCAAAACCACACTGAGATACCACCTCATGCCAGAGTGGCTAAAATGAACAAATCAGGAGAGTATAGATGCTGGTGAGGATGTGGAGAAATGGGAACCCTCTTGCACTGTTGGTGGGAATGCAAACTGGTGCAGCCACTCTGGAAAACAGTGTGGAGGTTCCTCAAAAAATTAAAAATAGACCTACCCTATGACCCAGCAATAGTACTTCTAGGAATTTACCCAAGGGATACAGGAGTGCTGATGCATAGGGGCTCTTGCACCCCAATGTTTATAGCAGCACTTTCAACAATAGCCAAATTATGGAAAGAGCCTAAATGTCCATCAACTGATAAATGGATAAAGAAGATGTGGTTTTACCATAACAGACTCTTAAAAACTGAGAATAAACTGAGGGTTGATGGGGAGTGGGAGGGAGGGGAGGGTGGGTGATGGGCATTGAGGAGGACACCTGTTGGAAGGAGCCTAGGTATTGTTTGGAAACCAATTTGACAATAAATTGCATATTAAAAAAAGAAAATGTGGTTATATATATACAATGGAATACTACTTGGCATGAGAAAGAATGAAATCTGGCCATTTCTAGTAATGTGGATGGAACTGGAGAGTGTTATGCTAAGTGAAATAAGTCAGGCAAAGACAGATACCATATGTTTTCACTCTTATGTGGATCCTGAGAAACTTAACGGAAGACCCGGGGGGAGGGGAAGGGGGGGGAAAGATTACAGAAAAGGAAGGAGGCAAACCATAAGAAATTCTTAAGGACTGAGAACAAACTGAAGGTTGATGGGGGCTGGGGAAGAGGGGAAAGTGGGTGATAGGCATTGAGGAGGGCACCTGTTGGGATGAGCACTGGGTGTTGTATGGAAAACAATTTGACAATAAATTATATATTTAAAAAATCTCAAAAAAAAAAACCTTAAAAGAAATAAACTTATGTGTGCAAGCATAAAAAAATGTTGAAAAGGGTAGTCTGAGTAGTGGTATTAGTGGGCCATATTTGATCTTCTTTATGTATTTTTTATCAATAAAAATAAAAGAAAAAAACCCTACAGTTAGAAGGTGAACTTCAAATAAAAAGCCATGCATCAATTAGTACGTACATATTAGAACTAAAATTCCTCACCATCTAGGCCCAGGATTGACAATCTCTTTCTCTAAAATTCCAGCCAGTAAGTCTTTTAGACAATTACTCAGTTTTACCATTATAGTACAGAAACAGCCCTGGACAATATGTAAACACATGCTCCAATAAAACTTACTTACGGACACAAATGTGAATTTTATATAATTTCTACATGTCATGAAACACTATTATTCTAAAAAAAAATGAGTAGCATAAAAATCTATTATGTAACCAGAAAGGATAAGTGCCATAATCCCAGTATAAATGTAATACTATCTGGGTAAGAGAAAAACGAGATTGTTCAGTTAGTCATTCATGGAAAGATTGGTGACATTTTCTCTGGGCCTTGACTGAAAAATAGAATTTGGATGTGAATGAGAGGAGATGCATTCCCCGGCACAAGAGCCAATATTAGTAGTTACAAAGTGACAGAAGTGATAGGTCTTTGATGGGCAATAGCTTCTGATGTTTGTTTTTTTTTTTTTTTAACCAGGATTTAAAAGTAATGGGAAATGAAATTGCAAATTTAGTATTGCTGTAAGGAGATTTATCATGGCAAAATGTGAAATGGATTAAAGATAGGAGAGATTAGAGACAAGGGCATTTACTGGGGTGCCATTTTAATACTACAATTCAGGGGTAATGATCTGAAATAGGGTATTGGCATATGGAATGGAGAAAGGAAAACAAAATGTAAATATATGTCATTAGGGAGAGTTTACTGGATTTGACAAGCAAATGTCTAAGAAGAAGACAGAGGAGTAAAGAAAGCTTACGAATTGCTTGGGTGCGTGGTGCTTCCATTAGAAACGAAATGGGTGTATTTGCTCTTAGACATGTTGAGTATGAAGGCTTGGTGGGTTTTACTATCAAATATGGATGTGATGTGCAGCAGTATTTTGGGAACATAGAGCTAGAACTTAGGGGAGATATTAGAATTGGTGATGAGAATTGGAGCTATAAGATTGGATGAAATTTTAGAAGTAAAAATTATATGAGCAAAAGGAAACGAAACCGTGTTAGCTCTCAGAGTAGTATGTATCATTCTGGAAAGGAGTTCAAGAAGATACTGACCATGTACTACGTACCTGACTTTGCGTTATATGCTTTTGTGTATATTGTGAATATTGCATTCTTCCATTTATATGAAGTTTTATGTTAGGTAAAACTAATCTATGGTAAAAAAAAAAAAAAACACAGAACAATACTTGCCTCTATGTATATAGGGTGGAAGTTGATTACAGAAGGGCACAAGGGAACTTAACTAGGTTGATGGATTGTGGTTTCAGCTACTTGGAAGTATGCATTTCTGACAACTTCTCAAATGATAAATTTAAGTTTTCTATATTTCACATAACATAGAATCTTAACTTCAAAACAAAACAGAATAAAAAATTGTATAGAAAGGTTTTAGAGTGATGGATAATAGTTAATATCTACAACATACTTTGAAATGTACCAAAACATAAGCAGGATTAATGAAATAGCTGGATCGATATATGATAAGGTAATTCTAAAAAAATGTAAACAACTCTAGAGGCTGGAGGGTAAATATATAGGTGAATATCATATAATTCTTTCAGCTTTACTATAGGTTTGAAAATGTTCATACTTAAATGTTGGAGAAAAGACTGTCCAAGTAGTGTAACTACTATGTTGTTCATGTGGTCAATCCCTTAGCAAATCAAATGCCTACCATGTGCCAGGCCCTTGTTTCATAGGTACTTCCTTAAAAACCAGAATCTTTACTCATGGATAGATTGGCAGTTTGTTTTCACACCTTTTGAGCTATCTCAGTAAATTGCATGGATGGATAAATTGAGCCAAATGGTAAGGACAATGGAGATAAAAGATGGAGGATATTTAAATAGGACATAAGTGCTGAGGATAAAGCCTGAAACTTGTGATCTTACTAAAATCTATAGTTCAGGGGTTCCTGGGTAGCTCAGTCGGTCGAGTGTCTGACTTTGGCTCAGGTCATGATCTCCTGGTCTGTGAGTTCGAGCCCCGCGTTGGGCTCTGTGCTAACAGCTCAGAGGTTGGAGCCTGCTTCAGATTCTGTGTCTCCCTCTCTCTCTGCCTCTCCCCCCTCTCATGCTCTGTCTCTCTCTCTCTGTCAAAAATAAATAAACATTAAAATAAATTTTAAATCTATAGTTCAGAGATGAAGACAAAATTGTCTAAATAAACTATATGCTTATTCATTGATTCATAGGTTGTCCAACGTAAAAATATTCGAACTGCAGAGAGGTCTTAACTTTTGTTGATATCTAGCTTTCAGATTTGCAAATAAAATTTCACTTTATAAAAAAGAAACTCTCCATAAAAACAAAGCATTTTGCAATAAAGTGTCTTCTATTAAATTCAAAAGAATAAAAGTCAGTGATCTTTATGATTAATCTGATTCACTTCAGATCCCAATAAAAGTAAATATAAACAATTGAAAAGAATATGGAGTAAGGTGGTATTATCTTCAGAATTGAAAGATGTATCAATTAGTTTGGGAAATATACAAAGTTTTGCAAATCTGGTAGTGTTTTTGTATTAAGCAATGTGATTGATTTTCACAGTATTAATTCAATGGAATGATATAAATTTATCTTTATGTACTACATGAATCATTTATAAATTATTTGATATCTTCAAGTAGATAAGTTTGGGTTTTAATGATAGAATGTAGGTACATTTTCAATTGATATTAACTTTTTACCTTCCTTCCCAAGCAGTTTTGAATGTATTCAATTATTCTGGTGCCGATCTATGGACTCTGATTGATTTAGCATCTTAAATCTCTCTACAGATGGAGAGGCTTTATTGGAGAAATATCTAAGCACTGGGTTGAGGGTCACTGGGCTTTATCTTTGTCACTAATTAGATATGTGTTCTTGTACAAAGCATTTAACACCTCCAGGCTTCATTTTCTTTATTTGAAATTGAGGAATTTGAACAAGTTGACTTTAATGTATTTTATGAATTTTTGAGTTTATTTATTTATTTTGAGATAGAGACAGTGCAAGTGGGGGGGGGGCAAAGAAAGAGGGAGAGAGAGAGAATACCAAGCAGGCTCTATGCTGGCAGCACAGAGCCTGATGCCAGGCTTGAACCCACGAAGTCACAAGATCATGACCTGAGCTGAAACCAAGAGTCTGATGCTTAACTGATTGAGCCACCCAGATGCCCCTGACTTTTTAAAAATTTTGCTAAAGAATCTAGGGTAAATCTAAGTACAAGTTTGGAGTAATTGTGCTTTTTTTTTTTATCCTTTCTTTCTTTCTTTCTTTCTTTCTTTCTTTCTTTCTACATGGAATGTTTTTCCTAGGTGTGTAACTGGAATGGAGGAGAAGAAGGTTAATTTCCACTTAATTCACACAAGTTTAGGTGATGGCTATCTATGTAATAATAGGTGTATATGTAAGTAATCTCATGTAGGTTTAGCTATTATAACAACAACCAATATTTTTATTTACTGCTTGCTGTAGTCCTCATTATCTTTACTGGTGTATATATTAGCTTGTTTAATCCTAGCAGGTTTATGAAGTATGTACTATTTTTAATGGTATTTTGTAGATAGTGGAATCCAAGAAAAAACATATTTAAGTAACTTGCCCAAGATTACATGCTACTAAGTGGGTGATCCAAGATTTAATTCAGATGGTCTGTGTTCAGAGCTTAGATCTTAACTATTATGCTAATCTGCTTCTCTAATGATTATCATTAGCTGTGTTTACACTAATGTCTATCAATCAATCCATCAATCTTTTACATATGATAGCAGAAGAGTGGGTTTTCTTGATATAACAAATTCAGTGAAACACAAATACTTTTTTTTAATATGAAATTTATTGTCAAATTGGTTTCCATACAACACCCAGTGCTCATCCCAACAGGTGACCTCCTCAATGCTCATCATGAGAACTTTTTTTATTAAACTTTATTAAATTTTGACTAGACACAAAATGTTATTTATTTCTTTAATGTGTATTTATTTTGAGAGAGAGAGCAAGCACAGGTGCACGAGCAGAGGAGGGCCAGAAAGAGAGGGAGAGAGAGAGAATCCCAAGTAGTCTCCATGCTGTCAGTGCAGAGCTTGACATGATGTTCTAGCTCACCAGCCATGAGATCATGACTTGAGCCGAAATCAAGAGTTGGACACATAACTGAATGAGCCACCCAGGCACCCCTAGATACAAAGTATTTAAAAAATATGTGTAAGACATCCACCAGAATGACTGAAATAAAAAACCGATAATGCCGAGTATTAATGAGGATCTTATGCACTGGCTGTAGGAATGTAAATTGGTCATTCGTAAAACCATTTCCCAATAATTTCTAAAGCTAAATTTGTATTTATCCTATGAACCAGCAAGGTATGTTCCTTATGCTCAGGTATATTTCTGTCAGAAATATGTACTTATGTGTGAACAGAAACATCTATAGCAGCACTATTTATAAGAGCCAAACACTGGAAAAAAAATACATGATTATTAACAATAGAAAGGATAAATTGCAGCATTCTTAGATTATTCAATAATCAGAAAGAACAAACAGGAATTATAAGTAGTGACATGGTTGGCGTATAGACATATTGTGCAAAAGAAATCAGACACAAAAGAGTACTTAATGCATGATTCCACTCATGTGAATATCAACAACAGACAACACTAATCTGTGCTGTTAGCAGTCTAGAAAGTGTTTACCTTTGGAGGGTGATGACTGGAAGGGAGCACAAGAAAGCTTTTGGGTTCTTATAAATTTCTGTATCCCAATATGGGTACTGGTTACACAGATGTGTTCACTTAGTGATAATTCATTAATCTGTTCACTTAATATTTATGCCATTTTCTGTGTGTATGTTAAAGTTTAATATAAAGCATTCATTATAAAAAATAATCAGAGGGCTAAAAGAACACCAGTACAATGCACGCCCATGGACGCACCACGTATTGTAAGAATACCATTGCCTTTGATGCTCTTTCTGCTTTCCCCCTTTATTTTAATCTGCCCTTACCCCTCAAATAAAACTATCATCTTTGCTTTTTTTCCTTTTTTTTTCTTCAAAAGCTTTATTTTTTCCATTCAGTTCGTGGCTTGAGAAAGTGCTCCAGGGTGGTTAAAAAGCTGCCTGGTGCCTGAGGAAGAGGCTCAAGCAGAAGCCTTGGCATGCAGTCCTCTGGGCTCCATAGGCTCCAAGCTGTGCTTGAAGATGAGCTTTTCCAAGAGAGACTTGCCCAGCCCAGCCTGGAGACCAAGCAGCCTGGAAGGGCAGTCAGGTGGTGGCCATCTTCTTGATGAGCTTCACCTCCTCATCCAGGAAGTGGATCTCCAGGAAGTCAGAGATGTGGGTCTGGAATGCTGGGCGTGCGGATACAAAATGGCCTGGTTCAGGGTCTTCTCCAGAACCGTGGCAACTTCCATGACGTCCAGAGTTTTACCTCATTCATCTTGGGACAGTTTCTGCATACCCTGTGCAGGGTGTAGATCGCTGATTTTGCATCTTGAATTGCTGGCACCTGGAGCTTTTCCTCAGCAAAGCCACAGAAAAGCAACCCACGCCCTCGAGAGCCACACTGTCAGAGTGGAAAGAGAAGCCCAGAGAGAGGTAAGTGTACAGATACATGCTGACCAAGCGGTTGACAAGTGGCCTCCACCTGGATGGAATAATTCTGAGGAATGTGGGAGCTCATAGCTGATGGGCAATAAGGAGCTCCAGATATGGTGTTGGCTGGTCTCAGAGGCCGGGGACGGCAAAGAGGATGTTTCTGAAGGTTGCAACTGGTTAAGAAAATTGGAGGGTGGTTTGAGGTTGAAGGAAGAAAAATCCTTGGGTTTGTTCTATTGAAATGCTGTTGAAGCAAGAGACAGATCTGCAGGATCGCTGGGCTTACTGCCTAAAACTTTTATATTGAATTGGCATTTATTTTCCCTGTAGTTTCCCTTAGTAGTTTATATTGTACATGATTTATTTAAAAATAATATATTTAAATACTTTACATCATATGTATTTTAAGTTTAATTCCAGGATAGTTGACATATAGTGTTATATTAGTTTCAGGTGTATAATATAGTGATTCAACAATTCTATCCATTACTCAGTGCTCATCTTGATAAGTGTGCTCTTAATCCCCATCACCTATTTCTTTCTTTTTCTTAATGGTAAAGTTTTTATTTTAATTCCAGGTAACATACAACATTATATTAGTTTCAGGTGTACAATATAGTGACTCAACAATTCTGAGCATGACTCTGTGCTCATCATGTTAAGTGTACTCTTGGTCCCCTTCACCTATTTTACGCATCCCTCTACCCACCTCCCCTCTGGTAACCATCTGTTCTCTATAGTTAAAAGTCTGTTTTTTAGTTTTTTTTCCCCCTTGTCCATTGGCTTTGTTTCTTAAATTCCACATGAGTGAAATTATGTGATATTTGTCTTTCTATGACTGAGTTTATTTCACTTGGCATTATACTCACTAGCTTCATCCAAGTTGTTGCAAATGGCAAGGTTTCATTGTTTTTTATGGCTGAATAATATTACACTATATATATATACATACATATATATGTGTGTATATATATATATGTATATGTATATATACATATATATATATGGCACTTCTTTATTCATTTATCTACTAGTGACCTCTTGGGCTGCTTCCATGGTTTGGCCATTGTAACTAATGCTGCAATAAACATAGGCATGTGTGCATCCCTTTGAATTCATGTTTTTGTATTCTTTGGGTAAATACCCAGTAATGTGATTACTGGACCCTAGGGTAGTTCTACTTTTAATTTTTAAAAAATGTTTATTTATTTTGAGAGAGAGAGAGAGAGCAGGAGGGAGAGGCAGAGAGAGGGACAGAGAGAATCCCAAGTGCCAATGTGGGGCTCGACCTCATATGACCATGAGATCATGATCTGAGTGAAAATCAAGAGTCAGACCTTAACTGACTGAACCAGGCGCCCCTCTGTTTTTAATTCTTTGAGGAACCTCCATGCTGTTTTCCACAGTGGCTGTACCAGTTTGCATTCCCAGCAACAGTGCAACAGGTTTTCTCCACATCCTCGTCAACACTTGTTTCTTGTTTTTGGTTTTAGCCATTTTGGCAGATGTGAAGTGATATCTCATGGTAGTTTTGATTTGCATTTCCCTGATGATGAGTGACTTTTGAGTATCTTTTCATGTGTCTGTTGGCCATCTGTATGTCTTCTTTGGAGAAATGTCTATTCATGTCCCCTGCCCATTTTTTAATTGGATCATTTGGTTTTGGGGAATTGAGTTGTATCAGTTTTATATATATTTTATATATACTTATATATATACTAACACTTAATTGAATATGCCATTTGAAAATATCTTCTTCCATTCTGTAGGTTGTCTTTTAGTTTTGTTGATTGTTTCTTTCATTGTTCAGAAGCTTTTTATTTGATGTAGTACCAATAGTTTATTCCCTGGTCTCAGGAGACATATCTAGAATAAAATTGCTATGGCCGATGTCAGAAAAAATTACTGTCCATGCTCTGTTTTAGTTTTTTTAATGGTTTTATGGTTTCAGGCCTCACATTTGGTTCCTTAATCCATTTTGAATTTATTTTGTGTATGATGTAAGAAAGTGTGTCTTTCTTTTGCATGTAGCTATCCAGTTTTCCCAGCGCCATTTTTTGAAAAGGCTTTCTTTTTTCCATTGCATATTCTTGCCTTTTTTGTCAAAGACTAATTGGCCATGTAATTGTAGGTTTGTTTCTATGTTTTCTATTCTGTCCCATTGATATGTGTGTCTATTTTTGTGGCAATACTCTACTGTTTGACTACTACAGCTTTGTAGTATAACTTGAAATCTAGAATTATGACACCTCCACCCTTATTTTTCTTTTCAGGATTTCTTTAGCATATGTTACCTAGAATTTAAATTTAAAAAATTTGGGGATTCCTGGGTGGCTCAGTTGGTTAAGCAGCCAACTCTTGGTTTCAGCTCAGGTCATGATCCCAGAGTCAGGTTTTTGCTAACAGCATGGAGCCTGCTTTGGATTCTCTCTCCCAACTCTCTTTGTTCCTCCCCTGCTCATGTGTATGCTTGCACATTCTCTCTTTCAAAATAAATAAATAACCATCATGAAAAATTATAAGTTAAAAAAATATTGCTTTGGAAATTTAGGTCTTTTGTGGTTTTATACAAATTTTAGGATTATTCTAGTTCTGTGAAAAATGCTGTTGGTGTTTTGACAGGGATTGCATTAAATCTATAGATTGCTTTGGGTAGTATGGACATTTTAGCAATATTTGTTCTTCCAATCCATGAGCATGGAATGTCTTTCTGTTTTTTGTGTGTGTGTGTGTCCTTTTCAATGTCTTGCAGCAGAGTTTTATAGTTTTCAGAGTACAGGTATTTCACCTCCTTGGTTAAGTTTATTCATAGGCATTTCATTGCTTTTGGTGCAGTTGTAAATGGGATTGCTTTCTTAATTTCTCTTTCTCCTACTTCATTATTAGTGTATAGAAATGCAACGGATTTATGTACATTGATTTTGCATCCTGAAACTTCAGTGAATTTGTTTATCAGTTCTTGTGATTTTTTGGTGATATCTTAAGGGTTATCTATAGAATCATGCCATCTGCAAATAAAGTGTTACTTGCTCCTTACTGATTTGGATTCCTTTTATGTCTTTTTGTTGTCTGTTTGCTGTGGCTAGGACTTCCAGTATATGTTGAATAGAAATGGGGACAGTGGACATCCTTATCTTGTTCCTAATCTTTGGGGGAAAGCATTCACTTTTTTTTCCCATTGAGTATAATATTAGCTGTGGGTTTTTCATATATGGCCTTTATTATGTTGCAGTATGTTCTCTCTAAATCTATCTTATTGAGGGTTTTTATCATGAATGGATATTGTACTTTGTTAAATGCTTTTCCTGCATTTATTGAGATGATCATATGGTTCTTATCTTTTCTCTTGTTGATTTGATGTACATGTTGATTGATTTGTGAATATTGAACCACTCTTGCATCCTGTGAATAAATCCCACTTGATCATAGTGAATGACTTTTTTAAATGTATTGTTGGCTTTGGTTTGCTGATTTTTTGTTAAGGATTTTTGCATCTATGTTCATCAGAAATATTGGTTGGGTATTGGTCTCATTTTTTGTAGTGTCTTTATCTAGTTTTGGTATCTGGGTAATGCTGGTCTCATAGAATGGATTTGGAAGCTTTCCTTCCTTTTCTATTTTTTGGAATAGTTTGAGAAGAATGGGTAATAACTCTTTAATGTTTAGTAGAATGCACCTGTGAAGCCATATAATCCTGGACTTCTTTGTTGGGAAGTTTTTGTTTACCAATTTAATTTCATTGCCAGTAATTAGTCTGCTCAAATAATCTATCTTTTCTGAATAAGACTTGGGAGGTTACATATTTTTAGGAATTTACCCATTTCCTCTAGTTGTCCAATTTGCTGGCATATAATTTTCATAATATTCTCTAACAATCCTTTCTATTTCTGTGGTGTTGGTTATTATTTCTCCTCTTTCATTTCTAATTTTATTTGACTTCTCTCTTTCTCTCCCTGCCCACTTTTTTTTTTTTATTTTTTATTTTTGAATGAGTCTGGCTAAAGATTTATCAATTTTGTTGATCTTTTCAAAGATCAGCTCCTTGGGTCATAAATCTGTACTATTGCACTTTTAGTTTCTATTTCATATATTTTGTTCTAATATTTATTATTTCCTTCCTTCTACTATTTTGGGGTTTTGTTTGTTCCCCTTTATCTAGCTCATTTAGGTGTAAAGTTAGGGTGTTTATTTGGATTTTTCTTGCTTCTTGTGATAGTAGGCCTCTATTGCTAGAAGCTTCCTTTTTATTATTTATTTATTTATTTCATTCAAAAAATTTTTTTTAAGTTTATTTTTTTGAGAGAGAGAGAGAGAGCATGAGCAAATTTGGAAGGGGTAGAGAGAGAATCCCAAGTAGGCTCTACACTGTTAGTGCAGAGACTGATCTGGGACTCGAACTCATCAACCATAAGATCATGACCTGAGCTGAAGTCAGATATTTAATTGACTGAGCCACTCAGGGGCCCCTATAAACTTTCTTTTTACAATAGCTTTTGCTGAATCCCAAAGATTTTGGACCATTGTATTTTCATTTTCATTTGTCTCCATGTATGTTTTTATTTCTACTTTGATTTCTTGGTTGACCCATTCATTACTTAGTAGCATGTTATTTAACCTCTATTAATTTTTTTTCTTTTCAGATTTTTTTCTTGTGGTTGATCTCCAGTTTCATAAGTTTTGTGGTTGGAAAAGGTGCATATACCATGCCCTAATTTTGATATTTTTTAATTTGTTGAGATTTTTGTGGCCTAATATATGATCTCTTCTGGATAGTGTTCTATGTGCACTTGAAAATAATGTGTATTCTGCTGTTTTAGGGTGGAATGTTGTGAATATATCTGTTAGAGTCATCTTGTCCAATGTGCAATTTAAAGCCACTGTTTCCTTCTTGATTTTCTGTTTGGATGATCTATCCATTGATGTAAGAGGGATGTTAAAGCCCCATACTACTATTGTATTATTATCAATTACACTCTTTATGTTTTTTATTAGGTACTTTATGTATTTGGGTGCTCTCATGTTTCGTGCATAAATATGTACAATTGTTATATCTTCTTGTTGGATTGTTCCCTTTATGATTATATAGTATATTTCTATGTCTCTTGTTACAGTCTTTGTTTTAAAGCCTATTTTCTTTGATGTAAGTATTTCTTTTCACTTCTGTTTGCATGATAAATGCTTTTCCATCCTCTAGCTTTTAATCCATATATCTGAAATGAGTCTCTTGTCGGCAGTATATAAATGAGTCTTGCTTTTTTTTATCCATTCTCTCATGTTATGTCTTTTGATTGAGTACATTTACATTCATCATAATTAATGATAGATATGTACTTATTGTCATTTTGTTACTTGTTTTTGTACTCTGTTTCTTGATCTCTTCTCATGGTTTGTTTGCTTTCTTTAGTGATATATGTGGATTTTTTTATCTTTATTTTTGCATATCTATTACTGGTTTTTGATTTGTGGCAACCTTTAGGTTTATGTATAACATGTTATGCATATAGCAGTCTATATTAAGTTGATGGCTGCTTAAGTTTGAACCCATTCTTTATGCCTCTTCCCCAACTTTTTAGGCATATAGTGTCATACTTTATATACTTTTGTTTTGCAAGTCCCTTCCCTTGACTGATTTTTATAGATATACTTATTTTAACTATTTTTGTGTTTCCTACTTTTCTTATTTTTTTTTTATGGACTTTCCTTTATACTCAAAGAATCCCCTTTCACATTCCTTGTAGGCTTGGTTTAGTGATCATCAATTTCTTTAACTTTTGTTTGTCTGAGAAACTCTTTATCTCTCCTTCTATTCTGAATGATAGCCTTACTGAATAGAGTATTCTTGGCTGCAAGTTTTTTTTTTTTTTTTTTTTCTTTCAGCACTTTGAATATGTCATGCCACTCCCTTCTGGCCTGCAAAGTTTCTGCTGGAAAATAAGCTGATAGCCTTATGGGATTTCCCTTGTATGTAACTATTTCATTTTTCCCTAGTTACTTTTAAAATTCTCTCTTTATCATTTATTTTTGCCATTTTAATTATTGTGTGTCTTGGTGTGATTCTCCTTGGGTTGATTTTGTTGGGGGCTCTCTGTGCCTCCTGGATCTGGATTCTGTTTCCTTCCCCAGATTTAGGCATTTTGGGGCTATTATTTCTTCAAATAAATTTCCTCCCCCACCCCTTTTTTTCTCTCTTCTTCTAGGATCTATATAGTACAATTGTTATTATGCTTGATTGTGTTGTTAGATTCCCTAAGTCTGTTTTCATTTATTATTATTATTGTTATTTCTCTCTCCTGTTCAGTTTGATTGCTTTCCATTATTCTGTTCTCTAGGTCACTGACCCATTCTTCTACTTCCTCTAGTCTACTATTTATTTCATGTAGTGTATTTTTAATTTCACTTATTGAGTTCTTCATCTCTGACTGGTTCCTTTTTATGTTTTGTATCTCTTTGCTAAAGGTCTCACTGAGGTTCTCCACTCTTCGCTCAAGTCCAGGGAGTATCTTTATGACCATTACTTTAAATTCTCTATCAGCATATTATTTTTCTTCATTTTGCTTAAATCTCTTACTATGATTTTTGCCTTCTTCTTTCATTTGGGATATATTCCTCTGTCTGCTCATTTTATTGAACTGTATGTGTCTGTTTCTATGTGTTAGGAAAGTCAGCTATGTCTCTTGCTCTTGAAAGTAGAATTCTTATAAAGAAAAGGTCCTGTAGTGCCTTGCAGTGCAACATCTATTATTCACCAGAACCTGGCACTTCAGAGGTGTCTCTTGTGTGTGTTGCTTGCACTGTGCTGTTGTGGCTGAGCCACTTTTGCCTTTAGTCCAGTACTGTGAAGCAGCTCTCTTTGCTTGTTGTGGTAGGGTTTCCCCATATTTTGTTCATTTTCTGGGCTATTTTCAATGATGTGGTTGTCATCCAGTTGTATCCATGGGATTTGGTGATCTTAAAGTCCTCCTACCTCACCATCTTTCCCGCAAGTCCAGCTAAATCATATTTTAAGTTTAAAATAATATACTTGAATATGGTTTAAAAATAGTATATTTTAATACTTTACATTGGCTTCTAACTATATGTGCTATCATGAACAAAGCACTTATGTCTAGGCTTTAGTTTTCTTATTTGAAGTTGAGGAATTTGGGCAAATGACTCCCTTATGATTTTTTGACATAGTGTCTCTTATTTATTCAGTTTAGATATTAAATAGGTGTTTATTTATTTTGTACATAGTACAATGCATTGGGCTGAGGAAGACATGAAAACAGTATATAACCATTCTCCACTATCCAGATACTTCAGTCTATTGAGAGGCAATAAGGAATACATCTGTAACAGGATTGAAAAATGGAATTTTGATGTTCTCATCTGCAAAAGGGAAGAATGAAACAGATGATCTCCAAAAACATTTTCTAATTTAAAATTTAATCATGGAGTGTGTATTTAAGAGCTAAAAATTTTATGATACAGAACTTAATTATGTAGGTTTATAAAGTATATGATGAAACCATTAGGGAAGTTTTTATGGGAGAAATAATTCTTAAGACTTGTTCTTAAGGATGCATGGTATTTTGGAACAGAGACAAAAATTATTCATGTAAGAGGGTTAAGGGCCTCTTTACTTCACTTCACACTGGAATAGCACATGATGTCAATCCAGATAAGCAGAAGAGTCAAAGAGATTTATAATAAAAAGAATAACCTATTAGGAATCAACAGCAGGGGAAAGGCAGACAAATTCAAATTAGATAGGATTGGGGGAAAAAGTGAAGGATTTATGGGCTGAATTTGGAAAATGTTTGGGAGGGTAAGGGAAAGAAAGAGTTAGTTAATATTGAAAGTAGTTGAAGTAGAGAGGGTTTTATCATATTTTTCAATGTAATGAAAAGCTTTTGATCCTACTTCTGCCATCCTGTCCCTTGGTAGAAGATGGTCAAAACTGGAATTGCTTTCATTTACAATTTTCTGCCATTTGAAAGTTATGATAGACTGGGCTGGGCAATGCCTTAGTTGTATGTGGGTGATAGATTTATAGTCAAAGCAAGATGAGGGAAGGCTGGTCTGACTGCAGTGGTGTTTACAATTAACTGATAACATCCAGTTACAGATTTCTTTGTTCCTTATCCACTTCTGCCTCATTGACTAGCCTTAAAACAAAACAAAAAACAAAAAACTACACGATGAAGACATTCTAGGAAGTGAGAGCAATTTGAGAAAAGAAGAAAAGATGGGAGTCAGAAATTATGCAAATTAGAATGTGATCAGACTATCTTAGCAAGAGGTGATATTTTATATTGGAATATTTGGGAAACAAGGTCATTTAGGTACCTTGATTGCAGGCTCTGATGAACTAGGATGATTAGGTTAAGAAACTAACTTAAATTTTTTTTTTTAATGTTTATTTATTTTTCAGAGACGGAGCACAAACGGGGGAGGAACAGATTGAGAGGGAGACACAGAAATCAAAACAGGCTCCAGGCTCTGAGCTGTAAGCACAGAGCCCCATGTGGGGCTCCAACTCACGAACTGTGAGATCATGACCTGAGCTGAAGTCAGACGTTTAAACTAACTGAGCCATCTGAGTGCCCCTGAGAAACTTTTAACATTCTCAAAAACTCTGATGGCTTCCCTTATACTTACCACTATAAGCTTATGGTATAACGATATTTTACTTATCTTTGGGACATATACTAAATTTTGCAGTAGTATGTGGGATGCACTTTGAGAAGGAGAGCTCAAGCATATAGAACAGCAGTTATAAAAATTTACTTCTGAAAGCATGATGTTTGTGCTAGCATGAGGACAGTTGAATATAAAGTGAAAATGGAGGAGAAAATTTCCAAATAAGAATGATGAAGCTTGATGGTTAAATAGTGAATGAAGGAAAGGAAGAGTCAAGTGATGGAATGTGATGGTGAAAAACAATAAAAAACATGGGGTCCCTCCCTCATAGTCCTTACCATTTAACTGGAGATTTAGATATCAAATCCCATAATCACATACTCAAATATATAATTTCAAATGATAAGTCTTATGAAGGAATGGTATTTGGTTCTTTAAGAACACTTAATGCAGAGATCACACTTAGTCTGGGTCAGGGAAGACTTTCCTTAGGATGTCATACTAGAACTGAGATTTGAAAAGTGAACATGAAATAATTCAATGAAGAGAAGGTCAGGACAGAGGGCCTGGGTTGGTTTCATCAAAAGACAAGCATCATGTCATGTGTGTGGAGGATAGGCAGGAACAAGACTGGGCAAAGCCTTGTAAACTATAGTAAGGATTTTGGTATTTATCCTAAAGACATTTGTAATCCAATGAAGCGTTTACAAGTAGGGCTCATCTGATTGCCCTTTGGAAAGGCCACTCTGATTTCAGTATAGAGACTGCATTACATAAACTGGGGGAAGGTAGGGAGGCATGAGGAATGGATGTGGAAGGACAGAACAAATGTTGTAATCTAGAGGTGGTGGTGCCTGGAGCTAGAGTGCCAGAGGTGGAAGAGGTTGCCAGTCGAAGATTATTATAAAGTGAGGAAACAGAAAGGCCTAAGGATGAACTTTGAAGATCTAACATTTAAAGGCTGATGAAGTCAGAAAGAATCTTCAAAGGTGATAGGGAAGAAATGGTTAAAGAGACAGGAGGACAACAGGAGAGTGTGTTGTCATAGGAGACAAAGGAAAAACCAGAGTGTGTCGTCAAAGGAATATAAGTCCAATAAGTTTCCATATAGCTCTGAATCTCCAGAAAGGGTGCTGAACAATGAATTCTGGCCCTGGTACCACCATCACTGCGTTCTTTGGAAACCATATGTTGTAGCTGGCCCTCTGCCATTGGACACTAGATACTCTTGGCACTCCTGGAATGGATGGATTGTCACTTCTAACTCCTGAAGCAAGTCCTTAGTGGTTATATCTAATTGGCGAAGCTTAGGGTCATATTCTTGTCACCTAGCCTCCTAAAGGTAGGGAAGCATATAGCTGGCTTATTATGCTTTTGTAATGAGAGAAGGACATGGCCTCCCACAAGACTTACCTAATGGCTAATCTCCCAAATTTAGGAAGAAGAGATCAGATGAAGGATGACAAAAAAAAATCAATTGGAAATGTCTGTTATATTTTTCCTAAACATCATTTTATTTCAGAAATTTCAGAAGCCTTACTTGGTCCTTCTCTTCATCTTGGCATGACGGTTTAATTGCCTCCTCTTTCCAGTATTTTCTTGTGTGCGCCACACTTGCTTCATTTATCCATGAAATTTAAAAAAATTACGTTTATTTATTTTTGAGAAAGAGACAGAGAGAGTGAGCAGGTGAGGAGCAGAGAGAGAGGGAGAGAGAGAATCCCAAGTAGGCTCCGCACTGTCAGCACTGAGTCCGATGTGGGGCTCAAACTCACAAACCACCAGATCATGACCTGAGCTGAAATCAAGAGTTGGATGCTTAACCAACTGAGCCACCCGGGAACCCCTATCCATAAAATATTTTATATGCACCCACACTGCATCATGCACTGTGCAAGGAGTTGGGTATACAAATATTAAAAACAAAAGATGCAGTTCTTGCCCTCCAGGAGCTTGGAGTCTGAAGCAGGAGGATCTACAGTGAGGAGAATAAAACTTGAGCTCTAGGGCCACTCACTTGTCTAGGCCCTATTCAGGGATCCAGAAGGGGCTCTAGGAATGGGTTCATGTGGTCACACATTTTAAAATATTTTGTAAAGGCAAGTCAGTTTGTCGTCAGTTGATTAAGAACACTTGACTTCCCACCCTGACTCCTTCTCCATGAAACTTTCCCTCCTCTTGAGTGGTTGAGTGGCTGTGGGTGTTTTTGCATTTGGTTAAGGGGAAGCTGAGTGGGGGATACAATTAGTTTGGGTTTATTGGGATATAGATATTTGGTATGCAGATAATTGCATGAGTGGTTAAATTATAGCTAGCAAGGACATCTGTTGAGAAAGCACTGGTGATGCCCTGGAGACTACTCTGGTCGCAGCCTGTCTCTTGCCCTCAGAAGGGAAGAACATTCGCTAATTCCTTTTATTATTGGAAGACTATAGCTAATTTTCTCTTCACTTGTCAAGTCCTCCCTTGAAAGGCTGCATCAATCTCAAATTCACTTTCCCAAGATGCCTTGTAGCAAATACTCACTCTTATTCTTGTCTCCCAAATCTTGGTGCTAAACTAACTAACTTTGTTCAGTGGTAGGTGCAGGCACCCAAACCAGACCCACCCATCACCTGCTGGCTTGCCTTCTCTCTCCCCTACCCCACTGCCTCCACTGTCCTTGAGGCTGGGGACTACTTCAGTAAAAACAATTCGTCCTTTTTTATTTTCTAGTTCATCTCCTGTATCGAATATTTTAAACACACATGCCAACTGGGTTTGTCTTTAGAGGTCATGTGTGATGGAATGGTTTGAATTTTAAAGTGGTTCAAGCCTAGCAACTCAGGTGTAATGATATTAATGACACTTTAAAAGAGAAAGCCAAACAATAAGTAAATGAAAAAAACAAAAAGAAATGTTATTCAAAACAGTTGATAAAACCTGTATAGATTTCATGTGAACTGCATTTTGTAAAAATGTTTTGTGATGTTTCTGTTATCTCTTTTATCATCTCTAGATTTAATTTTTAAAGAGCTAAGCATATTCAGATATATTGGAATACTGAAAAAATTTCAGCATCATATTAAAAATATCATACCCTACATAATTGATGTAGGGGAAGAGATATGTTTTTGGTAGAGATAATGAATAGGGTCTTAGACTTTTGATAACCCAATTAATGAAGAGGAATGAATGAAACATATAGGGAAAAACCTTGAATTTCTTGATATTGACATGGATGAAGATAAAACTTATGCCCTATGACACTGAAGACATTAGTAACAAACTCGTTAAGGAAGAGTATATAATATTAGTCACTGAATAGGCAAACTTTAGAAGAACTTAATTTGCAAAGGGATTTCTCCCAGTTTGATAATAGTACTAAAAATGTACAATACTGAGAATGAATTACGAAGCTGAAACTTGTCTAAATTATATTATTGGTTTAAAAAATACTCTAAAAAATTTTAATTATGCTAAAAACATACAAAATTTCCCATCTAAACCATTTCTAAGGGTGCAGTTCAGTAGTGTTAAGTAGATTCACATTGTTGTACAACAGATCTGTATTACTGTTTAAGCAGGAAAGAAAATAGAGAAAATGCTGATTTAAGAATATATGTTGCAAAATTATCATATGGAAAACAATCAAGAGTGTGAAGCCAAAAACAAACAAACAAAAAATAGAGTCTTATAGAATGACTAGAAGTGTGATTATTATTATCATGGATTTCATGATATTTGTGATAGGACAGTTTATCAGCTCTGAGTACAAGCCTAACGGAATGCCTCCTGCATGACTCTAGACTGAGTTGCTCAACCTCTTTGAAACTGTACTGGCTCTCCTGTAATGGCAAAGAGAGCAATGGCAAATTCTGAGGATTGTACCATCCTCTTCGTAACCAATCAGAATCCTCATCATATAGAACACACTCCGCTTTTTGTTTTTGAGCTTCTGAAAAGTCTTGCTAAATTCGTTTCTTGCTTCACTGGGGTCTCCCTTGTCCCATGAGCAAAATAACTTTAAAATTTTTTTCACCTTTAGTTTGTTCTTCAGAAGCTTTTAAATTTGCAATGCGTTGTAATTCTTTGCTCTTTAAAAAGAAACACTCATTTTGCACCTTACTTTGTTTTCATAATTTTGTGCTCTTTTCTGAGCCCCTTTCCCTCTGCTTAAGGTCCAGGAGATTCTGGGTCTCATTTAATCATTTCCACTGACATATAGATGGTATTATATTTTTTTAAACTCACTTTTCCCTTTTGTTTCTCTTCATATCTTTAAAAAAAACCAATTTTTGTTTCTTTTTTCTCCCCTGTTTGGAACAATTGAGAAGTTTCAGAAGTATTACAGATAGGCATGTAGTACTAAGAATGCTAAAAAGAAGAGAATCATAGAGAATTTTGTAAGTAAACCATAAATGAACTTTTTCCAAGTCACATGTACAGATACTCATTTATCACTGTGGGTTATGTCATTAAAAAAAATGTTCGTTTTTTGGGGCGCCTGGGTGGCGCAGTCGGTTAAGCGTCCGACTTCAACCAGGTCACGATCTCACGGTCCGTGAGTTCGAGCCCCGCGTCGGGCTCTGGGCTGATGGCTCAGAGCCTGGAGCCTGTTTCCGATTCTGTGTCTCCCTCTCTCTCTGCCCCTCGCCCGTTCATGCTCTGTCTCTCTCTGTCCCAAAAATAAATAAACGTTGAAAAAAACAAAAAAATTAAAAAAAAAGAAAAAAAAAATGTTCGTTTTTAAAAAAAAAATTTTTTTTTACATTTGTTTATTTTTTGAGAGACATAGAGACACAGAGCACAAGTTGGGGAGGGACAGAGAGAGAAGGAGACACAGAATCCGAAGCAGGCTCCAGGCTCTGAGCTGTCAGCACAGAGCCTGATGTGAGGCTTGAACTCACAAACTGTGAGATCATGACCCGAGCTGAAGTCGGACACCCAACCAACTGAGCCACCCAGGCGCCCCTAAAAAAATTTTTTTTAATGTTAATTTATTTTGAGAGGGGAGTGGGGAGAGGGAGGGGCAGAGAGAGACAGGGGCACTGTGGATCTGAAGAGGGCTCTGTGCTGACAGCAGAGAGCCCGATGTGGGGCTCAAACTCACAAACTATGAGATCATGACCTGAACCAAAATGAGACACTTAACTGACTGAGCCACCCAGATGCCTCATTGTGAGGTTATGTGTTAATAAAACCATCATAAATGCCATTTACGGCACCCAACCTACTGAATATCAAAGCTTAGCCTAGCCTACCGGAAACGTGTTCAGAACACTTAGGCTAGCCTACAGTTCTGCAGAATCTTCCAGCGCAAAGCCTATTTCATAATCAAACATCGAACACTCATTGAGAACTGTACAGAGAGTGAAAATAAATGGTTGTGGTGGGTACAGAATGTTTGTAACTGTTTCAGTTGTTTACCCTCCTGAAAGTGTGGCTGACTAGAAGCAGTGGCTCATTGCTGCTGCCCAGCAACAGGAGAGAGCATTATACCACATATTGCCAGACTGGGAAAAGATCATAATTCAAATTTCATAGTAACGTTTCTACTGAGTGTGTATGGCTTTTGCAACATGGTAAAGTTGAATAATTGCAGGGGTGCCTGGGTATCTTAGTCTGATAAGTGTCTGACTTGGACTCATGTCTTGATCTCATGGTAGTGGGTTCGAGTCTCACATCAGACTGTCAGAGAAGAGACTGGAGCCTGCTTCAGATTCTGTGTCTCCCTCTCTCTCTGTCCCTCCCCTACTCACTCTCAAAAATAAATAAACATTAAAAAAATTAAGAAAAATTGTAAGTTGAACCATTGTAATGTGGGGACCATTTGTAATTAATTTCAGAGTTAATTCTACAACCTAGTTTGTTGTTTTTTATTCTAATATTACTTCCAGCATTTCTAGCTCCCTCTCCTCTAAAATATTACAAATGTATGCAAGCTTCTTTCTACAGTGCTTAGTACTTACCCAAGCTCAAACTATTAAGACTTTATTAAAAATCCTTAGTTCATTTACATAAAACATACATTATCACAGAAAAACTCACCTTCACTGTTAATAATTTCCTCACGACAATTAGATTCTAAAGAGAGCATGGAAGGCAAAAATCACATATAGTCAACTGTAGTAAATTACCCTTGAAAGTTCTTTTTTTTTCCCTTGACCTGTAGACCATAGCCTTTATTTTATTTTATTTATTTTTTATTTTTTTGTCTGGAGGATGATTTATTTTATTAATATGAAATTTATTGTCAAATTGGTTTCCATACAACACCCAGTGCTCATCCCAACAGGTGCCCTCCTCAATACCCATCACCCACCCTCCCCCCCTTCCACCCCCCCTTCCACCCCCCTCCCTTCCACCCCCCTCCCTTCCACCCCCCTCCCTTCCACCCCCCCTCCCTTCCACCCCCCCTCCCTTCCACCCCCCCTCCCTTCCACCCCCCCTCCCTTCCACCCCCCTCCCTTCCACCCCCCCTCCCTTCCACGCCCCCCTCCCTTCCACGCCCCCCTCCCTTCCACACCCCCTCCCTTCCACCCCCCCCTTCCACCCCCCCCTCCCTTCCACCCCCCATCAACCCTCAGATTATTCTCAGTTTTTTTTTTTAAATTTTTTTTTCAACGTTTTTTATTTATTTTTGGGACAAAGAGAGACAGAGCATGAACGGGGGAGGGGCAGAGAGAGAGGGAGACACAGAATCGGAAACAGGCTCCAGGCCATCAGCCCAGAGCCGACGCGGGGCTCAAACTCACGGACCGCGAGATCGTGACCTGGCTGAAGTCGGACGCTTAACCGACTGCGCCACCCAGGCGCCCCTGTTCTCAGTTTTTAAGAGTCTCTTATGGTTTGGCTCCCTCCCTCTCTAACTTTTTTTTTATTTCACTTAGCATCACACTCTCCAGTTTCATCCACGTTGCTACAAAAGGCCATATTTCATTCTTTCTCATTGCCACGTAGTATTCCATTGTGTATATAAACCACTATTTCTTTATCCATTCATTAGTTGATGGGCATTTAGGCTCTTTCCATAATTTGGCTATTGTTGAAAGTGCTGCTATAAACATTGGGATACAAGTGGCCCTACGTATCAGCACTCCTGTATCCCTTGGGTAAATTCCTAGCAGTGCTATTGCTGGGTCATAGGGTAGGTCTATTTTTAATTTTTTGAGGAACCTCCACACTATTTTCCAGAGTGGCTGCACCAGTTTGCATTCCCACCAACAGTGCAAGAGGGTTCCTGTTTCTCCACATCCTCACCAGCATCTATAGTCTCCTGATTTGTTCATTTTGGCCACTCTGACTGGCATGAGGTGGTATCTCAGTGTGGTTTTGATTTGTATTTCCCTGATGAGGAGTGACATTGAGCATATTTTCATGTGCCTGTTGGCCATCCGGATGTCTTCTTTAGAGAAGTGTCTATTCATGTTTTCTGCCCATTTCTTCAGTGGATTATTTGTTTCTCAGGTGTCGAGTTTGGTGAGTTCTTTATAGATTTTGGATACTAGCCCTTTATCCAATATGTCATTTGCAAATATCTTTTCCCATTCCGTCGGTTGCCTTTTAGTTTTGCTGATTGTTTACTTTGCAATGCAGAAGCTTTTTATCTTGTTGATGTCCCAATAGTTCATTTTTGCTTTTAATTCCCTTGCCTTTGGAGATGTGTCAAATAAGAAATTGCTGCAGCTGAGGTCAGACAGGTTTTTTTCCTGCTTTCTCCTCTAGGGTTTTGATGGTTTTCTGTCTCACATTCAGGTCCTTCAAAATGTTAAAATGTCAATACTACCCAAAGCTATCTACACATTCAATGCAATCCCAATCAAAATTGCACCAGCATTCTTCTCGAAGCTAGAACAAGCAATCCTAAAATTTGTATGGAACCATAAAAGGCCCCGAATAGCCAAAGTAATTTTGAAGAAGAAGACCAAAGCAGGAGGCATCACAATCCCAGACTTTAGCCTCTACTACAAAGCTGTAATCATCAAGACAGCATGGTATTGGCACAAAAACAGACACATAGACCAATGGAATAGAATAGAAACCCCAGAACTAGACCCACAAGTGTATGGCCAACTCATCTTTGACAAAGCAGGAAAGAATATCCAATGGAAAAAAGACAGTCTCTTTAACAAATGGTATTGGGAGAACGGGACAGAAACATGCAGAAGAATGAAACTAGACCACTTTCTTACACCATTCACAAAAAAAATAAACTCAAAATGAAAGTTCTTTAAAGAGCCCATAGGCAAGTGAGTTGCTCACCCCAGGAGAGACAAGAAAACTGAGGCTGAGGTGAGAGGACACTCAGGTTTCTCACTTGTTGCCCATTCTGGGGCAAATGCCTACTGAGAAGAATGGTGGGGTTGTTCACTATTAGATGGGCACTATTAAATTAGACAGCCAGCTATGATTGGTATGTATTCATATTATTAATCTCTCTCTCTCTCTCTCTCTCTCTCCAGTAAGTCTCTCCTGGATCAGACCACATTAAGGATAAAATTGGCATATGTTCCCAATTGAATCCTTAGGATTTTATGCAGCATCTAATTTGACCAGAACAGAAGTCTGCGTGGAAGAGCAATTTGGCCAGGTTAACACTGGTTGAATAGCAATTACTTCTCCCAAATCCAAACAAAGCCCTGTTTTTTCCTTCCCGGTCATTTGGACAACTGTGATCTTATAAATTGGTCTATGGTTCTTGGCATAACTGAATGTCGGCTCTAGCTGTTTGCCATGTGAGCTTAGACATAGCTCCATTAATACAAAACTCAAAATCATCAATATGTGTTAAAGATGCATTTGGGGGTGTGTGACAGCTATGAAAATTGCCTTTGTGAAGAGCTAGAAGTAATCATTGTATGATAATTAAGCACTTAAAAATATCCATTGTGTAATACAGGAAGATCTCAGCATTTGCCATTTTTTTCCTACAATGGCTGATTTGCTACATTTATTCTTTATTTGTCTTTCCTTTGAATATATTTATTGCTAATGTTTTTCAGTATTATTGTTAGCTTCATTGCATAATTAGTGGTATTCAGCTGCCGATTTTTAGCCTGAAAGAACTGTAATTAGTTTTCATTCACTGGTGGCATTTATGCGGCAATGGGGTCATTGCCAAAGGTATAAGGACTATAATTCTATTGCCAGACTTTAAATTTGTATAAACTTAAAAATCCTTTTTGTTCATTTTAAGTAGTTAAAAAGGGTATGAGTTACAAATGATAGAATTGGAAGAATTCTTGGAAGAAAAGGATATTATAGGCTTCAAATGAGTAATATGTGTGTGTGTGTATGAGGTATGAGGTTATCAAGTTGTTCTCTGTCTCAAGTGGAAAATTCTATTCTCACTACTTAGTTGGTTAGTTCTAAATAAGCCAAATCATGGTTAAGAGATCTTTTCTTTTTTGTACTTTCTCTGACAATTGTGCCATGTAAAGCAAAATATTATCAGTAGGTAAAAACGTGGGCTTGTACAATCAAGCTGCCCTGGATTCAAACGTCACTTGATTTATTAAGCAGCCCTTGTGAATTAATTACAAAAATTAAATTCAATAACATTTGTCAAGCACTAAGACAGTGCTTGTAAATATCAGTGTTATCATTTCTTTATATTTATGCTGTCAATTCTAAGTTTTTTAAGTTTATTTTTATTTATTTTGAGAGAGAGAAAGAGAAAGAGAGAGAAGGGCAGAGAGGGAGAGAGACAGAATCCCAAGCAGGCTGTGCGCTATCAGTGAAGAGCCTGATGTGGGGCTTGAGGCCACAAACAGTGAGATCATGACCTGAGCCGAGGTCAAGAGTCAGACACTTAACAGACTGAGCCACCCAGGCACCCCTAAATTCTCTAGTAAGTTTTTAAAGAATGGTAACAAGTGGCTATCCCAGGGGCTTGGTATCAAAAAGCCTTATGAGGGTCCACATGTTCTGGAATTATAAAGTGGGAAGACAATTTTTGAGTATCACCAAGAGAATGTGCCTTAAAGAGTATCTAATTAATATCAACTAAAGTAATAGAAATCCAAAGCAGTAGGGATGTTAAACTTCTGCCCCAGGCCTGCGTGCTGGGTTTTAGTCCATTCCCTTGTTGTTGCTACAAGAATTTTTGGCAGTGTGTGCATGCTGTGTGGTGTGTGTGTGTGTGTGTGTGTGTGTGTGTGTGTGGTGTGGGTAAGTGTATGCATGTGTGTAGGGGGGCTGCATGTACTGGTGGTAGGGAGGAGCTGACTTTAAGGTAAGTTGAGCAGTCCTGAACTCATTGTGGACATCTCAAGAATTACTTTACCTTTGGTGGATGAGGGCTCTGCATGTCCTGTACAGTAAATCAAGTGGCTCGGATAAATGAGATTCCTTGCCTCTCTCATTTTCATCGTGCATTTCTGGATTTGGATTTGGATTGAGTTATGCAAATCAAAAGTGCTGACCATATTCACGTGATTCTATGTTAGCAGATCTTGGAGTCAAAATACCTTGCTCTGAAAATATTTGCTATGTGATATTTTTCTTTAATTTTAGCCTTCCGATTACATACATTTTAAATATGTTACCAGAATGGAAAGGTTCTCATTTTTCTTCCCAGATCTGGAAGCCAGAAGGAAGCTGTTAAAAAGCTGTGATTTTCTTTAATTAGGGAAGAGCTGCTAGGAGACCAATAGTAAAGTGACGGAGAGACAGGCTGGAGCATAATTCTGGCTAATAATTTTCAACTAATTGATAATTGGCTTGAAAACTAGTGAACTAATTATTTATTCAAAAGATTCACCTTTTGTAAGATGAAATTTCAATAACAAAACATTGAAGGCCTTGCCAAAAGTCTTAAAGGAAATCTCATGGGCTGAATACAGACAGTCAGTGGGTTTCAAGTACCCACAATGTGAATCATCTCTTTCCTTTTTGCCATTTTCTTTCGATCGTCTTTTTCTCTTCTAAAATTTTTATTTTAATTCCAGTTAGTAAACATACAGAGTTATTTTAGGTTCAGGTGTACAGTATAGTGATTCAACACTTTCATACAACATCTGGGGCTCATCACAACAAGTGCACCCCTTAATCCCCATCACCTATTTCATCCATCCCCTACCTACCTTCCCTCTGGTAACCATCTGTTTGTTCTCTATAGTTAAGTGTCTGTTTCTTGGTTTCCCTCTTTCCCTTTTATTTCCCTTTGCTCATTTGTTTTGTTCCTAAATTCCACATATGAGTGAAATCATATGGTATTTATCTTCTCTGACCGACTAATTTTGCTTAGCATTATACTCTCGAGCTCCATCCATGTCATTGCAAATGGCAAGATTTTATTCTATTTTATGGTTGAATAGTATTCCATTGTGTGTGTGTGTGTGTGTGTGTGTGTGTGTGTGTGTGTGTGTATACATACATACATATACACCACCTCTTCTTAATCCATTCGTCAATCAATGGACACTTGGGCTATTTCCATATCTTGGTTATTTTAAATAATGCTGCTATAAATATAGGGATGCATGTATCCCTTTGAATTAGTGTTTTTGTATTTGAGTAAATACCCAACAGTGTGATTTCTGAACCATAGAGTAGTTCTATTTTTAACTTTATAAGGAAACTTTATACTGTTTTCCACTGTGGCTGTACGCTTTGCATTTCCACCAACATTGGAAGAGGATTCCTTTTTCTCCACATCCTTGCCATCGTTTGTTGTTTCTTATGATTTTGATTTTAGTCATTTTGATAGGAGTCAAGTGATATCTCACGGTAGTTTTGATTTGCATTTCCCTGATAGTGAGTGATGAATGAACATCTTTTCATGTGTCTGTTTGTCATCTGTATGTCTTCTTTGGTAAAATGCTCATGTCTTCTGCCCACTTTTAAATTGGATTATTTACTTTTGAGGTGTTGAATTGTATCAGTTCTCTGTATATATTTTGGATACTCTTTATTAAATGTCATTTGCAAATATCTTCTTCCATTCTGTACATTGTCCCAATAGTTTAGTTTTGATTTTGTTTCTCTTGCCTCAGGAGACATATCTAGCATAGTTGCTATGGGCAGTGTCAAAGAGGTTATTGCCTGTGTTCTCTTCTAGGATTTTCCTAGTTTCAGGTCTCACATTTAGGTCATTAAACCATTTTGAGTTTATTTTTGTGAATGGTGTTAGGAAGTGGTCCAGCTTCATACCTTTTCATGTTGGTGTCCAGTTTTACTGACACCATTTGTTGAGCAGACTTTCCCATTAGACATTCTTTTCTGCAGGATAAACCCACTTGATTGCATTTAACGATTTTTTAAAATGTATTATTGGATTTGCTTTGCTTTAATTTTGTTGAAGACTTTTGCATTTATGTTTATCAAAGATATTGGCCCATAGTTCTCTTTTTTAGTGGCGTCTTGTCTTTATCCAGTTTTGGTATCAAGATAATGGTGGTTTCAGAATGTATTTCGAAGTTTTCCTTCCTTTTCCTTTCTTTTTTTTTTTAGAAAAATAGGTATTAACTTTTCTTTTTTTTTTTTTTTTTATTTTATTTTTGGGACAGAGAGAGACAGAGCATGAACGGGGGTGGGGCAGAGAGAGAGGGAGACACAGAATCGGAAACAGGCTCCAGGCTCTGAGCCATCAGCCCAGAGCCTGACGCGGGGCTCGAACTCCCGGACCGCGAGATCGTGACCTGGCTGAAGTCGGACGCTTAACCGACTGCGCCACCCAGGCGCCCCTTAAACAGTTTTTAAAATCACTCTATCTTTAGATCCTGTCTTTGATGATACACCAACACAACTTTCTTTAAGTGTTTGGTAGGATTCACCTATGAAGTCATTTGGTTCTGGACTTTGTTGGGAATTTTTGATTACTGATTCAATTTCTTTGCTGGTTATTGGTCTGTGCAAATTTTCTATTTCTTCTTGTTTCAGTTTTGGTAGTTCATGTTCCTAGGAATTTATCCACTTCTTCTAGGTTGTTCAATTTGTTGGCACGTAGTTTTTCATAATAGTATTTTATAATTGCTTATATTTCTGTGGTGTTGGCTATTTATCCTCTCTCACTTGTGATTTTATTTATTTCAGTATTTTCTTATTTTTCCTTGGTAAGTATGGCTAGAGGATTATTAATAATAATGATCTTTTTTTCAAAGAACCAGCTCCTGGTTTCTTCAGTCTGTTTTTTTAATTGGGAGCAGGGTGGTGGTATTAGCAAAATTTGTGTTGGGCCACTAGTCCTAGGCTGGGTCCCCCAAAGCTCTGTGGTGGCTGGGAGCTGCACGCCAGGGCAGCTGGGGGCATGAGGCTGGGTGTAGCAATTGCTGGGTGTGGCTGGGCCCCGGTGTGTGACAGTGGCTGGAGGTGTGCAGCTGAGCGCTGCATGGAGGCTGGGCACTGCACACAATGGCAGCTGTGCATCCGCTGGCTGGGTGGGGTGTGTGTGCAGCTTTAACAAAATTTGCCCTGGGCCCTGGGCCCAGCTACAAGTGTCTGTGCGGCTCTGTCTCCCACCGGTGGCTCTCTGTCTATGCTGGGGGTGGGGGGAGGAAAATGGCACCTGCCAGCTCCCTCATTTTTCAGAGAAGTCCCCAACATGCTCCAAAACCAGTATGAACAGATCTGTTTCCCGTGTGCCTCCAGTGTTGTGTAAACTGCTGTTTTTTTACATTGCCTCTTCACACAGTCTGCTGTCTTTGTAAAGGTAGCAACCCAGCTATCACTTGCCCTCCCAGCTCACCCAGTGCTGAGTCATCTGGCTTTTAAAGCTCCAGGTTCCTCATTCCACTGGTTTTGCAAACTCACAGAATTCAGCCCCTGTAGTTTTTAAAGCCAAACATTTTGGGGATCAGTCTTCCCTATGTGAGCTCCCTGGTATGAGAGCCCATTTCTCTCTGTGTGTGCAGCTCCCTCCCTCCTGTGGGCAGCCTCCCTCTGCCTTTCTGATCTTCCTAACCTTTCAGATGCAGGTTCTTTTCTATATTTAGTTGTGGAGTTTGTTCTGCCAGTATTTGGATCACTTCCTGGTTTATTGACTTGGTTGTGGATGGCATGGCATCTACTTGTAAATGTGGTGCAGGAGTGAGCTCAGAGTTCTCACCCATCTCCCTAAGCTCCTCTCAGTAGGTGGTCTATATAGTCTTCACATGTAGTTTTGTGTGCAGACCACCAGGAATGATAAAAGGCAGGCTTTGGGGTTCCAAGCACCAAACCTGACGTAAGAATACCTGAATCCTTAGTCTTAGCACTTAGTATTATCACTTAATGTTTGTGTTCTCTTGGGCAAACCAGACTTTTCCATCTGTAAAATGAGATAATACATGTGCTGGCAACTCTATTGAATTGTTGTAGAGAACGACAAAGTAGGGGTGCCTGGGTCACTCAGTCAGTTAAGCCTTTGACTTGATTTCAGCTCAGGTTTTGATCACAGGGTTGTGAGTACAAGCGCCACATTGGGCTCCGTGCTGTGTATGGGGCTTATGTTAAAAAAAAAAAAAAAAGGCAAACCGCTATTTCAAGACCATTTTGAAATACTGTTAGAGACAGGAAAAACAGAAGGCATTGTAGTCGAGCAGGTTTAAGTGTGGGAATGCCAATAGTAAAACACAATAGAGAGTGACACAAGTTCAATGAGATAAGTAGTTATTCTAGGCCAGCAGTGCAGTCCGGACTGTATACCCCCTGGGGTTCTTTTAAAATATACCAATACCGGCTGCCCACCTCCAAGGTTTCTACTTTAAATGTTCTGGACTGGGCCGAGCTATAGAATTCCCCCCCCCCCCACCACCCCCCACCAAATTCCCAAGGTGGTTCTAAAGAGCAGTCAAGGATAAAAGCACTGCTGGTAGGGCTTCTTGAACAAAATTTGCAATGTTTGCAAAATGGACACATCGACATTTTTCGTCTGAAAAATTAAAATCCTCCTGTTGCAAACAGGTTCTAATATAAATGGAATTCATGAAGACACAGTGTTGACAAAAAGAGGGGATCTCTAATCAGAAATACTGTCATAAAGATAGAAGATATCTTTCACAGCTAGAAGTTCCAAACTGAAATGAAGCAAACGTACTTATTTAACTTTTACAATAATTTTTCACATTAATGAGCCTTGGAAGCCGGGTTCATGGAGTTCCAATTACTGAAAGGGCTTTGAAAGTATGATATCATACATCAGGAGAAAATATAAGAACTCTGTTAAAGAGAGGGCCAAGGTAATAAAATTATCATAAACAACTTGCTTCAGTTATGCTACAGAACATCTAGTGATTAAAAACTTCTATCCCTATCGCTTCACAGTTTAAATTCAGTTCACTTATAGTTTTGCCCTGTTGCTAATTGTATTATTTGAAAATTCAATGATATGTAAAATATAAAGGCAGCAATTTAAATATATATCTGCTCTACGATGTCTCAATTTGCTGCTTAATTTGAATAATTTGGGAACTGTTAGAAAGTTGCTAGGAAGAATCAGTTTAAAAACATTTGGGACTATTTTCCCTCAAATATAATGATGCTTAAAATAGAAAAGTGCTTGAAATTATAAAGTGTTATGTTCTAGCCTCCCATAGACTTTCAGATAAAACTTTCTCGTGAATGGCCATGACCCTATTAACTAAGCAGAAGAATTCTCTGGATAGAATCGCAGATTATCTTGCCCAGTTTACAGCAGAAGAAACCGAGGCCAGGAAACACTAAGTGACATTCCCAAAGTCACACAGCTCATTAGTGGCAGAACTTGGACAGAACTCTTAGCTCTTAGTCCTCCTTGTCTCGTTCTGGAGAAGCCTGATAAATATTGATTAGATATTGTCTGCTGTGGACCATGGACATGGCAACGTGTGTGGCTGGTTTTAATCTTGTAAATGTGCCTCCAAACCTTGGGGAATCCCTTGCTGATGTGTCTAATCTTTGGGGCAGCTAATTTGCTGGAAATCTCCTTGTTATTGTGGTCTTTTGGATAGTCTTAAACCTTCCTTAAGTTTTAGGGTTTAAATATTTGAGTGTGTTTAAGAGTCCAGCAGCATTCACAGCAGACACAATATCAGCTACCAGGAACCTAATCAACCAGCTGCCAAAAGAGGCTATGGTGAATTGCTATTCAAGTGGAGGTTCTAAGCATCAAGAGGCTGCTTCCTATAGAATTTGATTCACTGCGCATTTGATATCACCGATGGTCTGATAATTTTAATATCCATATAAACCAGAATAAAAGTCATCCTGTCAGGATCCCCATACTTTCAGATCTATTATCCTGTTCTGTCTCCTGCTCCTACTTGGCCTCCCAAGTTCGCTACTCCCAAAGGAGGCCACGTGGCACTAGCCCTGCCATGGCTATAACGACACCCAAGTTGTTAAATTTATAGAGTGGGTTACAGTAGTAGACAAAGGTAGAAAAATAATAATCAACCACGAAGCACATGTTTTACAATTCTGCATGTCCTTATTTTAAAATTTCTAATGGCTACTTGGAATATTTTATGTCTCACAAATATGTGGCAAGGGAAATAAGAAAAAAAATATATGAGAATAATTGGAGGGACAGTGTTTGAAACCTAAAGTACCTAAGGATAAGATGTTGTTATTTTTAAAATTAAACAAATCTTATTAGTAAGTAATGAATTTGTAAGTGCTTTGATTTACAGATATATAATGAAAGGTAACAAGGGTATAATGAAAGGTAACAAGGGTATAATGTAAAAATCAAAGGTTTATTTCAAATTATACCTCTATCATTTGTGGTTTCAAAGGTCATCCATTCTTCTGTTTTCTAGTATGTTTCAGACAAGTTTTTCCCTTCTTTTAAAATGCCTTATTTCTAAAGGTTTTCTGAGAGGGAGATTCCCTAGTCCTTTAGGCACTTATTCAAACCAAAAGAGCTTAAAAATGTGCTCAAGGAATAAGGGAGTTGGAATTCAAACACAGGGCTTCTATTTTTCAGAAACTGGCCTTTTAACCACCCAAGGCTTCTGCAGAATGAGCATCATTCTCTTCTTAGGAGCTTCAGGTAAAGGATGGTTGACAAACAATGGGCTCTTGCAGGCTCTGCCTGAGGCTTATGTCTTGACAAAAGAACTAGCTGCACTAGGTTTTAATGTTCCTATGTTGCATCTTTTTCTCTATGGCAGAATTGTGCCAGCTTTGAATAAATTCTTTTGGTTTAGGGATTGCCTCCGACTGAGGTTAGGATGTGGGATGGGGGCATGGCCGTGGAGGATTATTAGTAATTTTCTATAAATTGTATTGATCTTTCTAATTGTCTTCCCGACCAGTCTCCAAAGACTTGTCTCAGACCCCAGGGAGAGGAGACTATTTACAGAAAGTGAGTTGAACAGAAGAGATCTATCCATATGAAACCAGCATCCATGGTCACATGGCATTTTGCCTAGTAACAGAGTTCAACCAGCAACACCACTGAGTTGGAGAGCAGCTATGCCCTCAGGACAGAATGTATCACTGCAGGGCAGACTTCCTGGGCTCATTTGAGCTGACAGGGCCACCAAGAGAAGCAATAGCTTTCACTGGAATACAGTAGTATACACAAAGAACTACCTGCTGAAACAACACAGGAAATGGAGGATAGAAGTTAGAAAAGACAGTGGTCATAATCCTGTAGTTAAATCAAGTGAAAGAACCTGGAAACCTTTTTCAGCTAGTGGAAGAAGTTTTACAACTCCAATTCCCACATCTTTTGCTCTTTCTCTAAGAAGATTTTTTTGTGTGTGTGATTTTTATTGGGTCAGTTTGCTGTCCTGGTTGTTGTGGTCTGGAGAAATACAGCTTCTGTGTTTATTTGTATACTAAAGGTAGTTCATTGTGGTTATGTGCTAGAGCCCCTCCCTAAGGAATGTGGTGAAAACCTCAAGATAAGGGAAGGCAACCTGTCTATGCATGCATACGTGACATTCCTCACGACCCTGTAACATAGACCACCCAATCAGACTGTATGTTATCATATATGGGAGACAAAGGAGCAAAAATTATACAAAAGGCAACCCCCCACTGCGCTTGGGGCTCAACCTTTTGGGTCTTAGCTCACTGAGCCCGTGCTGGCACAAATAAAGCTGCTTCCTAGAAAGAAAAGCCTCGGTGTCCCGACTCTTTGTGTGACTCACGGCTACAGTTAGTTGAAGAGTTATTAACTGTTAGAAAAATTTGAATTCCATTACTAATTTTGGCCTCTTAACTTTAATATTTTCTTGCGGCAAGGTTCAGAAATTACTGAAAAATAAAGTTGAATGATAGAAATTAACAAAGCTGGACAATGGAGATCAATGAAAACTCTATTTCAGATAATCTGGGTTAATACTTGCCTGTAGGCTGCACCTTGAAGTTTGACCACAATGTCCTTAAGTAAATAGTTGTGAGACAGTTTGCAGAGTTTATATTTAGATATTATTTGATACTGAAGGATATTCTAATCTTTTGAAAATTAAGAACATTTTATTTTGTTTTTGAATAGGAATGCAGCTTTCATAATCAGAAGAACTTCATAGCACACACTCAATTCAGAATGCCATGAACACAAATTTTCTTAATTTTTTACTTCCTTGAACAAAGATCATGACTCCTTTATAACATTATAGATCTTCAAGAAATGTTGTGGCCTCTTTTTTAATATATGTTATTAGTTTCCCTTTCAAATAACATTCTGAAAATGTGTCAACTTGTGAATAGAATACAAGGGCCATTTGAATGTCATCAGACCCTTTATCCCAGTGGACCCCAAAGCAGTTTATGGAGGAGGAGGGGCTATGATTTGCCCTCATAGCAAAGAGAATCATGCAATTGATCACTGAATGTATTGGTTGCCTAGGTTCTGGCTGCTGGTCTCCACTTTTATTTCTTCCTTCAGCAAGTGACATAGTACTATATTAAAATTTTGAAACTTTGTGCTTCCCTCCCCATACATTTTGAATCCAGTAGATTGGAAGATTGTGAACAAGAAGCTGACCACTTGTGGACACACAGGATGATATCACTGAATAATTTTAAAAAATGCTTCTGAATGACTCCTTCCCCCACCCTCATGATTCATTGTTTAAAGATTAAAATTTTACAAATGAATTTAAAAGCTTTGTGAGGCTATTATGGCCAATACCAAAGAGCTGTACCATCTGCTCAACTCCGTAAAATTTCAGAAAAATTTATATGACATGTTGTAAGAATGCCCTGCTGGTGGAATCCATGACAAAGCCTTCCACTGATGCTCTCAACTAAACCAAATTTAGTGTGTTTTATGGGCCAGAAAATTATTCTATTCAGGGAAACTGGTTTTGTAAGTACTTTAGAAATTAGAGGAACAATTCCCCATACAAATGTTGTTCACAATGGAAATGTACTCAGTAAAACCTAAGATCAGTTCATTGTAGGAAACCTACAGGATGAGCTTCTACAGTCACTTGCTATTCAGCCCAGAAGTGTTGGATTAGGAGTCTACTTGAAACCAGAGTCAAGATTATGGAATGGAAACTTCTGTAGAAAAGGAAGGACATCTTGAGAGAGTAAGACATTCAAAAAACTTCAGAATAAAGTCTGAAAAATTAAACAGTGGTATACGTCATCTGCCGTTTGGTGATCTGGGTTATTCACGTGTTCGTGTTCAGAGGTCCGAGGCTTGATGCCTCTGTTTAGTGCATAGCATAGAAACATATTAATTGATGAATGGAATAAGAGAAATACACAGTAATATTCATTGAGTATTTCTCACACAGCTTGACTTGCTTTCATTTTTCTTTTTTCTTCCTTTTTTTTTTTTGATTTTACTAAATATCTTTTCCAGTGTCTTTAAAAAATTTTTTATTCAATTATAGTTGACGCACAATGTTACATTAGTTTCACATGCACAACATAGTGATTTGTCAAGTTTATGTGTTACACTATGCTCACTGCAAGTGTAGCTACTGTCACCATTCAACACTATTATAATACCATCGACTATATTCCCTGTGCTATACCTTTCATCCCCATGATTTATTCATTCCACAGCTGGAAGCCTATTATCTCCCATTACCCTCCACTTGTTTTACCCATCACCCCACCTTCTTCCCCTCTAGTAACCATCAGTTTGTTCTCTGTATTTATGGGTCTGTTTCTGCTTTTTGTTTGTTCATGTTTGTTTTTTTGGATTCCACATGCAAGTGAAATCATATGGTATTTGTCTTTCTGTGGCTTATTTCACTTAGCATAAATCCCTCTAGCTTCATCCATGTTGCTGCAAATGGCAAAATCTTATAATTTTTATGGCTGAGCAATATTCCATTACATATATATGTGTGTGTGTATATGTGTATGTATATATGTGTACATATATGTACATACACACATACCATCTTATAATTTCTTTTTTTAATTTTTAATTTTTTTAATGTTTATTCATTATTTGAGAGAGAGAGAGAGAGAGAGAATGGGGGCATGGAAGAGAGAGAGGAAGGCCCAGAATCTGAAGCAGGCTCCGGGTTCCAAGCTGTCAGCATTGAGCCCAACACAGGGCTTGAACCATGAACCACGAGATCATGACCTGAGCCGAAGTTGGACACTTAACCAACTGAGCCACCTAGATGCCCCACAATTTGTTCTTTATCCATTCATCTGTCACTGGAAAGTTGGGTTGCTTTCTTATCTTGGCTATTGTAAATACCACTTCAATAAACATAGGGGTACATATATCTTTGCAAATTAATGTTTTTGTTTTCTTTGGGTAAATGCTTAGTAGTGGAATTATCGGATCTTGTGGTACCTGTATTTTTAATTATTTGAGAAACCTCCATACTGTTTTCCTCAATAGCTGCCCAAACTTATATTCCCACCAACAGCGCACGAGTGTTACTTTTCCTCCATATATACCACATTATTTCTTGTTGTTTTGATTCTGGCCACTCTGACTTGTGTGAGGTGATATCTCATTGTGGTTTTGATTTGCATTCTCTGCTGATTAGTGATGTTGAGCATCTTTTCACATGCCTGTTGGCCATCTGAATGTCTTTGGAAAAATATTCATGTCCTCTGCCCATTTTATATTCAGATTATTTGCTTTCTTGATGCTGAGTTGTGTAAATTCTTTATATATTTTGGATATTAACTCTTTATTGGATATATCACTTGCAAGTATCTTCTTTTTTTAAAAAAATATTTCTTTACTTTGAGAGAAAGAGAGTAAGTGAGGGAGGGGCAGAGAGAGGGAAAGAAAGAATCCCAAGCAGGTTCTGTGCTGTCAGTGTTGAGCTCAATGTGGGGCTTAATCTCACAAACTGTGAAATCATGATGTGAGCAGAAATCAAGAGTTGGACGCTTGACAGATTGAGCTACCCAGGTGCCCTGCAAATATCTTCTATTCAGTAAGGTTGCCGTTTTGTTTTGCTAATGATTTTTTCCTCCATGTAAAAGCTTTTTATTTTGATGTTGTCCCAATAATTTAGTTTTGATTTTGTTTCCCTTGTCTCAGTATACATACCTAGAAAACTGTTGCTAAAGCTAATGTCAAAGGGATAGTTGCTTATATTTTCTTCTAGGAGTTTTATGATTTCAGGATTCAATTTAGGTCTCCAATCTATTTTGAGTTCATTTTTTTTTGCATGTGGTTTAAGAATGAAGTCCAGTTTCATTCTTTTGCATGTAGCTATCCAGTATTCCTAACACCATTTATTGAAGAGGCTGTCTTTTCCCTGTTGTATCTTTTTGCCTCTTTTGTCAAAGATTAATTGACCTCAGAAGCATGGATTTATTTCTGGGTGCTCTATCCTTTTCCACTAACCTATGTGTTTGTTTTTGTGCCAAGACCATACTGTTTGATTACTACAGCTTTGTACTATATCTTGAAATCTGGGATTATAATATCTCCAGCTTTGTTCTTCTTTCTCAAAATTGCTTTGGGTATTCAGGTCTTTTGTGGTTCTATGTAAATTTTAGTATTATTTGTTCTAGTTCGGTGAAAAATACTTTTAGTATTTTGATAGGGATTGCATTGAATCTATATATTGCTTTGGGTAGAATGGACATTTAAAAAATATTAATTCTTCCAATCCCTGAGCATGGAATATCATTCTGTTTGTGTCATCTTCAATTTCTTCCATCAGTGCTTTATAGTTTTCAGGGTACAGGTCTTTCACCTCCTTGGTTAAGTTTATTTTTAGTTATTTTATTATTTTTGGTGCAATTTTAAATGGGATTGTTTTTTAATTTCTCTTTCTGCTACTTGGTTATCAGTATATAGAAATGCAAATGATTTATGGGTATTAGTTTTGTATCCAATGAGTTTACTGAATTTGTGTATCAGTTCTAAAAGTTTTTTGGTGGAATCTTTTGGGTTTTCTTTTTTTTTGAGAGAGAAAGCCCTAGGAGGGGAGGGGCAGAGGTAGAGGAAGAGAGAGAATCTTAAGCAGACTCCACATACAGTGCATAACCCAACGTGGGGCTCAATCTCACAACCGTGAGGTCATGACCTGAACCAAAATCAAGATTCAGTTGCTGAACTGACTGAGCCACTCAGGTACCCCTGGGTTTTCTATATAAAGTAGCATGTCATTTGCAGATAGTGAAAGTTTTACTTCTTCATTATTGATTTGGATGTCTTTTATTCCTTTTGTTATCTGATTGCTGTGGCTAGGACTTCCAGTACTATGTTAAATAACAGTGGTGAGAGTTAACATCCCTGTCTTGTTCCTGACCTTAGGGGGAAAGCTCTCATTTTTTCACCATTGAGGATTATATTGGCTGTGGGATTTTCACATACAGCCTTAATTATGTTGATGTATGTTCCCGCTAAACGTATTTTGTTGAAGGTGTTTTTTTTAAAGTTTATTTATTTACTTTGAGAGAGCAAGAGAGAGAGTTCAAGTGGAGGGAGGGGCAGAGAGAGAGGAGAGAGAGACCTAAGCAGGTTTTGGGCTATCTTCCCAGAAGCTGGCTCAGGGCTCAAGCTTATGATGAACAATGGGATGATTGTGACCTGACTTGATGCTTAACTGACTGAGCCACCCAAGCACCCCTGTTGAGGGTTTTTATCATAAATGCATGTTGCACTTTGTCAAATGCTTTTTCTGTGTCTATTGAAATGATCATATGGTTCTTATCATTTCTCTTATTGATGTATCATGTTGATAGATTTGCAAATATTGAATGACCGTTGCAACCCAGGAATAAATTCTACTTGATTGTGGTGAATTATTTTTTTAAATGTATTATTGGATTTAGTTTACTAATATTTTGTTGAAGACTTTTGCATCTATGTTTATCAAAAATATTGGCCAATAGTTTTCTTTTTTTCTTTTCTTTTCTCTTTTTTTTTCTTTTCTTTCTTTTTCTTCTTCTTCTTCTCCATTATTTTTGGTATCTTTGATTTTGCTGGCCTGATATGTTTAGAATCTTTTTTTCCTTTTCTGTTTTTTTTGGGAATAGTTTAAGAAAAAATAGGTATTAACTATTCTTTAAATGTTTGGTAGAATTTAGCTGTGAATTCACCTGGTCTTGGACTTGTGTTTGTTGGGGAATTTTTGATTACTGATTCAATTTTGCTCCTAGTAATTGGTCTGTTCAGATTTTCTATTTCTTCCTGATTTAGTTTTGAAAGATTGTCTTTGTAGGAATTTATCCATTTCTTCTAGGTTGTTCACCATGTTAGCATGTAGTTTATCATAGTAGTTTTTTTTTTTTATCATTCTTTGTATTTCTGTGGCATTTGTTATTTTCCCTTTTTCATTTCTGATTTTATTTATTTGAGTCTTCTCTTTTTTCTTGATGAGTCTGGCTAAAGATTTATTAATTTTATCTTTTCCAAGAATCAACTCTTGGGCTTATTGATCTTTTCTATTTATTTTTAGTCACTTTTTCATTATTTTAACTGTAATCTTTATTATTTTTGTCCTTCTAATTTTTGGCTTTGTTCTTCTTTTTCTAGTTCCTTTAGGTGTAAGGTTAGATTATTTGTTTAAGTTTTCTTATTTCTTTCTACAAACTTCTATCTTCAAACTGCTTTTGCTGTATTCCAAAGATTTTGGATCATTGTGTTTCCATCTTCATTTTTCTCCATGTAATTTTTAGTTTTCTTTTTGATTTCTCTGTCAACACATCGGTTCTTCAGTAGCATGTTGGTTTATGTGTTTGTTTTTGTGTCCATTTTTTTTCTGTAATTGACTTCTAGTTTCATACCATTGTGGTAAGAAAAAATGCATGATATGATTCCAGTCTTCTTAAATTTATTGACACTTGTTTTGTGGCCTAACTTCTATCCTAGAGAATGTTCCATGTGCACTTGAAAAGAACGTGTGTTCTGCTATTTTCGATTGGAATGTTCTATCTATATCTGTTTAGTCTGTCTTGTCTAAGGTTTTTTTCAAAGTCATTGTTTCTTTGTAGATTTTCTGTCAGGATGATCTATCCATTGATGTAAGTGGAGTTTTAAAATCCCCTATTATTATATTATGGTCAATTTATCCCTTTATATCTGCTAATATTTGGTTTATGTATTAAAGTGCTCCAATGTTGTATGCATAAATATTTAAACTTGTTTTATCCTTTTATTGGACCGATCCCTTTATTATTATGTAACACTCTACTTTGTCACTTGCTACGGCCTTTTTTCAAAAGTCTATTTTGTCCAATGTAAGTATTGCTACCATGACTTTTTTTCCATTTCCATTTGCGTGGAATGTCTTTTTCTATCCCTTTACTTTTAGTCTGTGTGTGTCTTTAGGCCTGAAATGAATCTTTTGTAGGCAGCATATAGATGGGTCTTGGTATTTTATCCATTTAGTCACCTTCTTTCTTTTGATTGGAGCATTTAGTCCATTTACATTTGAAGAAATTATTGATAAATATATACTTATTGCCATTTTGTTAACTGTTTTCTGGTTATTTTTGTAGTTCCTTTCCTTTTTTTCCCCTCTTGCTTGCTTCCCCTGTGTTTGATGGCTTTATTTGGTATTATGCTTGGATTCCTTTCTCTTTAAATTTTGTGAATCTACCATAGATTTTTGGTTTGTGGCTACCATTGGGTTCACATATAACATCTTATGTGTATAGCAGTCTATATTAAGTTGATGGTTGCTTAAGTTTGAACACATTCTAAAAGCACTAAATTTTTACTAATCCGCATTTTATATGTATGACGTCATAATTTTATCTTTTTTTAAAGTTTATTTTTGAGAGCTAGAAAGACAGAGTGTGAGCAGGGGAGAGGCAGAGAGAGAGGGAGACACAGAATCTGAAGCAGGCTCCAGGCTCCAAGCTGTCAGCTCGAACTCATGATCCTTGAGATCACAACCTGAGATGAAGTCGGACGCTTAACCAACTGAGCCACCCAGGTGCCCCTACATCTTTTAGTTTTTTGTACCCTTTAATTAGTTTTTATAGATATAAAGTGATTTTGTTTCATGTTTTAATCTCCATATACTTTATAAGTGATTAATCTGCTCACTTTACTATATGTTTGCATTTACCTGTAAAGTTTTCCTTTCATAATTTTCTTCTAATTATGGGCTGTTCTTTCCACTTGAACAATTCTCTCTAACATTTCCTGTAAGGCTGGTTTAATAGTGATGAACTCTTTCAACTTTTGTTTCTGGGAAACTCCTTATGTCTCCTTGAGGTCTGAAATGATAATTTTGCTGAGTAGAGTATTCTTGGTTGTGGGTTTTTCCTTTTAGTACTTTGAATATGTCATGCTACTCCCTTTGACCTGCAAAGTTTCTGCTGAAAAATCCACTGAGCGTTTTTTGGGGTTGTATGTAACTATTTTCCTTGTATGTAACTGTTTTCTCTTGCTGCTTTTAAGATTCTCTCTTTATCATTAATTTTTGCCATTTTAATTATTATATGTCTTTGTGTGGACCTCACTGGTACGTCTTGTATGGAGCTTTCTGTTTCTGTGCTTTCTGGACCTGGATAGCTATTTCCTTCCCCAGAATAAGGAAATTTTTACTATTATTTCTTCAAATAAGTTTTCTGCTCCCCTCTGTCTTCTCCTTCTAGGATCACTATAATGCAAATGTTATTACGTGTGATGATGTCACAGAAGCCCCTTATCCTATTCTCATTTTTCATTATTCTTTTGTCTGCTTGCTATTCAGCTTGATTGCTTTCCATTACCCTGTGTTCCAGACTGCTGATCCATCCATCGGCATCCTTTAATCTGCTGTTGATCCTCTTTACTATGTTTTTTACATTTTAACTTATTGATTTTTATTTATTCATTTATTTTTTATTTTATTTTTGAGACAGAGAGAGAGAGCATGAGCATGGGAGGGGCAGAGAGAGAGGGAGACACAGAAGCGGAAGCTGAGCTGTCAGTGCAGAGCCCGACGTGGGGCTCGAACTCACGAACTGCAAGACCATGAAATGAGCAAAAGTTGGACGCTCCACCGACTGAGCCACCCAGGTGCCCCGTAACTTATTGACTTTTAAAATATTTATTTATATTTGGGAGAGTGTAAATGGGGGAGGGGCAGAGGGAGGAGGACGGAGGATCCAAAGTGGACTCTGCACTGACAGGCTGACAACAGCAAGCCTGATGTGGGGCTGGAATTTACGAACCCTGAGATCATGACCTGAGCCTGAGTCAGATGCTCAACTGACTGAAGCACCCAGGTGCCCCTAAGTTATTGATTTCTTTACTTCTGAATGGTTCTTTTTTGTATTTTCTATCTGTTGATGGAAATTCTCACTGAGTTCATCCATCTTAAGTACAGTGAGCATTTTTATGACGATTGCTTTGAACTCTTTATCAGGCATATTGCTTATCTCCATTTTGTTTAGCTCTTTTTTTTTTTTTTTTTACTTTGTCTCTTTCTTTCATTTGAGACATATTCTTTTGTCTTTTCATTTTCTCTAACTCTGTGTCTGTTTCTTTTTTTTTTTTTATTTAAAAAAAATTTTTTTTTTCAACGTTTATTTATTTTTGGGACAGAGAGAGACAGAGCATGAACGGGGGAGGGGCAGAGAGAGAGGGAGACACAGAATCGGAAACAGGCTCCAGGCTCTGAGCCATCAGCTCAGAGCCTGATGCGGGGCTCGAACTCCCGGACCGCGAGATCGTGACCTGGCTGAAGTCGGACACTTAACCGACTGCGCCACCCAGGCGCCCCGCTCTGTGTCTGTTTCTATGTGTTAGGTAGGTCGGCTACAACTCCTGGTCTTGAAATAACTGGCCTTATGTAGAAGAGGTCCTGTGGAGCCTTATACTACAATCCGCCCCCGCCTTGTCATCAGAAACATGTTTTTCAGGGGTGTCCCCTGTTGGGACTGCATGTGCCCTTCTATTGTGGCAGAGCTGCAATTGTTGTGGGCATGTCCACGGGTGGCACTGGGCCTCAGCCCAGTTGGCTGCAATGACCTTCACATGCTGTGAGTACATTGGGCAGAGTTTGCTCCCTGTGCTATTGAGAGGCCTAGTTGCAGATACAAGGGTGGGTGGGGCTGGCAGCCAGCTTAGCTGTCTACAGTTAGCCTCTGTTACAGCCCTGGAAGGGCAGGGCTTGCTTCCTGCACAACCAGATAAGAGGCCCAGCTGTAGGAGCTGTGAGGTGCTGGTGATTGGGGTTCTCTCCCTGCTTCCCTAGGCGAAGAGTCACTTTGTAGTCGTGCTGGTCCAGGCTGGTGCTGCCTGCCAAGTGTGGAAGGGCAGGAGATCCTTTGGAGGTGTGCCTTCCAGGGCACAGGTAGGGTGGTGTGAGTCAAGCATATGGTGCTATCAAGGGAGATACAGAGTGTTAAATCTGGTCCCCACAGGTTTCCAGCTATCTAGGCTAGGGGAGGGGAAAAAGAATGGTAATAGCCAACACTTTTGTTTCAGGAGAAATCTGCAAATCCCTGCCCTTCCAGCATATGTCCTAAGAATAGCCAGTAAATCTCCTTCACATATACCCCAAATGCTTTTCAAAGTGCTGCTTCTGTGCTGTGTTTCGTGCTCAATTATTTAGCATGCTGGCTCTTTAAAGGCAGGGCTCAGTTTCCCTCCAGCTGTCCTGGAGTTCAACCCTACTGATTTTCAAAGCCAGACATTATGGGAATTCTTTCCACTGCAGGTCCCCAGGGTCTGGGGTACTTGGTGTGGTGTCTGATTCCTTTGCTCCTCTGTGCCTGTGATATCTCTCCAGTTTGTAGGTAGTCAGGCTGGGGATTGGTTCCTGACCATATCTCCACCCTCCTACCCTTTTCTATGTGGCCTTCTGTCTATTACTAGCTGTGGAAGATCTGTTGGCCCAGCCTTCAGGTTGCTTTTAAAGTTCACTGCTGGAGATATAGTTTCTGCCTCATTGTGTCCATGGGACACACTGGTGAGCTCAGTATCCTTGTACTTTGCTATCCTCACAAACTGCCCCTACTGTTTTTAAGATCTGAAAAATAAAATTAAGAAAAAAAAAATTCAGAAACATTTTTTTCTTCTGCTAGCATTTCCCCCCAATTGCAAAGTACTGCTAAAGGAGAAGAAGTCTCAAATTGCAGATGAAAAATTTACTCGTGCCCCAGACAGGTAAGGCAAAAGCTCCAAACATGGAGTGAAGGAAATAGCACAGTTTTGTTCTGATGTAGGACTGGAATGCAGAATAAAATAAAATATCACTGTAATGGAGCAAACTATCATGGATCTGGAGAATAAATCCTGACATTAGGAGTTATTTGAGAGCAAACTAAGCCAGTCCTTTGGAGGAGTGATCACAGCAAGGTGAAGAAGAAGGAGGGGGTATGGAAGAGCTACCATTGTACATTACACAGAGAAACTAACAGGTTATCCCAAGGCTTGTTAAAGTGGGTGGGTTCTGGATTTGCTAGAGGCCTTTGTGATTCAATCTTAAATGCCCCTTTTCTTTAAATTGTCATTTGTTCTTTGTACCTCTCTCTATTTACATATTAGAGTAAGCAGGATATATAGAGAGATGTCATCCTTATCCATAACATTAAACCTTCTTTCTCTCTTTTTTATCTTTCTGTTTATTTCCCTTGTCCTTTACTAAGATGAAATCTCCTTGAAATACTATTTAAAAAAAAGAATAAAATACATCAGTAACTTAGATTACCTTAAATCTTCATATAATTTCATGTTCATTGTCTTGTGTTGGATCTTCTTAGTAACTTGTGCATTAAGTTAAATTGCAATTATTTAAGCTTTTTGAAAGCTACATAAGCTGTGGAAAGGTAAATGTCTTGCACATCTGAAATGTGAGGGAGCAAGAGTTATCACTAAAGCCTCTGGGCCTAGGATAGTTCTATTTCCTCTAGGACAATGTCTTTGTGGTGTGTTCCTTAAGGCCTAAGAAATGAAATGCAATCAGTTATACGTTTTTCTACTTAAACAGAGGCAATACCCACATATCTTGTGCATACGTTGGAAAATATTTAATGTAGATCAGTGTTTCAATGGAGAGAAATAGACTTGGAGGTCTTGTCTCTTAAATTGCGACAAGGTGCCTACCACTTAGGCTATATTGGGGGAGTTACATGTCATGTTGAAGTTTCAATATTATTTCAAAATGTTCACGGCATAGGTCTTTTTCTTGAATGATGCTGAATCCTTTTTTGTTTGTCCTTCATTCGTGAAAAAATCAATACCAAATATTGTACTAGATACCTTCTGATCAACAGTGAACAGACTCATGGAGCTACATTTCTCACCTCCCTTATTTCCCCCAAAGGAAAGTGAAGTCATATTCTCATAAAATATTCTACATAATTTAAGTTCTTGGTTTAAGGTTGTCATTTCATGCCTTATGCTTACAACTGCATTTTAATAAATGCAAAACAATGTGCATCTCCTGGTGCGTCTCTGGGGATATGTGTTTTATCCTTTTGTTATTTTGCATTGATTTAGAGCCCCTTCTCTGGGCAGTTCATGCCGTCATAAGTTGTATCTTTAAACGATGGCATTATTGTCATGCAGAAGAATAAAGTTTATGTTAATGCCTGTGTCGTTATTTAAAAGGATAATTGTAATCATTCTTCATGAGATGATTTCAAAACACCTTCCTGGTAAGCAAGAGAGAGGAATTTTCCATGATTCCTTTTCAGCAGCTCAGGAAAATGAAGATACTTGAAGTCTGGTGCCTTCCCACGTCCCTAGGTAGAGATGAAATGTGAAGGAGTGACTAGCAATCCTTGACCTAGTGATGACAAGTAAAATGTTCCTTTCTCAGGATGGTTTCCATGGTTTCAAGACAGTCACAAAGCGAGGCTCTGCCTCTCTGTTTTGGCCAGGGCATGCCATCTTCATTTCTGGGGAAAGCCATTTTGGCCCCTAGTATCACCATTTCTCTTCCAAAAAGCAACTGACACATTGGACAGAAATGACTTGCAGAGAATGGTCGTAAATCAGTTGTGATTTTGTCTCCCTCTATCCTTTTAAGTGTAGTCTGTGGGATTAGTTTTTCCCATCACTGTATGAAGAAGCTCTATGACTTTTCTGGTAACTCTTAGGCAATATGGTTTTCTGGTAACTTTAGGTCACAGAAAACTACCTCAGTTTAGTAATTTAACTGCTAGTTGCATGAATTAATAAAAACTTCAGTTTTGAGTTATAGCTGATGCTTCTTTCTGTCTGGCAACTCAGTGAAAAGCCTGAAGTTGAAGTGGATGGGGGGAGGATTTATTACCTAATCTACTCCTTCTCTAACTCACCAGCAGAAGTGTTTAGCTCTTAAGGGGCTGGGAGTGGGGAGAGAGGAGTGGGAACAAAGGCAGGAAAGATGTTAGTTACTTCACTGCTCCTTCTGTTGTGATCTAACATCATGGCAGGTGTTAATGTCTAGCTCTTTTATGGGAGCTTTTGTGAGTTTTCTGCACTTAAGAAACAGTAGCTTATTCGTGAGTTCGAGCCCCGCATCAGGCTCTCTGCTGTCTGCATAGAGCCTGCTTCAGATCCTCTGTCTCCCTCTCATTCTGTCCTTCCCCTGCTCATGCTCTCTCTCTCAAAAATAAAAACATTAAAAAAATCTTAAAAAGAAACCATACCTTAAATTGGACTGGTTAGTCAGTCTAGGGAAAGAGTTTATACAGGTAAAAAGTATGGGGCAGAAAAAGTGCAGACTAACACGTTGCTAAAATAGTATTGATATTGCAAGTAGACAGGAGCAGAAATGATGGGATTAAAGTCACCCACAAGGGAAAAAAGTAAACGGGGAATAAGAAAGAAGAGCATAAAGACAGAAGCTGTGTTGGCAAATGGAAAGAAAGTTTGCATGTGAGGTTAGGATTGTCTGTGAATCAGAAACTGTTGAAATGTAAAAGAGGAAGTTATACAAGCATATTGTATTTGTAGTTAGGCAGAAAATAATTTCACAACAACATATGACTTAGCAGGATTAAACAGCTCAAAGTGTCTTTGCCCAAATGCTTCTAAAGATTTAGGTAGCCATTAAAAACAGGAAAGAAAAGGAGTCAATGGATATCATTATTCTTTTATAAGAGAAGCTTTATATGCTTCTTTTAAAAGGATGGAAGTATAAGTTATAAACAGAAATTAAATGGTTGAAATAAGGATTTCATTTAAAGTCAATAAGACCATTAATATGCTCACTAAATACCAGCTGGCTATTAGAAACCTATTTAATGAGATTTACCAACCACTAAAACCACCATGTCTATCTGTTAAATAGCCATTAAATATCAATAATTTTGTTTGTTATGGAAAATACAGTTAAACTATTCCAACACAGTAGGAAGACTACAAGTAATAATTAAAAGTAATATTTGTTGAGTGTTTATTATAAGCCAGCCACTGTTCCATAGACTTCTTGAGCATGATCTCTTTTAGTACTGACAAGGCTATAAGATCAGCATTGTGTCCTCCACAACTGGGGGAACTGAGGCCTGGAAAGATTAATTAACTTGCTTAAGGTCACACAGCTGGTCAGTGGTGTGATGGTGGAACTCATTCTGACTCCAGAATCCAGTTCCTACCAGTGAGTTACCCAGTGGCACCTGCTCTAAACAATATCCCGGAGTCTTAGGGTAAATCTAATAATGGCAACCTTACCAGTTAGAGTCTGGGTGATCTGAGTTTCAGCCCAGACTTTCCCGTGGTCTTTGCCATGCTGGTGGGTAGGAGTCAGATGATCTGTTGAAAGTACTGCAAAGGTGTCATCTGTGACAAGCCCTTGTGAGCACTTTTTACACTTTCAGTCCGATCATGTATAAGATAGGAAAGCAGGGTTCCTGAGTTTCCAACCCTTCTCACTTTTTGTCTCAGGTTGTGTGTGTGTGTGTGTGTGTGTGTGTGTGCGCGTGTTATCACCTGCAGTCTCTCCAATCTATCTTCTTTTTGTTCACCATCCTTAGGTCTCTCTCGTTCTATGGCATCACCTCCTTTTGTATCTTCCATTTGGCTTGCTGCCTACAGGGGTGAGGTGGTGGTGGGAATCGTGTAGGGAAGAGCTTGTCTCAAAGACTCACTGATTCCTGAGAGCAGGGCATAAAGTGTTTGCAGAAGTCTGAAAATATGCACGCAGGCTACCTGAAGGTTTTGCATCTGTGGTATTATTCACATTTGGGGGGCAAATAGCGAACGGTGAAAGCTTAAAAAAAGCTCTGAGAAGGAATGCTGTGCTCGTAAAATTGTTGCTTGTCAAAACCACGTTTAATAAATATAGCCCATAGCAGGATTTTATTCTCTGCAACACAGTAAATAATTAGTCCTCTAAATTTATTGTTGACTAGTAATGAATACATACCAAGTCTATTACTCGTTCTAAATTCTTGTCCAATATGTCAATTTGTTTTCTTATTTCTTTTTCATTTTCCCTAATTTTTAAAAGTCGACATTAATATCATTTCATACTGCTCTGTAAGTGCTTCTAAAAACTCATTTTTCCCCTTAGAGTTTACCTACCAACAAAGGTTTTGAATAATCAAATCATAGCCATCTTTATATTTCATTTGGCTAAATTTTAGATTATGCTCTCAGGTTAAGAATTGCATCATTTGTACCTCAACACAGTGCCAACCACATTGTCTCCTTTTACAACTAAACAACAGCCTTAGTAAACATATTGGAAAGCTTATTAACTTTAACTTATACTTTTAAGAAGCAATTATGCATTCACACTAGACTACGTGGGAGTTGCAAGTCTGGAAAAGATAGAGCAAGACCGTTATGTAAGATACTCAGCTAAACATATTTAGCTGAAATAAAATACATGACTCTAGAAATAGCATATGGTGAATGACACCAGTAAATGAAACCACATGGCATGTATGAGAGTGTCCTGTGTGACAGATTCCGTAGTCACCCTTTGCGAACCCATTCCACTGTCTAATCTTGACGTTTGAGGAAGGCTCTCTGCATGCGATTTGTATCTCCCTTGACACAATTTAGGGTTATTTCTGCTTAGACTATCTATATGGGAAGGAACGGAGCTAATTCTTCAAAAAATGCCTCCACTGGCCTGAGGACCCTTAAGTCAGGTGTATACTTCTTTTTCGAGGCTAAATATCCGTTGTCATTCCTAGTTGCTGGTGGACATATTTGCCATATGCATGAGTAGGCTGCATGATGCAATATGTGGCATGGTCTTTACACGTGGGGTACGTACGTGAGTGGCCATGTTGCTAATATTTTCCGTTACTTGGGATGCTCTGACTTAACGAGAGCTAAGCTACCCTAGCTTTTAATTTCCCAACTTACAGAAATCCAGCAGCAGGTGATGTTAGAGAACTGAAACAGTGGTGGTGGAGCTAATATAGAGCTATCAAAGAAGAATAAGGTTTCTTCTTTACAATGCAGACTGTGTACGTATAGTGGATACAGTCGATTACCAGCCCACGAGCATCATGCTTACTGTCTACAGCTTTCCCATCTAATAAAGGCGGCTACTAGCCACATGTGGCTGAGTTTAAGTCGATCAAAGTAAAATAAAAAATTCATTTCTGTAGTCACAATAGCTACATTTCATATACTCAGTAATTGCCTGTGGCTAATGGCTACAGTGTCGGACAGCATGGCTCTAGAACATTTACAACATTGCAGAAAGTTCTAACGGATGGTGCTCCTTAGTGAAAAGCAGCCTGGATCTCCTGCCTACGTGCTCTTGGTGACACAGTAGAGTACCTTTTAAAATATTCGTGACAATATTCTTAGGTTGTTGAACACATAGTAAAAGAATCTTGGAGTTGGTGAAATAATTTTTACCCCACACACATATTGTTCGCAGTGGGACAGGGCTTAACACAAGAGGGGCTCAGAGGGTCTCTGTCTAGTCTCAGAAAATAGGCATCTTTATCAACATGGCTGCTTATTTATGTGTTATTTCTCTCACTAGGAATTAAGAAAAGCCATTGAGTTTTTCACTTTTCCTCCTTTATATTTTCATCATTCCTTTTTTGATGAAGTACTTTTTCAAATACTATTAGAGAACACTCGGGATTTCTGTAATAAGGAAGATTGATATTGTTCATATGTCAGTTGAACCAAGTTCCAGGTTCTTAAGCTACATTCTGTGATTTTAAAACCTTTTCATTTCCTTCCTAACGCTTTAAATGTGTCAGCCAAATAGCGGAGTTTTGCAGATTCTAAAGTAACATAATACTAACAGAGAATGACTTCATTATTTTTGCTTATGCATTTTGGTATGTGTTAATGTTTTATTTTTCATCTTTTTAAAAGTTTATTGATTTATTTTGAGAGAGGGAAAGAGAACATGCATGCGGGCGAGGAGCAGAGAGAGAGAAGAGAGGAAATCCCAAGCAGGATCTACCCTGTAAGCATAGAGCCCGATGTGCTGCTCCTTCTATCATACAGTAGTTCATGAGATCACAACCCGAGCCAAGATCAAGAGTTGGATGCCTAACCGACTGAGCCACCCAAGTGCCCCTCAATGTTTGATTTTAAAAGCAAATGTTAAAGCTGTTTATAGGTGCTTTTCTTCCTCTCATATTTGGTGACATGGCCCCCACTGGTGCCTTGGCATGCTCTGTGTTGTTCATGATACTAAGATGAAGATTTCACGTGAACATTTAGAAGGAAAAATGTAAATTGTTTGTTAAGTGACTCACTTCTGAGATTTCAGGCTCAAATATTTTTCTTTCTTTTTCAGTCTTGGCCCTAATGAGTTTCCCTGTATAATTAGTAAATGATTCAGACCTAAATGTATTGCCGTTACTCAAAGGAATGAAGTCTACTCGAGAATGACTTAATTGTTTTCAAAGATAATATTAAGGAGGGAGGAATTGTAAGGGAATACAGATCTCTGATGTGTCTTTAAAGCCCTAGAGTTTACTGTTTAAAGTCAAGATGAAAATATAGCTGTATTACCTTGGCTCTTTATTAGCCTTCATCTCTGCCGATACATCCAAAGGTCTATTTTCTTTCTGGTCTCCTCAGGTTGATGAACTCATTGTGGTGATTGTTAGGGGGTTATTTAAGCCCCTTAAAATTTTTCTCTGCAAGGATATGCTTCTTCTGCAGATCTTTAGCTACTGTTTACAGCTGGTGAAAGTGTTGTTGCCTCTGGGATCCCAGTGGGGTGAAAAGATGAAGTGGCTGAGGGCAGTAGCTTCATGCATTACATTATCACCTGTCACTGTTTCTTAAGTTCTTCGCAAGAACAAGATGGCCCTCCCCACTCAGGCCAAGACCTTGATCACTGGCCAGATGCCCAGCAGCTTGTTTGACCTCATTAAAATTGAGCGATCATGTTAATGTTTGGGTCTGAGGCCAAACCTCTTAGAGCTGTTTAAAATTTCTGAGGATATTATCATAAGATTTGGTTTGTGATCTTTTCTTAGTAATTTCTAGCAGATCAGTCGGAATAGAAATAGACCGAGAGGGAATTAGATCTGGAGATTGGGATTAAAAGCAAAACATGTGCTACAAAAAAGACAGCCAACACATGGCTAACTTATCTCACTTTTTTTCCTCTAAAAAACAATTTGTGGTGTAAAAGCCTAGAAAATATAATATTTAAAAATTATAATTAAATGGAAACTTGCGAACTATAAAAGTATGATGGCATCAGCTGGCCAGAGAGGCGAATAATTATAGCTGGATTTATTGTCAGGCGCAGGATTAGGGGTCCTGATGGCTTCTACCTGCTACTGTGCTAATTCGGTTGTGACCTCCGCTTCCATGCCTATGCTGCTGAAGGTCAAGAAAGTGAATGTAGATCACATAGGAAGTGTGTTACAGGAAACCAGTGCAATTTCTAGTGGCTTCGTCTTGATCACGTGGGATTGGCAACCGATCAGATTTTCTGAAGGCTGCAGATTTTCTTGAATATAAATCCAATCTCTGTCGACGAAGGATGAAGTTTTTACTTCAAGTTTAATTATTTACTGCCAAAGGACATGCGTCTACCACTGCTTGGGGTCTGGTGAACTTCCCTGCACAGTGGTCCTGTCAAGTTGGTGCAAATGCCTCCACTAATTGGTGTCCTGCCCCGTGGTCCTCATGCTGAGTGCAGCGTGAAGCCAGTCTCTCTCAAAGAACGGGCCTAGTGTGATGAAAGCCCTGTGATGCTACAAAGCACAGATGTGCGGTGCCTGAATGTGTTCGTTCAGTCAGCATGGGCACTTTTCACACACAAAAATGCAGTTGATCAAATTTGATTGTATTTTTAACTCTCATAGAAATGATATTTACAGTACTTGTGCTCTTGTGGACACCTATTAGCCGCCAGTGACCCTAGGACTTATCATTCTTTCTTAAAACTACCATCAGCCACAGAGGGAGCCAGAAGGGATGAAGGCTAAGGCTGCATTCGGACTTCTTTTGCTTGCAGTTGGGTCCTTTTGGGCACCACGGCTAACGGCTAATTTCTTATCTGTACCTCAGTCTTGGTCCGTAAAATTGTGATTTGGGACTAGAAGTTGATTGATGTCCTTTCCGTATTTAAAGTATACAATTATATGATAAATTGACCATAGGGTGGATATGAGGATTAAAGTAATAAAGTGGTAAGCTTTGCTACTTTGATTTGTGGAGACTTTACAATCATGCACTTGGTTTTTTTAATCTTTTTTAAAATAAAGAATGAAAGGGGAAATAGAGGACAAGAATGACAGCTTTCCCTTGACCTTAACAAAATCGTAACACCTTACATGTGCACAATAACACCTAACATTTTCCTGGGTATATTGCATTTATCAAGCATCTTTTATACATGATATGGTTTGAACTTTACAATCACCTAGTGTAGTAGGTGGATAGAGAAGCTATTGTCCAGAGTCTCAGGAAGGTCAAGTTAGAGAAGTCAGGGTGGTTAGTGGCTGAGCTGGCATGAACTTGTTTCCTTTGTCACTAGTACAATAACAGTTCCACAGTACAACTCTACCTCTCTACTTTATTTACTGCTAATAACCCTTCTAGTACTTTTTCAGACGTAAAATAAATAGAGCCTTCCCTTGAGCACTGAGAAATGTATGGAACTGTTGAATCTTTATATATACCTGAAACGAATATAATACTGTATTTTAACTGTACTTTAATAAGAATAAGTTCATAAAGGGAATCTTGCAATATGTAGGATGATTGTGTGCTTTTAGGTGACTGACGCCATTTTTGGATTTTTTTTTCAATGTATTGGACCTCTATTCTAGTCATATTTTGAAAAATAGATGATAGAATTGTGGAAATTATTGTATTTTTATTTTCAAACATATGTGAAAGGTTTTAACTTTGGAAGGTAAGGTGAAGGAATCTTACAAGCCGTTCATTGCCAATAGAAAGCAATATTAAAAAGGGACATGTATGTGACTGGTAGAGGGACTAGACATTAATTTGCCTGGCAAACCAAATTGCCTTCTTAAATTTGGGAAGGCAATCACCACTTTCAGGCGTAATTATAGAAAGGTATATTAACATTTGCATTCTAGATCTTGGAAGGACTCACAGACTCGTTAGTTAGTTTTGTGCTTTAAATTCACGAAAAACGGGATAGCCAAACGTGAGCAATCTTGGAAAATTTTGTGTGCAGTATGGCTATTATTCCTAGGAAGCAGGAATTATGATTCACTGAGAAATCTAGACCCAAGTTGGAACAATTATTGTATAACTTCTCAGAAGTTTATCCACAAGCAATGAAAATAAATCACAACTGAAACCTTAAAGACACTAGTTGTTACATTCAAGGAACAACTACTTTAGAGCTGTCCTCTTAAGGGATGTTTGACTTTATAATAACCATTTTTTTGTGAAGCTAAAATCTCCAAGCAAGAAGCAAGAACTTATATGAGTTTTATACGGATCATGCAAAATTATACTACGTAATTTTTGGTTTCTTGCAATTCTAGGGTAGATACGTTTTCTAGGTTTATATTGCTTACGTTAACATGGCCATTGTTTTAATAAGTGAGCACCTTAAGGGGCGCCTGGGTGGTGCAGTCGGTTGAGCGTCCGACTTCAGCCAGGTCACGATCTCGCGGTCTGTGAGTTCGAGCCCCGCGTTGGGCTCTGGGCTGAGGGCTCAGAGCCTGGAGCCTGTTTCCGATTCTGTGTCTCCCTCTCTCTCTGCCCCTCCTCCGTTCATGCTCTGTCTCTCTCTGTCCCAAAAATAAATAAACGTTGAAAAAAAAATTAAAAAAACAAATAAGTGAGCACCTTGATAAATAATATGTTCTATTTTCCTCTCCCCCCATCCCAGAAGACATCTTTTTAAAAAAGTTTATTTATTTGTTTTTGAGAGAGAGACAGAGAGGGAGCACGAGCACAAGCAGAGGAGGGACAGAGAGAGAGGGAGACACAGAATCTGAAGAAGGCTCCAGGCTCTGAGCTGTCAGCACAGAGCCCAATGCAGGGGCTTGAACTCACTAACTGAGATCATGACCTGAGCTGAAGTTGGATACTCAACCGACTGAACCACCCAGGTGTCCCAGGCTTCAATAAACATATTTTTTAGGGATACTGGTCTGGCTATTTTGAATGGCATTATCCTGAAAATGGCATTCTCTAGTTGGACTTGTTTTCTTGACTGAGTTGCCCATTGGTTTAGCCAAGTCATCTTTATCTTGGGATCCTGGGAAAATCCTTATTCTATTGTTTTGAAAATCTTGCTGATTTGCAGAACAAATCTCCAGCCCATTTTTTTTTTTTTTATTTTTGTAAGTTACATAAGTCGTGCTGTGTGAACTAACATCTTGTCACTCATTGTCTTAAAGCAAAAGCCAAACTGGTGAGAAACCACCTACTGTTGAATATCAAGCCTGTGCCAAAAAGGCAATAGCTACATGCTGTTCCGCTGTGCCCTGAGTGATCAAACAATCCTGAGAGCAAACAGGAACTGTATCAGCAGGAATCAAAGGACTTCACTAGCCAAGCAGAGTAGAGAGAAGCAAGGGAGGGATTTTCTTGAGGTGAGGTGATGCTATGCAAATAAAGGCACCCTTCCTTTGTTTTTGTTTTTTTTCTTTTTCTTCAGGACATTTGAGCACTTTTAGAGGAGAAAACTTCATGCAGACACAATTTTTATTTAGTGGATAGAGAAATCATGGAGGACTATTGCTAGAAAGATTTTGTTTGATATTTGGTGTTTGTGTATATATATTTATGCTTATACTTAGATTCTTATTTTTGTTGGGAAAACAATTTATAGTAGCTCAGTCTAGTGTGTGTGTGTGTGTGTGTGTGTGTGTGTGTGTGTGTGTGCATGAGTGTGCAAATTTTTGGTTTAGACCTCTGAGACTGTCTTTAAATATTTTTTCCAAGTTAGGTTGAGATATAATTGACATATAGAATCATATTAGTTTAAGGTATACAACATAATGATTTGGTATATGTATGTTTTGCAAGATAATCACCACAATAAGTTTCATTAACATCCAACACCTCATATAAGTACAAATTTTTTTTCTTGTGATGAGAACTTTTAAACTCTATTCTCATAGCAACTTGCAAATATATACTACAGTATTGTTAACTGCAGTCATCATGCTGTATATTACATCCCCAGAATTTATTTATCGTATAATTGGAAGTTTGTACCTTTTGATCACTTTCACTGATTCCTACCCCCCACCCCTGCTTCAGGCAAACACCAATCTATTTTTTGTTTTTATGAAATCATTTCTTTTACATTCCATATATAAGTGAGATCATACAGTATTTGTCTTTCTTTGATTTATTTCACTTACCATAATGCCCTCAAGGTCCATCCATGTTGTCTCAAATTGCAGAATTTCCTTCTTGAAGCCTGAATAATACATCATGTATTCATATATACCATATCTTTTGATCCATTCATTCATCTATGGACACTTGGGTTGTTACCATATCTTGGCTATTATAAATTAAATGCTGCAGTAAACATGTGGATGAGAGATCTCTTTGAGATGAGTGATTTCATTTCCTTTGAATATATATCCAAGAAGTGGGATTGCTGGATCATATGTTAGTTCCATTTTTAATTTTTTGAGGAACGTATACTGTTTTCCATAGCGGCTGCACCAACTTACATTCCCACCAATACACGAGGGTTCCCTTTTCTCCATAGCCACACCAACATTTCTTGTCTTTTGTCTATTTGAGGATAGCCATTCTAACACGTGTGAAGTGATAGTTCACTGTGGTTTTGATTTGCAGATTATCTTTTATGAATAGAACCAGAGAGAATATTTCAGAGTATTTGACTGAATAATGAGTTAAGCCTTACTACCCGTCTTAATAATGGAGTTCAACAAAGACAATTATTTTAACTTTTCTTAATTTTTTTTCAGAAAATTGTTTTTGTTAGTCAAAATGAAGTCTTGTTTTTGCTGGATAAGAGGAAATATCTGGACGTAATTGATCTTTTACAAAGTGGTTAATAATTAGTAACTAAAACATGTCCCTGTAGAGTCTTACGACTGATTGCTTTTAGATGCAGAAAATAGTATTCCTGTAACTCTCTAGAGTTATACTATGGTTTTGAAGACAAAAATGAATAGATGGGCGGATGGATGCCCTATTGCTTCTAGGGAATAATATATTATTTCCATCATTAGACATTTACTGACTCCTGGTTAATTGTGTATTTCCCACAGATTTACAGCATCACCAACATTTAGTCACAGGCCTCAAAATATTGAAACTGTGGTGAGATTAGTTCAGAAATGGGGTGATGGTATTAGGGGCAGGGTTCGCACAGGTGGATCACAGCACTAAGGCATTAAATATGAAAAACTCCTGGCTTCTTGTGTTTAGCCCTTTGTGGTGTAGCTCCCAACAGTCTCATTGTCTGCTACATCTGTTACAATACTTTGCTTCTTACAATGCCTTGCTTTCAACTTATTTGGGGTTTCTGCTCTTATGACATGGCACTGGTGCAGGAATAGAGAGTACCGTTTCTTTCCCACTTCTAGAGCATCTGTGCATGTAGAGTTGCACTAGAGTGACACATCTGACCTTTCTTTGTGCCCTTGCACATTTTGCATCAGAGAAGGTAACTTGGGACTTACCTACCTAATTAGAGCTATTGGAAAGAGAAGCTGAGCCCCTTCTCTCTCCTTTTCTTTGGGAGCTAGCTTATTCTCCTTTGCTGCCTGTGGTCTCCTGGTCCCACCTCGCCTGTGACTGGAGGAGTAGGTCTGGCCAACTCACCGTTAATGTACAGTTGCCCACAGACAGAACATATGTCCTGCACCCCATTCTTCTTTGGTAACAAAGATTTTCTTTTTGGCTCCTATCTGTTGTCTGCTTTGGATCATTTTTCAATTGGTTCTTGTTTTGGGTAAAGGGGTACTATGTTTTGGGTCCCCACGAACCTACAAAACATATATTATCTCCTATGTCCTTTTCCTTCTTCTGCTTATCTTTCTAAAACTCAACTCAGGAGTTACCCCTGCCTGATTTTCCTCCCTTTTTCTTATTCTGTGCTTCTGTAGAATTGCATGTATACTTCCCCTTATCTTATTTTTTCATCTCCCTCCCTGCCTTTCTCCCCCCTCAGATTGCAAACTCCTTGAGTGCAGAGACTGGTCCATTGTTGTTTTCCTAGCACCTGTCACAAAATTTGCATACAGTAGATGCTCAGTAAAGGTGTGTGGAATGAGGTGAATGAATAATGAAAAAATCTAAGGCAATTTTTAATCCATTAATCCAATTTTAATCCATTAATATTGAATTATGGGAGTTAAGTTCTTTGGTCATAAAGAAACTGAATGAGTATTTTTTTCTTCAGATGCGATCTTCCATTTTGTTGTCTTAAACCACTTTATATGAACTGTAATTATGAAGATACACCTCCAAGAGATTTGTTCTGAAAATTATTTGACCTCCAACTCCAAATGCCCTAGTGGTGTTTAAGTATTGTCAACTGTGCTTCCTTTTCAGTGTAATTATTTTCACTGATATCAGTAACAGTAAAGACAAGGATGAATATGGATATGTACCTTAGAGATGGGAATTCCTCTTTGAGGCTTAGCAAAAGAACACTGGGGATGGAGACTAGAAAACCTGCTATATTTCTTGTGGCCATTGCTGGAAATAAATTCTGAGGCGTACACAAATAAAATGACTCATTTGAAATCAGTGATTTTGAGGTGAGGGGCAGAGGGGCAACCAGTGATTGACTTGGCTAGTAGCAACTCCAGCCTTAAATCAAGGGGCAGATTTCATTCTTGCTTCCTATGGACCCAGTCACTTGCCATTCATCATTTGCTCTGTTGCTGTCTTGCACACAATTTACACCCATTTACTGTCCAGTCTGGTATCTTTTAGTGCATATCCATCCTTTTCTCCTAAATGGGTTGTAAACCCCTCTGGAGTGGGGTGACAACAGTGATAGACTTCTTCGTAACTTTGTGGATCTGTTACAGAGCCTTGCACATAGTTGATGCTCACAAATGGTTTGGTGATTAATCTTTTGTAACACTGACAGAAAAAGGGACTTTCAGCATGTGAAAGCTGAAAATAGTTACAAATCCTTGTCTTGAGTCTCTGAAAGATCACGGGACTCATCAAGTATTTGATTCTTTCATTTTGTTCCTTTTAATTCCACCTTTATGTCAAAATGAAGCCATTTTTTTTTTCTCTCCTGGTTTATTTAAGTAAAGAGCTATTGCATCTAAAGATAAAAGAATGTAAATCCTGGAATGTTTTAGGGACTCTCAGTTTCAATATCGGTAAATAATATGCCATTGCTGGGTTCTGGGAGAAAATAAATGCTTTGGCTTCAAAAACTGTCTGTTAAACAGAAAGACAGGTGTATCATGTTTACAAGGGATGTGACATTATAAACTCAGCTGAAACAACCCATCCAGATGTGCAGTGATCTGTAGCTATGAACCCAGAGAACCCTGTCACAGGTTTTATGGGTAATTTTTGTTTGTGAGTGTTTAGACACCTCAGCAGCCAACTGGAATGGGGCCAATATCAGTAACAACACACAGATGAAAAACCACTATCTAATCAACTCCCATCAAACCAGTCAGTGGTAAAACAGTGCTTCCCAGAAACACTTATTACAGATAACATTTTGGTTGTTAAATTTATGAAGTGTAAAGTTATATAACTTCTTTTTTGAAAAAGTCAAGACTGCATTTTCATGCACACATCCACCCACAAACACAGTTCAGCAATGGAAGCACTAATAAGGTCGTTGACAAAAATAAATTACATAAATAATATTTAGCAATTTTCAACATTCACTGAGAAAGTCCACACAGGGGGCACGGCCTTGCCAATTATGAAAAATGTTATCCTGAATAATTAGCAGAGTGTGTTGACAAAAATGTCAGCATGAGCGGAGGCAGTGTGGTTTATCTACTGGCATATAAGATACACCTTTTTGAACCCAGAGTTTTGCTAATTTACCATGTTTTCATCTTGATGGCATACTATAAATCCTCAATGTAAATTTGGTAAAGGTAGTGCTTATCTTAGAATAAACCACCTCAGTTCTGTATCATGGTATATATCACGGGTTAATGTTGAGGCACTGATTATTTCAGTGGGGGGATGGCTACCATTTTCTCTGTGGTTTAGATACCAGGTGCCCCCAATAGAGTGAGGGAATGAGGAAATGGCCACACTGAGTTGAATTCTCTAAGAAAGGATCCTTGGGTCCATGCAGATGTATAGATCTCTGTCCCCACAAAGATAAATTTGAGTTTTCTAGACCCTTCCTCTCGTCAGCTTCACTGGATTCAATGTTCAATGTATGGTCACCCATCTCTCCTCACATACACACACAGGTGGGCATTTTTGCCATTAACTGCTCTACTAATCTGCAACCACTTGGACTACTTTGGATATATACCTAGGAGAATCTACCGAGAAGGGAGTAGATGGCATATTGGATACTTGTGTAAAGCCCTATTATTTTAGTTTCAATATGTTAACCTTTTATTTAATTAGTTTCAGAAGCCAAAAGACTTTTGAGGTACACAGTATTAATTGCTCTCTTCTCATTCTTCTAAAAGTGATCTTTCAAGGGTCACAGCCAGCCATCTAACAAATCCAAAAACACTCCCTCAATACAAACACTCCCTTACCTTGGGCCCTGATGGCTGACTTGTCCTGTCTTTCCCAGGCCTATCCTGGGAATCTCTGTTGTTTCTCTGTCTCCTTTCCTAGTCTCTCTTCTTTCCTTTGTTTCTTTAAATGTTTCTTTCTTTTTTTTTAATGTTTATTTATTTTTGAGAGAGAGAGAGAGAGACAGACAGACAGTGAGTGAGTGCATGCACACAAGCTGGGTTGGGGCATAGAAAAGGAGACACAGAATTGGAAGCAGCCTGCAGGTCTGAGCTGTCAGCACAGTGCCTGACACAGGGCTCTAACTCACGGACCACGAGATCATGACCTGAGCTGAAGTCAGAGGCTTAACCAACTAAGCTACCCAGGAGGCCCTCTTTCAATGTTTCTTTCCTAAATTATATCCTCTCTTTTCTTTCCATGAATTTGTTTGGTGATTTAATCCTTCTTAATGGTTCTGATTAGGATTTGTGTGCACATAGCTTTCCAATATGTGGGCTTTCTCCTACATTACTGGAGCACACTGCCACCGTCCATATGTATTTCATGTGTTTTATACTCCACCCAACATGTTGTAAATCACACTGAATATCTTTACCTACAATTTGTATTCTCATTCTCCTTTCCTGATCCTTGTTAATTGCAGCATTATTATCATAGTCATTTGGATTGAAGTGTCAAATTTTTTCTGGACTCCTCCCTTACTCCTACACCTAATTCTGTCATTTCCTCTTTGGCATGTCTTACATCTCTTCTTCTCTCTCTCTCTCTCTTTTTAGAGAGTTAGAAGTTTTTTAAAGTTTATTTTGAGAGTGCAAGAGTGAGTGGGGAAGGGCAGAAAGAGAGGGAAAGAGAGAGAATCCCAAGCAGGCTTACACTGTCAACATGGAGCCCAATGCAGGGCTCAATCTCATGAACCATGAGACCATGATCTGAGCTGAAACTAAGAGCCAGATGCCTAACCATATGAGCCACCCAGGCACCCCGCATCTCTTCTTTCGTATGTCAACCTTCAGTTCATGTTTTTATTCTCTTCTCTCAGAAAGTGAATCCATTTTAACAGACATCCAAGACTCTTTTTGGACCTCAATTCATCTTGGAAAATGCCTTCAGAATAATTTTGTGAAAATACCCTTTTCCCCCCTATAACTTTCCTCTTCTAATTTTTTTTAACGTGTATTCATTTTTGACAGAGAGAGAGAGAGCATGAGTGGGGTAGGGGCAGAGAGAGGGAGACACAGAATCTGAAACAGGCCAATAATTATAATATGGGTGATTCTTATAGCGATAGGCATATTATCCTATCTCTAGATTATCCACGCAGAATTCTTCCCCTCCTTTCACCTCCTATACAATTGCTCACCATTTTCAAAAGCCAGATAAAATTGTGTCTCTCTCGTGGTATTTTCCCTCATCTCAATCATATTTTCTTTATTTGCAGTCTCATATAATTTTTCTCTGGATCATTTGTTTGGAAATTAATCATCTGGTGGTGTGTCATCTTCTATTGCAAATTTCCATTGCAATTTAATGTTGAATATTTTGTCTGGTATTCCCATTTTTGTTGTCCATGTTCTGAGATTAATAATAAAGTCTTAAACTTGATAGCTTCCCTAGGCCCTGATAGCATATTGCTATTAGGTATTCAAATACACAGATTACAAATGATAAATAATATTATGTACATTTTACTGGTTAACAGCTTTTCCCTACCCATATTTAAAATCTAACATGACATTAAATAGTTTGAAGGGTTTTTATACAAATTTTTATATAATCAAATTCACTTTTCATGTAGGTGTTCTCAACCTTCTATCCTATTCAAAGCTTGTCCTTGCAATTTCAAAATCTGATCTACTTTTAACAGTTTTTACAGGAGTTGTTGTTAAAAATGAAATTCAGCGTGGTTTCCTGAGAAGTAGAATATGCCCTTCAAAACAATTTCACCTCAATGCATTTTCTGAACCAGGAGATTTTCATTTTTGTCACTTTGATCTCAAGGCAAAATTTGAGTGTTAATGTAATGAATCAAATGTAATGCTAATGATACAGGGACTGTAAATTCCATTGGATAATATTCTATATTATCTTGAATGATGAACTAACTCAAGATTTTAATATTATCAAGTGCTTTAAAAATTAAATTTCTATGGTGATTAAAGTTTTCTTTCCACTTGTAATGCATCACCACAAACTTAGTGGCTTAGAAGAAGACAAATTTATATGTTCTTACAGTTCTGTAGGTCAGAAGCCCAATCTGAGTTTCACTGGGCTAAAAATCGAGGCCTCTTAGGACTGGGTTTCATCTTGGAGGCTTAATAGAGAATCCATCTTCTTCCCTTTTCCAGCTTCTAGAGACCACTGACATTTCTTGACCCCTCTGTCTGTCATCAGAGTCAGCATGTGGTGGTGGTAGGAGGGATTAAGTTCTTCTCATACTGCTATGGCTCTGATTCTCTCCTCCATACTCACATTTCCCTATGACTAAAGTCAAGAAAGAATCTTTACCATCCGTATGATTAGATTGGGCCATCCTAGACAATCCAGGATAATTCCCCCATTCTCAAAGTCTAACTTAATCCTGTCTGCAAAGTCTCTTTTTATATGTAAAATAGCCTATTCACAGGTTCTAGAGATTAGGAATGAACATCATTTTGTCTACTATAGATGATTTTATGCATCTGTAATGTTTGGCCTATTTTCAATGTAATGTATTTCAGTATTAATAATAACTATTCTAAATTTCCTACAATCATAACATCTTAGAACTTGGAGTCCATAGAGGTCATTTGTGGTAGCCAGCATTCGAAATGACCCTCAATGGGCCACACTTCATGGTATGAATGCCCTTGCAGAGTCCCCTCTGATATTAAAACAGGGTTGACTTTGTACCAACAAAATATGGTGGAAGTGAGAGTGTTCGACTTCTGAAGCTAGGTCATAGAAAGCATTGGGGCTTTTGCCTCGGCCTCTCACTCTAGGGGAAACTGGCCACCAGGTAGTAAGGAACTTCAAGCAACCTTATGAAAAGGGTCCTTAGAAAGCTGGCCAGCACCAGCAGGGAAGTTGTGTGAGTGAGCTACTTTGGGAATCTTCCAGTTTCAGTCAAGCCTTCATCTGACTCAGCCCTGCCTGACATCTAGTCTGCAGTTGTATGAGAGACTCTGAGTCAGTCTCCCAGCTTAGTCTCTCCCAAATTCCTGGCCCACAGAAACTATAGGAGGTAATACATATTTTTAAGTCACAGTTTGGGGTTATTTGTTGTACAGCAGTAGATAAGCAATCATCTAGTCCACCATTTTCAACATGTGTTCTGAGAAGCACTAATTCAGTGAGATGCTCTTTTAAATAGTAATCCCTTATTCTAACAACTTGAAGGAATGCTATATATCCTATGCCTACTCTTTGAAAAATAAAATATATATTAACAGCAAGTGAATCAATTAGGCAGTGTTTAACTCCGTGTGAACTACATTTGACCAGAGAACAATGTGCACCTCTACCACTCCTACCAGCTATTTTCAAGTCATGTCTATTGGCTGCCTGTAGGACACCTTTTGCACAATTAAGACTCAGTCTAATTTTTCTGGTTTTAAAATGAAAACATTGAGTGGTAGAAATGCGATTTACAGTTTCTTGATTTAAGTAGCTATGAGTTTATGAGTTATGAAACTAGAACTCAGGCCTCCTGGTTTTTGTGTTCTTTAATTTCACTGACAAGGATTTGCTTTAGAGTAATATGTGAGTAGATGTTTGGTAGCCATCAAGGAGAAATGTCTGTTTCTGCTTGACGTATTTTTCCTGCCCTTCCTTCCCATTCTATCAAGGCCTGAAATTCCAATGGAATCATTAATACAAGTAAAATGTCTTTAGGAGAAAAACCATTTTATGCTTTATAAATCAGTTACTTGTAAATCTAGGATGAATGAAATATTTGAGGTTTTCATGAAAAAATAGGTAACCACTGAAGATTCTAGGTCTCTGAAGAGGAGTACAGAACTACCTTGAGCTCTGTTCTTTAGAGGGCCCACTTTGATTTTCTCTGCCCATACCTTCCTGGGTTGGATGACAAGTCTGCAGGGGCCAAGGAGATTTTCCCACTTAAGTCCCCATTCCTGCTTCTAGACTAGACTAGGAACCAGGAATCCCAGAGTTCCTTGTTCAAAATGCTCAGGTCCTGTTTCAGGGAGCCTGTGAAGGCATCATCCATGAGACCACCTTTCTTAGACCTGCCACAGTGTCCACCTTGTGGGCTCAAGGGGTAGCAGCTGTTTTTTTGGGGGGGGCATGGGGTATAGACAAATCCCCAGACTCTTCACAATATACGTCAGAGCCATGGTTAAAAAGAGGAGAGTGGTTGTGGGCTGGGGACTGGTTCTTCTGGTACTTCAATATTTAGGCACAAAACTCTGAGTCTACATATTCTAAATTAAAACTTGGGCAACCCAGTTGTTATGAATGTGTATTTGTTAAGGTAAGTGGATAGAACATATTTAATAGTTTTTTAAGGTGGATGTATAACTTTTAAATATTTAGACATACAGTGGGCCTCCATTTGTATGCTGGTGCCTTCCCTGAAGTTGTTACTGGTGGGCCTGGCAGAGAGTGCATTTTGAGGCATAGGCATGCACTCATTTGTTTGAAGACGTACACAATGAGGAAGAGAGGGTGGGTGGTGATAGAAGACATGAATTATCTAGCACTGTTCCTGTTCTGGATCTTTCATTCTTAATGGTAATAAAATTGGTTTCTAGGTCCATGAGATTGACTTAGACATTACATCTGGGGAGTATTTATTAGGTCATTTCTTGAAGGATCTGAAAATATTTACTGCCCTTTACATAGGACATTCATCAACAGTTAAATTTCTGAGTTGGAATTCTTTGTTCAGCTGGATTATTAAGAAGCCTAAATCTTTTACATATTTTAGTTCTTCAGTTTCCTTTCTCTCCATTTCCTTTAGACCAGTGTTGATAAAGGGTGGTCCCAGACCAGCAACACCAACAATACCTGGAAACTTATTGGAAAACTAAATCTGAGCTCCCTTAACCACCCAAGTTCACTTTCATGACCTACTGAATCAGAAACTCTGAGGTGGGAAGGCCCACGAGTCTGTTTAATAAAACTTCAAGATGGTTCTGAAGCAGCTGCAGCAAACATTTGGGAACCACTGCCTCAGCCTATATTCCCTTCTGGATGGAGTTATTAGAGACAGATATGGCTAACAGTTTTCTTTGTCCACCATATTGGATCAATAGACACCAAATTATGCCATTGAGAAAAAGTGTGCTTTTATAATTGACACTAACAGCACTTCTACTTTAAATTCTCTCTAGAAAAAATGAGTGCACAAGCTAAATCTCACATGCTTGGTCCCTTTTGATAATTCTTGCTTGCTTTTGAATTTCTTTATTTTTATCTTTAGCAGTGGTTTCAAGTTGTAGTTTTGATATTGTTTCTGTTTTCCAGGCCCAAAGCCCCTGAGAGGTGCTTCATCAAGGACTGAAACACCATAAGGTGGAATCAATAAATTAAGTTAAAACTGAAATTCAGAATTAGAGGGTAGAAAGAGAATATGCAACTATTTTTCTACATGCAATTTAACTTCCAGAAGGAAAAACAAATCTGTTTTTTTTTTTTTGATTAAATTCTCTGATCACAATGGCAATGCAAACCCACTCTGATATTCACTGTGAATTGAAGAGTAATAAAAAAAGGCTATGTTTTTATCTAGAGGCAGGGGGAAAAAAAAAAGACACGACAGTATAGTCAACTATACTAATATCTGAACTTACACTAGGGTTAATATTTATTAATAAGTGATGTTTAATACAATTCTATTTATGGCTACTTAGAAATGCAGTGGATTTTTATATAAAATAAAGAAGTCACCAGTAATGTAATACCATTTTAACAAATGAAGTCTTCCATTGTTTTTATGTGTATTTTCTGAGGCTTCCTCCTATTTATGATTTTACATTGACTTTATATATAAATATTTCTAGTCTTTGCCTTCTAGGGGCTAATGTTTTACAGTCAAAGAATAAGAGCTCGATAATAATTTGAATTACAGGATGTTTAAATTGTAAGAACAGCTAGCTAAATTAATATAAATAATTTCATTACTATTTTCTTGTGTGTTATGAATTTTGAAATAGGATTTGGCAATCATAAGTGACTGTATTCATTCTCAATTCTATGTTAAAAGCTGGGAAGTCTAAGATTTCCTGTACCAGAATAGAACATACACATTTCCTGTTGAAATCCCATTTTAAGCCCTGACATTATTCATCCCCTCCTGTTTGATGCTATATGTTCTATTGATGATCTACCACAATGCCTCATCTTCTCTTACATTAGAGATAAAGGATAAGGTTTCCCTGCTGATTCTTGGAAAATATTTTCCATATCTTAATGCATCTTTCCTTTTTTTAAAAAAAATTTTTTTGTGTTTATTTATTTCTGAGAGAGTGAGAGACAGAGCATGAGCAGGGGAGGGGCAGAGGGAGAGGGAGAGGGAGACACAGAATCCAAAGCAGGCTCCAGGCTCCGAGCTGTCAGCACAGAGCCTGACATGGGGCTCAAACCCTTGAACCATGTAAGATCATGACCTGAGCCCAAATCAGACGCTTAACCGACTGAGCCACCCAGGCGCCCCTCTTAATGTATCCTTCTAAATGATGCTTACATTTTTTTTTTCAATATATGAAGTTTATTGTCAAATTGGTTTCCATACAACACCCAGTGCTCATCCCAAAAGGTGCCCTCCAAAATACCCATCACCCACACTCCCCTCCCTCCCACCCCCATCAACCCTCAGTTTGTTCTCAGTTTTTAAGAGTCTCTTATGCTTTGGCTCTCTTCCACTCTAACCTTTTGTTTTTTTTTTTTCCTTCCCCTCTCCCATGGGTTTCTCTTCAGTTTCTCAGGATCCACATAAGAGTGAAACCATATGGTATCTGTCTTTCTCTGTATGACTTATTTCACTTAGCATAACACTCTCCAGTTCCATCCATGTTGCTACAAAGGGCCATATTTCATTCTTTCTCATTGCCACGTAGTACTCCATTGTGCATATAAACCACAATTTCTTTATCCATTCATCAGTTGATGGACATTTAGGTTCTTTCCATAATTTGGCTATTGTTGAGAGTGCTGCTATAAACATTGGGGTAAAACTGCCCCTATGCATCAGTACTCCTGTATCCCTTGGGTAAATTCCTAGCAATGCTATTGCTGGGTCATAGGGTAGGTCTATTTTTAATTTTTTGAGGAACCACCACACTGTTTTCCAGAGTGGCTGCACCAATTTGCATTCCCACCAACAGTGCAAGAGGGTTCCCGTTTCTCCACATCCTCTCCAGCATCTATAGTCTCCTGATTTGTTCATTTTGGCCACTCTGACTGGCGTGAGGTGATATCTGAGTGTGGTTTTGAATTGTATTTCCCTGATGAGGAGCGACGTTAAGCAACTTTTCATGTGCCTGTTGGCCATCTGGATGTCTTCTTTAGAGAAGTGTCTATTCATGTTTTCTGTCCATTTCTTCACTAGGTTATTTGTTTTTCGGGTTTGGAGTTTGGTGAGCTCTTTATAGATTTTGGATACTAGCCCTTTGTCCGATATGTCATTTGCAAATATCTTTTCCCATTCCGTTGGTTGCCTTTTAGTTTTGTTGGTTGTTTCCTTTGCTGTGCAGAAGCTTTTTATATTCATAAGGTCCCAGTAGTTCATTTTTGCTTTTAATTCCCTTGCCCTTGGGGATGTGTCAAGTAAGAAATTGCTGGGGCTGAGGTCAGAGAGGTCTTTTCCTGCTTTCCCCTCTAGGGTTTTGATGGTTTCCTGTCTCACATTCAGGTCCTTTAACCATTTTGAGTTTGTTTTTGTGAATGGTGTGAGAAAGTGGTCTAGTTTCAACCTTCTGCATGTTGCTGTCCATTTCTCCCAGCACCATTTGTTAAAGAGACTGTCTTTTTTCCATTGGATGTTCTTTCCTGCTTTGTCAAAGATTTGTTGGCCATACGTTTGTGAGTCTAGTTCTGGGGTTTCTATTCTATTCCATTGGTCTATGTGTCTGTTTTTGTGCCAATACCATGCTGTCTTAATGATTACAGCTTTGTAGTAGAGGCTAAAGTCTGGGATTGTGATGCCTCCTGCTTTGGTCGTCTTCTTCAAAATTACTTTGGCTATTCGGGGCCTTTGTGGTTCCATATGAATTTTAGAATTGCTTGTTCTAGTTTCAAGAAGAATGCTGGAGCAATTTTGATTGGGATTGCATTGAATGTGTAGATAGCTTTGGGTAGTATTGACATTTTGACAATATTTATTCTTCTAATCTATAAACACAGAATGTTTTTCCATTTCTTTATATCTTCTTCAATTTTTTTCATAAGCTTTCTATAGTTTTCAGCATACAGATCTTTTACATCTTTGGTTAGATTTATCCCTAGGTATTTTATGCTTCTTGGTGCAATTGTGAATGGGATCAGTTTCTTTATTTGTCTTTCTGTTGCTTCATTATTAGTGTATAAGAATGCAACTGATTTCTGAACATTGATTTTTGTATCCTGCAACTTTGCTAAATTCATGTATCAGTTCTAGCAGACTTCTGGTGGAGTCTATCGGATTTCCCATGTATAATATCATGTTATCTGCAAAAAGTGAAAGCTTGACTTCATCTTTGCCAATGTTGATACCTTTGATTTCCTTTTGTTGTCTGATTGCTGATGCTAGAACTTCCAACAGTATGTTAAATAACAGCGGTGAGAGTGGACATCCCTGTCGTGTTCCTGATCTCAGGGAAAAAGCTCTCAGTTTTTCCCCATTGAGGATGATGTTAGCTGTGGGCTTTTCATAAATGGCTTTTATGATCTTTAAGTATGTTGCTTCTATCCTGACTTTCTCGAGGGTTTTTATTAAGAAAGTTTGCTGAATTTTGTCAAAGACCTTTTCTGCATCGATTGACAGGATCATATGGTTATCTTTTCTTTTATTAATGTGATGTATCACATTGATTGATTTGCGAATGTTGAACCAGCCCTGCATCCCAGGAATGAATCCCACTTGATCATGGTGAATAATTCTTTTTATATGCTGTTGAATTCGATTTGCTAGTATCTTATTGAGAATTTTTGCATCCATATTCATCAGGGATATTGGCCTGTAGTTCTCTTTTTTTACTGGGTCTCTGTCTGGTTTAGGAATCAAAGTAATACTGGCTTCATAGAATGAGTCTGGAAGTTTTCCTTCCCTTTCTATTTTTTGGAAAAGCTTGAGAAGGATAGGTATTATCTCTGCTTTAAACATCTGGTAGAACTCCCCTGGGAAGCCATCTGGTCCTGGACTCTTATTTGTTGGGAGATTTTTGATGACTGATTCAATTTCTTCGCTGGTTAAGGGTCTGTTCAAGCTTTCTATTTCCTCCTGATTGAGTTTTGGAAGCGTGTGGGTGTTTAGGAATTTGTCCATTTCTTCCAGGTTGTCCAATTTGTTGGCATATAATTTTTCATAGTATTCCCTGATAATTTCTTCTATCTCTGAGGGATTGGTTGTAATAATTCCATTTTCATTCATGATTTTATCTATTTGGATCATCTCCCTTTTCTTTTTGAGAAGCCTGGCTAGACGTTTATCAATTTTGTTTATTTTTTCAAAAAACCAACTCTTGGTTTCATTGATCTGCTCTACAGTTTTTTTAGATTCTATATTGTTTATTTCTGCTCTGATCTTTATTATTTCTCTTCTTCTGCTGGGTTTAGGCTGCCTTTGCTGTTCTGCTTCTATTTCCTTTAGGTGTGCTGTTAGATTTTGTATTTGGGATTTTTCTTGTTTCTTGAGATAGGCCTGGATTGCAATGTATTTTCCTCTCAGGACTGCCTTTGCTGCATCCCAAAGCTTTTGGATTGTTGTATTTTCATTTTCATTTGTTTCCATATATTTTTAAATTTCTTCTCTAATTGCCTGGTTGACCCATTCAATCTTGAGTAGGGTGTTCTTTAACCTCCATGCTTTTGGAGGTTTTCCAGACTTTTTCCTGTGGTTGATTTCAAGCTTCATAACATTGTGGTCTGAAAGTATGCATGGTATGGTTTCAATTCTTGTATACTTATGAAGGGCTGTTCTGTGACCCAGTATGTGATCTATCTTGGAGAATGTTCCGTGTGCACTAGAGAAGAAAGTATATTCTGTTGTTTTGGGGTGCAGAGTTCTAAATATATCTGTCAAGTCCATCTGATCCAATGTATCATTCAGGGCCCTTGTTTCTTTATTCACTGTGTGTCTAGATGATCTATCCATTTCTGTAAGTGGAGTGTTAAAGTCCCCTGCAATTACCACATTCTTATCAATAAGGTTGCTTATGTTTGTGAGTAATTGTTTTATATATTTGGAGGCTCGTGTATTCGGCGCATAGACATTTATAATTGTTAGTGCTTCCTGATGGATAGACCCTGTGATTATTATATAATGCCCTTCTTCATCTCTTGTTACAGTCTTTAATTTAAAGTCTAGTTTGTCTGATATAAGTGTGGCTACTCCAGGTTTGTTTTGACTTCCAATGGCATGATAAATAGTTCTCCATCCCCTCACTCTCAATCTGAAGGTGTCCTCAGGTCTAAAATGAGTCTCTTGTAGACAGCAAATAGATGGATCTTGTTTTTTTATCCATTCTGATACCCTATGTCTTTTGGTTGGCGCATTTAGTCCATTTACATTCAGTGTTATTATAGAAAGATATGGGTTTAGCATCATTGTGATGTCTGTATGTTTTATGCTTGTAGCAATGTCTCTGGTACTTTGTCTCACAGGATCCCCCTTAGGATCTCTTGTAGGGCTGGTTTGGTGGTAACAAATTCCTTCAGTTTTTGTTTGTTTGGGAAGACCTTTATCTCTCCTTCTATTCTAAATGACAGACTTGCTGGATAAAGGATTCTCGGCTGCATATTTTTTCTGTTCAGCACATTGAAGATCTCCTGCCATTCCTTTCTGGCCTGCCAAGTTTCAGAAGAGAGATCAGTCACGAGTCTTATAAGTCTCCCTTTATATGTGAGGGCACGTTTATCCCTCGCTGCTTTCAGAATTTTCTCTTTATCCTTGTATTTTGCCAGTTTCACTATGATGTGTCGTGCAGAAGATCGATTCAAGTTATGTCTGAAGGGAGTTCTCTGTGCCTCTTGGATTTCAATGCCTTTTTCCTTCCCCAGATCAGGGAAGTTCTCAGCTATTATTTCTTCAAGTACACCTTCAGCACCTTTCCCTCTCTCTTCCTCCTCTGGAATACCAGTTATGCGTAGATTATTTCTCTTTAGTGCATCATTTAGTTCTCTAATTTTCCCCTCATACTCCTGGATTTTTTTATCTCTCTTTTTCTCAGCTTCTTTTTTTTCCATAATTTTATCTTCTAGTTCACCTATTCTCTCCTCTGCCTCTTCAATCCGAGCTGTGGTTGTCTCCATTTTATTTTGCAGGTCACTAATAGCATTTTTTTAGATCCTCCTGGCTGTTCCTTAGTCCCTTGATCTCTGTAGCAAGAGATTCTCTGCTGTCCTCTATACTGTTTTCAAACCCAGCGATTAATTTTATGACTATTATTCTAAATTCACTTTCTGTTATATTATTTAAATCCTTTTTGATCAGTTCATTAGCTGTTGTTATTTCCTGGAGATTCTTCTGAGGGGAATTCTTCCGTTTGGTCATTTTGGATAGTCCCTGGAGTGGTGCGGACCTGCAGGGCACTTCCCCTGTGCTGTCTTGAATAACTGGAGTTGGTGGGCGGGGCCGCAGTCAGACCTGATGTCTGTCCACAGCCCACCGCTGGGGCCACAGTCAGATTGGTGTGTACCTTCTCTTCCCTTCTCCTAGGGGCAGGATTCACTTTGGGGTGGGGTGGCCCGTCTGGGCTACTTGCACACTGCCAGGCTTGTGGTGCTGGGGATCTGACATATTAGCTGGGTTGGATAGGCAAGGTGCACAGGGGCGGGAGGGGCAGGCTTAGCTTGCTTCTCTTAGGTGATCCACTTCAGGAGGGGCCCTGTGGCAGCGGGAGGGAGTCAGACCCGCTGCCGGAGGGTTGGCTCCGCAGAAGCACAGCGTTGGGTGTTTGCGCGGAGCAAGCAAGTTCCCTGGCAGGAACTGGTTCCCTTTGGGATTTTGGCTGGGGGATGGGCGAGGGAGATGGCGCTGGTGAGCGCCTTTTTTCCCCAGCAAACAGCTCTGTCATCCGGGGGCTCAGCAACTCTCCCTCCCTTTGTCCTCCAGCCTTCCCGCTTTCGGAGCAGAGCTGTTAACTTATGACCTCCCAGATGCTAAGTCCCGCTTGCTGTCGGAACACACTCCGTCCGGCCCCTCCGCTTTTGCAAGCCAGACTCGGGGGCTCTGCTTGGCCGCAGGCTGCCCCTCCGCCCCGGCTCCCTCCTGCCAGTCTGTGGAGTGAGCACTGCCTCTCAGCCCTTCCTACCCTCTTCCGTGGGCCTCTCGTCTGCACTTGGCTCCAGAGACTCCGTTCTGCTAATCCTCTGGTGGTTTTCTGGGTTATTTAGGCAGGTGTAGGTGGAATCTAAGTGATCAGCAGGACGCACAGTGAGCCCAGTGTCCTCCTACACCGCCATATTCCCAGGATTCCGATGCTTACATTTCAAAATATTAATGCTGTCGTGTGTTCACCAAATCTCCCTTTCCTCCTTCAAGAGGGAGATTGAATACACCAGTGCTTCGGAATCAAAGCTGATGTGTCATAGGAAAACTCTTAGAGCCTGATTGTTGTCATTTTCTTGACTTTATTCATCTGTCGTTTCAATATGTACACTGTGGCCAATGATACTGCTAATTCACGTGGTACAAGTGAATGTGAAATGAAGCTGATCCTGGTCTGTTATAACCTGTTAAGTCTACTTGTAGGAAATGCTAGCCTATCAAACCACCACCATCATTAATGAGCAGTGTTTTTTTTTTTCTAAAGGGTTTACATATACAATGAATAGAGTATTGCTTGTACTTATTGACTATTGATAATTATTCTTACTCATTTCTTGAATCTATGATTTATTCCTACAAATTTCCTTTAAGCTCTTCAAGATGAAGCTTCTTTATTTCATTTGTATTTCTTTTTTTTTTATTTTTTTAACATTTATTATTCAGAGACAGAGAGAGACAGAGAGTGAGCAGGGGAGGGGCAGAGAGAGGGAGACACAGAATCCGAAGCAGGCTCCAGGCTCTGAGCTGTCAGCACAGAACCTGACGCGGGGCTCAAACCCATGAACTGTGAGATCATGACCTGAGCCAAAGTTGGACGCTTAACTGAAGAGAGCCACCCAAGCGCCCCAATTTCATTTGTATTTCTATCAGCACCTAATAATTTTTTATTACTGGAAATCAAATTACCTTCAGATAACTGACATTGCAGCTCACTTGAATAATGTCAAATTGATTGTGTACCAATGCTACAAGGTATGTGAAATATATACGTTAAAAAGAAAAGTTCTTTTACAATATCTCACCTGATTCCATAGTCATATCTTGGATCTTGGATGTGGATCTTGTTTTTTCTCTTTTTATTTTTCTCTTTTATTTTTTTAAAGTTTATTTATTTTGAGAGAGAGAGGGAGAGAGCAGGAGCACACAAGTAGGGGAGGAGCAGAAAGAGAGAGAGAGAGAGAGAATCCCAAACAGGCTCTGCACTGTCAGTGCAAAGCCCAACAAGGGGCTCCAACCGGGAGATCATGACCTTAGCGAAATCAAGAGTCGGGCAGCTCAACTGACTAAGCTACCCAGGTGCTCCTCTCATTTTATATAAAGGACTTCTATGATATATATTAGAATTCTTAAGTTTAAACTTTCATATAAAAGATACAGGTTTACTATAAGTTTCACTCACAGGAAGAAAGTAGAAACCAAATGATTCTTACATGTTTAACAGAGAAGAAAGACACAGATAAAGTTGCAGCTGAAAAAAATCTAAGCAAGGATCGTGCAATGGTCAGGGAGAATGCATCTATCAAAACTTTGACACGGAGTATTTTCTTGGTTTTATACTTAGAAGGTAATTTTCAAGGTTCAGCTTTTATTTTATAATTTCAACTTATTTTATAATAATAGTATTTTTATGCACATTCGATAGTGAGATGTTTCTCTTCTAAATGAATATTTATAATTGAAGAAAAAGAAAGGGGGATTTCTGTATCTTTTACTGCCTGCTGTAAAGATGAGTCCATGCCTTGCCTTGATTCTAGCTACTTTGAGAAGACTGCATTTCTCAGTGAGTATCACACAATATTATATGCCTGCAGTACACTGGGCTCTTTATGAAATGATCATCAAAAGGGAAGACAAGTAACTATAGCTATGTTAGATGGAATCTTGGGTTTTGGATTGTAATTGTTTAAAACCCATGTAAATCCAAATATGACCAGGGTTGAAACCTAATTTAAATTGGCAATATTCTACTCACGTAACAATGCAATTCACTGAAAAAACCGTATCTTACATTTCAATCTAAATACTGTTCAAGAATGCCACAAATATTTATTATTTTGGCCGTGTGCCGAGTGTCATAGGAGCTACGTTTGCAAACATGAATTAAAAAAATAATTTTCATTGCCCCAAGGTAGCTTAGAAGCTAGTAGAGAGAGATAAAACAAATATACAGATAAATAAAGTCATTTATGGATTTTTTGTACACTGAGAGTATGATATTATAAACAGTGGTCACTGGGGTACACTTGGCTAAATTTGTTAATTCTAAATTCATACTTGAATATGGAATTTAATTAATATGTCATGAGTGATGGTAATAGAAACTGGTAAGATGAAGAAGTGTTAATCACACTTACATTGAGATACAGGTTTAATGAACTTGCTAGACACAAAATAATTAGCTAACCTACATTGAGAAGGTCAGGTGTTTTGTCATGTCTCATAAACATAGAGGTTATATCTATAATTATAAAATAATACTGTAATTTTGTACCTACAAGGTTAATTTTGTATTACAAAAGTAAATTGAGGCTCTGTATGTCTCAACCTTGCATGATATAATGTGTAATCATTGAATCATATTTTTGGCTTGGTGTGCAGCTAATCCTCAGGAGATGTTGAAGAGGGATGTTGGATCCATGCTGATGTACAATCTGGACAACTGAGGGCACCCTCCAGTGTGTAAGGGCCATGAATGTATTATAAAAGCAAAACGAAAATTCTGCAATTTGTATATCACAAGACCGTTTGTGAAACTCCAGACACCTACAAGAGATTAATCCTCACCTATCCTTCTGGGATAGGATGTGCGTATGCTGTTTATTACATTTTGTGGGTACGATAAATAACTAGCTTCAGGTTGGTTGCAGAGCAGGGAATAAAACAGAGCTCTTTTTATTTTGTACCCCGTAATTTAGCAATGCTGCTGTTTCTTCTAAACAAGTCATTGCATTCTCTCTTACAAGAGTCTCAAGATATTTCTTATTTTGGTGTTTAGTCTTCTCAGATTTGAGACTGGGCCGTTTCTTGCGTATCACATAACATTGGTCACACAGTAGGTGCTTGCAGTGTCTGGCATTTATCTTTAAGTTTCTAAGATATTTATTTCATCAGAGTAGCAGACACCGAATAGAAAGATTAAACATCACGATTGTTGATTCACGACATTCCTGGGTATACTCTGACTGCTGGCACATTGAATACTGACTTTTGCTTTGATAGGTCTGTGCCTGGGGCCCTGGGTGGCTCAGTCAGTTAAGCATTTGACTTCGGCTCAGGTCATGATCTCAAGGTTTGTGAGTTTGAGTCCCGCAACAGGCTCTGTGCTGGCAGCTCAGATCCTGGAGCCTGCTTCGGATTCTGTGCCTCTGTCTCTCTCTCTCTGCCCTTCCACTTCTCTCTCTCTCTCTCTCTCTCTCTCTCTCTCAAAAATAAATAAAAATTAAAAAAGAAAAGAATGATATGCCTGTGCCTTTCTGACACATTTTCCCTCTGGGAACAACAAAGCTGCAGGTTTCTGGCTTCTACAAATGAGAGGTGTTATAGAATAAGCAAAAACTGGTTTCAACTCCTTGGAGGAACTTATTATGTAAATACACATTATTGTGATCATAAATAATAATAATTTATTTTCTGAGGCACGATGCCAGAGCAAAAGTCATTTGGGTAGGCAAACATTTGCTAGTTGTATGGGGGTTTCATCAAATTCAGTCTCCATTCGGAGATAATAGATACTTAAATGGATTTTTCTTCTTCATGAATGCACCTCAAGGTTTAGAAGCAAATGCACTGTTGAACATATCAGACAATAATAACAATAATTTTTCTGGGATCTTTATGGTCTGTCAAATTGGGAGCATGAATACAAGAAGAGAAATACAGTCCTTTGGAAAATTGAATTAGATTCTTTTTAATTTATTTTTAAAATTTAAGTTGGAAGCCCAACCACAAATTCTTCAGACTTGCTGAAGTTTTCATTAGACGTAAGATATTTTAGCTTTGCATATAGTTTTTATATTGTTTACTCTCAGGGGAAAAAAAAAAGATGCCTGTCCTCTTTTGTGAGAAAGTATTATAAAGTTCAGCCATAAAACTGAAACAGCAATCAGTAATCCTGATAGCTGGTAGGTATTTGTGATGCCTAATCTCTGTTAATAAATAAGAAATGTATAAGTTATGTTAATAAGCTATACTTTAAGGAACTAGGAAGTGGTTCTTCTTAAAAAGCTGGAATAAAAGAGGGATACATGACTGTCATATATTTGAAAAATTATCACATGTAGTAAGACATAGTCTTGTTGAAGTGTTGCTCCAAAAGGTAGAAATGAAAATTTTAAGTTACAGGGGTGTAAATTTTAATTCAATATAAGGAAGCTTTTCCTAGTAATGTCTCCAAATACAGAACGTATCTACACCTCTGTTAGGAATAATACAAAAAGGATTCCTGAATCCTGTGCTGGAAACTTGAACCCCATGGACCTTAAAGTCTTCTCCACTCTTAACTTTGGGGAGTTCCATTTGAATCTCTGCCCTTTACTGTGAAATCCTATATACCAAACATGAGTAGTTCCCACACTGATGTCCCCCTCTGATTTTCTAAGTTTGTCGATTGAAATACCATACTTACTTACTCCAAGTATAACCCCCCTTAGCCCTTTTAATATTGTTCAGATCCCATCCCAGTATTTAAAATCTTTCTTAATGTGGCCTCACCTTATCAATATTTTCTCTTACTGTTTTCAACATTGGTGGCTTGTTCTCTTCAACTCTCTTCTCGAAACAGTAAACAAGCTATAGGTACAATCACAGGTAACATTCCATACTCTCTGGTGTTCCTCTGAGAATATTTCTTAGTCTTAAATTATCCCACAATGGCCTTTCTTTTATTTTGAAATTCACTTACAACCCACCATGGTATCTCTACAAAAGGAGTCCCCACTCTTTAAAATAATTGCTCACTAGTTTTGTTTAGGTGTGTGTATGAAAGATAGAAATACCATCCTGCTAACTAGTTTTAAAGCTTTGACTCTATATTTAATTTTATGTTACAATTTTCCGCAGAGCCTAAAGCAGCCGTGAACATTTATTGAATACACATTAAATTCCTATCAAATGAGGGAATCAAGAATTAGAAGTAGTGAGAGTTAAATGAAGGAAAGGACCGAAGTGACTTCCCAGGGAAAAGCTTCTGAGATATCTGTGGATCGCTGTGCTTATACTAATTCTCTTAGAGGTGGAAACCGTCGTGAGTGGCAATAGAGTAAGCCACTGATTTCGGCCGTGTCTTTTTTCTTGGTCCATTTTGATGAGCAGTATGACATGGGCTATTAGCCCTCGAAACATTTTGGGTTAAATAGGAAACCTGACTGCATATAACTCTCATTTCACAGTGAGAGCGTTAGGCTTTATTACATCTGAGATACTATGGAGCACATCATCTTGACTTGGATTTTTTACAACGTAGTTCAAGATGAACAGAGATTTTAGTGAATTTGATTCATATCATCAGTTCATTTATTAGCAGATGTAATGATGGAACCATAAACTTGTCACCCCAGGTGACACTAATGAACTCCTTTTTGTGAGCTCCCTCAGCAATGAGAGTGATATTTGAGTTAAAATGGATACTAGATCTTTATTTTTAGCGGTGTGAGGACTACGTTTGAAGGTGGGAGATCTTGTCCTTGTTAGTGACTGACACGTCCTTTGAAGAAAAAATGCCATTTCCCGAAAATTCCCAGAAATTTTATTTTAGTCTCATCCTCATCGCAAGCCTAATTTCCTATATACATTGGATATTGTGGGTATGTTCTTTCTTCTAAAGTATAGAGAACTAGAAATAGCAAATGTAAATGTGATTTATGTGTTTAGTTTTTAATGTCTTAGCTTTAAAAGAATCTGTTACAGAAATGGTGAGCCCAGAAATGACTGCCTACACGATATTAAATAGTCACCAACATAATTCTGACAACATCGATATGGATCATATAATTGAGAGTCTATGGTGGATGCAGACATTAATAATTATAGAAAAGGTTATTTAATTAGAGATGAAATAAATGCCATGACCTAAGTGTGCACTGTGCAAGGAGAGCATGTAACAGAGCATGTCACTCCCCATCAGTCCGGGAGTGACAAAGGAGTCGGGGGAGGGGCAGGGTTAGGAAAACTCTGAAGAAGTGATATTCAAACTGAGACCCAGTGTGAGTAGAAAAGAGAAGTTAGCTAGTTGGAGATCAGAGATTGAATGGGAATTGAGAGTTTTTAGGCAAAGCAAGCAGCATGTTTGGTGGCCGGAAGTTACTTAGCTCTCCAGAGGAACAAAAAAAGTGATCATTGCACCTTGAGAATGCCAAGAGAGGAAAGGAGGATGTGTGAGATTGGGTGGAAACGTGAGCAGGAGTCACATCATGAAGGGCTTTGGTGGTAAAAATTGGGAGTTTGAATTGTAGTCTAAAAATTATGAGAAACCCTGCTCTTAGGATATGACACATTAAAAAATTGTTTTAATGTTTATTTAGTTTTTGAGAGAGACAGACAGAGCCTGAGCAGGGGAGGGGAAGAGAGAGAGAGAGGGAGACACAGAACCGGAAGCAGGCTCCAGGCTCTGAGCCATCAGCCCAGAGCCCGAGGCGGGGCTCGAACTCACGGACCGCGAGATGGTGACCTGAGCCGAAGTCAGAGGCTTAACTGACTGAGCCACCCAGGTGCCCCTGGAGATGATATATTTTAAAGATTATACTGATTGAAAGGGGGCAAGACAGAAAGCATGAGACCACGTTAGGAAGCCTTTCCAGTAGTTCTAGAGGGAGATGATAGTAGCCTGGATCAGGACTGTGACGGAGACAATGAAGAAAAAGATGGATTCAAGATGTGATCCATGAGGAAAAACCTAGACCGCTGCTTTGCAGGCAAGAGTTAGAAGGAGCTGTCCTTCAAGATTTGCGGCGCACACAACTAGGTGGGCAGTGCTATCATTTACTGAAAGGGAAATGGTAGAAGAAAAGCAGGTTTTCGAGTTTGGGTCATGTTGAGCTTCAGTTGTGTGAAGTGGTCCTGTGGGAAAGGCAACTGGATATTCAATTTTTTTTTTAACGTTTATTCATTATTGAGAGAGAGAGAGAGAGAGACAGACCCATGAGCAGGGGAGGGGCAGAGAGAGGGGGAGACACAGAATCCGAAGCAGGCTCCAGGCTCCGAGCTATCAGCACAGAGCCCGACGCGGGGCTCGAACTCACAAACCGTGAGATCATGACCTGAGCTGAAGTCACCCGCCCAACCGACTGAGTCACTCAGGCGCCCCCTGGATATTCAATGTATATCTGAGAGAACTGGCCTGGAGGGGACCCAGAACGTAAGCTGCTTTTGTTCTTATTTTTCCTCCATTGAGATCAGTTTCCACATATCTTTGCATACCTCAAACAAAAAATAAAAACTGCCCCCACACAAATCTGTCTCGAGAAATATTGATGAATACCATGGATTTATTAAGGTTTTGTGAGAGACAAAAAAAGGATGTATTACATATCATAAGACCAAACTTTTCATGTAGTTCCTTTTCAATATTTCAGCTTTTTCCCAAAGGCTCTCTCTCATAGGTAGCTGCCTGATCTCTTCACCCTCTTTCCACGATCCTTATTTTTACCTTTACCACTGACCTCCCGACCCATCTTCCATGACAAATCCTTTATTTCTGTATGTAGCTTTCCGGACCTCCTGCCATTTCTAAGGTCACCTGTCAGTTCTTCCTGCAAAACAAAGACCCGTTTCAGAAGCTACCTGCCAAAGAGTGGTAGAGGTGAGAGGGAAAGGGAGGCTTGTAAATAATAAATTGTTTTCCTGCAAAATAAACATTTTAGTAACATGATAATGTAAGCCAAAGAGTGGACTCTCAACATTGAAAAGTTCAGTAGTGAAGGAAGAGGTACGAAAGGAGATTTGTCTAATAACTTGAAGGGTAGGAGCACTAAAGTGTTCAAAACCAAGGGAACAGAGGCTTAACAAGGACATGGTGGCCACTTGAACACGTTTGTTGAGAGGTAACTTGCACATTTTACAAACACAGCTGATTAGAATTTCTTTAAAACGATCTGCTCTATCTACTTTTAGCAAATGGGAAATTGACAGACCCTAATTGGTGCACCAAGTTTTGCCATGAATTTCTTTACCTACACATGGCAGCATCAGTTTTTGCTTCTTTTTTTCTCCACAGAATAGGGGTTGGCAATCTGAGTAGATAATCCTAGTTCCACGTTTCCTGGTAATCCTGAGATGAAGGCAAGTAGCTGAACAGTGTTGCTCACCTGGCCTGTTTTCCTCGGACCTCTTAGCCCTACCCAACAGCCAGGGCCATGCCACAAGTGGCAAGACTGCCCAGGTAAGGAGTCCAGAAGAATTGTTTCTTGTCTGGAAGAAATAAATATTATGGTCGGGACTATGCTGGTGATAAAGGCGTAGGAAATTGATGGACCCTCCTTCTCGTGTGCTCTTGGACTGAGTGAATAAGTGGGGTTTGGGTCTCATGATTGAAGGATATAAGATGACCAAAGGTGATGACAAGAGAGACAGTTGGGTCATGAAGCAGGTGTCTAAAGGGATGTTGCAGCAGGTACCCAGGGTTTTGGTTGCAAAACTATGAACGTAGCAAACTGGGCACAGAAAAACACCAGTATTAGCCTGGAAATCTGGACTGCACCAACAGTGGAGCAGGGATGTGGGATGGCAGCAAGCCCTGCTGCCCTGTGGCAAGACAAATCACTGTGGTTTTGCACACCACTGAAGGTCAAATTCTGGGATGCTGCCTTCAGTAGAAGGCCATCCATGGGCTGCAGAGTTGAGAGAAGTGGGTGGGGTTATTTGCTCCCGAAGAAGAACCTTTTTTATAAGGGGACTAACCTTTCTCCTCTTCTCTGTGTACATTTGGACTCGTGAAGGAGAGTGAAGTGTTTCAGTGTTTATTGTCGGCCCCCACCCCTGAAAAAAAATTAATTGAAAAGTGGGTCAATAACCAGACTGCATGGCTGAATTTAAAAATAAATTAGGTAGATCTTCAGTGAATGGCAGGAAATTCATATCTTGGTGGGAAATCTACGATTCTAAAGAGAAGCAATGATTTCGAATGGGAAGGCCAAGCAATTTTGATATAACTCTTTCAAACTTTTTTTGGGCTTCGGAGAGGGAAAAACAGGTATTTATTATACTTTGTATTAAAATGAGCACTTCTCATAGTGTTTTGTTTTGCTTTCCTTGAGCAATGAATTCAGTTTCCTGGCACCACTAACCTGACTCCCCTAACAGTTTCCTTACTATTTGCCTTCAGTTATCCACCTTCGGTTATCCAAGAGAGGAACATTGATGGATCGAGTTACATCCTTTATCTTGGTATCTCTTCAAGAACACAGTATATTGTCTTTTGCCTTCCTCATTCCACTTCCAAATCTTATCATGTAGAATTTATGGCAGTTGTTACAGAAGAGTAAAACACAAAGGTGACATAACAATGACTCGGGGAGGCAGGAATAGAAATGTGCCCCTAGGAGTTTGACCTTGCACCACGATTTTGACCAACTTGGATCCAGCTCTTGGAAAACATGGAAACAATAAAACGTAATTCCCACCCACCCTCAGAGAATGGCAAAACATCTTTGCTCCAAACAGCAAATCAGTCGAGACAGCTAGCTTTCACTTTGTTGCACCTTACGAACTTGGTAGAATGATTAAACATTTTAATTCCTTTCCTGCTGGACGACATTTAAATTCCCAGCCTGTTCACCACTGTTTCCTCTTAAGCTCACTCACCACTGGTCTGCTCAGGATTCAAGATCCGAATAGTAATTTGAGGATTAGGAGAGTGAGGCTGGTCAGTGTTCCTTTTCAGATGCTTCGGGGGCTTGCTTAAAATCTGACTTTGTTTTTCCTGGGGCGAGGAAAGGAGTGGAGTATTTTGCTGTGTGGGTGAAATAAAGAAAGGAGGAAAAGAGAGTTTAGCAGAATACTTACAGTTGCAGGCCGTCCTTTTCCTGCTACTGTTTGCCCTTTCAAAGAAAGGTTGTGTAAATACAGTTTCTCTTTACCCGTAAAATTATGATGGGTTGCCACATGCTATGCATCATGCTTTATCATGATAAAGAAACAGGTAGCTTTAAATGAAAGCATTTGATGATTTGTCAGGCATTTGGCAGTTGATCAACCCCACTGTGAAAGGACAGTAATATCGTGGCTACGCTGAGGCTGTTTAAAGAATGTGAAATGTGAATCGTGGCACTGAGGTAGTTGACGGTAAATCAGATTTGATTTCCCCTCTGAGGGCGCAAAATGAACCTTGTCGTGATCAGGAAGAGAAATGAAATCTTTAAATATTTCTCAATGCTTTGTCATCTCTGCCTGTCGGGGTGATTTAACATAAAATTTCCCCAAAGTAGGAAGTGTAGGTATTATTTCATTTCATTTCACAGATAAACTTCACAGTTTTTCCCTATAAATTACTTGAAAAAGCCCCCAATTTGCAATTGTGGAGGTTGCTTAAGACCAATGACATTTTAAAACAAAATATTATTAGTGAAAAATGTGCTTTGTGTTTTGTCCCCTGCCAATAGCCTGGCAGTCCCTGAACACAGTGATGTCTTAGTGTTTACGGGAGAATATAAGAAGAGCCAAGAGAGGTTGCTTATAAACGGTTTGAGTTAGCTGTGTTGCCGAAACAGTTTGTTTATTGAACTTTTGGCTACATATTTCTTATATGACCTGTGGTTATCTGTTTTCATGTTTCAAACTCCTGCTTGCCTTTTATCTCTCCCCCCATTCTACTTAATGATAATAAGACCTTGCAGACATTTGCAAAATTTCTATTACCCCAAGATTTAAAATGCTATTTTAAAGGGAAAGAAAACCCTTCTTAGAATTAATATATATGCACATGAATAATGCAAGCTCACCGTGGAAAAAAATAAAGATATCAACAACAATTCTCCTGTGACCCAGAGAGAACCACTTGTTAACATTCTTGTGTGTCCCTGATGACTTCATTTGTGAGTATTTGTTATTTAACACTGGATCATTCATTCTCAATTTCAGAATACTGGACAATAATAATCCTTGCAAATTTTGGTCTCGGGGTTTAAAATTAAATATTCAAAAGAGCTGATTTGCAAGGTCTTTTCAGTATTTTATTTTAGAAGGGATATCCATTTTTCTTCCTTTTCCACTAAAGAAAGAATAAGAAGGATAATGTGCAAAGTGCAGTGTAAGGTATTTGGGTTATGTCCGAGGAAAGATTTCTTGATATTTTTACTGGTTACTTTAATACTTCACCACTTGGAGCAGAATGCCAGGCAGCTATTATCTTTTGTTGACTGGCTGGCTGACTTAACTAAATGATAAGCAGTAAAACTTCTCCCTAAATCCCTACTCGGTATAGTACTAGGTTAAAGCAAACTAACAAACTTTCCAATGTCCAACCCAAGACAATGTTGTAGATGAATAATTTCAAACTTATAGCAGAGTAGTTAATTCTGAAAAAGGGTAAAATTAATCATTCTTAATTCTGTCCCTTATTTCTTTGTCTCTCATATACTCTGTGTGGAAGGAAGCAGATGTTGGAATCCCTATAGAAAGTCTCAGAATTCAGGTTGGCTAGGATATTCTGGAGCAGTGTGGTTATTATCATCTCTTCCCTCAGAATAATCTAATAAATTAGGTACTACTATTATGTCTGTATCACAGTTTCAGTAACAGGATGAGGTTTGTTTGTTCAGTATTTGGTAAACATCGACTATGTTCCAGGTATTGTACTACTTACTGGAATTCAGCAGTAAATCCATAGACAAAAATCCCAGCCCTTCCGGAGTTTATATTCTAGATTCTAGTGAGGGAGAAAGATAATAAACAAGATGAATAAATAAGTGATAATGAATGTAAGAGGGTGGTGAGTATTATGGTGAAAAATTAAGGGGGATGGGGAATCAAGAGTGTTCTGATACAAGATTTGACTGGACTCAAACCCAGGAATTCTGTTTTCAAACCCTGTGCTACTTTGATTACAAAAAGATACCAAGAACATGGGATTATTGACTGAAAAGATTGTCCAAGGGGATTCATGGGAAAGGATAATTTCTGTGGTTCATTAATTATTGTTCAGGTAGGAAATGAAGACTGAATAACTATAATGGAGAGAACAAAGTTTCCTCATCACAGCTACGTAATTTAAAGAGGTTTAAGTTTTAAGCTAATAAAAACAGCCGTTATTTGGCCCTCATTGAAAGGCAGGAGCCAGAGTTAGTTGGCTTCGAATTCTTGTTTACTTCTAGCACTGTGTCAAGAAGCCTGTGGAGTATTGAAAACACCTCCAAACCAGCAGATGTTTTAGATGTTTTTATTTTGTCAAAACATCAACATGTATTATTTTTCTTCTTTTGAATACGGATCTTCACCTGCTGCACTCTGCCCTAGTTTTTCTCCATCTCAAGCCTTCCCTTCTAATTTGCCAAGCTCAGAAGAAATCTTCTACAGAATGTGACTAATAAAGAGTGCATTGAACACTTAATGGATGACAGTGAAACCATTTGATTCTTTATCTTTAAGAAGATACAGTTTTAAGAGTAAAAGCGTTATAGAGATATCAGAGTGAAGAAGGAATATTACTTTAACCCTAAGCAGAAGATGAACCTGTCTGAAATAATGTGTCTCTAGATGCATCAGAATTCAACCAGAGAAGCAGAATCAGTAGGAATGATGAATGGATGGATGGATGGATGGATGGATGGATGGATGGATGGATGGTTGGATGGCTGGCTGGATGGTTGGATGGATGGATAAGTAGATAGGTAGGTAGATCAGTGGCTGGGAGGGAAGGAAAGAGGCAGGGATATTTATTACAAGGGATTGCCTTACTTGATTATGAGAGCTGGTTGGGCAAGTCCAAAATCTACCAAGCAGATAATCAGGAAGGGAAGATCATAGATGGGCTTGAACATATGAGCAGAAGTGGTGGTTGTCCATGGGTAGAATTTCTGCAGCCTTGCTTTTAAATTCTTCTCGCTGATTTGATCAAGCCCATTCAGATTATCGAGGATAATTTACCTTAAAGTTGTCTGATTAGGGATTTTAAATACATCTGAAAAGTTCTTTCACAGAAACTCCTAAAATAGTTTTGAATGACTGGGAACTGTAGTCTAGCTAGAATGATGGGGGAAAAAAAACTAGGTAATTCACCCTGTAAATTTGTATTCTGGAAATCTTTATTGGGATTTGTATAGCAAACTCCTGAAATCTTAAAAGACTTTTAACTTAAAAAACAAACAAACAAACAAACAAAAAAACCTTTTGACTTTCACATTGTTTAAATGTGAAAAGTATGCTTTTGTCTTTCCAAGCTACCTATGTATGTCAAGACCATAAGACATTTATTTTCAAATGTGATGATAAATCAATCAGTCCAGTGTCTCTGCTTGATAGATTTAGAGCACCAGTGTCTTTTGAACACATTTCACATTAAAACAAAGCAAAAATAGAAATAGATTGTCAGTTAGTTGCCTGTAGCATTTATTGCCCACTGAACAGCAAAGTATACATTTTTCCCTCTTCCTTGTGTTTATTTTTATTGTGTGTGTGTGTGTGTGTGTGTGTGTGTGTGTATGTGTGTGTGTGTGTGTGTGTGTGTGTGTTAGAGGGGGGTAATAGACACTTTTTACAGCCCCAGCGGTGAATCACAGTCAATCAAAACCAGTCGTGGAGTTATTTTTGCCAGCAATTGGTCCAGGGCTAGGTATATGACTCATTTTTGGCCGAGGGGATATAAGTGAAGATTTAATTATCCTAAATATCAAATAAATATCCCTAAGTCCACACTGAAATAAATGATTGAATAAATTAATGGGGGAATAGATAACTTTCCTCTGCAAAAGAATTCCTAATAATTTATGTAGCTACTCTACCTTCAGGGATGTAGAGTACAAGTCCCACTGTCACATATGGACTGTGTGGAGTGCCTTCCTTCCAAAGAGTGATCTGTGGAAAGGGGATAAAAGAATAATTTTTTCAGTGGAAGAATCTGATACTATCTGATATAGTCTTTATTGCTGCTGTAACAAATTACCAGAAACTTAGTGGTGTACAACAATACGACTTTAATGTCTCCTAGTTCTGTGGGTTAGAAGTCTAATAATGCTTGGCTAAAATCAAGGTATTGTCTGAGAGGTGGGCAGGGCTGCATTCCTTTCTGGAAGCTCTAGGGGAGAATGTTTCCTTCCTTTTCCCGCTTCTAGAGGCTGTCCATATTCCTTGGCTCATGACCACCTTCCTCGGCCTTCAAAGCCAGCAACAACAGGTCTGGTTCTCACATCCCATCATTAAACTGCTACCTTCATCACATCTCTGACTCCTTTCTGTCTCTTGATTACAGTGGACCCACCCAGCTAGTTCAGGATAACTTCCCTCTCTGAAGGTCAGCTGATTAGAAAACTTAACTGCATACATAATCTTAATTTTCCTTTGTCATATATACCTAACATATTCATAGGTTCCAGGTATTAGGTCACACATATATTTGGGGGGTATTCTGTCTGCCACATCTTTTATTTTTATTTTTATTTTTATTTTTATTTTTATTTTTATTTTTATTTTTATTTTAGAGAGAGAGAGCACATACCTGCGAATGAGAGAGAGGGGCAGAGGGAGAGAGAGAGAGAGAGAGAGTCTTAAGCATGCTCCATGCTCCAATTCATATTGGAATGAATCTGTCAAGTACCCTATTCTGTAGGAACTAATGTTCCACTTGGGAAAACATGATGAGTCACTGTAATCTAAGGGAAAAGCCATAAGTGCATACAAGCCACATGGCTAAAAGTTCAAAGATGTTTGGTTAAGAAACAATTTATTCCCTTAGGGGTGGGAGGTGACAGAAGACCTCACAAAAGAGGTGACATTTGCATTCTGCTTTGAAGAATGACCAGGGTTTGTATATACATACTTGAAGAGGAAGCAGAAGATTGACAAGCCAACCAGTCTTAGAACAAAGGTTCAGAAAAAAAGGGTGTTAATCATAAGTATATAGAATTTAAGTGACTCAAAGATTGGAATTGTCTGTCATGTTCGTGTCTTCCCGGCTTCCAACAGAACACACAGAAGTTGTTCCACAAATATCTGTTGATTAAGTGGAAGGAAAATAGTTGAGGAATAAGTTGTGGATAACTTGCATGCTAAATTAGTGAGTTTTGTCACTAAACAATTTTTTGAGAGAAAACGATTTGAACTATACCGTAGAAAGAGTAATTGGGTAAAAAAATGCAATTTAGTTTGGAAAACGCAGGTTAGATAAAAAAAAGGAGATGAAGAAAAATATTACACTTGCACAGGCATGAAATTGCAATTATATTAGTCTTATTTATTTGCTAACACAAACATTAGTCTCTCTTAAAAATTATATTTTTATTTATGTACAATTAACGTATATTTTAAAAAGTCAGGGATTTACGAAGATAAATAAGTTTCCCACTCAAGTCAAACAAGTTCAGGTCTCTGTCATGGAACTAACAGTTTTCACCTCTTTTACTTGCCTCTTCCAATACCTGCTTCTTTATTTCTAAATTTAAATGCATATGTCTAGTTTCTTTATTTAAAAATTTTTTTTTTTTCAACGTTTATTTATTTTTGCGACAGAGAGAGACAGAGCATGAACGGGGGAGGGGCAGAGAGAGAGAGGGAGACACAGAATCGGAAACAGGCTCCAGGCTCCGAGCCATCAGCCCAGAGCCTGACGCGGGGCTCGAACTCACGGACCGCGAGATCGTGACCTGGCTGAAGTCGGACGCTTAACCGACTGCGCCACCCAGGCGCCCCTAGTTTCTTTATTTTAAACTTTAAAGAGTATCTTTGACTCTCTACTCTGGAAAATTTTATTTTCTCACACCAATCCATAATCTCCTATATTCAGTCCCATAATTCATTTCCCCCTTCTTGGGAATGTATTAACCATATAGCAAATTGATATTTGATGCTTTCATTTTCTGTATAAATCTTGTGTATGGCAAAGCCATGTGGACTACTGCAATTATTATGTTTCCTTTCTTATATACCTTTTGGTTTTATTGAAGATAATAATTGCCTTGGGTGCCTGGGCGTTTCAATCACTCAAGCGTCCAACTCTTGATTTGGGCTCAGGTCACAATTTCATGGTTCGTGGATTCCAGCCCCACCTTGGGTTCTGCACTGACAGCACGGAGCCTACTTGGGATTCTCTTTCTCTCTCTCTCTCTCTTTCAATCTCTCTCTATCTGCAACACCCCCCCCAACCAATGCACACACTCTCTCTCTCTCTCTCAAAAATAATAATAATAATTGCCTTGTTTTTTATTTACTTAGTTTTCTATGGCACTTTCAATGTGGTCAAAACATAATAATATTTCAATATTCAGTAGAATAGTCATTCTCTTGTGCTGGTCTAGACTGGATGCTTCTAAGATTGTTCTCAGGATAATGTTATTCCAAGACATATTATCTTTGAAATTTCAGTTTCCTTTTTTCCTGTTGACTCTATTTCTTTGATTTCATGATTTCTTCTTTACTCCCTGGTTTTCTTAAGGTATGTCCTTCAATAGCTTTCTATGATGCCTGGGAGATAGTATTTTTAAAGGATTATGTGTTTACATGCTGCTATTGAAATTAATATATTAGGTGGAAATATCATTTCCCCTGTCCCTCCCACCCCAACTGTTCTGTTTCTTCGAGTTCAGTTAAATTTTGGTTTTAATTTTTATTTTTTAAAACTTCCATATGTAAGTGATTTGTCTTTGTCTGGCATTTAGCATAATGCCCTCCAGGTTCATTCATGTTATTGCAAATGGCAGATTTATTTCTTTTTAAAGACTGAATAATATTCCATTGTGTATGTATGTACACACACACACACACACACACACACACACACACACATCACATTTTCTTTATCCATTCATCAAGGGACACTTTGGTTATTTCCATACCTTGGCTATTATGAATTATGTTGCAATGAATATGGGAGTGCAGATATCTTTTTGAGATCATGATTTCATCTACTTTGGATATATACCCAAAGTGGAATTTCTGGATCATACGGTAATTGTATTTTTAATTTTTCGAGGCACCTCCATACCGTTTCTATCGTGGCTGCACCAAATTACATTCGTACCAACAGTGCACAAGGGTTCTCTTTTCTCCTCATTCTTGCCAGTTCTTGTTATACTTGTCTTTTTGATAATGGGCATTTGAAGGGATATCTTATTGTGATTTTGATGTGCATTTCCCTGAAAATTAATGACGGTGAGCATCTTTTCAAGTATCTGTTGGCTATTTGTATGCCTTCTTTGGAAAAATGTCTATTCAGAAACTTTACCCATTTTTAACCACATTATTGTCACTTTTTTTTCCTATTGAGTTGTATGGTTTTCTTACATATTTTGTGTATTAACTCCTTTATATGTGGTCTTCAAACATTTTCTCTCATTCCACGGGTTGCCTTTTTATTTTGATGATGGTTTCCTTTGCTGTGCAGAAGGTTTTTAGTTCGATGTAGTTCCACTTGTTTATTGTTCCTTTTGTTCCTTTTGTTTTAGGTGTCAAATAAGAAAAAAATCATAGGACCAATGCCAAAAAGCTTATCCCTTATGTTTTCTCCTAGAAGTTTATAATCTCAGATCAAGTATTTAATCAATTTTGAGTTGATTTTGTCTGTGGTGTAACATAAATTTCCAGTTTCATTCTTTTCCATGTGGCTGTCTAGTTTTCCCAACATCATTTATTAAAGAGACTATCCTTTTTCCACTGTATATTTTTGACAACGTTGTCAAAGGTTAATTGAGCATATATGCATCGATTTGTTTCTGGGTTTTCTGTTCTGTTTTATTGATCTATATGCCTGTTTTTATGCCAATGCCATACTAATTCAATTACTATAGCTTTGTAATATAGTTTGAAATCAGGAAATGGGATGTCCCAAATTTGCTCCTTTTTTTTTCTCTTCTAGCTTTATTGAGATATAATTGACGTATAACATATAAAAGTTTAAGGTGTACAATGTGATGATTTGATACATGTATGTATTACAAAATGATTACAAGAAGGTTAGTTAATACCTCCATCCCCTTACATAACTATCATTTCTTTCTTGTATTGAGAACCTTTAAGATACATTTTTTTAGTACATTCAAGTATATAGTATAGTATTGTTAACTGTAGTCACCTTGCTGTATACTGGATCTCCAGAACTTATTCTTATGAATAAGTGTAAGCTCATACCCTTCAACTAACATCTTCTCATTTCCTCATTCTCCAGCCCCTGGCAACAACCATTCTATTTTTTATTTCTATGAGTTTGGCTTTTTTAGATTCCATATTGATGAGAACACACAGTATTTGTCTTTCTCTCTGTGACTTATTTCACTTAGCATAGTGTCCTCGAGGTATATCCACATTGTCACAAAAGGCAGCATTGCTTGTTTGTTTTTTAAATGGCTAAATAGTGTGTGTGTGTGTGTGTGTGTGTGTGTGTGTGTGTGTGTGTGTACATACCACATTTTCTTCATTCATTTAGGTTGTATCTATGTCTTAGATATTGCAAATAATGCTGGAGTAAACATGGAGGTGTAGATATCTCTTCAAGATAGTGACTTCATTTTTTTTTGACATATACCCTGAATTGCTGGGTGGTTACTGGCTCATAGGATAATTCTGTTTTTAATTTTCTAAGGAGACTCCATACCATTTTCTATAGTAGCTGTAAATTCATTTCCATTTCATTTTTGTGAATGGTATAGGATAGGGGGCCAATTTCATTCTTTTGCACGTGAATATCTAGTTTTCCCAAAACCGTTTAATGAGGAGACTATCTTTTCCCCATTGAGTACTCTTGGCTTCCTTGTCAAATATTAGTTGACTGTGTATGTATAGGTTTATTTCTGGGCTCTCAATTCTGTTTCATTGTCTATGTCTGTTTTTATACTAGTGCCATCCTATTTTGATTATTATAGCTTTGTAATAAAGTTTTAAATCAGGAAGTGTGATGCCTCCAGCTTTGTTCTTCTTTTCCAGGATTGCTTTCGCTATTGAGGGTCTTTTGTGGTTCTGTATGAGATTTAGGATTTTTGTTTTGTTTTGTTTTATATCTGTGAAAAATACCTTTGGAATTTTGATAGGGATTGCATTCAATCTATACATAGCTTTGTGTAGAAGTAACATTTTAACAATATTAATTCTGATCCATGAACATAAGATAACTTTCCAATTTTGTGTCTTCTTTAATTTCTTTCGTGATTGTCTTGTAAATTTTAGTGCACACATCTTTCACCATCTAGGTATTTTGTTATTTTGATGCTATTATGAATGGGGTTGTTTTCTTTATTTCTTTTCCAGATAATTAGTTATTAGTGTTCATAAATGCAACTGATTTCTATATGTTGATTTTGTATCCTAAATTTTACTGAATTTGTTTATTAGTTGTAACTGTGTGTGTGTGTGTGTGTGTGTGTGTGTGTGTGTGTGTGTGTGTGTGTGTAGTCTTTAGGGGATTCAATAAATAAAATCATATCATCTGCAATCAGAGACAGTTTTACTTCTTCCTTTCTGATTTGGATGACTTATCAGTCTGATTTCTCCTCCTTGACTAAATGTTCTCTCTGGGATTTCTAGCACTATATTGAATAGAAGTGATGAGAGTGGACCCCTTTTCTTATTCCTGATCTTCATGGGAAATCTTTCAATTTGTCACCATTGAGTATGATATATGTGGGTTTGTCACACATGGAATTTATTATGTTGAGACACACTACATCTATATCTAATTTGTTGGTAGGTTTTATCATAAATTATGTTGAATTTTGTCAAATGCTTTTTCTGCATCTATTGAGATCATATAATTTTTATCCTTCATTTGGTTAATGTGGTGTATTACATTGATTTGCAGATGTTGAACCATCCTTACATCCTAGGAATAAATCCCAGTTGATGATAGTATATAATACTTTTAAAATGCTATTGAATTCAGTTTGCTAATACATTGTTGAGGATTTTTGCATCTATGTTCATCAAGGATATTGGCCTGCAATTTTCTTTTCTTGTAATATTTTTATCTGGCTTTGGGATCAGGGTAAGGCTGGCCTTATAAACTGAGTTTGGAAGTGTTCCCCCCTCTTCATGTTTTTTGGGAGAGTTTAAGAAGTATTGACTTTAATTCTTTAAATGTTTGCTAAAATTTATCAGAGAAGCCATCTCTGGATATGTTTTTTGTTTTTTGTTTTTTGTTTTTCTGTTGGGAAGTTTTTGATGACTAATTCAGTGTCCTTACTTAGTAATTGGTCTGTTCAGATTTTCTGTTTCTTTATGATCCAGTCTTTATAGATTGTATATTTCTAGGAATTTATCCATTTCTTCTAGGTTTTCTGATTTGTTGGTAATTGTTTATAGTAGTTTCATATGATCCTAAGAATTTCTGTGTTATTAGTTATGTCTCCTCTTTTATTTCCGATTTTATTGATTTTGTCACCCTAATGATTCCTACGTTCACTGCGATGTTTATCTGAATCAACATTGAGTTTTCCTTTTTTCCCCTCTGGTATCCCCTGGCTTGTATCTAACAGAGCTAGAACCCTGAAAGTGAGCACTATGGTGCAGACCGAGGAAACTTTAGGCTTGAGGAGCTAAAAAGAGAATTTAAAACCCCCAGAAAGAGCGCAAAAATCCACCCCCCCCACCTCTCTTATATTTTTTCCTCTTCTGTGCCAGTGCTAGGCAATTCTATACAGTTTTTTAAAGATTTCAGATAATAATATAGTGCATGGCCCATATATTACCTTGGGGGCTTAACACAGCCTCCTTAATCAAACATGAATATTCACATAAGGGGAGTGAATAAAAACTATAATTAGTTTTACACATTTTAAGTCACTTTGATAGTAAATTAGTTCACATAATGTCAAGTTTTGCTGCCACCTGAGTTTTAAAAAATTCTACTTCTCAGAATTTTGAATTTAGGAGTTGCAGATAAAGTATTATTGAATTTTTACCTCTCACTTGGCCTTTGAGGGTAATTATTGCCTTCAACTCCTCAGCTATTATGGGATTTTTAGGTATGAATCCATATGCGAATTATTCACTTCTTGCTTTGCAAACTTAGGGTTGTTTGTTCCCTGCTCTGTTAAGTCAGTCATCACTTGTCCGTCTGCTTTCCATCTTCCAGACTTTGATTGATAGATCTCTTCTGCTTTGGTATCCTGTACTGTAATCTTTGACATTGTATGTTTTTATTCTTTAACAGTCTTCTTTGTGGAGTTTCAGGAATACATGGAGATCATCGGATGCATGTAATCTGCCATGTTTAACTAGAATACACATGTCAAGTTTAACTAGGACTCTGAGATTTAGATAAAAATGGTTTGCTACTGATAGAATTCTGAGTTCTATACAATCCAGTTAATTAAGAGAAGTGAGTTGTAGGGCAATTGGTAAAGGACAGTAATTTCTTAAGCTTGTATCACCTGAAGCTTCTCAGAGATGGAATTTCTGGTTTAGAAGTATCCACAGGCTCATTAGCACTGCCTGGCTGAAGTGGGCTCAATGATGCCCTGCCCCCCACACCCCTTCCCATCCTTCTTCCCTCATCCTGCAAATATGTGTACAATCTAGTCTCTAGATCCTGTGGATATTACCTTATGTGGCAAAAGATGTGCTGAAGTTAAGGATTTTGAGAGGAGGATCTATTCATAATTATCTGGTTGGTCTCTGAGGTTTGGAGTTAGACCCACTCAGAGAAGGTGACTAAAGAGGGAACAGAGAGAGAGAAAGCCACAAACCAAGGTTGACAGCTTCCACCACAAAGCTGAAGACCCAAGAGATGGATGATCCTTAGGGATGAAGTTCTGCTTGCACCTTGACTTTGGACACCTAGCTTCAGAACCATGAGAAAATACATTTCAGTTATTTTAAGCCACCAGTTTATGACAATCTGTTATGACAGCTCTAGAAAACTCATACGCTGGTAGTGCAGTGTTGTATTGTCCTCCTTAAGTGAGAGCAAGTTCTATGTGTGAAGCAACCATACTCGTGAATTATTTTATTTATAATTTTAGGCAAATTGGTTATATTCTATGGGCCTCAGTTTTAAAACCTGAAAATTAGGGCTCGTGGTCAATGAATTTAAATGTCTCAAATTCCTACAATACTCTTGGATTGTGCCAATCCTAATATGATAGTCAGGAAATTGATCTATTTCTATCATCCATAGAATGAATATGTAAATAAATCTTAAATGGAAAGAATAACATTATGCTACCTTGGGGTACGTTTAAAAAGCAAAAAATTTTCAGGATGGCTGGGTAGCTCAGTGGTTGAACGCCTGACCCTTGATTTCAGCTCAGGGCATGTTCTCATGGTTTGCTGTCACTGCAGAGCCCACTTGGGATTCTCTCTCTCTCCTCTCTCTGTGCCTCTCCCCCTACATGTGCTCTCTCTCTCTTTCTCTCTCTCTCTCTCTCTCTCTCAAAATAAATAAATAAACATTAAAAAAGAGCAAGAATTTTTCTTCTTTCTCTCTTGGAAAAGCTATTTAGATGTTGAAAGCAAGGGTATATTTTATATGGACAACTTTCTTGATGTGTTAGGAATACCTAATCTAAGCTTAATTTTTTATATAAAATTTAATGTACATAGATGGTTCTACAGGCATTTATATTAATCTTATAAAGAAATTATGTGAAAATTAAATTAACTGTTTTTTAAAAAATCCTCATTGTAGATGTCTAGATGGCTGTCTACTGTGTAAAACTTCTTCTTAATTTAAAATTTAATGAATGGCTGATTCAATCACAGAATTTTTCAATTGTTCATGAAATACACATTTAACTTTATTGCCATAATTTAGGGACCTTTCTTCTTGCATATAATCTGTAACCACAGTAGCCTTGGCTCTTACTCCCTTTCATGCTCTTGGGTTTTTGTTTTTTTCTTTTTAAAGATCATTTTCTCTTTTTTTATTAAAAAAAATTTAACATTTATTTATTTTTGTAAGACAGAGACAGAGAGTGAGCAGGGGAGGGGCAGAGAGAGAGGGAGACACAGAATCTGAAGCAGGCTCCAGGCCTTGAGCCATCAGCACAGAGCCCAACGCAGGGCTTGAACCCATGAGCCATGAGATCATGACCTGAGCCGAAGTCAGATGCTTAACCCACTGAGCCACAAGGCACCCCTTTAAAGACCATTTTCAAATGAACTTTCTCATCCTTCAATAAGAACTCAGAATTTAGACATTATATTCTTTCAATATTTCCTTTTCACAAGATGTTTAAATGCCAATTAAGATATTAATATTAAAACTTACTAGGCACTAAGTGTTTCCAAGTTCATACACTCTTCCAAGTTCATCTTCCAAGTTCACTTTTATTCTTGTCAAGTAGGTACATTTTTATCATCCCCACTTTACAGATAAGAAAATTGAGGCACTGAGAAGTTAAATAATTTATGTAGTCATCTAACTATTGAGTAGAAAAGATCGAGGATTTCAAGTCTGACAGTATATATGCAAAGCCATGCTCTGAACCAGTAACTCACAGTGTCTTTCACTGTTTCAAGGGCTGTCTAACTTTCATGGATATTGACCTGCTATGTTCAACACCATCAGCACTTGAAAGTCTCTGCAGGGCTCCACTGTATAAGGGGTTTGTTGAAAGTCTCCTCTTTGGACATTGAGTAACTATGCTTTTTATGTATGTATGTTAAAAGTAGAGAATATAGTAACCTCATAAACTCTACTTAGTTGTCCAACAAAATGGAAACAAATTGAGCATCCAACTGACCCAAATTCTTTAATCAAGTTCAGTGGCAAGAATAACCACATATCTATCTGCCCTACCACTCATCCCTTATTTAAGCTAGGGGATGCTTCATTGCCCAGGGCTGCAGGCATCTTACCTGACCGCTTCCAGATCTCTATGGAGGTTTAGGTCAAAAATACTTCAGTTTTTTCATCTTCCCAGATTTTATCTTGACTGAGAGCATATGAAGTGCTACCCCTAGAGCAGAGCAGAGCTGCCTGGCATGTGACATCCCCAGGGAGGGAGGTTTTCAGAGCCTGCCTAACAGAGAGCAGCCCCACAGCCAGGCACCCCTAAAGGAAAGCACATTTTTTACTAATGGGGATTTTCAGGTTTGGATCATGATCATTTCACTCTGGACTACTCAGCCGTTGCAGTCTGTTGGCTGAGCAAAGCTGGAGGCACAGTGATCCCTCTTCTCTTCACTGACCTCCTCCTAAGGGGTTTCTCAGTTGCACGGAGCTGGATAGAAAGGGATCTAAATCACAAGCTGCCTCTGTGTTCCATGAGAGAAAAGCTAGGCAGAGGAGAGGTAACTGATGCGGGCAAAGTTGCAGTCTTATATTTTTGTGGGACTTCTCTTTGGGGCTGAAGGAAGGGGGGTGGAGGGGAATCAAGACAACCATGCTCTTAGAGTCATATTATTGAATCTTTTGCGCATTTTCTCGGATTCTGAATCTTCTTAACAGAACTGAAGAATGAGAATGTGGGCACAATTGTAACTATGCAGGATTTAATAGTACTGGTACTTTTCCCATGTTGATCAGAAATTCATTTGCATCATTAATTAGGCTTTCATTTTCACTGAGTGCCAAAACCTTCCATTATTCCTTTAACAGTCAAGCACTTAATGGCATTTGTTGAGTACCCACTATGAACACACCCCTGAATGGGACCAATAGTTTTCCATTATATCATGTTGCTCTCCAACCGTGGTAAATTGTTGAGGCTAAGGAGAATTTTCATATTCTTAAATATGTCCAAAATTCTTAAATATGTCTAAGATGTGTCTAATTTCACTTTCTTAAGTATGTCTCAAATTATAAATATGCCAACATTCTAAATGTGTCCAAAATTCTTAAATATGTATATTTCCTTGAGGCATTTACTCACATCGATTAATTAAGTAAAATGAAAGGTACAAAAGAACTAAGAAATGGTATAATCAGTCTTGTAGCATTGCGTGTGATGTTAAATATTTGTTTTATACTTTATTATGTAAGTTTCCAGGGACTAAGAAATGTACATGCTAAGGAAAACATAGACACTAGACACTTAAGGGACATCTTTTCAAAAACTCAAATTGATAAACACTTCCCTAGGACCCCCTATCTGCCAAAGGTCGCGCTAAGTTGTGTACATAAACAAATGAATGTGTCTCTGCCTCACAGTATTCACCGTCTAACAAAGAAGCTTACAGGTTAATTCTATGTGAACTAATTCTAACCTGTTAACAGTGCTGTTATTAAAACACTTATGCCTTATTCAAATTAGGGATTTTATTGTACCCAAACAAGGCTTCAAATTAAAACAATGGAATACAAAAGGGAATAAAAGTCCAGTTAATCTCCCTGTGGCATCGGCGCAGCTGACTTACTAGCCTCCTCTTCTCACTTCCTCATGTGAGTTCTTTCCAAGCTTTGTTCTTAGAGAGGTTACTCTGCTGCATAGATACTGACCTTGAAAGGGGACTATGTAAAGAGCCACATTCCCTGATAGTGCATCTAAAGCTCAAGGTCTATTTATGGAGAATAGAGAGTCCTCACTGTTCCAAGCCCTACAAATGATATGGTGTTATTTAAATGACCACCAAAAACCTGGAAGGTCTTTAGTAGTCCCTGGTGATCCTGTGACTAGATCCTTTTAGCTAGTTTCTCCTACAGTAGAGAAGGAATTGGAATATTTACCATCTACAGTTGTGCTAAGGTTACTTCAGAGGTATACTTAGGTGTGGGTCATAGCCAATTACTTGGAACTGCTATTCATTAAGGCAAGATCCAGGAATCAAATCTCCTTGATGATACTTGGTGGAAGGTCAATTCACCCAAGAAAATTCAGGGAAAGATCATGTACTCTCAAATTAGTAAAGTGGAAATGCGGCTACACAGCTTCTAGATAGCATAAGCTCTGGAAGATTCCAAATATTGAGTATTGCAGGAGAGTCTGCATGAACGATTGGAACAATCATGTATCCGTAGACAGAAAACAATATTCTTCCAAATACACCATGAAATAACTTCGATTTCAAGGTTTGGGAGGGGCTGATGACATGAACAGGAAGGCGATGTAGTTCAGGATATTTACTTATTGCAAAGCACACATTTGAATTAACATTCCAACCTAGGATTCACTGTTTAAATGGGCTCAGGTGAATTTAGCTTATGGTATTTAAAAGCTGGTTAAAAATTACATTGTCAAGTAGAGGTGCAACTTCATACATTTGGACGGTCCCTTTCAGGCCCTGCTTTTATCACAGTGTTAGCATTAGTAAGCTCCTTTAGTGTGGTAGAAATACAATTATAACCCAGAACTCTGCACATTCATTCTTAAAGAAAAATATCCTGAACTCTGCTCGTTGAAAATAACTTGTATAGTCCCGTGTATCAGACTGTCTTCAATTACACAGCTGTGGCCGATTACACCTTAGTTCTCTGGAGATGCTCAAATATAGGTTTTGCTGTACAAACAGACTTGCCACGGAGATGGCAATTTCCCTGCATTTTGAGGCTTATGGCATCTGGCTCAATTTTAAGAAACACAACAAGCAATTTTCAAATATTTTAAATATTTGTTATTTCGTGTGCAATTTATAACCACGGTATCTCAACCCTGATCAAATTACAGCTTCTAGTATCGCTCTCAGAGGGGATTTGGTGTCTTTGTAGCTTAAGGGCATAGACTAGGGTAGAAGATTCTGGAATTGTGGAGTGGAGTATCTCTAGCCTGCTTTGTGCTTGGAATCAAGTTTTACTTTCCTTCACTTATATAATTCATGCATTTTTTTTTTCCTGACCCACTTCACATTTTGTCCTTTTAGGTGGTAGTGTTATAAACTAAGGATAACCCAGAGGCCACAGTCTTTGGTCCCCTGCCTATCTGGCTGGCTGCCACTTCGTGCAAGAACGTAATGTTCTTATCACTCCTAGTCCTATGAAGACTATGATACAGCTTCTCTCTTTGGAGGCCCATTGCTCTTTTCTGTTAACTTCTAGGAACATCTGGCAGTGGTACAATAAATATAATATACTCTTCCAGATGGAACCATCTTCCAGGGGGGTGAGCTGCAATATAAACCTAATGTTAGGCCAGTTAGGACTTTAAAATAGAATCCGAATTATCTGTGCTTTATCTTGATTTGGAAATACATTTTGGACTTTATGTAACTACATATAATATTTTCATTTCCCAAAAGACATAATTTTAACAGAGTCTTGCCCCACCTTTCCCCCCCTCCCCCCATTTTAAAGTTATATGAAAGATGTAAGTAATGGCTTCATATTCATTTTTAAGTCTTCCAGCCAAAATCATTCACATTTATGTTTCTTGAGTGTTGGGCTAAGCTAGGCCTGAGAGATAGTATCCTCATCATTTCAAGCTCTGAATATTATATGCAGGTCATAGATAAAGTCATAAGGGCAAATAACGTTCATCCATCATCACCACATGTATTTCACAGGATTTCCTGTTGCCTGGAAGTAAATTTAAGGTTACGTACTTACTATAGATAAGAAAAGGGTAATAGCTAACATTTACACGGCATTTCCCAAACATTAATTAATTCAACAGCAAAATAAGTATCATACCTGTGACAGAAAGCTGCCTAAATTTTATAACTCAATTATTTATTAAGGAATGTTTTAGTTGAACGGTGATTGGATAAGCAGGGCAAAAAATGACTATCACAAAGTGTTCTTTTCTTTCTTGTTTGTATTGCGATAATTCGATGGGCCTGACTGTTCATGGGGAATACACCTACACCTGGTTGTGTTACTTACTATAGCGGTAGTCATGCAGCTGTAGGCACATAGTAACCAGCTCATAAATACTTTTCAAAACAAATTGCAAATGGCAAATAGTTAAGAGAAGCAAAAAGCATTAGAGGTAAACAAATTAGGGATGTAGATCCGAGGCCAGTGATTTGCTAAAGAAGGTTAAATGGCAAGTGTATTTGTTTCTTCTTGTTGCTCTAACAGTGGCAGTATATAGTATCATAGTTCATAGTTTTGGAGGTCTGAAGTCAGAAATGGGTCTCACTGGGATAAAACCAATGCATCAACAAGGCTGCATTCCTTTCTGGAGGTTCTAGACGAGGGGAATGTGTTTCCTTGCCTATTCCAGCTTTCACGGTGTCAGCGTTTCTTGGCTCCTGGCCCCCTGAGTCAGCAATGGCTTATAAGTCTTTCCCATGTTGTGTCACTCTGGCCCTGACTCTTCTGCCCTCCTCTTCCATGTTTAAGGGCCCTTGTGATTACAGTGGGCCCATCTGGATGATCCAGGATAGTCTTCCTATTTCAAGGTCACCTGGGTAAACCTTGAATCATAATTCCCCTTTGCCATATAACCTAAAATTTTCTAAGGTGAGAACATAGACATGGGGGTGGGGGGATCTTTATTCTGTCTACCATAGTAAGGTGATAGGATGTAGTCCTATGATACAGTGGAATGCTCACCTAAGACTGGCTCTAACTTGACAACTGTAAGAATCACCTTCATCTAAACCTCAGCTCACATCTCTGGGACCTCTACTATAATATGGTTAGAATTGGGGCACCTGGGTGGCTCAGTTGGTTGAGTGTCTGACTCTTGATTTTGGCTCAGGTCATGATCTTACAGTTCATGAACTGGAGCCCCACATTGGGCTCTGTGTTGGCAGCGTGAACCCCGCTTGGGATTCAAACTCTCTCTCTCTCTCTCTCTCTCTCTGCCCCTCGCCAATTGCACTCTTTCTCTCAAAATAAATAAACATTAAAAAAATATAGTTAGATTACCCCTGTCAGAAACCTGAGCATCATTATGAAACAGACTCTTTCCTACCACCTGTGTCCAATATTGTCCAATTAATTTTGCCTCTTAAATATCCCCTGAATTTCTTCCCTTTGTCATATTCTTACCTTAGCTCAGATTACCATCATTTGTCACCCCAACAATTACATTTATCTCCCAACAAGTGTTCATGTTTATAATCTCCAGAGTTAGTCCTTCTCTATTTTCCATTCAAGCATCAGGGTGGGCTTCCTAAAACACAAATATGTTTATGTTATTCTCCGTTTGTAATCATTTAGTGACTCCACATCTGTCACTGCTGTGATTCTTATCTGGGTCGGGAGGATCAGAACCTTTTTTTTAAAGGCATTTTGAATTATGCAAATTTTCACTCACCTTCTCCAAGATTCTAAGATGCTTCTTTAGCGGTCATGTCCTCTCCCTCTCACTGGACAACCATTTGAAATAATTGTGTATGTGTCTGGCACACAGAATATGCACAACTATGGATACAGAGTAATTATTTGGTCCTCTACACTCCCTTAAAACTTTGCTATCTGGAGCTACTTTTTCCTCCACTCTCCATGGAAACTCTAGAGGTCCTTTGGCTTTTCTAAGCAATCTAAGATAATACAAAGTCTTAGGATTATCAAACAGAGCTGGAGAGAATTACCCAAAATAGAAACCCGGGCATAATCTTCAAACCCTCTCTTCCTCACTACCTATTAAAATGTCCATCAGGAGCTGTCAATTCTGCCTGTTAGGCATCTGTTGAATTTGTCTAGCTCCCAATGACAGACAAAACATCCAGCTCCAGTCCAATTACAGTTATTCTCCTTTTCTCACCAACTGGTAGAAAGCTAGCAGTTGGGGAAGTTTATGCAGTCACCTTTTCCTTTTGGAACTGGCTCTTCTTCCCTCAACTTAGGAGCTGTGGTCTCTGTGCCTTCTGATCAGGGTGGAGGAAGAGGTATGTGGGTTGGACATCTCTTACATTATTAGTAGTAAATACAAAATCTGATTTCACACTCTCAGGACCTAACTGAAGTTAAAAGCCTCTTCCTTCTTGGATAGTGAAGCCGTGAGTGTTCTGAGAACTCTCAACAACGGGGAGCTCTTGCCTGTATTTCCTCTGATGTAAGTGGTATACTCTTCTCTGATTCTAGAAACGCTATCGTGTTTCAGTATGTGTGCTGCTGAAGTGAGCACCATCGTATTTGAAGCATGACTGTGCTGAGGCCTATTTGTCCTGGGGTGACCTTCTAACAGAGGAGCTTAATGTGGCCCACATCTAGTTATGGAAAAGATTCTTGCACACTTGGTGTCGATTATGACTCGGAGCCCAGTCAAGTGAAATTTGCTGCCTGTCCTTCCCTCCTCCTGCCTGGAATGGCTATCCGGCCCCACTCTGCTTCTTGAAATTTTCAGGTGGGAATCAGACTCCAATCCGAGGGATGGCAACTTTCAGAGTTTTTATGACGCACTTTTGTCACTACTGTGAGAGCTTGTGCTGTTTTCCTATATTACTTGTCTTCATCTCCTTACTTTGCATCATCTCATGCAGTGAGCTCATGCGTCTGCTTCTTTTAATCCCTATGTAGCACTAGATGGCTCAAACCACGGCAATGCAGGAAGGAAAAGATTTCAGGGAGCAGCGTGTCAAGAGGCGAGGGTCACAGGTATATTTTCAGCTTCCATCCATCTTCAGAAATTAGATTTGAAGAACCTAGGAGCCAAGCTAACAAGTTAAGCAATAAAACCTAAGGAATAATAAAGCAGACAATGATAAAGTCTTGAACAAGAAACTTGATCTGTACGAGATATCAGAAAGACATTTAGCTCGGAGGGATGAGTCACTGGTGGCACCTGGAATGAATGAATGAATGTATTTAGGAATTAATTAATTAATTAATTAATGTATTTATTCCAGCTTCACTGAGATATAATTTATATATAACATCATATAGGTTGAAGGTGTACAATGTAGTGATCTTACATATATATGTGTCACAAAATAATTATCACAATAAGGGTAATTAAAACATCTATCACTTCACATATTTACAATTTTTTGTTTTTGTGGTAACAGCTTTAAAAATCGTAGCAACTTTCAAGTATATAATACAGTATTTTTAAAATGATTTTTATTTCCGAGAGAGAGAGAGAGAGAGAGAGACAGAGTGTGAGTGGGGGAGGGACAGAGAGGGACACACAGAATCTGAAGCAGACTCCAGCCTCTGAGCTGTCAGCACAGAGCCCAATGTGGGGCTTGAACTCACAAACTGTGAGATCAGGACCTAAGCCAAATTTGGACTCTCAACCGACTGAGCCACCCAGGGCCCCCAGTATTTTTAACTATAAAAATTACACTATAACTTACACTACACTATATTTTAACTATAAAAATTAATTAACTATTAATATACACTGTGCTGTATATTAAATCTCCAGAACTTTATTCATCTTACAACTTACAAGTTATAATTGGTAGTTTGTACCTTTTGATCAATGTCACCTATTTCTCTCACTTCCATCTTCTGCTCCTGGCAACAACCAAATCTGTTCTTAGTTTCTATGACTTTGGTTTTTTAAATTCAAAAAAAATTGTAAGTGGATGCCACACCCAATGGGGGGCTTGAACTCTTGACCCTGAGATCAAGAGTCACATGCTATATTGACTGAGCCAGCCAGGTGCTCCAGCTTTGGCCTTTTTAGATTCCACATATAAATGAGATCATACCATGTTTTTCTTTCTCTGTCTAATTTATTCAAGCATTAGTAGAATAATGCTCTCAAAGTTCATTCTTGTCACAAATGGAAGGATTTCCTTCTTTTTTAATGGCTGAATATTCGTGTGTGTGTGTGTATGTGTGTGTGTGTATAAAATTCATGGCAGTTGAGATTTAAATTCTAGCCTGCCTGGGATTCCTGGTTTAGTTTCTTCAGGACCATATAGAGATTAACTGCTAAGACAGATTGTGACTCTGAGTTTAAATCTTTCTCTTGCACCAATCTGACCCAGTGTCTATATAGCTTAAATATTTAATGCACTAGACTTCAACAGTAATATTCTTTTTATAGATACAACTGATTTCAAGCATGCTGTATATTTCAGTTGTTCTAACTTCTGGTGAGAAAGTATTGGGATATCTCTAAAATTTTGATTCCCCCTATTCCTTACTATCTGGTGCAGAAACCACCACTGTTAGAGTTCTTCAGTTAGCTGATTCAGTTGAGTATGGTACAACTTATAAAAGTCCCAGAAACCAGTTACGGTAGCTCTCTATTGAGGGCAGTCTTTTTGATACACAGACCTGAATGTTAGTTCTGGGCTTTCAATGTAAGAAGCTACATTAGGTTCACTCTGTGCCTGGTCATTCTATAATTCTCCATGAATCATATGTAAAATTGATCCATATCAAATCAAGTGACTTCTGTGATTTCATGATTCTATATGAATCATAGTCTTCTGTTGCTCCAGGAAGGAAAAATGCTGGTGGGGAGTCTGCCATGAGCATGAAAAGATTGTCCTAAAATTCATGTTTTATTGCCTTCTGGTAAACCACCAAATGGTCATCCTAAAGACTGTCCCCTTTCCATAGGTTAGCAGTAGAGGGATGTATGGACTGGGTGAGATAAGTGTGTATGTGTGTGTGTGTGTGTGTGTGTGCACGCGTGCATGTGTATTTATTTATATAAACATATGCCATAAAGCACATATTTAACTTTATACATTTGTTAGCTAACAGACAAAAATTTATAGGCTACAACTCAAACTCATAGAAAGAGAGAGATAATTGCCATGCACCTAAAGTTCATTATCTCATGCCATCCTCACAGGGCCTTTATGAAGTAGAGAGTAAATACCATAATTTCCAAGATCCAAGGTCAATATAAATAAGGCTGGCTGTTACTGAACCATTCTCTGTGGCTTAGCCCAGTAAAGGTTAATTCTTATCTATAATACTGGTACAGAGATTCCTATTTGGGTGGCTTTAATCCAAGTGACTACTGAGGGATCTAAGTCTTTCTATTATGTGATTTCCCTATCTATGAGACATTCATTTCTTGATGCACGGACTGGGAAGAGTATATTTGGAAAATTACTTGGCGTATTTTAGGAGCCTGGCCTTATATTATTTCTGCCCATATTCCATTGTGTCTTGTCAGTTACATGGTCAACCTGTGAGGGATGCTGGGAAGTAGAGAGGTGCACACTGATACCTATGAGCTCTAATAGTTCCTGGACCTGTTACACAGCCAGTAAGTAGAGCTCCAAAGACTCCAAAACCTACATTAGAAAACGTGTGTGGCAAAATCACTTTGAAATCCTATAGATGCTTTAGGACAACGTGAGGATATTTCCAAACTTCTTTGTAGGATTAAAAAAATAATTTATAGATTTTAAGACATTTCATAACTTTTCTAGGGCATCATCAAGAGGGAAATGTGACCTTGGCTGATGTAAAATCTTCAAGGCCCCACTTTTGAAAACAACTTTTAATAATTAAGTCAATAATTATGCTTTAATAAAATTCAGGTTAAATGACAAAGGGAAATGAGTACAAAAATATATTTATTGGCACTCAAAGAAATTTTTATATCACCACTAAATTTCTTGGTAAGATGTTTAGGGAAGTTGTGTACACAAAGCTTCTTATTTATTATACTAAAGTAGGTAGACCTCTCTAAATTGCCACTAACAACTAAGCACCCCATTGGCTCAAACTCAGATACCTGACATTAGAGTTCATACTCTCAGTATTGCCTGCCCACCGCCCCCCCCCCCCGCCACCTCCCGTGAATACTATAAGCATTTAATTATTGCAGTTAGCAGTAATTTAGAGAGATGTACCATATTTCACATAAATGGTAACTAAAAAATGCTAAGATTTATAGCGAGTAAAGTATATTATATCTGCCTCCCAGGTATTTGTGGCCTAGTGGAAGTCACTGGGGTTTTAATCTTGACCTGATTGTTTTGCTATGTGATCTTAGGCAAGTTATTCCAACTCTGTGAGCCCCAATTTCTTCATTTCTTTTTTTAATGTTTATTTTTGAGAAAGAGAGTGTGAGTGGGGGAGGGGTAGAGAGAGAGGAAGACACAGAATCTGAAGCAGGCTCCAGGCTCTGAGTTGTCAGCACAGAGCCCAACACAGGGCTGGAATTCATGAACAGCGAGATCATGATCTGAGCCGAAGTCAGATGCTTAACCAACTGAGCCTCCCAGGTGCCCCTCTTTATTTCTAAAATGAGAATAAAAATATATCTTGCTTTATTGGGGAGGTTTATATAAGAAATACATCTAAAGCACTTAGTACAGTAATTGACATATTGTTCCTCCAAATGTTAACTGTAATAGTAATTACAAAAAACATGGGTGTTATTACTATCAGTGTCAATTATTTTTCCTGTAAAATAGAGACAATAATGCCTGCCCTACACTGAGAAATAAATGGGCTGTACGTAAATATCTGGTATGCAATAGGAGCTGAACTGAAATTATTTCTCTTCTCCTTTCTGGACAAATCAGAACTTGAATTATATCTTTAGTCAGTTGTAGGACCTTTGACTCTGTTCTGGGGAAGTCCTTTAGACTCTGTTAAGAGTCTTTTAAATTCTGAATTTTAGAGAATAAATCTGTAAATTTTCAGTGTTGAATGAGAGATACTTGGTGTTCAACATTGTTTTGGCCAAGGTCTTTTCCACAGTTGCTTCCATTCTTGGGTCATTGAGTGTTGGCTCTACCGGTTAGAAACCATACCAAATGTTAACACTCTCAAGTACCCAGTGGGCAGTGTAGTCTTTATGTGTTTACATATACATAGGTTTGTCTGAGCCTAAAACCCATGCCCTATCTATCAAATTCTATAAATTTACTTCTTATTCTTTATCACAGATACATAGAAAATCTGTTATATATTATGAGAGCTGTACAAACAAATAGGTTCTGATTAGCTGCGATTCCTGGATTTTCTCTATGCTGTGTTCAGATTTAGCCTTCATATCCTGCCGCCCTATATTAACAATTAATATATAATTAATAAACACTCAACCGTTTGGCAATAGCATCAGACACCCAAGTCAAGAGGCTGACTATCACTGTGGAAAACAGTATGGAGTTTCCTCAAAAAGTTAAAATGGGAACTACTCTCCTATCCAGCAATGGCACTACTCGGCATTTACCCCAAAAGTACAAAAACAGTAATTCAAAGGGATACACGCACCCCTATATTTATAGCAGCATTATTTACAATAGCCAAGATGTGGTACAGCCCAAGTGTCCACTGATTGACGAATAAAGAAGTGGTATACATATGTACAATGGACTATTATTTAGCCCTGAAAAGAATATAATATTGCCATTGGTAACAACATGGATGGAGCTAGAGAGTGTAATGCTGAGTGACGTAAGCCAATCAGAGAAAGACAAATACCATATGATTTCACTCATATATGCAGTTTAAGAAACAAAACAAACGAGCAAAGGAAAAAAAAGGGACAGATGAAGAAACAGACTCTTAACTAGAGAGAACAGATGGTTACCTGAGGGGAGGTTGGTGGCGAGATGAGTGAAAGAGGTGATGGGGATTAAGGAGCGCACTTGTGACGACCACTGAGTCATGTATAGAATTGAGTCACTCTATCGTACACCTGAAACTTATATAGCCTTGCATGTTAACTGCACAGGAATTAAAAACCTTAATAATAATAATAAAAGGCTGGCTATGAACTGTTCCAGGTCACAGTACTGCAGGTTTTGACATTTCCTACATCAAGTCTCAGTCTAAAATGGAAGATTTTTAAGTGATGATTTGGAGAAAAGAAATAATAGTTACGGAAAAGTATCTTCAGATCTTTTGATTTCAAATCGAATGCATCCTTTTTGCTTCTTGAATACAAGTCATCTTTCCTTCAGGATCTGGTGTTTTCTACTGACCTAGTGGTTTGGCAGTACTAGATTAAACTGAACTTCTCAACTGAGCTGAAGAAAGAAGTCGTAGTTCTGAGTAAATTTAGCTGCATCCCTGCCTTAGCCTTGGAGTAGAGACTTCTCTTGAAAGCAATTCTGCTGCCTTGACAATTTCCCTTTCTCTTTTGGGTTATGGAAATAGCTACTACCGTAGAGTTGTTATTCTTCTTGTTCTATATCACAGTCTTTCTCCCTGTCCGTGTTTCTTTCTTAATTAGGATCATCTGCCATTTCTCACTACTTAAAGTTAGGTGAAAGCCATGATTCTCCAGGCTCCTAAGCAGCAACATGATTAGTAAGACCAGCTTTTGGCAGGAAAATGAAATTATTTTTAATGTTAAACAAAGTAACTGCAGGATTCTACCTGCAGCCCGAGTCTGACTGGGAAATGATAAAAGAGGAAGTCAGGATATTACTCTCTGATCAAATGGATTGCCTTTAGACATGGCTTTAAAAAAAAAAGAATCCCAACCCAAAAGCCACACAGCTGTAAGCATAAGATGTAGTGAAAAAATGAGCCCCTTATAGGAACTGGAAATTAGCAGAGCCTCATTAGGGACCCAGGCACGGGAAGCCACAGCAGGACAGCTGTTTTCCTGTGGATGGACCTGAATCATAGGATGGATGCATGGTGGGGAAATACACAATTTTTTTTGTACTGCATTTGCCTAAGGAAGGAAATGTCCCAAGAAACCCCAAAACACCATTTCAGGGAGTTTTAATATGTACTAAACCAAACATGGTAACTTGTTGGGCAAGAAGTCTGACCCCTTCATATATTTTTATATTTACTGAGAAATCCAGCTTGAACTTTTCTTGGAAGTGTCTGGAGGAGATGGGTGTTGACATAGTGAATTGGAGAGGTTGCAGAAGATTGAACAAATGGGGGCGATCTGTAGAAAATTGCATCATGACTCATATCTCTCAGCTGATGCTAATACTTGCTCTCTTTAAATTGCTACAGTTCAGGAATCAGCATGGCTGTGCCCTTGCAAAATGAAGGAAGACACACAGACCTATTAATCTAAAAGGGCTTTCATTTACTCAACATAACGAGCAGCCTTGCCGGGCTCAAATTATAGTCTCTTAACCACATAAAGACCTGTGCTTTCCTAGTAAAGGCAGTATTAAGGAATACCGATGCAGGTTCTTGATATGTGTGCTTTTGTGTGTGTGTGTGTTTATGCCTATGTGCACATTTCAAAACATCAGTTTAAGGCAACAGAGCAGTAGGATCTGTCCCATGCAGAAAGCCCACATGAACATTGGTTGGTACCCCTGGAAGGACATCCCTTCAGTGGTTCCACAATATATCTTTAGAGAGAGGATTCTGATTCAAGAAATGTCCTTACCTTTGGTTCTTTCTTTTCCAACTTGGTTTAAAGGTACTGCAACAACATTTTTGGCTGTGCACACACATACACACACATACACATACCCATACACACATGTCAATGAAGAAGTCTGTGGGTAATTTGGACCTGCAGTGTACTTCTTTCTCTCCCTGTGGAGGTTGCCAGGTGATAATACAGCAGGAAAACATTAGAATGTGTAAACCATAGAGAAAAGCCACAGGGTAATCATTAACCTCAGGTGAGCAGCCGGCCTGCCCCTCAAATTCTCTCCATGCAGTGCTGACGGAACAGGTGGTGTAAGGCAGTTACCACAGTGTGGAAAGTGGGGAGCATGTCTTAAAAGAAACCGTGGTCTGTAATTATTTGGAGGCTGACAGTTGCTGAACACCTTCTTTAATGACACCTGACGCATGCCTTAATGTCTTACTCAGGCAGAAAGTAAACTACTTTACAACCACCATAAGCATCATAACTCGCTGCCAGCTTCCTGTTAAGTCATTCCTGGAGCGAGGTATGGGTGGAATTTTCTAGTGCTCTGTATTTAGGGTTAACCATTTGAAATAAGTCCGCATTTATAGGTGCAATCACTTCTTTTTGGATTATGATACTTAGGGAAGGAAAATGACGGGGAGCCTTAGATCCTCAAGAAGAATTCTAAGTTCCTCAGAAAAGTGCTCTATAAATTCAAGGTATAATTACCTGGATCATTGTTGCCATTATTTCCATCTAAACAAGTTTCTAGATGTATAGATGGAAATAAAAATAGTCTTGTGGAATGTAATCCTTCAGGGCCATGGGAATTGGGCACCCCAGAAAGGAAAAGCGTCCTGCTGGTGAAGAGTCCAGGGCTTGCCAACTCATGACCTTTTGAAATGCAGAGCCCAGCACAGTGGTGGCATCATCCATTTCATTTTCCACAGCTTAAGTCAGGCCCTCCTTTGTCATGTATTCGTGTCATCTTATTGAATTCTCTGTTGTGACTACAGTAGACAATAACACCAGAAATGATCCATTAGATTTCAGTTGACAGAACAGAGAAACAAATCATGAAGAAAATTCGCATTATTTCAATCAGATTGCATATCCAAATAGAGGGAGAACATCTCATTCAAAAGACTAGCTGTATAAACCTCTAGGGATGAGGAAGGGTAAGCCAGGTGAGCATGTTCTAGTAATCAAAGGTGGGGACTAAATTGTATTCTCGGGGAGACAGGAGCTGTTATAAGGGAATTTTATTTGCAGATAGTCACTGGGATGTGTTTGGGTGTACAAATTTTACAGGAGATGCTGAGGCGCAGTGGGTTTGTTGCGCATATAAAGGAGGGGAAAATGGGAAATGATTGAGGAAAATCTGGGAGAGAGGAGAAGAGAACCCAGAGTCTAGGTATTACAGAAAGGAAGGGAGAGGTCAAAAGAAGAAAAAAATCTTCCATGGAGGTTTAGCTAAAGAGAACAGTAGAGGCAGGAGTATCTTAAGGGTTTTAATTTGTTTGATTCTACATTGTTCACTTCCAGTGTGTGTGTGTGTGTGTGTGTATTCCTTAGGACCACTCAGAGAAGTAATGAGTTCTGCATTGAGGTTTTCTCAGAAGAAGCAAAAAAGCACATGTGATGATGAACACCAGAGCAAGAGGATTAGGAAAGAGCTAACCTAGAGTTTAAACATTTATTTTAGTTACTGAACAGAAATTGAACCGAAGCAACTTTGTGGGGGGCAAGGAGGACTCTGATTGTGTTTGCTAATATCTGGCCTGAGAAAGAAAATACCAAAGTGCAATTAAAACAAAAGAGCCTGAGGGGAAGGAAGGAGAGAACGAAATTATTTTAATTGTTATTATTGTAATCATTCATAATTATTTTAAAATAGAGCGATGTTGAATATGTCCACATTACTTAACTACTCCAATGTTGTTACTGTTTATTTTTAAAGTTCTTTTGATTATCTGAATCCTTGATGTATCACAACCCAGAATTCTCTTTTTATCCCTCTAGGGATTTTATGTTAAGGTTGAAATAACAAGCTTGGTGCTATCATGATATGCCAATTCAAACAAAATGAGAAGAGATCAAATGAATGATAGCCAAGTAGGATACGTGGAGATGTTTATTGAGTTGAATGGTATTTTGGTTTTCTGTTGATGTTCTTTCCTCTATCCTTGAAAACTGGGGGAACCCCTCGGCTCATCCGAGATGGAGGCAGCCTGTGGATCATTAAGTTTTCATTAACTTCCCAGTCTATGCTAGAGTCTTACCTGTGCTCTGACAGTCTAGATAGAGATCTAGCCTCTGCTTGGACTCCTTATATGTTCACAAAGTTGACAGTCACATTTTCTGAACTGCTTTAATTATTAAAACATTTTAGGTAAGCAACAGGATGTTCAGTGGTATTTTCCAAGTTGGAGAACAAAATATTCTAATTTTTTTAAGTTTATTTATTTTTGAGAGAGAGAGAGAGAGAGAGAGAGAGAGAGAGAGAGAGAGAATGCGTGTAGGGGATGGACAGAGAGAGTGGAAGACAAAGAATCCGAAGCAGGCTCCAGGCTCTGAGCTGTCAGCACAGAGCCTGATGCGGGGCTTGAACTCACAAGCAGTGAGATCATGACCTGACATGAAGTCAGATGCTCAAACCGACTGAGCCACCCAGGCGCCCCCAAAATATTCTGCATCAAGGAACTAGGCTTGAGAAGGGGGAGATCATAACCAGGGTCTGCCCAAATCAGCCATCACCCATCCACAGGCAATATAAAAGATGGAGGTTGAAAGGATTTAGGAAACACATTTCTTTGGAGAGCATTTTCTACATGTTACTGGGATGGGGAAGAATAATTAAGAACTTTCCTCCCTGAAGGCTTCAGGGAAGGATCAGGTTAAGATTCTGGCATGAATTGGTCAAGCTCTTGATGTTGAAGACTTGAGTTATTCTTTTTTTTAATGTTTTATTTTTTAATTTTGAGAGAGAGACAGAGACAGAGAGACAGAGAGTGAGCAGGGGAGGGGCAGAGAGAGAGGGAGACACAGAATCTGAAGCAGGCTTCAATCTCTGAGCTATCAGCACAGTCCCACGCGGGGCTCAAACTCACAAACTGTGAGATCATGACCTGAACCGAAGTCGGACGCTTAACTGACTGAGCCACCCAGGCGTCCCAAGATTTGAGCTATTCTTTTTTTTTCTAATTTTTTAAAATATTTATTTATTTTTGAGACAGAGAAAGAGCATAAGCGGTGGAGGGGCAGAGAGAGAGGGAGACACAGCATGTGAAGGAGGCTCTGAGCTGTCAGCACAGAGCTGGACGTGGGGCTCGAACTCACGGACTGTGAGATCATGACCTGAGCTGAAGTTGGATGCCCAACTGACCAAGCCACCCAGGTGCCCCAGATTTGAGCTATTCTTAAATAGTCTAATGATGAATAGCTGTGACTGGAGCTGCCCCTACTTGATAGCAAAAGAAGATCTCTGGGAAGGAGCTGCACATGCTCCAGATTTGAATTCTGCTCAGGAGAACCGACTGTAGGTCAGGTTGAAAGGGATTCTCCCCAAAAAGACTGACTGAGGGGACGGAGGGAACTTCTCAACAGAGGGGACCACCAGAAGCACAGATGAGTTGTAAGCGGCCACCTGGAGAGGCAGCTTTGCTCAGGAGTGACTTGTAGGTGAGGACCCTCATCAGAAGAGCTCAAATTGAGTCTGCAAAACCACCAGTGAGACCATCGATTACCCAAAGTTCCCTGACGGTAATTCCACCAACCTGGTAGAGTTGAACCATTTCCTCTTAATCCTCTCTGGCTACCAGGGCCTGACCCTGGGGCCATCAAAGGAGCAGCAATGAGTGAGGAGAACAGCGGGAGCTAGGAAGGGAGAGGAGGTCAGCCACTCATGCATTTCAGATTTCTAGCCCCGAAACGGGAGAAGGGAGGAAAAGGAGAAGCTTCCAAAAGGATAAGGTACAGAATTGTTACGTTGTTGGATAGAGCTCTTAAAATTACTAAAATTAGATTTTTTTGTGTGACTAAATGGGGCTGAGAGTGTACCCCAAATTCCATCATTGAGTTTTTGTTCTGATTCCCATCTTTAAAGAGTTTCTGCCTTTTGTGTAGTACTATTTAGAAACATAAGTATCCCTAAGGTATAACTTATCAGATATAGAAACCTTCTTGAAAATAAATGTGGGTCATTTTCACATTGACCATCATGTTAGTACCATACTTCTGGAGAATAGAAAGCATTTTGCTGGCAGAGGAGGGCAGATAGCAACAAGAAAATGATGCTTAGGAAAAGTAAATGTGAACGGACAATGGAAAAGACAATTGTATTTAACTCCCCAATTTCCAAAGGTTGTCCATTTAGTCGCACAGAAGTGAATCCTGAATTGCTTTGAGTATTTGTTCCTTCACCATTGCATATGTTTTGCAATTTCATTCAAAGTTATAGAAAGTTTAGAATAATGGAGCTGGAGTTGAGATCAAAGTTTGACAACTTTCATTCATAAAATAGAAACTAAGTACAGCCTGTTGGTAACAGATTTTGAGACACTAGAGAGTCTCAAAGAGCCAGAGGTTGGAGCAGGTGATGTAAAGAAGTGAGAGGGTCGGGGCGCCTGGGTGGCGCAGTCGGTTAAGCGCCCGACTTCAGCCAGGTAACGATCTAGCGGTCCGTGAGTTCGAGCCCCGCGTCGGGCTCTGGGCTGATGGCTCAGAGCCTGGAGCCTGTTTCCGATTCTGTGTCTCCCTCTCTCTCTCTGCCCCTCCCCCATTCATGCTCTGTCTCTCTCTGTCCCAAAAATAAATAAACGTTGAAAAAAAATTTTTTTTTAAAAAAAAGAAGTGAGACGGTGTCACGGCTAGGTTTTCTTTTTTTTTTTTTTTTTTAATTTTTTTTTTTTTCCAACGTTTATTTATTTTTAGGACAGAGAGAGACAGAGCATGAACGGGGGAGGGGCAGAGAGAGAGAGGGAGACACAGAATCGGAAACAGGCTCCAGGCTCTGAGCCATCAGCCCAGGGCCCGACGCGGGGCTCGAACTCCCGGACCGCGAGATCGTGACCTGGCTGAAGTCGGACGCTTAACCGACTGCGCCACCCAGGCGCCCCTGTTTTCTTAAGAATATGTTGAAATTCTAACCATGTATGTGTCACAGGAAGTCACTGATGCTGGTCTGACTTGCAAAAAGTCCTAAGCAGGGAGGACTGAACAAAGCATATTCTAAAGTATCAGTGTAAGGCAAGTGTGTATAAATGTAGGTAATCTGTAGGTAAGAACGATTGCTGTGCATGTATGCAAAAAGTTTTTCAGTAACACAAAGTAGCTTTTATAATTAGTGGTGTAGTTTGGACATATGCGATTACATTACAAACTCAAATATATATATTATATATATATAAATATATATATAATATATATATGAATATATAAAAAATATATAAATATACATATATAAATATAAATAAATATATATAAACTATATAAATATAAATATATATAAATATATATATAATATATATAAAATATATAAATATATATATATAAAATAAGTGTGTGATATGCATGTACATTCTATAACTGGAGTGATTGCAAACACAGTCATTTAATCTTAGCTTTTATGTGTGCCACTAACAATTTCCTTATAAGGAATAGATCCTACAAAACTTAGTTGTCTTCATGAGTCATGTGAAATAAAACCACTTTTGCTTTTTACTTTTTACTTTTTAATATGTATTCAATAATTCTTAAAACACTGATTCCATTTCTTGATCATTCTTATCCTTTAAGTTGCTTCCTTCGGTTTTTGCTGAAGAGCATAAAATGCTCATTCTTGGCCATTTTTATTCCCATCAGAATTTTACCTACAAGCCAATTAGGTGAAAGATGTCCAATTAACAAATTTTACTATTTGTTTAACAAAAATCATTTGAAGGGATGACTGTGTAGGCTATCGACTAACCTTGGCCTGCTGCACGATTTATTGATTTCAGTTATGGTGGGGGTTTATTACTCGTAGTTTCACCACATTTTTATAAACCAGGAATACCACACGACTTTTAACGACGATCATTTGGGCTTCACCCATTGAGGAAGCAACAGAGAAAGCAGAAACTCTGACTTTGGGCAACGCTTGTTTTTTAGTTTAAAGTTTGAGAATGAAATTTCTGATCCCAGATGTGGTTAGTTTGCATCTGCCTTAACAGAAGAATTGTTAAACTATTCTTATAATTGTGTATGAAATAGTGAGCTATTTCTGTTTCCCTTTGGACTGAGGTCCTAATAGGTGCTAACCGTATCCATGTTCCAAAAGGAAATGCTGCACCATCTATGTGGGACTTTAAAGGAAGTGGATGTTGGGTGGGAAGGAGGTGTTTTCCTCCCACGTTGGATGTAATGAGAGGAGCTCTAATGCAACCACTTGGAGGCTTAAAGGGCACTGAGGATTGCCGCTTGTCTCATGCCTGAGAAATCCCATCGGCTTGAGGTTCTGATGGTAGTAGAGAATAGGGCTACCTTTGGAATGGTTTGTATGTATTATGGGTTGAATTGCTTCCCCTCCAAAAGCTATGTTGAAGTTCTAACCCCAATACCTGGGAGCGGAACCCAATTTAGAAACAGGGTCTTTATAGAGGTGATCAAGTCAAGATGAGGTAATACTGAATTAGGGTGGGCTCAAATTTAATAAGGCTAGTGTTTTTATAAACAAAGGAGAAGAGACAGAGACACCAAATGGCCATGTTATGACACAGGTAAAGATTTGAGTAGTGTATCTATAAGCCAAGGAATGCCAAGGATTACTGGCAAGTACCAGAAGATAGAAGAGGATAAGAATGATTCTTCACTAGAGGTTTCTGAGCGAACATGGTCCAGCCAACACCTTTACTTTGTAGTTCTAGTCTCCAGAATTGTGCAACAATACATTTCTATTCTTTTCATCCGCCCAGTTTGTGGTCGTTTATGGCAGCCCTAGAAAACTAACACAGCATGTCACTGCACTCATAACGAGTGCAAAGTTTAGGAGGTTTTCCACAGACAGAAAGTGAGTCACATGAGAGAAAAATGGTAGAGCATCACTTTAAATTTTATTCAGGTGGAGTGCTTGAAAGGGCAAGGAAAACTCAGAAGAAAGATGTTAGAAGTATACAGTCATGCGTCCAAAACCTTGAAGAGTTCTGAGCAAGCATCGAAGGAGTATTTGCATTGAGAGCTGCTGGTGAAAGATATTCTGTAAGGAGGGTCTCCCAGGAACCCATTAATGCTCCCATAAGGGAAAGGTTCTGCTTTCAACTCCAACACAGCTATACTGGGGCCCGTTATATAAGAACTCTCCTGCCCCTTTTTCTATTCTACCTGTTCTCTTTAGATCCTAAATAGGTAACATAGGTTCCCACGATAGCAAGCTGAGGGAAGAGATACTGAGGCACCAAGAAATAAAAAGGGCAGAAGACAATCACTCATCACAAAGGCCTGGGAGAGAAGTGGGGGCAGATATTAGTGATAAGTGACTGGGAGAAACAGGCTATCCACACCCTGACCTAGAAGTATTACTCTCTGATCGATTTCAGACACTTTTCTCTCTTCACTAGGAAACACAAGGTTTTTGAAAGTACTAGATTTTTTTATTTTACTAGATAATCAAATAATCACATATGACCCAAAGAAGGAAAAGAATACTTCTAGAAGAGCTAAGATGTCATTCAACTTGAAGAATTTGTACTCTCTGGTTGAAGGTGCTCTTTTGGACCACTTATCAAGATTTGAGTTGTATGTTTTCTGACTGTTCATTTTTTGTGTCCTCCTGAGTGCACAGGCTGCCAACTATCACAGACTTACTAAATGTAATCAGAATTTTTTGCATCGCATTTTTATCAGTTTCTTTAACATGCAATAGACCACACATACATAAAATCTAGTTTAAGTCTCAACATATGTATTCACCTTTGAAAATGTAACTATAATAAAGATAGTGAACATATCCATCAATTTCCAAAAATATCCCAATGTCCCTTTGTAATCCTTCCCTGCAACTTTTCTTTGTGGGAAGATTTTTATTTCACTTTTAATTTCTTTATAGAAGGCTATTCAAGCTATTCACTCTTGAGCGTGTGTTGACAGTTTGTGTCTTTCAAGGAATTTGTCCATTTTATCTAAGTTGTCAGATGTGTTAGCATAAAGCTGTTTGTAACATTTTCTTATGATTGTTTTAATATCTGTAAAATCTGTAATGATACCATCTGTCTCAATTCTGTCTCCTTTGATAATTTATGTCTCCCCCTCCTGATCAGTATGGTTAGCGATTTGTAGATTTTTCTTAAGCTTCTAAAATGACCAGATTTTCATTTCAGCAATTGATTTTTCACTTTTGTTTTTCCGGTTTCCTTTTCATTGATTTCCACTCTGATATTTCGTTATTTTCTCATTTTTGAGTACTTTAGATTTAATTTGCTCTTTTTTTTTTTCTTCATGTGGAAACCAAGACCTTTCTTTTTTCCAAGATAGGCATCTTAGTGCTGTATGTTTAGTGCTCATGTATTGAGGCAGCTGCATGACATAAATTTTGATATATCGGTGTTTTCATTTAGTTCAAAATATTTTCTATTTTCACTTTTGATTTCTGCTTTGACCCATGGGTTACCTAGTAAAGGGTTAGTTTCCATATATTTAGAGATTGTCCAGAGATCTGTTGCTGATTTCTAATTCAATTCTGTTGTGTTTTGTGTGACTTAGACTTTTTTTTAGTTCCTGGCTTCCCCTTCCCTTCATTGTGACCTGGAAACTCTGTGAGAGTAGGATGGACATTGTAAACATTACCTTATTTATTTCCCATTTTTCAGGGAGCACAGTCATTTGTTGTGAAGGTAGGTAAAACTTCTCCTTTACCCTCTTAGGGTCTCCAGCTGCGCCTGAGAATTAAGTTGAATAAGACATATCAACGGGAGGAAACTATACCAGTTTTACCTTTACATGTACTTGTGAATCTCCAATAGGAAAACGAAGACCCAAAAAAGAGGTTAGGCTTAAGTGCTCATATACTAGGTTGAACAAAGAGTAGTAATGGGGAAAAAGTAACTAATGTACATGGGGAGACTAATGGAAGAGTAGGGTCGTTGTAACGAGGTTTGTCTGTACAGATTTCTCTTGGCCTTGGCGCCCTTGGAGCCCTCTCTCATGGTAAGAATATTCTTTTCTGCCTGGGATAGGGAGGCATCTTTCCCTTGGGATTTTTAGCTTTCAGGGAGAAAATGCAAAGTCAGCATGCCCTTCTTGCTATCTGCTGTTTTTTCGTATGCCTTTAGTTCAAAATAGTCACTATTTCCAAACTAGCATATTGGGGGTAGCATACTCTAAACCCCTCTAGTTCAGACCCCCTGATGTTTAATGTCTTAACTGTTTTTTTTATATATTCTGTCCAGATTTTCAGTTGTTTCAGATAGGAGGATAAATATGGTCCCTGTTAATCTATCTTGTTTAGATGTACAGGTTTACAAGTTAAACATTCTTTTTATGTTCTTTCATTGAAGCTGGTATAGCTGAGTTCCTGATTTAACTCTGTCTCTATAAACAAAACCGTGACAAAGTTACAGGAAGAATCTATAGGAAGTAGGCAAAACATGTGTTTGGGTGTTGTCTGTCTGGGAGAATCTGGGGTTTAGAAAACAGAGGACAGTGGGATTTTCCACATGTGTAGAATCAAACCACAAAATGTTCAAAAAAAAAAAAGACTAAGCAGACTTCTAAGAACACAATGAACATTGCGTTGTAGTTGACCATAGAGGCAGAGTGTATAACAGTCAAGCTGAAGTTGAGATGTAGGAACTGTAGGTTTCTAATGTTTGTGTCGCAATCACAGATGGTGTGACACTGTAAGATATTGTGAAGTGACTTATCTAAGTGTTGTTAGTAAAAATAATATGTTGGCCTGGAAATAGATATGTGGACAGCATTCACAAAGGTTCTGATCTAATAATTTTGAGAAAGAACCTTTTTAGAGTGATGTAAAACTAGTTTTGGGAACAACTAGTCTAGATGATCTCTTCAATTACTTTTTGGCTTTAGGGTTATCTATATTAAACATTAATAATGACAATAGCTGCTGTTTGCTGGACCCTTGATATACATTGTCTTGGGTACCTTACATACATACCTTCTAATCAAATGGTCTCTCATTTGGATGGAGAGATCTTACTATGGATCTTATTACCTAATTTTCTGAAAGGTGAAATTTCTTTCTTTGCAAAGCCTAGTACTTTGCCTAAGGCCACATATGGAATCCACCTAGAAAATGATCAACTTAGATTTTATTTGCTGTATCTAGCATCAAAGCTGTGCTTTCTCTTTTTTTGTCATGGTGCCTACAAAAATACTTTGAGCCATATATTCTTGTTTCACTATTATTGGTTGGTTTCAGTCAAATGTATCAATGGTGAAGTATTCTGTAGAGAAAGAGTTTTATAAACCGTATAGAAGAGAAGCATGAATACAAGTGGTCTATAGATTATGGTCAAGTAATTTTAAGATATGGTACTTTATTGAGCCCTTATTTCTACTAAGCTAAGGGCTGCATTACATTATATATTTCGGTGATTTTTTACATATTCTATGGTTTCTAAGTGAAAATTTGTCCATTATTTAGTGATATTATAAATTGAATGCATGTATTGACCTATCCCCTTCACAACATCTTGAAAAAAAGAATGATACCTCATCCTTAGGTAAATTATATGCACTCTTTCCTTCAAACCTCTTTTCCCTTCATATCTCTTCTACTTATGACCCCCTTATTTTTGGAAATGGGTGGTCATGTTATGCAGATTTGAAGAGACTGAATGAGTGTTATACAGATCAGATATAAACAAATAGCCTTTAACCCTATTATTCAGGTAAAGTAGAAAATATTTGTATTTCAGAAGTGCTACCAAGGTTCTAAAGGAGACTACCATTAATAAAAATTTGAAAACAACAACAACAACACTTTTTTTTAACCCTGGCTAGATTTTTCATGCATGAAGTGCTTTGAGTATTTTAGGGGAATGCTTTGAATTGAGGTCATTGATTTAAATTCTATCCATTCCCTCCCTTTCCTACCCTTTTGCCTTTGTTTCCCCTCTCCCTCTATTTAATTGGAGCTTATCTCAAATTTGAGCTCATCTGAATGGAGTTACAAAGTGAAATTAAACAATTCCCTGGAAAGGAGTGGGGGTAGCAATACTTTAGAAAGCTTGTTAATTTCTCTTTTTTTCACTCTGCCTCCCTGCTCTGCTCTCAGGCCTCACTTGGAACCCCCGGAGAAGAGAAATTAACAAGCCCCCTGAAGCTGAACCACTACAGCCTTTCAAGGGAGTTGGTTAATTTCACTTTGCCGCTCCATTTCGAGCAGCTGGGGGTACTGGTCTTGAGGGAAATAGTAGGGACTGGTGTTTGAAATCCCTTTACATTTTTAAGTAAAATTGTACTAAGTTTGCTTATCAAAGTGAAAAATGGTGTTCACCGTATGTCTGCGACACTGGTTTATACACTGGCATGAACTAATAATATTTTTTTTCCTTCATTGTTCGTTTCTTAAGCTAGTTTGAGCTGATTGTCCAGATTCTTTTTGATTCCTAATAGTTACTGTATGGATTGTTTTGTCAATGTAGATGGTTACATTTATGTAAGCAACCAATACTTTAGATGTTTCTTTTTTCTAGTGTAGTTCTGACAAGAGTACCCTTTACCCCCTTCCTCTTTAAAGAATCTAAAGTGCCTTTCTTTGGTCCTCTTGTAGGAGACCCACGGGTGGTCTTTTAATGCAAAAGCATTCTCCATCAGGCCTGTTTATGGGCTTCACCCACAGGACATCACAAAAAGGGATCAGATGGCCCCTGGTAGCTCTTCAAATTCTCTCATTCCCGAATTCTCTTAACACTTTTGCAACACCAGCAAACTTTTCAATTCACAATCCATTCTTTTCCCAGGTTAATAAATTCATTGAACGTTAACCATTTTAAAGCATACTCTTGGGGCATCCCACCATTAACCTCTTTACACCCTTAGTCTTAACCATTTTATTCTTCTCAGTTCTGCTCAAAGATGTTTTAATGATGGAGCTTCATCTTTGGTCATATGGTTACTAAATCGTCTTAGTTCCCACCTGTGAAGAGGTTTCATAAAAATCCTGCTAAGACTCTCAAATGAATTGTTTTTTCTTTCTTTTTTTTTTTTTTTTTATTTTTTAAAAAAAAATTTTTTTTTTCAATGTTTATTTATTTTTGGGACAGAGAGAGACAGAGCATGAACGGGGGAGGGGCGGAGAGAGAGGGAGACACAGAATCGGAAACAGGCTCCAGGCTCTGAGCCATCAGCCCAGAGCCCGACGCGGGGCTGGAACTCACGGACCGCGAGATCATGACCTGGCTGAAGTCGGACGCTTAACCGACTGCACCACCCAGGCGCCCCAATTGCTTTTTCTTTCTATGTATGACCCTTCAATTAGTTCCAGCATAATGAGAACAAACTTGAAATAGGCTTGCAAAAGATAACATTCAAAAACACCACAGCGTTTAAGTCCCTCTCCTGTTACTTACAGGCAGTGCTGACGTTCAGTAGATGCTTCTTTTCAATATTAATTTACACACATTTCTGTGGATCATCAATTGCTGTTGAGTGCTATTGCGTTGTGAATGTATTAAAAAGTATGCCTTTTGAAAATCATAGAAAACTCTGGTCTTGACATCAGAGCCTCTGACAAGTAAATCTGTTCTCATTATCTCACCATCTATCTTGGCTTGTAAAAATCCTGCAGGTTTATGAAGCTTCACTACTTCCCCTTGTTCTTCAACATAAAGCTGCCACTTACTCTAAAACAAGCTTGATAAGATTGTCTTATAGATCCAATTCATTTAAACAGAACACTGCTGCAGACACTAATGTCCTTTTTCTGCAACTCTTCTCTGTCTGAGCTAGGGTATTATGCTCGAGAGTTAGAAGGATGAGGTACAGATGTACTATATGCACAAAATCACCGTTCATTCCTAAAGGGCTAGAGCCTTAAATATCAAGATATTCATTCTAATGTGAATGGAAGAAAAGTGCTGTTTTTGCACTTTCCCAAATGAGGCCATAGTCTTCAACCATCTACTGTACTATCCTTACTAAGTGGACAATAAGAAGAATAATAAACCATGGTTCATTTTAGATGTTAACCCACATCCAAATACCTGAATGACCTTCTCTCAAAGCTGTTTTAAATAAATGGTGTATAAAATACACACCAAGAGAGTCGTAAACGGCCAAGGTGATATTTGAGGCCTTATGGGAGGTACTCATTTCAAAAATTCTATGCTCTGTCACCTCTAATGATCTTTGGCTCTTCATTTAGCTGAGAGTTGGCTTTTTAATGAACAAATGCCCTAACCAGTCTAGATGGCATTCTTATTATGGTCATATATTTTGGAGGGGGTTAGGGAAGAAAATGATATAAGAAGAAGGTGGGAGGGAAGTAAAAGAATCTCTGGGAAATGGAGGGCATCCTTGTCCCCATCAACGTGTGGGATGAAGGTGCCTGTGGGGGTGATGCCAGTTCGATGAATGAGGCCTGACATTTTGTACCCCTGAACTTTGGGGAGACTGGATTTACCCGGGCATCTGCTTGACTGCAAGTCTGAGCTAATGGGCACATAGTCCAGCCCATAATCAGGGTGCTTGTATCCTTTCCTGTCAGTTCCAGAAATCTGGATGTTCCCTGGGATTAGAAAACAATACTGGGGCCATCTGAGGTACTCCAGGAAATGCTGGACCAAGTGAATGCCTTCTAAAACTTTTGGAATGTCTTGGATGCTTGCAGTTAGGGAAGGAAGGGGAAAGAATCTGAATCATTTGTCAGATTTCTACTGGTTTTCTTGGCCCAGAACTGTCCCCATTGGAGGCATCTCCTGGAGTTGAGGACTCCTTTGTTTTCCAATCTCGATTCACAGCCTCAGAAACTCTTGGATTACATTGGGATCCTTGTAAGAGTTAACTAGAAATAGTGCAGCCGCATCAAGGGCTTCTAAGTGAAGTAACAAGGAGGGTTGTCACTATTATTACCTCTACCTCAATTGACTTGAGTCATGGAGCAAAGGGATCTTTGATTCTCCTTGGTGATTGATTATGACTTCTTAATGGCCCTATTCATTAAGGAATTATCTCTTCTTTACATTTGAAACAATATATTGGGAATTAAGAACTCTAGTTTATGTTAGCAGCTCTAAGCCCACTTGAAAAATTATATTTGATAAGTCTTTGGGCTTTGAAGGTAGTCACGTACCATTTTAAAACACATTGTGCCAGCGGCCCCGGGGTGGCTCCTTCGGTTAAGTGTCCGACTTCGACTCAGGTCATGATCTCGCAGTTTGTGGGTTCGAGCCCCGCGTCGGGCTCTGGGCTGACAGCTCAGAGCCTGGAGCCTGCTTCAGATTGTGTCCCTCTCTCTCTGCCCCTCCCCCTGCTCATACTCTGTCTCTCTCTGTCTCTCAAAAATAAATAATAAAATGTTAAAAAAAAAACACATTGTGCCAAATGACATGACTCTAATTACACTTGGAAGAATTAGTGACTTTTTATTATCAAACAGAGATAATTTGACTTTATACTATATAATGATGCCAGGCTAATCATGAAGCACGAATGGCATGTGATAATTGCTTTAGCAAAATTCCATGTGACTTATTTGTCACCTAGGTACAGAGTAGATTTGCATGTATGTTTACAGCATATTAATCACACTTGTTTCCAGCATCGTTTAGAATTCTTCTTTTTTTTTTTTTTTAAATTTGCATAATGTTTTTATTTACTTTAGAGGACCCGATGTTAAAGAAAGGTAGCTCATGGGAATTCTTTTCCATATATAGGACTTCAGATACAAATGGTATTTATCAAGCTAATGTTATATATCTATTTCAGAATCCTGTCATTTTGGTGATTTATAGAAAGAAATGAGTAGATAGCAAATGGTTTAGCCATACACTTTATTTTTTATCCTGCTTTGTGTTTGTAGCCAACGCTATCAGGAAGATGAAATCAGGGGTCTGGCAAAGGTATTGTACAGCGTATCTTTAATTCACAAGTGATGAGGAGGGAAGTTGAAGGAATTTTTTGTGTGCTGAATGGGATTTTTCTGCTGAACAGCACTACATTGTCCGTGAGCAACAGCTCTTGAATATTAAAACAGAACCATTCTGTCTTGTCCTGTTGCCATGGAAGATGAGAAGGTGAATTTGGAAAAGCAAACAGGGAAAGCCTTGAAGAAATGAGATAGATTGTGTATTTGAAGGCAATCTGCCCAGTGGTATCCTTTCTTGCCCAAACTGCATGTGTATGTGTGTGTGTGTGTGTGTGTGTGTGTGACGAGCTGGGCAAATAAGCCCTCCTTGCAGTGTTTTGAAGACAGATTAGAGCTGTCATTGTTGTCCTTGAGACAGTGCAGGCCGGGGAGCTATAGCAGGGTGAGACTAGTATGTAACTGTGCACACGTTGGGTCTGTCCTTTCATTGGGAATGGCCACGTACATTTATTGCATCGTCTTTGGGCCAGAACAAGTGACCTTTTCCATTTATGTGGCCCTGCAGACCTCTGCAGTGCAGTGGTGCTAGAAATATCTGCCCAGGTTTCACATAGATTACCTGCGCTTACATTGCATTGGCCATAGGTAGTCACATGGTCAAGTGTGGTGTAAATGAGGTAGCAACGGAGTATGCTTTTCCCAAAGAGAAGCACTGCAAGTTACAAGGCAAAAACTGGGGCAAATGTAATCCTCTTTTAGAAAGGGGAGTGGAAATGAGTAATTAGGAAGAATGATGCCATTTTCCTCAATCCTTGTCTGTTTTGAAGGCTTATGGAGGTAATATGGGATGCTTTGGAGGCTGTGGGTCATTCTTCTTAGGACTGGAAGAAAATGGGCTTGCAGTGATGCCGAAACTCTAGTTCATAAGGATCACCTAGACAACTTGTTGAAAATGCAGGTTCTTAATGCCACCTCACCTCCATTTCATCCCCCTCTCACTTCTGACACGGTAGGTTAGCAGTGGGGTCCAGGAGTCTGCATTTTAAGAAGCACCTTAGTGATCTGACACTGGCCCAGATGACCACTGTCTTTGGTCATGTGTTTACCATAAAGTTTGTGGTTGTGAGATAAGAAAAACAGTATTTGGAGAACAAAGGGTTTATATACATTTCTAGTCCTCAGTTTTCAATAGAAGACTTTAGCCTTGTCCAAAAATATGTATATTTTAACATCCCTGTTATTCTTCCCCATTCTCACTTATGGAGCTTAAGAGAATTATAGAAAAGTAGCAGACATCCAGTTATATCATGACAGAAGATTAATATTAGCAAGAGGGAGTTTTATTTGTCTTCTTGTCTTCAGATTCCACTCTGAAGAAGTGGCACTAGAAAAAAGTTTTCCTCAGAGGACTATAGGATCACTGACCCATGGGTCCACTTTGATCATTTCAGGGTGGAAGGTTTCCAGAAAAGATAACCTCCCTGGCCTGATTAGATTGGAACTAAGATTCTGCAGAAAGAATAGATAGATATAAAAGGGGACAAGAAGGGATGCCTGGGTGGCTTAGTCAGTTAGGCATCTGACTCGATTTCAGGTCAGGTCATGATCTCAGGGTCATGAGATCAAGCCCATATCAGGCTCTGCACTTAGTGTGGAGCCTGCTTGAGATTCTTTCTCTCCCTTTCTCTGCCCCTCTTCTGCTTGCGCACTCTCTGTCTAAAACCAACCAACCAACCAACCAACCAACCAACCAACCAACCAACAAATAAGGGAAAAGAATAAGGAGAAGAAGGAGAAAAAGATTGAGGAGAAGAAGAAGAAAGTGGGGAGGAGATAGACAAGGGGAGAAGGAATTCCAGGCCCATGGACCCTCTATTTCTCTTAGTATAACCTCTGCTTAGGAAGATTATCCTAGCCTTTCTGGTAATGGACCACACTGGTACTCTATTTGAGATATGATGGGTAGGGGGTAGGCTTGGAGATTCAGAGTGGAACATAATACTACATTTATATCAGGAATTGGGATGGGTTTTGTCCACTATTTTGATTCCATTAATGTCAGGAAGCTGGATGTAATGGGAACTTGTCAGGCCAGTAGTATTTCTCTTGAAGTATATCTGAGAGATAACTAAGGAATTGGTTGAGCATCAACCTGTGATCATGCTGGGACTGGGAAGGACTGAGCAGCAGCATTTCTGCTCTGGGGAAAAGGGCAGAAATATCAACTCTCTTGCATTGTAGTCTGGGACTGGAAGTTTTGTTGTCTACTTTTTTCACTTTATAGCCTTTGCATTTTTCCTTGTTGCTATAATCTATTCGAGATTAACATTTATACTATATAGTGTTATAATTTAACATTATATCAAGATTAAATTTGTGCAATATTCTACCTAGCTAGTATATTACATTGTTTTAAACCATATCCACCACTATTTAGGTTGTTGACAGTATTTGATATAAAAAACCTAAAATGAACATTCTCAGGAATGTTTTCCCCCCGGATTTATTTCTTTAGCATGAATGTTTGGTTCATTCCTGCTTTTAATGGGAAAATACTTCTTTTAAAAAAAAAATGATTTGAGGTTGGGGAGGGGCATAGAGAGAAAGAGAGACAGAGAGAGAGGGGGAGAGAGAGAGAGAGAGAGAGAGAGAGAGAGGAAGGGAGAGAGGGAGAGGGGGAGAGAGAGAGAATGAATTCTAAGCAGGCTCTCCTCTTTCCATGCAGAGCCCAATGCAAGGCTCCAACTCATGAACTGAGATCATGAGCTGAGCTAAAATCAAGAGTGGGACGCTTAACCAACTGAGGCACTCAGGCACCCTGGGAAAATACTTTTTAAATATGCACATATCCTTTTATTTTTAGCATTTTAATTTACATGGGGCTAGGTTTGTGGTCTTTGCTACTCACACTACCTTCCTTTGCATTTTATCTTTCATTGTGCTTCTCAAGACAGAAAGAGTAAAAAGGAGAGATGTCTGTGTGAAGTGGGGTTTTGGGACACACCCTGGAAAGCCAAAGTCATTTAAATTTCCTTCACTTAGAGCCATTACCTTACAATAATCCGTTTGGAAATGCAATAAGCAAAACCAAAATAAAAACAAATAATTAAAAGCGAAACCACAACAGATCCAAATTAATGGCTTACTTAGTGTTTTTTTTTCAAGTTAAAAAGGTAGTGACTGGGGCGCCTGGGTGGCGCAGTCGGTTAAGCGTCTGACTTCAGCCAGGTCACGATCTCGCGGTCCGTGAGTTCGAGCCCCGCGTCAGGCTCTGGGCTGATGGCTCGGAGCCTGGAGCCTGTTTCCGATTCTGTGTCTCCCTCTCTCTCTGCCCCTCCCCCGTTCATGCTCTGTCTCTCTCTGTCCCAAAAATAAATAAAAACGTTGGAAAAAAAAAAAAAGAAATCATAAACTAATGGAAGAAGACTGCCTACCCCTTTCAGTGACCTGCAGTACAATTCTGAGAGTGATTCTAACTTCTTTGCTTCGTCAGTGATCAAGTCTCATCAGTTTTCTCTCCTATGAATTTGTCTTTGCTTTTCATCACTGTATCTAGATCTAGATTCAAGCACTCATCCTCCCTACTCTCATAATCATTTATTTTACAAACACATATAACATTATGGTCCAGACATGCTTAAGTGCTTTACAAATATTAACTCATTTAAAACCTCTTAACAACTCTATAAGGCAGGTACTATTGTTATTTTCATTTTATAATTGGGAAACTAAGATGCAGTGACTTAAAGTAACTTTCCCAAATTCACACAGCTAGTAAGTAAGTGGTAGAGAGAGGATTTGAAACCAGGTAGTCTAACCCCAGAATCCATGCTTTTAAGCACTATACTTACTATATTGTATTTCATCCATTATCCGTTCATGCATTCATCAAGCATTCATTGAGTGCATATTGTATCAAACACTGTAGAAGAGGAAAAAGAAGTGTTTTTTTTTTTTTTTTTTTAAAGTAACCACAGAGGGGCACCTGGGTGGCTCAGTCCATTGAGTATTGGGCTCTTGATTTCATCTCAGGTCATTATCCCAAGGTCGAGGATTAAGCCCTGCGTGGGGCTCCGTGCTGAACGTGGAGCCTGTTTAAGATTCTCTCCCCTTGCCCCTCTCCCTCACTTGTGCTCTCTCTTTAAAAGATAATAGGGGCCCCTGGGTGGCTCAGTCGGTTAAGCGTCCGACTTCAGCCCGGGTCATGATCTCGCCTGGAGCCTGCTTCCGATTCTGTGTCTCCCTCTCTCTCTGCCCCTCCCCCGTTCATGCTCTGTCTCTCTCTGTCTCAAAAATAAATAAACGTTAAAAAAAATTAAAAAAAAAAAGATAATAATCAAATCAAATAAAAAGTAACCACAGAAATGTGTTACAGATTACATGACAAATAAGGGTGACCTTAAGGACACCGAAGGAGCAACTGGTCACATTTAAACAAGGGAGGGATGGGGGACATTTAAAGGAGATGACTCCTGAAATTTGTGTGTGCAGTTATGTGTGAAACAGAACACAGACAGGCATGGCTCAGGGAAGAGTATTTTAAGACAGAAGGGGTATTGATAACAGAGGCATGAAAACATGAAACAATCTGATATGTTAGGACCACTTGTGTATGGTTGAAGCAAGAAGAGAGGGATGTGTCAAAGCAAGACAAAGTTGGAAACATAAGAAAGGGCCAATAGAAGGGACATGAACTTGGTCTGTCAACCCAACTTGAGTGTACATTAGATGAATGGGCTTCTACCTAGAATAACACAATCAGCTTGTCCAGAGCTGAAACCAGGGAATCGTATTGAAAAAAGTATTTAAAAAAATTACCAAGTTTATATTTAACTAGTTTGGGAACCACTGTATGTCAGGTCTCTGTGATCTGGCTTCTGTCTTCGGTGTTTTTTAGAGCATTGGATAGTTGAACCTCTCCTATTAACAAGACAAATCCATCCCAATTCATCTCTCCATTGGAAAAACCAGTCCTGATTGTGTAACTCCATCTTAAATTCCTTCTTGAGAGACAGAAGTATCTCTTGGTTCAGTTCTTTACAATTTCACGGTGCAGCCACTGATGAAGAAAAAGAGATTTGGCTCTTCGAAGTTCAACACGGAACAACCCACAATTCTTTCCATATCTCATTGTAAGAGTATACCATGATCTTTGAAAATTTGTTTGCATCAAAGATTGTAAATAATGTATGGACTTTGAGGCTGGCTGGCATTTTTGTTACTGAGGACATCTGCATTCATGGATGGGAGTTAGGGGCACCACTACTTAATGACAAGGTCAGGTCTTCTGACTCCTGGGCTCAGTGCAATCTTCTTCTGCCCCTGTTGCTTCTCACCCCAGGTAGATTCTGGAGTTGCTCCTATGATGCAGTACCTTTTGTGACTCTAAACAGTCACACCCACTTTTTCTTTTCTAGAATTCCTTTATCCACCTCCTTTTCACTTGTGAACTCCTGCTAACACTGTAGGTCTAAGCTTAGAAACACTTCCATTGCCAAGTCCTTCCTGACCATCAAAACTGTGGTGCCCATACTCACTACGCCTTTAATAATCTACACTTCACTCTCATAGCAACACTACTTAAGTATTTGAAAGCCAACTGAGATTATTTTGCTACTAATCTGAAAACTTCTGAAAGTGAGAATATCTATTTTGTTACTTTTGCATTTCCAGTGCCCACGACAGTCTCTGGGCACTTTAACAGGGTATGAAAGTGTATCTTGTGACTTAGGCATTAACACATGAATGAATGATGCATTCTCTCTATGTAATTGCATGAGGACAAGGTTAATTTGTATTATTCTAATATACACACGGTGCACTTGCATTTAGAGGCACACATTCAGTTCCAAGGAGCTACATCAGTAGAATATTCAGGGTTGCTTTTTGTGATAATATTTGGTATTGAAGACTACATTAAAATTGAGTTGGTATTTGTACAGATATTTTTCAACATTAATCAAACACATGACAGGGGAAAATACTGCTACAAGTTATGAAATTAAGCAGTTGAAGATTGCTACAAACAAAGTAAACTATGGCAACTCAGGTTTTTGTTCCAGCAGTGATGGGGAGATGTAAAATTGGGGCTGCTGAATCTATTTCCAACTTATCATCTATCTTCAAGAACTACAAAATGCTAACTTACAAGTGACCTTAAAAATCCTCTATCTAACTTATTCCAAACAGAATAAGACTTCCTGTGATAATATCTGTGAAGAGTGACCCTCCAGCCACGATTTTAATTCTTCAGGATGAGCTCATCACCTTACAGTCATTAGAAAACTCCAAGTAGGAATAATAACGATATTAATGACCACCTTACCTGAGGTTCTAATCTGGGCTGAGCCCTGTGCTGGAAGTTGAATATACATCATGTCATTTACTTTCACAGCAACCATATGAAGTAGGTGTTATTATCTCTGTTTTACTGAAGGGTAATAACCATGGCAGAGAGAAATTAAAAAAGCAGTCCAAGGTCCATAGCTAGCAGTTACTAGTGATGAGGTTTTCCATTCTTGTATTGACGACTGCGAGAACCAAAGCCTTTCCCACAGGATATTATATAGCTTCTCAAAGAATGTATTTCCTTATATTTAATTGAAATTTCTTATTTCCCTAAGTTTATACATTCATTTTAGTTTTGTCTTCTAGAGCAGGCCAGAAAAGCCTCATCCCTCTTTTTCAGCCCAGTCCTTCAGAGATTTGACAATAGTTATTATATACCCCCTGATACTTTCCTTACTGAGACATCTGTTATGGATTTAATTTTGTTCCTCCAAAATTTGTCTGTTGACATTGTAACCCCAAATACTTCAGAAAGTAACCTTATTTGGTGATAGGGCGTTTACAGAAGTGATGGAGTTAAAGCGAGGTCACTAATGTGGACCCTAATCAGATATAACTGATGTCCTTATAAAAAGGGAAGTTTAGCACAGACATGTACACAGAGGGAAGGTGATATGAAGAACAGAGATGACACCCTCTGAAAGCTAAGGAGAGAGGCATGGAATAGTTTCTTCACTGTTTTCAGAAAGAACCTATCCTAACAACACCTTGATTTCAGATATCCAACCTCTAGATATGAGGTGGCAAGCTTCTCTCATTTAAGCCCCCCAATCTGTGGTGGCACTTTGTTATGGCAGTCCCATCAAACTAATGCAACACCTGCAGCTTCCTCAACTATGTTTTTTAGAATTATTATCCTGTGGCCTTTGACCACAATTATGCTAATGTATCAACATCCCACTTGAAATATGCCGCAGTTGAACATTTTATTTCAGATATGGTCTGTCATGTGAACAGAAGACAGGAATGGTCAGTTTAATTTTTTTTGTTGTTTTGAGTTACTGTTCCTCAATTAACATGGCCTAAGTTGCAGCGACCTTTAAAGTTATTGGCTCACAGTGAGCTTCTGCTTTTCAGACTCAGAAACGAGGCTTTGAAACCCTTGTGGGAGGGAATCTTTTCCCGCAGAGTCAGAAGCTGATTCATCATATACAAAGTTTGAGACAAATTCCTACAAAAACCCAGCTTTTCTCTTTGATGACACAAAAATGAAATCTGTCTTTTGTAACGTATCTGAGGCCACCAAGCTGAGGCTGATCTAAACAACCACGTGTTTGGAAATAATAAATATAAAATATTTCAGAATAGAGGAAGACATTTAAAACATTTATTCATCTTTGAGAGACAGAGACAGGGTGTGAGTGGGGGAGGAGCAAAGAGGGAGACACAGAATCCAAAGCAGGCTCCAGGCTCTGAGCTGTCAGCATAGAGCCCAAAGCAGGGCTCGAACTCACAGACTGTGATATCATGACCTGAGCTGAAGTTGGACACTTAACCGACTGAACCACCCAGGTGCCCCTAGAGGAAGACATTTTTTGTAAAAGGAAAGGTGAGTGAGCAGTAGTGTATGCCACAACTCAAGTCTAACATGACTTTTTCAGTAAGCATATTAAAAGTAGATGCATAGGGGCACTTGCACCCCAATGTTTATAGCAGCACTTTCAACAATAGCCAAATTATGGGAAGAACCTAAATGTCCACTAACTGATGAATGGATAAAGAAGATGTGGTTTATGTATACAATGGAATACTACTTGGCCATGAGAAAGAATGAAATCTGGCCATTTGTAGCAACGTGGATGGAACTGGAGGGTATTATGCTAAGTGAAATAAGTCAGGCAGAGAAAGAAAGATACCATATATTTTCACTCCTATGTGGATCCTGAGAAACTTACCAGAAGACCATGGGGGAGGGGAAGGGGGAAAAAAAGTTACAGAGAGGGAAGGAGGCAAACCATAAAAGACTCTTAAATACTTAGAACACACTGAGGGTTGATGGGGGGTGAGGGAGAGGGAAACATGGATGATGGGCATTGAGGGGGGCACCTGTTGGGATGAGCACTGGGTGTTGTATGGAACACCCAATTGGACGATAAGTTATATTTAATTTATTAATATATTTAATTTATATTTAATATAAAAAAGTAGCATTTACAATTAAATATGTATTCAAAAATATCAGAGTGAAAGTCAAATTGCATTTTTAAGGAAGTATTATTTTTCCAAGCAAATGATTACTGTTGAGGAGGAACATATAAATCACGATGTTGGCCTTCTCTTTATAGGTAATGTTCCTTGAGTTTTTTTTCATAAAAGCAGTAATACATTTTTTTTGTCTAATCTGTCCATATTATTAACATACCCACAAATACATGTTATACAAAGTGTTATATGTATATATCTATCCACTAATAGAGGTGACATTTTCAGTGACATTTTTTTTTCTCTTGCAAACCTAGGTAACCTACATGAATACCAAGCATATGACTTTGCAGTAACACCATGGTCCAAATGAGCTAATGGATCAGATTTTGAATACATTCCTCCATATAAAAACATTGAGAGAATAAATGCTTTAGTTTTACAAGCATATTCACAAATGTACACACAGAGATATAGAGTTGGACATATTTTATTTAAATTTGAAATAATGTGACATGACATGTTATTGAAGTCTCGATGGGCATGCGCTAATGCAAATCTAAGCTTTTTATTTTTCAATTGTCAAGAATTGCATTACTTGAGAGCCATTGTACAAAAGCACATTTGAATTAGTTGTAAACTGAGTTGATGCTATTGTCATAGAGTAATGTTAATTTTTTTAATGTTTTTTTAAATGTTTATTTCTTTTGAGAGAGAGCATGCGTGTACATGAGCAGGGGAGGGGGAAAGGGAGACAGAGAATCCCAAGAAGGCTCCAGGCTCTTAGTGCAGATCCCAATATGGGGTTCAGTCTCATGAACTGTGAGATCAGGACCTGAGCCGAAGCCAAGAGTCAGACGCTTTAAAGGCTGAGCCACCCAGGCATCCCATAAAGCAATATCATCTTATCCCTTACATAGATCCCTTATTGTCTTTGTTGGTGATACAGCAGTGTTCCTATACTTTCCTGTGTGATTTGGAGGACTTTGTGCTGTTATTTTAACATTCAGCATGACACTTTAAAAGATCTTTTACACTGGGGTGCCTGGGTGGCTCAGTCGGTTGAACATCCAACTTCAGCTCAGATCATGATCTCAGAGCTCATGAGTTCGAGCCCCGTGTCGGGCTCTGTGCTGACAGCTCAGAGCCTGGAGCCTGCTTCTGCTTCTGTCTCCCTCTCTCTCTGTCTGCCCCTAACCCACTTGCATTCTGTCTCTGTCTCTCTCAAAAATAAATAAACATAAAAAAATAAAAGATCTTTTACACCTTATAATAATGTCATACTAGTATTTACTAAGTATTAAAGCTTATGCTTTTAACACTGAAAAACACTCTTGAATATCAATAATGCTGGAAAGGAATATAGATGTAAAATAAGGCATGCAGAAGTCTGAGGCAGGGAGCCTTCCAAAAGGACCTTCAGTGATCCCTGCCTTCTAGTAGTCGTAGCCTTGTGTAATCTCCTCCTGTTGAACGTGGGCCAGATCTAGCAACTCACTTTTAATTAATGTAATATGGCAAAATAATTGAAATGTCACTGCTAAACTTGTTACAGAAGACTGACTTATAGAGTCTTGCTGGCTCTGTCTTTATCTCAGTCTCCTTTTCCAGTTCTTGCTTACTTGTTTTGATGAAGCAAGCTGTTACGTTATGAGCTGTTCTGTGGAGAGACCCCTGTGGCAAGGAACTGAGAGTAGACTTTGGCCAAAGGCCAGTGAGGAAGTGAGGCCGTCAGTCCAAGAACCCACTAAGTTCTGAGCCCAACAACCATGTTCTAAGTGAGTATGAAAGTAGATCTTTTGCCAGTTGAATATTGAGATAATTACAATTCCCTGATACCGCCAATGCATCTTGATTGGGAGAGGCCCCTAATACAGAGATCTTGCTAAGCCCTGCCCAGATTCCCAGGCAACAGAAACTGTAAGATAATAAATGTTGTTGTTTTAAGCCACTGTCTCTGGGGGCAATTTGTTATGCAGTGATAAATAACTGATTCAATGGACAAATAACCACCATGTTCTATTCTGTTGTATACAGGGGAAGAGACTCTGTGTGATTTGAGAGATAATGCTGAGAAGGAAAAGAAATATGAAATTAAACACATTACTGGCTTTAGTTAACCCTTCCCCTCTTTTACATTTATTCCTATGGGGAAATTGATCTTTTGGGGCCAAATTAATATTGAATTGGGTGGATTTGGAGTTATATGTTATATTCTAGAAAACTTTCCCCTTTTAAGTGACTTAATTCTATATATTTTAATTGTCTTGCTAAGGTTACAGAATCTTACTGTTCTGCATAATCTAAAATGGCACTTTTGAGAGAACTTCTAGATATTGAAAAGTCTGGCCCTTCAACTATTAGTGATTATAACTGCATTCGTTCTCCAAATAAATATATCTGTAAACTATTGAAATAAACAACAAAATACACTACCAAAGCTCAGTGTGCAGACATAGGACTCAGGAAGGCTGACTACCTTCAGGCTCAAACACTCTCTGGAGTGTTTGATGGAAAAGCATGGTGGTTTTGGTGAAGTCAATAGTTTTTTGTTTTGTTTGGTTTTTATTTTGGTTTTCAGTTTTCAGCCTCCAGCCTCATGTTTCTTTCATTGAGGGGTCTGACTTCCTTTTGAGGCTGCATCCACACTTTCAGGGTAGTTGGATGCCAGAATCAGCCATCTTTTGCCACTTTCACAGAAATAGTTCTTGGTAACTTGAGGTGAGAGAGTTACTGTATCTGTAAGGAATGAGATGCTTCATTCTGTCTGTCTTTAAAATCAGGCCTTTCAGATGTTTAATTCATACATTAGCACTCTGAGGTCAGGATTATTATCCCTATTTAGAGGTTCTGGAGACCAAGGGAAAAAGGTGGAGTAATTTATCCTGGGTCACAGGAGGGATCAGTGTCTGAGCTAGGATTACAGTTCAGAAAGCCTCAGGTTCCAAGACCTGTGCTCCGACTATACTTATTTCAAGCCGACTTGGCCTACTTAAGTAAGTCCTGCCTCCCTCACTCCTGCCCCCAGAGCTCTCTGTTGAGTATTTGAACTCTGTCAGCAAATGTGAAAGAGGTCCACGCTCTAGAAAATATACCAGACAGTGGGCTTCATTATAGTTTAACAGGCAGTTTCTCTTCCAAAAATGTTTTTCATATTGGCAAATTAAAGAAAAATTTTTTTTTCCATGAAGAGGTATTAAAACAATGTAGTCAGCCTTCATCAGTCTTCATCTTGTGCATCAGAACTCTAATTTAGGAGTAGGAGACACCAACAAAGGAAGCTGCGTAACAATGGCAGGTAATATCAACAGAACTTTGCTTGAGGAACATATGCTAGTGTCTGGCTTTCCATTAGAATACTTCCCAGTAAAGGCCACTGCATTTACCACTTACATTCATTTTTGGTTTCCAGAGTTATTTGAGATACATACTTTAGGAGAGGATGCAAAGAGCAGTGTGTGTGTGTGTGTGTGTGTGTGTACAGGGTGGGGGTGTGGCATTATGGTAATATTATTAAAAGTAATAAAGTCCCTGGGCAGGTGGCAGAGAAAGGGAGCTCAGAAGAAATACTTTAAAAGTACTGGGCTTGCAAGCGGAATACCTGGGTTTGCCTCTGCTTTTTTGCCAGCTCTGTGAACTTGAGCAAATCACTTAAGCTCTCTGAATGTACAAAGAAAACCAAACAGCTCTTTCTCATTGGAGAGGTCAGCACGATAGGAAAGATATATGAATTACATCGTGTGATAGCTAGTAATATGTGCCCTACTAGTGTTATGAACAAGGTCCCCAGGGAGCATTGAGGCAGGAACATTTGGGCCCAATCTTGATTTTCACTGCACACTGTACAGAAAAGATTTCAGTGGGACTGTTACCGGTCTGTGGTATAATACTGCTCAGCTTATGTGGGAAAGGATTAGTCCTAGATGACTAGACCATTTCAGTGTCCAGACAACTTGAGGAAAGTTATAGGAGATAAAGAGGGAAAGGACGAAGGGGGGCAGTATGGGACCAGGTTAACAAGTCTAGACTGTCCTGTGAGAAGAAGGGAGCTATTCGCAAATACAGCTATTCATTCACTCACTGAAACTTATAATTCAGGCACCATGATGGATACCCAGTGGAGACACAAAGCACTCCCAGACAGAGTACCAACTTGGACCCCTCCGTGTGGGTGGCAGAATGGTTTGAAGGATGGACAACTAAGCAGGCAGCTACAGAGTAGTAGTAAGCATCGTGAAAGATCAATGCGCAGGAGCACAGAGGAAGAGAGACACGATATGTAACCTGGCGTGGGATGGTAAGCAAAGACTTCCCGGCAAAGGAGGTGAGTTGAATCTGACTAAAGAAGTAAAAGGAAGGGAGGAAACAAGAAGGGAAGGAAATTTGGAGCGTATAAAACTGTATATACAGAGTCAAAAGACATGTAAATGAGATTCCGTCTTTAGATTTTTCATTGAGATCTGTGGGAATATTATTTTTCCAACTCACTTCAGCATCGTGGAAAACATAAGTCACCACAGGCCTAGGCGACACGCCGAGGGGTGCCAGGAAAGGACAGATTCACAGAGAGCAATAAGCAGCAATCCTTCCTGAGCTGGAGAGACACCCTCAGAATTCAGACCGCATGTGGTTACGTCCAGGATTTTTCATCACTTAGCATCGGGACGCTTGAATATTCATTTGCTAGATTAAGTTCTAATGACATCTGCCTCTTTCAATGGATTTCCTGGTCAAGAAATAATTTTACTATTCTTCTCAAATTAAACGTAATTTGAGAAACTAAGATGTTGAGAAAGGGGTTCAAGAGAGCTGACACTGAGGGGATGAGATGATGGTGAAGGGGACTGGCTGGCAACTGAAAGGTAGGCAGACATGTTTACCTATTATAATATAGTCTCTCCCTCTCTCTCTCTCTCTCTCTCTGACTCCATTTTTAAAAAAAAAATAAATGAAGGCACTCAAAGAAGCCTTTGATTCATATTTCATAGTTCATAGTTAATTAAGAAAAATGCATTTTATCTCCAACATTTATTCCTCTCAATATTATGTTTTCCAAAATTTTCTACTCTTTATGTTTTTACAAAATCATTTCACGCTTTTTTTTCTAGAGTTATAATTACTTTGAGGAAAGCATGTATTATTTATAAAACAAGTACCATTACAACAGAGAAAAGCTTATAAATCTATAAATCACTGTTATTGATAGTGAAAGAATGTATTGTCTTAGCTAATAAAGCATTTGGAAGAGATATTGGTTTATGATCAGGTCTTAATTAAGCCAAAAATGAAAGTTCAGTTGTCTAGATTAAGTAACTGGCAATTATGTGTGTGTGTATTATCCAAATTCCTTATTGAAAATCTTAAAATATTAAATAGTGATATTTCTATGGCAGATGATGATAAAAATATAAATCCATCCCAATAAAATTCATATCCACTAACATTTATACATACTCTATTTTTTCTTCCTTTGCTTTATACATGAATATTAAATATTTTTGACGAATATACTTCTTTTAGAGGGCTCTATAAGATAAAACAAATAAAACTTTTAGTTATAACCTTAATTTTAATAACTTTTAGGAAGTTCAAGATAGTTTATGTTTTTCTGTATAAGCACACAGTTAATAATAAAAATGTATTCATTGTAATAGTTTATCTATGGATCTAAAAATGGGATAAAATGTTACCTTTTTAAAAATAAGGGTTCTGTGATTTCATGATTTGGTAAGAGGGCTACTTCTCTAGATAAGACTTTCAGAACCCACAGGACAAATACAATCAGTTTATATAAGGAACAGAAAGGGAATGGTACAGTAATTCATGACCAGTGCCTTTTTGTAATTATCACAACCTAATTAAATCTATCTAAATATTGTGGCCATAATGGGGAAAAGTCTATCATTTGGTTACTTGATTTAAGAAAAGGAACTGTGACCTACTTGGAAAAATTGAAATGAGAAGTTTAAAAAACCAAAGAAAATCTTCAGGAAGTGGGAACTTCTTAAAAACACTGTATTGGAAAGAGAAATGGGCGGCATATATCCAATAGTCTGAACCATTTAATAAAATCCCTTTTCTGGCTAAGTTGTAAAGTAAAAAATAATCGCTCCTTAAAAAAAAAAAAAAAAGAGAGAGAAAGGAGTATGATGGATCAGCTAATTGAGGATAGAAGAAACCACAAAAGGTGACAGAGCATATACATCAGAAACCAAATGAATCTGTATTTCCTTACATTTCATGTGATTGTCTTTGTGGAGGATACAAAAAAAGTAGAAGGCACATCCCCCGGGCTAGGGGAGTTTATTATCAACTTGGGAAAATAAGATATACAATGGAAAACAATGAAGTAATAGGGGTTTCGAAACATGATAGTGACATTTAACTTCTAGCTGCTAGAAGAAAGTTGCTATTCACAGGGGCATCAGATGGGCTTCCTGGAAGAGGCAGGATTTAAGGACAGATTTTAATGTGAAGTGGTTGGATTGATCAAAAGGGAAGGCAAAAACATTTGAATGTCAGGATCAGAAAATAAATCAAAGGGGAAAAAAGAGAGAGAGGCACACCAAGAAACAGACTTAACCATAAAGAACAAACTGATGGTTACCAGAAGGGAGGTGGGCAGGGGGATGGGTGAAAAATGTGATAGGGGAGGAGGAGGGCACTTGTGATGAGCACTGGGTGATGTATGGAAGTATTGAATCACTGTATTATACACCTGAAAATAATACGACATTGTATGTTAAGTAACTGTAATTTCAGTAAAAAATAATGAACTTACAACCAAAAAAAGAAAGACAAAAACATGCCCAAAGCAGGACAATATATAGAAAACCAGCAGATCCGTAGTCAGTTTATGAACATGTGCTGAGTGTAGTATGTGCCCAGCTCAGTGTTAGCTACAGCGGAGAAATAGAAGAATAACTTCTGCATTTAAGAGGTTCAGTTTCTTGTGTCAGAGATAAGAATGACATGTGAAGATATTTGTATCATCTTACAGTATGATATAAACTTGGGCTGTATGTTAATTTGTGTGGCACAACTTTGCACTTAATGGAGTTTAGGAAATGGAGAAAGAACCAGAATAGGAGCCAATGACTTTGGGAAGGAAATGTGATGACCCAGAGCTTTGAAAGACGGCTAGAGTTCGAATAGGTCACAGAGTAGTGAGGACATTTCCCGAAATTAGGTAAATTTGTTATTTTGCAGCTCTTCTGAAGAGAGCTTGTATATATAGTGGATCTGAATTCAATTCTGTTTGAATAGATAACTTCTTTCTGACAAGTTGATGCCAAACTTGTATGTCCTGTGTTTCTCATTGATTTTCTTTCTAATCATAATAGATGATGCTAGTTGCCTATTTGACCCTTGTGACAAGGAAATTTCTAAAATCTAAGACTTACTTGTATTGTTAAACTCAGAGAGAAATCATTGACTATAATAAGCATTGGGTCCTTTTTCTAATACTTAAGTATTAAATTTCTTTATTAAAAACAAACCTGCTTAAGACAATTTATTTTACTATTTATTATTATTATTATTATTATTATTATTATTATTGTCATCACCAGCATCATTATAACCTTAAAAATGTGTTCTCTGAACTGAGGCAAAGAGAGGATTTGGGGCTCTAAATAGACACTCAATTGGCCCTTCTCTTTTTATCTCTACCTTCACACCCATTTTCAGAAATTCTACCAATTCTTAAATGTTTTGAGGTCTTCTCCAGGATAACTGGGCTCCCTCTCATCTAGTTCTTAAAGTTAACGATTTTCGTAGGAACTCATCTTTTCTATGCAAAGCAAGCAATCCCAATCTGTAGCTCCATCCACCTCCTATCAAATGCCCACACACCAAGACCAATATTTGCCTTGCCCTAAATCAACCCAGAGCGTCTGAGGAAGTAGTTAAGGTAACACGAATCATAAGTGTAGGGACCTGATCCAATAGAATTTGTGTCCTTATAAGAAGAGACCTCAGAGGGTTTGATCCCTCTCTTTCCATGCACAAGAATGAAGAAAGCCATGTGAGAACACAAAGAGAAGGCAGTTTTTGCAACCAATGAACAGAGCTCTTACCAGGAACTGTATTGGCTGACCCCTTCTCATACTCCACAATTGTTAGAAATAAATCCTAATCTTTAAGCTAAAAAAATGCATTTTCAGTAAAATTTGGTTGTAATTTTTAGGCAATGTGAACAGAAACTAATGAATATTTTCAACAAAATCTGAAATACAAACACATTTATTCAGTCTAAAAAGCATGTATTACGTACTTGTGGTTATAGCACACCAGAAGATGCTCTTGGGAGAAAGTGAGATTGGGGTCACTGAGGCCACAGATGATAAACTTATTGGTTCATGACTAAACTAACATTCCATTCCTAAGAAAATCTCAGGTCCTGGAAAGTGTTTGGCTTTCTGTTACTTCTAGCAGAAGACAGTGGAAAAAAAAGAGAAAGAAAGAAACGCATTACATTAGGATACCCTGTAACATGTCTTCAGGCACCTGTGACTTCATTTTAGGGCGAAGTGAACATATTTCATGACAAGGGTTAGAACTGCTAGTGTGAGGTTAAAAATTATGGAAAGAAATTATAGCCCTTCCCTCCAACCCCAGGTAGAGCTGGAGCAGGGGGACTGAGATGAGATGGCTGAGTTCATGAGTGATGGTGAAAGCCTGTTTCTCTCCCTTCATCACCACTTGATTGGCTGGGAGTGCTGGACAATAACTGGATTTCCTTCTGAATCAGACTTGGACTTGGAAAGTACTATGATCCTTTGTTCTCCCAACTGTTGACAAGCTGCTAAATATTATGGGGCACTGATAAAAGGTTATATAAATAACCATAACATTATTTTAGATATAGCCAGTTACAAAGCATCAAGGAAGCCTTCATATTCTAGATAGATAGATAAATAGATTTAGGACCCATAATTGAAAAAAAAATGATAGGCTTTGGGATTGGAAAGATCAGGAGCCAAATTCCGAATCCACCACTTTTGACTTTAAGTTAGTGGTTTGGCCTCTCTTAGCCTGAAACTTCTGAACTATTAATTGATATTAATAAGCGTGAGCTCACAGGCTTGTTTAGAGAATTATATCAGATAACCAATGTGACTATCTACCTTGGTGAATCACTCAGTAATTATTGGTTCCCTGCGTTCATTCAACAAAGGATAGGTCGTCAAAACTCGGGACTGTCAGCAGGACCCGGAGGTTACTGTCATCAAACGGTAGCCTAAGAGTCTTATATGATAAGAATGACCTCTGAAAGAGATTGTATTTCACTACTTCTCCTGCTCATTTTTTTTTTTTTTTTGTAAATCACATACTTCTACCAACACCTTTCAATACTTCAGTGAGAGGTGAAAAGTTGTAATTAAATAGGAGGAGTTATACTTTTAGAATTAAGCATGGGTAAAGCTTGTAAGAGCACAGATGGATGAGGGTGAGGAAGCCTGTTTGCTAAGTGGCTCACTACGTGAGCTTTGGGGAGATGGCTCTCTCATCATTTTAAACAGTTGGTGATTTCCCCTTCAAAGCAGGATCTTCAAGGGGAACCGAATATAACCTCTGTCTAATTCCACTTGGTATTTCATTTCTCTTTTGTTTGCAAGGTATTAATTATTAAATGTGGTTCATATTGATAATTATACCACATCTTATTTATTAATGACTCACTATTAAGCTTAAACTTAATATCTCCAGAGGTTCTCAGGTCTCTATTTTTGCAGGTCATTGCTCCTTTTCTCTTTGCAGGACTGAGAGCTGAGAAGGTTTCAAGCTTTGGGGCTTAAGGTAAATGGGTCTTGATGGTGTGATTACCGACGACACAGTTCATTACCACTAATAGAGTCACCCATGCAGCCAAAGAGAGAAAAGAGGGACTGCAAAATAGTGAACTAATAGGCAATAAATTATTATACCAGGAGAAGGCAATCATACGTAAGGACAGTCAGTGACCAGATCCCAATAGAAGAGTATATACCTTTTATTTTGCTTGAAGCATGTGTCTCCTTTAGGTTCTTTTTCGGAAGGACAGACCTCATTTTCAAGCTAAAAAATTTGCTTTCATTTCTTCTTTTTATCAGTGGCAAGAGACATGAAATAAGGCAAAAATTACATTTACTCCTCGTAACGTTGCTTCCTATTGGCTTCATTTCCTTGTAGGGCTTCTTCCAAATTGAAAAATTATACTTGATTCCTTACATTCAAGATTTCAGTGACACAGATTGAAACTTACGAGAGGATAAAAATTCACTGGCTTGTCCCATATGGGAAAAGATATATCCTAACTTGCATACATTCTTAATATGGATTTGAGAGAGAAATTTAATTAACAGCAACAAAACCCCATAAACTACAGTGTCTTTGAGACCTCGGTCCCTCTCAATGAGGAATCTCTCCCTCAGAACCCTCAGAGCCACATCCCCCTGATCAGACAAGCTTTTCTGCCCCTAGATCCCGAGAGCTCTGTAGCAATTTTGTCTTCCTGCTCCCAGAGCTCCCTTCTTTTGGACTCTATTCCCAACAACTCCAAAGTAACTCCTTCTTGATTTTTTTTTTTATCTCAAGTAGCAGAAATTCTTAATGAGCCTTTTCTGATTCATGAGAAAGAGAGCTCACCTGTTGCTCCAGAGCTCAACTGAGATGCTGTAGCTCCTATCTGTCACTGAAAATAGAAAACCAACACTTTTCATCCAGGTAACTATATTTTCCAGCTTCTCACTTGCGCTTAGCCAATAGTCATCCCCACTCATCCAAGGCAAACCACACTCACGAGGGCTCCAGTTTGAATATCTTGGGCTACACACATATATCACTCTGTTGTTGGGGGATGCTAATTGGCTTGGGCAGGGATGGGAGTGTGTATGTCCTTTTGTATTTTTGTGTAAGACTTGGAATATATACATTTTAAAACCTTTTATTTTAGAATGGTTTCAGATTTACAGAAAAGTTGTAAAAAACAGTAGAGTATTCCTGTTTATCCTTTTCCCAGTTTTCCGTGCTACTAACATTTTACATTACTGAGGTACATTTGTCACAACTAAAAGGTCAATATTAATATATTATTATTAACTCAACTCCTGCACTTTATTTGAATTTCACCAGTTTTTCTTTAGTGTGTGTCTTCTGTTTCAGGATGTGCTTTGTATTTGGTTGTCATGCCGCCCCAGCTTTCTGTGTGACAGTTTCTCTGACTTTCTCTGTGTGGTAGAACCTAGACATCTCTGAGGAGTACTTTTCAGGTATTTTGTATGGTGTCTCAGTTTAGATTTGTCTGAGGTTTTTCTTATGATTAGACCAGGGTCACATGTTTTTGGAGGAAGAGCATGGAGGTGATGTGGCATTCTCTTCAGCACGTAAAAGTACACACACTATGAGCATGACTTATTGATGATGTACACCCTGATCACCTGGCTGAGAAAGTATTGTCAGGTGTCGCCACCGTAAGTTTACTCCTCCTCTTCCCTCCCTTTTCCATACTCTATTCTTTGCAAGGCAGTAAGGGGAGCCCGTACTCAAGGTTAGGGACTTAAGTTCCACCTCCTGGAGAGGGGAATATCTACATAAATTTTTCTGAATTCTTCTGTAACAAAGAGTTTTCACTCCCCTCACCTATTTATTTATTTACTCAACTTTTTTTTTTTTTTAATTTTTTTTTCAACGTTTATTTATTTTTGGGACAGAGAGAGACAGCATGAATGGGGGAGGGGCAGAGAGAGAGGGAGACACAGAATCGGAAACAGGCTCCAGGCTCCGAGCCGTCAGCCCAGAGCCTGACGCGGGGCTCGAACTCACGGACCGCGAGATCGTGACCTGGCTGAAGTCGGACGCTTAACCGACTGCGCCACCCAGGCGCCCCACTCAACTTTTTTTTTTTTATATCGGCATCATTATGTTTTATTCGCTGTCGAGTGCCTGAGAAATGTTGGCATGTAGTAACGGCTCAGTTAATCATCTTTTTGTTCTTCTTTTTCCAAGGTTTTATTTAAATCCCAGCTAGTTAACATACAGTGCAATATTAGTTTAGGTGTACCATTTAGGTGGTCAGATTAGTCACTTCAGTTTCAGGTGTACCATTTAGGTGGCCAAATTAGTCACTTACATACAACACCCGGTGCTCATCACGACAACATAGCGTCGGAAGAAATGCGAATGTTCCCTGACAGCTTCAACGTTAAATCAGTGCACAAATCCTAATCCCTCTAGTGTGTGTGTGTGTGTGTGTGTGTGTGTGTGTGTGTGTGTGTGTGTGTGTGTGTGTTTTGTGTTTTTTGGTTTTTACATCTATAAAAATGGGAAAGAAAATTTGCTCTGTGGAATTGTTGTAGGATAGGGGTTAATGCAAGTACAGGTCCTGAGACATAGAAAGTGCTCAGGTAATAGTGGTTATTCTTACCTTCTAGAAACGTTTATTATCCACCTCAGAAGTTAGTTTATGAGAACAAAATTCTCAACCATCATTGTGGGCTACGTATATAATTCAGATCTCTTCCTTTTAAGAACCTGGGAATCAAATTATAGATTAATGTACAGTTTATACTTGCAAAATACTTACACTTTCCTCTAATGGAAAAATAAATTCAGTATTTGTAATGTTCTGTTGATTCATTTAATTTTTCCACTCTGTAAAGATTTGATCCATAGAATTTTTTTGTTCCCTTATAGATTGAATGCTAGACTAAAATTGTAAATAGCTTTCTTTTGGTGATATTAAAAAAAAGCCTTTTCCTCCTTATATTCGAACAATAGTAAAGATTCACTAAAAGGATTGTGCAGAAATAGTGTTTATTATGTTTAAACACAAGGTTTTCTGTTTGTTTGCAGTAATTCTGATTGTGGTTTTGCAATGAATTAATGTTAAAGCTATTAGAGAACAGGCGGGTTCCTTTGGCCCCTGTGGTCTTTTCATTTATTGAAGGTTTATTAATTAAGCTATCACTCCATATGGACGATGCTTCAGCATATAGCAGTGGATAAAACAGAAAATGATCCTGCTTGCGTGACAATGGACAACAAAAATTTTAAAAGTATCTATATCGTATATTAGGTGATGGCAAGTGCTATGGAGGAAGGCTAAGAGAAACAAGAGATGTTGGATAGAGGAAGGGAATGTAATTTACTCTTTTCTATTGGAAGAGCATGCACAGTGTGGTATTTAAGCAAAAGCTTGAAGGCAGTGAGGGAATGAGCCATCCTGATCTCAGGGAGAAAAGCGTTCCACATAGAAGTTGGAGCCAATGCAAAGGCTCTGAGGTGGGAGAGAAAAACGAAAAATGAAGAGAAAAATGAAGTATTTTAGGAACAGCAAGGAAACTAGTCCGCATTAGAGCAGACCTTTGGATATGGATATTTAGTATTCATGACCAAACGAAAACAGTTAAATTTAATGTTTATTCATTTTGGAGAGAGAGAGAAACAGAGTGTAAGCTGGGGAGGGGCAGAGAGACAGGGAGACACAGAATCCGAAGCAGGCTCCAGGTTCTGAGCTTTCAGCACAGAGCGCAACCTGGAGCTCGAACCCACAAACTTTGAGATCACGACCTGAGCCGAAGTCTGCTGCTCGACCAACTGAGCCACCCAGGTGCACCTGAAACAGTCAAATTTGAAAACTCATGGTTTAAAAATAAGTCAGAGATAAAAATAAAACGGAAGCGGAGGTATGTCATCAGGTACTTTAATCTTCAAAACCTGTATTTATTCTGCCAATGTGCCTTCTTTCCTAACCAAATAGGCATACTAGAATATCGAGTTCCTTGTGAGCTGCCATTCTCATTGCTTTTGCTTAGGGTGAGATAAGAGTTGATTAGAGTCTTAAGCTTATGAAGAGTTTGTAAGGGCTGTTTCTTTTCCTATTTTGTTCATGCGCTCTTGTCGGCCATAGCCTTCTCCCAATATGCTGCACAGGTTCCCTTGCCTTAATCAGATGACCCGAGACTAGGTCAATTTTCAGTATCAGAAACAATGATACGAATGCTAATATGCTCTCAAGAAATAGACTCTTCACTATTTATGAAAATAATAAGAAAAAAAAAGACTGACGGTCATCAGTCACTTCTGTCCACATTTGGAATAAATTCAGTGCTCTAAATGTTTTGATAGTAAAACAATTTAAATTTGTTTTCTCAAAGCATTCACATGTGAAAAGTATAAGCATCTTAGATAAAATCAGACACGTTTCCTTTATTCCCAATTCAGAGTTCACAGAGGCCTTTGTTTCCATTGGAGCAGACAGATTTCAGCTGTGAGGGAATATTGTTTTGTACTTTGTGGCAGGCAGACAATGTTTAGATGGGTTATGCCTGCTGGGAGCCCTACTGTCTTCCCTGTGGATTTCAGACACCCAGCGGGGTGGCTTCTTTGTGGATTCTAATCACTCTGTTTGGATTGGAACAGTATGGCTCGTGTCTCTGTGTGTGTGTGTGTGTGTGTGTGTGTGTGTGTGTGTGTGTGTGTGTGTGTAATTTAATTTTAATTTAGGTCAATAGTTTTTGTTGGCTTTAGGGTGAGAAGACTTCTTATGTTTTCAGAAATACTGATGGTTAAAAATGACATTGGGTTGCTGGCTAGGTGAGAACTAGGTCAACTTGTTTTTTTTAATCTAAAATATTGCTTTTAAAGATAATTCTGTCGCATCAATCAAGTTTCATATGTTTTCCAGGTAATTTCTAAAAATGGAAATACGAAAAGTTAATAAATTTTGAAAAAGAGAAACAGCTGTCCTAAAGCAAATATTTTTCAATAAAAGATAGTTTTTACCTTTTCGTAAAACGCAAATATTCTACTATTGCATGTTTTTGCATGTGGTTTGCAAGAAAATGGCTCTCTGGGGGTACAAAAAGCTGTGACTTGTAGCACTTACTGATTTCCATGTTGGAGATACTCCCAGTATGGCCGATTTCAAACTACCCACAACTTAACAACTAGCTCACAAAATTCCTGAAAATTTAGCAGTCAGATCTAGAGAATCCCTAAGAGTGGGTTGCAGCACACCTATAAAATACTTATTCTTCCTCTCTGAAATGAATGTGGGTTAATTCATTGGTTAATTTTAGAACTGTTCAAATGTTCTTTCAGCTTGTTTTTGTGACTCATCTGGTCTTGGTCAGTTTTGGTGGGTTTAGCAAGGATGGGTCATATTCTTCTGTTGGGAGCTAAATGGAGTAATGGAACAGTTGTGACCTTTGGAATGTCCAATAACTTGTTCAATTAATTGGCCTTGGTCTAAGCGCACAGGTGACATCTTCTTGATATCATAGATGATAGAAGAACTCTAATTCTTCCTCTGACTTCCAAGAAATTTCCTCTTTCACAAGGCCTACGCTCATAGCATCAGTGTAGGACAGTTTCAGTTAAACACAAAAACAAACATTAACTAACTTTGGAATGCACATGCAGTATTTTCTCAATCTGAATATGCCGTCGTTTGCAAAATATACCTTTGACTTATTAAGGATTTTTGTGGAAAATAAGCTACATTAAATATGCCTATCAATTATAAAATCCATTCTCTTTCAGACAGTGTGTGTGTGTGTGTGTGTGTGTGTGTGTGTGTGTGTGTGCACGAAAATGAAGAGTATATAACTTGGAATTAAGGAAACGTGGGTGGTAATGTTATATAGATAATTTTGTGTGGTGGGAGAAGTGTTCCAGGATTGTGCTTTTTCAATGGAGTGATAGACGACATTGGAACTCTTATGTCACAACATTTGTGGGTAATGTGTGGACTCTGAACTTTTCTGCTATCTCCTATCAGACATGAGCTTTCCAACAGTTTTCCTGTTCTTATCTTTCTTTAAAAATGGCTTGTACCCTTTCATTTTAATCGCTGGACAAAGCTGATGCTCTAAGTTACAATCTCATGAACAGATGACAAATGAAGGCACTGACGTGGCCCTTATTATATTATCATCTGGACCAGAACCATGTGATTATATGCCAGAAATTGGCATTATTACCTTTAAGGTAAAGCAGCAGCTGAAGAATTTATACTGGAAAATCTGTATTCTGTTCCTCTTCTTCTTCTTCTTTTTTTTTTTTTTTTTTTTTTTTGGTGATTGGATTTTTGTGTGACATGATTTAAATGCCAAGATTTTTACCTGACTTTCTCTGTCTCTACCTTTTGATATCACTATATCTATTGATTGAACAATTAATCAGTTGATCTATTATAGTATTTAAGGAGAATGAAAGAATGGAATTATACATTGAAAGTCCAAAACATAAAAACATTATTTTCTCTCTTTTATGTGCTGATATCTTGTCCATTAAGGATATAATAAACAATTACTTATTCAGTATTCTTTTTCTTTTCTTTTCTTTTTTTTTTTTTGCTACTGATCTTTTTCTTAGCCAAGAGCCTTATTTATTTTGTTCATTCTCTAAGTTTTCTGCTTATTGGATGGGATGCAGAGTATATTAGGTACATATAATACTGGCATAGCAAGGATTTATTTAAAGGAAAACAAGGTAAAATTTAGATTAGATTCAACTAATTTTTTTGACAATTTTCAAATTTATGAAGGCAAGGGATAGGCATTACATGGTGAACACATTACTAATTAATTCAGTAAGCAAGGCAGACTCAGGGTTAAAAAGATCCATAGGAGGAGAAACTTTCCTCTAAGATCTTAATGTGTTGTGGGAAATGTACTAAAAATACAGATTTCGCAGCTCCCCTCAGACCAAAAATATCAGAATCTCCAGAGGGTGAGCCTGAGCATATCTTTTCAATAAACCCACATAGTTTTTTAGTGATTTTATGGTACAGTCTGGTTGAGAAACCTCTGGTCCATATTGTATATGATCCACAGAAGAAGTAAAAAATTAGCATTAGGGATATCTATTTTCTGTTTATCTAAGAGGCAAATGTATTCCCCTCCCTTAAATTATTTTTCTCCCGGTTTCTCCCTCTCTTGAGGTTTTGCTACAGAAAAAGTTCTTTCCACTGTTAACTCCATTCACAACCACTCTGAACACCCACTCCCTGACGCACTTCTCACAGCCCTCCCCCAGTCCTAACTGTGGGGAAACTCTTTTCAGTTGGAGAAATGCAACTAGACAAAAGTAATTTATTTAGCCCTCAGCCAATTCTTTATTGCTTCTTATGTTGAAACAAAGATCTTCATTTTTATTCAGTCTTCCTGCTGCTTCTGAAATTCTTTTTCTCCTTAATTTAATGAGCCCCTTCTCTACAATCGCTAAGCATGGTACAGGAGAAATATAAAGATAAATATGTGTGCTTACATTCCACTGGGGGAGGCCAATGTGATTTGAATAAGTATAACAGGAGGCAAAAATCAGATTTGTAATGATAAGCTGAAAGTTTGCAAGTCCTCAAGGCTTCCTGGGTGCTTTTTCTTTTATGCCCCAATAAAACAATTCAAGACCCCCGCCCACACACCGTGGGAAGTTCAGTGTCATTTATAGTGTTTCTAAGGATTCCTGCCTGCTGTGCACCTGCCCTCTCCTAGCAGATGCCCACCTGCAGTCTTCAACAGCTCTAATCTGGATCACTTCTGCCTGTTTCTTTCTAAGTGTGGATATTTTTCCTTTATTCCTCAAAAGAATCACTAACACAAGGGTGTTGTGTTGGGTAACCAAAAATCTAGAAACAATGGAAGTTCATTGTAGTACAGAATAAGAGTCTACCTGAAGTTGAATATCAGATGTTATTGCAAAATTATTTACTTTGGTCCGACATTCCTGGTGTATGGAAATCACTCGCTCATTAGGTTATTTCTTTGCAACCCTGACTTCTCACATACTGCTGAGGTTCACCCTGATGCTAACAAAAATCTACCTTCTGTCTCTTATTTCCTAAACATTAAGGGAAAGTTTCCAAGTCACTAGGTAGAATCAAAAGTTGATGATACTTGACCATAGAGAATAAATTTGCCTATTTTAATTTCAACCTCTCTCCTCCACATCATTTTGAGAGCCAATCTGGGTACAACCAATGGGCCCAGACAAGTGTTTTACAAACTAAGCAGTCTTCCTTCAACCTCAGTTGTTGGAAGTTCTTTCATTTCCATTTCTTTTTACTTCCATTTCCATTTTATTATAGAGATATAAACCAAATGCTATAGGGATGCATAGCTTTTGGAATGATACCTATGAGAGAGAGATAGGGGGTGAGAGGAGAGAGAGGGAGAGACAGGCAGAAAGACAAAGAGAGAAAGCTTTTTGGTGGTCCCTAACCATCTTTGTTCACCATATCCCTAAATGCAAACATAGTTCTGGCACAAAATTGTCATTTGTTATATGTTTGTAGAATGAATAATTAAATGATAAAAAATGTGTCTAGTTGTTTCAGCCATTAAATATGAATGCCACATCATTTTGAAGTCTAGGAGACATGGAGCACCTGTGTGGGCTGAGAAAGGATATGTGGTGGGGTGTGGTCATCTACTTTAGCAGGCAATTAATTTTTCAACATAATTAGTTATTTAATTGACCATTCACATAGTGTTAATGCATTTGAATTCCTAATTAATCTCCATTTTACTTAAAACATTTTATTTCTGTATCCCCATTTGTAATTTAACAGTAAGTGGCTTTGAATTTTGATGTGTATTTATAACTAAGTGCGCACACACACACACACACACACACACACACACACACACACTTACACGAAGGACTAGAGAAAGTTAGCCATGTTGGACTTTCAGGGAAATTAGATGGATCTCATTCCACAGAATTTATTAAAAATCATGGATTATTCAAATTTTTAACTTCTTTTTCTATATCAAGGGTCACCAAACTTCTTCTGTAAAGGACCAGATAGTAATTATTTTAGTCTCTGCAGGCCTTATAGTCTCTGTCCCAACCGCTTGATATGTAAATTAGGGACAATGTTGTGTTCCACTAAAGCTGTACTTACAAAAATAGGCAGTGGGATGAATTTGCTACATGGGTCATATTTTGCCAGCCCCTGCCCTAGACCCTTTTATAGGATTTAGACTCACCTCTTGCCTAATCATGAGGGCTCTTGCTTTTAACTTTGTCTTCCTCTATGCACAAGCTCTTTCTTCCATCTTTAGATATATATGATCTTTTGATCTTGAAAAATTGTTGTTGTTGTTGTTGTTGTTGTTTTGGTTAAGAAAATGCTGTTCCAACCAAGATATCATCTTGCCTATCTCCTTCCATGTCTGAAACCTTGCTCTTCCATCATCTATTATTCCTTCATTGTTTCAGATACGAGTAGCCCAGAATCCACTGGAAGCCAGCAACGTTGTTTTTATGTTCCTCTTATACCTAGCACAATAAAAATTCCCATAGTTCTCTCTTTAAACAGATTTTATTTTTTTTTTTTAATTTTTTTTTTCTTCAACGTTTATTTATTTTTGGGACAGAGAGAGACAGAGCATGAACGGGCGAGGGGCAGAGAGAGAGGGAGACACAGAATCGGAAACAGGCTCCAGGCTCCGAGCCATCAGCCCAGAGCCCGACGAGGGGCTCGAACTCACAGACCGCGAGATCGTGACCTGGCTGAAGTCGGACGCTTAACCGACTGCGCCACCCAGGCGCCCCTAAACAGATTTTAAAGTAAATCTTTTGATTGAGGTATAACATACGTACAGAAATATGTACAAGTCAGAAGTATACAACTTGAAATTTTTTCAGAGTTATTTTTGTTTCATTTTAAACATTTTCCTTATCCAAATACTTTAGAACAGTCATAGTGGTTAGGAGCACAGACTTGGGAGCCAGATTGTTGGGTTCAAAACCCAGATCTACCTACCACTCACTGAGTTGATGACGTGTGGCAAATTATTTGATCTTTTCGTGCCTTGGTTTCCTCACTTGTAGTATAGGAAATGGCGCTATTATCTATTTCAGATGGTTTTCCCACCCCCTAGCTTTATTTAGGTATAACTGAGATATAACATATAACATATAAACATTTTGTTTAAGGTGTAATGCATGTTGATTTGATACTCTTATACATATTGCCAAATGATTACCAGAGTAGCAGTAAGTTAATGCATCCATCACCTCACATAATTACCATTTCTTTTTTTGTGGTGAGAATATGTAAGATCTACTCTCTTAACAACTTTCAAATATATAATAGAGTATTATTAACTATAGTTACCATGCTGTACATTAGATCCCCAGAACTTATTCATCTTATAACTGGAATTTTATTCCATTTGATCAACATCTTTCTGTTTCCTCTACCCCCAAGCCTCTGGTAACCACCTTTCTACTCTAACCATCCTTCTACTGTCTAGGAGTTTGGCTTTTTCAGATTCCACATGTAAGTGAGACCATACAGTATTTGTCTTTCTCCAACTGGCTTCTTTTACGTAGCATAATGCACCCAGGTGTATCAATGTTGTCACAAATGGCAAATTTACCTTTTTTTGTCATGGCTGAATAGTATTCCATTGTCTACATATATACCACATCTTCTTTATCTATCATCCCTGGATGGTTATGTAGTTTGTTACTGTATCTTGGCTATTGTGAATGATGTTGCAGTGAACATGGATATTCATATATCTGTTTGATATCCTAATTTTATTCCCTTTGTATATACACCCAGAAGTAGAAATGTTGGATTACATGGTAGTTCTATTTTCAATTTTTTGAGGACACTCCATACTTTTTTCCATAATGACCATACCAATTCACATGCTCACCAACAGCCTACAAGTGTTCCTTTTTCCAACACATCCTCACCAGCACTTGTTATCTTTTGTCTTTTGGTAATAACCATTATAGCAGGTGTGAGGTGATATTTCATCATGGTTTTCATTTGTATTTCCCTGATAATTAATAAATTTGAGCATCTTTTCATGTCTCTGTTGATCATTTGTATATCTTCTCTTGAAAAATATCTATTCAGTTCCTCGGCTTGTTTTTTAATGAGATTATTTGGCATTTTGCTATTGAGTTGTATGAGTTCATTATATATTTTGGATTTAAACCCCCTTATCAGACATATGATTTGAAAATATTTTCTACCATTCTGTAGATTGCCTTTCCATTCTGTTGATTGTTTCTTTTGCTGTGCAAAAGCAGAATTATTTTCTTTTTAGTCTGATGTAGTTTCACATATTTATTTTTCTTTTTGTTGCTTATGCTTTTGGTGTAATATCCAAAGAAATGTTTCCAAGACTAATGTTAAGGAGTTTTCTCCCTGTGTTTTCTTCTAGAAGTTTTACAGTTTCAACTCTTATGTTTAGGTTTTTAATTAATGTCAAAGTAATTTTTGTGAATAATATAAGGTAGGGGTCAGTTTCATTCTTCTACATGTGATTATCCAGTTTTTCTAACACCCTGTATTGAAGAGATTATCTTTTCCTCAACAAGTATTCTTGGTTCCCTTGTCAAATATTAGTTGATCTGTATGTGCAGGCTTATTTCTGGGCTCTCAGCCCTGTTCAGTTCGCCTATGTATCTATTTTTTATGCCAGTACCACATTACTTTGATTACTATTGGTTTAAAGTATGGTTTGAAATCAGGAAGTATGATGCCTCCAGTGTTGGTCTTTTTCAAGACTGTTTTGGCTATTTGGGTTTTTTTGTGGTTCCATACAAAATTTCATTGGAATTTTGATAAGGATTATACTGAATCTATAGATTGATTGCTTTGGGGAGTATGGTCATTTAACAACATTAATTGTTTTCAAAGTTTCAAAAGTTTTCAGTATACAGAACTCTCACCTCGTTGATTACATTTATTCCTAATTATTTTATTTTTCTAAGCTATTATAAATGAATCTGTTTTCTTTATTTCTTTTCCAGATATTTTATTGTTAGTGTATATAAATACAACTGTTTTCTGTATGTCAATTTTGTTTCCAGCAACTTTAATGAATTTGTTGCTTAGTTCTAACAGTTTAGGTGGAGTCTGTGGGATTTTCTAAGTATAAAATCATATCTGCAATCAGACACACTTTTACTTCCTCCTTTCTAATTCAAATGCCTGTTATTTCTTTTTCTTGCCTGATGGCTGTAGCTAGAACTTACAGTTGTATGTTGAATAGGAATGGTGAGAATGGACACTCTTGTTCCTGATCCTAGAGAAAAAGCTTTCAGTCTTTCACCATTGAGTGTGATGTTATCTGTGGTCTTGTCATGTATCACTTTTATTATTTTGAGGTACATTTCTTCTATGCCCAATTTGTTGAAAGTTTTTATCATGAAAGGATGTTGTATTCTGACAAATGCTTTTTCTGCATATATTGAGATGATTATATGATTGCTATCTTTCATTCTATTAACTGTGTATTTCATTTATTGATTTGCCTATGACGAACCATCATTCATCCCTGGGATAAATCCCACTTGATCATGGTGTATGATCCTTTTCATGTGCTCTTGAATTTGGTTTGATAATATTTTAGGGGGAGTTTTTGAATCTATATATTTCAAGAATACTGGCCTTTGGTTTTCTTATAGTGATCTTATCTGGTTTGAGTATCAGGATAATGCTGGCTTCTGGAAATGAGTTGAGAGTGTTCCCCCCACTCCAACCTTTGGAAGACTTTGAGAAGGATTGGTTCTGGGCTTTTCTTTGTTAGGATATTTTTAAATGCTGCTTCAATCTCCTTACTTGTTATTGGTCTCTTCACATTTTCTATTTATTTGTGATTCAGCCTTGGTAGGTTCCATGTTTCCAGATTTATCCATTTCTCTTAGATTATCCAATTTGTTAGAGTATAATTGTTGATAATAGTCTCTTATAATTCTTTGTTTTTCTGTGTTTTTAGTTTTAATGTCTTCTCTTTCATTTCTTATTTTAAATATTTGTATTTTCTTTCTTATTCTCTAGTCTATCCAAAGTTTTGTTGTCAATTTTGTTTATCTTTTCAAAAACCTAGCACTTAGTTTTGTTGATTTTTTTTCTATTGTCTTCCTGGTCTTTATTTCATTTATTTCTGCTCTGATCTTTGTTACTTCTGTCCTTCTACTAACTTTGGGCTTAGTTTGTTTTTCTTCTTCTAGTTCCTTGATATGTAATGTTATGTATTTGAAATCTTTCTTTTTTCTAAATTGTAGGAATGTATTGCTATAAACTTCCCATGTATAATTACTTTTGCTGAATTCCATAAACTTTGGTATATTGTGTTTTCATTTTAATTTATATCAAGATTTTTTTATCAAGATTTTTTCAAATTCCCTTTTGATGGCAAATCTGCTTTTCAAGAATATTTTGTCTCATTTACACATATTTTGAACTTTCCAGCTGTCCTCCCATTATTGATTTCTATTTTCAAACCATTGAAATTGGAAAGAAATACTTAATTTTATTTTAATGTTCTTTCATTTGTGAAGCTTTGTTTTGTAGCCTATTGTATGATCTATCCTGGAGAATATTCTGTATGCACTTTAGAAGAATGTTTATTCTGATGCTGTTGGATGAGTGTTTTGCATATGTCAGGACCATTTGGTCTAAGACATGGTTCAATTGCAATATTTGTTATTGACTTTCTGTCAGGATGATTTTCCATTGTTGAATATGGGTATTGAAATCCCCAACTATCATTATATTGTTATCTGTTTCTCACTTCATATCCTTTAGTATTTGTTTAATACATTTAGGTACTTCAGTGTTGGGTGCATATGTATTTATGATTGTTTTATCTTCTCGATGAATTAACCCTTTTATCATTATCTTTTTTTATTCTAGTTGCATTATTTGGCTTAATGTCCTTTTTGTTTGATACAAGTATAGCTACCCCACTCTCTTTTGTTCCCATTTGCATGGAATATCTTTTTCCATCACTTTACTTTGAATCTATGTGTGTCTTTAAAGCTGAAGTTAATGTCTTGTAGACAACATTTTGTTGAGTCTTGTTTTTTATTCATCCAGACACCCTATGACTTTTTTTTTTTTTTGAGAGAGCACACAACACATGAGCAGGGGAGGTGCAGGGGAGAGAGGGAAAGGGAGAGGAAGAGGGAGGGGGGACAAAGAGAGAGAGAGAGAGAGAGAGAGAGAGAGAGAGAGAGAATATCTTAAGCAGGCTCCATATCCAACATGGAGCCTGACTCAAAGCTCCATCGCACAACCATGAGATCATGACCTGAGCTGAAATCAAGAGTTGGACACTTAACTGACAGCCACTTAGGCACCACAACTCTATGCCTTTTGATTGGAGAATCGAATTCATTTTTGATGGGTAAGAACTTACTAATGCCATCTTATTGTTTTGGCTGCTTTGTAAATTTCCTTGTTCCTTTATTCCTCTCTTAATGCCTTCCTTTTGGGTTAGGGAATTTCCATAGTGGTCTTTGATTCACTTTCTTTATCTTTTGTGATCTCCTGTAAGTCGTTGCTTTGTGGTTACCATCAGGTTTACATAAATATCTTGTAGCTATAATAGTCTTTTATGTTAATATCAACCTAAATCTGGTCATATACAAAAACTCTACACTTTGACTTTCTTTCTTTTTCTTTCTTTCTTTCTTTCTTTCTTTCTTTCTTTCTTTCTTTCTTTCTTTCTTTCTTTCTTTCTGTTGTACCTTTGGTTTTAACTTTTCTCTTATTTTTTTGAGACACAATTAACATGTAACATATTTTTGATATCACAATTTACCTTTTTTTATATTGTGTATTCATTAACAAATTATTGTAGCTATAGTTACAATAGCTTGTCCTTTTATTCTTATATAGTTAGGTGGTTAACACACTACCATATGGTGGTATTAGAGCATTCTGAATTTGATAATATACTTAGTTTTATCATGTATATTTTGTACTTTAATATATAATTTGTTTACTTGCCTTCTCCTTTTGAAAGTACTCATTGCCTGAATGGCCTTGCTAACACGACTCTACTAAACTGCAAGGGAAGCAAGGAAAGGTCTTTTTACTGGATGGCAAGTGCACAGCTAAAAATTGGAGTTCTATTATTAATAATGAGGAAGGGCATGAATTTTGAGAAGCAGAGAATAGTCTCTGCCCACAGGCCTTATTTCTCTGCTCTTTATTTTAAATAATAAAATGGGGCACTAGTGTAAATTTGCTGTTATAATTTAAGTTGGGGGGATTGCTGAAATAAGACTATTTTTTTAAGTCTCAGTTAAGTGCAGCAAGTGTTTAGTGAGCATCATATTGTGTAAGGTCCTGGGAATGTAAACAAGATATTGTCTCCTGCCTATGTAGTGCTTACAATGCACTGGGGGAATAAATAAATATACAGTTTTAGGATGATGTGTTAAGTGCAATGATACAGATATAAGTGTATCTCTGTGTACGTGCTGATTCATGGATTTATATGAAAAAAATTTTCAGTGACGTACATTTCAATTTTGTTATTCTTCCATAAGTTGCCCTCTTTAAAAGGATAAAACTACATGAAAAGAAGTTTAAAAAATAGTGCAGAGATATATAGATTAGTTTTTATAACATTTCTCTTGACATTTCAACACTTATTTATTATTAAAGTTGATCTCTATGGCTTTTCTTACACTTGATTGAAGAAATGTCTTTTCACATCTCTCTTGGCAAGTCTCAGAGTAATTCATGCTTTAGATTATCAACAGTAATCATTGTAAATGATTAGGTTTCCTGTTCCTAAGAATTTGTTAAACAATGAAATGACCCCTCAATTTTAGCATTCACACCTAATAATGAGATTTCACATATTTTCTTTGTGTTTGGCATATTGATATCTTGTTAAAATCACTAAATAGTTTCAACTATTGGTGAAGATATATACTTTCTTCAAGTCTCATTAAAATATAATTTAAGGTTTCAGATTTCATCACAAAATTTTTGTATATCAGTGATTCCATATCAAGCAAGCAATCAAGATTTGCTCAGTTAACTTAATCAGATAATTTAAAAGGGATCCCTCTTATAACTTGCTGCCTTGAATCTGAACCAGAATGGATATTATGACTAGCAGGTTCTTTGTGCATATATATTACTTAGTATATAGAAGTCATGTTTCTGAAAAAGGAAAGACATTCACACGCAGCTTTCAGTATTTATATATTCTATCTGACCATTTTGGAAATCAGAAAAATAAAAAATACTGGAAAAATTTTATAAGTATAATTACAAAGGTTCTTTTTGCTAGAGTGAGCTGTAGTAAACCTTTTTTTTTTTTCATCAGAGGAGTCCTAAATTCAGAAACTGTGGAACAGTCTATAGTCTTACTAATAGTTACATATTTAAAATGTAAATCTTGAAATGTAATTCTTAATTTAAGAACCATATTAAAATGATAAATTTCTTGGGATGCCTGAGTGGTTCAGTGGGTTACATGTCTGACTTTTGCTTTCTGCTCAGGTCATGATCTCGTGGTTTGTGAGATTGAGCCCCACATCCAGCTTTGTGCTGACAGTGTGGGGCCTGCTTGAGATTCTCTCTCTCTCTCTCTCTCTCTCTCTCTGTCCCTCTCCTCCTTCTCTCCCTCTCAAAATAAATAAATATTACAAAAATAAATTTATTTTTGTTTTTAGAATTAATATTTTTCTCTACCAAAAGCATATTATAATTATTATTTTGCTTTATTTTTAAACTTTTATATGAAGTATAACAAATTTATACAATGTAAACTATGTATATTTATATATATATTGCAAAGTGAATATGCCTGGGTAACTGACACCAAGGTCAACACATAGAACACTGTCAGCACTCAGAAGCCTGCCTTATGACTCTTCAATCAGTATTTTCTTCTTCTGTCTTAAAGATAACTGCTATTCTGACTTCTGACATTATAACATAATTTTGTCTGTTTTTGAACTTTATCTGTATAAATCATATCTGTATTTGGCTGCCTCTCCTTAATATCAAGTGTGTAAGATTAATCCATATTATTTTGATATAACTAGAAGTCATTCACTTTTATGATTTATAGTATACCAATGCATCGTAACAATTGGAGACTGTAGAAATGTATGACTGTAACAATTCTTAGCTGTTGTCTTTGCAAATATTACCTCACCTCATTACCTCTTTCTTCTCCAATTACACATATAATAGACCATGTAATTTTTTTTTTACCATGTCCCTATGTCTTCTGTATTCTCTTCTGTATATTCCATTTGTTTTTCCATGCTTTCAGATGCTTATTTTCTTTATAGCTTGCCTCATCGTTTACTAATTCTTTCTTCAGTTGTGTCTAATTTGCTGTTAAATCTATCCAGTACTTTTACATTTTGGTTTTGTATCTTTCAGTTAGAGTTTCTATTGGTTATTATTTTTTTAATACTTTCTAGTTTTCTGCAGTATTCTTATTCTTGTCTTTTGGTTTCTTGAACTTAAGCAACATATTCATTTTTAAAGTCTCTTTTGCTTATCTGCTTATCTCTGAAGATCTGTTTCTACTGTTTATTGTTTGTTTTTCATCAAGTTAATCCATCTCTTCATGTGCTTATTTGTGATTGAGAATTGGATATTGGTGTGAAAATCTGTAAAAATAATTTGATGCTTAAGGCACAATTATCTTTACTCAGAGATGATTTACCTTGACTTCTGTCAGGTGGATAAGAATCCTGCTAGATTATTTAAACATGCTTATTTCATTTGAAGGTAGCTGCAGCCCTTATGAGGGCTGGCACGTTTCCTATTTACTCTTTTAAACCATAGCTTTTAGGTTCCTAATCTAGAGCTTGAGAGATTTTACTGGGACCTTTTGTTTTAAAATCTTTTCTTTTTACTTCCTGTCTTTTTTTTTTCCCTCCACGTACAAGGCAGGTTTTTGCATTTCTCAAAGTTGTGTGCAAGGATGGAGGTGGCCGGAATGTGACCCCCCCATAGTCCTGCCTTAGTCCCTCCCTGCCCCATCCTCATGGCCTCTGCATCTGTGCATGGATGGAGCCCTGGATCCTGAACTCCTGAGTTCCCTGCTTCATCTGCACCTCCAGCAGCTCGAGCTTCTACTTCTCGGTCTTCAGCTCCTCCCAGATGTCGGCCAGCTTCCTCTCTAGCTGTACTCCCTGTCTGCTCCCACACTTCCTTAAAGACTGCATCTCCTCCTGTAGCCTCATTATATCACCTATCACGTTCGCTGTCCCTGAGATTTTGAGGGACCAAGGAAAGTAGGGTGGGAGTGTCTTCGAGGTCTGGAGTTGACTTGATGGGATAAGGATTCTTTCGAGTAGGATACCTGCTCTCTCTGGGGCACTTCCTCTTTGGGGAGTACAGCCTCTTTCGAGGTAGCCTCATGCTCCCAGGTGCCTTGGAGAGGAGGGTTGTAGCCTTCTCAAGGGCAGGCATGGACCCTGGATTGGATTTAGACTGGAAGGGGGGGCTGTCCCTCTGATGGAGATGGTGCATCATCATGCAGAGGTGGGGCTCCTCTGGCATGTGGACTTCTTGGGATTGAGTCTTATTGGCTACAAGAGACTTGAACTTTGGCAGGGCTTGCTCCAGAGAGAAGTGATGGAACTGAGTGTTGTCTCTGGTGAAGGTCTCTTCAGAGAGCACCTGCTCAGGGGTCGAGACCTTTTCTAGGGTGGAGGTCTTGTCACCAAGAAGGGCCATCTTTAGGCTAGGGGCTTCATCCTCCGGTGGGACTTCTGGGACAGGGGCCTCATCCCCAGAAATGACACTGTCTGAGCTGGGGGCACTTGTCCAATCAGGCTCTCCTCCAGGGTGGGGTTGTTTGGGGCTAGAACCTTGAACTCCAGAGTTAGGGCCTCCTCTGAGATGGGGACCTTATCTGGAGTCAGGGTTTCCTCTGAGGTGGGGGCCTTATCTGGAGACAGAGTCTTCTCTGGAGTGGGGGTTCTATTCACAGGAGGGGCCTTTGCTAGGCTGCTCTGCCCTTTCTCGTGATTGGTTGCAGAGCACTGCCAGGAAGCCTGGGTTTTCAATCCCTTTCTGCCAGGGTGGCCTGGACCCCCCCTGAGGAAGCTGCCACTGGAGCCTGAGTCTGGGATGGGCACTCCTAACTGGCTCCACTGGGTGTCTCAGATGGTTTGGCTGTGCTGTGCCCAGTGGGGGGCTGTCACCAGCTTCTTGACTGTAGGGAGGGCTGTTCTGAGCAGCATCTTCTTTGATTCCTTAGTAGGAGCTGATTCCCGAGATACCACTTTCCTTAACCTCCATGGTCTTCCTCAGTACTTTTACCTCATCCTTCTTCCACAGCACCAACTCCTCCGGGGCCTCAGGCTGGTAGTTGGACAGGACCCTGTAGATCTCAGTGTGGAAGACTGTCTGCAGGTAGTCTAGAGGGCTGTCATAGGTCAGGCTGTTCAGCTTGGGCGGCCTACTGGAGACCAGGGCTGACTGAAGGCATGTCTGGGTTCCTGAGGCTTAGGAGCCCACTGTCCAGCAACTCCACAAAGTTGGATGGGAAGGCTGCCAGCTGCTTGTTCTTATTCCCCAGCCACCAGTCACCCCCATTCCCCTTTATCACTTCCACCATCTCCTCAATTTGCAGCTTTAGCTCATCTGCCTGCTCCAGGTTGTAGTTGAAGTTCACTTTGCAGCATCATTGGGGACCTCAAGATTTGGCCGGGCAACCTCAGCTGTATGCAGAGTGAGGGTACCTCCCTGGTGCTGGGCTGAGTCTCTGGGATCTCCTGCCCAAGCGCTCAGGGGAAGAGGCCACAAGATCCTTCTGCTCTCCGGGCAGCCAGCCTGGAGCGGGCCCTTTGCACACCTGCCAGACCAGGTCCCCGGGGGTGCCAGACTCAGCTTGTTCTCCTTCTGCACGCGGTATCCAGCCAGGACCAGCACCTCCGTGGCTTCCAGGTCACACCCCAGGGCAGACTAGGAGAATGGTGCTGTCCTTCAGGTAGCCGCGTACTCCCAGGACCTTTAAGTCCAAGACTTATACCCTTTTGTTTCACAAAGATGTCAAAAGCTCTGCTCAGCTTCTAGAGCTGATTGATGAGAATTCTGAAATCAGTGGATTTTCCTTGGAGAAAAGAGAATGTGAATGTCAGGCCGACCTTTTGCATTCTATTCAACTGAATGAGATACAGCGGTGTAATGGGTTTTCAGAATGATGCCAATTCCTAATCTCTCATGTAATGGTGTTCAGACCTTCATACTACCATAAAGGAGATAGATAGATTTAGGAAGATTCAGGTAACAGAATATGGCAAAATTTTACACTAAACTGAATTTTTCTCACATATTATCCCTACCATCCCTGCTAATTTACCTGGCTCCAAGCTATTAATCTATCTCTACATTTATTCATTTGTTTACAGACAAACACATGGATACATGTGTTTATTGTGTCTTATTTTAAAGCTGCAACATTTCATATTGATAATGACAGAATATTCTGAATGTTCTAGGGAGCAATTTAGCCAGTGACACTGCTACTAACTCAGCAAATATGAATTATCAACAATCAAGATGATAATCTTCTCTAAATTCAAATTCTATAGATGTATGTCATTTAAAAAATTATTAGGAATTTTTAAATTAGAAATTTTTAAATTTAGGAATTACTTTGTTTTGAAAATAATTCTTGGTAAACTATAATGTTAGAGAGTTTGGTACGTAAGTAAGTTTCAGGATATTTTTAATATTGAATTTAGTGAATTAAGAAATGAATGGAAAACTAGTAGGACTAATGCAAAGTGCTTAATTACTACTTTCCTCTCAATAAAAAATTACAGTGGTGCCTCAGAAGTAAAAAAATGACAATTTTTTTATATAAAAATTAAAATTTTCTATGTGGAAAAAGACACAATAAAACATCAAAATATAAAAATTATTTGAGAGAAAATATTTATGAGACATACGGTAGAATAAGTACAAATACCTTTAAATATTAAAAGCTCCTACCAATTAAGAATGAAATGAAAGGAAAAGCTATTCAGTACAAAAACGGAACAAAAGACAAAATCAGGCCTCCACAGAAATAGAAATGCAAATGGAAAAGAAATATAGGAAGAGATGCTTAATTTGAGTGAAATTCAATTAAAAGATCAATGAGATTCCATTTTCAACCATAAGTTTGTTGATAATCAGAAGATTGAAACATCCAGTTATTTAGATGGTAAAAAGTTGCATATTTTCATGTACTGTCTGTGAGTCAGATTGCCACAACTCTGGGAATGTAATCTGACTCTTGAATTTAATCTGTAATATCTATTAAAATTAAACATTTTTAATGCTTTTTATTTTGAGAGAGAGAGAGAACGAGCAAGGGAGGGTCAGAGAGAGAGGGAGACACAGAATCTGAAGCAGGTTCCAGGCTCTCAGCTCTCAGCACCGAGACTTATGCAGGGCTTGAACCCTCGAACCGTAAGATCATGACCTGAACCAAAGTCGTATGCCTAACTGACTGAGCCACCCAGGTGCCCCTATTAAAATTAAGAGTGTACATTTAACACAGCAGTGTGTTTTGTAGAATCTATCTGAAAAACATAAGCCGTAAATATTTTGTGTATACAAAAAAGACATGTGAATCAACATTGTGTTCTGTGATAAAAATTGAAAACAATCTAAAATATTCCTCAATAGAGAAATGTTGAAGAAATTATGCTGTGTTACTGTCCAAACTATGGAATGTTATGCAGCTAGTGACAATACTGACATCCGTGAAACATTAGTAAAAGGAAAACAGACTCAAGAAAAGACTCATTTGTATAGTGAAAGTTCATACTTTTGTAAAAACAACAATAACACCCTCTAATACTTAGGAACACACATTGATTAGTTTATGTTAACATACAAAAATGTTAATAAGAACATATGCCAAGCTATTAATATTGGTATCTTAATGGAGACAATGATTGGAGAAGACAAGATTTGTCATTTTTTTCTTTTACCATATTTATGTTATTCTCTATTTAAAATGAACATGTGCTGCTTTTGTAATTTGAAAATAAATTCTCATAAAGGATAGCGATAATAAACACAACATATGTGAAGGCAAAAAATGTCCAAGTAATCAGAGATTTTGTAGTATGTGGTGAGTAATGCTAAGTTTTCTCTTTTAAGGATAAGACTATTCAAATAGAGTCATATGTGTTTATTAATAATGATTGATATTCATTATTTTATAATACAAATGTAAATCAAACTATTTTTCTAAAAATTAAGCACTGATATTTATATCACATGTTTAAAAGAGCTGTTGTTGTATCGCTGGTTTTTGAAAGTTTGCAGATCTATCTCAGACTAAGCTTTATACTACTCCTTAAAGTCTTGAATAAAAATACCTTTTTGTTAATAGTGCCATGAATATTTATTAGAATATTCTCAAATCATCCCATCTAATTCATTTGTAAAATTCCTACTTTTATTGTACCACTCTTTTTATGTTAAAAAATAAAAACTAATCTCTTAACATAAACAGTAAATTCTCTGAGAACAGCTGCGCAGAGAGAACTCAACAAATACTGAGTGATTGATTAGAATACTTAACTCAAATGGTACAGATTAGTTTTATTTTTAAATTTATAATAGACAGTTCAGAAGTTTAAAAGGAATAATCATAATGAAGAATAGAGAATATGGTTAGGGTAAAATAACATTAAACAAGTTGTATATTCTGTGCAAACAACACCACTTTCATGTTTTTTTAGAAGCTGAATTTGTTAATTTCCTTTTGGAAAGTGTGGCATGAAATTGTGGAGAAGTTAATTTCCAAATTCAATTATTTTTCTTAACTCTAACTTATTTAATATTGTTTGCAAACCTGGGTGATTTTATATTCCCTTGTCATGTATATTAGTTTTCTGTGACTGCTGTAACAAATTACCGTACTTGGTAGCTTAAAACAATACAAGTTTATCATCTTAGTCTCATTGTTTGGACCTCTAGAGGTCAGAAGTCCAATGTAGGTCACGCTGGGCTACAATCAAGATGAGGTCAGGGCTGAGTTCCTTTCTGGAGGCTCTTGGAGACAATGCCCGACATTACTTGGCTCGGGCCCCTTCTGTCTTCAAAGCTGGCAATGGCTATGCAGGTCTTTTTCACACTGTGTAATTCTGACACTTGACTCTTCTGCTTCTCTCTTCTACATTTAAGGACCCCTTGTGATTAATTGGGCCCTTCTGGATGATCCAGAATAACCCCCCTATTTTATTTTTAAAAACTTTTTAAATGCGTATTTATTTTTGAGAGAGAGAGCGCGCGCGCGCGCGCGCGCGCGCGCGCGCATGAGTGGGGGGAGGGGCAGAGAAAGAGGGAGATACAGAATCCGAAGCAGGCTCCAGGCTCTGAGCTGTCAGCACAGAGCCCGATTTACAGGGCTCAAACTCACAAACTGTGAGATCATGACCGCCCCCTGCCGAAGTTGGATGCTCAACCGACTGAGCCACCCAGGTGTCTCAATCCCTCTATTTTGAAGTCAGCTGATCAACAACCTTAATTCCATCTGCACAGGTAATTCCCCTTTGCCATGTAAAGTAACATAGTCACAAGTGCGGAGGATTAGGACCTAGAACTCTCTTGGGGGTCCATTATTCTGCCAACCACATCATTTTGTTGCTTACAGAACTATAGATTGAAATGGAATAGGGTGAGTCAGAGAGATGATAACATTTTTAAGAGATCACACTATCTAAAACAGCAGTTCATATATTATTATTATTATTATCATTATTTTTAATTGCACCTTCAAGGGAGAAAAGCATGTTCTTGATAGTGAAATACAAATAAAAACAAGAGCTGATTATTTGCAAAGGTATTAAATAGGCTCTGAGATACAGGAGTTCTAAAATTCACTTTGAAATTTTGACATCAGAAATATGCAGATTCCCAAACTCTTAAAATTACTGATCCTGGTAATTATTTCTGAATTATTGCCCCTTTTTAAGCTCTTTATATTTTAAATTTTTCTTTTACTCTCTATTCTTAAAAAACGGATGTATTTGCCCTTCAAATAAAAGGGTGATTTCATTAAAAATGAACAACTACTTTCTCTGAAGTACATTTTGTTGGCAAAGCATTGTTAAAAACCTATGTCTCTGAGTCCAGAGTCTTACTCATTTTCTCCTCTGATCAATGCTCACTTCTGCTCCAAGTACACTGAGCTAGCTATGGTAGACTTCCGTAGGCAACACGTACACATGGCTATGTACTCTCAAAGAAGGAGATGTTAAGCATACCCTTGCCCCAGTTTTTCTCTTGCAAGAAGTAAATAGATGAAAACTTCCACTGATTAAATTCACGAATAGGCATGCTGTGCTTGGACTCCCTTTACACTCTTCGGAGGTCTTAGGAGTCTCGTTTATACCGCCCTTGGGAGCAGTAAGAAGAATGAGGGGGAGAGCACATGAAACTCATAGACCTTGCACCTGTTATAGCTGTCTTTAAATCACCTGCTTTGTCTCTGTTTCATTTTCCTAATTTGAAAAATAGGGAGATTAATGACTTGTACTTCCAGTTCCAAAATTTCATGATTGAAAGATCTCTTTTTTGAAGACTAAATTCTACTTAGTCTAGAAATTGACAGTTATGGTCATAGTTATCTAAATAATTCTTCTCACTATGACTCTGTCATACTTACTTATTGTCAGTGGGAATGACTACTGTCTTCTCAAAAGCCAATTAAGGGGTGTTCTTTCCCTGGTAAGAAAATCCTGAGCACACAGGATATCCCTTAACATGTTTTGAGCCATGGTCTTCTTGAAGTTTTATGGACACTATTCTGTGCCCTCAATTCCCTTAGCTGGCCCTGTCTGTCTTGGCACTGGGGGCAACCATACCTACTACCACTCACTAGAAGGATCTCTGCCCTGCAGGTCTTTAAGGACAAAATCTGCTCTCTCAGTGAAGCTTACTGCCTCTTTGCTTTTCCAGAAAGGAAAACTAGTACATCCTGCCTTCAGGGCAATATGGGTCTCTGTGTGAGAAAATAAGCAAGGGAAAGTTTTCAGCTTGTTCCTCAGAATTCTTTGTATATGTTTTACTCAGTGTCAGTAAATAGCTTTTATCTCACTAAAATACACACACACACACACACACACACACACAAACACAAAAGCAAAAACAAAGCAGAAACTTTCCACTGTCCATGGAAAGAAACAAGGGGGCTTTTCTTTGTACTGGTGCTTTCCCAGTGTGGGAACCTTGGGGGGAAATTTCTTCTTCATCAGCTTTCTTGAAAGGTGGGGAGAAGGGTATCTTCCTTACTGCGAAGCCCTGTATCTACTTCTCACGTTGGTGTTGGCTTTCTCCAAGACTTTAAATTCTTTTATTTCTGCAGGTTCTGAGGATTGATTTTTGCCTTCCTTTTCTGTATAAAACAGTTGCTACTCACTTTGTGCTTAGAGGATCCTTTCTTCCCGAATTTGACTGATAAGTGGAATGCAAATATGCTTTATAGTAATCGCACATTTATTTGCCCATTTATTCTTTTTTTTTTTTTTGCTCGACTTTTAACTTACCTCCCTAACTCCTTTGAGCCATTTGCTCTCTCACCACGTTCCCACTCAATGGACTTCTATTCATACCTCAAATATGTCGTGCTCCTTTTGACCTTGAATCCTACCTTGCACTGTTTCAACTGTCTGGGTTCCTCTTCCCGTTTGCTATTTGCAAGGCTGACTTCTTATCCTAAATGCTACCTTCTCAGAAAGGGCTTCTCTGACAAGCTTGTGGAAGACAATGTATCTCTATCCCTACGAGTTAGGCCTTCTGTATTATCTTTCACTCTCAGGTAGAATCCTATCAGTTCATAAGATCTACCAAGTTGGCCTCTGATACCTGAGCACTCACTCTCATAGAAGCAGGGTCTGCCTGTCTGATTTACTGAGTCTCAAGCCATGGAAATCATCACCAAATAGCCCTGCCACAGATCTTGGTGACTGTAAAAACTTTTTATCTCTTCCCTCTTCCCTCTTCCCAAATAAGCTTCATTAACTTCAGGAGAAGAGCGGGCTCACATCTAAACAACCTATTCTAACTAGGGCTGCAAAGTGTCTTCCCCGTGGGACAAGTTCAGAATTACTTATATTTTTATGTCTTCCTGGTTACCACAAAAGACTGGACTGCACACTTTTCTGTCCCTTCTATGAAATGAGATTGTGTTTCTGGTGGTGTGCCCATTTTAGGGAGGGATGCCAGGTTCTGAGATGTAGGACATTCTTACAGAGATATTCTTTCTTTAGGAAGAGGTTCATTCAGTCTTTTTAAAAAATACTGAGCATCTGAGGTGGGATTTAAGGATCACTTTCTATACATCCTTCTTTATAAGAGTTCCTGGACACCGCAGAGGAATCAGCATGGTCAGCAAGCTCTATCAAAGCTGCATTCATATTATTCCACTTGAACCTCCAGCCAAGTACTTTAGGTCTGCACAGGGGTTTTTAAGAAGGGATTGGAAAGTCCCCATTTTCATCACCATCTCAGCTATCTGGTATTTCCCAAGCCTGCACTGATGTCTGAGAACCCACATAAAAACTCTTACATCTGTTTTCACAGCCAGCCATTATTTCAAAAACACATTGTATGTATTTCTAGGGATAGTAGTCGTTAGTCTGTGTGTAGATAGACAGTCTTCACAGTAGAATTAATGACAACCCAAGGTTGTATTTGGACATTTTATCAAGCTCTTGAATTTAATTTTCTTGTTGGGCAAACCTGAAATTGGTGGGGTGGGGCCCAAAAACATGAATATGTGTTACTTTTCTCCTTGTCACCATTTAAAGAGATTTATGTAGACTCTAGAACTTTCTCCATTTCATAGAAAAAAAGGCTAGTATGGTCCAGAATAGTTGAGCATTTCAATCTCATTTCTGATCTAAAACTCTCCTTTTGTCCTCCCCTTACTGATCAGCCTAAAAAAAATGATGTTTGGGGTAGGGGTGGGAAAGCTCTAATCCTGAGACACTGTCTCCTCGTCTTAGATTGGGCTGTCAGATTTATCAAAAACAAAACTAGACACAAAAGAAAAATAGTTAGATTTGAGTTTCGGATAAACAAATTATTTTTATTATAAGTATAATCCAAGTATTTCATAATACACAGTTATGCTCATTGTTGTTACTGTTTATCTGAAATTCAAATTGATCTGGGCATCATGTATTTTATCTGGTATACCTACTCTTATCACCTCTGGATCCTCCAGAGTGTTGGAGCTTGGAAAGGAGGAAAGGACAGAGAAAAATATCTTTTGTGTAACTGAGCACATAATAAGCAATTTCTTCTTGATTGATTCTCGGGGTTCTGCTTTGCTTCTGCGAGTGACAGAAGCTCAAATCGCGGTCCTCTCCTACGGCACATGCATCCTCTTAGGAAGCTCTGCTGGTGACCCCCCAGCGCTCAATTCCCTACTGCAGGGAATGTGTTCCTGTGTGAGCTCTTCTGAGTGGTCTGAGGAACCCCTTCTGGCAGGAGACCCGGAAGCATATAAGGAAGATCAGCAAGGCCACTGACAAACTGGAAATCCAAAGTTATTCAAAGATCCATTTCCCCTTTTTACTGATAACCACTCAAAGAGATTAGCTTTCTTGAAGACCCCCTCACGTGGGGCGCCTGGGTGGCGCAGTCGGTTAAGCGTCCGACTTCAGCCAGGTCACGATCTCGCGTTCCGTGAGTTCGAGCCCCGCGTCAGGCTCTGGGCTGATGGCTCGGAGCCTGGAGCCTGTTTCCGATTCTGTGTCTCCCTCTCTCTCTGCCCCTCCCCCGTTCATGCTGTGTCTCTCTCTGTCCCAAAAAAATAAATAAACGTTGAAGACCCCCTCACGTGGTTTTGGTAGACATTAGTTTAAGTGACAGTAGGAAGTAGATACCACTTTCAAAATGGTCAAATGAGAAGCAGTTTACAAAACTTGAAAAGAGACAAACTGTTTACTTTCTGTTTAAGGTTGAATGATATTTCATTGTATGTATAGACTACATTTTGTTTATCCATTCATCTATCAATGGGCATGGATTGCTTCTATGTTTTAGCTGTCATAAACAACGTGTTAGGAATGTGGGCATACAAATGTCTCTTTGAGGCCTTGCTTTCCATTGTTTTGAGTATATACTTAGAAGTGGAATTGGTAGGTCATATGGTAATTGTATTTTTATTTTTATTTATGTATTTTTTAAGTGTATTTATTTTGAGAAAGGGAGACAGAGAGAGCAGGGGAGGGCCGGAAGGAGAGAATCTCAAGCAGGCTCTGCACTGGCAGTGTGGAGCCCAACAATGGGCTCGAACCCATCGACCGTGAGATTATGACCTGAGTCAAAATCAAGAGTCAGACACCTAACTAACTGAACCACCCAGGTGCCCCTGTATTTTAACTTTTTTAAGAAACCGTAATACTGTTTTCCACAGTGGCTGCACCATTTTGCATTCGAACAACAGTGCACACATTCCAATTTCTCCACATCTCCACCTGTACCTTTTTTTTTTTTCTTTGTCATAGCCACTTTAATGGGTTGTGAGGTAATAGCTCATTGTGGTTTTTGATTTGCATGATCTTACTGATTACTGATGTTCAAGGGCTTTTCATGTGCTTGTTTGGTCATTTGCGTGTCTTCTTTGGAGAAATGTCTATTCAAAACAGCCTTTTGCTGTTTTATAAGTTGAAGTGTCTGTGTTTTTGTTGGTGAGTTTTTATAGTTTTCCATATATTCTGGATATTAATCCCTAATCAGATAAATGATTTATAAATATTTTATCCCATTCTATGAATTGCCTTTTTAGAGACAGAAAGTTAAATGATGGTTGCCAGGAGTCGGGGGGAAGGAAAATGGGGAGTTATTGTTTCATGGGTATTCGGTTTCAGTTTTTCCAGATGTGAAGTGTTTTAGAAATGGATGATGGCAATGGTTGTATAATGGATACAAATGAAACTGATACCACTGAAATGTGTACTTAAAAGTGGTTAAGGTAGTCAATGTTGTACATTTCACCACACACACACAAAATTAGAAAAAAGAACTCACCTGGGAAAGCCTAAGGATGAGAAAATAAAAGCTTGTTATAAAATGATCAAGGTTAAACAATAAATTTCACTCATTCATGAAAAAAATGAGTGTTTAAAAAGATACAGGAAGGATATAAGAAAACCAAAAGGGAAAATTCAATATCCTTGAACTCTTACAGTCACTTTGATGAGGGAGCAAAAGGCAAGCTGTCACCCCTCAAACCCCCACCTTCCCCACCAAGTGGGATAGGTGTGATATTTCTCAGGCACTCCTGGCTGCCCAAGAACAAAGGAAATGGAAAAACAAATGGTTAACTTATATAGACCAAAGTCATACAGGACATTAGTCTCCATCAGTTTGCAACTATTTTAATGATTTACAAGAAAAAAGGTAATATCCAGAAACCTATAGACTCAGTTTCCTGGAGCCTTAACATCACCCTCCCCTCCATGGTGATGTGGGGAACAAAGGCAAGAAGAAAATATAGAGAAAACGAAATTTCTTTATAACCTTCTGCCATTGACAAGTACTTGAGGGAGGGGATTAGAACTTTTTTTCCCCGGAAACTCCCTACTGTTTTTAAAAGTTAATGCTTTGCTAGAGGGAAAAATATCTTAGCCTTACAATAGCTAGGCCTCTAGTATCTTAGGAGTCCTCTTTAGCATATGAAAGTCCTTTTGGAAACCTCCCTTTTGTCTTTACCGCCCCCTTCCCCAACCAACTCCACGGTATATAATCAGCCACTCCTCACAACCCCAGTGCAGCTCTTTCTGCCCACGGGGTCCTGTCCCCATGCTTTAATAAAGTAATCTTTTTGCACCAAAGACCTCTCAAGAATTCTTTCTTGGCCATCGGCTTTGGACCCCCACCACCACTCCAAAACTGCAACAACTATCCCCAAGACTGAAATACTAGGGAGAAAGTGGTAACTGAAGCTGGAGGCAGAGCTGTGTAGAGAAGGTAACCAACATGAGTTGTGTCCTTCACTGCTAGGAACAGCCAGCTTTTGGTAACACCATAACTCTCCTTCCTCTTTCCCATCTCCTGTTCATTCTCCATAAGAGAGCCAGAGGGCATGAGCACCTGTCGATGCACCCATACTGGTCAGCCTGTCTGGGCGGGATTGTGGATGCTGGGGGTGAGGTGGAGAAGGGTTGGAAGGTGGACTTGAAGTGGAGGAGAAAAGCACATTATAGTCTCTCCTTAGACTAATGACTCTTGATTCTTACTCATTCTCTTTGAACTTTTTAGTCTGATTTTACCTAAGCCTGGAAGGGTATATAATGTTTGCAGCAGCAGACAGAACCTTCAGTAGGCACATGGAGATGTGTATGTGGGCAGTCTCGACAATGTGTGCTATTTAGCACCAATAGTCCTCAGCTTTGGTGTTAGTAGAAATCTCAAACTATTGGAAGAGCCTTATTCAACAGCCTGATTCAGGTATAAATTAAATCAGTATATTATTAATACACCACCTGGAGGAAGATAGAAGTTTTGTGGAGTCTGAAGTTTATTCAATTTTGTAGAAACTCTTTGAGAAAAGGATACAAAAGTATGAATGCAGATTTAGCTATGAAAGAAACTATTGTTATAGAATTCAAAACCCACATCACATTTGAAAAAGTTGACTAATGACGAAGATATCACAAAATCTCCACACCTCTAAGATATTATTTTCTTCTCCTCTTGGGCTCATACTCTTTGAATACTTCTTTACATAAGAAATATAGTATTTTCGATACAGAAAGCTAATTCAGCCCTTCCTCTGAGATAGTTGATTAAAATTTGTGTTTAGAGATATTTTCACCACTTACAATTGCTACCACCATGCCAGGTTTTAGAATTTAAGAAAACCACCATAGTGCATTTATAATTGTATCCAGAAAGCATATTCTTGACACAAGTCAATTCTTTGACTAGATATCAATGTGAATCAAATTCTCTGTTTACAGTTTTAACTCATCTAACGATTAGGATATTTCCCACAGTCTACCTTCTGGCTGTGTACATTTCACATCGTCTTCTCTACCCATATGCTCTGGTTCCAGGTGCTATAGCATTTGCTCACATTGTGACTTGACCTTTGGACTTGTATGCTTGTGTTATGAAACTGGGTGTGTCTACACAACAGTGTGTTCCTTAAAGCCTCTCCCAGCTGACAATAACCTAAGGCATACATGCCTGCGAACCAAAGAAATGTATCTCATTAAACTTCATTAAGCTTGCTGTAAATGTATTCCTGACTTAACTTCTATTTCACTATCTCAAACGTGCCTGTAATGACTCCAACTTCAGAGCAGGCTGGGATGGAAAGAAATGGTAGTCTTTAATGGTTAGGGTTAAATATCTTATTTTTGCTGAATTTCCAAAAATTCATGACCGTGTGAACACTTCTTTAGATGCTCTTAGCACGTTGAGGGCCCCCAAAGCTTAAACCTCATTTGCTTCATGCTAAACCCATCTCTGTTTCCCAACCCTTTCATCCTGGAGCGCTCAAAATACTTCCTGGGTGGTTGGATATGGTGAGTTCTCCTGTCATGCTCAGATCCTCTTATGAAATCCGGCATCTTGTGCTGTCTTCAGCCTTTCTAAGATAAGATCTCTCAGGGACTTAACATCTGTGAATGTTGGGCCCTTTTGCGCCCCCCGTCCCTAGTCCCACAGGCTTTAGTAGGTATTTAGAAAGACAAAGTTGCAAGTTTCATTTTTCCTCCAGCTCTCAGGTAAACCTTACAGGTATAACTTGATACCTGGGGATGATATCCCATATACTGCAAATATTTGAGTCCCAGGCTTCTATTAGCCAGACTCATGATTAATATAGGAAACCTCAGGACGACTGGGACCAGAAAGCTTCAGACTGTCTCTCTGTTAACTTGAAACCATCAGCGGTGCCCTGAGAATAGTATTGGCCAATATTGTTTAGGTATTGCACATCTCGATATTAGTTTCATTTTTAGTTATCTAGATGAAGTCTACATCTAGATGAAGCCTGAGATCTTGAAATCACTTTTGGACTACTGGTAATTTTACTGTCAAGGCATTTGAACGAGCTGGTAACGCTTATAATTTTAAGCGAGGCCAGCATCTGAGGAAATTCAGATTGAAATTCTTGTTTCTTTATTCTGCCCAATTGTGGGTAGAATACCAAAGTCAAAAAGACACTTCTTCGATTCTGGGAATAATATGTTCCTCATCCTATTGAATTCTGCTGCTCATTTTGCACTTGTAAGTTTGTAGTTTATTTTTATTTATTTATTTAATTTTTATAAAACTTTTTTAGTGTTTATTTATTTTTGAGAGACAGAGACAGAGGACAAGCCAGGAAGGGGCAGAGAGAGGGGGAGGGAGGCACAGGCTCCAGGCTCTGAGCTGTCCGCACAGAGCCCGACATGGGGCTCAAACCCACAGACCGTGAGATCATGACCTGAGACGAAGTCAGATGTTTAACCCACTGAGCCACCCAGGCGCCTCTATATTTATAAATAGTGATAGCATACATATATGCAGATGTGTGCTACATATATGATATGCATATAAAATATTTCTTTTTTTTTTCCAGGCATGTAAATGAAACCAATATCATGTCCCTACTAGCGGTGAATGGTCTTCCCCTACAACTGGTCGTACTAGTGTTCAGATATTTAAAACAGAGATCAAGATGAGGTTGCTAAGACTTCAACTATAATTTGGGGCACATATACATGACTTCCCGGGCAGGTTAAGTTCAGGCTTTTTTCTTTCATTGTCATGAGGAAAGAATAAATACAGTGCTAGATGAAAGCAGGGAGGGAAATTGCAATGCAGGAGATGCTTAAGGAGTACAATAATAACTCACTTACCTACAATATATGGTTGTTGTGACATCCCAATCAGGCGGAGTACATTAAAACATTTTGGAAAATGTAAAATGCTGTAGCCAAACATAATTATGTTTGTGTTTTACAATTATATTTCTCCCTATTTAAATATAAATATTGACCCAATAATCTGTGCATAGCAGGAGTTCTTATTTTAAAAACTCACAAAGGTTTAAATGGATTAAAACATTTCTTGGAGGCCTCATGGTTCTAATTATTCCCATTAAGTTGAACGTAGTTTTCTAAAAATAGTTCACTTTAGAACCATGCAGATTTTAGCAAATAGTATGTTTGAAGACTGTTATTACTGGGGATAAAAATTAAGGCCAATAAAGAATACTCATAAATAGGCTTGAATAAATCCAGTGGAATAAAATGTAAGATAAGATTTACTTCAATATAGTGTTACCTTAAGTTTCACCTCCCTTCCCACTCTTACCTGCCTGTTTGTTATGCTATTGACAGTGATATTTTCCTATAAATTTCCACTAAAACTTTTTTTCTCCACAATGGAGACATGGATCACAGATGTTGGTAGTTCCTGGTTACCTTTTCCTTCCAACTTTTACTTTGATATTCTGGATGAATTCTCCAGGACTAATAGCAGAACAAAGAACGAGACAAAACTCCATTTCTGATTATCGTATATGCCTGTTTGTGGTTCATAAGTCTACAAATGATCAAACTTTGTGTTTAGCTTACAAGCTCTGACTAATACACACAATATGTTAATCTTTAGTTTGCCACATAATTAATACATATTGAAATGTGGATGGATAAATATAAACAATAAATATCTACATATATTTGTACATATAAATTTTTAAACATTGGACCATAAAAGACTAGACCTCTATTTTCCTATTTTATGAGGCTAGTCCAGTTGTAACAATAAGGTGCAGTTTATAAACAGCATTTTATTTATGAGATTATTTGAATTGTGAAGGAATAATCCCTTTGCTTAAAATTATTGAGGTCTAACACCTGTAAATACTTTTTAAACCATAAAAAAATATAACAAAGTTGCTCTCACAACTGAAGATCAAGGGCACATGTCAAACTAAAAAACAGATGTAACATCTGATTTTTAATTCTAGCAAGACACAGTCCATATTTCAGTTTATGTCTTTTCTGATTGATTCAGCAGGCCTGACACTGAACAGCATACAATGTCACCAGCTTGATGAGGTGTGACCTGTCCTAAGGTCACTGAGTAGCTGTAAAAAAACTTGCACATGTGTTCCCAAGCATTGGGCTTCAAAAGTGGACAGTGTTACTTGGAAATATATTCAAAACTAATGTTTCCAATTGCTATGCACTTTTAAGGTTTACTTTGCTGAAAAGAATATTCTTTGGAATAAATAGCAATATTAGGGATAGAACCAAGAAACATTCATAATAGGAAATATTGAATTACTGTAGTGCAGCAATGATTTTTACATTTCATTAATGAAACAATAATTCCTTTGCTTTAAAATAGACATTTGAATTAGATAATTGCGTCATTCTCTCTCTAGCTCTAAAAGTCTGTAAGTAAACAATAAAGATCAATACGGAAGAAAGAAAAGCAGTAAGCCAAATGGAAGCTTTCTTCTTATACTTTGTGACTTCGATCTTTGTTCTGGCTCTCCCTTTCAAATCATGTTTTCATTCAATATAATAAGTATCCTAAACGGGAATCATCAAGCTTAAACCAAGCAAAAATTTAGTGATGAGATAAACCAGGAAATATCCAGAAAGGGAGCTGATGTGTTTATAGTTATATCATCTTTGTTCATTGTACTTTGAATATGAAGTTATTTGTATGTCACTAGCAAATTCCTTAGCAAAATGACCTCTGAATCTGTTTTAAAGTGGTTGAAAGGAAAAGCAAAAAAAAAAAAAAATAATAATAATAATAATTTGATTTCCACTCTCCCTGATATTTTCACTTCCATTAAAAAAAGTGTTTAAAAGCTATTGTTTTTGACAGCCATCGCAGAGGCAGATAACCATGGCTACTGTCTCGCTCAGACGTCAGACTTCAGAACTCAGGAGCGTCTGGTTGAATAAATCTCCAGCATTATCTGAAATGAATTATTTGCAGTACGTCATTTTTCTTCCCTAGCATCTTGGTCTTCAGTGTTGAATATCTTTCCTGTCTGAATATGTTTTCTAAAAGCACTGATAAGCAGAACTGATATGGGTAGAGATCATTATAAAGAAACATAGCCTTCATAAAAACTGTGCCAATATCCATGCTTGGAAATGGGTATGATTTACTCCGATACATTTGTGTTTGCTTTCTGGTATGTCTCCTACCTCATGCAGTATTTCTAAATTGAAAGTAGAAAATAGAGCCCCCCAGAAGCAAAGGGGAGGTCAATTTGGTAGGAAAATTTGCATCCTAATAATAGAATAAAACACTCCTGTGTCTCTGAAATTAATTTTTGTAATCACTTAAAGAAATATATAATTTTTTGGGGCGCCTGGGTGGCACAGTCGGTTAAGCGTCCGACTTCAGCCAGGTCACGATCTCGCGGTCCGTGAGTTCGAGCCCCGCGTCAGGCTCTGGGCTGATGGCTCAGAGCCTGGAGCCTGTTTCTGATTCTGTGTCTCCCTCTCTCTCTGCCCCTCCCCCGTTCATGCTCTGTCTCTCTCTGTCCCAAAAAAATAAATAAACGTTAAAAAAAAATATATATATATATAATTTTTTTAAAAAATACCCAATGGAAAGTTCTGTGCAACATTTGTACATTATCAGTTTTTTTCCCTAAAGTTTTCTTAATATGGAGATTATTTTTCTATAAAGATCAAGGAAATGCTTACAAAAACATGCTGAATGTTTTATTACAAATTATGAAACTGCTTAGAGTAGCATAGCATGAAATATAATTTTATCTTGAGTGTAGCACTGTAGCATTAATTTTCAATTATGAAAGTTCAATTATAAAGTATGAACATCATAGATATTAAATATGCCGTCTGGTAACAAAGTTCAGACATTCTCATGAATAATATTTTACCAATCTTTTGAAAGTTATGTGGAATATATAGAGATTTTTGATAGAATTTAGAAACAAGTCAGGATTGTGTCAACCCGCCCATTTTGTAGATGAGAAAATTGAGATGGAGACAAGATAAATCATTTGCCTGATATCCCGTTAGTGCTTGGTGTAGAATGAGCAGCAGGGCTATTCTTCAGCAATCATACTCACTCTTTACTGTAGGAATCCTTCTAGGATGTAGGACTGACATAGTAATATGCACAAAATGTAAATCCAGTATTTGGAAATTTTTACCTAACTTTGTATTGAAAATGTGTGTAATATTTCACAGTCACTGTGATGTAATGTAAGTGAAATATCTTATGATTCTAATGAAGGTTTTGATTCATGGCACAATACTTTCTAAATACTGAGGTGATTTATTATTTGAACACTGTGCCTTCCTTGAGTCATTGCACGCTCTACTTCAGTTATTAGACACACAATATACGATATATTAATGGCTAGAATGTACACTTTTGCTTTTGAACTTCAGACCTATTCAATGGAGAGAAAAGTAGTTTTCACAATTGTACAATATTTAGTATATTTAGGAATTTGGATATTGTGATCAAATTTTTAAAATAATTTTCCTTGATAAGAGTATCGTTTTGGAACATGTTGGCCAAATTGCAGCTTCCTAATGCTGGCATCCTTAGAAGCTTACACCTATAGTAAATTGGGACTTTGTAGAGAATAACAACTTAGACTTCAGATACAGTTTCTACTTCCTAAGAATCCAATAGAGAGAATAATAGAGGTGTTTCCAAGCATACTTCTCAATACAAAGGGGAAAAATGAAGAATATTAAGAGGTCAGGGATTATATAGATAGGTTAGAGATTGAAAAAAGATGAAATAAGCTTCAGAAAGCTTCAGAAATAGGTAGATATTGAAACAAATAATTAGACATAAGACGCGATATGCTTCCCTGGAAATCGTTCCAAAAGTGAGAAATAGCTTGTGCACAGAGAGACTCAAAGGTCTGTCTGAAGCAAGGAAACGTGCTATCAGAGAGGGTATGAAATGGAGGTTAGTGAAAAGTAATATCAAGCGAATAGAACTGTAGGGGAAGGGAATTGGATGTTAAAGATATGGGTGTCCTCTCTTACACTCATGATTTCTAATTTCATACAATTCACACTAAGCACAGAATTGTGGACAAGAACATGGATTCTGGAAGCTTTATAACCTTAGGGGTTCTCTCTAACTTTAAAATGTGAATAATAATTCCGCTTACCAAATAGCACTTTTTGAAATCTTATTATGAGCCAAGATCTAAACACTTTACATATATCAACTCAATAGCCCTCAAGATAACCCCTCGAGATAAGTTCTAATGCTCTTGTTAGGAGGATTAAGTAGACAATTAAATGCCAAGCACTTAAGTGAAGGTAGCAAAATTGCCAAAAAATTAGCAATTAGGATCATCTTAGTGAGATGGTCCTCAAATTAAAGTGAACATATGTTTAATCCAAATCTAGTAAGTCATTGTGGGTGGTGATATCACCAATATCAAAAGAGTAAATTAACAGTTACAGCTGGAATTGTTTGTGAATTTAAGCCTCATTATAGTATCTGAAGGTTAAAGTAAATCACCTATCCATGTTGTGATGCTTCACATTTGTAGGTCAACTATTTTTACGTGTTCTTTGTGTTTCAGGTGGTACCTATTTTCACTGCACACAGATATGCCTTGAAAATGGGTTTCTAATGAGTACATTTTTGGTTTTGACTAGTTGGTTCTGTTCAAAATAAATGTAACTTATAATAAAACCTATTAACATTCTGGTGGAATTTACTTGATCCCTTAAGTATTTCCACCTCTTGGGGGTGCCTGGGTGGCTCAGTTGGTTGAGCGTCTCACTCTTGATTTTGGCTCAGGTCATGATCCCAGGGTAGTGAGATCAAGCCCCGAGTCAGGCTCTGCATTGGCAGTGGAGCCTGCTTAAGATTCTCTCTCTCTCTCTCTCTCTCTCTTTCTCTCTCTCTCTCTCTTTCTCTCTCTCTCTCTCTCTCTGCCCCTCTCCTCTGTTCACGTGCCCTCCCTCTCTCTCAAAAAAAATTTCCACCCCTTGTCCACAGTAGTTTTGAATGTCTTTTCACACTGTGTCAAGGCCAATCAGAAAATCTCAATCTTCATAACAGAACTCTGCAGAAACAGTTTGGGCCAACATTCTCCAACATTTGGAACAGGTGCTGATTCTAAGAGACTGGAAGTTAATGACTTCAGTTGAAGGTACGACTTGCCTCCACATCTCCCTGGTCTGTAACACAGAGGAATTAGGGTTAAGTAAGACTGGTATAGTGATTCTACTATAACGTACATGAACTGGTTTCTGTATCAATTGCAAATGATGAAAAGGGCAATTCCTCCTGAATAGTCACTCTGGATAAGAAATAAATTAGTCTTTCATATTAGATTTTGTGGTTTTTGATGTATAATTGTTACCTTGAAGTCTTTAGTTTTTCTAGTTTTCACTTATTTGTATATTATAATATAGTCAACTAAACAGTTATTAATCAACAAGTACAGTAGGAAGAACATGATAAAGTGATTTGCCAATTAGGCACATGATTACTATCCTCAGTAAAACTATAATCGGGCAAATATTAGGGGTATATTTTAGATTTTTTAAAACAGGGGAATGATATGAATCCCAAGCTACAAAAATCCTTGGAGATTGTTGGAAGTGATTTATGCAATATAGTAAAATCAACATGATGGTCTCTTTCTGTTATGATTAGGTTGCAACTTTTAAAGAGAGAACTATTAAAGATAATATTCTAAGCTGAAGAGCATATTATAAAAGTGGAGAAGTTGAGCTTTGATACTTTTCAGAAAGCCAAGAAAGGAAGAAGTTGGAATAAATTTTAGAAAATGTTTGTGAGGCCAAAATAATGATGTCAATAAAAATGCAGGAATAGAATATAGGCTGTGCTCTTATAAACTAGTAACCTTCTTGGCTGGGCTTCAAGTAATGCTGTTTCTGATTAAGCATTTTTTTCTTTAACATCATACAATATGCACATTGATTTGTCAAAATAATGAACCCCTCCAAAATCCACTGATGGCAATTCAACTCTAACTCTGAGAGCACTATATGAGACCTGGTATTCATCCTGATGAGTTTTTTCCCCTTCACACAGGATGTTTTCTCCATTTTTATTTTAATTTCTTTTTTAGTACAGAGAATCGATATTGACTCAAATGGGCTTTTTTCCTATCTTTCTTTTGTTTTCACTCTCGTCTGGATTCTTTTGAGACTGGCTTTCTGCCAGTTGTTGACTCAATAACTTAGTCAATTTCATAAGTCAGTTTCTACCTGGATCCAACTTAAATTTTAAGTGGATATACTGATGATTCTTATGCTATCCCTTTAACACAGAAGTGATGACTGCCTTCTACAGTGATAAAGAGAATGTTTTGCTGCAAAGCTATATTTGGAGTTTGCACATATTATAAAAACATAAAAACAAGGCATTCGTCTTTATGGGAAATTGTGCAGAATAGAAATACTTTCACACATATTTCAAATACTAATCTGTCTCTGAGGATTCAAGAAAATAATGCTGTTTCAAACTTCAAGACTCTTTGAAATAATGCCCAGTCTTCTGTTGAAGAGGCCCTATAGCAGAGTTCCAGGGACATAGACTTTGGAGTGAAACATCTCTAAGTTCAGACCACTCCTCATGGGACTTTCTAACCACCTGTCAGGTTCCTTTAGTCTCTACTCCCTCATTGGTAAAGTAGAGATTATAGTATATCCCCTGTAAAGTCATTGTGAGCGTCAAAGGGGATACACGTGATTAAACAGAGTAGGACATTAACAGCAGGAGACGACAGTTCTGAGGGAGAAGAAAAATTTATCAAATTACAATGAGCAGTTTGCAGCTCTTTTAATTAGAGAAGATATTCCAGTCATGTTTGGTCTTGCTTTGTGATAATTGAGAAGTAAAGTATATAATCTAAGTACATATAAAAATTTTTGGAAGCCCACAAACTACCTGCTTCTGCCAAGGAGGATAGCAGAGGGGGGCACACTATTCATATGATGGTAGAAGATTGCAGTGAATGACTGGGCTCTGGTCTGCTGTCAATAGAACAAAAATGAAAGCATCAATTTAAACAGGGCACCTGAATATCTTGTATCTCTGTGACATTGTTCTAGGCAAAGGGATGGAGCAATGAATAGATAAAACTTCCTGATTTCTTAGAGTTTATATATGGGTGAAAAGGACAGACAATAGATAAGATAACTAGGTAATTTATAACATATAATATAAATGGAATAAGCGCTTTGGAGAAAAACCAAGCAGAAAGTGAAAATGTTCATTGGGTAAAGAGGGAAAGCCTCTTGCTTAAGTCTTGAAAGAGGGAAGAAGCCATTAAATTCCTGGGGCTAAGTGTTCCAGACAGGGAAGCGCTAGGGTAACCGTCCTGAGGCGGGAAGGAAGTGGCATCCCCAGCATCAGCAGAAAAGGCAACATGGGAAAGGACTGAGGAGGTGGAGGAGTAATTGCCCCCAGAGAGCTGCAGAAACTTCTAGGCCATTGTAAGAATCTCTGCTTTCCCTTAGTGTGAGATGGAAACCAGAGGACAGATCTGATAGGACCTAATATTTTAACTTAACCACAATCACTCTGGCTTCTGGGTTTCAAGTTCTCAGTGATCCGTGAAGGTTATTGGCGGGGGTAGGGGGGATGACTTATTTAAAATATTCAAATGTGAAACTGAAGATTAAATGATAAGAGTAGTTACTTATATTTGTTAACTTTCCCTTCTGGCTAAATCTTGCATAGATTTCACATTACATCATCTCATTTAATCCTTACTAATGTAAGAGCGGTACATATGTTATCCTCATTTTACAGACCTGAAAATGAGTTTCTAGTGTAAGCAACTAAGATTACAGGGCTAATGAGTCCCATTGAGTGACTAGAGCAAATCATATGAGAATTACTTAAATTAACATATGAATGCTCAGCAGTGGGAAGATATTTCAAACATCGATTCATAAATATATGTTTTTTTATGTCTTGACAGTCTTTAGCAAGTACAGGTGAAACAGACATGCTGGTTTTTGATGTACAGTGTTTCTTTTTTTCATTTTGACACAAAATTCGGTATACTAATTAAGTCTTGCCAGGAAAAGAGCAGATTTTGAAATGGATTGAAACAAATGGATTGAATCGCTTTTAATCTAAATTTCTTCTCTTTCACATGTCTTCTGTTCAGGTTCCAGTGACAGTGAAAACCCAAAGTGCAGTGATTGTTTTCAAAACATTAAACATTTTTCGAGAGCCCTGAGGAACTAATTTAATTTAAATCCTAGTGGAAACATGAACATAAGGACTCTCTTGCTTTAAGAGAGTAGAAGGCACCTTTTACTTTGCTTTTCATACAGAAAGGTTAGTCTTCTTATGCGCCATGTGGTAGACTGAATAATATGCCCCAAAGATGTCTATATCCTAGCCTGAAACTTGTAAATATGTTATCTTCCATTGCAAAAAAGAACTTTGAAGGTGTGGTTTAGGATTTTTAAGATGGAAAGATGATCTGGGAATATGTGGGTGGGCCCAATGCAATCACAAGTGTTCTTACAGCAGGGAGGCAGGCGATCAGAGAGGAGTGTAGATGTGATGACCAAAGCAATAGTTGGAGTGAGACAGAAACAGCCATGAGGCAAGGGAAGCAGGTGGCCTCCAGAAGCTGAACAAGGCAAAGGAAATGGCTTGTCCCCTTGGAGCCTGCAGAAAGAACCAGCCCTGCTGACAACTTGAGTTTAGCCCAGTAAAGCTGTTGAACTCACTTCTGACCTCCAGCAATGTGAGGTAATAAATTTGTGTTGCTTTAGCCAGTAGGTCTGTAGTAACTTGCTACAGCAGTCATAGGATACTAACACACTCCCTTATTTCCCTCCGGTTTTTGTTTCAGTGTCTTCTTATAGGTGAGATTTTCCCTGAACTCCCTATGTAGAAGAGCTACACTCTTCCTACCCACCTGCCATCTCTATGGCACCTTTCCTCTTCATTTTACACTCTGTTGTTGAGTCTCTCCTTAGTACAGGGTTTCATCTTGGAAGGTAGCTTCATTTGGTTAGTTTCAGGAGTCCACAGGGTCTGGATAACTCAGCACAGTCACACGTTACTATGGCCCCTTTGTTCTCATCCATAGATTGGAAGCTGAAGAGCTCCCTTGAAGTTTTGGTGGCTGCTTACAGCTGGCTCTACTAAGCTTTTCCATGAATACCTCTTGGCAATATTTGGTTTCTCCAGTTCTCAGGGCCCTCAGAACCCCCTGTGCCTTACCTCTATTTTCTGCTTAATAGCTTCTGATGTTATGTGGTTCTTTCCACTTTGGGTGGCTTGTGGCCAATGACTCATAGTTTGAGATTTATAAGGATATTCTGTCACTTAATTTTGTTGTAGATATTGTCTGTGGGCTTTGAGTCTTTGCTTGTTGTTTATGGGGGATTTAGGGAGATCCCAAAACTATGCCACCACTGCTATCTCTTCCCAGAATCTTCTAATATCATTTAAAATATTTGAAAATCTTGGAATAGAGTGTTTTTTCTTTTTCTTTTTTTAAAACAGGTTTTGGATAAATACAGGAAAAACAAATATACATTACTTACGGATTTTGAAACTAGAATTGTTAATGAACACTTAATAAACTACTGTCCCAGTACAAACTTATACATAACATTTTCTTAAGACAGACCTCTCTTATTTCGAAGGGAAGTCAAAGCTATTTCATTTACTGTATGTCAGGCACTGTGCTGAGTAATTTGTGTCCATTTGGTCAAGTATTCTAAATAGCCTTATGAGGATATGTTAGCCACATGTGACAAATAAAGAGCCTGGGGCTGAGTATATTTGATTTGCTCATGGTAGTAGGTGAGATGCTTACAGAACCCTGGCTTCTGAGTGTGATGCAAAGACAAGGGCTCACAAGAGAGACACAGTCATTGCCGGGCTCTAATTATAGCAGAAGAGAAGATGTGGAGGAACAGATAGAAAATTACTCATATGGACTGGGCTAGCATGTTATGGGGTTGGAACTTCAGTAACAGGATGGACCTGTGGATGAACAGGATCTACTCATACTGGCCTGTGGGGGAAATGGGACAAGACTTTCTCATCCTAACTCCTTAGTAAGTGGGGCTGAAAATTCACTACCTGTCCCGAGTAGCACCTGGGTTGATTAAGAGAGGGAGGAATACTGTGGAGACAAGACAAAGCCAGTGTGGGACAAACAGAATGATATGTTGTTGGTTTTTAGCAAGTTTAACAACGTATTAGAAAATCTATTGAGGGGTGCTTGAGTGGCTCAGCTGGTTAAGCGGCTGGCTCTTGATCTCTTCATCTCAGCTTAAGTCTTGATCTCAGGGTTGTGAGTTCAAGCCCTATGTTGGGCTCTGCACTGGGCATGAAGTCTACTTAAGAAAATCTGTTGAATTGTTGTGTAATTACTCTTAAAATACATGGAATAAAACTACTCTATCAGAGTAAGCGAGGGGTGCTTTGGAAGTTTCCATGCCAAACAAAAGAGCAAAAACAAACAACAAAACAAAACGAAAACCCCCAAACCAACCAGACAAATAGATAAAAAGACCTTCCTACACATACCATACTATCAGTTGATTTTAGTTAGAAAATATGCCTTTGATGTTTGGGCTTGTATCAGCCCAGTCCATACTTAGTATGAGTGTCTCCAATACGATTGCTTTTTTTGTTATATCATACTTAAAAGAATGGCCATTTTCATTGAAGAAAGGGTTATTTTGTGTTTTGGGACACTTTAGTGAAAAGTGGATTTAGTTGGGGGATTTCAATAGACCAAAAACAAAAACATTTGAGCTAAAAGGAAGGCAAAGGATGACTAAAGGATGCCAGCAATAATTTTTTCCCAATTTATCATTTTTCTAAGTGTGCCACTGGAGCTGTTCTCTCGGGAAGGCTCTGTATGCCACAGATTGCCTGTCCTTCATCTTTGAAACCAAAAATATTTTGATACTGCCAAAATAATAAAAATGGTTGATTACAATTTCTTTCCCTCTTATACTTAAAATGTGTCAGAGGAAAATGAGTTCTTGTAATTGGACACTTTCCTCGTGTGGCATTCTCAGTTCAAATGACCACAAAACACGCAGTCATGTGTATATTTTTAAAAGGATGAGTTTCTTCTGTCTTTCTTCCCTCCCTTCTTCCTCCTCTTCCTTTCTTTTCCTTCCTTGTTTCCTTTCCTTCCCTTTCTTCCTTTCTGCTTTCCTAAAGTGCAAACTAGTGTTGACTCAGTTTATTCGAAAATGATATTTGACACCAACAGGAACAGTTTGAACCCTTATTTCTTTGGCATGTTGAATACCAAAAGTTCGAAGCTATAATTGCTCAAAGTTTCTACCATTCTTATCAAGAAATCTAAATGACCAAGATGTGGTCAAATAAGTACTTATGACAAATGCACTGAATGTTGCAGACATTCACTAAAATGGCTTCACTAAAATGGCTACATTTTGACTTGACGTTCGTGGAACGAAACGGTCTCTTTGCCAAATTAAAAACTTGCTTCCAATTTAGAGCTTTGCAAATTTAAGTTATTGTCAATCATGCTGCATTTGAGTGTGTAATCCTAAGCGTAGCGTAACTACCTGCATTATTTCAAAATTTCAAACATGCTCTGAGTCAGCTTTACTCTCTCATCTTCCCTTCCTTTTCAGCCTTCTCATGAACACCTGTAGAGTCTTGATACTTTTTCCTGTAATTTTTTTTTTTTCAAAAAGTGTTGGTTCTGGATTCATTGACACTTTCCTAGGACAGGATATATGCTTTTGGTTAGCCCTAGCCTGGCTTTCTTTCTTGGTTCTTCCAAAAGACATTATGCATTTGATCATTGTAGGGTTGGATGGGACAGACTGCTAGGTTGCAGTTTGCTCATTAACTTGGCCAATTAATCAGTCAAATTTCTCTTAGAGTTTCCAAGAAGGCAAAACAAGTGCACCACATTGATATGTTTTGCATGATTGTCGCTCGAGTGGCTACTTCAGCAGTTCTCATGTTTACTATCCTTGCCTTTTCAACCAAAACTTCCCTACCCCTCCACACATAGACTTACACAATATATTTAACTCTCAGGGGTCATATCTATGCCTGTATTCCTGAGGTTTCTGCTTATGTGTGCCTGTTAGCCAAAGACTTACCATTCTTTTTTCTTTGTCCTCACATTGTGTTCTGCCATATATTAGACTTTTATTACTATTTTCGAAACTGATTGGTACACACGTATACTGCTATCTATAAATTTGTATTTGTTGGAGAGAATTCCATTATAATTATTTTAATAAAGCACTGTTACTATAAGGTACTAGTCAGAACTTTTAAGCATATTTATGACAGCACCTTTCACCTTTCAACATTACTCCTTTAAAATTGATTTCTTCTGTTTGTTTTTGCTTTATTTTTATTTACAATAATGCTTTCCAAATTATAGTTAGGAGGAGAAAATAAACTGTTAGCTTAAGAATTCCTCTTCAGGGAAACAAATGAATTTCTTAAGTGTTGTGAGGAGCTATTTGGTTTGTGGAATGATGTCTCTTGGTGTAAGAGTAGGCTGGGCTAGGAGTAAGGCAAAAGCAAACTAGTTGCTCTGAATGGCAAATTAAGAAGTTTGAATTTCTCCAGGCAGCCTGACAATGAGAGAGAAGATGAAACTAAGTGAGGGGAGACAAGACAGTTAGCAACTTCCTACACAGAAGGAAGGTAGCCAGGCAAATTCTCCAGTGTCAAGAATGGCTAAGAGATTTTAAAAACAGGTATATCTAATGTTTAATTTCAAGTTGTTTTCTATGTTGCCCTGATAGGTAACCCCCACCTCCAACTCTGCACCAAAATTTCACTCTGGTCTGCTAGACACATGTAAAATACACAAGTTTGAGAGGTTGCCATTTCGGTGTGTGTGAAAGGGTTAGGGCAGAGTCCAAATGGGATGAGGTGAAGAGGGGAGGAGAATCAAAATAAAATAATAAGCAAAAGAAGGACAGTAATATAAAATTCAGAAGAATAAACAGTGCTGATGACAGTTGGCAGAAACATAAATGCTTCCTTCGTCTCATTCCAAATCTGTAACATACAGGAAATGAGAGGTTTGGTCGGTTTTACTTAAGGGACCAGATGACCTCAGTATCATGAAGCACTTACTGCATCTGGGGGCTGACTATTGCATTGCTGTGCAATCTATGGAGGAAGGATCTCTGATTATATTAATACCATGATATAAGTTTTAAATTTTTCATGTATGTTTACTGAAAGCCACAGGAGATAAAGACGAACATGGGGAAAAGGTGAAAGGAAGAAGGGAAAGAAGAACAATGAAAGCGAGGAAAGGAATGTCAAAGTTCTCCTATGCTTTTAAAATTGATCATGAACTTCTTGGTGATGTTCTTCTCCTTTTCTTTCTTTTTTTCTTTCTCTTCTTTCATTCCTTCTTCCTCTGTGCCCTTTTATTTCTTTGAAATAAAAGAACACATTGACAGGTCAGAGTTACATGTAAGAATTTGGGGGAAAAGGTAGCTTGCCATTGGCAATTACCGCATTCTCTTTGGTTTTACTTATATGACAGAAAAGAACAGCACGAGTGCCCATTATGAATCTTTGTATATTAGGTGGATGAAGTATATTTGCCAAAATTTGGAGCTGGAGGCCAAGTATGGGCTCACCTGTAGAACAGATTAGGATGTGGGAAAGAAAGGGGTAAGAGGGAAGAAAGGGCTGAGTAAAGTCTATAGGGGAACAGCATTGGCTTCCAGAGACAAGACGTATTACACAACTGGAACAAGATAAGGTGATTAGTGGAAACTAGGAGTGTTCCTGTGCCTTCTCAGGGACATCATCCCTGAATCTCAGATCATCTCCCTGTCATTTTGACTCTAATGGGATTCCTTTTTAGTATTTATTATCATTATAATCAATTTATTAGTTGTTTCTCCCCTACTAGTTTGTAAACTTCATGAAGGTAGGGATTGTAAAGTGCTCATACAGTGCCTGGCACATAACACATCACCATCACCATCATCATCATCATCATCATCATCATCATCATCATCCACTAAATATTCTCACCTAATATAATGTGCAGCACGTGGTAAATATTTACCAAATATTTGCTGAAGGAAGAAATGAATGGACAGAGGCATGGGAGAAAAGCATAGACTGAAGAGGTCAGTGAGTTGTACTGGGTCTTCCAAAGTGGCTGTATACAGTCAGGACATGACTTTGTATTTCATTTATATGCCTCCAAATGATGTTCAAGTGGAAAAAGTATTTGTTTTGCAAAATTAATTAAAAATTTACTAACAGAAACAGATTTGAAAAGTAATTCAATTTTAGCAAAAGAATTTTATGTTTTTTTGATTTGACTATTTATTTATTGTTCTTTGTGACACCTGCTATAGTGAGTCAGCCATTTTATTGAACTTGTTTTGGTAACTTCTGGCCCTGAATCTTACATTGAGATTTTCATACAACTCATAACTGAATGAACTAGGTTTGAATGCAGTTTGTTAGTTGTTTTGTTTAATAGATAAAGTATGTGAATTTATTTATGTTAGAGACAGGATTCCACCCTTTCCTCCTTTCAGGAAAACTTATTTTATTTGCAACTATTCTCTGGCAAATTCCTTTAATAAGCCTTTTTTTTCACCCCAGTAAAAAGTATGAGATACAGGGCCTCTAACAAATTATTCTCATGAATGTTGACATAAGTCATATTACAGAGATGCTGTCAGTAGTAATGAAGGGTGTATCCTTTTCAGAGATTATAAGATTTCCTGCTTCTTAAAAGGACAAGGAGTGGAAATCCAAGTTGAGACTTGCCTGTAGCTATGTTGTGATGACTCATGATCATGATTGAAATCAAGGCACATGATTTTTTTTTTATAGTGTCAATTCTTGAAATGGAAATACCATAAGAATCATGGTGGTTCAGTTGTACATCTGACCCATATTTAAATGTATAAGTTATATTTATAATTTTCCTTCATTGCTTCTGAAATTTTCTCTGGAGCTCAAACATTCTCAAAAAAATTGCAGTACAAAAATCTGAAGATTTTAAGTACCCTGGGTGTTTTGGAATTGCTCATATATGAATGATTTTTGTTTGTCAACCGTCTGTTACAAAAGAGTACTCTCTGGAATTCCCTGATGATTGATAAGAATTTATATTATAGAACATTAAGTACTCTTCCCCAAATCTCTTTCATGTCACAATTTAGGCTTAGTTGAGTAAAAGAGTTACAGGCAAGACTGGACACATCGTATTATTCCAAAGATTCCAGTGATTCCCTTATGTGTGTGCTATGAATTCTTACTGGAGTTGATGGTGCTCACTGGGACTTTAGGTAGAGTCTGAGGTATGAAATTATTTCGTTATATAATTCAATTAAATTTTATTGTTGAAATAATTCAAACCTACAGAGAAAGTTAGAAAATATATAATAAATATGGGATGGGATGTATGATTTAGATTTAACATATTATTTTGCCATGTTTCCTTAAGTTCATACCTTATTTTTATTTGAAAGAGATGAAACATTAAAGATCCCCACAAAACCTCATCCTTGTAACCCTTTTTTCTTTTGCCTCCTCAAAAGTAACCACTCTTGGGGCGCCTGGGTGGCGCAGTCGGTTAAGCGTCCGACTTCAGCCAGGTCACGATCTCGCGGTCCGGGAGTTCGAGCCCCGCGTCGGGCTCTGGGCTGATGGCTCAGAGCCTGGAGCCTGTTTCCGATTCTGTGTCTCCCTCTCTCTCTGCCCCTCCCCTGTTCATGCTCTGTCTCTCTCTGTCCCAAAAATAAATAAATGTTGAAAAAAAAAAAAATTTAAAAAAAAAAAAGTAACCACTCTTCTAGAGTTAGTTATATCCCCACGTGTGTTTTCATTCTTTTACTACGCATGGGATAGATTCATAAACAGTATGCAAAATTGTATTGTGTACTTTTAAACTTTACATAAATGGTATCATACTTTGTGTATCTTACTGCAACTGCCTTTTTCTCATGTGAGCTTGTGTTTTTGAGATACTGATGCATGCAACTTTAGTTCATACTCTTCCCAGTTGTATTACGTTTTATAGGAATAAACTACAATTTATCCATTTCCTTATGATGAATGCAGGAGGCATTTCCACATTTTTGCAGTTGTAAACGGTACTGCAGGGAAAGATCCTTGTACTTGCTTCCTTTGGGCAGTTGCTTGGGAATTTCTTTAAGACGGACTTCTGGAAATAAAATTCATAACTCATAGGGCAAGTGCAACTTTAACTTTTCTAGATATTTCTACATAGTTCTCTGAAGTTGTTGTATAAATTTACACTCTCAGATCAACATGAAGGTTTATTTTCTCTCATATCCTCACCAGCATGTGGGTGTTATCCATCTTCGATATTTGCCAGCCTGGGAGGGGTGAAACATGAACCCCGCTTTCTCTCATTTCCCTGCATAAAATAGCTGGTTAAGATTTGTTACTATGACACCAGAAGGTACAGTTACGTTCTCTTATTTCCTTGAGGATCTCAAGCAGAAGGAATTACATTTATCATGTTCCTAGGTTCAGGATACAAAATCATTAATAGTCCATGCATGATCAGATTTTTATTTGCCTGTTTATTTATAAATAATGCCATGGACACCCTTGAACTTTTAAACCTCTCTTTTTGCATCATATAATCCTGAATTTTATTTTTATTTAAAAATATTTTTTTAATGTTTATTTTTGAGACACACACACACACACACACACACACACACAGAGTGTGTGTGAGCGGGGAAGGGGCAGAGGGAGAGGGAGACACAGAATCTGAAACAGGCTCCAGGCTCCTAGCTGTCAACACAGAGCTCCACTTGGGGCTCGAACCCACAAACCACGAGATCATGACCTGAGCTGAAGTCGAACTCTTAACCAACTAAGCCACCAAAGCGCCCCGTATAACCCTGAATTTAAAAGTGTTTATCATTTCCTTGCTTTTTTAGGAATTGTGTATTTGTGTGTGTGTGTGTGTGTGTGTGTGTGCGCATGTGTGTGTTGTGTGTTTGCTTTTTGAACTTCACAAAGACAGTATCATATTGAGTGATTGTGGAGACTTTATTTTACTTAACATTATGTAAGCTTCATCCATGTTGTTGCAAGCAGTTTATAGTCTCATCATAATCACAGTCCATTGTGTGAAGAAAACATAGTTTTTAAAAAAAAATTTTTTTAACGTTTATTTATTTTTGAGACAGAGAGAGACAGAGAATGAACAGGGGAGGGGCAGAGAGAGAGGGAGACACAGAATCTGAAACAGGCTCCAGGCTCTGAGCGGTCAGCACAGAGCCCGACGCGGGGCTCGAATTCACGGACCGTGAGATCATGACCTGAGCCGAAGTCGGACGCTTAACCGACCAAGCCACCCAGGTGCCACAAGAAAACATAGTTTTTAAAATATTCTCCAGCAAAAGGAATTTGAATTGTTTGTGATGTTTTGCTTTCTGATTGTTCTTGTGGACATCTCATAGTGCACATCTGTAAACCTTTCTCTTAGCTAAATTGCTATGACTCGAATTGGTGGGTTGTAAGGTGTGCAAATTGGCAGCTGTACTAACCTTTGAAAGCTTTTGTAAGACTCACTTGGAAAACCATGTTGATCTGTGTTACTTTGTTATGCTTTTGCAGCGTTCCAATTTCTTTAGTAGTTACAGTGCCATTCAGACATTTTGTCTTCCCAGGTGAGTTTTGTTAAGTTGACTTTCTCGAAAAACTTGTCGCCTAGGTTTTCATTAAGTTTGAATAAAGTTGTTGATAATAGTCACTTATTTTAAAATTTCAATTGCATTATTAGTATTCTGTCTTCTTTATCGTCCATATTATTATTTTTTTTTAATTTTTTTTTCAACGTTTTTTATTTATTTTTGGGTCAGAGAGAGACAGAGCATGAACGGGGGAGGGGCAGAGAGAGAGGGAGACACAGAATCGGAAACAGGCTCCAGGCTCTGAGCCATCAGCCCAGAGCCCGACGCGGGGCTCGAACTCACGGACCGCGAGATCGTGACCTGGCTGAAGTCGGACGCCCAACCGACTGCGCCACCCAGGCACCCCTATCGTCCATATTATTTACGTATTCCCTGTCTCTTTTTATGCCTCATATTCCTGGAAGTTTGCTTTTATTTTGTCACCCTTCAAAGATCTGACTTTGGGTTTATGGAAGTTCACAATTACATGGTCCTATTCGATTTCATTATTTTAATGATCTCCTTTACTTTCTTTGGGCTTGTTGTTTGTTTCTAATTCTTTATATTAGACACTTCTTAATTTTGTAGTCTTCTTTTCCAACATGAGCTGTTAAGGCCATACATTCTCTTCAGTGAGGCCTTAACCCCTGTGTCTAAATTTAAATACAGCATTTTGATTTTTATTAATCTCTACAAAGTTTAAAATTTCATACCATGCATTTTGTGACCAATGAGTTCTTAATGGGGATTTTATTTTTTCCTGCTTTCAGCTTCTAACTTAATTTTGTTGTGGGCAGAGAACATGACCTGTATGATGCCTTTCATCTGAAAAGCTGTGGGGTTTGTTTTATGGCCTAGTGTGTGTGGTCAACTGTGGTAACCCTTTCACATGTATTCAAGAATAATGTGTTTTTCTTCTGACTCTATTTTGAATGAGACTATGTTAGCCTAGGGTGGGTGAGGAAGTTGGGTGAAGTTTCTTCATGTCTAGGCATAATGTAGGTAAATTGCAATCAAATTGTAGATTGTATACTTCTGAGATTGATGAGATAAACCTGGCCCAGATGTGGTGGTTTTGGCACTTACCCAGATTAGTTTACATGTAGAATTACTCAGGATTATTTAGGTCAGGTGAGGTCTGGAGAGTAGATGTCATGCTAACAGAAAGTCAGGGGGACCTCACTCATTTATATGTTGTGTTCTGCAACCGGGCAACTAGAACCTCCATTGGTGCTGGAGAATATAGCTGAGATCTCTAAGGAATGTCTTGAGTATACTTGCTTCCTCCTCTATGCTTCAGGTAGGTAAACCTCATTTGATTCTTCCAAATGGTGCTGGAAGTGGCAAATTTCTTATTGCCATTTGTCAGTAAAGTAGTCATGTACCTAAGGTGGTACACATTTTCATGTTTCTTGCCAGTTAGATTTTCTTTTCTGTGTATAGTTTGATTAAATCATACCTTTGTTTTCCTTTTCTTATAGATTTGCACATATCTTTATATATTCTGAACTTGAAATCTTTCTCTGATGGGGAATATAAAAGATCTTTCAGATATGGCCTATTTCTACATTTGTGAAGACTTTTACAGAAAAATTTCAACTCACTGTGGTAAATTTAGAAATCTTTTTCTTAATTTTTAAATAATTTTTGTAATTCTACAAATGTTATTGACAGCATACTATGTGCTAGGTACCTGATCTTGGGTAGAGAGGAGTGAACACAATAAAGTCCCTACTCACATTTGAGCAGTGGTATAATTTCTATGATGACAAACAAAGCAGGGTAATAATATAGAGAATATCAAGCATCAAGTATGAGGACTAGTACTCTATATCTGGTGGACAAAGATGGCCTTAACGATAAGGTGACATTAGAGCAGAGAACTTATTAGGTGAGAAAACAAGTCATGTAGATATCTGTATTGTGTAAGAAATCTGTCACTAACTGGTGATACAAAATTTACTTCTATATATTCTTATAAAAAAGATATATATTTTAAATTTGCTTTTCATTATTTAGGGATTTATCTGTCTAAAGTGTGTGTTTGTGTGTGTGTGTGTGTGTGTGTGTGTGTGTGTGTGTGTGTGGTGTGAGGTAGGGGTATCATTTAAACTTTTTCTGCACGGACATCTTTTCCTACACTGTGCCTTAAATAGGCCACGCTGTCTCCGCTCTTCTGTAATGCTGACTGCCATATGCCAGTAGCTCCATATATAATTAAGTCTTTTTTATAAACTCCTTGTTCTCTTCTATTGGTCTACTTATTATTTTTTTTTTTTTTTGGAACGAACATCACATGACTCGAATTACCTTGTTATTATAATAAGTCATGATTTCCAGTTGGTTGAATCCTCTTCTTACTAACACTTTTGTTGATTGTTCACTAGATGGAAACAATATATTTTTCCATATATTAGCTTATTTAGTTCTCTGCCGCAGAGCCATCATTTAGCAAGTTTCAATTAATGATACTATTTAAAAGAGTATATTTTATAATTCTTTATGCTTAGAAATGTAAACTTTTTCTATAATGATTTCCTATACAGCAACCTTACTAAAACATTCGTATTACTTTTAATATATTTATTGGTAGGTTCTCTTGGGCTTTCTATTTAGATAATAATGTCATCTGTGAATAACAAAGATTTTTAAAAAAAAATAATTCTTATACTTTTAATTTCTTTTTCTGTCCTTTTCTTGTTGGTTAGGAATTCCAATAAAACATTGAATAGAATATGTATGTGTTTATTTTACTATATATGCATATGTAAAAATAACATATACAAAGGAAATGAAATTTATAATTTTTAGCATCCACTAATTACATAATTTAATAATTGCACTGATTTTTCATTGTTAAACTAACTTTATATTACTGAGATAGCATGACTTGATTATTATGAATTATTAAATACATTGTTGACTATAGTTTAATAATATTTTCATCATTAATGTGAATACTTTAGCATGCACTTACCTGTTTCAAGTAAAACCAGACTCTCATCTTCTTTATTTTCACTGTCTATTTTTTGATATCAAGACTACACTAACTTATAAGAAGAGTTGAGATTTTTTTTCTCTTTTGCTACTTTGGGTAACAGTTTGCTTAAGACAGAAAATGTGTTCTTTGAATGTAGATTTTCCTACAAAATTACCTTTATATTTTCTGTTCATTTCTCATATATGAGTTTTTAAGCTGTTAATTAGTTTCTAACTCTTAAAGAGGTCAAAATTTCTATTCCTGAGTCATTTTGGTAATATTATAAATAATATTTGGAAACATAATTCAAGATCATGTGAATATTCTCTTTTTCAACATGGTTTCACCCAGTGGTGATCTTTATCTGAATCAATTATTGCATTGAATTGCAAAATGATTGATTTTCTAATTCTTCACTCTTTTTACATATTTTAGCTGTGAGTTGTTAAAGAAAAACTTTCCTTTTTTTCTCCTCCCTCTTCTCTCTTTCTCTCCTAGGAAAGCTATATCATCATTTTTTTAATGATTTAAAAATTATTTAAAAATTTATTTTTCCTTGCCATCATTATCTTTCCTGATGCTCAAATTATTCCAAGTTTGGCCAATAAGAGCTGCTTCAAGAAAGCTTCTCTATTTGATCAGTTCTACTTATCATTGAATACATCCTTGATTTATGGAACTGCATTTCTCTCAATATGAGTAAGCTTGAGCATCTTTTCATATGTATGGAGGCATTTATATTTCCTTTTCTGTGAATAATTTATTAATAGCCTTTGCTAATTTTCTGTTGCACTGGATATCTTATTTTCCTATTGATTTGTATAAAATTATTAAGTTTAAAGAGATTAGATCTTTAGCTGTAATATTAAATATATCATCCCCATTTTAGTTTTTGACTTTTTGATTTTTTTGTGACATGGATTTTAAAATTGTATCTTCTTAATATCATCATTTTATGGCTTCTGAATTCTGTGTCAGTTAGATAAACTTTCTGCACTCTTAGATTCTATAGAAATTATACTATGTTTTGTTACAAGACTTCTGTGATTTCATTTTTACATTCACATACACCCTGGGACTATTAGGATTTTATTTCTGTTTATGGTGTGTAGAACTGATTCAACTTTATGTTTTTCTAACTAGATATCTAGCTTTCTTTGCATCATTATTGAATTGTTCATATTTTCCTCTCTGGTTTGAGATGATGTTTTTATCATGTGATAAAGCTCTGAATGTATTTAGGACAATTTTTGTGTTTTATATTCTGTTCTATCACTGTATTTTTAAATTACTGATGCCTCATTTTTTTAAATTTATGTATTTATTTTGAGAGGGACAGAGAGGGAGAGAAAATCCCAATATCTTTTTATTTGATCAAGCTGATTTTTTAAATATAGGTTTTACCAATTTCTTGTTAATTTCATTATTTGGTTTTAAACTCGTTATCATAAATGACATAAGTACTTTGGTTATTTTATATAATTGTTTACATATATACATATATATGAAATCTGCTTTTCTATGGATTTATTTTTATTCATTACCTTACATGTACTTTGATTATAGTAGGGATTTTTCATTGTTGTTGTTAAACATTTTGTTTTTTCCAGTAATTATAAAATAGTGAGAAATTTTCCTTTTGATTTTTCATGTTTTTAATGTATAAGTTCTTTTTTCTTATCTAATTGCAGTGGCTAGTACCAAACAGATAATGTTAAATGATAACAGTGACAGTGAATTTCTTTGTTTTATTCCTGACATTAAGGGGAATGCTTCTAGTGTTTTCAAATACCAAAGAGTTTGTGCAAGGCAGTGCATCCCTTTCCAACTGGTTTTATCCCAGTTCATCTCAAATGAAAGTCTTAGTAATTGCAATACAGCAGCCTGATAGGGGCTATTAGGACTCTACTTGCCACTAGTCTTGGGGTCCTTACTGCCATTTGACAGGTGAGTGAGTAAACTACAAACCTCTTTCTTAGAGTTTGCATTATAGGCTACTTTCAATACCCACCATCTTAGGTCAGATTCTCCATAAAAACACTGTAAGATAAAGAATCATATGCAAGTGATTTACTAAAGAATGTTTTAATGACTACTTGTAAGGGAATACAGAAAGCCGGTCAGGGAGAGAAAAGAAAACAAAGATACAATTTCATGTAAAGTTCCAGCCTGATCCTACAGGAAGAACTCTTAAGACTCTTAAATAACTTCTCTAAGAAAGGATTACTTATTTTTTGAAATTGTGGTAGGTTTTACATGTAAAACAAAGGCCTAGTTTTTTCATTTTTGTTTGTTTGTTTTTTGTTTTTTTTCTTTTTTTTTTGAGTCAAGCATATCCTTGAGTACCACTTTTGTTATTCAATTTTTTAATTTTTTTACTTACTCATTTTTTATATTTTTTCTAGTGCCATTTCAGAGTCCAATATTTGTTTTCCAGAAATATGTCCATTTATACTAGGTTTTCATATTATTTGGCACGTAGTAATTGTATCTCTTTATTATTTAAAAACTCTCTAGCTCTCTCAGATAGTTTCTCTGTTTCATTATAGATTTACTTAATTCCCTAATTTTTCCTTGCTCACTTTTGTTAGACTTTTATTTGTATTAGTCTTTACAAATAATTAAAATTTGCTGGTGGAAATGTTTCCTATTGCCTTTTTATTCTTACCTCCCTGACTCCTAGAATTATCATTTTTCTTCTTTGAATATAGTCTTTTTCTCTCAAATTTTGTGTTAAATAATTGGCTTATTTGCCTAAATCTTTCTTTTTAATTTTTAAAATTTTATTTTTTTATTTTTTATTTAAAAAAATTTTTTTTTTCAACGTTTATTTATTTTTGGGACAGAGAGAGACAGAGCATGAACGGGGGAGGGGCAGAGAGAGAGGGAGACACAGAATCGGAAACAGGCTCCAGGCTCTGAGCCATCAGCCCAGAGCCTGACGTGGGGCTCGAACTCAGGGACTGCGAGATCGTGACCTGGCTGAAGTCAGACGCTTAACCGACTGCGCCACCCAGGCGCCCCTAAAATTTTATTTTTTATTAAAAATTTTTTCATGTTTATTTATTTTTAAGAAAGAGAGACAGAGTGTGATCAGGTGAGGGGCAGAGAGAAAGGGAGACAGAGAATCCAAAGCAGGCTCCAGGCTCTGAGGTGTCAGCATACAGTCTGACACAGGGCTTGAACCCATGAACCGAGAGATCATGACCTGAGCCAAAGTCAGATGCTTAACTGACTGAGCCTCCCAGGCGCCCTTAATTATTAAAGATTTTTAAACATTTTAATTCCAGTATAGTTAACATACAGTATTGTATTACTTGTAGGTATACAATATAGTGATCCAATAATTCCATACATTACTCAGTGCTCATCCTGGTAAGTGTAATCCCTTTCACCTATTTCACCCATCCCCCCTTCCACCTCCCCTATGGTAATAAGTTTGTTCTGTATAGTTAGGAGTCTGGTTTTTGGCCTGTCTCTTTTTTCTTTCTTCCATTGTTTTGTTTCTTAAATTCTGCATATGAGTGAAATCATCTGGTATTTGTCATTCTCTTATTTTACATAGCATAATACTCTCCAGATCCATCCCATGGTGTTGCAAATGGCCCAATTTCATTCTTTTTTATGGCTGAATAATATTCCATTGTGTGTACATATTATCTCTTCTTTATCCGTCTGCTGATGGGCACTTGGGTTGTTTCCATAATTTGGTTAATGTAAATAATGCTGCAATAAACATAGAGATCCATATATCTTTTTTTGGATTAGTGTTTTCATATTCTTTTTCAAAATTTTTAAAAAATATTTATTTATTTTTGAGAGAGAGAGACAGACACACTATGAGTAGGGGAGGTGCAGAGAGAGGAGACACAGAATCCAAAGCAGGCTCCAGGCCCTGAGCTGTGGAGCACTGAGCCCAACATGGGGCTCGAACTCATGGACCATGAGATCATGACCTGAACTGAAGTCGGATGCTCAACCGACTGAGCCACCCAGGCGCCCCTAGTGTATTCATATTCTTTGAGTTAATACCCAGTAGTAGAATTACTGGATCATATGGTAATTCTATTTTTAATTTTTTAAGGAACCTCCATACTGTTTTCCACAGTGGCTGTACAAATTTGCATTCCCACTAACAGTGCATGATGGTTTCTTAATATTTTGATTAATGCAACTTACAGCTTTAAATTTTCTTCTTATAATTTTTTACTGAGTCTCACAAATTTGAACATATATCTATTATTTAATTTTAAGTATTTTGTGATTTTTTCTTATGTTTCTTCTTTAATGTAATGATAAATTGATAATATATATACACACACACACATATAATGTAAAAGTAAATTGATAATATATGTATACACACACACACATATAATACACACACACATATATGTGTGTGTGTATATATTTTTTTTTAATTTCCAGACATACAAGATGTATTTTTTTTAGTTTTACAATTGTTATTTTTAATTTTGTTGCATTATGGCAAGGGTGTATAGTATGCATTTTAATTCTTTGGAACTTATTAGGATTTCCCATGTATCTTAGACATGGTTTTTTTTAATGAAAGCTTTATATATACTTCAAAATGGTCTGTATTTTCTATTTGGTGGACAGGAAGTTCTCTACAGAGCTACTGTCCTAAGGTTGTTAATCATATTCTTCATATTTTCTGTAGTTTTGCTTAATTGTCTGCTTGGTCTGCTTTTAAAATTTTTTTTTTTTTTTTTTTTAACGTTTATTTATTTTTTTTTTTTTTTGGGACAGAGAGAGACAGAGCATGAACGGGGGAGGGGCAGAGAGAGAGGGAGACACAGAATCGGAAACAGGCTCCAGGCTCTGAGCCATCAGCCCAGAGCCCGACGCGGGGCTCGAACTCACGGACCGCGAGATCGTGACCTGGCTGAAGTCGGACGCTTAACCGACTGCGCCACCCAGGCGCCCCTGCTTGGTCTGCTTTTGACAGGATATCATAAAATTTCACCTAAAATGTTTGTTTTAATAAATTGAATTTTTATATAAATAAAGTACAAAAATATATGTGTACAGTCCAGTGAATTATCTCAAAGTTAAAAAATGAATGTAATCACTCCACAGGTTGTTAAGTAGCACATTACCAGGACCCTAGAACTGCTTTTGTGCCCTCTCTCAATCACTAGAATCCACTTATCTCCAAAGCAAATCATAAGAGTTCTTACCCATAGAGTCATTTGCTTGTTTTTAAATATGTAAATTAAATCATATAGTATGTATCTTATTTTGCATGTCTCCTAACATTATATGAGAGTTATCTATATTGTTGTACACAGCCATTGTTCCTCTTTTATTGTTGTCTTGTATTTTGCTGAATAAGGGATACATCTACCCATTCTACCCTTATGGACATTGGTGTTATTTTTATTATTGGCTATTATAAATAAAGCTACTATGAATATTTTCATCTATGTCTTTTTGCACATGGATATCCTGAATTTGGGAATGGAATTTATTGGTCAAAGAATACGTGTATGTTTAACTTTAGTAGATTATACTAAACGATTTTGCATAATGAATGCAACAGTTTGTACTCCCACCAGCAGAGTATTGCACCACACTCTTAACACTCTGGCTGTTGTCACTCTTTCTTATGTGAGCCACTATGATGATAGGAATTAATATCACATTGTGATTTTAGTTTTAATCCCCCTAATGAGTAGTATGGTTTTGCAGTTTTTTTAAAAATACATTGACCATTTTATCAACTGTCTGTTCATATTTCTTGCCCATTTTCTATTGGGTTGTCTGTCTTTTCCCTATCAATTTGTAGGAATTTATTATTTATTCTGAACATGAGATCTTTGCCAGTTGCAAATACTTTCTCTTATTTTGTGGTTTGCTTTTGTAATCATTTAATCATGTCTTTTGATGAGCTGAATTCTTAATTTTACTATATTTAAATATATCTTTCTTTTATGATTAGTACTTTGTATGTCCCTTTTAAGAAATCCCTGCTTACGCCCGTTGAAGAATATGTTTTATATTTTCTTTTAGATCAGCAGTGTCTATTAGAACCATAATGTGAGCAAGAAATTTATACCACATATATATTTTTGATTTTAAGTAGCCACATTAAAAAATAGAATGACACAGGTGAAATTAATATGAATAATACAATTATTAAGGAGATTATTTTGTTCTTTTTTTTAAAACAAGATTTCAAATTCTAGTGGATATTTTACACTTACAGCACATCCCAGTTGGACTAGCCACATTTCCGATGCTGATAACCACATGTGTCTAATGACTATCATATATTATATACCAACCCAGTTTAGAAGCTTTAATGATACGCCATTTACATTTAGCTACACCATTCCTGTTGCTGTGTGTGTGTGTGTGTGTGTGTGTGTGTGTGTGATGAAGTAGCTTATCTAACAAGAAAACTATGTAGCTTATAGAATTGAAGGAAGATCTTCAGGATCTAGAGCCAATCTGGGTCCCTTAGGAACTATACCTGGCCTTGATGATGCTGGGATTTTGTAAGTGTCTCTTATCTCTGCATATTCTCTTTTATGTCATGAGGATTTACTAAACATGGCAGGACACATGGCCACCAGTTGTTCTGGGTCACATCTTTACAACTTCCAATAGTTGAGAAAAGATAAATCTAATTTTGTTTAATAATATCCTGGCTCAGGTCACATTCCTAAACCCTCCAGCCAGGAAGGGTATTTTTTTAACTTTTTTTTTTTAACGTTTATTTATTATTGAGACACAGAAAGAGAGAGAGACAGAGCATGAGCGTGGGAGGGGCACAGAGAGGAGGAGGCACAGAATCTGAAGTAGGCTCCAGGTTCTGAGCTGTCAGCACAGAGCCCAATGTGGGGCTCGAACTCACACACCATGAGATCATGACCTAAGCCAAAGTCAGACGTTTAAGTGACTGAGCCACCCAGGCGCCCCTAGGATTATTTTTGGCCAAGTCATTACGTGTCCATATTTATAATCATGAGACAGAAATTATTACCAGAAAAGGGAAGCTACCACAGTATATCACATCTGCTTCTTATATAAGATAATTTAGAGATCTGGGGTTATCCATTGTATACAAAAAGCACTAAATAAATATTTGTAAATAGGGATAACCTGGGATAACCTCCTGATTTGACAGGAATGCTTAAAATAAGGACTGAAGCAGGTGGAAGAATATAAATGCATTTGCTTGGAATTCGTTTTTATGATACACACATATTTGAAGACTATAAATTTTTAGTTTATAAGTTTGGGACTGTTGATTATAAGGGTTTGTTAATATTGAAGATAACTTAAAATTTACTGTGTAACCTGAATTTTCTGCAAATTTGTGGGTGGCTGGATGAGGTATGCTCATGTCTGCAGCTTTGCAGAATTTTTGAATATGACTTTCTTACATGACACTAATAATCCTTTTGGCCATTAGTCTGACTTCAAGTTTTCTCTGTACATATGTTTAAAATACTGAAAAGGAGGAGAATGTTATTTAATATTGAAAAAAACATTTTTTCTTCTGTTAGAATTTGTCTAACTTCCTGTCTCAGTGCGATCTTAGTCTCAGCTTATTAATTCAGTCATTTAGCACAAAATTTAAAATTGAAGTGTGGTTTGGTGTGAGGTACAGATAAAAAGTTATTCCCTGGGATTTCCAGTGTTCTACTTTTAAGTCCTAATCTATTCTAATCTAATCTAATCTAATCTAATCTAATCTAATCTAATCTAATCTATTTTCCTTTTGGGGAGACAAAAAGCCTCTCCCTTCACTTGTGTGAGGGGAAAAAAGGTAGGGAGGAGAATGAGGAGGAGGAGGAGGAGGAGGAGGAGAATTTTCCTTTAGCTGTCTCTTTTAGGGATATCAACAAGGTTAAATGAGGGAAACTACCCATTTTTACTTTATGAAAGGCATAACGACAGGGAAAAACTATTTGGGCTGTATAAAAACCCTGATTTGGGATACCTAAAGCAAATTATATAGGAATTAGGTGGAAAATATGAAAAGGAAATGATACGGCTGCATGTATTTGGATGATAGAGCACGGACATGGTATAATTTTCTCAGGTCTCAAAATAACAGAAACTGGTTCTGACCTTCTTTCTCCACGCTGCTTTCCTAGTGGCTATTTCTTTCTTGCATCCTCTGGACCTCCCACCCACCTCATCCCCCACCTCTTGCACACAAGTTTTTTTGTTTGTTATTCTTGTTCAGACATTTCGAAGTGTATTTAATGGTGTTTGTAAACGTAGCTTCAGGATAATGATAAGGTCAAATTCTTCCCACTGCATCTAAAACCACCTACAACCACAGCCAAAAGTGACATCTAGAATGAAATCTGGCCATTTGCAACAGTATGGACAGAGTTGGAGGGTATTATGCTAAGCAAATTAAGTCGGTCAGAGAAAGACAGATACCACATGATTTCACTCATATGTGGAATTTGAGAAACTTGACGGATGATCATAGGGGAAGGTAGAATTCCTTTTCTGTTGGTATTTGTTTTAGGGACACTAGATTCAGAAAGTTAGTAGGGTTTTAAAGTGTTTTGCCTTTCTTACCATTTTAAGTAAACATTTTAATCTTAGCTTATATTTCCAATTCATTTTAAATTTATAATCATGATACAACAATACTTCATACATGTTAGAAAAAAAATCATACCTAATAACATCACCTTCCCAAACTATTATTCTATGTGTTCCTTTTTAAGTTTTTGCTATATGCGTAGTTTTATGTCATTGTAACTACTGCTTAATTTTAAAATTACTTTTTTTTTGGTAATTCAATGAAACAACATGCAAATGAAGAATATGTATCTTTTACTTTAGGACAACACCTAGAGCTGATGAGAATCAGAAAACAGCTGTTTTCTGGAGTCACTGTGATTTTTAAGTTTGTCACACTCAGGTAGTGACTTTAAATACAAGTTTACTACTGGTAGCAAGAAATAATTTTTCTCTTTTAATGTTGAATAAGTCTCACAGTGGTATGTCTGACAGCAACCATACAGAATCAGTCTCGCTTGACTGTATTGTTCAGAAACCCAAAGTAAAAAAAAAAAAAAAATAAGCAGAAAACATGAAATCTCAAAATGTTTTGTTATAAAGAATGCAGCTTTGGGTTACGCTCTATTATCAAAACAGCTGTGCGTGACATGTCTTTATACGTAAGTTAAAAAAGAAACTCCTCGTAAAGCAGTGATCATTTCCTGTTTCATTTTTCATTTTCTTTTCCGCGCGAAGAGTCCCTCACTCTTCGCTTTTGTCCCTCACTAGGAGTTGCTTTAAATCTCTGGGAAGGTCTGTTCCGAATTTACTCCTCCTGGATTGGTTAAGATCCCTTTTAAGTGTGTGCTTTGTTCTCTGAAAAGCTGAGGTCAGTTGAGCAACATGCTGCTAATGTTTGGGGGAAAAAAAAAAGAGCTGAGTAATGCTGGAGCCTTCTCATGTGGCTGATGCAAACCTGGAGAATTTGCATCATCATTAAGCTGGAATAAGTTGGTGTGACAGGCAGGAGCTTAAATACCAGCCCATGAGGAAGCTGAGCTGGTCTGTAATGATAGGGCGGCAGCAGCAGCCGCAGCCGCAGAGGTAGAGTCGGAGGTGGTGGAGGAGCGAGAGCACCATGAACACACAGGTGTTTCTGAGCAGTAATCAGAGAGCTGGGAAGGAGAAAAAGGCACCTTTGAGTTTTTACCTGTGAACACAATAGCCCTGAGAGAGACAATCTGAAAGCAAAGAGGAAGAGATTTGGTCAGTCACACCAAGAGAGACCAAAGTGGAAAGTTTTGGGTTTTGTTCTTGTTTTTGTTTGGTTTTGTTTGGTTTTGTTGTTGCTTTTTTTTTTTTTTTTTTTTTTCCTGTGTTTCCTTTTTCCCCGCGTGTCACTACAATGGTCAGAAAGCCTGTTGTGTCCACCATCTCCAGTGGAGGTTACCTGCAGGGGAATGTTAATGGGAAGCTGCCTTCTTTGGGTGGCAAGGAGCCACCTGGGCAGGAGAAAGTGGTGCTGAAGAAGAAAATCACTTTGCTGAGGGGCATCTCCATCATCATTGGCACGATCATTGGAGCAGGAATCTTCATCTCTCCTAAGGGCGTGCTCCAGAACACGGGCAGCGTGGGCATGTCTCTGATTATCTGGACAGTCTGTGGGGTCCTGTCTCTGTTTGGTGAGTGCAGCTTCTTCTCTGGGGGGTATGTCTGTGGAGCCGGGCAGTTTGCTCTCTGGGAAAGCAAAGAGTACTTTTTAAGGAGTGAATGAATGGCAAAGGCTACGCCAAAGGCTCTGATTCTTGTTGAAGTATGCGAACTACCCAAACACAGCGTCCACTGTTGGCAGGATCCTGCATTCCACCGACTTGCTTCCACAGCCCCTACTCTCTTCCCCTGACTCCGGCAGACTCTTTTCTGACTTTTCCCTGTGGCCATGAGAGCAAAGGCTCACTTTGATGACCCGGGAAAATAGATGCGAGCTTTCTGTACCGGGCAGTTGTTCTCAGTGACTTGTGTTTGAGGGATCTTGGCAGCTGGCCCGCCGAATGAAACACCTGTGAAGTGAAACCCGGCATGGCCTATTTAGACACAGAGCTTAGTATTCAGCAGAAGTTTGACAGTGTTTTGATTGGCAAAATAAACCGCGGGTGGGGGTGGGGGGGGAGAGGGCAGTCGTCTTCTTTTTAATTTTTTAACTTGGCGTGCTTGTCCATTGCTGCTATTATTTCAAAAGTCCTTGCCGTGGAAATACGTGTGGTGGCACATAACTCAATTCCTGTGATAAGTGGGAATATTGCAAGGGTCTGAGCGCATTTCAAAGTTTTTCAATCTCTCGTCTCTCCCTCTCACCCCTAAATGTTTGCAACATGAATAGTAAAACCGGAACTGGGTGTTAGTTTGCTGTGCTTGCCCAGATCTACTTTCTTCATTTATAGTTCAGTGGGTCTTCGCGGACGTAGATAACTTGCCCGTCGGTTCACTGAGTTAACCTGCACAGAACTAGTAGAAGAAGGATGACTATTAATTTTGCTTCAAGTTCTAGATCTCTTTTGTTGATTTGATATTGCCAGCAAAGAGGTAATAGATACCTTTCACGGGGTGCGCAAGTTACCAGAAAGCTACCTGAGTTCCTTACAAAGGTGACAAAAGCTGGCGAGTGGTCAAAAAAATAAAATTTTATCTACACTATGGGGGAAAATGTCCAAGATGTATCTTCTCTTTCGTGGCAACCAGTATGTTTTAATTCCAAAAGGCCCTGCTCTTTAAAGGTACTAACAGAAAGCTTTGTCCTAACTCTGGGACTAAGTACTAACTCTTGGTCCTACATGTACCAATCCATTCATTCTTAAGGCCTTGTGGTGTTTTAGTGCATTGGTTTGGGTATTCATCTAGAGAAGTCAGATTTCCATCAGGAAGAAGTAAAATTCATTAAAACAACGCTGTGGTATAGAAAGATGTGTAGAAGAATTATTTTAGGTTTTTAAAAAGAGTTGGTGGTATTCTGTATGGTTCTGGCATGTACATTTATAGACAAAGAGAAACCTATTCATTGCTCTTCTTAACTGACTTTGTGCACCCTCAGTCTTTACTCTTCTACAAGTACTTGTAAATGGAGAATAAATCAATGTCTGATAGGAAAAACCATAACCAATTTCCTGGACTTTTCATACTTCTATACATCCAGCTCCCACTATGTGATTCGATTTTTATACATAATAAAAGGTTATTCACATATAGTAAAATGAATTGCTGTGAGGATTGAACTAGTTAAAATGCTATTCCACTAGGAAAATATGGTTCTGCGTACGTATATCAACTCAAGCAGAAGCTCAGGAAAAAAAAAATGTTAAAAGGACTAGCTCAGGTTACATTTGAGTTGATATTCTTTGATTACTAATCCCAGGGAGCATGCTCCTGTATTAATCTTCTTATCTGTATTTACATTTTATTTGTCACTTAAGTTCCTAGGAGCTTTTTGACAGGAGTGCCTTCCTAACAGGAAGCAAAGCAAAATGTAAAGAAAACAAATACTTTCTCTTAGAACTCTAGAACTCGGGGACTACGAGTAAAGAATCTGTATATTTGGTTTACAATTTTTTTAAAGCCGGGGTCAATACATGGATTTTTACATCTTGTTTTGAACTTTTTTCATCTGGGTAAAATGGTTATGGAGCTTGAGACTTTTAAATGAAAATCTCATTCCTCCCGAACTCAATTTAAACCCAGGGCAACCATCCTGGAGTTTCAGCAAAGCAGACACAGGTCTAGGTATTGATTGTCTGGCAATAAATTCTGAGGTACTTAAGACTTTCCAATAACATTTTATATGGGAAGCTCTTTTATACAGGCTACCAACATGGCGACTGGTTTCCAACAGAGTGAATTGCAACCAGTTACAATTAGTTACAAATAGGCAAACTATATTAGTGGTCCTTAAATATTAATCTGCAGACTAGGTGTTTTAAAATCATCTGTATAGGGGTGCCTGGGTGGCTCATTTGGTTAAGCATCTGACTCTTGACTTCAGCTCAGGTCATGATCTCACGGTTCATGAGTTCAAGCCCAGCATGGGAGTCTCCTTGGGATTCTGTCTCTCTCTCTGTTTCTCCCCTGCTTTCCCTCTCTCTCTCTCTCTCTCTCTATCTCTCTCAAAATAAATAAAAAACTTAAAAAAATAATAAAATCATCTATACAAAATTTAAAATAATAGACTTGTTTGGCTCTCTCTGTTGGAGAGTTTGGACTGACTTGGTAGTGAACAAATTGTAGGGTATGGCCTTAGATTCTGTTTTCGTGTGTATGCTTTTGTGTGCGTGGAAATTTACTTTCAGGTGATTCTGATACAGAGCTAGGTTTGGGAATAGGATCAACGGTACTAAGATATAACTGAATATCCAAATTTTATACATGTTGACAGTTCTGCATGAAGCTTTACTATAATAATTTCCCACACTTCTAGTCTCTGAAGTAGTTCAAGCAAGAATTTGTGTTACATTTGAGTACTTTGCAGAATGAATAGAATTTTTCACGTAGTACCAAGATGTATTTTTCATTTTCTTGGTAGTTAATTGCTCAAATTAGTAGGCATATTTCATGAGGTATTCTCAATGTATCAGGCCCAGTACTGTCCTTGGAGCCCAATATCGCATTTATAAACACAACTCCCTTATGAGGTAAGAATTGAGATCTCATTTTATAGATAAAGAAACTTACATTTGGGGAGGTTACATAACTTGCTCAAGCCCATGTGGATTGCATTGCTAAATGTTAAGATGGCTAAATGTTTATAATTAATTTTACCTAATATACATAAGTTATAGCATCTCTTTTTAAACAGTATGTTCTTTTAACTACTCAGAAGTGTACTTTTCAAAAAATATCCAAGAAAATCTTTTCTAGAAATAGAATATTGGAGTCAAAATTCATTTTCTTGACAAACCATATCCTACAAATTAAATGAAGTCTTGCAAGGCCAAGAGTCTATACTTTTCTGAAGCACAAATAAATTTTGTTAATTTTGATGTGCAACAGAAATACTATTGATTAAAAGGATTCTTAATATAATAAGGTCAACTTGGGATAATTCCTTGTCTTGGTGTGTAGTTCCTTTAAAAATAGGTTGGTATTATTGGCATCTATCTTCTCTTTTTCTCAGGTTTGAGATTCATAATTCTTTTTTTTTTTTTTTTCAACGTTTATTTATTTTTGGGACAGAGAGAGACAGAGCATGAACGGGGGAGGGGCAGAGAGAGGGAGACACAGAATCGGAAACAGGCTCCAGGTTCTGAGCCATCAGCCCAGAGCCTGACGCGGGGCTGGAACTCACGGACCGCGAGATCGTGACCTGGCTGAAGTCGGACGCTTAACCGACTGCGCCACCCAGGCGCCCCTGAGATTCATAATTCTTAATAATATGATATTATTTTAGAAGTTTGTCTTTACCATTTCAAATAAAATTACATTGTTTGAACAGAATGAACTAGATCTCAACCATGCGGAAGTTAGAAAAGGAATTTGATGGCTCCTAACAATCAGATGACTGTTACTTCTCTTGAAATAAACAGCTCACTCAGACCAAAGGATGTAGTAACATGTTACCTAAACATAAATATCGTTGCATCAACTCTACCTTCGGATGACTAATTAATATTTTAATTTTGTACCTTTTTTATTATGAATACTTCACAGGAGCCTTGTCCTATGCTGAATTGGGAACAAGTATAAAGAAATCTGGTGGTCATTATACATACATTCTGGAAGTCTTTGGCCCATTACCAGCTTTCGTACGAGTCTGGGTGGAACTGCTCATAATACGGTGAGAGCATAGATAAGAAAACAGTTAAGGAAAAATAAATCCATTCATTACACCCTTCTTTAAATCATCTTGATTGTTTTTAACTGATTAGAAATATGTGTGTCATGTGACTATGTTGTAAACATGTCTATTTCAGGATGTGAAATCTATGATAAGATACCTCTCTCAATGTTTTTAATGCAGTTTTCTCACTGGCAATAGTTCTCCGTTCCTGCCAAACTTTTAAAGTGTCTGATTTTCTTTAATATTCAATTATCTTCTGACATTTCTAGAAAGTATGTTCACTCGAAAGGATATGAAGCATCAAAATCCACCTTGATAAATCATGCGTTTTGACTGGCCAGACAAAATTAAATGTTATGCTAGTAGGTGGAGTTTTTCTTCTTGTAGATTCCATTGTCTTTTAACTTTCCTCAGTTGTCGTGACTAGGAAACTTCTGTGCCTAACAACTTAGTGTGTCACTGAGTTTTATACTTTGCACACAAAAATGACTTGACATGAATGACTCATTTCCTCTTGTCAAGCAAATCAGCGAACTATAGTTGCCAAAAAAAAAAAAAAAAAACGTTTTATTGCTGTAAAAAATTGTCTTCGTTTAAAATCCAAACAAATATTGCTAAGTCACTCTGAATAGCAAATTTCCTTTCACATTGTGGGAAACCTGTGATGTCATGTGTACAGTTTAGAGTAACACGCTTCCTTAAGGTAACTGCTACCATAAGATGTGACTTACACATCCTGATTGTAGAGCTTAACGGTAATAACTGGAGAAACTTGTTCTTACTGTAAACTTATCAGACATACACAGCTGAGAGCGCCAGTGAGCTTTTATCCTAATATTTGGGGCATAAGTGGCAAATGCAGAGCGATTTAACACTAGCCATGATTTTTATAGTCATAGGCATTTCTTTTTTAACAAAGAGCTTAGATTGGTATTTACTTCTCTGTTAAGTCTGTTCTCATTTTAGACAATTCTGCATTATTTAAAACCTGTTATAACGAAAATAATGTTAAAGAAGTATTTTGTTCCTTTTCTAAAAGCTGGGATTTGCTTAGGATGTACCTTCTGCTCTTTTTTGATTTATCTGAATATTACTCTTCAAAGGTTAACCTAAATCTTACCTCTTCCACAGTTAATTTCCTGGTTACCCTAGTTTCTATTTCTTTTCTCTCTTAATTCTTCTGAAAAAAAAATCAGTCTCCCATTTTTATTTGACATTCAACATATCTTCTGTTCTTAATATGTCAGGTGTCTTTTTAAAAAAAATTTTTTTTAACGTTTATTTATTTTTGGGACAGAGAGAGACAGAGCATGAACGGGGGAGGGGCAGAGAGAGAGGGAGACACAGAATCTGAAACAGGCTCCAGGCTCTGAGCAGTCAGCACAGAGCCCGTCGCGGGGCTCGAACTCACGGACCGCGAGATCGTGACCTGAGCCGAAGTCGGACGCTTAACCGACTGAGCCACCCAGGCACCCCAATATGTCAGGTGTCTATGTTCTATTTACCCATTAGAACTACAGGCATTTTAAGTGCATAAGACCAAGCCTCACACTTTTGAAACCATTATACTTCTTAATCAGTGTCCTGAGCATTACAGACAGTAAATTCTTTTTGAACAACAATATTAAATTCTTTTTGAATAATTTAATTCTTTTTGACTGAAAGTTTAAGGTTACAATATTTTGGATTTGACATTCTCAGCATTCAAATGAAGACACTTGGGGCACCTGGGTGGCTCAGTCGGTTGAGCATCTGACTTCAGCTCAGGTCATGATCTCACAGTTCACGAGTTCCAGCACTTTGTTGGGCTCTCTACTCTCAGCAAGGAGCCCACTTCTGATCTTCTGTCTCCCTCTCTCTACCCCCTCCCTTGCTCTCTCTCTCTCTCTCAAAAATAAATAAGCATTAAGTGAGGACACTACTTATTCAGGGTGCTGGGCTGTTAGGATGGTGGGCTTTGGAGCCTGATATAGCTGCACCTGAATCCCTCTTCAGCTAGGTATATGTCGCATGGCTTTAGCTAATTACTGGGCATTGTGATGAACGTGATCATTGTGTTCACAATAGCACAGATACAGTGTTCATTCACTTATTTATTCATTCCTTAAACAGCTACTGAGTGGTGAATGGTAAGTTAAAGAGACTGTAAGTGGAATGACCCACAATTCTTGCTTCCGGGTAGCTCATAATCAAATGTTATTTACATTGCAAAACAGCTGCTTCATGGGGTGTGTGTGTATGCGTGTGTGTGTGTGTGTGTGTGTACTGACAGAGGAAATTATCCAGATATACTCTAGAAGCTTTTTTTAAAGGGTTCATATATTCCTTTGTAATAAGAGACTCCCATTGCCTGGTTGGTCTTCTAAATAAACAGAGTAATGAATGACTTCTGGAGTGACAAGATACCTAGGTACTTTAATATTTCTCATCTGCTCATAACACCCAGGATGCCTAAATACTTAAAATTTTGCTTGAGGGTAAGTCACTCTTGTCAGAAATAATCTGTAGAGCACAGATTTCAAGAAAATAAATACCATATATCAGTACATAGCAGGGTCATTAGATGATTGAATTCACACATTAACCATATATTCAATGTTTATTTGGTTTCTACTTATGATAGATACTATACTAAACACTGGCAAATAATAGTGACTAAGATGGACACAGTCTTGAACTCATGATCCTCAGTGTCATGCTAGGGAAAGAGTTATCAATCAAGAAATCACATAGTGAAGATAAAGTTGCTACTGTGATCAGCGAAAGGGAAGCCATGGGCCTTCATAAGGGAGTATACTCAGAGACCTCTCACCCAACCGGAAGGGTAAAGGAATTTCCCTGGGCCAAGAAAGACTGAACAAAGATATAGGGTGTAAAAAACTACCAATGAGTTGTAGGGGCTCCCGGTAAAGGGTGTTCAGCTCCTTCCAGTGAGAAGAAGTAAACTAAGAGGAAGGGAACACTTAGACTAGATGGAGCCTTCACAGAAGGATTTTGCATATTCTGAGCATGTTTTGAAAGCACTAAAATAAGGTGATCAGATTTTAATTTATACATCAAAAATTTACAAATGATGAAGAACAGGAAAAACAGTCTTTTGTTGGGGTAAGGGAGAAGAGGGGGTCCTTGGGAAAAGAAGAAAATGAAAAAAAAAAGTATGGTGCTACTGAGTACAAGCAGGCCAAGTTTGGAACGTAGTTGTGGTTGTTTTCTGACAATCTAAGGTGTTGGGCAACTATGGGAAGAGAAGCTGAAAGAGAAGAATGGCATGAGAAACTAGATAATTTCATGAACTTGCCTGTGTATTTAAAGAATATATATTCATACATACATGTATTTATTTATTTATTTTTTTTTTTTCAACGTTTATTTATTTTTGGGACAGAGAGAGACAGAGCATGAACGGGGGAGGGGCAGAGAGAGAGGGAGACACAGAATCGGAAACAGGCTCCAGGCTCTGAGCCATCAGCCCAGAGCCTGACGCGGGGCTCGAACTCAGGGACCGCGAGATTGTGACCTGGCTGAAGTCAGACGCTTAACCGACTGCGCCACCCAGGCGCCCCTCATACATACATGTATTTAAAGGCACATGTAATTTTCTCATAGAAATATTTGAAGAATTAAAATAGAATGGTTTCTTACCTATTTACTATAAACCTGCACTTATTTCATTTTCTCATTCATGTTTTCTCAGTTGTATAAAATTACAAGAGCATTTTTACTTTTTGACTTTTACTTTGCATCTAAATATTTCTAAGAAATTAAGAATAATCACTTGCCTCTTCACGTTTTTGTCTGTACTAGAAAAATAAGAACATAATGTTAAGGACATAAGCATGTATTTTCAATGAATACTTATTAATACTAATTTTTAAATCTGAATTTTGGGGGCCCCTGGGTGGCTTAGTCGGCTAAGCATCCGACTTTGGCTCCAGTCATGATCTTATGGTTTGTGAGTTCAAGCCCCGCATTGGGCTCTGTGCTGACAGCTCAGAGCCTGGAGCCTGCTTCGGATTCTGTGTCTCCTCCTCTCTCTGCCCCTCCCCTGCTCATGCTCTGTCTCTCTCTGTCTCTCAATAATAAATAAACATTAAAAATTTTTTTTTTTAAAAAATCTGAGTTTTGTATTCATTTTCTTGACTGGGCTCCAACTCATTAGATCTACACCCTTAACCCATTCATGCTGTGGCTGGAGTTTAGTTGTTGACTTATTATTTTTTTAATGTTTATTTTTGAGAGAGAGAGAGAGAGAGACAGAGCACGAGTAGGGAAGGGCAGAGAGAAAGGGTGACACAGAATCCAAAGCAGGCTCCAGGCTCTGAGCTGTCGGCACCGAGCCCAATGTGGGGTTCGAACCCACAAACTGTGAGATCATGACCTGAGCCGAAGTTAGACGCTCAACTGACTGAGTCACCCAGGCACCCCTAGTTGTTGACTTATTAAGAAGACTGCTTCTTGTATAGCCCAGTTCTGCTAGGATCTCAAATAATAAACTAAATTTTTAAGGAAAAAAAAGTCAAATATAGGAGATCAGGGGCAAAACTGATAGCACCCAGTCTTGCTTCCATGAATATGTGAAATGTAAGCTAGCCACCAAAGTTATAGGCAATATTTCATTTGGACTATCTGTGACAACCTAATCAAATGTGGAGTTTGGAAAACTATAGGCTTTCCTATTTAACATGTTCTATATGTTGAATAACATTACCTCAAGGTAGAAAAAGTTTAGCAAAGATGCTATTTATTTTTTCCTTTGTTAACCTGAATATTCTTTTCCAGCCCTGCAGCCACTGCTGTGATTTCTCTGGCATTTGGACGCTACATTCTGGAACCATTTTTTATTCAGTGTGAAATTCCTGAACTTGCAATCAAGCTCATTACAGCCGTGGGCATAAGTGAGTATCATAGGTCTAAATATGAAAAAGAAAAAAAAAAAAGAGCAAAAGTGATTGATAACAAAGCTTCTTTAGACATATATGATGGGACTGCTTTCCACATCATGCTCTTTTCCCTTCAGTTCCTTGCCAAATTTATGTTGGAAAATAAAGAAAAGATTAAGGATTTGGAGTGATCCTTGGTATTACATTACATGTCAGTTTTGCATTGGGTCAATAGATATGATGGCCAATCTTCTGATATAGGCAAACAAAAACAACCTTATTAGTAAAATAACAGTTCTCATGGAGTACATGAGAAGAGAATTTTACAGATGAAAACCCAATTATTTCATGGGTTTTTGAATTAGAATTTTATCCTTTCTCACTGATAACATGTTACGTGATAACTCATTGTCACGGAGTGCTGTTCATGTGTAGGGTGTGTGCATTGTGTTGATATATTTTATACTGTTAGCAAACTGTCACGCTCAGTGTTACGGTGTTAGCTGCCCGTTGATGGTCACGATAAAAAGTCTTCTTTTTCATATTCGCTTACTAGTAGCACTTCTCAAATTGGATCTCCAAGTTAGAAATTTGTTCACGTTTATCACCGTGCCCAAATTCTGGATAGTTTTTAAAAGAAATGGAAAAGGGGAACATGCACAACATTACCTAAGTGATATGAAGCCAAACCTTCGAATAGTATGGGAAACAATAATACTTCCAGATGTTAATTGACTCAGTTTGAAGAATCAATATGATCATGTTTGATTAAGTTGGAACTATTTGGAAATAGCAAGCAACGCAGGAATAACTAATTGCATACTTATGAAGAATTTTCAGTTAGGCGTGTCTAAGGTGTTTCAGTACAACGATGAAGAGATCGATGTACGGTGAGTGGTTCGTATGCAGGAATTACACGTAAAAATATCTCTAGTGTAGCTACATGTATTTTTGAACTTAGGTTCATCCTGGATTTCCTACTTTATCCACCAAACATGTACCTATTCTTCTTCTGTGAAATCTCTGAAGAAAGACAAAGAAAAATACTCAAAGTACATATATCTGAGTTTGGGAGAGGTAATGGCAAACTGAACTCATCATGCCCTTCATGCACACTGTAGATGTGAAACTCAGGGACAAATCATTTAGCCTTTCACATCTCAGTATTCTTACCTGCAGATCCTGTGGAGTCTCAGAGAGTGTTTTGTGAGGATTGAATGATATTCACTGAGACAATGTATGTGTAGTGTTTAGGTCATGCTCACAATTTATTCAGAACAATTACAAATGGTAGCTATTTATACTCTTGTGGGAAAACATCATTGGAAGTTCCATGAGGCCGGGGGCCCTTTTACTGCCATATTTCCAGCCCTTTTCATGGCTCCTAGTATGGCGTTTGTGTTCAATAAATATTTGTTGACTGATTTTTATGTGGAGAGATCTACGAAATTTTCTCTAGCAGAAAAGTCTACTTGTTAAACCTGGAGGATTACACGTCTTCAGTTTTCTCATGCAGCAGGACAATGGTGGGAAATGAAATACAGTTGCTCAATGTGATATTCAGAACTAATACCATGAGCTTTTGTGGGATGAACTATCTTAGCATAGTAGTTACAGCTTAGGCTTTGAAGGCAAACAACCTGGAGTTGAAACTTAGTGTCACAATGTCTTAGTTGTGTGATTTGGAGCTAAATATTAAACCTTCTTAAGCATTACTTTTATTTATTAGTAAGATACCTGTGAAAAGATAATCTGTCTTGGATGGCTGCGGAGAGGTGAAATTACATCAGGTTTTTAAAGCCTTTAGCAAAGTGCCTTGCCCATAGAAAGTACTTAATATATCTGGTGTCCCACTGAAAGATTGGACTAATAGCCATTATTGTAACCATTATATTCTTGTCCCTCAAATAACTGAGGCAGAATCATACCGTGATTATTATATTTGAAAAGAAGACACAGGTCATCTCTTTGAGAGGTTTGTAAATTTACAATAAAAGTTTTAAAAGGTATCTCTCATGTGGGCGTACATATTTCTCAACTTAAATAAAGGTTAGAATTAGCACGGGTTCAGTAGATTTTATGTAAACATAAATCTATAAATATTACCTGCTTTGGACTTGAAATGAGATAGATAACAGCAATATATTACTATTTTGGTAAGTCTAGATGACTCTTTTTCCTTATCCCAATGCTATTATACTTTTTTGGAGGGAAAATCTGTATTTTGGAGGAGGAAATGGACACTGTACAGACCAAAATTTTGTCACTATTATAGGGAAGGATAACTACGTGTGTTCCAGTTTACCAAACTCCAGTAGTAGAGATTGGTGGTAAAATAGTTCACAAAGCCTGTGTTAATCTTGGATGAACCTAGACATTTTCTTCCATTTTTGCCATTGTTTATAACATCAGCTTAGAAGTTTTGATGTTCCATTTGCAAGCTTGAGACTGTGAGGAATTGGGTTCCTATAATTTGGAGATTTCACTGAAAGAGAAAACAAGGTATTGTTATGACTCAGTGGTAGGTAATGTAAATCAGTGGTCTGTCTGGGACCCTGAAACTAACTTTAAGAAGAATTTAGCTTTAATGGGGCAACCAACCAGGGGTGGAGATGGAGACAGAGAAGGAGAAATGTACCGGGGGGCAAATCTTTCACATTCCAAGTTGTTACATGTGAGTATGTGCTAAGGGTGGAAGGTTGTTCAAGTGTTCAAGTGTAGAAAAGAGAGGAAACCTGAAAGATCTTGCTACAATCAAGTCACAGAAAGAAAGATTTCAAGTTTTGTGAAATGTTGACCAAGCATTTGAGAAGGGACGCTGGGGTAGGAGTGGGCAGTTACTGAATGCTAATCGATCTGCCCTTTGTTTAAAGTACTGGGCTTCCTTGCTGTCAAATTAATAAAAATGAAAAGGTTTTGCTTATCCCAAATCCTTTCCATTCGAGTAAACGTGTCAGGCGCAGGGAAGTCTAGCTGGGAAATCTTAGGCATTCTCATCAGGTGCTCTCTGCTAGCCCAGTGTGACATTACTCCCTTCTGTGCGACACCATCAAGTTTCACTGTCCTTGTGGCTTTGGTAAAAATTGAAGGATGTTCAATACTTAAAATGATATCCAGTCTTTTGTTCTGGTCTCCTGAAACTATTCCCTATGTAGGTATACAATTCAATGGCAGAATATTATGGTAAAAATACTTTCTTTAAAATATGAAATCTAGTGCCAGATCCATTCCTAACAATCTTCAATCCCAAGTTCCTTCCTGGCTTAGTGTGTATAGGTGAGTAAAGAGCCCCACCCTGCTTCTCATACCTTGCGGGAATAATTAGAGGAAGGAAGAAAATAACACCGTGAGTGCATTATAAGAACAAATTAGCCACTTCCATTACTATATGACTGTACTTTCTTTTCCCAAACTGTTTTCCTGCCATCACTGAATTGCATGAAAGAAAATCCAGGACCAGTTCTGAGCTAGCATTTCAAGTATAGCTTGTGGAGTGGTTTTGCTTAAATATTCTGAAGACTGGCTATGCCTACACCTTTTTTCACCATAGCTAAATTGCCAAGACAATGAGTTCTTAGGTAGGTATACATGGTATTGATATGTATAAGGACTGAAAAACAATAACCATATCCTTCTGGAGGATGACAAACAAAATGTGGGAAATTGCTGCCAAGGTAAACACGAACCTTAACAGCGAGAGGCAGAGCCACTAGGAGTTTGAAAGGACTAGGTATATTAGTGAGATCATGTCTTTTGAGCTATTCCTGCATTATCACCTGTGAGCTAGGGGTAAAAGTGTGGACTCTGAGGTCAGTTTACCTAGGCTCCAATCCTATCTTCACACTTACCTGTGTGAACATGAGCGAGTTAAATGCTATCTCAAGTTTCAGCTGCCCATCTGAAAAATTATGCCAGCAATGATGGTGACCACATCATAGAGAGATAAGGATTAAATAACATTATCCACGTAAAGTCTTTGTACATTATCTGCCATATAGTAATAGTTTACAATTATTTGATGCTTGCATTTTTATCCCAGGCATTGAGATCCTAGATCTCTCTGGTTTTTAAAGATGTTTATAGCTAGAGGGGCTTATCCTCTCTGAAATTAGTACGTTCAGGCAATGAATGCTAACAAAGAGAGTGGTAACTCAGGCAGATGTTATGAAAACCAGTGGACTGATCGACTTTAACTCACCATGCAGCATCCCTATATTTTATCGATTTAGCATGAAACAGTCAGAAGCCAGAAGCCAGAGAGAACCTGAACCTGAGAGAAAACCCAGTATACCCAGCTTCAGTAATCTCACTCTGCAAATCCAAAGATAGACTTGAATAGAGAAGTGCAGACAGAAAACCTTGTCAGTCCTTAAATCCCAGTGTAAGTCCTTCGCGTTCCCCTAAACATCTTCTTCAGATACATCTCCCTTCTAAACATGTATGTCTTATCTCCAGGGCCGGTTGGTTGGTGGGTCGGTCAGTTGATCGGTTGGTCTGTCTGTCTGTCTACCTATCTATCTGTCTATCTTTCATTCTTGCATTTCAGTTCTTAGCAGACTGCACTATAAGTAAGTAAATAAAAATTATATATCACGGTATTTTCATTTGGGCAAGAGAAAAAGCCAAAGTTGATATAAATATTTTCTAATTGTGAAATTTACAATTATTATTCAAATGAAGTAAAGCTAAGTAGGACCACAGAACTTACTCAAATTTCTTTTATTACAATGTGGGTAGATAGTCTGTATAAAAACAAAGAAGATATGATGTGTTTCAGAAACACAGAAAGCTCTTGCATTTAGTGAATCCCAAATCCCCTTTTCAATATTGTTGGATAAGCAACATATGTAGACTTAAATTTCTGTGTAAAGACACATGATGAAGCAGCATTTCTAGTCACTTGAGGACCTTCACAGTGCCTCTGTACTTGCTGCCTTGTTACTTGTTAAGCCTTATCCTTCAGGGTCATAAAGGTACATCTCAGCTGGAATTTGGTGTACCAAATAATGAGTGCAATGTCTGCATGTTCAGATAATGTGAGGTTTTGAGAAACCTTTGAGAGAAATCAGTTTTAACCAGAATTTTTTCTTCAGCTGCCTGAGAGGAAAGCAAGGTGAGATTATCAATTCATAAGATTGCTTTGATTTTTCTAAGAACACTTTGCAAAGTATAAAAGAAAACCCCAAATGCTCACTTTTTTTCTCTTTCAATAGACATTAAGACTTACACTCTTTATGAAAGTAACAAATCCTCTTTCCTCTTCTCAGATAGAGGTTCCAAAAATAAGAATGCCTCTTTCTCTCTCCCCCCTCCCTCTCTTTTCTTTCCCTCTCTCCTTTCTCCCATCCACCTTTATTTTCTCCTTCCTCCCTCCTTCCCTCCCTCCCTCTTCCCTTGTCTTGCCTTGCCTTCCCTTGCCTTGCCTTCCCTTCCCTTGCTTTCCCTTCTCTTCCCTTGCCTTCCCTTCCCTTCCCTTCCCTTCCCTTGCCTTCCCTTCCCTTGCCTTCCCTTCCCTTCCCTTGCCTTCCCTTCCCTTCCCTTGCCTTCCCTTCCCTTGCCTTCCCTTCCCTTCCCTTGCCTTCCCTTCCCTTCCCTTGCCTTCCCTTGCCTTCCCTTGCCTTCCCTTCCCCTCTTTCTCTTTCTCTTTCCTTTGTACTTTTTTCCCTATATACAACTCTTTTCTATTGTGGAGTACTTTCAGAAATAGTGTTTCAGGTTTTAGGAGCTCTATTTAAAAGAAAGCAGTGCTCTTTTGTTGGTGGTAGGAACATGAGTCCAGTTTTTTTTTAGGTCAGTGTTGTCCCTTTAACTAAATAATGCTCTTCATATGATGACTCATTTATCACAGTCATTTGTATAGAAAAAAAGAAAGGGATAAGTGGATGATGAAGTGGGGAACAGAGCTGCATTAAATTATTTCCAACATATAAGTGCTTTATGTTGGAGAAAGAAAAATAATTTTATTTTTTATCCTTCCTCTGACAAAGTAATGCACTCTGCCATTAACAATGGACCTACTTTTCTTCATGTTTTTAGCTTCAAACATAGGTAAAATATTTCCCTTAGCCTCACATGGATCCTATATGGGGTTCCAGCCTTCCTGATCATTCTTATCATTACTCCTTTGAGACATTTCTTCATTAGTAGTCTCCTGTTTAACTTTGTGTGGGATCTCCTGATCCCTTATTTTCTCATCTTTGAGATTTTTCAAAAATGAAAATTGCTTTATTGATTTTCACTTTAAAAAGCTGCAGGTCCATTATAAAAATTATTAAATGTAGAAAAAGAAATACAAATTGAAAATTACTGGCTATTCCATCATCTATAAATACCTTCTGTTAATGTTTTGGTAAACACTGTTTCAGATTCCCCTCCCCACCTTTATATCTCTCTGCCTTTATGTCTCCATTCATCCAACCATCCATCCATCCATCCATCCATCCATCCATCCATCCATCCTTCTCTCTGTAACTTGCTGTATTGGTCAGAAATATATCATGAATATCCTTTCGTGCAATACATATTTAACTGCATCATGATTTTAAATGGTTACATAACAAATCATTAAAAAAAGTGTACTTTAGTCTTCCTTTAGGGGTCTAGGTTATTTTTAAATTTTTGCCATTACTGTATATGTTGTATGTCGATAACATTTCACTGATTCTAAAATTCTGAAATGAGCTAGTGATTATATGAAGCAGTGGAAACTATGGAGATAACCGATTACTGTAGAATATGAATACTTCCTATTGCAACTTGAATTCTAAAAATCCTGTGTTTTGTTTTATCCCCTGAGAAGTATATCCATACATTTGTGTTATTTGCTTAGGAGGGATACACCTTTTTAAAAATAAAGCTTAACGATAATAACTGCAAATATCAGGTATGAAACAGCTTTGGAGGGGTGGTTAACACTGAATATTAACTATCAGAAAGAACATAAAGTTGAATTCCATGGTCTAGAAGAACCTCTAGAAGTTACTCCAGCAGAGGATAGGAGGCAGAGTCTTAGAGTATCATCATTCATTTCATGCATTCTTGCCGGAAGGTAGTTTTTTTTTCTTTTTTCTTTTTTAACTAAGGATCCAACTCAATCATTTATTCAATAAAACTGTGTTGATTATCTTTCTGGGTCAAGTATAGAGTTGAACACAAGCAATACAGATCAAATATACTTGTTCTAGTCTCCAGATTCTTATGGTCTACCACATGGGAAAAGTGGATAGTTGAGTGCTACTCAGGAAACTAGACAGCATCAGTAAGAAGGGGAAATTCTGCTGGCTTTACACCCAAGGCGTGTCCTAGACTGGGAACTCTTTTGGACTCATTAACTTACAACTTTTTTTTTTCCAAGTCCCCAAACACATTTTGGAAGCCTATATTTTTTTTTTTTTTTTTTTTTTAATTTTTTTTTTTTCAACGTTTAGTTATTTTTGGGACAGAGAGAGACAGAGCATGAACGGGGGAGGGGCAGAGAGAGAGGGAGACACAGAATCGGAAACAGGCTCCAGGCTCTGAGCCATCAGCCCAGAGCCCGACGCGGGGCTCGAACTCACGGACCGCGAGATCATGACCTGGCTGAAGTCAGACGCTTAACCGACTGCGCCACCCAGGCGCCCCTGGAAGCCTATATTTTTAAGGAAGGTTGAAAGTCAGTCGTTCATGTGCTGATTGGAAACTGGAGAGGAAAACCAAAGAGTGCTAGATAGGACTAGTTTTGAGAGTGAAGAATAGAGTTGTAGCCAACTTCTTGACATCTCATCCCTTCTTGAGTGGTTCCATACTGGCAGGTGCATATGGGTAACGTCATCACAGGAGGAAATAGTTGTCTGACCTACCAAGCTAGAAAGTCATATTCAGCAATTTGATTGAATATTGTGATGACTTCAGGGTTTTGTTAGAAGATACTTTTATCTGATTTTTAGGAAACTATAATATATGCCCAATCTTATTGACATATACAAAAAATGAGATAAATTTTTACTGTCCATTGGTTTTATTCGAGCATCTCAAACTTCAATGTGCATAAAACCCACCTAGAGATCTTGTTGAAAGGTATCTATTAGGTCAGGGACAGTGCCCGAGATTTCACATTTCCAAAATGCCTCTAGGTAATGCCAACTTTGCTGATTAATGGATGGCACTTTGAATAGCGAGGTCTTCATGTCTTCATGCCAATGAGAATTCACCTTTTGTAACTTTCATTTATTTGTTTGCAGCTGTAGTGATGGTCCTAAACAGCATGAGTGTCAGCTGGAGTGCCCGGATCCAGATTTTCCTAACCTTTTGCAAGCTCACAGCAATTCTGATAATTATAGTCCCTGGAGTTATGCAGCTAATTAAAGGTATGGACTGGAAAGTAAATGCTTTTTAAAATACGTATCTGCTTTTGATCTCTTCTAGCCCTAACTTTTGCTTGTACTAGCAGAATCCCTTAATTAGTCTCTGCTTGTGGAACTTAGACTCTATACTGTCATCTAATTGATTTGAAAGACGGTTGCATTGGGGTGTGTTGGTATTTACAGCTGAATGGCAACAAGAAGATTAAGACTGGGCCAAGCAACAAAATAAGGCATTAGTGAGTTCTCTCCATCTATAAACTCTTTGGAGTGAAACTCAAAGTGGAAAAAAAAAATTGCAATTAGTTTTAACTACAGATACCTATATCCTCTTAGTTTTACTTTAAAATAGTTCAATGATAGTAATAAAGACTAGAGAAGAAAGGATATCTGGAAAATGATGAAAGATGACCAATAATTCTCTTACTCTATGGCTATTACTGCTTTTATCTTGAGAATAGAGTCTTGACAGAAAGGGAGTCAGATATGGGACTAGCATTCCTAAAAACCAAATATTATCTGACAAAAAAAAGTTGTAAAACTTAATTTTTATTGTTACATTAACAATAATTAGGAGCTGCTAATTGTCCATTTATGAATAGAAGATCTTGGAACTGTCCTGGCTCAATGTTTGCATCAAATCCATCAACTTCAGCCAACTCAGAGGAGATACGATAAAGATTTTAATGCCATGGTTTACACTAAAGAAAGAGAAGACATGAGCTCGCTTTCCCAATTCACATTGGTCCCCATAGAGCTAGCCTGCTCATTTTATCTGATCAATTAGAAATACAGAGAAAATAATCTGTTTTGTTGCTGCTTTCTTTTTCTGGGCTAACTCGTTAGTCTTCTGTAAGGGGTTTCTTCCATTTGTGGAAAGTGCAGAGACTCTGAGTTGTTGACCCTACTTTAGTTCTAGTTTAGGTTCCAAAAGATGATATACTATCCTTTAAAACTAAGATCTTTTTTTTCTTTTTGGTGTAATATAAGACTATAGTCATTTTTTTCCCACCTATTGATATATGTATGAAGTGAGGTTTTCCAAAGGTTATTTTATTGCAAATTCCTTAAGAGCAGAGATCAGAGTGTATTTTTTGGATCGTTTTTGACACTTGAAATCTTTTAATTAGTACTTATGCTATCGGTGCTTAATGTGAACAGGCTTCCTCTTCTAGTTCACCTAGTAGAGAAATACCATAAGAATATTACTACATTTAAAGTAAATTTTAATATTTTGGAGATCATTTTTAGCAGGTGTATTTACTCTATTACTACAAAATGTTGATTTTCTTTCTAACTTAATCACATATTTTTCACATTAATTTGAAACTCCAGGAAGAGAAAAGCTTTATCGATACAGATTATGCACTTATTTCCACTCTAATAAGATCTTGAAAATATTTGTGTGGTCTATATTTATTTATGAGGATTTGGTAAACTTTCCTTTGGATATTATGATTTTCATATTCCTGAGACCTCTGTTATGCAGCCAAAATATTCCTGAATTTAGAAAAACCTGTCTTTTGTAGTATTTTAAAAATGACATTTTTTAGGATTTATGCTTTAGGACCTGGTCTTTAACAAAGTTTAGTTTCTCTTCTTGATTATTCAGTACTGTACTCTTAGAATATTATCTCTTTTGGCCAAGGAGACAATAGGTCATGATAAAAGAATATTCAATAGATATTTTTATCTGAGCCCCAGTATTTATATTTCCCTTCTATGAGGCATTTCTAAATTCACTGTGTCATTTTTTTTTTAAATGAACTATATTTTGGAACTGGACACTTTGAGGGAAAAATTATTTAGCACACAATTCAACTTTCTCCATTTTTAGTCTCAAAACTCATACTTATTATATTAATATATATTGTTGTCTGGGCAACCCAGGTAAGAATTGAGATTTGAGTGAAGAGAGGGTCGTAATCACATACATCATCCAACTTCCATCCTCCTTTTATTTACTTAAGTGAAGACCAATTTTGAAACAAAGTCACATTTCCCCTTTGGGTGATCTCATTTGCTATTTTCTTTGGGAAAGAGACTTTTTTTGTATTTAACTTTGAATATTGGCTGAATAAATCTGAATTTTGGTAGGGTTTTTCTTGGTAGTTATCCAAAGATACACACGAAAAAGGCCCAGTATCATTCATGAAGTAGGGAAAAATGTTAAGAATTAAAGCATTCAATCCACATGTTGATGCATAATTTGTTAAAATCTATCCATTTTAAAATTTAGTATAATTCCTTTTCAGTGTTTGTAAAAGGAAACTACGTCATTCTCTAAGACGTTGTATTAGTGGACTTTCTCCATAAAGGCCAGACAGTAAATATTTTCAACTTTACATGCTATACAGTCTGTGTCACGACTACCCAATTCTGTTGTTGCAGGGTGAAATCAGCCATAGACTGGTAATATCAATCCTAATACACAAACAAGTAGGCCTAGCTGTGCTCCAATAAAATTTTATTTAACACGGAAGCTTTGAAAGGCCAGATTGGGCCCACAGGGTTTACCAACAATGGTGGATGCCTAATAGATTACAGGTTGAAAACAGAAAGAAGAAAGAAAGTTAAATGATATGAGAAGGTGGTTCTTGGGTTTTTTTGCTACCTCCTCATTGAGAGTAGACCTGTCGATATTTCTTTCCAAGTATAGAAGACAGAGCAGTCTGCCAGCAAGATGAGACACTTTGGCATGAACATTATTTTAAGAACAATCCAAACCCAGTAGATTCAGGAAACACTTTTTACCCCATCCCCCTCAGCTACCTGCTTATACCAGGAAGAGAGCTATTAACAGAGATTCTTTTTTACTTAAGAGACTCATCTGCATAACAGGGCAACTTTTGTTTTCCAAACATCTCCTTTTACCTTCCTTCAAATGTCTCTCTCCCCTTTGTATCCTCAGAATGCTACCCCTCTTCTTAGCTCATCTAAGTGTCATATTGTCTCACTGTCTTTGGAATCTCCATGTCTGTGGAGGTTCCCCATAGGTACGTTTACTAAATTTGATTTTCTCCTGTTAATCTGCCTCATGTCAGTTTAAGTTTTAGTCCAGCTAGAAGGATATGGAAGGGTGGAGGAAATTCTAGCTTCCCAACACAAGCTTTACATTATCTTCATTTAAAAGAATTCTACTATACTCCTATGAACTATAGCTTACAGAGTATTCTTTAGTCTTCTTTCATGCTCAAACTCTAAAAGAGCAGAGGCACACTCAAACAAGGAAATGGTTTTTAAACGCTATTTTCTTCTTTGCTATAATTTTATTAGAAAAGAAATGTGAAGTAGTTAGTGTTAGTGGTGATCCATATACTTTTTGGGCCTCCTTCTCTAGAATGGATAAAGTATTAATAGATAAATCTGGCAATGAGCAGGGAGTGAGAAATCTGGACCTGGAACAGCATAGTTCATCCCCAACCCTCCCATTTCCTTCCATGTTTATGGCTTATTCTTTGAAAAGTCCTAAAATCTTTCTATTCTCATTGCAGGGCAAACACAACACTTTCAAGATGCCTTTTCAGGAAGAGATGCAAGTATCATGGGGTTGCCACTGGCTTTTTATTATGGGATGTATGCATACGCTGGCTGGTAAGTTGACATCTCTAGATCTGGTGGTTTGTATGGTTCATTAATTCCTTCAAGTAGTTTGGCTAAGTGCCAAGCAAGGTGCTAGACAGTGTGAATAACCACAATCCAGCACAATCTACTTTTTCTTAAAGTGAGAAAGATGGTGTGGCTTCCTCCACCAGGGCAATTACTGTGCATATGACTTAACAGTAAACATAACTGAGTTTTTCAGTCAAGGTGACTATTAGATTTAGCCTGGTGTTGTAAAAAAACAAACAAATGTGGGCCTTAATGTTACTGAAAGATCTATCACAGCCATTAAGTCAGGAAACAAATGGGTGAGCCCTGGTGCATGTTGCCAAGACCAACTACTCCATCCTGGTGACTCCTGAGGGGGCTGGACAAATTGAAAGTACACCTTCTGGGCTGAGCTTGCCAACACTGTTGCCGAACAAACTTGGATAAACGTGTCACAAGAGAAGCCAAATGCAATGAGGGTTTGGAAAAGAGGAAGAGAGAAATTTGTTTTGGGTGCTGGCAGCGGGGGGAGGTGACAAGCTCAAGCGTTAACAATCCACCTCTCCACTGGTAAGAAGGACACCCAGAATTTTATAGGGAGAGGTTGGAGCATCTGTGCAAAAGAGCGGACAGTGGGTATGTTTTCAGTCCATGATCATGGGTAGGGACGGGGATGTGTGGGGTGTGGTCTTCTAGGCATTCTGTTGCTATCAGGGCTTTTCTGGTCTGGTGGTTAGAATGTTCTGGTCATTGCAAAATGTCTTTGTCAATGCCTCAAGAAAGTGCGATAAGAAATAAGCACAATGGGTTTTAGTTAGAGCATGAGTTAAATGGTCTTATCTATTTCCGGTTTTAACTGCTGGGGTCTATGAGCAAGAGGGCTTGCTGACATTAAGAACCAATACAAATCACTTAGAAGTCTGTATCAGTGAGGACATAACAGTGCCATGGGAAATTAGAGATGAGTTCTTTGCTTGTCAAAAGGCCTTTCCGCTGAAGCTCCAAGGTTGTTTGTGAATAGTGATTAATTGATTTTTCTCTGCTTTCCCATGAGAATGAAATAATTCAGATATAGAAATAAGTAAGATGTACCCAGGAGGTAAAATGGTACTCTAAAGGCAGGGTAGGAAAACTAAGATAATGACATCAGGCATAGTAGATAATCTACGTTTTACTGGTTCTTACAAATTCCTTAAAATTTCCTCCACATTTGAAAAATAAAGTATGCAGCAAAAATGATTAAAATCACTCTGCCATGGGTACATTGCCTTTGTGCTTTCCAACTGTGATAACCATTCTGGTTGAAGCATTAGAACTTTGTTTCTAATTTATGCCTTACTTTATTCAATAACTTGAATAACAATACTCATGGATAAGAATGGGATTTTTCTCTAATTAAATTTTATCGATGTAAGATTCAGTTGAAGTGACTATTATGAGAAAGCCCACCAGGTAGCAAAGTATTGCTTAAGCATCAAAATCTTTGCAGTAAAATTACATTTCACAGTTTTGGCATAATTAGTGGCAAAATCTCATTATTATTTTTGGAGCTACTAGTTGTACAATTTTAGCTATGAGAGTGTTCTGTAAACATAAAAATAGTATCAGGAAACCACACTAGCTCAAAAATTATGTAACTGCATTACAAATGCAAATAAAATGTACTTTCATTCCTTTACTGTTTAGATTCGTACCTTCCAGCTAGTGCATGGAATATAAAGATGTATTTCAAAATAAATGGAATGTTTACCATATAAATCTCAATGAATTATGAAAATATAGCATTAGAGGAAAATCAGGAGGGTACAGGAACTTAAAAAAAACTTTAACCTAGCTTTTGAAAGACATTCAAAGATTGTAGCTCTAAGTAGTATAGTGTAAAATATTTGTATATTCAAGAAATATTCTTATAGCCATTGTGTGTGTTAATCTTGAATCACACAGTATGTTTGAAATCTTTTTATTTTTGTCCAAAGCACAATGTGATGCTGGGCAGAGAGAACAGAGTTGTGATCACAGGGTTCGTAGCAGAATCAACTATTCTATGGCCATTCAGCTTGGATCAAAGCTCTGGTGCCCTGGGGCAGCAGCCAAGCTACTGGGAAGGGCACCCGGAGACCAGAGTGAAGTGGGGAAGTGATAGAAGCTTTCAGCTAGAGCCAAGTGTTGGGAGCCCAGCAATATTCACTCAGGAATGTGGAATGTGGAGATAGTCACAAGGGAGATTTGATTAATTCTATTGAATGAAGTTTCTTTTGCCTGTGACTACCATGCATCTGTTCCCACGGAATCTTAAAATACTCTTCTACACAACTCACTCTCCCACTACCAGCACCAAATATTCAGGTCACCTGCTTCATGTAGAGCAAACCTTCTCCACTTCTGTAGGCTTTTGAGAGCTGATCGATTTCTCCATTTCTCTCACTCTTTTCATTTTGAATTATCTTATTATCTGAATATTTTGTTTGATTGATGCTGAACCCAACATGTGCCTCTCGTTAAAAGGATTTAAGAAAGCAATTTAAGTGATACGGATCAACTTTCTTTAGCAATTCATGAAGTGGGCAGTCTCCACTTTCAAGAGTCCAGAGAAGTGCAAAATGGGATGGAAGACAGGGAACTTTTATAGGATGGGCTTAAATTAGAATTAATTAGAATTCTTAGAATTGTTTCAAAGAATAAGGAACAAGAAAGAGAAAGTTAGAAAATGAATAAGGAACAAGGAAATAAAGATAGATCCCAGAGTTGGTGTTTGGGGACTGAGTGGCCCTATCTTGGGCCTAGAAGTTTATTTCAATTTCTGTTTACAGGGAAAGTGGGGTTTACGTGAACTTTTGTTTATACTTTTACGCATATAATCCTCATATCCACTCCCTATTTTAAAGAACAGAAAACTGTTGATTTTCTCATGTTCTTAAGGAATCAATTCTAGTACTAGAAATTAAGGCCAGGATTTTAAATGGAATGTTATCTGATACAAGTGGTTTGTGGAGAGACAGATAAGTAACTGTATTTCTGTAACAAGGTTTTTATGCTACCTAAATGCTGCTTTGTGGATAGGCAGAAATAATCTGGTTGTTAATCTATGGCCATCAGTCTTAGAAAAAGGAAGCTGTGTTTAGAAGAAACAGTCTGTCGGTTTGGAGTTCCAGAGGAAAAGTTAATATCTGGCTGTAAATGGAACAAGATGGAGACTAAAAGAGTTCACAGAGAGGGGTATTTATTCCCTTCCCAAATGTGATCCTGCCTCTCTGACCTCTGTCTGTCTTTCACGGTATAATTACAAGACTAGGTGGTGGAATTATAAATGAGGCACTGTAAATGAGCCTCTGCTCTCTGTGCTGCTGCTGTGACAACGTTTGATGCAAACAAAAAGTGTGGGGGGCATTGCAAATAAGTCAGACAGAAGCAGCCACTGTCATCAGAACTCAACCACCTAGGGTGTAAGTTAAAGCAGCAAGACCTTTGTTGTCCAGGAGGCCTTGCTCTGTTAGCAATTCAACTCCTCCATGGTGAATGGGAAAAAGATCCTGCCAAACCTTGGGTCTGAATAAAGTAGGCTTTTGGCCATGAGGAGTGCAGAACCTTTTTAGAATGATGAAAACTCCTTCACAGAAACATGATTAGGGGGAAAGAAATCATTAACCCAGCCAGGTCACAGAGTTGGGTCAGAGCAACTTTAATATCATCGCCAATGTCTGCATTCAGAGAGATAGGTCTGCCAGTGTTCCCTGTGGCCCAAGGGAACTCAACCAATTTCAGTCCCATATCCTGATCCAAAGCTAAATATTGCTTGGTGGGATTTTTTTTTAAACTGCGTAATAGAAAGTTTTCCGGTGTCTTTCTTCTCCCTTTTAAATCCTATCCTCTAGTGGATTTAGTCTTTCGAAAGCACCTGCTGGGATTATTTTGTACCATTGTGTCAAATCTAATCTAAAGAATAAGCGTCTTTTTAAAATAATTCACATAGTTGGGTACTGGGATGCATTCACAGCTTTGTGGTGCTTTTTATACACAATTATGGAAGAGCTGAAACAATAGATCTTGTGAACATTCTCTAGAGGCCTTGAGGAGATGTACAGCAAGGAGAATGCTATGGACTCATTGCTGGAAACTAGGAGAGCCTAAAGGTGTATTTCCCATAGGATGTGAATGTTTGGACCAAAATAGGAAGCTTTCTCCTTTGCACCCCCACCCAGCCTTTTCCTTTTCTCTATTCTCTGGAGCTATGGCAAATATTTGAAATTGTGGCCTCCCCCACCCCCCCCCCCCCACAAATATTTCCTTTCTTGCTGTAAACATTGTTGGAAAACACCAGTTTCTAAAACACCTATTAAGAAGGAACTGGATATTTTTGACGTGAGAAGCCTGGAAACCTCTCTCTCTCTCTCTCTCTCTCTCTCTCTCTCTGTGTGTGTGTGTGTGTGTGTGTGTGTTTTGTTTCATTTTGGGGGGATTTTTTTTTCTTTTTTTCCCCTGCATGTTCTTCCTGTATTTCCCATTGCTTTGGCCTTATAACAAACACATGAAATCCCTCAGAGTGCATATTCCAGATATAAGTATTGATTGTTACTTGCCTTCCTGGTATAACTACAGCCTCTATTTTTAGAAACTTACTCTCCAGTCATTAAAAAATATCCTTGGCTGCTAACTTTGTAGATCACCTTTATTGCTACTGTTCTGTCAGCTATTCAAATGTTTCTACTTAAGACACAGTCCTTAAAATATTAGATGTCTTCACCTTGTTAAGATAAACTGAAGCGTATTAAAATTTTTAAGACTTTATTTGAGCAAAAATCAATTTGAATCAGGCAGTATTTAATCTAGCAGATAGAATGGAGCTCAGAGGAACTATACAAAATGAAAGACTTTTATAGGCAGAAGGGAGCAGGAACAAAGAAGTTAGTGTAGGCAAAAAAGCAGTTGGTTTTTGCAAGGTTACTTTCATTTAAACAATGACAGAGATCTATCAGGCAGATTACCTAACTAGTACTAATCAAGTGATTCCTGAGTGGCTGGTTTAAAGTTCCATTACTGGGAGAGTTGAAACTATAATTGCCTTGGTTTGGTGTTGTGGAGCTTAGCATAAGTGACTCCATTTGGAGCTTATTGTCTAGTGTTTAACAACCATGAACATCAACTTTCTACTTGTGAATTTAGGTGGGTTTTTATAAAGATGGGATAAGACAGGTTTTCTCATTCTTTTTTAAGCTATGACATACTTGATATTAAAGTCTGTTGGGCTAATATTCTAGCCATTTGGTTTTAGGTTATAGAAAATTCATACTTATAGACCCAAGCTTCTGTGTACCTATATTAATAGCTATTTTATCTTCCATGGAATAAGAGAAGAGAAAAGTGTTTTGAAAATATGACTTCTTTTATTTTGTGGAAATGCCCTAAATGTATGAAATGAAGAAGAGAAATGTCTTTGTGTTCATATGTTTAGCTCTCCCGTTATGATTTCTTAGCTTTCCCATCTTCGCAATTAAATTATCTATATATGCTTGTTTGAGGATGGAGTCTGCCTCGGTCATACATCTTAGAGCTTTGAAAAAGAACTATAAGGGCTTAAAAGAGTATCCAGCAATCCCTTTAGATTGGAAAAAGAAGTCAAGGTTGCAAGGTGGTAGACATTTCTGGGTGGGGTGAGTAGAGTCACAAAGTCAAGGAAAGGAATCTGAATTTCTTTCTCTAGGGCCATAACTTTAGGGGGATATTTGTAATCCTGTCAAACTTGAAAGTGAACTATTTTGTGCCTAGAATACTTTTTGTCATGTAAGGGACCCAGAAAAGCATTCAGGACTTGGGAAAAGTGTCCAAACTGTTCTGCTGTTTAGTTATCCACTTACAATGTAATGACTGTATGTCTAAAAATGCAATTTCATAGTCTTGTGACTTGAGGATCTAGAGAGGCACATACCAGAAAACAGTAAATTGAAAGGAAGAAGTGAAGATTAAGAATCTATTAACTTTGATCCCGTTGTCGGTTCCTACTTGCCCTTGTGTGCAAGTATGAAGCCATGAACTCTAAAACTGAGAAATGCTATTGTCACACTTCTATTGTCCTATAAGCTTTGATTGACCTGCCACCACTACTAAAATCTGGATTCCTGAAGCCTAAGGCCATCTGGTACTTAAAGTCTGTTCTCACTACCCCTGACACACTTTGAGCTGCAAAATACTAAACTGTGGCTTCCACCCCTGTGCTTGTGTGCTATACTCAGTCTGGAATGTTCTTACACCACTTCACTAGGGCTAGACGTTAAGCATTTTTGAGGACTCAACTTGGGTGATGGCTTCTCTAGAAAATCTTCCCTGACTTGCCAGTCTGGGTTAGACCTTGCCTCTGGCTCCCATGGTACCCAGTGCACACTCCAGCACTGGCTCCTATGCTACATTGCACGAGTCTATGCTCCACTGTATATACTATGAGCTCCTTGAGGAGAATTAGTGTGGATTTTCCACTTTGTTTTCCCTAGTGGCTGACACGTGATAATCTCCTATATTGCTGGGAATGCAAAAATGGAAAAAAATAGTTTGACTGTAAACATACATCCACTTGTTGACTCAGTGATTATATTCTGAGTATTTGCCGAAGAGAAATGATTGCCTGGTCCCCAAAAGAACATGCATAGGCATATTTATGGTATCTATTCATAATAGCTATATATTGGAAGTAATCCAAAACCATCAACAGTAGAATGTATAGTGTGACAGTACAATAGAAAACATCAATAAAAATAATGAATTATTGTTACATACAACAGCATGGGTGAGGCTCATGAAAACAAAGCTCAGCAAAAAAAAGCCAGACACAAAATAATAAATATTGTATAATAGTTATACAGGCAAATATTAGTCTAGTGTGATGAAACAAACAAAACTTAGCAATGGTGATAAAAGTCAGAATAATGGTTGCCTTTACAAGAGAATGAAAGAGATGATATTGACTAGAAAAGGTGATAAGGAAACCTTCTAGGGTTCTAGGAATGTTTTATCTCTTGATCTTTTTATTGGTTCCATGGGTATATAAATATGTAAAAATTCACCAAATTATAGATTAAGATTTGTGCACTTAAATATTCATATGTTATACCTCTGTAAAAATATTAAAAAATAAAAAATAACTGGGGAAGCCTGGGTGGCCCAGTTGGTTAAGCACCTGATTCTAATTGATTTTGACTCAGGTCATGATCTCACGATTGTGAGATTGAGTCCTATGTCAGACTCCATGCTTAGTGTGGAGCCTGTTTGGGATTCTCTTTCCCTTTCTCCCTCTGCCCCTCCCCCATGTGCTCTCTTTCTCTCAAAATAAATAAACATTTAAAAAACAAAAAATAAAAAAAAATAAGAAAAATAAGAAATATGGCTTAATAGAAAAATGATTTGTTGGGGCTTTTGAGTATTGGAGATTTTCATCTCACAATAATTATTTGTTTATAATTTTTTATAATTCTGAGTTTGATTGTAGATATTTAAAACTTGAAACTTTGGTTTATAGTCATAAAATATATTTATAATTTATAATTCATTTATATCTTTTTAGGTTTTATCTCAACTTTGTTACGGAAGAAGTAGAAAATCCTGAGAAGTAAGTGGCCATATTTATTCTGAAATATTTATGAGGAATAAAATGTAAGATTATAGAGTTGAAAAAGTAGACCTAAAGAAGATCCTTAGTGTGGGCTAATTAACTTTATCATCATCATCATTATCATTATCATCATCATTTTCTCAGGGAGATAAAATTTTATTTGACTTTGTTACAGATTATATGTAAACAACTTTATTGTATATTCCACATTGAACACTAAATTATCTGATAACCTGAAAATATAAAGTTATCATATAGTTATGTTTTAGATAACCAATTTCATAAAAGTCTACATATGTTACATATGTTAGCATATGATAAGTCAGCTGCCCACAAATGTTCTGTAAGACATGAGCTCCAAAAATGGATTATTTCTAATAATTCATGTGAGTTTTTTCATAACTATTCTATTAAAGAGAATAATGCAGTTAATGAACAATTAGTTATGAAAGCCTAGAAGTGACTGTAGAATATTATAAGAACTTACAAATTTTAGTAGCTAGATGATTGCTTTTACTTTTTGTTCCTAGGTAATACTTTTGGTGATTAAGTAATTTGATGATGATTTATATAATATTCCTAAGATGAATTATTTTTAATTCAGGACTTAGACAAATGAATTTTGTGATTTGCATACAAACGCTTGACTTTATACAGCAAAACAGCATAACCTATGGGCAGAAGAGGGAAATTTTAAGAAGTACAGTGTAAGATATGGAAAGAATTATAAAGTAATTTAATTCATCTGACATTGATTATACATCTACCATATTTCAACCATTGTGGTAGAAATTTCTTACATGACGAAAAAACTTATATTTAAGATTTTATGGTCTAGTCACTTAGTCAAATGTGTAAACAAATGAAAGTAACATAGTATGATGCCATCATAGATTATTTACTCCTCTGACAGAGAGTAAAGGAGGAAACACTTAACTCTGTCTAGGGGGATATACCTATACCGAGTCTCAAATGATAAACAGGTATTTTTCAGGGGAGGAAAAAAACAGGAAAGAAAGAGAGAGAGAGAGAGAGAGAGAGAGAGAGAGAGAGAGAGAAAGGGGAAAGGGAGAAAGACTTTGAGAAACAAAACATGTACAAAGATGAGTCAGTATAAAATTGCCTAGACATCAGAGACGAGGCTCAAGTGTTCAACATTCACTTTAAGGTGGACTGAGAAATCCTGGGACTATGTCTGTCTGTCAGGAGATGGTAAGCCAGTTAGATCTGGCGAAGTATCACGTCAGAATTTTGAACACGCACACCAGCAACTAAGGTTGAAATGACGTCTTATACCATCTGATTCAACCGTGACACAAGTAAATATGTAATTTAAACATGTGAAAAGTTTATTTTATTGAGAAATATGAGAAATTTATGATAGTACTTTCATATTTAGAACTGGAATTGTGGTACAGTACACGCATTTACCGGGCACTAGTATCTTCTAGCATTCCTTTGAAATGATAAGCCACTTTCTGGCTCTAAATCTATTGATGGCACAGATAAAAAGGTTGCCCTATTTTTACTATTTTTGAGAAGTGTGTAAATGGCAACACAGAGAAAAGGCTGTTCTTACTAGATTTTATATATGTAAAATATTTATTGGATTTCCATTGCAAAGAAGAGATTACTATGGTTTATGTCTTTTAAGTTTAAAGGCATTTTAAAGAGTCTAGTTACTAAAAACTAGTATTGGAGAATATTTCTTATGAAAAAAAAAAGGCACACTGTAGGTTTGTGGATGTGACCTATAATGTAACATTTATTGTATGGTACATCGATGGCATAGAGATAGCTCATGTTCTCCTGTAATGGTATTTAACGGTTTAAATATAGGTCTATTTGCTGTGTATACACTACTCTTGTGTATATTGAGTATATTTTAAACCTATTTATGCCATAATTACCCTGATCTGAATTTCTGATGTATTCTACAAGAATAGTATGCTTTTCAAGATTCTCTCTTTCTTTCTTAAGGGTCTTATTTTCACACATTGATAATGTCTGTGATTCAGTATGTACAACTACTAAAGAACAGTGATGTATGGATTCAGTGGTTTTTTGTTGTTGCAAAGAAGTTTCCTCATCTCGAAAAGTGAGGATAATTGTAGCACTTACCTCATTGGGTTGTGGCGATGAGTTAATACGTATAAAGTACTTAGTTTAGGGACTGTACTTTTTAATCACTACATAATTGGTTGTTGTTACTATAATTATATTTCCTGATTGTGAGAACAACATAAAATGTTACTCACATAAGAGTATTTCCTAAGCGACAATATCCTAGCCAATTCTCTCCAGTGTTTTTGAAAGAAAAATGAAAAGTATTTCACACCTGTTGAAGCCTGTTCTATAAACTTTCAGCAGTGAAATTGAATATGTATTTTATGATCTCTCCTATTCTTATGTACAGATTTCATATAACATTTTATATTTAGAGAAAATAAGAGGTTTATAATAATTTAAAAGTAGCTATCAAAACTGATTTAGACTGATTATTATCACTGGTTATACCAGATGAAATGTTTTCATTTTCTGGAAATTATGATTTTGCAAACTTCATTAAATATTCCTAGAATACTTTTAATTTGATATTTTAAGGTCTTAAACTAAGGAACTTCTCCGGAGAAATTAAGTAAGAATCTGTGGAACTTGGGATCGAGATAATTAATAATTGCTAATACTTAAGGTGAATAAGGAAACCTCTGGTACCTTTTTGTTCTGTTATACAAGGTACTCAAATATTCAGTTTTTGTCTGAATGATTCTGTGTAAAATTTAGCTAACAAATTTATTTTCTCAAAGTCAGAATATGAGAAATCCACAAAATCCCCTTAATGAAAAGTAAAGATTAAATTTGTACTGTGTATTTATCAAACCAAAGAAGTTCAAGCTTTTAAGCAACATATTCAGTGTCTTAATTTTAAAAAAAATAACATTTCTCTATAATGTTGGCAATCAGTCCAGGTCTTTTAAAACTAAATCTTATTTTTTAAACACAAGGAATGATTTGGGAAATATTTATGGTTGAACATAGAGAACAGATGGTAAAATTATGTGAACCTCATCCAGATGTGTAATTTGTATTATTTTGTAGGTAGATACAGCTCCAAAATGTATTTAGTTACAAGGGAGAGTAATTAGAATTCCATCTCCTTTGTGACGTGCCAAGATAAATGTGTTTCCCAATCAGTCACGGGTGCATGTGTCCAGGTGTGCTGCAACGTGTAACTTTCTGGCAGCTGGTGAAATGAATCATCAGCTGAACATACAACACCTTTTACTATCCTTCTCCACCTAGGCAATAACATTTTGCTACAATTGTGCCCTAATAGAAAAAGTGATCATTAATTTAGATCACTGAAAATAACAATGTGATTTAAAATATATAGGATGTAGAATGAGGTTTCATGATCACAATTGACTGCCCTGTACATAGACTTTAATTTCAGTGGCGATTTTTTCAGATTACCTAACATCACTCTATGGAGTCATTTCTGAACTGCTATTATGAGAATGACTTATAGAACAGCTCCCTAAGTGTTACCACAAGTGAGAGGTAAACTGAGAGATTCATGGAATCAAAATAACTAGCTCATGACTTCTTTCTTCTGTTAGGTCTCAGTTCCTCTTTAAAGCTTGTAAAGCACTAATCCTAAAAATTGGGGCAAAATCCCTGCTATATGATTACATTTATAATGTTAAAAATGTTGCCAGTGTCCTTTTATAATGTTTTCTTCTCTAAGAGTGGCTTTGGATCTATGGGAGTAGCAATCTTTTAAGAGGCATTTAACATATTTATGTAAAATGACAGTAATTATCACTGAAACTTTTGTAATAATATAAAAATATTGCATTTAAAAATTATCTATAGCATGGTGGCTGACTCTCTAAGAGTAAAAATAGTATTTTGAGGAGTTGGAATGTCCAAAGTTTGGATCATGAAGGTGATAGAATCCCATAGAATCTCTGAAATTTAAAATGTCCCCCCATGAAATGAAATGGGTAGTAGCAATGATTGGTAATGTGTACATTTGTTTTTAAAAATCAGTGTTTTTATTTGCAAATATAATGAGTTTTGCCTTATGACATTATTTGTGTGGCGACAGTGCAATCTATCATTGTTCACAAAGTTACACAGTGCAAAGAACATATCATTGAGATGTATAATGTTTGTAATCCTGCCCTTCAATTGATAAATCATGTCTTGTGTTGATGAAAGCCAAGAAATGAATTGCTTTTCTTTGACCTTGGGGGTCTGAGATTAGTCAGTTTGTCTATTAGACTTGTTCCAGTGTTCTTCTCACTTCATTTATTCCTTCTGTCTTGAAGAGTTGGAAATAGTAGACTTGGTGAAAGTCAGTAAAGCTTGATATCATCAGTCATTTTTGAAGAACAGGCTATCAGCATGGTCTGAATAATCAACTTTAATAGAAGGTTTAAATAATCAGAGTGTCATGTTTAATTAATACTTTGCCTGCTTTCAATTTATATTAATTGATGCCTGAAAGTCATCGCACCTTGTACCAACGATAACTTAGAAGAGAAACTTGGCTTGGGAAAAATGCCCAAAGACCTTTAAGGTAGTGTAATTGATCAGACTGATTCATAAATGGTCGATAATCACGTAATTTATATTCAGTTCAAATGTTGCCATTCTAAATTCTTAGTATATATGTTTTTATTCCTATTGACTTGTATTAAGCCACTGTAAAGGCATTTATTAATAATATCATACTGTTTTATCAGGCCCATTGCTTATAGGACATGTAAAACTGGTAACCTGATTAAAAAAACACGGCAAAGCAAAACAATCTAAAAATCTTGTCCCAATGTGCTATAGCTAATTGCATGACAAAACATTAAAGGTTGATTTGAGGTCTTTTATTTTGCATTTTTGGCATTTTAAGGATGCAGTTTTCTATTAGAGGCAAATTTCATCTTTATATGTTTTATAGCTTTCTAACAGTTGCTAGAAAATAGCATATAATGTCTTGACTATGTATGTGTAGATTATAGTAATATTATGATTTTTTATTACAAAGCAAGGTTCTCTGCATTCTTAGACCATTTCTAGAGTTTATTTTACAAATACTCAAGTGATATATGTTCTTAAGGTATATAAACTAATTTCCCAGAAAATTACCTCACTGTAAATAAAGGCATTTAGAAAAATCTGGACTAGTAAGCAGAATTAATTTGTAAAAGTATTTGCTGGAGGAATCTCTCAAACATGATTCATTCATTTTATGCTAATTGAGTTAGTACATAAATTGAATTTATACCCAACTTAACAAAGATTTCTTTGGCAAAATGAGGCATCACTTTATTAATAACAATAAGGAATTGTTAGAATTATCTTAATATGTGACAGTGCTTCTCTTTAATCATTGATAATTGATACCTAAGTTAAGCTCATTCAATTTTGTGCATTTCTTCTGGAAATACATGTAAAAAGTTTTGTGAATCCATTTTTCAATATATTTCAAAATATGTGTACAATTATACTGGTTGAGCAACTGAGGCAGTTGGTCGGTATCTGGCCAGACGTCACAGAGAAGAGATGGTTCTATGTTCAGGGAACAAGGTTACCAAGTTACTCTTCCTTGCCTTTGCTCAGTCTAAAAATTTCTCACTGATGGGACATGTAGTTGATATTCCCTAGGATCGAAATTCTTGCATTTCTCAGTTTCACATGTGTCTTTATTAAGGATGCTAACCCCATTGTGTGGCCCAAAAATTTGAAGGTCAATGCTTTTGATTGTTTTACATCCTTTCGTAGTACTTGTATCTAAATTTGAATTTGAATTTTATTGGAGCTTATATTTTGAGTTTAGAATCATGAACTCATGTTTTAGGTACAGTAACAGCGGCTGTCTTAATTTTACTTTATGTTTCTGTTTCCTTTCATTATTTACAAAATAAGAGACCACAAATGGTATAATGAGTAGAATCAAAGAATTTGAGAATTAGAGGGGACCTTGAATACTATGTAATCTAGCTTTCCACCAGATGCATGAATGTCTTCTATAATATCTTTAAACAGATGTAATTCATATAACATAAAATGAGAATCTGACTATAACTTCCCTGACCTGGGCTACAATTATTTTTAACTTTCACATGTTGATTAGGAACCTGCTAATTTCTATGACCATCTTAAGGTTTGATGAATGTTGGTTGGGTGGCATACATAGGGTAGGGCAAATGTTTTGACTATAATAGGTACAACCCAGATGAGAAATTGAATGACATTAAGTCAGAGGTTACAGAGTTAGAATCCTTTTATCTGAAAGGAACTACTTTTGCAATCAGAAGTAAACGTCAGTCATTACATTGTCTCCTGTTTTTGAGTTCACACTTTAGCGACTCCCCTCATCCATATTCTCATTTATGGAAATCAGCTACTTTTCTCTGTGCCTGGATTTGAATATTAATGTTTGTACCCATAAAGTGGCTCATAAATACCTTATACATTCTGGGTTATACTTGGTGAAAAACTTCTTAGACCACTAATATCTAGTCTGTGGCCTGCTGCTTGGCATTCATTCAGATACAACGTTGTTTAAGATCCTCACAAAAATAGAATACCCTGTGTTGTTCTTTAGGCACAGAGACAATATGCATCCAGGCCATTATATCTGCACTGGCCAAACACAAGAATGGTTTTGTTACTTTTGTTCTAGTCATTATCAAACATTGACTCAGTTTATCGATCTACTCAGGAAAATGAGCAACTTTTGAATTTGTATAGGCACAAGCTAAAACAGTATTGCCAATGTAAACATCTAAAATGAGTCAAATGAAGTTGAGACTTTCCAGTAAAGAAAGATTTCCTTCACTTTTATGAACTGTGGAAATATTTACTTACTGAGTCTTTGAAAAGAGTACTCATTTAGAAAATCAAAATTCTAATGCTGTCTCCTCTTAACTAGCTGTTTGACCTTGGGCAGGCCTCCACGTTGCTTCTGAATCTTTGTTTACCAGTTTTAAATAGAGGGTGATAATCCCCATATTAAAGTTCTCATGGGGTTGTGAGGATAAAATATGTGAAATTCAAAAATGTTAATGAGTTCGGCAAGTAATACACAAATGCCATCTGCAACCAACACCCATATTCTTGAAAGATTACAATATTCATACTTTTTGAAAAAAAATGAGAGGATTAGCATAATTGTTTTATGAACAGGGGTGCCTCTTCTACACACATGACCTATTAATCAGCTTGAAAAGTTGTTCTGCATCATCAGCAAAGAACCCAATCATTAGTAGTTAAAAGGTTCAAAAGATGATGAGAACTGCTTTTTATTTAGTAGTCTCTGATCTCCCTTAGGTGGCAATATGCTCACTCATCATAATCAGAATATATTTCTTGGCAGATTTTTTTTTCCTTCAAAACCAAATATTTGTATGCCCACACCCACACTGTCACCGCCACACTGCTGGCTGATGGTGCGGATATAATGGATGGACTATTTGTACTTCCACTGCAGCGACTTATTTTTAGGTTCACGATCTTACCAAGAAACTCCTTTATGAAATCTGCCAAAGAAGGTTTTGACCTGAGTGGCTGGTGTCATGTATTTAAATTTTTATTTTTATTTCCGGAAAAGAAGCTATGGGATTATTCTAAAACAGGAGAACACAGGTGTTAGTTTGCGCCCCCCCCATATGTTTTTTTTTAAGATTTATGCCTAACTTAAAAATGCACGGCCTTCATTAAAAATATAAACAGTGTTTGTTGTCTGAGTGATAGATGGATTACAAGGTAGCACTTCAGATTCTTTTTAATAAGATGATGTATTTTATTTCCATTCCTCAGTTGAGAAAGTTGAAGCTTTGAGAAGTGAAGTAACTTTTCCTGGCCCTGTAATTAGTACATGAGAAGATTAGGATTATACTCCATGTTTGATATAATGTGATATAATGCATGGATCGTTTGGCTTCCGAGCTCATAATCTTTCCAGCATGTCAACTAGTCTCTTTGAGAGGCAAAGCAGAAGTGACCCATGGGTGTACAAAGTGTTGTAATGACTAAGAAAGTAACTTTGCTGTGGAAGAGGAAGTTGGAAGAAGAGTAAGATTTACAAAGGTAGAATAGAGAAATAAAACTATTTCAACAGGGGATGGGCATACACAAAGCCATGCTCTCAAGGAATAATGTGTAGACTGCTCTAGCTAAAGCAAAAGATTGTAAAGAAGAGTAGAAGACAAAATGGCGGTACGATGTGGATGCTGGTATGGGATGAGCCTCCATTAGAAGAATTTTGGACCTGATCCAGCAGCCAATGGGATGTGGTGAGTGGAGGTATGGTACAAGTTTTTGGTATATGAAGTTGTGTTTAGGGAAGATGAACCTGATGGCAGTTTCAGTGGATTTTCCTTTTTTTGACATATGTACAGTTTAAGGAGAGTTCTAATCTAAAAGGTCACATTTAAGTCTTGTTTTATGTTTATTTTCAATAAAAGCAAATGTCTGTGAAAAGTTAATTGCCCCCTGGACATAACCCATTATTATAGTCAGACATGGCAAATCATGTGATAGAATTTTCTGGCAAATAGCATCATAATGGCCACATTGTCCCAGCTCAAAGATATGAACTAAACTGCTTGGAGAACATGGATGAGTCAACGTGGTGTTCATATACTCTTGAAAAAATAGAGTTGTCTTCTTTTTTTTTCTTTTAATGAAAAAGATGGGATCATTTATTCTCTATGACAGAGGAAGAACAATTGAAATCAAGTTAAACGAGAAGAAAGTTCATTTTCAGATAAAATTATATTCAAAAGTATGGAAACGAGAATTGCATTAGGCGTTGGAAATCCCAAAATAGAGAAAAAAAGAACTTACCATTTAGCCGTGATTCTATAGATACTGGGGTGGAAAAATGAGGCAGACCAATGCCTAAGTTTGCTTCTAACTCTATATTTTGGTTCTACATTTAAGTCAGTGAATATATACGAACCAATGTGGGGCATCATGTACTGTGTTATGGTCTGTGTTATTGGGGGATGTCACATGCTAGGGAGATAAAGGAAACCCTTTCTTAAATTTTAAGGTCAAATAGAATCCTAAGTCAAATTTGGAAATATTTCAAACAAGATGTGTCAAAAACGTGACTTTCACATATTAGGTATTTGAGGAAAGGGTGGGTTAAGGAGGAGAGGGAAATAGCAATGCCATTACAGGAGAAGATTTGGGCTGGGAACCAACAAGCACAGTGAGATTCACGTTGGTGTTGTGGAAAGAGTTCTGTACCTGGAGTCTAGTGACTAAAGTTCTAGTTCTGGTTCTAGAGTTATGTAATTTTGTGATCATAGCTATATTATTTATCCTCTCTGAGCCTCTGACTTCTCAGCTTTGGAAAAAGAATGGTAGAGTATCAAATTATCAAATGTGTGTGATGATGAATCCTGACTTTTGTTTATTGTTCTTTATAATATGTGTCTAGAAGGTATAAAATGGTCTATAAACTTGTGTGCTGCAGGTTGTTGTTAGTACTAGTCTTTTTCTATGTGTTTCTTATTTGTCTCAAGAGTCTAGATATATATTATGAGGGAATTGCCTATGTAAAGAGGTATCTTCTCTGATAGGTCTATTACTTTAAGCATTAGACATTTCCAACAGTCCAGATGGATTTATTTATTCATAATAATAAATATTTTATGTTGCCTACCTAAGGAGAAAAAAGAGGGAGAGGGAGAGGAAAGGAGGAAAGAGAAAGAGAGAGAGAAAGAGAAAGGGGGAGAGATTTGTGATAACTTTAAAATATATACATTCATTGCTTTAGTCATCTGTTAAATGGATATTCTAATGCTTACCTTGCAGAGTTTTTATGAGAATTAGAAATAATATACCGATGCGTCTGACAATACTTTGCTCAGTGAGGACACTTGTTTAATGATAAACAATTTACTTCTTATTTTTGTTATGAAACATGTCATTAGCTTATTTGTAATCAAAGAGGGATTATCAGATCAGGATTTGTGAATTTGGCCAAACTGTTTGTTTGTTTGTTTGTTTCTTTCTTTCTTTTGCACTACTTAAATGTTGGGTTTGAAATCCCATCATTATAAGGTAAAAGACACCCTTGTTTGAAATACTTTGCCACTGGAATCACAAATTCTCTCAGTCTCAGAGTTAGGCATTTCTAATCTCTCATACTGGAGGTTGTTTTTCAAAAACATATAGTGCTTTGTTGGTTTTCTAAGGAGGCATGCTCATAGCTTTTAATGGTCAGATGGTTTACCCGGATAACTGTTTACTACTGTGTCATTTTCTCATTTGTCCCTTTTCTCATTTTCTCTCTCTCTCTTTTTCTCTCTTTTAAAGTTAGATGTGTGGAACAGATAGGGAGAGCTATCTGTGGCAAAAGCTTTATAATAATCGATACTAATGCATAATAGTTGAGAATGCAGTGATCAAATACCATGGCCACCGTTTCATATAGTGAGATATGCAATATTACAGGGAAGATAATTTATGAAATTAAGTCTGTGGCATAGCACTCAGATATTTCATAATATGTTACACTAAAGCTTTTGACATATATTCATATATCACAAAATAAGAGAGACTAAAGATTATAAAGCATGACTTTGTGAGCAGAGTCATTTCTAGAGCCTCGTTGGTTGCCTCATCACACAGCTTTATATAGACCCCTCATGTCTCACTTCCTCCAAAGTATCTCTCCTGTTGGCCTTTCATGATGTCACCTTTTAATTTTTCCCTGACATTCTACTGTCACGGTATTCTTTTAGGGATAGATAGCAAGGGACGCGAAGATGTCTCTAAATTTCCAAGTTGTTTCAGTTTTCACGTTACCTGTGTGCACATAATAACTAGTTCTCCACTCGTTTACCTTCTTCCATTCACATGCTGGCATGGCTGGCCTAGTTTATTAGACTGACTCACTGTTACAATTAAAAACACAGTGAACTTGACCTTGAGAAAATATATCACAAAGGCCTGGGATTTTTGAATCAGGAGGAAAGTAGCCATCAAATTTCCTATCCCTTTCATTGTAAAGATAAAGAGTTGAAGCCAGAGAGATGGATTAATTTGTCTGCGTTTACATTTGTTTATGTTTAAAATACTGATCCCTTTCTAGTCCTCTTTTCAAACATTTAGCCTTGTTGACTACAGATCTAAGAGTGATGGATATGGCAAGATTGTAGCCTCGAAATTAGCTGGGGGAAGAATGTAATCATTAGGAGTGACCTGTATGTTATTTGAGAATGGAACAAAACTGCCTTTTAAAATGTATAAAAGCATTAACATTTGCCTGCATTCGACTTTCTAAAGCTGTTTTTCAAACACGTAATGAAAGGGGTCCTATGCTAGCTGAATTAAATAATCTATTCCAGGTCGTTTATTGAAGGTCATTTGGTTACAAGATTAAAACAGAAACTTTATGACTAGGAAATGCTGAAATGTTAGGATCCTGTAGGGAAATAGCTACTTTTTATTTTCTCTAACATTTTTACAGATAAAACCGATTCTTAAAATAGTTCTGATATCTCTTTGGGGGGAACAATATTTAATTTTTCTGTATTGATATTGTCAAACAATCAAAATCTCACTTCCCATATTCTGGCCTGAGGCAAGCAAAAGAGAAATTGATATAGAAGACACGATTAACTTCATTTTGAGCCAGAAAATGACAAAAGAAATGAGTGAGATAGATAGCAAGAGGAGATCATGATTCGAAAAAGCTGTTTTGTAGCTGCTCAGGGTCCGGTGGAAGAAAGGTTAAATGTATTTTAAATGTACGTAAGTGTTTAGCTATTCGATCCTCTTAATGCCACGGCCTCTGGCCAAGGAGAGGTGATCAGTGGCAAATGCCGAGAGAAGACAGCTGCAGATTGAACTCAGCAACGTCCCTCCCTGGTACACGGAGCCCTTTGTCTTTTTGGGCCACAACCTGAACTCTGAACTGCAGTGAGAGAGACAGCTTCAGCCTGGATATGTAGGTGCTTTCAAACCATCAAGTTTATGATGCAAGTCTGACCAGGCAGGGCCAGAGTTTCCTGTTCTCCAAAAGACAGGCTACCTCTGCTCCCGGTGTTGCTGTTTCTAAGGCATCTCCCTGCACACTTCCCTCACCTCTTGGCCCGGCCTTCCCAGCTCCACATCTCCCATCCAAGAGGCAGCCCAGAGCACAGGACATCCTGACTATCTTGTTCTCATATTTCTCCTAACAGACACATCTTGTCTGTCCCATTTTTAAGTGTCTAGGATACAAATTTCCACCTAGCAGTTACGGTCAGGTGATCCATTTAATCAAGTAATTGAAAGGGAAGCTTCTTTCTATGTATCCTGTACCCTATTAGAAAAATTAAAACTTTCTGATTTTCATAGTATTTTTTCATGATGGTGTGTGGTCTGTCTTCCTTTATTTTAATAATAAATAATAGTTAAATTTTAAAATACCAAAAATTATGTGGAAGAAAAGTAACACCACCTATTATGTCATGATTACATAAAATAAAAACACTTGTTACTCTGATGTTTTGCTTCCCCTCCCCCCGTGGGTGTATGTGCGTGTGTTTGTTCCACGCACGTCTGTATTGCATTATATTGGGATAAATGCACATATGCATTTTTCTTTGTAACTTTGGCATTACATTATAGATTTATGTGTTTATTTACTGTCTGTTTCCCCTGTGGGGGTCAGGGGGTTTACTGACACAGGACTCCATCTGTGTCATTCACTGTTGTGTCCCCCCCCCCCGCAGCTCGATGGCGCCATGAAGTCTGTCTGCCTCTAGATTTGCTCAGCTTTAGCTCTTTGTTCTTTTAGGTTTATTATTTATTTTTGAGACAGAGAGAGAGAGAGAGAGAGAGTGTGAGTAAGTTGGGGAGGGGCAGAGAGAGAGGGAGAAAGAATCCTAAACAGGCTCCACGCTGGTCAGCTTAGAGCCCGTCAAAGGGCTCGATGTCACGAACCATGATGCTTAACCGATGGAAGCACCCAGGCACCCCAAGTTTTTTGCACTTATTATTCATCTAGACCTATACTGCTTTTTTTTCATTTAATGTCATTTCATTGGATTTTCTTAGATCTCTAACATCCTTGTAAACGCCATTTTTAATGGTGGTATCATATCTCATTGGGTAGGTATACCAACAATTACTCATGTTTCTGGGAGCATTAAAATGTTTCCAATTTCTTTTAGGGTGAAAGTGATGTATTATACATTTAATATAGAAATCTTTTTGTATATTCAATTATTTCTTTAAGAAGATTGCTGAAAGGGAAGTACTATGTCAAAGGTGATGGACTCTCAAAAAAGTCTCTTTTTGTGTTGCCAAGTTGCTTTCCAAATTGGGTACATCCGTTTCCTCACTCAACAGCAGTAGTTAAGAACACTTAATCAGAATTGACTATAATTTACAAAAATCTTTGTTAATTGAAAAGCAAAAGTGATAGCTCATTGTTTTAAATTACATTTTTTAAATCATATATAAGGCTTAATACTTGTCCCAAGTTTAGTAGCTGTATGTGATTGCCATTTTGAGGCATGAATATTTGTGATTCAACAGAATTCTTTTTTTTTTTTAATTTTTTAATGTTTATTTTATTTTTGAGAGAGAGAGAGTGAGAGAGAGACAGAGTGTGAACAGGAGAGGGACAGAGAGGGAGACACAGAATCTGAAACAGACTCCAGGCTCTGAGCTGTCAGCACAGAGCCCAATGCGGGGCTTGAACTCCCAAACTGTGAGATCATGACCTGAGACAAAGTCGGATGCTTAACTGACTAAGCCACTCAGGAGCCCCAACAGAATTCTTTATATATTATGGGTACTAATTGCTTATTATATTGATTGCAAAATTTGGCCTCAGTTTTTCATGTAACTAAATTTTCTTTATGATTTAGCTTATAGAACTTTGAATTTATATGTAGTAATTTAATAAGTTATGTATTTATATTGATTACATTTAAATATGAGTTTTTTAATATTTCTGTATGTTGGTTTGATATCATAAATCTTTATTCATCCCTGGATCATTTAAATATCACTCATATTTTCTGTTTGTTTCTTCTTTTTGACATTAAGCCTTTTAACTTATCTGGAATGGATTTCTTTAGCATGACATAATGAATGTAGGCTTTTAAATCACCCCCCCCCCCCCCCCCCCGCCGGCCAGTTTTCCAATATCCTAGCATTTACTGAATAGTCATATCACCCCTTAGTTTATGATATTTACTTACTTAGTTTATAATACTCATAAAGTATGACAATTGTTATATATTGTTTTTACATTATATACTGTTGTATTTCAAAGTGATCTATTCTGTTCTACTTGTCTTTCTATTGATACATCAGCCAATTACTATACAATTTTTACTGAAAGTTTTAATATTGTTATCTGGACAGAAAGATGGCCTTAATTATTACTTTTTTTTCTCTGAACAAATTAATATAAATAATAAATTCCCTGAATAAATTAGTATAACATATTTATACGGAGGTGGCTTTTCATGAATATGAGGAAAAACTGTATCATTCTTAGAAATTTAAAGTTCATAATTTTCAAATTATCTTGGTAGCATTATTTTACAATATAATTTGCCCTAAATCAAATTATTCTACATGTATGGTTAAGTCCTTTATAGTCCCAAAATTTCCTTCCCTGTATATTTATTATTTGTTTGTTTTCTATAATTATTAATTTGTTTTCTTCTTTCAGATTTTGAAAATACTAACTAATTAAAGTAACCTACAAGGCATCTGCCAGTGATATGAGTCTTACTTTTCCCCTTTTGGCCTTTCTTTTTTAATCCCTGTACTCTACTAACAGAGTACTTTTTATAATGATTTTCTGTTTTCCAGAATATTTTTTAACTGAATATCAAATACCAAAACATTAATGGAAATATCAGTGGAAACATGAAAAAAAACATTTCCTTGTGATCCTTATAATTGCTGAAACTTCCCTATATGGGTTTAAATATGGATGAAGTTAATTATTTTATATATCTCCAACTAGTTGAATTTATATTCCTGAGAAGAAATCCCTTACCACATAGGTTATAAACATGGTAATAAACACAGTTCCTAAGCAAACATACATGAAAAAGAATAAGATACTTTTTTTTTCCCTTGACATCTTTCTTACCTTTGAACCAAATACCTGTTGGAAAATATTTGAATCATATTTTTATGCATCTTTTAGATGTTTACTACTTTTTTTGCAGGATGAGAATGGCAATGTTGGATTATTTAATTACTAGCCTTTGTTTTCTCGTGGTGGTTTCCATTCCTTTGGTATATTCTAAATTTATGCATAAAATTCAACACGAAAATACACTTGTGCTGCTCTCTCAAATGTCACAGTCAACCAGGAAGCTCAGTGTTCTGACCAGAAGTGTGAGCTGACTGCTCTAATATATTTAGAAATGAGTTTTCCTTGAACTCCTCTCCCTTCCTCATTGACATCATTTCAGCCTGTGTTTCATTTCTATTGGCTGCCTTGTCTAGATTGTGAGGCCTGATCCCTCCCATGGTTCAAACACCCTGTTTGTTTGTATTGCTGACGCCCTACTGATGGCTGGCAGAAGATTGTGCTGTGCTGTGTTTGTGTTTTATGGGGAAATGTTCATGTGTGGCTGCTGTGTTTGATATTAAATCTGAGATGAACTTCAGGAGGTTTCCTGCTTTTTATTAAAAATGATTTTGGCTAGGGGCTGTGTTACCCTGTTCATAAATCAGGTGAACTCAGAGATTTAATAATTTAGAATTCTCATGAGGGTTTGGTAGAATAAATATTTCTTTTCTGTGTTAAAGCTGCCTCTTAACATTTTTTCCCCCTTTTTTCTCTTCATGGCTTGATTTATTAATTTTTTTCAAGTCTTCTTTGGGGAGGATTGTGCAGTTTTGGTCTCATGGCTGTGAAAACAAGGTAAAAGAAAGAGTCAAGATGATAACATAGTTTGGTTGAAGGAATTTAAATTTATAAGTTTTATGAGTCCTCCCATCACTATTGTAAACAAAATTCTATTCAAAAAATTTCTTAAATCCCAAGTTGTATCTTCCGAAATACTTACCTTCTCTCACTGTTTTAATGAACCACATGTCTTAGAAATAAAAGATTGATAAAAAGCAAAAAGAAATAAAAACAAAAAACAAAACAAAACAACAACAACAACAACAAAACCCAGAAACCAAGGAGGCCAGGAACTCTCTCCCTATGTGGTTACAAGCTACACAAAAAGCAGAGGTATCTTTGAGGATGACGAACAGTCCTGGCAACAGCTCTAAAAAATGTTTGCACTAGAGATTTAGAGGCAATACTTTGAGGACACTTCGTGTTGCTCAGTGAATGGCCTCCATTTCTTTGTAGGATTTGGTGTATTATGAATGCATAAAGATATTGAAAAAACTATTAGGAGTTAGAAGACGTTTTGTTTTGTTTTTCTTCATATTGAAAATGATAGGAAATGGGTAGTTCTGGCATTGGGGGAGGCATACTTAGGAAAAGGAGGGAAGATTTCTCTGAGGGGGAGACTTGGTATGAGCCTAACTGACAGGAAGGAGGCAACCATGTTAAGAATGGGGGATGGGGAGTCCTCTGTGTCTTCTTTGAATTTTAGATTCCATCCACGAGAGAATAAACTTTTTGTTGTGGTTGATGTCGTTATCCCTGTACTTACAATGTCTGGCATAAAGAAGATATTTGATAAACATTGATGAAATGAATGAAGTCTTTATAAAGAGCTTGATGGATGCAAATGACAATATTGCTACAAATGTCCTCCTAAAATTCAGATGGGTTTTAAAACTGTGTTCGCAATGAAGTTAGGATAAAAGCTGAGGCATAAAATATAGTGACTTGCAAAGACATTCCATGAGTGCCTAGGATAATATGACCTTGTAATGTGGCCTTCCAGAGGTCTGACCTGATCCACAGATACCATTTTAGAATCTGGAAGAATGGACGGACCACTTTTTCTTTAAATGATCTTTTGTAATGATCAATTTTTTTCAGCCAGGCTGACACTTTGAAGTTTTAATGATGGAAGGTGCTTTGATGTGCTGGTATTCCTGGTTGAGAATAGAATCATAATCTTCAGTGTTCAGGAGAAGAGATTGTAAAGTCAGCATCCTATTTCTTCCTCTGAATGACAGAACAAGGCAAAGGCAGGCATTTCCTTAGAATGCTCTGGTACATGAGTTCCACTGAGTTTTTAAAGTGTTCTGTTAAACAATCTCTATGGATTAGCTTTATTTGCCAAAGTGGTTGAATAATGAACTTTCAAGTAAAATGGACTTTAGACTCTATTAACTCAATAGCCTCTTTAACTGTTAAGGAAGTTTAAACCTTGAGAGATCCAGTGATCTCTTGAGTCCCTTGCTATAGTGACTGGAATGTGACTAGACTCCACCTTAGGATTGGAGTCCAGAAAAATTTTCAAAATTCTATGAAGTTAAAACAAAATCAAAGGTAAAACTCCAGAGAAAAGATGTTGCTAAAAGAAAATTTACACCTGGGATGGTATGTACAATTTTTTTCTTGGTTGTAGGTATTTGGGGAATAGGGCCAAGAGAGAAATTATGAAGGAGAGGGTGGGTAAATGTCAGGATGACTTTAATTTTCCTAGTCCCTCAGTCACTGCCCAGTGTATCTGACTTGAAAAAATTATCCCTAGTGAGAGGTTTGCCTATGAATGCTTGTAGCCTAAGAAAAGGCGCTAGTAAATATAAACTAAAGCACAAAAGCTCATTGTTGGAGGGGATTAACTTTTGAGCAGAAAGATAAAAGATCATGAAATTTCCATTTCTGCTGAGCGTATGAATCTTTGTGAATAGACAGCCTGCGGAGAGGAGAGGGAGGGCTTGCGGGCGATTCTGCTGTTCTGTGGACCTCTGTGACCTCTTCAGGGAGCTGTGAACAGTTCCAATCTGGCGTCTTCATCACCACTTTCTTGACGGTGGCGCATTCTCTCTCTCAGCGGGCGAGGCACTTAGCCCCTCAACCCTACTTCTTCTCATCCTTGCCTCTCCCTACTGCTCCCTCAGGTTGTTGTGTCATGTTCTCTGTGGCCCTACCATGTGGATTTGCCGCTTACTAAAGCCAGGCCATAGCTATTGGCTCCTCTAAGAATTTTTCCTTCGGGACACCGGGGTGGCTCAGTCGGTTAAGCGTCTGACTCTCGATTTTGGCTCAGGTCATGATCTCATGGTTCGTGGGATCGAGCCCCGTGTGGGGCTCTGTGCTGATAGTGTGGAGCCTGCCTGGCTCTCCTCTCTCTCTCTCTCTCTCAAAATAAATAAATAAACTTAATTTTTTAAAAAAGAATTTTTCCCTCAATCACCCTAAGAGTATAAATAGGGACTTGTTGCAGTAAAAAAATTATTTTCAACTTTATAGGGTCGGATATGTCTACACATACCTATATAATCAGTCACATATGGCTCCTTTATGAAACCAATTCATATATTTTCAAAACTGTACTTTAAGAAGCCAGTATTGGATCCAAAAAAATTGATCCAAAGACATCATTTGACTTGTAGATTGTAGAGCAGTGATGTTAAAACTATTTGAAAGCCTCTGTTGTGTGGCAGAATATCAATGCATAAAGTAGGTAAAAGAGGACTGATCTGGTTGAAGCAAGTGAGACCAGGGAGGGGTCTGTCATCTTACCAGTTGTCCAGTATCTGTTCTGACTCCCAGAACACCCAACTGGAAACTCAGTTATCTACCTGACCAGCAGATATCAAAGTGAAATTATTACTAATAATTAGCTTTGTCACTGTTGGTCGGAAATGTTGCAGACAATTTTTGGTGTAGAAGCAGTAGTTTTTCGTCACGGTTGAACGTTTCCAGGTTGACCTGTTCCATTTCTTATCGTGTGACTGATCAGAAGTGTGACCGGACCTGACTTACGCACAGAGTAAGAGAAATAGTATCAGTTCCTTCTAAGGTATGTGTTTATGGCCTGAGTGGGTTTTGACTCTAATTCCCATTTACTATGCCAAAGTGGGTATATTTATTTTATGTTGCCGTGTTCTTGGCATAAGATTACATTTATTTAACATTGCACTGTCTTATTATATGTCCTTGGTCAAAACAAGAGGCAATTGTGCTCTGACCTTTGTTGAATTGGTGGCAACTGGCAGAAGTGTAGGGGATTTTGTATCTTAAAGTAGAGAGCGGTGGGGTCTATCTTTGCCCTGTTGAATAATGATGAATTTTCCCTATCCTACTATTTTCAGATATGAATGTTTTTAGTTGATTTTTATAATTTGGGACCTTATTTTAAGGATTTTATATCTTAATTTTATATATTATACAACAATATAATGTAGGATACAATTTGGTGATGACCAATTTTAAGTCTTATATGAACTAATTAACTGAGATCTTGATATAATGAGCAGCCTTTCATTCCTTTATTAGGGCAATGCCAGCTGCTACAGCAAACAAATGACAAATTTTCAAGGACTTTAAAACATCAAAAATTTCGGTTTTGATTTCCAGTTGGTGTCCCTCGCTAACCGGTGGGCTTTCCTACACATGTTGATTCTGTGACCTCGCTTCCTTCCTTAGTGTGGCTTTGCCACTGTATGGATTCTCTGCACATGGCTGTCCATTAGGGAGGGGGGTGTCAGGTCAAGTCACTTATAATCACCTTGGCCTTTACTTGCCACATCAATCGACACCAAGAATGAGTCCCATTCCCACCTAGATACAGGAGAGTCTGGCAAGTGTAGCCTATCCGGGTAGCTGCTTCTTGGGAATAACTTCTGCTCTGGAAAGAGGGACACAAAATTGTGGTAGGGAGTTAAATGTTTCAGCCATACATCTGAATCTTGGGAACTCCGTTATGATAGAACAGTTCACTGAGATGTTGCATTCTTCTAGTGTATGTCAGGCCAAATCCTGAGGGAAATAATGAAATTTTAAAAGGCGGGTTGTAAAAACAGTGTAACAGAAATAAGAATTGAACATCAGTGTGAAATTCATTGTTATTTAAATAATGTATCTTTTTGGTAGTTTAATTGCTAACATCTTATTGGAAACCAATTTTGGTTTTGTACGTTCAGACGTGCCTACTAATATTGTTATGCTTACTCACGATAAATACTAATAACTGTAATATATCTAGAAGACATACCATAAATCTCTAGAAAATGAGAAAAAAATGAGATGTAGACAATGTTAATTTTTTTTGTATGAAACTCAGGCAAACGAAAATTTACTCTCAAGCTACATTTTGCTGAATAATTTTATTTAGTGATGAATTTATTCTAATAGGATAAAAAAGTGAAGGGTTCTTTTAGGGATTAAATGCTTATACCAATTCTTCTGATTGCTTATCACCGTATGTTTCTGAATTGTAAGTTTCCATGTTCTTTTTTCTATTTGGTTTCGCTGTACCTTTCTCCTTACATTTTCCCATGAGCCTTCTTCAGCCCTGCCGCCTTTTAATCTGTGTCTGTTCATTTCTTACATCTCTCTACAGGTCTCTCTGTCTTCTCTTTCTGTTTATGGAGTTCTTCATCTGTGGACAATGGAGAATGGTGAGATTTAGATTAGACCTCAGCGGTATTGAAATTTAAAGTGTCTCAGTGAAAACATCCATAGCCTTGCTGTGATACTTATTGTAAGGAGCAGAGGGCAGGTGTTTAATGCCTGAAGTCAGTGGGATCGCCGTGTACCTTTATATGACAATCTGCTTGTCACATCTCTGTGTTCATCCTTGGCCCAGAAATTGTCATTAAGTTAGAACATGAACATGGTTCTTCCTCTTGCTACATTTTTTTTCAGTGACAACCCACACCTTTCCCCCCACTACTTACTATGTTTCCTCAAGTGCATTTCTTTCATGTTATTAACAGCCCGATTCCCACTCACAGTGGATAACTAGAGATACAGCAATAGCACTAAACGACAATGAGGCAAAATCATTGAAAACACACAAAGGAATTTGTGATTCCAGCCATCTGTAATCTAATTGTTTCGAGTCCTGGAAAATTATCAAATACACTTATTTGTAATTCAATCCCTGCTAGAAATGTCAGAAATCACATAGCCAGCTAGTACAATTACGTGTCCAGGGCTCTTTGGAGAGTTCGGTATGAGCAGGAATCAGGGAGAGTGTATAAAAATGTATAGAAGAAAAACCATGTGAATGAAAAATATGGATTGATTTTCTTTAAGGTATACTTTTTACTTATCTTTTTGTCCATAACGTATGACTGAAGTTTGAGGAGTGAGATGAAATTAACAGCAGTGTGTAAACAGAGTGATTCAGCAAAAATTAATTAATTCATTGATCAGTGGATACAAAAAAGGGAAATAAGAGATGCTTGAGTCATTTCTGTGTCAGTTCTACAGAAAAGCTTCCAAGGCCTTCATAGGGCAATTATAAAGAAAATGTGAAGCAAGTATGATTCTAAAATAAAAACTTGGAATCAAAAGGTACTTAATATAATTTTATTTTTTATTATTACTATTTTTTTAATGTGTATTCATTTTTGAGAGAGAGAGAAAAAGCATGAACAGGGGAGGGGCAGAGGGAGAGGGAGACACAGAATCTGAAGTTGGTTCCAGGCTCTGAGCTGTTGGCACAGAACCTGATGTGAAGCTCGAACTCACACACTGTGAGATCATGACCTGAGCCAAAGTTGACACTTAACCGACTGAGCCACCCAGGCGCCCCTGGTACTTAATATAATTTCGAATACTTGATGTTGAGATGAATCACAGTTATGTTTCAATTATATATAAATAAATAGTGCATAGTTTATTAATAGAATTAAAATATTCTGAAAATTAATGTTTTAGTTTTTTTTTCTATCTCACATATTGAGAAGTTTACCATTTTCTTGTTCTTCTTAATCCTTCCTTTTCTCCCTCCCTCCTTTCTCCTGCATGTCACAAGTGCATGTTAAAATATTAATGATTTTTAAGTAGAAAGTGTGAAGCATCAATCACTTCTGTAGAAGATTCTTGAACACAAAAGAGTAGGCTTTAACAGAACTGACTGTCATCATGCCCAGTTCCACGGCTCAAAGACAATTTTAGATGCCCTAGGATCAGTGAGTTCTGTGGTCCCCACTGTGTGTATCCAACACAGGGGATTGTGTGAAACTTATTTTGGTTCACACAAATCTCAGAAGATTTTGATCAAGTTATAAAACAATTTTAGGACTATCCCAAATTCAAGGGATTGCCGAATTACTCATATGGTTTGAAAATCAGAAATCCCTATAACCTTCAGGTATCCTCAGGTATCTGGAGAATCAAGCTAGATTTACTCATTCTGTGTTTGTAGCAAGAGTTTTTATTTTTAGCCAATGTAAAGCACTGGAAACAATGGTCATTTCTGACGCTCTGTCATACAGTTGCAAAGCATATTAAAACATGCGTTCTATGCTGCATTATTTGCAAGTTTATTTGTGATCACTGTTTGGTGCATGAAGAAATACACTTGGCTTAAAATGTGTCGCATTGTTACATTCAGCCTTCTGATATTTGTGCTACTTATATAAAATATAACACATCTTTGTCAGCATGTAAGAATCCTAGGGATCTTGTACAGGGAGGTAAAGTAGGCACAAAGCAGCCATGATATCATGGCAGGATATACCGTGAATGTGAAACTTGGAGCTGGGAGGTTCAAGTAGCAGCCCTCCCACTTAGGATTTTTGTGGCCTTGGCCACAGCACTTAACCTTTCTGAGCCTTGGTTTCCTCATTTGGAAATGGTGGGAATCATTTCAGGAACTTATTTCATTCGGTTGTTGTGAATTTTGTTTGTTATTTGTTTATACTCTCATTCCACAAAGGATTTGAAATGGCATGTGTATATTTGAAGATAAAATGTATTTGTCAGTGCTTTGTAGATTACACAAATGTAAGCTACCAGCCATTACTTTGGGGACCTTTTGGGTTCCTGGGGAAGTCTATTCCTTAGAATGAAGCATTTTAAAGCAGATGTTCCAGACAGTTCTATTTCACAATTTCAAATAAAACAAATATTTATCCATGTGTGACATAGACTGGTTATAGGTGCCAATTTAAAATAAACCCGCGGGAAAAGAAGACTCTCCAAGGCCTTTTGGCTGAAAACTAAGTGCAGCTAATAAAATTATTGGATTCTCACATACTTAATGGCCCTTAATTGAGAAGGTTATGTACAATGACTAGAGGTCTTAAGGAGTAACGCTTCAAAATACATTTGTGTTTTGTTAAGCATCACAAACATGCATAAACATTTGAAAAAGAGTAGAGCTCATAGGTGTGAGTCATTTTTCTTCAGCTTAAAGACAGTGCTTTTGTTGCACTTAGAATTGAAGGATACCTCACAAGAACACAGAGGCTTTGAAATACCAGTGGTCTGCTAGTTCCTTTAATTCGTTTTATTATCATGTGCCATTTGCCTTAATCTGGAGTTGCTAACCGTGCTTATCTGCCCTCTGCATCTAAAGCCTCCAGAAAGATTGCTCTGGCATGGCCTAATAGCTTTTATCAGCTCACCCAGTGGCTCTTAAGCTTTGATGCTTGAAACTCAGGAGTTAACCACACGGTGCCAAGCCCTTCTGAACACGTCAACTGCTTTCCTCCGTAATTGATTGCTGTTTATGCCAAGGCAGCCACAAACCCTTCTCCTCCTTCCCTTTGTCAAAGTGAAATGGAACCTAAGGACAGAAGATAGTGGCTCTTTTGCCACACGCCCTCCAACTCTCATGGCCTAATTTGCTCAGAGAGGAATTACTTCTGGACCTATGCATTGCCACAAGGTTGGACCCTCTCTCACTTTTGTCTTCTGCTGTAAGCGCCTTTGATTTTTCGGTCTAGTCTCTATATAGTATATCTGAGCTGATAGTAAAATTGTTAATAATCTATACATTTTGGCTTCTCTGGCAGACATGCTTGCTTTTCCTCCTTTTCTATGAAAATTGTCTAGGGAAATTTACTTATTTAATTTTTTAGAGAGAGAGAGAGAGAGAGACAGAGCATGAGTGGGGGAAGGGAGGAGGGGCAGAGAGAATGAGAGAGAGAGAGAGAGGGAGGCACAGCATCTGAAGCAGGCTCTAGGCTCTGAGCTGTCAGCACAGAGCCCAACGTAGGTCTTGAACCCACAAACCGTGAGATCGTGACGTAAGCCAAAGTCGGATGCTTAACTGACTGAGCTACCCAGGTGCCCCTGTCTAGGGAAATGTATTAAGTGAGCCTCTATTGTCTTTTAAATCTAAAAAAATACCCCATTTCTAAACACTGAAACTTCTGAAAACATTCACTTGACATTCCAGTTCATGTTGTACAGAAAAATTATAAAAATCATGGAATAAGTTTTTTTCCCCACCCTTATAGTAAATAAAGCTGCATTTTCAATGACTGCATGAGACATACAGACTTGAGAAGAGTTTTGCAATAAACGTTATATTCAGCAATTATGATTTCTCTGAAAATGAACAGTTAAGAGGCCGAGGGTCCACATGCATGAGAGAGAGTACGCTTTAGTGGTTAGAATGCTCTGACTTTAGCTAGCATGGATCAGCTGAATTCTGGGTTCCCATTTACCAGTTGTCTATCCTCAAACAGTTATTTAAACTCTCCAAGACTTCATTTCCTCACATATGAAATGGTGATGATGTTCCGAACTCACAGGATATTCGGGAGATAAAATGAGGCGAATATGTAAAGCACCTAATAAAATACTGGGCACATAATACCCACCAAGTTAATGGCGGCAGCTATTGCTGTGATTTTTGTTGTTGACAAGCTGAGAAAAAAAGTTGCATTCTTTTTTTTTAGTGTTCCTTCTGCTAAAGTCAATTTAGAAAACTTCCCTCAGACATACCATAATCTCTAAGCAGGAAACAGGCAGCCTTGGAAGAGCAGAGTTTAGAGACTGGATTCTATGTGGGGAGGGCCACAGCCCAAATCTCAGACTGCCTTCTCCCTGCTAATTTGTAGCATCATATGATGTGACTGTACCACCTGTCCTGGAGAGGTTAGTGACTCCTCTGCACCTAACAATGTCACCTCAATTTTTATTAACAGGAACTTTACACTTCTTAATCTCATTCTTGCAAGGAAAAGAGAATCTTTTTTCCCCCCTTCTCCCTCCCACTGCTCTCCCCCAGAGAAAGAGCTTAACACACCATTTGGGATGTTATAAAAATGGAAAAGACTCAAGTTTAAAATAATATAGCGGGTGGTTGAAAAGCTGCACATCTACCTTCACGTTCGCCTTCTTAGTCCTTTGCGTTTGCATGTAGCCTTTCTTTCAAAGAAACAATTCATCTTTAATATGTCTTATGTCATTCACTCCTTTATATCTAATTGGCCCAGTGATTTCCTCCGCTTAAATGTAGCATTTATCAATCACAACTAGCAATGCATGTTATGGTGTTAACAGAAAATTCCACAGGACCCTCTTCACGCTGGGGAAAGGGAACATCTGCTACTTTTATATTAGGATGCCAGGATTTAGAGGTCAATGTGTTTCCCCATCAAGGCTTAAGGCTTTGGGGATCAGGGGAAGTGTCAGGCTCCAAGCAGCATAATGAATGGCAGTTGCTGACTGGTGAGGTTTGCCTGTTCTCAACGGGGGATAGTGCTGTTCAGCATAATGAGCTGGGTCTCTGTGTGCTAAACGTACCCAGCTTGGGGAGGGAGGCAGACTCTGCCTCCCCCACCCCCCACCCCCACCTCCAAGTTCCGAACTGTATTTTCATCTTGGAAGAAATTATATTGAGATCTTCATTAGTGGCACCCAGCAGGGTTAAGGCTCCATGAGGGCTGATAAGCTCTATGGCTAAAAAAAACCCATCAGCCTTTGTGCAGGGAGCTGAAGGTTTAAGTTGCTTGAACTGGAAAGAGTCTGAAGAGGTGATTATGTTAAGCAAGTAATGTGTATCGGTAACATGGAATCAAATTATTAGGGTCAGTAACTCCTGGCTTTCCCAGTGCATTAAATGAAGACATAACATTGCATTTGTGCCGGGTTCTTCTTGATGCCACGAGTGTCAGCACTGACCAGTCATATGTACTTCACAGCATGTCACCTCTAATTTCATGGGATTATCTGCACTGTTGCTTTAATAGATACTCATGATCTTCAGCTTCCTTTGAACTCACAGCAGGGCAGTGCAAAGTCAATATTGTGGGCACTTCTGTGCTTTTTGTGTTACATATAAAATTATTATTACTATCATTGAGAAAGGGAGATATATCTTGCTCTCATGCTTCCAAAAGCGTGCAACTTACTTGCTGATGAGGGAAGCTACCGAAGGGGAAAAACTGAATGGGAAAGACCTTTCTGAAGGTTAGTGTTAGAAAGGTGTCAAGGCAGTAACTTAGTATTAGAGAGGTATAGAGGACCATGGTTCTCAAAGAATGGTCCCCTGGCCAGTCACATGGGAATTGCCCAGGAACTTGTCAGAAATGCAAATCCTACTGAATCAGAAACTCAAGGTGGGTTCAGCAAACTGTGTTTTGAGAAGCCTTCCAGGAGGTGGCTGTATGCTCAAGTGTGAGAGACACTGCTATGGCATTTACGGGGGACCAGAATGGGATAGACCCATTTGTTCTGGGGGTAGAGAAGTAGAGAAGACAAATGAAGTATCTGCTCCCATGGACCTTATCAAATTACAGAGGAATATGTAGTACTTCTCCCCAGTAAAACACACATACAACAACAGATCCTGTAATTATCGTGTATACCATTTTAGTCTTTGTCTGAATCAGCCTGTTATCCTATCGTCTTTGCTTTCAGAGAATGACTAACAAAAGATGACTAATAAGCAATTCCTTTGTGCATTTCAGAACCATCCCCCTTGCAATCTGTATATCCATGGCCATCGTCACCACCGGCTACGTGCTAACAAATGTGGCCTACTTTACGACCATTAGTGCTGAGGAGCTGTTGCTTTCAAATGCAGTGGCAGTGGTAAGTCCAAGTTGGGAACATGCCAATTTGAATTTAGGTTAATGAGTTGATGCAATTTTACAGTAGTTCCCTCCAGCAGAAAGTGTTTTGAAATTCAGTAATCTTTTCTTGACCTGAATGATAATGAGTATATAAAAAATTTAGAACACACCTTAGCAATTCCATTTAACTGAGACAGCCAAAGTCCTATATGGTTTCCTGCATTGTTCATTTCCTGTAAAACATTTCCACATATACGTGCTGGGAAACACATTTCCACATGTGCATGTTGAATAGAAGATACTTTTCCAACGTGACTTTAAGGATAGGTGGGCAGTTACTGAACTTAAATGAATGTATTTTCTGGCATGCAAATTGTGATTTATTCTTTATTCTTTCCTGTTCATAAACTTTTCAAATGCTGAGTTCAAATCTTTTTTCCAAAGTACCACTTAAGAATTTCCAAAGGACCATACATATTTGTTTTTTCTAGTCTATCCTTTTGAATACCAGTAATGGGATATTATTAATTTTAGGAAATACTGAGTTATTCAAAGTTAAGCAGATGTCATTGCTCTAGCACTTCTCAGAATACTAAAGATGCTAATGTGCATTTTAACTCCCTAAGAAGTGGATACTTATAATTTTACAACACTTTCCAAAATTTATTTGACCTCAGGACCATCTTTGCTCTCAAAGGTCATGTTACAGGAATGCTATTCTGTGACACATACTTTTATTTTGTATCAAAACTTAGCTGGTAAAGGAGCATTTCTTTGTGACCTCATAACAATGAAGGGTGAAAATATAACTTCCCATCGCTAGATGTCAGTTCCTTTTAAAATAGTCACTATTACCTCATATCGGCAACATCCACAGGGAACAAATTATCTCATTTCGTGTGAACCTCCGTGCGTGTTCGCTGTATTAAAACAAGACTTTGCCGCTGCTGTAAGTCCTAACAGACAACCAAATGTACAAAGTTTGCTAATGTCGGGTCAGTCATCTCATCTTCCCAGACAAAGGGCAGCACTTACTCTTTGAGTGCAACATGTCCCATTAATTACATAGCACCAGCTGCATCAAGGACAACTAAAGAATCCCACATAGTGGTTGTTGGGTTTTTGTTTTTTGGTTTTTTTTGAAAATACATCCTTCATGGAAATTTGCAGTGTTGCATATACTATGGCATGAAAGGACATTTTGGAAGTTTTGTTTATCTTTCATATTTTCTGTGGCTTGATCTTCTCAAGCTTGTATTTGTATTCTAGCCTTTTTATGGGAAACCACAGAAGGAACTGGCAGATCCCTGAGAGGGAGGGAGTGACTCAATACAGAGAGATTCAGCTAATGTGATTATTCTAGGCACAAGATTTTTGGAACTGCTCGTATATAGGTGAGATAAGCGATTAAGTCATCAATTATTTCTCACTATACTTTGTGTCCTAACAGGAGGATTGGGATATGAAACAAGTTATCTGTAATACTTCTCAGTGTACATTTGTACCTCACTATAAAAATGTGGCTTTCCAGGTTGAAGAGAAGGCATTGAAGGATTTCTGTCTCCAGTGGGAGAACTTCTGAACCGAGCTTTTTTTTTACTTACCAGAATCAGAGATGATAGACATCGTAGTTAATAAAGAGTCAATAAATGGATCGTTGCTTTTTGGAAGTAGAGAGAAGGTGCTTATTTAGACCTTTGGCCATAGTTTTGCAAAAAGCAATGCCACGATACTGCTTTTGATTATTGTCTAAGAAGTTAGCCTGACCCTCACCACAAAAAAAGATTATAAAGCATATACGTATCACCAGACTAAAAAAGAAAGTCAGAGAGCGAGTTTGGACTAAATTGTTTCATTTTATTCCACTTTCTGGCAGAGCATTAATTTGCTTCGTTCTGTCTCTCACTAGACCTTTTCTGAGCGGCTACTGGGAAATTTCTCATTAGCAGTTCCGATCTTTGTTGCCCTCTCCTGCTTTGGCTCCATGAATGGTGGTGTGTTTGCTGTCTCCAGGTGAGCGAGTTCAAGCATTTCCAGAAATGCATTTCTGTTTTTGAGATTGGATGTGATAAGAGTAGGCTTAAAAAGAAAAGAAATAGTGCCTCCAAACCTGTTGTTTTTAAAGAGACATGTAAGATCGAAGTCCTCGTCCAAGTATCAGTAGCATGTCTCATTCTGCCCAGTAGAGGGCACTGCTTGTCTACTCATAGCCTACACTGAAGCCTGGCAGGGAACTTTTTTCTTTTTCTTTTCTTTCTTTTTCTTTTTCTTCTTCTTCTTCTTCTTCTTTTTTTTTTTTTTTTTTTTTTTTATAGTATGTCTACAGAGTCTAACAACAGCATTTTATTTCTGGTGATAAAATCTCTGTTTCTCTAAAGGTGACAAGAGAAAAAGTAAAGCCAGAGACGCCAGAAATCACTACCCCACCACGTGCATCCCTTTTGTTTTCTTTGATGCAAAAGTCCCCTTTATTTTAACATAAGATTAAAATCCAATCAGAAAAATACAAATATAAGGTCATACGTGTGCATGTCTGTGTGCACGTGCACGCGTATGTGTGTGTAGGTGTGTGTATTGGGCTGGATTGGATTGACAGCACGCATACAATACTAAGAATCTAGAACTAGATTCACCGTCAGCTATTTACATGTAGGGAGAGCTATGCTGAGTCGAATGTTGCTATTGTTTCCCCTCAAAGCATAATGTAATGTGTTGGTAGATTTTCTGAAATTCGAAGTCAGATTTCTCTTGAGTCTCTGCCTTATCTGAAAAGCGAAACTGAAGTAATCTCCTAAGAAATGACAAACCATATGGTATAAAATTAGATGCAAGTGTTCTCTTAGGTTTCTGGATTTTTCCCTTTGAAATGATCAATTATCCAGTCAACTCCATCCACATTTTTCTCCCATCAGGTTATTCTATGTTGCGTCTCGAGAGGGTCACCTTCCAGAAATCCTCTCCATGATTCATGTCCGCAAGCACACTCCTCTGCCAGCTGTTATTGTTTTGGTAATGCATATTAAAAAGTATACCTAGATAGAAGCTTGAATAATGGGTTAGCAAAGAGGAATTCAAACCAGACTGTAGCTAGTGCTTTACTTTCTATTCATTGCTAAATCGGATCTATATATATCTTGGTGGAGAGTGAGAGGCAGGATATTTTCCATCGCTTCCCAGTATTTCTTATTCAGTATTTCTGATGCGCATTTGATGCTATGGGACAATAACCACATCACTTCTTTTGCACCTTTGTAGAAATGTGTGAGGTCTAAGGGAAGTGATTACCTTGGCTTCTGTCATTGACACAGAGTCTCACAGAAAAGAATGTAGAATGAGTCCCATTTCTACATACTGAAAGTGGAGCTAAAAGCCACAGTCCAACAGCACCAAGATGTCATATCATAGGCCCCTTATAATGAAATGCACGCAAAATTAGAGGCAAAATTGGATGAAATCCTAGACAGTGGAGTGATTCTGTGATAAAAAAGGGAAATATTTGAGTGCACCTCTAAAGGGAAGAAATAAAAGCACCAAACCTGAGATGTGAGTTATAGAATTCATCATGCAGAGAAAAGTAGTTGTGAAGGGTCGGGTACAGAAGACTGTGCAAGGTATAAAAGTCCTCAAATACCCATTGGCAATGTTATATTCACTTTTACTTACTACTTTGTAACATTTTTGTCAAATGGAATCTGCTGTCAGGGAGCAGAGTAGAATACATTGGACACTTTGCTCTATGCATTTAATCTGTTTCAGAATGTTTCCTTGAAATTTCTTTGTAAAGTATGCATCCTCTCTGTGCCGAATCTGGAAGTTAACGTCACTTGTGGGAACAGAATGTATTATTCGGTGAAGAGGGCTTTCATTTTAAGCCTCTGCTATCAGTGGTGCTGTCCTTGGCATGTGCAGCTGCAGAGACATTGCTAAGCTGATCTCTGTGCCTCATTCTTTTCTGCAGTCTTGAGGGTCACACATGGCAAGCACACGGGCAGAGTAAGTGTGGAGGAAGAAAAGGTCAATATTTTGCATTCGGGAGACGGCAGAATCCCCTAGAAGTGGCTGTGTTTCATGTATGTGCATAGCCAAGGGCCTCTCAGAAACCATTTACAGAGCCCTCTGCGCGTTTTCTAATTGGGTACACTTTTGATCTGGGGCATTAGTTCTTTACCAATCCTCTCAGTCTCTAGATCTTTAAATTTAAGTCATTGACTATCCGGTGTTTTACTCTTTGAAAACACATTCTCTTCTCTCAAATGAAAAAAATAAATAAATAAACCGACTAAAAACTAAACATCCACATAAAATTCTCTCTGATTAAGTGGTAATGGTGTTCTTCTCATGCCGCTACTGGTGCGTAATGGAGTATAAGAGCAGAAAATACAGAATATCAGTGTGGTAGATTATCAGTATAAATAATCAGGAAAAAGATCATCATAATTTGTAGTGATGTTATTGTTTGTTATCAGCTGTGTTCTCTCTTAACTCACTGAGTGTGGTTTTTCTCCCCCTTCCCCCAGCACCCCTTGACGATGATAATGCTCTTCTCGGGGGACCTCTACAGTCTGTTGAATTTCCTCAGTTTTGCCAGGTGGCTTTTTATTGGGCTGGCGGTTGCTGGGCTGATTTATCTTCGATACAAACGCCCAGAGATGCATCGTCCTTTCAAGGTAACCTCAGTAATCTTGATGGGTTTACATAAATCTTTCCCCTAATACCTAGTCCTCCCTTAGTCATAACTTGATGATGAGGAACTTGGGCGGGGGGCAGCATCCTCTGGAATAAAATGCTTAACTCTTGCAGGCAGTGCCTTCTTATCGGATTTATTTTAGCTTGGAAAAATAATTCAGCAAGTTGTTTATGTGTGGTGCCTAACTTTATATGTCACATTTCTGAAAAGTGGTAGATACATAGGGCATTTGTCATGTTGCTTTCTCTTGAATGTGTCTAATGACCTGATGTGTTCAAAGTATGGGATACTTGTGTTTTTATGCTGAGTAACTGTGGATAGCCATGCTGAGAAAGACAGAGGCAGATACATATGGAATTGTCACTAATTGAAACTCTAAAAAGGATGCTGCTTTACAAAACAGGCACTTTAAGTATTCTTAGTTGTTATGACTTGTTATGTTGCTCTTCTTATACATTCTAGAAGGTATATTCTAGAAGGAATAAAAATGTAAAATAAAGAGGGAAGGTGAAGTTGTATCAACATATCCTTTTTTTTTTTAAATTTTTTTTTTTTTTAACGTTTATTATTATTTTTGGGACAGAGAGAGACACAGCATGAACGGGGGAGGGGCAGAGAGAGAGGGAGACACAGAATCGGAAACAGGCTCCAGGCTCCGAGCCATCAGCCCAGAGCCTGACGCGGGGCTCGAACTCACAGAGCGCGAGATCGTGACCTGGCTGAAGTCGGACGCTTAACCAACTGCGCCACCCAGGCGCCCCAACATATCCTTAATAGAATACCCTTTACTGTGACTAAGCATTTCCTTTGGCGAGAGTTGATGAATATGTTTCTCATCTCCTTTAGCCTTGAACGTTCATGGATTGATTTGACCTCACTATCTATTTGCTTTTAAGAAATAACACAGATAATGTTGTCAGTCATGTTGTCAGAATTTGTTTCTAATTACATCCATTGCCTAATGCTGGCAACATCTTTATTAGCGGTTGAATAGGAGTTGGTCTGTTTTATTCCTGTCAGTTCTTATTGTGAGTCTCCCAAAGAAAATCAATATGCACTGAAAGGCTTTAACACGTAACAAGCAGCCCGTGCTCTTGACTCTACATTCAAGCAGATTCTAATCATAATTATCAAAGAGCCAACCTTTTAAAATCAAAAACATAAGTCACACTGGTACTTAACTAGTGAAACAATTCAAAGAAAACATCTCTCATGAAACATACTTCATCATCCTAGGTTTGTTCTTTTCAAAGATTTTTTTTAAAAGATTTAAGGGAGTAGGTTTGCTACATTCTCTGTGCCCTATTAAAGATCTGTTGCTATTACGGTAAGGTGGGATGGTGCCTGTAACCTGCTCACACGACCAGTGGGGATCGTCTGATCGTATGACTTGACCGACGCACTCTTCTTGAACCCATCTTCTGTCTCTGGAACTGTTTGAAGTGATTTTTTTTCCCCCTTGTGCTGTGTTCCAGGTGCCACTGTTCATCCCGGCTTTGTTCTCCTTCACGTGTCTCTTCATGGTGGCCCTTTCCCTGTATTCGGATCCATTTAGTACAGGGATCGGTTTCATCATTACTCTGACTGGGGTCCCTGCATACTATCTCTTTATCATATGGGACAAGAAGCCCAAGTGGTTTAGAAGAATGTCAGGTAAGACTCTTACACAGTTTCAGGACCTCTTGAGAGACTATATTCTAGAAGACCCGTCTATGTGTACATACACACATGCACCTTAAAAGTATAAGTAAGGTAACTGCTAGTTTAAATACATTATTACATGTTAATTAGAACTAGGAGAAGAAGAAGCAGGAAGGATGTTTAGGGTAGAGCCACTCAATCCTTTCAGGATATTTAGTTTGAGCTGCTCTAATCACTTCTTAAGAGAGCTTTTTTAGATAGAATTTTATCAGCAGTTCTATAAATGACCTAATTGCTTTCTCGAATCCCTTACTAACCTAATTATTTTTTACTCTGGTTTGAGCTCAGCTTATTGATTCTATAGCATAACCTGCTCTTGCTGAGGGATAGGGAGTTAGGCAGAGCCCTACAAAGGGCTCAAATATCATGATTACGACACAACCCTATTTCATAGGCATGGTGAATCGCTAAAGGGTCGTAAGAACAGCAAGAACAATGAAGAGACAAATTATACCTCACATTTATGTTGTGATTTCTATGTGTTAGCACATATATGTCCTTACTTAATCCTTGTCACAACCTTCTGAAGTAGGAAAAATCATTATCTCCATTTTCCAGATACTGAGTTATACAGTAGAAGAATTCGTATAACTTGTTCCAAGTCATGCAGATATTAGGTAGACCAGCTAGAATTCAAATTCAGGCAGTGCTGTATTTTATAGAAATCGTTGTGGGTACAGTGAGGATGGATTACAGAGGGTCAAGGCTGAAAGGGCCCAGGATTGGTAGTTACCACGGTAACCCTGCATAAGGACTGAGAAGGCTCTGATCATGGACGGTGCTGGCAGGGTCCAAGAGAAAGTGAAAGATATTAAAGAGGAAAACCTAAAAGGTCTCAGGGACCAGGTAAATTGCGGGGAGAGGAAATATAGGAGAGGAAATATCGGGGAGAGTAGATAGAAAGGGTGCTTAGGACAGCCTCTGTTGACAGCCTACCTATCTGTCAGGGCTCTGCTGACTGAGGTTTTTCCTTACCTCATCTTGTTCTGTCTTGCACAAGCTCCATATGTGAGATGGTGCTTATTAGTCCTATGTCTGATGGGAAACAGGACTCAGGGAGACAGAGAATTTATTTTTGAGTTAAAGATTTTAAACCATTGAGCCAGGATTTGAACCCACATCTGCTGGACGTCAAAGTCCATGGTCTTTCTAGAGTGGGCACCTGAAGGACACGAGAGAAGTGAAAAAGATAGCCAGAGGAACAACCATGTTCTTGCTACTGAGTTAGGGGAGTTTAGAAAACAACTTTTGTTCTCACCCGCTTGAATTTACTTCTTTTACTGTAATTAATTTTTAAAAACCTGGTAAAAAGTTCAGGGAGATTTCTGATATCTCTGGTAAAATTGTGAACAAATAATGTCAGTGTTATTAAAACTCAAAAACAAACAAACAAACAAAAAAACCCCTGCAATAATATGTCTACATATTGACTCTCTAGCGTGCTAGAGAAACTCATTTAGAAGTCAGCCATTTAAAATAGACTTTTGATACTACTCTTTATTAGCTTTTAATTGGTATTTGGTATATTTAGACCTTACACTGCTATTTATATCTGAATTTTGTTTTCTAGCTGGTAACACTATTCCCTGAAGAGGTATTACTATAAAAATTGGGTTCCTCAAGGCTAACACGGGCACACTGATTGTCTAGCAGGGTATTTAAGCTCGATTTCTTGTTAGATCACACCAGTTTTCTGTGGGATATTTTTAGTTCCGTTTTCTCCATGGTAGGCAGCAAATATAGAAACTTTTCTGAAAGGAAAAAGAATCTTGTTGAACAATAACTACCATCCTGATGACCAACGTTTAAGACGAATTAGCGTTCATCACTGTGAGGACTGGGTCTATCTCAGATCCTGGCCAGAGACAGTTCAAACCCCTGAGCACCATGGAAAAGCCAGAGAACTGAGGAAGAAAGAGCTAGTACTCCTACAGTTGGGCTATGATGAGAAGGAGCATGATGAAAGAGCCAACTCCATGCTTTCCCCCACATAGTAGGGATTGTGTTCTTCCTGTTGGGAGGCAGGCAACTCTCAGTGCCCTTTCCTGTTGCTAACATGCACGTATTTTGCACCATTTCTTTGTCAGTGCATACCAGCTCTCCACTTTTCACACTTGACCCCTCTTTGATGGTTTTCCACGCTCATGTGATGCTGAAGTTTTTTGTTGTTTTTCTGTCTCTAATGATGTTTCAAACATCTCCAAGGACTCCAAATTTAGTGTAGCCATTTGTGAAAGCAGCCGCCATGCAGTAGTCCCCTAATGGTTATTTGGATCTCAAAAATGCCATTAAGTCTTACCGGGGAGCATGGCAATTCTGCCTTTAAACTGTGAGCCTTGTAACCCTTTATCTTTATAGCTGCCTTGAAAGTGAGTAGCAAAAACAACAATCCTCCATAATTTTGTTTGATTTTCCTCTTAGGCGGCATTCTTGTAGTAAAATAAAGAAAATTCATAATATTTATTGCTGCGATAGCAAGTATTTTCCTCGCCTTTGGCCAAAACAAAACACTCATACACAGACACACAAACAGCAGAGTCTTGCCCACTACCTTGCCTCTTTTCCCAACTGCCTCCTCATTAGGAAAAAAAACTCCGTGTGAACTTGGAGAGCATCTGTGATTTGATATCAAATTTTTGTTGTTGTTGTTGGGTAACATTCTTTAGACCTTCTGCTGTCATTTATTTTCACCCTAATATACATGAACAGGTTAGCCTTCTGAGATGATAGCTGATCAAAATACATCTTGCCTAAGGTGCTTCTGCAAACAGTGTGAGGTGACCGAACAGCCTTCAGAAAATGGTGAAAAAAGCCACGCGGTACAGATAGCCAGGAATGTTCAGAACCAGAGGATCTGAGATTTTCTGAGATTTGATGAATTTCTCTGGCCACAGGATGCCAGTGTTGAACCACATTTTGTTTGATAGCATTCCTAGGGTGAAAAGAAAATGTGCTCTTAAGGGAATAGTCAGATACACAGAACATGTTTTTCTGCCATCTGTGACAGAGTAGTGAATTTTTCTGGGCATTTTTTAAAATGTATTTATAGAAACATGAGCTTCTCACCCAAGGAAAATGGGGCAGACACCCCACTGACATACTCAAATATACAGAGGTAGCTAGACGTGGCCAGCCCTGGCTAGGGCCACCAGCAGCTGTTTTACGTGGCTGCCCCTATTTATCAGCCCAACTGTGTCAGGGCTGAGATGAGTGGGGTGACCGGAAGTTGGTTCCTCTTGTCAGGGCAAGATATGGAGGGCGACTGTATTTAAGCAACATCTTTGATTACGAAGAAGGGTACTTGGGAGCACCAGCAAAATGATCCTAGTCCATCTTTGTAGACAAGGACTTTGTAATTCTGGGGTTCTAAAAGCAGATGCTTCTTACAGTCTGTCACGATAGCTTCGTTTATGATACCTCCTTGAAAGCTGTGTAATGCATTTGATTGGCTGTTCAAGAAGACTGCATTGCCATATTTTAAATTAGTTAAGCTTGCCTACATTTCTCAGGGGCCCAAACCATCTTCACTGTAAGGCTGAAATGAAACCATGCATGAGAAATGTTTTGGAAGCTGTTTTTTTTTTTTTAAACAAAAACAAACAACAAATAAACAAACAAACAAAAAACAACACACATACTGTTATTTTTACTATGGCTTGTGGAGAAGATTGGTTTTGTGCTAATACTTCACAGACTTAGCCTGTTTTGGCTACAGGTCCCCATACTTGTACCAAGTGTTCTTGGGTAAATCAGCTTTTCCAAGGTTAGTTGTTTCAGCTGATTTCAAAAATGACTGAACGTGAAAAGTAAAGCTAAAAATACTGCAATTGCTATTTGCTCTTGGGGCTTGCAGATACTGAAAACACCCAATGCAGACTCATTGGCTCAACTTTGTTTGAAAGGATAGTGTCATGGAGTTGATTATCTCCAAAGGCAAAGCCTTAAATGAGCATGGATGCAGCTGAGTTCCACATGCTCTGCAGCTTTTCTGGGCAAGCAGGAAGCTTCTATAGCGGGTTACTTGGGTCTGCTGAGTATCTCTGTCTGACCCCATGGATGTAGATGACCTAGAAGGAAAAGACGGTTTAATTCTAACAGCTTACTCAGGCCAAAATCAGTCACTTCTGCCCAAACCTCCTTTATGATGACAATTATTCAAATTTTGAGATCCCAGGAGAGAATATGAGAGTCAGAGGAGAGAATGTAACAGAACTGATTGAACACGGAAGAAGGGAATGGGTGTGCAGAACCAGAAGACAGATTCTTTGCCCCTCTGTGTGCTGCTGAATAGAAGATCTAAATTGAGCTTTCAGAAAGGAGAATGTTACACTAGCAAAGCATCAGGATCTCTAAGTTGTTCTCCTTTTCTCTGAAACTGATGCTGTGTTGTGACATGGGTAAGTAAGAGGTCTAAGAAAGCAAAGGGCTGGGGGTCCCAGAAGGCAGAAACAGACTTTTGGAAAAGGCTTTTGTTCAGTACATAAATGTGAGTAGGCAACCCTCCCCCCGCCCCCCCCCCCCATGCATGGAAGTGAGCGCGCACACACACACACACACACACACACACACACACACACGCCAGTCATGGGAGGAAGAGTTGGAGAGGATGTAAATTTCACCTCACTGCTTTGCAATCCACTATTGCAGATGCCTGAACTCTCCTACTGTTTCAACCTACCAGATAGCCCTGGTTCCTTCTCTGCTTACAAAAGCCATATATCCCATTCTATTGATGGGTACTTACCTTCCCACAATCTATTTTTCTTAGGTAATTTTACCACTTCCCTTTTCTATAAACATGGATTTTTATTACCCTTGAGCACTCCCTTGTGTTCCACACACATCTCAGTGTAGAATAGGCTGTTAACAAATGTAATTTATTCAAGAAAAATTTACATGGAGTTTACCCTTTGCCAGAACTGTGCTGGGCTCTTTATAATTAATGTATATTATAAAAATTAGTGCGTGAAGAAAAACAACTTTGAAGAACACTATTGCAAAGCAAAGGATAAAAAATATACCTTTTGCAGTGACATGAAATACTGCTTGGAAGGGACTATTACAGTTGACAAGTCATGAAAGGGGAGAAAGATTGTATGTCTGGATGAGAGACGATGTGGGTCTGAAACTATCAAGAAGATAGGCTCTAGAGGCTCCAGCATCAGTACAGTTTGAAGAGGTTCTGTAGGGATTGATTACAAAGATCAGAGATGAACAAGAACTAACACGCTGAGAAACTAGCATTGCTGAGTTCTAGGATTGCCAAGATAAAATAACCTTAGAGATCATCCAGCCTGCTAGTTTCTATATTTTAGTGTCTAGTAGAATCATAGATTTCTGGGCCCCACCTTCAGTTTCCAACTTAGTAGGTCTGGAATAAGGCTTTGAAAAGTTGCACTTCTGGTATATCAGCCTATGCTAGTGATCCCAGTCCAGTGATTACATTTTGGGAACTACTTTCTAATCTAAGCCCCTTCTTCTTTTAGTTAAGTTGTTTTTTTAATTGAGTTATACTTGACGTTATGACATTGTATAAGTTTCAGATGTAGAATGTGTTGGTTTGATACATTTATATATTGCAATATTACCACACTAGCATTAACACCTTTTATCATGACACATCTTTGTCATTTCTTTTTGTTATTGAGAACAGTTCATATTTAGTCTCTTAGAAATTTTTACAATACAATATTGTCGACTATAAGCACTATGTTTTGCATTAGATCTCCATAACTAAGTTTGTACTCTTAAACAATATCTCTCCAATTCCCTGACCCCCTAAACTCTGGCAATCATCCTTTTACCATCTATTTTAACAAGTTCAGTGTTTTAGATTCTGTAATATAAGTGATATTATACAGTATTTGTCTTTCTCTGACTCATCCCACTTAGCATAATGTTATTGCAAATGGCAGGATTTCCTTCTTTCTCATGGCTGAATATATTCCATTGTGTGTGTGTTTACATGGGTGTGTGTGTATAATCACATCTTCTTATCCGTTTTTCTGTTGATGAACACTTAGGTTGTTTCCATATCTTGGCTATTGTGAATAATGCTGCAATTAACTTAGGTATGCATGCAGATATTCCTTTGAGATATTGACTTCAATTCCTTTGCACAAATCACCAGGAATAGGATTGCTGGATCATAGGTAGTTTTATGAGGAACTGCCATTATGTTTTCCATAGTGGGTATAGCAATTTACATTGCCACCAGTAGTGTATAAGGGTTCCCTTTCCTTCACATCCCCACCAATATTGGTTATCCCTTGTCTTTTTGAAAAAAAAAAAAAAAACATCCTAACACGTGTAAGGTAATGTCCCATTATGGTTTTGATTTGCATTTCCCTGGTGATTATTGATGTTGAATACCTTTTCATTTACCTGTTAGCCATTCCTATACCTTGGTATGACATTTGAAAAAAATGTCTATTCAGGTTTTTATTTGGATTATTTTCTTTTTTGCTATTGAGTTGTAGGAGTTCTTTATTTTGGATAGTAGTCCCTTATCAGATGTATGATTTGTGAATGTTTTCTCCCATTCAGTAAGTTGTCTTCTCAACTCGTTGATTATTTCCTTTGCTGTGCAGAACTGTCTAGTTTAGTATAGCCACATTTATTTTAGTTTTTGTGGCCTGTACTTTTAGTGACTTATCATTGCCTAGACCAATGTCAAGGATCTTTTCCCCTATGTTTTCTTCTAGGGATTTTATGATCTTGGGTCTTACACTTAAATCTTTGATCCATTTTGAGTTAGTTTTTGTGAATGGCGTAAGATAGGGGCCCAAGCTAGGGTTTCATTCTTTTGCATGTGGATATACAGTTTTCCTAGAACAATTCATTAAAGAGACTCTCCTTTCTCCATTGTGCATTCTTGGCATTCTTGTCAAAACTTAGTTTACTATATATGTAGGGATTTATATATAGGCTCTCTATTCTGTTCCCTTGACCTATGTGCCTCTTTTTATGCCATTACCATACTGTTTTGATTACTGTTGCTTTGTAATATGGCTTGAAATCAAGTATTTTGAGGCCTTCAGTTTAATTCTTCTCTCTCAGGATTCCTTTGGCTATTCAGGGTCTTTTGTTATTCCAAACAAATTTTAGGATAGTTTTTTTCTATTTCTGTGAAAAATGTCTTTGGGATTTTGATTGGGATTGTATTAAATCTGTAGATTACTTTGGGTCATATGGACATTTTCACAGTATTAATTCTTCCAGTATAGGAACATGAGATATATTTCCATTTATTTGTATCTTCTTGAATCTCTTTCATCAATGTCTTATAATTGTCAGTATACAAGTATTTCACCTCCTTGGTTAAATTTGTTTCTAAAATATGTTATTGTTTTTGATGTAATTGTAAATTGAATTGCTTTCTTAATTTCTCTTTCAGATAATTTGTTGTTACTGTATAGAAATGCAACTGATTTCTATATGTTGGTTTTGTATCCTACAATTTTACTGAATTCATGTATTAGTTCTAGCAGATTTTTAGTGGAGTGTTTAGAGCTTTCTATATATGAGATCACCATCTGTGAGCAGAGATCATTTTATATCTTTCTGATATGAGTGCCTTTTATTTCTTTTTCTTGCTTAATTGCTCTGGCTGGGATTTCCAGTACTATGTTTAATGCATCCTTGCATCCTTGCATCCTTGCATCTCATTAAGCCTACTTAATGATAGGTAAATGATCCTCTTATTAGGTTGTTGAATTTTATTTGCTAATATTTTGTTGAAAATTTTTGCATCTGTATTCATCAGGAATATTGGTCTGTGGTATTCTTTTCTTATAATGTCTTTGTCTGACTTTGGTATCAGCATAATGCTGGCCTCATAAAATGAATTTGGGAGTGTTCCTTCCTTTAGAATTTTTTGGAACAGTTTGAGAAGGGTTGGTGTTAATACTTCTTTAAATGTTTGGCCAGTGCAAACCATCTATTCCCAGGCTTTTCTGTGTTGGGAGGATTTTTATTAGTGACTCAATCTCCTTACTTGGTATTGGTTTGTTTAGATTTTTTTACTTCATGGTTTAATCTTAGGAGGCCATATGTTTCCAGGAATTTATCCATTTATTCTAGGTTATTCAGTTTATTGGCATATAATGGTTCATAGAAGTCTCTCATAATCCTTTCAAATCTCAAAGTCATTCACACAATACCATCGCAATACGAGAGTATTTTCAGTTTGACTATATATTTACCTTCACCAGTGAATTTTACACTTTCATATGTTTTCATGTTACTATTTTTTTTTTATCTTGAAGAACCCTCTTTAGCATTTCTTATAGCCAAGTCTATCGGTTATAAATTCCTTCAGCTTTTGTTTGGTAAAATATTTACTCTTCTTTATTTCTGAATGAAGTATTCTTGGTTGATGGCAGTTTTTTGTTGTTTGGTTTTTTTTTTGTTTTGTTTTGTTTTGTTTTTCCTTTGAGACCTTTGAATATATCACCCCATTCTCTTCAGGTCTGCAAGTTTTCTGCCAAGAAGTCCGCTGATAGCCTTAGTGGGATTTTTTGCCCACAGAAGGAAATTCTAGTTAAGGAGTCCTTCCTTGGCACCTGGTCTGACATGCTGGCACTCAGAGCCCCCAGAGTAGCATTGGAGCTGGCATCCTCAGATAAGACCACCGTGCCTGGAACCTGAGGCATAGGTGCGCTTGCTGTGGCTGTAGCACTGATGTCTACAGTGTGGGCGTCTGCAGATATCCCATGCAGCTGGTACCTGGGTCTCAAAAGTTCACCAACTGTGGCTCCTGCTGGCAGGAGGGAATGCAGCAGTGACAAAGGTCCTGGCATAACAGAGTGCAGTGGTGGCTTGGGCCCAGAGGGGCAAAGTGCGGTAGTAGCACAGCCTGAGGATGTGGTGAAAATCTCAACTCTGGCACCAGTGCACTCACAATAGCAACAGCATAACTCTGATAATGGTCTGTTAAAGGCACATGTTGGGACCCAGGGATCCGGGCACAGAGCAGTAGCAACACTGCCTTGGCAATGACATTTCAGAACTACAACCAGAGACCTGGGGGGTAGGGTTAAGGGCAGCAGTAGCCTTGTCCCAGCAGTGATGGATCAGAGCTCTGCCTTGAAGCTTGATGGGTAGGGCCCAGGGTAGTAGCAGTGCCCCTAGCAATGATAGGTCAGAACTGTGACCTGGAACCCACAGGACAGGGGTCAGGGAAGCAAATGCCCATCTTGGCAATGACAGTTCAGAGTCCTGGGATGGGAGTTCTCAGAGCAATAGTGGAACAGCCCCAGTAATGGTAGCCAAAGTGTAACTTGGGACACAGGGAGTGAGTGACACTTAGGGTAGTGGCAGTGCCCCTGGCAATGATGAATCAGAGCCAGGACCTGGAACCTGGGGGCAGGGGGCAGCACAGTAAGAGTCCGTCTCTGAGCAGCAATGACAGTTCAGAGTCTTGACCTGAGCGAGTTGTGAGGGGAGGGCTCAGGGCTACAATAGCACAGTCCCAATAATGATAGCCAAAAAGTAGCTAGGGACTCTGAGGTTGGGGCTTAATGGAGGGGAGCTTGCCTGAGTAATGATGGGATAAAACCCCATTCTGGGGCTAGAGCGGGCCAAGAAAAGTGGCAGTTCCAGTTTAGTGCATGGTGCTGTGCCGTGGCACCCAATGCTTGACAGCGGGGTAGGTACATCAACAGCCAAAGCCCGCAAAGGCAAGTCTCACCTCAGCAGCAGCCCCAGCCTCAGGGAGCAGATGAGGAGTGGGGGCACTCTAGGATGCTGCATCATCTGGGACCAGCATCACTGAGGACTGTGGGAGACCTCAGTAGCAAAAGCTGCAGTCATTCACAGGATGAGGCTTGCTGGGGTCCTCCAGCTTCTGACTGGGGATGGGGTGATAGGCAAAATGCTTTCTCTACATTTCTATGTAGACATCAATTTTTGAGCTCTGCCACACTTTTGTTCCTTTTTCTTTGTTGTTTGGAAATCTCCCTGAGCTGTTTTCTTCAGTTTGTAGCTGTTTATTTATTGTTCTTGGGTCTCTTCAGTTTGCGTGCATGCGTGCGTATGTGCATGTGTGTGCGTGTGTGTGTGTGTGTGTGTGTGTGTGTGTAGAGGCAAGTGTTAGGACTTCCTAGCCCTCCATGCTGCTGATGGCACTCCCAAATCCCTCATTCTGCAGATGAAGTAATAAAGCCCTGAGACATAAGATGTTTTACTCAGTAATAGTCTACAAGTTTGAGACTGGACATTACAGTATGAGTCAGTTTGATTTTGCTGAGGAATTGGTTGTAATCTCACAGGTACTAAAACAACAAAACAATTTGAAACCGAATATGAAGTGTAGTTTTGAATGTTTATTTATATCTTCCTTCTGTTGCCTCAAAATATTTTCGGCTTCCTGGTCTATGAATTAAAGTTCCTATTTGGATACAAAATATTAATGTATTCTTGCCGAGAAGCCATCATGGGAAGTTGCAGAAGTGACAAATAAATTAATTGAGCATGATGGGATTCTAATGAAGTAAATAATTCTTGAAAGCGCTCTGTGAAATAGGCGGTTGTGTATTTTCAGTATTCAACCCCAAATAATTCTCATGTTGCTGTTTTTATACATTTCTGATTTCTGTACATTTTTAATTTCTCTTCTTTATTCCTTTGTAGACAGAATAACCAGAACATTACAAATAATACTGGAAGTTGTACCAGAAGAAGATTGTCATAAATTATGAATTAATGCATTTGAAATCTTGGCAATCTATGCTTGGCCTTGTTTCTGCCCAAAGGGCTGAAACAAAATGTGGATCTTCACTTCATTTTATGAAAATCCAGAAGATTTCAACTTTGGTGATGGACTAAAGGAATCAGTTATTTCTATTCGTATCTTTTAGTGTATTCAAACTGGTTTCTAAGAAATTTAGTTATAACTCCATGTAGTTATAGAAAGTGGATATGCAAGCCTTCCATGAGCTCACATGATCTTTGAATCCCTGATACCTATATGAAGTTAGAGGAAAAAGACTACTGCATGAAACATTACTTCAGTGGTCTTTATAACATATGGCTAAGAACCTTCAAACTGAACACCAAGATGTTTTCTGTATATATGGGATCTATAACAGACAATTTTTGCATACTGTAGTTGACTATACTGTGAAAAGTGTTTTCTATTCTTCTGGGGGATAAAAGGCATGCGTCATCATTATGGACCAAGCAAAGGAAGACATTTATTTCACATCAGCATTGTATTGCTTCCCCATAGATACTAACTTAGATACCATCTTGTAATGAATTTTACCCAGAGCATTTTGAACAAAGGGCAGGGGCGATATGCCCAATTTTAATGAATACATTAAAGAGCTTCTAGGGGCTGTTGTTCATGAGAAAAATCCAGGAATTATGTCTAAAAATTATTGATAATTGATGATGTTAGGGTGTTTTCACTCATTATCAGGAAGCTCCATGGTTATGGGCCACTTTATTTTCATGGCAGCCCATTTGATCAGGAAAGGATGTAGCATCTGTCTTAGCAATACTCAGTTTGGTATTAAATACCAGTTTGGTATTAATACTAAGCAATACTCAGTTTGGTATTAAATCATCTTAAGCACAGTCACTTGTTTCGCTAATAATTTGCCCCTTGATAACATATCTAAACATGTGCATTTTTGAATCTTCAAATTGCCATGTCCATAAAAGACAGAAATCACCAAGAAAGAAAATACCCAAAATATTATGTCCAACACTATAATCCCATCTATATGCAGTGTTAGTAATTATGAACATTTTTTAAAAATTTCATAGTTATTTTTACATGGTGATAAATTTTGACAGTTTATACCTTTCCTTTATATATTTTATATTCTGTTAAAATATCTCTTCAGATATAACTGTCCAGATTAATTAGGAAAGGCATATATTTACATAAAAATTGAGGAAGAAAATGTCACAGTTAAATAAGTTTTACAACTGATGTTTCTAAAAATTTCCCATTCTTTATCTCAACTTTGTCAGTAATTTCCTCACCTTAATTATCATTCAACTTGCAAAAAAGATAACTGATAACAAATTCACCAAAAGGTGAAAGTGTGTGCGTGTGTGTGTGTGTGTGTGTGTGTGTGTATTCAGACAGGTGTTTTAATGCTAAGTTTGGAAAATATTGTGGAATTTTCAAATAAGTGTCAAATAATGGTAGAAAGCATAAATTATTATTTACATACAACCAAGATCAAGTAGTCCATCATACCTGAGTATGTTTATCCTTTAATTTTAAAAGTAACAATTTTGGAAAGAATTACACTGATTAAGATAATCAAGAGCTGATAGTTCATAAACAATTGACCAAAGTAGAAATTATGATTTATAATATGAGGCAATTCCAATTCACTAATTTCAATTTTTGCTCTTGATAACATTTAATACACATCCAAGATGGACATTTTTTTTCAGCCAATCCTGTGTTTGGGTCTCTAAGTGAATTCATAAAAATTCCTTCCTTCTTCTCTTACCATATGGTTTTCAAATTTTGATCTGTAGCCTCTGCTTCCTGTATCCATTTGTCTGTATCTCTCCCCACTATATTGTTACTGAGGTAAAAACACATTTTCTTTATTTTCCTTTATTATTATTATTATAATTATTATTATTATTATTATTATTATTATTTAGAGTTTAGGCCCATATATATAAACAAAACTCTTCTTGAGATTTTTTTTTTCCCTAATGAAAAGAAAACTGATAAAATCTCATGGAGAGGTTTGCGTAGTTCTTGATTATTCTTGAGATAATGTGCCTATATCTTACCGTGGCATATAGGTCTCATTTTGTTTATCTTTTTTTAAATTTTTTTTTAGTATAACATTATACAAACTGACTAGGATACATATCCATTATTTTTTCCATAATTTTCAAAACTAATTTTTGCATTGTTAAATTTCTAATGCTACCGTCAAAACGTTTTAACCACAGAGAAAGTCAGCCAGTAGTTTTTTTAAAAGTGATGAAGATTAAGTTGTTCTTCAGCTCACTGTTAGGATACATCACAGCAAGATGCAAGGTTTCCGAAATCAGCAAATTGATATTCATTAATTATTATTCAGATGGTATCACATCAAGCCAATTCTAGTTGAAAACTCACCTGCACACTAAAATGTATATTTTTATTTGTGGTAAATAAAATTTTCTTTCTCATATATTTAAAATTATTTATAGAGAGAATTATATATAAACCATTATATGCAATATACCTATACCAGTGTGGATATTCAAATGTTTATATACATATTATGAATTTATTATAACGCAAAAAGTCAAAGTGGCCCATACAGTTTAAGACAACTAATATACTCTCTTTCAAATGTATACTCTTTGGAGAACATAGTCTCAAGTATTTCATTATGAATTAAACAGATCTAGTGAAGACTCCTAAAACTAAAACAGTTTGAGTAAAAAATGGACTGATCCTCCTTACATAATTTTGAATATTTCACTAAATGTTTTTGACTCATTTTTAAAAATGTTGGATTATTTTCCCGAGATTTTTCTTTGATCAAATGAAGAAAACTGGACTATTGTAAATGATTAGGTTACCTAGAAGTAGACCTTGTTCTTGTCTCTAGGAGATTAAAGACTTGGAATAGAAAAGATGGCAGACTCCATACCGAACATAATGTTAAGTGTGCACACGCACAAATACACGCATGTGTTTATACTGTATCTGCCCCATCCCTGCTGGCACAAAAGTAGGACAGGTTCTTAGGTTAAGTTAGCAATGCATAGCAGTTTCTTGAACACTAAAATATGTACCTTGAAACAAATTTTGGGATTATTTTATGTGTCTAGTAGAGTTGTTTCTCCAGTTGCTATTTGATAGATTAACAGATGGTTAACACGAGTATAATTACTTAACATAATTTTTTATGAACTGTAATCAGTCATCAGGAAACTCATTATTTTCTCTCTATTTATAGATGAATGTAGTGCTAACCAAGAAAGGGGGCATCTTTGATCGATAGTGGATTTCTTATAATTGAGGTAGAGGTTATAAAAAGATAGAATACTGAACGTCAGAGTAGCAGGAAATGGCAGATAGCACGTGACTGGAAGTGATGATATTTTGGTGTAATTTATTGTGCAGCATAGTCAGAGAACTGTTGGATGTTAATTGTTGTGGAAAGGTGGATATCCCGAGTAGCTAATGGGATGTAGCTTCAGTGCCCTCACTTAGACATGCCCCTTTCAAGTCTGTACCTAATTTTGCATTAAGAATTTCTCATTAATTTTCTTGACGGAGATCAGAAAAAGTATATACATTTCTGGCCCTACAAAATCTGCATCTATCCTTGTGAGTAAGGTAAAATAACTTCCATTATTTTTTCTGTTAGAAATAAACATGGGCCGTTTATAGAATGTTTTTAAATAAAGTTTTGAGTTAATTTAAGTATCTCTATATAAAACTACAAATGAGTTTCTCATAATATATATTACTTGATATAAATGGAGGGAGTTCATTTTTGACATTTTTTTTACATTTCAGTTCTGAGTGATAGAAAAACAATGAGTGGGGTTTTCATTGTAACTCTCTTAGGAAAGAACTCTCGAGAGATTTGGGATTTGGGTGCAGATGAGTAAAAGACTGATTTTACTTAAATGTAATTGTGCTTCATTTTACCCTACATGATATGCTGTATGTTGGTGCTGATGATGTTTACAGAGTCGCATTTTACTTGCTAACAATTCAAAGTCAGGAATTAAAGTATGACATTGTGTAACTGGCAAGAAGCTTGTGATGGATATAGAGTAGATAATGAGTCATCTTGACAGCTTCTGTTTACATACTTTACATATAAGGTAAAAGAATTGATTACCTATAAGTGTATTTTAGGTTTATTTTCTCATAAACAGTATTTTACGTGTATCTCAATATATATAATACCTAAAAGTGTAACCTCTAGGTAGTATTATTAATGCACTTAAAAAGGTATTTTAAGAGCCATTTTTTTGAAGATAATCCTTGCTTCTTTTTGTTGCATTTTCAAATTATTTGGTTTCTAAAAAATGTTTGGCCTATATTTAGATCCTATACAAAGTCACAAAGGCATAAATCATGGTCTCACAGAAAGTTCTCCAGGTTTCCATGTTGTGAGATATTGTCCTTCTTTAGAACTTCTAAGGATATTAGCTTGATATTTTTGAATCATTCTGGGTTTTTTTTTAATGGGCCAATGATTTCCTTTATTTTGTCACATTTTGGCATGATATCCTTTCGATGGGAGTGAGTCTTAATTTGAATTTATACAATTACCACGTGGCTTACATTCCGGAAGTCCTCATTTCTCATCTCTTTGTTACCATTGGCTTTAAAATATCACTGGGAGGTAGTTATATGAAATAGTTATCTGTTACATGTGTGTATTTCAACCTCTTGGATCAAGGGTACATTTATGGTATAAATCTCTCAAGAAAACTGTGGAGCAGTAGGCATCTGAGAGCCATGCAGATGGGTGCACTGGTTTGAAAGTGAACATACTTGTTTTTCCCTCAACATACACACTACTGACTTTTTTCAAAGCATGACTTTCAAGTGAATTAATTTATTGGTTAGCAGACTTGCTTGCCGAGTCCTTATTACCTCTTGAGGCCTCTAAAGGTCATGCAGAACGCTAGAGAAACATAAAAGACTAATGCACAGTTACGTCTTTTGCAGAAGTGACTGTATTTTGAGCACCTTGGGCGACAGTGTATTTTGCACAGAGTCTTGTGGGAAAACATTAGGCTTTTGGGTATTGCATCTGTATAATTGGTTGGGTTGTGAGGGATCTGACTTGCATGAGGATTGTGAAGATAGACCTCACTTATCCTACTAATTAACCGTCTTCAGCACTTGCTCAGAAGCTCATTTGTAATCACACCTGGAGGCAATGCAATGTGGTTCCCTGGTTCTAGGTTTGAACTGTCTTATTTCAAAGGATTTCTGATTTATTCTTTCCATAGAATTTCTCCTTCATTCCAAATTTCCATATACTGACTAATGCAATATAAAGAAATATTATATTCAAGTAAAATAATGCTTTGGGGAAATAAAACAGATTGTTTCAAATGAATGTATGCTTTTCACAGAATAGAGGTGATCTACATGAAACTGTGTGTTTTAATGATTTCAAACACTACCATATAGCACTTTTGAATTGCTTTGGAAGCAAAAGAACAATACATATCTAGGGTTATTACACAAACCACAAGAATCCTCCAAAAAATTTAAGTAGTCTTGTATTTTTTTTTATCCTCTCCCTGGAGAAGTTTTTTACCTAATAGTTTCCCTTTAGGATTATTACTAATGCTGTAAATCTGGATCTAAACTTTTTGATTCTTACATCTTGAAAACCAGATTCTTCTTTTGACGCTATCCATGTACAGAGAGTGAGATATGGCTTTACTCTTTTAGGATATTTGGGGCCAATGTTATTTTGAACACAGGCATGGGCCTCAAGTTTCTATTTCTTTGTAGATGGGTTGCAATACAATAGTAATGAGTTTTCAGTGGTACCCTCAACATTTTGAGAAGTTTGCAAATGTACGCATCAGTCGTGTTAAAAGCGCATTGCTTAGTATCATGAAACATAGTGTCTTCTCTCTGTGCCAAATTGGTGAGCAGACATGTAGTTGTGTTTTACTAATGCTGTTGGCTACCTGTGGTTTTATAATAAGTACAAGTCAGAAAAAGGCAAGACAAATGGCCTCTCATACTGAATGCTTGGCGAACTTAATTTGCCCTACTTTTCTGACGAAGATTTGACTCTAGATTTCATAGAACTTATTTTTTTTTTCTACTTATCGTAGAGTGGATTAGATGGTAGTGATGCACTGGTAGAGATAGTGTTTAGTTATCGACTCAGAATTCATTTCATGATGAATTTTTTGCGTCTTCTTATTGTATGTGTATCTGTATTTACTTTATAGGAAATGGGTTTAGTGAGCTTTGTGTTAAAATCTGACCTAGTAACGGTGACTTCTTCTTCAATTATCAAGGGGTAGAAAATATGTGTGTTGGTATGTTTGTATCAACACATTATTAGGTACTGGATATGAATGTATTTAAATGCCTCTGACATTCTATGGCAAGCATCAATAATTTGCACTCATGGAATCAATTAGCCCAGTGAAAAATGGTAGAATACTCTGGAGGGTTGTGCTGGCAGCCATCTCTTTGATCTATGCTTAAATTGTAATTTACAGACCAGCTCTATCCCTTAACTTGAATCTGGAATTCATCTGTCGTGACCTTGTACCATTCCTCTAAGTAAGGAGCAGGGGGAACAGGGTTTGGTCTGGTGATCTAAAGTACAAGAACAGAGAAATCCAGCTGAGGAAGAATGAGCCTCAATATCCTAAATGGTCCTCACCTGTGGTGGGGTTTCTTCACTCTGGCGTTATGATGATAAAACTTGGTAGAGGGGTTTGTGCATCTTTTATACAAATTTTATACAACGTCTTATATTTATAAATTCTTAAATAACAAAATTCCTTTTCTGCATCTGTATTCCAACCATATTAGGAGTACTGATTTATTTAGATATTTGATATAAAAATATAAATGGTGTAAAGGGACTTTCATGTGTGAATTGTGTTGTATTGCTTAAGGTTCTCTGGCACTGATGCCTATGCCATCATATAAGCATCATATGTGAAATAAAATGAATTTTTCTATAGTTTAATGATTTCCCTCTGGGGAGAGTTCTGCTGCAGCAATCACACTGCCAGATGATGTTTATGGGCTATTTGTATAAGTGGTAAGATACTATGAAATAAGAGTGCTTTCATCTGGTAGAAACATGTCTTGACACATGTGTTTTGGATGGAATAAATTTTGGTGCAATATGATGTCACTCAATTTTGCAATGAATTTAATTTCAATTGTATTTATGTATATGCATACCGGTCATGCTTCTAGTTGCTTCAACCTTCATATATGTATTTTTGTCCATATTTTTACTTGAAAATATTTTAAATAGAAATGAAATAAACATTTTATAGTTTGAATAATAAAAGTCCTGCTTTGCTTTTTTTTTTTTTAATTTTAAAGCAGTATACATCCCACTAAATCGAAGGTGTTCATTTTAATGATTGACTTTATCAATCATTGACTCTGATTGCCCCAGGATGTTCTTTCTGAAACACAAATATATTAAAAGTCTTCCATGGTTTCACATTTACTTATTTATTTTTCTGGCTGGATAAAATCCAAAAGCCTCTGCACAGTGCAGGACTTTCCATAATCTTCCACCCTTCTTTCTCCAGCTACAAATGACCACTTCTAACATTCTCTGCAGCCATAGTAAATGTTTTATCAGTAGTTTAACAGCAACAGCAACAAAAAGATGCTATTATTTCATTCGACATACTGTGGATTCTTACAGGAATTATATTTTCCTCCCCCATTCCTATCTTCTGCTTTCCACATAGCAAATTTCTATCCAGTGTTCAAGACTGAGTCCAAAAGTCACCTCTTCCAGAAACCTTCCCCAAGACTGATCCCAGAATACCTCCACCATCTTGGATGCACCTTTTTTGTAGAACTCATTACACCATTGTAATCAATAGACTTGACTCCCTTCTCTGCCTAAATTTGAAATGGTGTGTGTGTGTGTGTGTGTGTGTGTGTGTGTGTGTGTGTGTTTGGTGTTTTTGTCTTTCACTGACTAAAGCATAATAGGTATTCAATGTTAAATTAATATATTCAGTGAATGAATGAATGAACAACTTTTATTCATTAGGTTTCATGATAAGCTTTTCTTAAATGCATTTTTTATTACCTCTAAATTTAAGTAATCCATTAGATTCTATGGAAAGAATATTTCTATGGAATACCTTAACTTCAGAATGTAAGAAAACTAGAGAGGTTCAGTCTCTGTCCCCTCTTCCACTCTTCTCCCATCTCATCATCTCCTCCTCTCCCCTCCCATTCTCTCTTTTTCTCTCTTCTCCCCCTGTTCCACCCCCAGTTCATGTAAGTGAGTCTTGATGGAGGAAATAAACAGTGAAATGACCTATACTACAAACTTTTCCTATGAAAAGACATTTAGGCTTTTATATTTTCAATAATATATATATATTATTTATGTGTTTCTATTTTCATAATAATAACTTAAAAAATGCTCAGAAATGTAGAGCAAAAGGAACCTAAAGTTCTGATGACCAAAACTCTCTTTGAAGTAGACACAGGAGATTGAGTAACATTTTCCCTGGTGAAATGCTTTGGGAAAACAATAAAAATATTAAACTAATAACTTTGGCGCCTGTTAAATTTAAACAATTTTGAAAAGAAATATAACCTATGGGATATGTAGATGTACTTACTTTAAAATTAATGAATATGACTGGATATATGTTTAATAAAAAATATGGAAAATTGAGAGAATACATAATGTATAATAATTTGCTTTTAAACGCTCATTAGGCTGTTACATATACTGGTTTAGGTTCACAAAGACTTTTGCTGCTGAAACACATCTAAAATTTTTCTACTTGAATTTGTAGCCTCTGTCTAACTTATAAAGATTTGAGATCTTTATAAGCTGTAATAAGCAATACGTAAGCTGGGATGGGGTGCCTCCACATGCCCTAAAGATTATATTTGCAGACTTCCTAGAGCTCTGACTTTGACAATCAAGTCTTCATAGCCATCTTGTTGTTTTTATAGTCTTAAGCCTAAGAACACCTGGTCACCAGCAGGCATGGGATAATGCTTTCAAAAAATGTTTGATGTTTGAAAGAATTCAGAAACAAAAAATGTAATTAGGATTCATTACCTTTTAAAACTTAAGCTTTGAAGATTTATTAATCTCTGAAAGATGTGAAGCAGGACTTCAAAGTTGTTAATTCAGGTTAAATACTACAAAAATTGAAATACCCTCTGGCTATAATAAAATAACTAAGTATAAATGAGTATAACCCTAGAAAAGTGTGAGCAAGCCAGTTATTTTCCTCTCACTTTAATTTTTCTTATAAGAAAATCTTGCTTTTGTCACAGTAATTAACATTGTAATTATACAACAACATGTTATGATCATCATTCCTTCCATTTCCTAAAGGCTAAAGACACCATAAAGATTTGTTTCATTTTCTGGATTCTGCCTTAAACTTACGTTTACTTCTTACTCCCACATTGCTACGTTTCTTTCAGAATTTCTTGCTTAAGGAAGTAGAGAGAGCAGAAGCACCTCCCCAGCCATATAATGGGTAAGGGGTGCTAGAGATAGAAAACGGTTAGCAGTTTGCATTGTGTCTGCTTCATGAAGTTGGGGCGCTACTTTTTTCTCCTAATCGTTCAAAGGTATTGATAACATTAGGGCCTCGGGTGCCATAAACAGTATACCCAGATGTGATCGAGTCCTAGGACGTTGGGAAGGCTTTCCTGAAGATGCAGTATGAAATGATATTGAAGGATGGGTGAGCGTTAACCAGGTAAAGTGGAGGCTGGATATAGAATGTTGTAGGCAAAGCAAACTGCGTGATAAAGGGCCTGAGCCAGAAAAAGTAGGGCTTGTCTAAGGAAATAAAAGCAAGACCAGTGCAACCAGAGCACGGAGACATCAATAATGCACCTCTAAGAGAGAAGTAATTGTGGAGGACTTATTTGTCAATGTTCAAGATTTTGGTTTTTACCCAGTATAATGGAGATGGCAGAGACAAATGAAATTCACTTATAATATGAGCGTTCAAGTTTACCAAAGTTTCAAATCTTATCCTCTCCTAAAATCCCTGAAAAGAATCATTTCAAATAGTAAAAAATCATTTCCATTTACTTCTTTTCATTTTATTTTTTTCATATTTGAGAAAGAGAGAGAGAGAGAGAGACAGAGCACGAGCAGGGAAGGGGCAGAGAGATGGAGACAGAATCTGAAGCAGGCTCCAGGCTCTGAGCTGTTAGCACAGTGCGGGGCTCAAACTCAGGAGAGGTGAGATCATAACCTGAGCTGAAGTTGGAGGCCCAACTGACTGAGCCACCCAGGCACCCCTATTTCTTTTTTATTATTGTTATATTCTATCCAATTAGTTTATATCACCAAATAATAAGCTTGAGACATACACTTTGCAGGAATTACATAAGCAACAAATACAGGAAATCTTTTTTTTTTCCAGAAATTTTATTGTTTTCTCTCCTTAGCATGTTTTCCCTCCTCTCCTCCAAGTTAGATTACATCCGACCCACATTGCTGAGTGCTCACCAACATTTATCTCAAGGACAATCTGTGATTTTTTTTTTGAGAAATATTTTTCTGGTGCTATAGTTTTTTTTTTGTTTTTTTTTTTTTAATTTTTTTTTTTTCAACGTTTATTTATTTTTGGGACAGAGAGAGACAGAGCATGAACAGGCGAGGGGCAGAGAGAGAGGGAGACACAGAATCGGAAACAGGCTCCAGGCTCTGAGCCATCAGCCCAGAGCCTGACGCGGGGCTCGAACTCACAGACCGCGAGATCGTGACCTGGCTGAAGTCGGACGCTTAACCGACTGCGCCACCCAGGCACCCCTATAGTTTTTTAACCTAGTGATAATTTCTAAAATGTATTTTTTTGCCCAAATGAAAATATTAAAAAAAATACCTTGCATGACATATTATTAAACAGAGTTACTATCTTAGAAGAAAAAAAATTCTTCATTTGAATGTAATGTTTTAATATGAAAAATGCCAATGAAGTAAATTACTTCAATTTTTTCCTGGTTCTATAGAAATAGAATGAATTTTTAGTTTTTTCTACTCTTCATAATTCACAATGTATGACAAGTGACTTTCCTGGCAAGATAACCTGAATTTTGTTTAAAGAATTAGAAAAATAAACATTATTTGATATCATTTTAAAAACACTTACATGGAAAACAGGGAATTATCTGATATCCCTCCCACCCTAGCTTCTTAAGATATAATTAACAAATAATATTGTATAAGTTTAATGTATATAATGTGATGTTGTGATATATGTATATATTGTGAAAATGATTATCACATTAACATTAGGCATCACATCCATCACCTTGCATAGTTACCACCTTTTTCGCAGTGACAACTGTTAAGATTTACTCTCTTAGCAAATTTCAACTATACATGTTCATTATCCATTCATTTGCCATCAGGCACTTAGGTTGTTTTTATGTCTTAACAATTGTGAGTAGTGCTGTAATGAACCAGGTTGTGTAGCTATCTCTTTGAGATTCTGATTTCATCTCCTTCGGTTATATCCAGAAGTGGGGTTGCTGGATCATATTATAGTTCTATTTTTTTTTTTTTTTGAGGAATCTCTACACCGTTTTCCATAGTGACTGTACCAATTTACATCCCTACCAATAGTGTGCAAGGACTTTGTCCACATCCTCACCAATACTTGTTATTTCTTGTCCCTTTGAAAAAAGCAATTCTAACAGGTGTGAGGTGGTATCTCATTGTGGTTTTGATTTGCATTTCCCTGATGATGAATGATGAGCACATTTTCATGTACCCATCAGCCATTTGTGTATCTTTTTGGAAAATGTCTATTCAGGTACTCTGCCCATTTTAAAAATGGATATTAAAATGGATTTTTTTTTTGCTATTTATAGGAGTTTCTTACATATTTTGGATATTAGTCCCTTACCAAATATATGGTTTACAAACACTTTCTCCTATTTCACAAGTTGCCTTTACATTTTGTTGTTTATTGCTTGTGTGGTGCAGAAGCTTTTTTGTCTTAATGGAGCTCCACATGTTTAATACGCTTTTGTCACTTTATTTTTGGCAATAAAACTATTGCCAAAACCAATGTCAAGAATTATTTTTTATTGTTTTCTTCTAGGAGTTTTATGGCCTCAAGGTTTACGTTTAAGTCTTTAATCCATCTTGATTTAATTTTTGTGAGTGGTTCCAGATAGGGGTTAAATTTCATTATTCTGCATGTGATTGTCCAGATTTCCCAGCACTATTTATTGAAGATAGTCTTTCCCTATTGAGCATTCTTGGTTTCCTTGTCAAATACTAGTTGGCCGTATATGCATGGATGTATTTCTGGGCTCTTGATTCTGTTCCATTGGTCTATGCAACTGCTTTCATGCCAGTACCATACGGTCTGATTACTAAGCTACATAATAAAGTGTGAAATCAAGACAGGTTGTCCCTCCAGCTTTGTTCTTGTTTCTCAAGATTGCTTTGGCTATTCAGGATCTATTATGGTTGGTTCCACACAAGTTTTAGAATTTTTTTTCTAATTCTATAGAAAAATGCCATTGAAATTTTGATATGGATTGTATTTGGTATGATTCCATTTGATATGGAATTCTGATAGGGATTGTAGATTGCTTTGGGTTGTAGGGACATTTGACAATGTTAATCCCTCTGATCCAATAACATGGGGTATCTTCCCATTTATTTGTGTCTTCTTCAGTTTCTTTAATCATTGTCTTATGGTTTTCAGTGTACAAATTTTTCATCTCCTTGATTAAACTTATTCTTAAGTATTGTTTTTGATACTATTGTGAATAGGATTGTTTTCTTTATTTCTCTTTCAGGTAATTTGTTGTTAGTACATAGAAATGCAACCGATTTTTATGTTATTTTGTATGCTGCAACTTTATAATTTATTAGGTCTAATAGTTTTTTGACAGAGTATTTAGAGTTTGCTGAATGTATGACAGTGTCATCATCAGACAAAGAATTTTACTTCTTTTTGATTTGGATTACTTTCATTTCTTTTTCTTGCCTAATTACTCTGGCTAGAACTCCCAGTACCAATCTGAATAAGAATGGTGAGAATTGTTGTTGGTCTTAGAAAAGCTTTCCACCTTTTACCATTAAAGGTGACAGCTATGGTGTGTCACATTACAGCCTTTAATAGGCCGAGATATGTTTCTTCTACACTTAATTTGTGGAGAGTTTTTATCATAAAAGGATGTTCAGTTTTCAAATGCTTTTTCTGCATTTATCGAGATCGTATGATTTTTATCTTTAATTTTACCAATGTGGTTTATGGCATTTATTTATTTGCTTATATTACACTGTCTTTCCATCCCAAGAATAAATCCAATTTGGTCATTATGTATGATCCTTTAATGCTGTTGAATTTGGTTTGCTAGTATTTTGTTGAGAATTTTTGAATCTATGGTCATCAGGCTAGGCTCCCCAGCCAGATGGTGCCACTAGCTAGACTCTGTGTTCAGGCTGAACGGCAGGCTGGGCTTTGTGATTAGGCAGTCAGTTGGCTGTGATCCACTCTTTGGCAAGGCCTTTGCCTGGGGTCCCTAGTCAAGCAGGGTTCCCAGCTGTACCTTATAGTTGGGTGGGACTGTTGGCTATGCTCCATGATTGGGTGGAGCTACTGGCTGGGCTCTGTGCCTGGAAGACACCACAGGTTATATGGGTAAATACTGTTGGCTCAGGTCCAAGTCTGTCTGGGGTCGCTGGCTCCCTTGCGGACAAAGCCAGAGGTTAAGCTCTGCAGTCGGGCAAGTCTGCTGGTTTGACTCTGCCTGAGAAAGGCCCTAGGGTGGGCTCCACAGTTGCCCAGAGTGTCTGGCCAGGCTTGCCGGTCAGGCAGGATTGGAGACTATTCTCAGCAACTGGATTGGGCACTGACTTTCTTCTCTGCCTAGGAGGGCTCTAGGATGTGCCCTGAAGGTTTCCACAGTACCCCAACAAAATATTTAAGTCTTTGAGTTTTCCTCTTGATTGGAAGAGATGTATAAATTTAGGTATTGTATAGCAGAGGCCAGTACCTGGAAGAACAGAACTATAATAGTATAATAGTCACACAGTGCACAGAGATAAGAAATAATAGTCACACAGAGCACACAGATAAGAAATGGAGAGAGAATGTTGCCTGGTTTCCTGTAGCTTTCCAGTTCAAAGTTTGTAGTTTCCAGTTCAAACTGCATTTCTGATAAAAGATTCTTTAAGACATGGTTATTTCCTTATCATGTTTCCTCTTTTACTTTAATTACTTGAATTGGTATTTGTTCCTTGCAGCCCAAAGAGTTTTAGATACTAGGATATAATACTTCATCACAACCTTTAAGGCTGAAAAGTATGTTTTTGACTGCTTCTGGGAGCAGAAGACAATACAGCAATCATCGCCGGACATATTTACAATTACCACATACCTGAAACCACAGGTCCAGGGTAGCTGCCAACTTGAACAAAATATGAGAAATAGAGGCTAGCATCAATGGACTACCATACATTGGGTCATCGTCCCAAACAGACATTCGTCTTAGATCCAAAGTCTCAGTAGTTTCCCATTGTGGTTTTCCCTTTTAATTCCTGCCTTATTCCATTCCTCCTCAGCTCGTGCAAGCTTGCTCCCTGGAACTATGCTCTTCCCTTTTACATTTTCTTCAATGGAAAACCATCAAGTCACATAATCTTCAACTGCCAATTTTATTTGCTCATGCAATCAAAAAGTATCCGTTGAGTAACAGACATTTTCTAGGCACCATGCTTGAGTTAGATTATGGGTGCAAAGTGCAAAAGACATGTTTTCTGAACTCAAGTTTCATTTCTATGTAGAGTACTCCTAAATGTGATGGGGTAGGGGAGAAGAGGTTGTTTGTTCTTATACTTTATATTTACTTCCATGTGGAAGGAGCCATGTTAGGGAAACACTCTTAGCCTCATTCTAAAGGAGTCGTGTCCTAATTTTACTGGTGAGCTTGGAAAGGAAAACAAAAAACAAAACAAAACAATACTAATTATGTGTGTGTCTTTTCTCTCTTGGGAGCCATCCTGATCTCAGAGGGCATTAATTCCGCATGCCGCTCCATGCCCTTACAGAGTCAGAAATCCTTGGGAAGAGCCCAAAAATGGTACAATGCCCGCAATGGGATGGGCAAATCTTTCTAATCCTAGAGTTCAATATTAGAACGTCTACTTGCCCTTAGCTATGAATCACATTCTTTTACATTAGCTGTATCAGCAATAAAGATGATGTTTTTGTGCCCTTATCTGCCTTAAAATCTTGACTTATGTTTTCTTGATTTATTAATTTAGGTGGGGAAGAGAAGTGGTATTTATCAGCCTCCCCAAGAATATTAACAATGTGTGTCTCGAATCCTCTCCTCTCACCTGAGCTCTTGCCTGTAATCTAATGTTTAGGGGCTGTATCCAGATGGAACTTTCACTACCTCAAATTCAGCACTTCATAAATGGAAATGCGCTCAAATTTCCAATCATTTCATCAAAAGAAATTGTGGGGGGGGGGTGGTAGTAACTCAGGGATAGAGCATTTGACTGCATAAAAAAGAAATCAGGAGGGGCGCCTGGGTGGCGCAGTCGGTTAAGCGTCCGACTTCAGCCAGGTCACGATCTTGTGGTCCGTGAGTTCGAGCCCTGCGTCAGGCTCTGGGCTGATGGCTCAGAGCCTGGAGCCTGTTTCCGATTCTCTGTCTCCCTCTCTCTCTGACCCTCCCCCGTTCATGCTCTGTCTCTCCCTGTCCCAAAGATAAATAAACGTTGAAAAAAAAAAATTAAAAAAAAAAAAAAAAAAAAAAGAAATCAGGAGTTTACCACCAAACCTGCCTACTTCAGTCCCATGCTCCTTTATTCATCAGCTCATTCAGACTTGAAAGTTAGGAGTTCCCTAGGATTCTTCTTCGTCATCATCCTCCATAAGCCAGGCACAAACACCTGTTGTTTTTTTCTCCTGAATTTCTAATTCATCTGCCTTTTTATCTCCAATCCTAATCTAGACTTTATTGGATTATTGGAAAGCTCATCAGCTAGATTTTGCTGATCCCAAACTTTTCCTCTCAAACTCTAGCAGAGCTAATGATGTAACCTTGCTCAGTAGCCACTTTGACGATATTATTCCCTTCAGAAATACCTTCGATGGCTTCCATATTCAGATCAGACTCACTTTCCTGGCTTACAGGCTTTGCTGTAAGTGGACATGATGCAATCAACGCCTCTGTATTTACTAGCCTTGAATTTACTCAGACTTAACTCTTGTAAACCAAAAGCATGGTATGCTTAGCATAAATGTCTTTTCTCAAATTGCAAACCACATACACACATCATTGAAAATCAACTTCTACCCTCTGGACCATCTCCTCCAGATGCTGAAGGACCAATGCAAAGCCCAATACTCTTGACCTTTAGTGCATTTACAGTTATAACACATAGTTTTACATTTAACCACATACTGTATTAAATTGTATGTTTCTGTGGCTTATCTTTCTTCTTTATATAAGCTGAATTACTATGAGTTTCTAGGGCTGAAGAATCATTGTATATTTTCCATACCATAACATTTATTGTTAATTATACAGCAGATACAAAATAAATATTTAATGACTGATTAACTTACAAATTAAAAAAAAAAAACCTGTCTTCACCTAAGAAATGGTTTGATTTAATAGCCTGAAATTTAAGAGTGATTTGATAATCAGAATCTCTACTCTGACCTCTTTGACTTTCTGTGTTGCTCTAGGCAAGTCATTTTAGCGATTCTGAATGTATTTTCTTAATACAAAATGGAAATAAGACTTGTCATCGGTCTTATTCATAAAGAGTGGTGAGGAGTATCCTAGTCAATGCAAAGCACATGGCTAATACAAAGTTTAATAAAAGTGATAAATAACACCTATTACAAAATTGAACCATTGTTCAATTTCTTCTGCCCTTTCAGTTCTTTGATTCAATATTCTCTCACTAAAATCTGAGAGCTTTAATTTGAGAAAGTGTTTTACTAATAATCATAGACTTTCTACATTAACCTTTTCTTATCATTAGGCACACCTGGATGATATCAAATTATTCTTTTAAGGAAATCAATATATCACTATAAGTGCATAGAGAAACATCTGGTAATGAAACTTCAGATAAGGGAAACCTGGGTGTGAAAAATGTTTATTAGAGCAAGATAGTAAAACAGGTGGCCCCAACTTAAGTTCTCTTCACAGAAAGAACAACTAGCAACGACCCATAGATAAGACACCTTTATGAAGATCCCAGAACCTGAGGTTGGGGCTGACGCAGCCCCTTCGATGACCAAAACCAAGAAAAATCACGTTAGAAAGGTAAGAGGACTGATTTTGTTTTGATTGCATCTACTTTCCAATAGATGTTGTCAGTGCCACACCACACGTAGGGGGTCCCCCCGCCCCCCGCCCCAGCCTATGATTTCTCTAGTGGGAAAAGGAAAACCCAGTTTCACCAGCGTTCTGAAGACGCTTTCTATGAGCCCCATTTAGGTCTTGCCTCACAGGGAGGGATCGCCAGGGAAACCTGCTAGAGATGGAAAAGAGGAGCAAGGCTCCTAGTCACGGGCGCGCAGACCTTGGCAGACAGTGTTCCTGTTGGCAGAGGTGAGCATATGCAGACCCAAGCTGGTGGTCCTGTCTGGCCATGGAGCTCGGTCAGCAGTTCTGCCCAGTTTGGAGCCAAAGCCATCAGGCTGTCCCAGTGGCAGAGCATATTCTATTGCCCCACTCAGACAATAAAGTGAGCTAGCATCCATTTAACTGATGGGCATAGTTTCTACCTCCACCCAACCACAGAGACCCAAATCTTTTGTCTGGCCAGGTACCTTGAGAAGCCACAAATCTTTTTGTCACAATTATAGGTAACATCTGTAAAATTTAACACCAAGAAGAATTCAGTAATAGCCCTCAAGTCCCTTCACAAGTGAAGGGGTAAATGGTTTTTGAGGTAGCAGAATGCCCAGAGATTGTACCAACTCGTAAAGGTTTCCTGTAGATGCATATATACTGGTCCCCCTCCCATACTCAGATGTACATGCGTATAGAGCATGAATAAATCAAGACATTGGAAAAAAAATAGGAAGTTAATTAGAAGTAAAATCAAATGCAGCCAGAGATAAGATAAAAACAATTAATGCTTAACAAACGTATACTGTGTGCCTTTAGCACTGCTCTGAGCACTAAGTATATACCGACTCATTTAAACCTCATGACAACTTTATGAGGTCCACATTATCAGGAAGCAACTGAGGTAAGTTGCAGTCAAATAACTTGTTGAAAGTCACATACAAAGTGTTTGGCACATTTTAGATGTCTTTAAACAAAAACATTGAAAATTATTCCTATTCTCCAAACGCCAAAAGTTTTATCTTTTAGTCTGTTTGTGAAGTATTGAAATTTCCTTGCTTACTGGGCAAGAGCAAAGAAACTTCCATCAATAAGAGTATTGATGATGAGTTTTACTGATTCTTTAGGATATCCATAGGTCACGGGACATACTAGTGTTTATCTGGACAATTCTTACCTAGTTGCAGGGAGATGTTAGGAGTAGAAGCATAATTTGTGGCATTCTCTCACCACTGAAAAGTCCTGCTAATAGTAAGGCAATTCAGGCCAAATTGCAGGCATCATTTCTACATCCTTTCATGAAGCTAGTAAAAATAATATTACTTCTTTAAAAAGAAAGTTTTAATGTTTATTTATTTTTGAGAGAGAGAGAGAGACAGAGCATGAGCAGGGGTGGGGCAGAGAGAGAGGGAGACACAGAATCTGAAGCAGGCTCCAGGCCCCAAGCTGTCAGCACAGCTGACAAGTTCAAGCTGTGGGGCTTGAACTCACAAACTGCAAGATCATGACCTGAGTTGAAGTTGGAGGCTAAACCCACTGAGCCACCCAGGTACCCCAAAATGACTTTACTTCTAATTAACGATTCCAGATTCCTCTTAGTTTCTTGGTCTCAGAGTTTCCCTTTTTCTTTTTTCTTTCTTTCTTTCTTTCTTTCTTTCTTTCTTTCTTTCTTTCCTTTATTTTGCCATTTTTAGTGGGAAATTTTAACACTTCCTCAGAAGTTACTTAGTTCAAACCCATAAGACATTAAGATACAGAATGTTTGAAAATCATGGGGCACCTGGATGGCTCAATCAGTTAAGCAGCCGACTCTTGATATCCACTCTGGTCATGATCTCACCATTCGGGAGATTGAGCCACACCTTGGGCTCTGTGCTGACAGCATGGAGCCTGTTTGGGATTCTCTCTCTATCCCACTCTCTCTGCCCCTCCCCTGCTCATGGGCGCGCTCTCTCTCTCTCTTTCTCCCCATCAAAATAAATAAACTTTAAAAAAATGTTTGAAAATCACAATTGTGTATAAGTAATCATATATTTACATATAATTATATTTATATAATTCGTTGTATATGTTATATATAAAATTATATATATGTAATACCCATTAGGCAAATATTACTTTTGAGTATCCATGGACCACTCATAAAACCTGAGTTTCTATTGGGACTCAATGAAAACCTACTAAATCTCAAGGAATCAATATCTTGGAGACTATGACAATAATATAGCAAATTTGGAAATCAATAATAAACGGATAGCTTTAAAAAGTTTGTGTGTCTTGGGGCACCTGGGTGGCTCAGTTGGTTAGGTGGCCAACTCTTGATTTAGTTTCAGATCATGATCTCACGCTTCTGAGATGGAGCCCCACCTCTGGCTCTGCATTGACAGTGTGAGCCTGCTTGGGATTCTCTCTCTCCCTCTCTCTGGCCCTCCCCTGCTCATGCTCTCTCTCTCAAAGTAAATACACATTTTTTTAAAAAAAAAGTTTGTATATCTTAAAAATAACCTGCTAAGAAACTCCTGAGTAGAAGCCATGTATGAAATACTTGGAAGGAGAGGATAGTGAAGAAAACAACAATCCAGCCCTCTTGGGTTGCAGCGAAGCATTCTAAGCAGGAAATTTAGGAGGCGAGGGGAATGTAGATGTCGGTACAGCAGAAAATAACAAGCACAGTACATCAGGACAGCGGCCACAAAAACAGGAGATGAACTGCACCCACTGATTGGGTGAAGGATCATGAACCGAGGACCAGCCCAATAGTATTTTTAAAAGAGAATAGTTTTGAGTGAATTAACCATAATAAGGCAACACTGTGTTCCACTAAAATCGGTTTTTAAAAAGGAAGGGAAGTTATTTAACAGGAAATTTAAATGATGTCAAGGCACTTGACAGAATGGCGTGTCCCAGTGAGATCATTGTCAAGGCGTGTTGCAAAGTACCCCAACTTTTTCAGTCATTTATGCATCTGAGGTTCATAAAAGAGAGGATAAAATAAAGAAGAATAAGGATGGTTAATCTATTTTATCCATAGATTAGTGCTATCTGCTATTTCACTGTCCAGGGAATTCACTACTATTATTGAGGATTCAGAGAAAAACCAAGTGTATAACAACCTTTCTGGCTTCTCAGATTGCCTGGCAGAATTTCTAACCTAATAATTGGAAGTTTCCATGTGGTGTGATTTTTAAGTACTAATGTCATATGAATCACAAGATATTCTCCACAAAGTTTTTAGAAGTTTATTTATTTATTTGATGGGGGAGGGGGGGCAGTGAGTGAGTAAGGGAGAGGAAGAGACAGAAGGTGAGACAGAGAATCCCAAGCAAACTCTGTGCTGTTAGTGCAGAACCCAAAGCAGGGCTCGATCTCACCAAACATGGGATTATGACTTGAGCCAAAGCCAAGAGTCAGATGCTTAACCAACTGAGCCACTCAGGTACCCCAGATATTCTCCACAATTTACCTGTAATAACCTTTTAGCCACATGATAAAATAAATGTGGCAACGGAAGATCATTTCACTGACTTTCATTTGAGTTCCAATATGAATATGGATTTTAAATTACTGATTTATCCAATAAAATCTTTTTCCTTCATTCATCAAATGGGAGTCTTATCTCCATTATACAAGTGCAAAGGTAATTTACGCTTTTAAGCTGGAAATCGACTATTGCAACCCTGATTTGCTTTATACAACGTTTCCTGTCTTAGCTGAATTTTCCAGATTATAATAAATGAATGATATAATAAATGAATGATAATAAATAATGATGTTTTATAACATACATTAAAGTTTCTTTTACTGGTGGCATATGTTTCTATCATAGTTCCTCCATATTGTTAGTTCTATCATAGTTCCTCAATTTGCTGTTAAATAAGTCCCTTCCCTTTGCTAGAAAATGATTTTTATAAATGTGCAAATTATGTAGTTTAATTCAAAAATTTAATTCATTCAACAAAGAATAAGCAACCACAATGTGCCAGGTTGAGTGCTGTGTAGTCAAAGATAAAGCACAGTTTTTCTCAAGTAATTAAGAGTCTGATGATGAAAGAGACCCATAAACAGATACAAGACAGTATTTTAAGGGCCTTATAGAGGCATGTGTGGGCATTAGGGGAGCATTTAATAGTAACACCGAATTCCAGTTAAGGAGAATAGAGATGAAATCCTGGAGGATTGATTCATAAACTGAGCATTAAAGGTGATGTGAACAAAGGGTCATGGGAGGGTTGGGATTGTGGAAAACGTTTCAGCATGTGCACTGCCATCGTGCAACATGTATAGTGCCAAGGAGCAGGACTTAGAGATAGAGATAAGGGGATGTATTCGTTTCCTATTGCTGCTATAATAAATTACTGCATACTTAGTGGCTTCAAACCACACGGACGTGTTATCTTACAGTTGTGGTGGTCGGAAGTCTGAAATGGGTCTTACAGAGCTAGAATCAAGGTCAGCAGAACTGTGTTCTTCCTGGTGCTTTAGGGAAGACTCTGTTTCTTTGCCTTTCCTGGCTTTCCTGCATTCCTTGGCTCATTGCCACTTCTCGGCATCGCTCTGACCTCTGTTTCTGTTGTCACATCTCCTGCAGCTGTGACACTCCCGCCTCCCTCTTGTAAGGACTAGGATCCCATTGGATCTGGCTCCCCCACATAATACTGAATAATCTCATCTCAAAATACTTAATCGCATATACAAAGTCCGTTTTGTTATGTAAGGTAATATATTCACAGGTGTCGGGGACTGGGATGCAAGCGTCTTTGGCAGACCCTTATTCTGTCCACTGCAGGGAACACGTTAAAAAAGTATTGAAGAGGACTGGTCTCTTACGAACATGGTGTGGGATGAATGAAAAAGAAAGTAAAAACTCTCAGGTGTTTAAACTTATCTCACTTTAAGAAATGTTACCAACTAAAATGGAGAACACAAGGGGTGCCTGGGTGGCTCAGTCGGCTAAGCCTCTGGCTTTGGCTCCGGTCATGATCTCGCGGTTCATGGGTTTGAGCCCCGAGTCGGGTTCTGTGCTGACAGCTGAGAGCCTGGAATCTGCTTCAGATACTGTCTGTCTCTCTCTCTGTCTCTCTCTCTCTCTGCTTCTCCCCCACTCATGCTCTCTCTCTCTCTCTCTCTCAAGAATAAATAAACATTAAATTTTTTTTTAATAAAATAAAATGGCGAATACTGGAGGAAAAGCCTTTTCCTCCACGTGGAGCACGTGGAGGTTGAGGTGCCTGTGGAAGCCAACAGGAGATTTCCAGCAGGTATGTTGCTATCCGAACCCGAAGCCTGGAGGAAAACTGCACTGGAAGTTTAGATTTGCATGTTCCCAGCCTCCAGAGAGCAGGGTTGGATTCATGTTGGATGAAAATACACAGGAAGAGACTGAGAATGAGAAGCACAAGAATGACAAGCTAGCATTTAGAGGTGTTTGGAAAATGGGCGGCTCTCCGTGTTGGCTGGGGAGGACTTGTCAGAAACTGAACATCAGGAGAAGAGAGGATCTCGGCAGCCAAGAGATCAGAGCAATGGTGTTGACACTGTGCTCCCCCAAAGTCCCACTAGGTGTCACTATACTTCATGGTAGAGAGAGGAGGGAGTAGATGGGACTCCAAGCCTGTCACCAAAATCAGAGAGGCTGCTTTTATTTGAGTTATTGGTCTGCAATATTTTTTCATGGGGTTTAATTTAAGTAAGGGGTTTTGTGATAAAACTGCCTTTATGTTTGGAAAACCTCTAGAGTAGAGAGTTTGAGGTAGAGTGAATGATGAATGTCACATGGTTGTTTGGCTGAGCATCCTGTGAATGTAGCCAAAAACAGTGTGGCTACTGATTACTTTTATCAATCTGGATAATTGATGGTGCGTGCTATTGGTCCCCTGGGTTCTCAGAGCATCTTTATCTCTCATGGTCCTTTTCACACTCTATTTTCATTTTTGTTTTAACTCCTCTGTGTATCCCTCTCTACTCTGTAAACACACTCGACATCATACCAGTGACTTTCACCTTTGGATTGCCAAGTGTAAAAAGATGAAGGGAAATGTATTCACTAGACTTTGTCTTAAGGAGAACGCTGCCTGTCTTCAGGCAGAGACGACAGACCTCATAAGCATGCTCAAGCAAAATAGGATGCTTCCTAAACTGCTATGCATGAGAAAGAGAGATAAATGTCTTGTTCCTGAGGCAAAAAGAGAGAGAGAGAAAAGAAGAAAGAACAAAGAATCAAGGAAGAAAGAAAGATCGCAAAGAGAAGGCAGATTGTATGACAAAACTCTGCCATACAATTGCCTAAATTGTCAATAATGTTTCGATGCTTATAAAACCTTCTCTTCAATAACTGATAAAAGCTATGAATTTTTGGCTGAGCTAATGTAGAGCAAAATAGAAACAGTGTGTGCGGAGGAGGTATTTGAAAAAAGTGCCACGAAAATGTAATATACTGAGAATTTGAAGCTATCACGAAGAGGCTTTGTACTATAATAGGCCAAGGGTATTTGAAATGGGACATTTTAGACCTGTGTTGCCCAATAAAAGTATTATATGAGTTAAAAAAGCAAGCCACATATGTAATTTTAAATGTCCTTGTAGTCACGTTGAAAAAGTAACAACAAGAGTGGAATTAATTTCAAGAATAAATTTTATTTAACAAAATATATCCAAAATATTTTCATGTAAGCATTCAATCACTATAAGAGTTATCAATGAAATATTTTACTTTTTTGGGGGACTACATCTTCACAACCTGATGGGCATTTTACACTCGCAGTGCATTTGAGTTTGAACTAGCCGCCTTCCAAGGGGTATTTCAATAGTCGCATGTGGTTAGTGGCTTCCATATTGGACATCAAAACTCTAGGTCTCCACAATATAGGTAATCTTCAGCCAATATTAAGATTTCATTTTCATTTCTCTTCTGGAACTGCATCTTGGATGGTGCTTTGTCGTCTTCCCACTTGGCCTGTCAATGATTGCTTATGGCAGTCTGTGGAGTTTTAGAGATTGGAATCTATGCATGTGTGGGCATGGCTTCAAGGAAATGTCAAAAAACCTATTTAGTATAAAATGCAGATATTTCATAATTAAAATAGATTCCTTCTGTGTAAGCAGTGTCAAAACATACATTAGTAGTGACCTCATGTATAATCAAGGCCAGAAGTTATTTTGATATGATGAGGAAGCACCGGGAGCCACACTAGGGATCTTAGACTTCACTTTGCTTTGCCTATGCCATGGGTAATTTTAAAACTCAAAATTATTACTAAAGCTTGAAATTCTTTTTTTTTAAATTATGTTAATGTTTATTTATTTATTTGAGAGAGAGTGATAGTGAACAGGGAGAGGGGTAGAAAGAGAGGGAGACTGAGAATCCCAAGCAGTGCAGAGCCTGATGCAGGGCTTGAACTCACTAACCGTGAGATCATGACCTGAGCCAAAATCAAGAGTCAGACGCTCAACTGACTGAGCCACCCAGGTGCCCCTGAAGCTTGAAATGCTAATTCATGTAAGTCTGGTTTGATAATTCAGCCCTTTGTATTTTTTTTTCATTAAGAGGGTAGCATATTTAATATGGAGAAAATGAAGTCTATGAAGATACGCCTAATAACTTGGTTGCTAATACAGCCCTAATTAGTAAGCAAGTACTTGATTGTTTGGCGGAGCTTACTTCAGCTAGAGTGGTGCAGTCCTACCTGGGAGCTACTAGCCACAGATGGCTATTTAAATTGTAATTAATTAAAATTAAATAAAAATGCAGGGCTTCATTTGTACTACTAGCCTTATTTAAAATGTTCAATAGACATATATGACTAGTAGCTATTCTATGGACAAGATGAATATCCAGCACTTCCGACGTTGCAGAAAGTTCTGTTGAACAACACTGCTCTATAACTTAGAGGTATGATTGAGACATAGAGTGTCACAAGTTAGAGAGAGACTTGGTTTTTAGTTAGAGCATTCCAGTAAAATAGGCAGAGATATTAAGAATGTAACAAGAAAAATAATTTGTTTTGGTTCTGAGAGATGAAGGAAGGTGCAGGAAAGGGGAATGTTCTAATGGGGAGAGACGGAGGGAATTGGGGAGCCAGGTGAAGCTATATGTTCTGCCATATCATTCTATATTTGTGGGCACTACGTGTTTAACAGCATTACTGAACTTGAGACTAGGCCAATGTGTGTGTGTGTGTGTGTGTGTGTGTATTTCCTGTTAAAACTAAGTTTAAGTTTCAGATATGGATCGGTCTGGATGTAGATGGTACCAAGAAAAAATAAGGCTCTGGAATCCTAGCAATTGTGAGAAAGACCTTGACTTTACTAGTATTTTAGAGTTTGTGATTCAGGCCATACATCCAGGTTCCTAAGAGGCACAAGGAAGATGGATTTAATATTTTGATTATATTAGCACATGATGTCTAGCAAGGTGTCTAGCATTAAATAAATCCTCAATAAAATGGTTGAATAAATGGATTAATCCAGTACCATTTAATTGCCTTCCTTGAAGCAACTTTTGTTCATAGACAACTATTAGTGTATGGAAGGTTAACACACCCTAATCTTTGACTTGCTTTCATTTTGCAGTGACAGTGTAAATTTAGATTGATGGTAGTTCGGATAGAATTACTTTTAGAAGCTGAAAGGCAGACAACCTTGTACTGGAGGACCCTTAACCTTTGGAAGTCTATAGTGTTTCTTTATGTTAGATTTACTGCTGCCTTCAAAACTCTGAAGTAACTAAGTATGCACTAATCTGGAGCACATCTTCTTAAACTATGGAATAAACCTTATAAATTGAAAAAGACTTTACAGACACCATCAAGTTGAAAAATGCAGAAAGTAGATGCTATGAAGACATTGACCCTTTTGACACATTCCAAGAAAGACAATTCTGGCAGCGCATCTCAGTTTTGATCCCAGGAAACCAGTCCTGAGGTCTGATTTAAGTGCCAAAATTGTCTTGTCTGGAAGCTGGTTTAAATTCAGTGTTACTAACTGTATAAAAAAGACTTCATTAAGTTGGCTTTCATTCTATTTATGCCTTTGTCATTTCCTTCAGTGTTTAAGTGAAAATAACACATAGGAAATCATTGCTGACAGGCCTAGAATTTATCTTCTATTATTTATTGTGATAGTCTCCTCTCCACCCACCATTACATTCTAACAAGTCAAATATCAGTTAAAGGGATGTTTAAGACCCTGTAATTCACAGCATGGTATCTGTTTTGACTATAGTTAATGGCCAGCACTTACTCCAAATGAGTTAAAGCATATTATTGTGTAAGCATTTATTTTCACTACTTTACTGCCTTGGTAAACAGTTTCCTATTTGTCCACTGCTTTTTCTGTTCTCTTGTAAGTTTAAACCTCAGGATGGAACCAGCTAATGAACAGAATGAGAGCCTGCACCAACTAGATTGATAAGTGTATGAAATTGCTACCACACTGATGTGCATATGTGTGTTTATCCATTTGTCAAACACATTTTTATGCATGGCCATAACTAGATGAGACTTTTCTCCCTTCAACTAAACCCCTCAGCGTGGGTTTCTCTCTCATAGAGAATGATGTCACCATTCATCTTATTGCTCATGTCAGAAATTTGGCTATCATTTTTGACTGTTGCCCACACTCTGTCTCCTACATACATTACATTTGGTGACTGTAGATTTAATTGTATAGCATACAAGATAAGTTGAGCAAAGCTAAATTATCTCCCTTGACCCCCTTTTAGAATTATGTAGATTGCATAAATATGTACCATTTACAGGTGATTAATTTTAGAGACCTTAGTTTTTCTTTTATTTACATTACCTTTCTGTTTCACAATTGGATTCATAGTGACCTTGGTTTTGTGAAATCACATTTTGTTTAATAGCTTTAAGTTATTGAATGAGAGAAATAGGAAATTGGATATATTAAAATATTGGCTTTTACTGTTTTCCTTCAATTGTCTTCCAAAGAATTCTGATGAGACCTTGGCCATCTATGTCAAATGCAGAGTAAAACTCAGTCCACATGCTAGAATTAGCTTTCCTCAAATACATGTAAACATTTATGCAGTTAGATCACCCATTTAGCAGCTACTGTTAAGAAAACAGTCCACCATCCTTTCAGTTGTCCCTATCAGAGTCAGAGAAAAACATGTTTTTGCTCTATTGGGTTAGTTGGCTAGTTATAATTATTATATGTATTAGCTCTGTGTAATTTACTGGAATAAGTATCAAGGGAAATTAAGAGAAAATAATGAACATAATATGTGCATATAAGGAGCTACAGTCTCATGCAAAGGACAATACAAAAAGATATTTTAAATAAGTGAAATCTAGAGTCAACTAAGCTATAAAATTACATTCAAAATTTGAGTGTCAAAATGAAGATGTTTTATAGTATCATTGGCGATGATAAATTATAGGAGGCAACCTAAATATCTTTAGCACAATAAGTAAATCAATGATACAGAACATCACCATTAAAAATGTTGCTTTCCCAAAGTATTTAAAATGTGAAGAATTCTCATAATATTATGTTGAATAAGAGTCATGTATGAATCAAAATCAAATAGTGCAAAACCCGAATCTGTGCAGCTTCCAAAAACGTGTCTTTCACTCTTATGTAAAAAAGAAAATCTTTTTTGGCAGGCTCAGTTCTCACAGCTCTGTTTTGCTCTATCCCTCATTATTGGTGTCTTCTATTACATCCCCCATCGTTTTGTGAAAGCTTTGGCACCTGGTCTGTGTCCATCAGAAGAGGTTATTCTGCCTTGCGGTAATGAACAACACAAAAATCTTGTTAACTTGTAATGATAAATTATTATTTCTCTTATGCTACTGTTTATTTCTCCTTCACTGTTTAGCACTAGTTGTATTCTTGTATTTCCTCTGGAACTCAGAGTGATGGAGACATCTCTCTCTGGAAAGTTGTCACTGCAGAGAGAAAAGAGACAAGGCAAGCCACACACAGGTTCTTAGAGCCTCGGCATCTCATCCACTCACATCACTTCATGCACACTTAATTGGCCAAAAAAAAAGTCCAAGCTCAGCAGAGTGAGTATGTGAAGCATTCTTTCAAGAAGGACACTGAAAAAGGGGAAGTAATAACATTTGATCTCACAGTAAACAGCGACCTCGTCTATCATTTCTTCCAGTATCTCCTATTAAATAACTTTCACCACGACTCCGATTTTAATCATCCATACTCAAGTCACATCCTATGCTATGGTTTCAGCCTCTCAAAGGAGCTCAAATCCTCTTTAGCCACACAACCTCCTAACTTCTGATTCAAGAAGAGATGGAAATACTTCATTTAATGAGCCCCTAGAGGGTATGTTGCTGGAAGCCAAAGATGCGTTATCATCCACTTGAAAATGGTTAGGGGATTTCTTTGTGCTGAACTAGAGTGGTTTGGTGCTGTGGGTCAACTCAAGCATCTTCTTTCTTATAGATGGCTGGACCATTTATATTTACCTACTCTCCCCCTTTTGGATTTTTTTCCCACATAACCAGGTAGGATAGGTGTGTGAAATGGGATAGAACCAATTATCCTTAATAAAAATTGAGGTAACTATTCTTTGTCTCTTGAATATCTTTCTGCCTGTTTTTGAGATGGTGGCTTTTCCCTACATTTACTGTGCAAAACATGTGGCCATTATTTGTGCTTTGGTCTAGAAGTAGAAAGAAATTTCCTATTTTCCTATTTAACACTTTAGCTGCAGAACTTTTAGACTTAACACATAGTATGTTCTCTCTAAAATGTCGTGATTGTCTCTGTCTTGTGGCATTATACATGAGCTTTCATTTCTCTTATTTTTGTAGTTTTCCAAATTTTACTTTACAACAAACCCCTCACTACTGTCACATTCAGAACAAAATACAATAATTATTGTGCCTTAAAAAAATACAATAAAATTGTAAAAAAAAAACAACATAAGAAAAAAATAAAAAGTACTGCTAGGAGAAACTGGCATCAGGAAAATCAGAACTAATTCAAGGTCATTTCTGAGTATATATAATATCTAGTTCATTTTTATACTTTTCATAATTCCCAGTGTTGAAAGATATTCGTGTGATCTTATGGTGGTAATAGTGCTAGGGACACACTCAAGAAATACTCCAAATCTACACTAGACAAATCAGCCATTTTTTTTGCACTTCCGGGGAAAGATAAACAGAGAAGCTACCACCAGGGGAAAAAAGCAAAACAAAACAAAACAATACTGGAGATTACAGGGCTTCAGACTCACACTCCAACATAGAATTTGTGTGAGTTATCCTGAACCAAATAGTTGAACATTTTAGATGTGGTTTGTCCAGCTAAACTATCTAGGTTCTAGAACCTAGAAGTAGACTACCTGTCCTTTCTTCTTACTTGCTTATTGAAGCATAAATGTGTTTAAGAATTTGTAATCAAAAGCATACCCACCAGTAAGCAGAAGAGAGTGCAGGAAACAACATACCAAGCCTTGGCTGCTTGTTTGAATGTTTTCTTAGGCACAGAGAAGTTTTCTATTTTTGTATCTATTTGCATAACAGAGGTAATATAGGGAGAGATACAGTCAATAGAGTCAAAGACCCGAAGAGAAACACACAGAAGGGGTGGGGGGCATGAGAGAGAGAGACAGAGACAGAGAGAGACAGAGAGTGAAAGGGAAGGAGTTACTGATTTTCTCAAGGGTTTTAGGTCATGGGACATTATTTTATGATTCTGGAAAAAAAAGCTCTAGGAAAGGTATACCCACGTGGGTTCACTGATAAAATGTCCAATAAAATATCCCAGGAACTGAGCACTTCATGACAACGCTTTCTCTTTCTTGAAGAAAAGTAAAACTTGTTCAAAACAGTCTGTAGTCAAAACTTGACACAATTGTAGAAGCTAGTCACCCAATGTTGAAATGAAGAAATAGAAGTTAAAATGAATGACTCTTCCAATATTTCAAATGGGTTGGAGGTAGATTCTGGTATTTTGTCATAGAGATACAATCTTTGGCTTTGATTCGTCACAACATTAAATCTTTACCCCAAACAAATGGAAGATTTATTACCAAGTTTTCATGCATACAATTTATGAATAATATTAATAAATCCTAACATGTAACAGATCTTCTGAGGAATATGTATCTGAATTATCAAATTAAGGATCATAGAATGGACACACTTAACACTTCAAACATATAATCCTCTGCCATACTGACAGCTTTGCTAATACTTGCATTATTTTACAAATTGCTTTTAGGGTTGTTGTGGTTTACTGGAGCAATCTGTATCATCCTGGCTTCTCTGGCTGTTACACAATTTCCTCTGAAATGCTTCAGAAAATATTTCTGACAAAAATAGTCAGGTGAAATTATGAAAATTAAAACAATTCTAAGGTTGAATCTGACCATGTAAGAAGTGAGTAAAATTTGGGATAAGAAGAAAAGTTAAAGCAATCTGCAATCTCCAAGAGTTTAAAAAAAACTAGTGTTTTTGTATCAAAAGAGAATTCTTTACCACCTTAATCCATTATTAAAGGTGACCATTCATCCTTAGTAATCAGATCAACTTGTGCTGAAAATTTAGTTCTATATGTGTGAATTGGAAGTGATCTTATTAGTGTTCTAGTACATCAAGTTTGATAAAATCCCCAATCCATTTCAGTTAAGTTTCTATTGATCCACTTAAGAGATCAATTTGGACTTGTTCGATTCTTTTGTCAAGGGATTTCATCTGGCTTGAGTTTAGCATTATGAAATAAATGTGATTTAGGAATGTAAGATGAAATAAAAAAGAATCCAGATGAGTGTTGACAATTATTTGAACTCAGATTTTTGCACTTGGGCATTTGATAGGGTATTGCCATTTAGAAGTGGACTAGAAAAACAATAGGACAAAGAAGTCAAAGAGTGGCTTTCAAAGTAGTTAGTCATACCTTCCCTCACTTCCACCAGCGATTATGTTTCCTGTGCCATTTAACAGTTTGACATCTATTTGCCAATCAAAATACAGTGTTAGCTTTATTCTTAAATATATTTTACATTTTCTTACACTGACTTCCATTAACCACCTATTTTCTTCATAGCTATTTTTCAGTTTCCTAGAATTTTCTGCATTTCATTATAATTTTTCTTAGAAGAGAAAGAATGAGTTTTGATGTGAAGATCTTGGGGACATTTACAGGAGCTCCACATGATGGCCATTTTTTGGCTTCTTTTCCTTCCTTCCTTCCTTCCTTCCTTCCTTCCTTCCTTCCTTCCAGAATAGTTGTACGAGTGGTCCTAGAAGACAACTTCCCAGAAGTGTTTCTATTTCATACTTAATTCTGTTCTCTTATTCAGAATGGGTGAGGTACTCCTTTTAGCAGGAAGCAGTCTTCAAGACCTTGTCTTCCACGTGGTATAAAGAATAGATGTGTAGGTTTGCAGTGATTCTGCATGTATTACATCGTCAGGGAAGTTCAAAGTAAATGGAGAATAAAGAGATTTAAAGGTAGGGACTAAATGTGGTGCAAAACGTCAGAGATTTTATTTGGAGACCGACATGCTCTAAAACGCCATTGTACCAATTGGCTTTCAGTTAGGCATAAAGGATTTAGTAGAATTTAGAGAAGATATTAGACTATGGAAGAATATGGGGGCTTTGCTGAGGGAGTGATGTTCTGGAAGAGGGATGTTGGGGAATTAGAGAAGGAGTTACTAAAAAGCATGAAAGTATGGGTGCAAGCAGACAGACTGACGCTTGCAGGAAGCCCAAGAAACTAACCCCTCCTGGTAGCCCAACTGGGACCAGATGTGCTCGTACACACACTGCCACAGGTTCTAATGGTGAAAAAAGAAAAAGGAGAAGGAAATGATGAAGAAAGAAAAGACCATGGGCAAAGAGTCAAATGAAGGTACCCATTTTCACTTTATTTTTATTTCAGTTATTGAGATCATTAAATAATTAAATATAATTAATCAATAATTAATTAATTAATAATTAAATATAATCAATTATGATTAAATATAATATAATTAAATAATTATATTGAATATAATTAAATAATTATATTGAATATAATTAAATAATTATATTTAATATAATTAAATATTTAATTAAATAATTAAATTATTATTTAATACTTACATTATTAAATTTAAATAAATTTAAAGCTCTCTGTTAAAATACTTCTTCTATTTGTGCATTTACTAGATGAAAAGTAATAGATGAGTTAGAAAATCCCACCCTGACATGTATAGATTTTGGGGTTCAACTTTTGCTTCATTTTACAGATGAGTAAATTAAGAACCGGAGTTCTTGAGAGATTCACTCAGTATGACAGTCGGGGCAGTGTCCCATCAGTCGACGCCTACCTCAGGGCTCTTTCTGCTCAGCCTTATTCCTCTTTGAAGAGACATTTTGACTAAACTGCTGGTCAGATCTCATACTTAAAACCCTTTGATCCTGGAACTAGCCTTATTGACATTTACCTTAGCAAATCTACTTCTCAAGGCTTAGTCTGAAGAGGGAGGTTGATCTCTTGCTTCCCAAGAGACTGTATTGAAAGGGGTGGGGGACAAATTGTGATTTACTGTATCTTTACAGCACAATACTTACCTTTAACCAATTTCACCCAGAAATTCTGAGAAACTCTTACATGCCATAGACAGTAGTAGGCAATATGAAGAGGTACAAATAGGGTGAGAGCGGACCCCTTTGCTTTAGGATGACAGAAGTTCTGGGTGCTTCTACTATTCCATTCTGTTTGCTTGTGTCACATTCAGCTACCTTCACCTTAGCTTGGTAATGATTGAAAATACTTGCTCAAGTTGATAGATTAAAAATTCAGCTCAAATTTGTGCCAGTAGGCAGCAAAAAACAAAGGATGTGAAAAGGGGTTAAATAAACTTGGTTGGTTGTTTTTGTTTTGGTGTGTGTGTGTGTGTGTGTGTGTGTGTGTGTGTGTGTGAAGGATACATAAAGATGGTGGGGGGGTTCCAGTATTTGCAGACTATTTTAGCATAAGAAAATTTTACCTTTTTGAAAACTAGAACACATTAGGAACCAAAGTCTACCCTACAATTTGACAATTTAAAGTCCAACTCTGCTAGTGTAGTAGTAATGAAAATCGGGATGCCTAGATTTCTATGCCATTTAATATCCATTTTTTCTTCCATTTTCATGAGCATTCTAAGATCACCTGAACAAATTATAACCGAATTTAGTTCGGCTTATTAGATTATTGCTATTGCTCGGTTTATGTCATGTAAAGTAGTAAGTTGCTAATGCCATCAATTAATAATAGTGATAGCAACACTCGAAAGCTTAATCGATCTTCAAAACAATGTATTGTCTGTGCAGCTTACAGTCAATACTGCAATAGAGACTGTTCTTTTCATACACTTAAAAGTCACAGAGAAATTACCTTTCTTTCTTCTTAGCGGTATAGGCTGTTCCTTCCCTGACTTCCTAGAAGTGGCTGCTAGGAATGAATTATTGTCAGCCTTTCAACAAGCTACTGAAGATGGAATCAATTTTTCAGGAGAATAGTGGCCATTTTACTATCCTGTTTCTTATGCCAAGAGAGGGTTGAGAGCAAAAGTAGTTTTGGGTGAATAAAAATATAACTAATGGAAGTGATACAGCATCAATTCCTAGAGTGGAGTTACTGAAGAATAAACGAGCCAGAAGGGAAGGGTCGTGAATGCATGCTGAACATGCAGAGATGATTCTGTTCCAGACTGTGACATTTGTGCTCTGCCTGATTCCTTCTGCTCCCTGCTTCTGGAAGCTCTCCACACACTCATGTGTTCTTGCCTCTCCGGCAACTCCACTCCTCTTTCTTGTCTGCTGCGGCAGCTAAATTAGTCCCCTGTGTTCCGTCGGAATGGAGTTTGACAAGCACATGGATGCAACTTGACTACAGGCCTGAGGTGGGCGCCAAGAGTTGGCTCCTTTATTTAACATAGAAAGCCAAGGGACAAGAAAAGGTGGGAGAGATTCCCAGTGGAAGGGTCCCCACCCTTTCCACGATGATAGTGTTCCTTCAACAAGCTGAAGAAACAGGGCTTACTCTCTGCTTCATTTCAGTTGGCTTTGTGAGATCTCTTCTCTGTTTCATTTCCTCATAGATTTTCTTGATGTTTATTTTAACCATACTTTATAGGGGAGAACAAAAACCAATTTTGATCTGCCCCGGGTCTGATCCCTCTGCCCTTTTGAGAGCATCATTACACTGAATTTAAAGAGCTTACAAATGGTCAGGGAAGAGCCTAAAGATGATAAAATGATAGGGAAATAGAGCCCTTTGAGAAAATATGTTTACAGAAATTGAATCATTTATTATAAAGAAATAAAAGAAGTGCAAGGATGATGAATGCACGGCAGCAAGATTCCATCCAACGAGCTAACAGGGCATAAATAGAAACAGGAAGCAGCTAAACGCACAGGGGATGGAAACATAAACCCAGAATTGTATTATGGTACCTTCAGTTAGTGAGTCACTGGAAGGGATTCCCTGGTTCTCACACGTCAGAATCACGTTGTATTTCCCAATCACATTTTTAAGACTCCTCTCCAATGTTACCTTTTTTACTGTCTCTTTTGTTCCTTCTTCCAGTTGGCCCTTCCATCTAGAGCCCCGAGCCTCTTCTATTGCACTCGTAAACTTCCATCAGTTATTATAGTAGCGTGTATTCAGGTATACAGCTTTCATGGTGACTTTCACGGGGACCCCGAGCTCTGTGAGGATGGCAATCATATTCTTTTAATATTTTCATAATTGAAAATCTATCACAGTGCTTCCCGTGTAACTGGTGCTCAATGAGTATTTTTTTTTTATTTTTTTAATATGAAATTTATTGTCGAGTTGGTTTCCATACAACACCCAGTGCTCATCCCAACAGGTGCCCGCCTCAATGCCCATCACTCACTTTCCCTTCCCTGCCCAACCCCTCCATCAACCCTCAGTTTATTCTCAGTTTTTAAGAGTCTCTTATGGTTTGGCTCCCTCCCTCTCTGTTTTTTTTTTTTTTTTCCTTCCCCTCCCCCATGGCCTTCTGTTAAGTTTCTCAGGATCCATGTAAGAGTGAAAACATATGGTGGCTACAATGAGTATTTTTTTAATCAGCTTAAAGAAGTTGCTAGAGGAGTACTTTGACTCTGAAGCAAAGACTTCTGCGAAAGAGGTTTCACATGCATAGATCTCTGTAGAGCACTAGGAACCTTGCATCCCTGTACCAGCCTTGAGTTTTTTCCCAGCTTTATTTTTTTCTACCATCCTCTCAGCTCCTTCCCGACAATTCTAATCAGCTACAGAGACCTAATAATTAGCAATCAAAATTAACTCAACCCGAAGTTTTAAAACCCCAACTAACGGGAGCGAAAATGAGGACATAGAAGTCGTCCACCACCATTTACCCACATGATTCATTGACTTTTCAATAGAATCTAGGGCACCATATGGATGTGCTGAATGACTGATTCCCTGGGCAAGAAGACTGAAACAGCAACTCTTTGTGCATCTATGGGGAACAAAATAGTACGAAGAATATGTTCATTGTTGGAAACTGGTTCACAGGGCCAGAAAGTGTCCGTTTGTTCAATAATCAGTTATTTTTATGAGCAGTCATAATCACTTTCTATAAGTGGCAATTAGCAATCTAAGTATCCCGAAAAGTTCTCCAGTCCTTATCCTGGGTCCACATTACCTTTAGTAAAAAGCAAAACAGAAACAAAACACTGATCACTTGAAGTTTGTTTTTGACACTCTCATTGTCTCCTTTTCTTTAACATTCTTCACGTACTACCCTCACTTTCTGCTTTTTGTGAGCATGGCCGCAATGCTTAAAGTACTCCTTTGCGTAAAGAGTTATTTTTTTTTATTACTATTTTAGAGTCAGAGGGAAGGAGGTGAGGGACAGCAGGAGAGAGAAAGAGAGAGGGAGAATCTTAAGCAGGCTTCACGCTCAGTGCAGAGTCCAATGTGTGGCTCTATCCCACAACCATGGGATCATGACCTGAGCTGAACTCAAGAGTTGGATGCTTAACTGATTGAGCCAACGAGATGCCCTGGAGTTTAAATCTTAAGTCTAATTGAGCAAAGGAAAGGCGTGTTCCCTTAAGGATTTGGGGGAAAAATGAAAAGATCACACGCTTCAATGAACACATGGAAAAGAAAACAATTTATCACATTGGATGAGGAACATATACCAGGGCACTAAAGTCTGAGCCCGTAGGTGACCACCTCCTCTGTATAGGCAGGTGACTCATGGCATTCAGAAACAAGGAAAATTTTGAAATACTTGTTCAAGTTTAATGGCTAATTCATTGCTTTGAATAATGGGTTTCTTAAAAAAGTTTTTAATCTGAGTCTTCTTGTATCCTGACTACACGAGGGAATGTGAGTCCCGAAGTCAATAAATATGCTCTGTATGCTCTAAATGCATGGAATATTGACCTCCACTCTTGCCAGCAGTATGGTGGAGCAGAATGGCAGAGATGACTTATGAGGCTAGTCTACTACATTAATTTCGGTGACATACTCTTCTCTTCACAAATGGCTTCGACGTTCTCTGCCCACACAGCAAGTGCCTTCCTCAGAGTCAGCAGTAATATAACATTTGCTCACTTTCCACACATGTAAATAACCAGTTCATAAACAGGCTCGTGGAGAGTTTGTTTGCACGTATTAAAAAAGGATGGACTTCGCGTTGGTGAAATTTCGTATTTAGCGCTGGCCTTCCGATGACTGTTTTTAGTCAAAATATCAAATCTTTGAGCATTTTAATTAGAAATGAATCAGCCATTAAATGTGAACTAACAAAAGCAAAATATATGTCAAAAAGGTTTGACAAAATGCTGTAAATCAGCTCCACATCTGAAGTTTTCATCTTAGTTTAGTGGAATAACTACATATTATAAAGGGTCTTTTAAGTGCTGCATAGCCAAGAATGTGTCATATTTATGGTTTATTTTCTTGATGCACTCCCATAGCCTTGGAAAGCAAGTTCTATAATGAATATGACCACTCTGCATTTCTTACCATCTTTCAGCTCTGTAACTATTACAGAGTATTTTGAAAGTCAAGATTTCTCACCTTTATATGTACTTTATGTTAGAATTATGAAAGTAAGGTAGATGGGCAGATGAAAGTTTTATTTATCTTACCCTTTAGAGGAGAAAGTAAGAGATAAAATTAATAAATGGATTCCCTCAATGTTAGGAGCAAATTAGGAGACCAACAGATTTTTCCTGAACCTTTCAGCCGGTTTTGAATTCATTCTACTTTCAAGAAAATGTACTTAAAAGGGTAAATTTCTTTCTTATATAATAACATTATACTTCTGTGTAACATATATGACTTCAGGATGTCAAAATGTAAATAATAGTGGATCACTTTAATTTTATGTATTTAGTATAAATACTGTTGTTAACATAAAAAGTATTGAAAGGGGCTTATAAGATACTATTTATTTTTATAACTTTTTAATGTTTATATAGTTTTGAGAGAGAAAAAGAGAGAGTGCAAGTGGGGGAAGGGCAGAGAGAGAGGGAGAAACAGAATCCAAAGCAGGCTCCAGGCTCCAAGTTGTCAGCAGAGAGCCTGACGCGGGGCTCAAACTCACAAACTGTGAGATCATGACCTGAGCTGAAGTCACATGCTTAACTGACTGGGCCACCCAAGTGCCCCAAGATACCATTTTTATTAATTAAGAAAATTGGAGAATGGGAAAGTAAGTAGGAAAAATGAGATAAATTTGGGGGTAATATTTAATCATAAAATATATTTTATAATACCCAACAGACTTTGCTAGGAGCTTGGCTGAAATTTTATCCTCAATCTTTCTGCAACCAACACAAGGAGCATTCAAGGATCATTTTATTTTGGATACTGCGAGATTTTTCCTTCCTTAAAATATAGATTTCAAACATATACTTCCAAAATGGTGAACTTAATAAAGGGATAATATAGTGAAAAAAGATTGTTACATTAAGAAAAGCAAACTAGGGGTGCCTGGGTGGCTCAGTCGGTTAAGCAGCTGACTTCGGCTCAGGGCATGATCTCACGGTCCGTGAGTTCGAGCCCCGCGTCTGGCTCTGTGCTGACAGCTCAGAGCCTGGAGCCTGTTTCAGATTCTGTGTCTCCCTCTCGCTGACCCTCCCCTGTTCATGCTCTGTCTCTCTCTGTCTCAAAAATAAATAAAACGTTAAAAAAAAATTAAAAAAAAGAAAAGCAAACTAAATTTTAATGAAAACATAACCTAAATTAGTCTTGGTATCAGACTTTTAGTTGGGATGAAATGATTTCTTGGCTGTGCCAAGAAAAACTGAAGAGAATATGAAAGTGGACATTACTATATATCTGTGGTAATATTTATTCCAACATCTTCCATATCCCTTAAGATTATGGTGGATAATTTTATTTTGACAAATTAGCAAATTGGCCCCTGCGGAACTGTAAGTAAATATTGAATATAAGCTAAATGTATCCAGCTATCTCTATAAAACATATTGTAGGAATGCCAATGATACTGGCCAACTAGGAAAGCATCCAGAGAAATATTTGGACCTTGATACCTTTTTCCTTGTTCCATAGATTGTGCAAATATTTGTTCCCCATCCAGATGTTAGTTAATGTTAACAGTATTTACTGAGCAACGATTATACGTCAGAGTTTGTAGTTGCTACAGTTGATATTTACAAAGAGCAGATCCATAATTTGTAGTGCCTATAATATAGTAAAGATATGAGACAAATATGCCAAAGACTGTGATCCACAATCTGCCTCAGGAAGGCCATCAAGTATTATCAGCATGTCTGATGGAGTGGCAGAGAGGCAAAGAGGGCCTCTTTTGAGAGGGTAGAAGAAGTTTTCATGGAAGAGATGATATTTGAGGTGGGTCTTGAATCACGGATGTGCGTGGGACTAGTGGGGGGCAATGTTCCATGCAGAAAGAATGTATCAAGCACTGAAGTGGCTTTTAGCTCCACTCACATTCTTTCCTCTCTGTCCTGAGCCACCCAGAGAAGCAGCCACTGTAGGAAAAAACATTTCATTTCCCCTCTCCTTTATACAGTGTTAGACTGCGTCTCAATCTCTCCACTTTGAAACATGTCTCCTGTCCTACGTCTGTCCTCCCGGTTCCACCACAGACTCCTTATTTCTGTAGCATTCATCTAAACCCATAACTTATTTAGATGTCTGCCTGATTTTTCTTATCAGCAGCTCTGAGAGATGATCTGACTCAGATCATGCCCTTAGTGGCATGCTAGCTGCCTCGTGATAAGACTACAAGGAGCACCTCTTCCTCCCTATCCCTCTCCCCATCTTCCCCTGAAGCAGGCAGCCAGCACCAATACTTCGGATGAGTTGACTCTGGGACTCTGATTCTCTGCTTATCTGGGAGGCAGGACCAGATAATGGAAACCAGACCAATGATACAGGAACTGCAGGTAATCTGGTTTACTAGGAATAGGAGATTCACTCAGGAGATTGGTAAAACACAGGCTGCAAAGATAATCTAGGTTCATATAGTAGAAGTCTTTGAATGACAGGCTGAGGAAATTGTATTTGATTTGATAAGAAATGGGAGTCCAACAGAGGATTTTGAGCAGGGTCTACTGTTTGCATGCATTTCTCCCTCTCTAGATGGTGCATGTGTGCGTGTGTGCGTGTGTGTGTGTGTGTGTGTGTTTTCCATGATACACTCTTATTGGGGAAAGGATGGGGTCTATTAGATTTTCTTTACGGTGCCATTCACAACTGTGTGTGCACCAGAAAGACTGTGGTGATGAGGATGATGATGAAAGTGAGGAAGTTTGTTATGCCACAGTGCCTTTCAGACTGTCATCTTCATAAAAGGTTCAAGCATCCTTGAAAGGGAAATGTATTGCTTATAAAAGAGAGCAGACAATGCCAGCAAAAATGGAAACATGTATTTACGCGGTGGAAGTCTTTAGTTTTAACTGGCAGAGACTGGATGGAAACTGAAACAAATCTCAGAGTTTCATGCTCTACTGACAGCAGAGATGTGGTTCAGTTAGCTTCTAGCCGAGTGTTTAAAGGATATTGAAACCCTTCCAGTTTACAGTACATTTGGCAGCTCTCTGTTGGATAATCTTTTTTTATGTGTGTTCTGTTTGGAAGTGAATTGTACACCAGTTATTTTAAGTAGTATTTTTTAATCTGCTGCTGTGTTAATTATAGCAAGGACAACGGCAACACAATCATAGACTGATGTGAATGTTTTATTCAATGAAGCAAAGAAATATCCACCAGGGCTGTATAGAAGTTGCAGTGGACTGAAAATAATCAAATATGAATGGGTTTAGGTAGCCAATGGCACTGACAGCTTATGAAGCCGAGCACCAGATTTTTTTTTTCCCTGCTGCAGTTTATATGAGAGTCACTGAAGACAGAAACCCTTGGCATGATTATATTTTCTTGTGGAATGTAACTAATTTCACAGTGGAATAATTTTGACAAGAGTTCTTAGTTTCCTTCCATATGTTTTATTTCATTTTCTAGAAAAGGGGTCCTCGCCCTGGCACATTTGAGTGCTATCAAGCACCATAGGAAAACTGTTTATTTTTTGTGCACTCATCAGTGGCGGGAAAAAAAAAAAAGAAAGAAAGAAACACAAAGGGAAGGTGAGTCAGGGTGAACGCTCTTATGCCACTGCAGGCTAGCACGGAGACCTAAAAACCAAACAAAGCAAGCAGACATCTTGGCTCCTCATCGAGGTCTGAACCAAAGAGACAATTATGGATGACCATGTGCGTGGGGGTTCCATACCTTCTTTCCACCCCTGCTAAAATAACAGCCTTTATTTTAGAGACAGCCTGAGGAGTTGCTGTGTTTTCAATCAACTGTAGAAACACTTGAGAAGCAATAAAATGAGAAGTGGCTGATCCAAAAAAAAAAATCAAATTTTCACTTTTTTCTATAAAAAGATATCCTAAAATTTGTATTTAGGGTACGCCAGGAAGAACACAAAGAACAAACAGATTTGCTCTAACTGATGTTGGATTCATTGAAAGGCTGGTCTCTTAATCTCTTGAATTTTCTATTAATTTACTTCAAAGATACCATTTCTAAACAGGTTTCTGGGACTAGGGATCTTGGCACAAAGGACCAAGCCAGGAGGCTTTACTCTGGTAAAGCCTATTTTATAGACTAAAAAATGAAACTTTATTTTATTTTATAGACTAAAAAAAAGAAATTTAGGACCATAAATGGTTATGTGGGCCTGCCTCCTCCACTCTACCCCATACACATATATACACGCACACACAGTCATGACATTTTTTGAATTGTACTCCAGATAGAAGTCAGTCTTCTAAATAATTGCTGCTTGTTATTATTCAGTTTAGCATCACAGAACAGAGGGCGCTTGGGTGGCTCTGTCGGTTAAGCGTCTGACTTCGGCTCAGGTCATGATCTCGCTGCTCATGGGTTCGAGCCCCACGTCAGGCTCTGTGCTGACAGCTCGGAGCCTGGGGCCTGCTTTGGATTCTGTGTCTCCCTCTCTCTCTGCCCCTCCCCTGTTCTCTCTCTCATTCTCTCAAAAGTGAATAAATATAAAAAAAATTGTTTCAAGTATCATAGAATCAGGAAAGGAGATGTAGAGCCACAACAGAGCAGTGCTGTAAATGCTGTTAAATGTAGCTAACACCAATTTAATCATTCCGATTTAGCATCAGTTTAAACCCAGAAGAAAAAAAATAAGCAAACACTGAAGATTCATTCACAGAAAATTTGTTGCTGAATTTTAGGCACCTGGCATTGTGGTAATGAAGAGAGGCCTGAATAAGACAGCTGAATAAGAAACGATATCTGCTCTTGAGATTTCCAAAGCCTAATAGCAACAATATTTGTGCCTATATAATAGCAAACATAGAAACATTTATGACATAATAAGAGTTCAGTAATAAATGAATGGTTAATAGGCAGCTAGAGAATGAAGGGGGTTACTATAAACAGAGTTAAAAGCAAATAGCACAAACTGGAAAACATTTGTAGCTCATATAACAGAAAAAGATCCAATTTCCCTAATATATAAAGAGCATCCATAAATGAGCCAGATTACCCAGCAGAAGAATGTGGAAATCATATAAACAAACAATTAATTAAAAAGAAGATACACATGATCCTTAGAACTGTGCAAAGGTACTCAACCTTAATCATAATAAAAGAAATGCAAATTAGTGTTATACTGAAATAAGATCTCTTACCTATCAAGATTGATAAAGATACAGAAGTCTGATAACCCTGTGCTATCAAAAATATGGGTTAAATGTGTACTTCACGTCTTTCTTCAGAAGGTATAAATTGCTATACACACGTATGTACGGGGCGATGGGAAATGTTTATGAAAATTTCATACTGTCTGGTAGATCAGTTCCAATTTATTCTGTAGGTATAATAGTCCATATTTGCAAAATGGCATATTATGAGGCTATTAATTGCTATAGGACTATTGCTCATTATAGCAAAAATTAGAAACAAAGCTCCATCAGGAGGAGACAGATTAAGTACATCATGCAATAACTCTGCAGTAAAATACCATACAGTTGTAAGAAAATGAAGTATTAATATGTACTTTATGTATTAATATAAAACTACCGCTCTCCAAAACATTTATCATTAAGTGAGAAAAAAGCAGTGTGCAGAACATATTGTATAGTATGCAGCATTTCTGTAAAACCAGAGGAAAATTATGTTTATCTTTGCTTATTTATGCATAAGTGTTTTATGAAACACAAAACTCAATCAACAAGAAGAAAAATTGGATGACAGAAAACGGTGGTGTAAAACAGGCTCTTCACTGCACGCCTATTTATATTTTTGGTTTTTGAATCATGTGAATGAATTACCTGTCTGAAAAACTAAACACGTTTTTAAAAAAGAAAAGAGGAAGGAACATATCATTCCAGTCTGGATGGTCAGGAAAGACTTTAGAAACGAAGTGGTATCTGAGATGAATCTTGGAAGATGAGACGTTCAAGCAGAGAGGAAGAAAGGAAAGACGATCATGAGCAAATACTCAAAAGTATGAAAATATGTGGAGGGTCAGAAAAGCCATAAAATGGCACTTGGAAGGAAGCTTCAAAGAGCTATGAAGAGAGCAGTGATATATAAAACAAAGGGGATGGAAGGTTCAGGAAGGAGGGCATGATCATTAGCATCAAGAGCTGCAGGGAGGTCACTCAAGGCTATAGCACTCCTGCAGTCAGCCGGCAGCTGATTCTGCTTTTAGCTCTTAACTTTTTGCCATTGGATTCTGTGGTTGAGGGTGTTGGTTTTATGTCTAGTTTTGTTAACCAGTAATCTGCAGATTGTTTTCTATAAACACATCCCTGTTCAAAAAAAAGCAACAGGAGGCATAACAACAGATGACTTAAAAGATTTAAAAATCGATTTTATGAGAGCCATTGCACATGCCAAACAAATTGTGGCTGGTTACAAAGCAGTCTATCTGAAAGCACAAAGCAGGGGCGCCTGGGTGGCTCAGTCGGTTGAGCGTCTGACTTCAGCTCAGGTCATGATCTCACGGTTTGTGAGTTCAAGCCCCACCTCGGGCTCACTGCTGTCAGGACAGAGTCCGTTTTGGCTCCTCTGTCTCCCCCTCCCTTGCTCACTCTTTCTCCCTCTCTCCCAGAAATGAATAAACATTAAAAAAAAAATTAAAAGTACAAATAATGATTTTCCTAGCATTTGGCTTATTAAGATACTTAAAAATATTTGTTGACCGTCATCGAGTGAAGTCACATCCATGTTAATAAACCACTAGGGAGTGCAGTGTAACATAGGGGACGATGATGAAGATGTTGATGGTGACGCAGTCATGGTGATCACAATAGTACTGGTGATCCTGAAATGAAGTGACATTTTCACTCTAGCCTTGGATTTGCCTTCACACCTAAGCCAGACCCCTCCAGTACTTTGCTTCAGACTTTGGTAAGTGAATAAAACTGGCTGGGGTTCCAAAAGGGCTCTGTGGATTTATGCTGGAAAAATGAGTAGGGTGCATCTGGGAGAAAAAGAGGATTGGGAAATGTAGACAGAAGAAACAACAACACGAGGAAAGCCGTGGTCTTCTGAAAGGGCCTGATGTGTTCTAGCGTCAGAAGTGGGGAGAGCTGCTACTGTTCTGACCTGGTCATTAACTGGTGGGGCAGGGGGTGGGGGGAAGGGGGGTGGTGACACAGTCATTAACTGGCGGGGCAGGGGCGGGGGGGGTGACACTGGCCTCATCATTTCACTTTTCTCAGCTTCAGTTTAGTCACTTACAAAATGAGGAGTACCCTAGACAAGATCCATGGTTTTTTGTTTTGTTTTTTAACATAATTTGTTGTCAAATTGGTTTCCATACAACACCCAGTGCTCATTCCAACAATGCCCTCCGCCCTGCCCATCACCCACTTTCCCCTCTCCCCCACCCACCATCTACCCTCAGTTTGTTCTCAGTCCTTAAGAGCCTCTTATGGTTTGCCTCCCTCCCTCTCTGTAACTTTTTTTTTCCCTTCCCCCTCCCCCATGGTCTTCTGTTAAGTTTCTCAAGATCCACATATGAGTGAAAACGTATGGTATCTGTCTCTCTCTGCCTGGCTTATTTCACTTACCATAATACCCTCAGGTTCCATGGTTTTTAATTTTTCCCTTAGTGATACTATTTTATTTTTCCAAGAGGACCCTGCTTAAAACAAAACAAAACAAAACAAAACACAAAGGAGGAGAACGGGAGTGGCTCTGAGTGAAGCAGGTGTGGGCAACCCCCTGCTCTCTCTTCTTAGCACCTTGACAGTAGCTTTGGAAGGAAGCATTCTCACCCATTTGTAAATGACTGACTCAGATCGTCTTGTGGCCCCTTCAAGTGCTACCTTTTTCATTGTCCGTGGTTGCAGTAATCTGAAAACACTAATAAGATGAATAGTCTAAAGGTGGAGTTAATATAAGAGAACTTTCTCAGGGCACCTGGGTGGCTCAGTCACCTTGAGCATTGGCCTCTTGATTTCGGATCAGGTCATGATCATGGCTCAGGTCATGATCTCAAGGTGTTTTAGATGGAGCCCCAAGCCCAGCTCTGTGCTGACAGCACAGAGCCTACTTGGGATTCTTTCGCACTCTCTCTCTCTCCCTCTCTCTCTCTCTCTCCTCCTCTGCCCCACCCCGCTCATGCTCTCTCTTTCAAAATAAACTTAGAAAAAAAAAAGGCAAGAGAGCTTTCTCAATGTTCCCCTTGATCATTTTAGTAGTTTTCCAACTTTTCATTGTAATAAAGCTATTCACCTGGATGTTCTGGTGGTTTCGGCTACCCCAATAACTTTACTGAAATATCTACATACCAATTTCAAAATCTCATAACTGAAAAATAGATCGATTGGCAATTATATAGACTGTAAAGGCAAAGACAATGTGAGTCATTTAAAACAATCTCATCTTAATATCAAATTATATTTACTGGCACTGTATTTTTCTCCTGCATTATGTTATTCTCCTATTATTCTCTTATATCTGCAAGATGATCAATTATTTAAAAAATTTTTTTTAATGTTTATTTTTGAGACAGAGGGAGACAGAGCACGAGTGGGGGAGGGGCAGAGAGAGAGAGAGAGGGAGACACAGAATCCGAAGCAGGCTCCAGGCTCCGAGCTGTCAGCACAGAGCCCCATGTGGGGCTTGAGCCCAAGAACAGTGAGATCATGACCTGAGCCAAAGTCAGACGCTTAACCAACTGAGCCACTCAAGCACCCCAATGATCAATTTAGAACAGAGAAGTAATGTATCAAATGTTAATTTTCCTCACAGTGTGGCTATATTTCTATTTGTCTAAATGTTTATTTATTTATTTATTTATTTATTTTTAAGAGAAGAAGAGGGACAGGGAGAATGCAAGTGGGGTGGGGAGGGGAAGAGAGAGAGGGAAAGAGAGAATTCTATGCAGGCTCTGCACTGTCAGACTTGAACCCACAAACCATGAGATCATGACCTGAGCCAAAACTACGAATCAGACACTTAACTGACAGAGTCACCCAGGCGCCTAGATTTCTATCTATAATTGATTAGGGCACACATGTGAGAAAGTTCATGAAATTAAAAGCTTAAATGTCATGCTTGGGGCTAAACTTGTAGGCTATATTTGAAGCAGTCCAAATCAGTTTATTATAAAGAAATGCTATCACACAAATAGTTACTTAATCCATATCTCTATCCCTTATATGATGTGTAACTCAAAGTTAGTAAGCCAGCTTCTTGCTTACCAGAAAGATGGATTGATTCTACTACCTAACTGAAATTAATCAACATTCTCAGTGCATTTGCCAAAATGGATCGTTTAGGAGAAAAACTCATGGTGCTCAGTGCTCGCTTTATTCAATAAAATTGACTGGAAAGGGTTAAGAGCTGGTGAGTGAGGACTGCGGTGGCTTTGGCTGCCCTCTGATAGCTTGGGCAGATGTGCATCAAGCCTCACACTTTACTTCATGCAGGGGAATAAAGGATGTCCCCTCATGTATACGCCCATGATTGGCACCTGCTGCTGGAATAAATATTGGAATATTGTGCAGTCCTTGTAGTTCCTAGTAAATGATCTGCCCGATTGGCATGTGCTCCAGAAAGTAGCGAGACTGGATAGGAGACAGAAGGGAAAGCGAGAATGATATCAACAGCCTCCATGGGGGATTTATTTTAAAGCCTGCCATCTTGTCAACATTGTTTCAATATGACAGCTGAGGCTTTTGCCAAGTATTGAACATCTGACCCATTTGGCTCATCACTTTAAGCTGTGCCGTGTTCTAAATGGAAGGGCTGACCCTCTGAGAAAACCATACTCTGAATCTGCGTTTGGTTCATCACCAAGTTCAAGATGATTATCTGAAGTTTGTTGAAACCTCAAGGGAGAATAAAATTGAACCGAAATCTCACCAAAGCAAATTTCTCCAGTGATTTTTTGGCCTTTCAGCTTTGGCTTAGAAATGCCATGAAAGCAACCTTTGTCCTCTGGCCATTTGGGATTGGACAGTAGATTACAGATATATCATGTGCCAATCTGGTGATATTCCAGTAGGGAAAGGAATTTATTCAATCATTTTTGAAACGCGAAATAGGACGTGGAGTTTAGTGTCAGGTTTAAGCATTGTTTAAATTGTGTTTCTTCAGCCGACAGACACTTTCATATACAGCAGTTTATATATTTTAGCTCCCAGAGACTGAGATTTTTTTCCTACTAAAACTTCAACAGCAAGGATAAGTCAAATATAACTCTCAGAAATAGTTAATAAAAACGTAAACTTTGGAGTTAGACCTGGGTTTAAATTTTGGTTCTACCATTTCTTAGACAGGAAACCTAGGGCAAGTTACTAACTTCTCTGAACTTTGATCTCCTTATCTTTAAAACAAGGCCCAGCATGGTTCCTTTACAAGGCCTGAAATGAGGATTATACAACCTCTAAGAATAGTGCCTGGACCACAGCAAATTCTTTAGAAACGGTTAATTATTTTTATGTCAATAGAGCGCACAGTAGACATGTAATACATGCAATTAACCTACAAACTTTTTAAAGTCCCATTTGCCACCATCCTTTCCAAGGCAAGGGATTTTGTTGAAAACAATAGTGGCAGGAATGCAATGATAATTTTGGAGAGGGATTATGATACTAAATATTGCCCTTTTATTTTAGAACATTTTGTAAGGCAGGATGTAATTCTGGTAATTTAAGAGCTTTTGATCCTCAGACTGCTGTCCTCCTAAATGGAGGAACATGACCATTCTTAGGATTGTAAACAACTATGCCAGGAATGATAATAGTCCCAAACTGGCGGCGGAATTTGCACTAGTATTGAACTGGTTTAAAGTGGCAATTGCAGATCAAAATACATCCCCAAGATTGTGACATTTAGGCCGGACAGTGTAGGCCACTTTTCTTCCTAAATGTTTATCTGGTGATACAGAGTAGCCCCGTGTAACCAGATCAATAGTCAAGGAGGAGTGGATTAGTGGGTTGACTCACGGGCGGTCAGGTCATCTATTCAGCAAACTAGAATGAAAACAATTTAGGAACCATGAATCTGTATTTAAATAAGTAGTTCTAAGAGTTTTATTTTTTACTTCTTCAATATAATTGTATGGCTCTGTCAATAAAATGAGGAGGCAGTAACTAGTCTGAGTAAAGAATATCTATTTTGATATATTGAAAGAGGAGGCGGAATTCAAGCTCTTCCATGGCTTGATATGGGATACGGGAAGTGACAGTGCCCGATTTTCTGTATGACTGGTATTATGTACAGAGTTGATTCCAAAAATGGTGTTTTAAAAATACTTAGAACAAAGTTATTATTGGAGTAATAACTTTTGTGTAGGTTACTTTGAAGAAAAATACCCATTTAAGCGATAGGTAGTTAAGACAAAAAATTTTAAGTTTATTTATTTATTTTAAGAGAGACAGAGACAGTGTGAGTGGGGGGGGGGGGCAGAGAGAGAGGGAGACACAGAATCTAAAGCAGGCTCCAGTCTCTAAGCTGTCAGCAGAGCCTGATGCGGGCTTGAACTCACGAAACTGCGAGATCATGACCTGAGCCGAAATCAGGAGTTGGACGCCTAACCAACTGAGCCACCCAGGTGTGCCCCATATGATAGGTAGTTTTAATGCCTACACAATTTTGTTTATTATGTCGCCTTTATTTATACATCTAGCCTTTCTCTTTTTTTTTATTTTTTTATTTTTATTTTTTTTTTTAACGTTTTTTTTTATTTATTTTTGGGACAGAGAGAGACAGAGCATGAACGGGGGAGGGGCAGAGAGAGAGGGAGATACAGAATCGGAAGCAGGCTCCAGGCTCTGAGCCATCAGCCCAGAGCCCGACGCGGGGCTCGAACTCACGGACCGTGAGATCGTGACCTGAGCTGAAGTCGGATGCTTAACCGACTGAGCCACCCAGGCGCCCCAACATCTAGCCTTTCTCTTGATTACTATTCTTGTGCTGCCCATTTTCACTATGTCACTTTATTAGAATATGGAATATTCTGAAAATAGATTATTAAAAACTCATTTAAATTCCATATTGAAAGAAAGCCACTTGTTACTAGTAGCCAGTCATTATGTGGTCCTAGTCACTCTTAAACATCAGTCAACTTTCATGGGAAAAGAGCACAATGGATGCCTTGATTGTTTTTAGTTTTCTAAAAATAAGTACTTGATTTCCATCAAAGGAAAATGAACATTTTCCTTTCTAAAGTTGACTAGTTAAGTGTACGAGTAATCAAAGCAACCGACTATGGAGCAAAAATGCAGTTGCTTATGACTTGGTTCATTTACTAAATGCACAAATTTATTTTCTAAACTGCATCACAGGGAATAATATTGAGACTGATCATAATAAACAGGTCTGTAAGAAGGATGGCCATCAACTGTTTGAAACATGACAGTATATATGTTTATCAAAGACTCAGAAAAAAGGCTGGAATCTTTCAGGTCCTGTGTACATTTCCCTAGATTTTACTTCAGCCTTTCATATTATATTCTCAATTTTATTCATGTGGGTGTTCTTAGGAATTATGAAAGATGCGGAGTTACCACTTCTTGCTGGCTGTTACATGGTAGGAGCTCCTTAGTATATCCTCTGGGTTCACCCCATCCCTGGAAACATATTGTATGCATTAATCTATTTTCTCCTCTAACCTTTGTCAATACTTCTATCTCCCCAAATACTTGAGGACTATAAAATGACCAGAGTGTTTTGTCAAATGTCTAATCATTCCAATGGCTCCTGGATTATCTAAATTGCTCCAAAGAGAGATGACTATATTCAATAGGAAAATTATGTCATTGTTCTTATTCACCACATATAGACTAATAATGCCCTTGTTCCTTTTAACAACAGCATTACCTTGTTGGTAATTATTTCTTGTAATCTCACCGAAAGGCATTTAAAGAAAACTAATTGTACTCTACCTAGTCTCTTCACAACTGTGTTCTATTAGTTTCTCGTTACATCTTCATTCAATCAGTGCCGTTTTGAATACCGCTCCAGACTACGAAGAACAGCTGGCTACTTGGAAGATTAGAAAAAAAAAAAAAAAAAAAGGATGACCCAGATTTAATGTTAAGTAAAACTTCTGAATGTTTTGTTTTTTCTGCTCCTTATTAATGTGTATGGCCCCGTCTTCAAGGGGCTTTATCTTATCTCTCATTGAATGATGGCGTTGACCAAGAATGTCCTAATTCAAATTCCACTCAAGTGAATCTTTCAAAAAATGTAATAGATTTTATTTTGTGCAATCAGCTGCTGTGCTTTCTAAAGTACTCTCACGGAGCAATGGGCACAAGCAACACAGGTCTTGTCTTCCATGAGTTATTATGAAATAAAATGAAATGGTCACAAATTGCGCAACACCACTGGCCTGCGTTTCCTTTATACAAAATTACTTCTCCCAAATACACCCTGTTAATAGTAGGAGGGTGCTTCCTACTTATTTTTCTACCTTTATGTTCTAGTAATTCTTTCTTTTATTTACTCATTCATTAGTAATATTTTCTAGGGAGTCATACTTTCAGGGTGTGCTGTATTATTTTCTTTAACCAACGATCTTGGTATTCCTGTCTACTCTTGATGCCCCCTCCTTGCAAAAGTTCTATTTCTCAGTTTCAAACAAAGATGAAGAGATAGTGGCCTCCCTGGGCTTTTCAGAATCTCTTTATAGACTGTTACATTGCTCAAAGGATTCTCTCCTCAATCGCTAGTCCTCAGAAATCATGAGCCCATTTTTTTTTTCTTATTCGTACTTTTAACTGGTAGGTGTTGCTTGGAAAGTTAAATTTCCTAGTCTAAAACTTTCAAGTGACAAGCCTAATAGAAATTTCAAAGTCACTATTTCCTAGAAAACATACCACCATATAAAAGGGGAATATAATTAGTTTATTTAAAAAAATGCAGGCAAATTTGGTCATGGATATTGAGACAAGGAAATAAAGGAAACGTGACAAGTCAAGGTAAAAGAATGTTTTCCAATTAAAAAAAAAAGCGATTTATATTCTAGGTCTATGAAAATCCCTTTCAAAATAGTGCAGAGGCCAGAAAATATACAATTATTTCTCTACCCAAAGAATGCTGGATGATTGGAATAACTGAGTAATCAGTCCAAAAAAGCAAACACACCCGTATTTGTGCTTTGTTCCCATAAGCCATTTCACTTTGCTACAGCCTAAGGGCTATTAACCTGGAGTCTGAAGTTTTGCAGTACCCTGAATCCTGTTTTCCGTGAACAACTGACATTTGCATATACTGAACAAAATGACGTTTCAACAACAGAACATATGATCTTGAGATCTTCTTGTGAGGGGTCGATAATGAACAGAATTAACGGCAGTGTTGGATGTCATCAAGCAATTTTCGCAAAAGGCGGGGCGCGTTCTAAACTCTACGAGTTGCATTGTAATCAAGCCACTCTTGTAATGAATGCAGGCCCTTAATTTATTGAAACTAATTTTGAAATCATGGTGCCATCCGCTGTAGAAATAATTTATAAACATTAATTGCAGGAAAGAGAGGAGCCGTTTGCTTCAAAGAGCCCATCAGCAAGCTGTCCTTCCTGTTTTATCAGTAAGCAAAGCTGAGAGCAAATAACAGATGGAACTGTCCCTTGGTGGCGGCACAGAGCACTCATGAAATATAGCACAATCTTCCTCCAGTGTGTTATGTTTTTAACAGTGTAAGATCAGAAGCAGGCGAGGTGTGGGCTAGGATGAATGACTGCTTCTGATGAAACATCCTTTTCTTCTAGGAAGATTCCGGTAGCAGATTGGGCTTTGGCGGGTGATCTCGGTGGCTTGATACAGTGTCATTACAGAATGCATCTGGAAGATTCTGCGGAAAGAGACAAGCCTCGGAAGACCAAGGTGAAGCTGAGGCTTGATCTGTACTCTTAATGGGTGGTGAAATTCCAGTTCCTTTAAATAGCCATCAAAGACACCGCAGAGCCTAAGCTAAAGCTGCCCCAGACACTGAAACCTGGGACTCATTTACCATCTGCCACAATCATTCCATCCTCTTGCAATATTTTATTCCACTTACTAAAACTACAAGAAGGTATTCGTGCATTTTATGTGTGTGGGTGTGTGGCTAAAATCTCCTTTTGCATCTGTTGTTTGCATAATCACATCGAAGGCTGTTACCAGGGCTGGGGAAGCTGGATTTAGTATATACTTTCTTTTTTTCCCCCTAATGGAAAAATCTATCAGCCCAACTTTAGTGACTATTTTGAAACAGCTTTTTAGGCGGCGAGATAGGAAGTGGTCCTCAATTCCACTAGTACATCATTTATTCATGCATAGTTCACTATCGCTCTTCATCAAAGCTTTTCTAAATGTTTTCCACTCACCCCGGGTACCTAACTCTGACTCATTCCTTCAACATTGAACACTGTTCTTATCTTCTGTTGGAGTAAAAAAGATCAAGACTATTTGAGAGAACTCTTTTTATAAACGACTGCAACTTGCCTTCCTTCAACTCACAGCATCCCTTCCCTCATTAATTCTTTCCTTTTCTCCGATGTGAGGTAGAAAATTACCCTCCTCCTCATGAAGTTAGCCCAGACACGTGTGTTCTTAATTTTGCCCGATTCCGTTCATTTTCCATTAATCCCTTAATTACTGAAATATTCAGCTTTTTTCTCTTAAATACATCCTCTGATTGGCTTGCATTTATCCTTTAGAAAGAAACAGAAATAAAGCATTACTTTCAACACTGTGTTGCCCTTCAAGCTACTCTTGCTTTTACTCCCACAAAACTTCTGAAAAGATTGGTCTACAGTTCCTGTCATCAATTTCCTTCATTTATTCTACTCCTGTTTTCATTACAATCCCATTTTCTGCTCCCCCATTCTTTGAAATTGTTCTATAAGAGTGCACAATTCCTATCTACCGAGGACAATTGTCATAGTTTTATACTATTCTGCATCTGAGTGCTCTTTCTGTTTGGTGTAAATCCTCGGGTTTCTACTTCTTAGCGGGAAGCAGGGGTTCATGTTCAAGGATAAAGAGATCAGATGCTCTTTGTACCCCCAGGAAGCTAGGACACAGCACCTAGTACTGGTTTGGCAGTCAGATGGTTCCCACCTGGGGACAGAGGAGAATTTATTCGCAGAGGGGCAGCAGCAGAGCCTGGAACAGAGGTGACGGTGCTAGTTATAGAGCCTCTGGTGTCCTAAATTAGACTTTCTCTCTTCAGTGTTTCCCATTGATTATCTCTCTTGGTTCCTTTCTGCTTTCTGAGCCTCATTTTCCAAGTTTCCCATAATTCTGAAAGCTGCCTAATACTTTTACCAGAAACTCCTTTCATCCCTTACTTTTAACATATTTGGTTTATGTTCTTTTGAGTTAAAGACCTCACCGATACAGAGAAAGGTACTTGGGAATGGGTTTAATGTAATGGAACCTTGGGGAAAGTGGGGTTAGGAGTGAGGATGTGGCTGGTTTTCAGACTGGGGCTGAAAGCAATGAAATTCCATTCATCTTCGGCGACCTTGGCAGCCCATTGCATGCAGTGGTGAAAGAGCTAATTAAACACAGCCTACGGGTCTCTGGAATGAAAGACTCCCTTGGAATCAAATGCCTATTCAAGGTAAGGCTTTGGGAGAACCAAGTTGCCACTATCATTAAGCAGATAAAATAAAAGCCTATAGGGTTGCCGAGAATGTTTTGAGAGCATTGAATAGATGACAAAGGCACATGGTAAGTTTCTCTCCTTAAATTCTTGATTATGGCAAAGACTGAATCTCAGAAACTCTGATAATGCTAAAAGAGTCTCTTCATTCTGTCAGCATCTTTCAACAACCATGTACTTGAAAATGAAACTCAGGGTTTGATATGGTTGCCGAATTATGATAAAATTACCTTTGGTCTTGCTGTCTTCTTGTGTGAAAGTGAGAGCACTGATCAGAAAAATGTTGAACCCTAAAGCATCAGAATCAGACCATGTGAGCTGATTCCAAAGGCTTGCAGTTCCTTGAACTTCTCACCTCCTCTACCCTCACCCTCATCCCATCCCCCTCTGTGGTGGTGTTCTGGACCTGGCTTTTTATGGCTCATGAGGGCGGAGCATTTATCTCTTCCCACTATGTTTTCAGTGGGACACAGTATTATGCTGACCACTTGAAGTAAGCCACAGAGTATTTTAAATGCTGGAAATCAGGATTCCCCTCCCCCTCTTGCTGGAGAGTGGGTTGTTAAACATTTACCAGCACATCCCTGTTCTTGGGATTTCAGAAGTACTTCCTTCATTATTTGATAGGTCTATCTCTTCTTGCTTGGAGATTGTATTCCTCTTTTCCCAGGGGCTAACTTTGCAAGAGAGAGAGCCAATTCACCCCTTGGAACTGTAGAGGAGAACTTTTTCTTTCTTCCCTTCTAAGTTCTTTGGTTGGTCTCATAGTTAAATTGACATAAGACAGAGTGACAGAGGAAACACAAATGCAATTTCATTTGTATGGGAGGCCATAAAAATATAAGACTCAAAGACATGACCAAAGCAGGCAGCTCTCATACCTTTTAGACAAGAAAGCAGTAAACTTGTGAAGAGTTGGCAAAAAAAAAAAAAAAAAAAAAAAGGGATTTGGGCTTGGGGTAACTAATTGGTGAAAAAGTAACAAGGTTTGTGTATACAGCCTCACAGCCCCGAATTTCCTATCCCTGGCTATAAGGATGTCTACTATCTTCCTTCTTAAAGAGGATACTTTCATGTGAAAGATTCAGGGGAACAAATGAGGGTCAGGGTGTTCTTTTTGTACTGTCTGGGTCTCAAGTAAGTTAAATTCAAAATAATCAGTATCCAAAGTGGCATCTTTTGGGGTGGTATATTCTGCTCCTCTTCAGAATCTACAAACCTCCCATTATCTCCAAACTTCTAACTACTGGTCAGAGGCTGACATGTCCCAGAGGAGTCAATTGCGCTGTGAAACCTGGATGAGGTTTTCTCCTTTCATTTTTATGATGATAAAACTTGGGACTATACATAAGAATGATAATGACTAATAACAGTGACTGGCCTTGGATAGGTAAAGCATAATTTTTCAAAGTGATGACTGTATCATTCTGAGCTAGCTTGAGTGGGCCTGTTTCTTGGCTCATTTGTTTGACTATAATCTCAATTCAGTGGAGACTTAAGATAGTGAACTTGAGATTCTAGAAATTCTTTAACTAACACAGAGAAGGGTAGTAAGTACTCTGGGGTGAAATTACCATATATAAGTAATCTTTACCCTAATTTGTCCCCCAAGAAATCTAGATCATTACCAAGGTCTTAAGAAACGTATTGGCGAGGGGACTGGCAGCAGTTTTGAGGAGTTTGTTTGTACTGTTCTTCTAGGCTGAGGATATCAGTGGCAGATGCTTCAGTTGAAATGGTTTCCCTGATTGATAGGAGAAAAAAACTGGTGTAGGGCAGTGGAGGTCAAGTGCAGCATTCAAAAGTAAAAGACAAAATTGTTGTGGTGGCCATAGTAGGCAGCAGGTCAAGTTCAGCAGTCAGAATGTTCTGAATTACAGGAAACTTTGGTAGTGGTTGGCTGATCAGGGGTCCCTTAACGGAAATATGTGATAGCACATTAGTCCTTCTTGATTTGTGTTATGAAAACACTCCACGACTGGAAAGCATAGGTCTGACACAGGCCCCCATTGCAGGGAGTTGCTCACTCTAGCCCAATTATCATATTTGAGTTAGCTCCATAAGCAAGAATTACTTAATGATGGATTCAGCAATATCGCTTGATGTGCAATTAATCTCCTTCTTAGCCTTCACTGAAGGCTATTTGTTGGCCATTTACTATGTGGTACAGATAAATAGCTCTTAATCTGATCAATTCAGTTCTATGCTCTTGGTTCACTCAGAATGGCTGGGAAATTTTGTCCTTTTGAAGAAAGAATTCCAAAGACTATTGCTCTTTGATACCAATGATCTAGCAACCATCAAGAATAACAGTATTACATTGTGAGGGTAATGTGCTTTGAGGAGTCAACATTCACGTAAACATTATTAGGTACCAAGTGTTATTGTCTTGACTTTGTGCCAAAAATAGACTTCATTTCAGGTCATGCTGATACAAAACCATCCTAGAATCTGGCTGCATACACATTTCATGCCAGGTATTATCTATATGTGAAAAGAATACAAAGAAGGCATAAAATTCTGTATAGTAAAAATACATATAGCCAACATGCCCTGGGAAAGGGAGATAACTGGAGCTTTGGAGTATTGTTAAATACTGATTCTGAGCTACCTAATTCATGGAGACTGAGAATATCACTATGGTCTACTGATCAGAATGACAAATTGTACTTCAGGTTATACATAGAGTTTCGATCCGAGTCTCCCTCTAGGTGTTCCAGTCTTGGGGTTATTTTTCTGAGGATATAAGTGGAATAAGTCTCATAAGCAATTGGCTGAGTCCCCCACTGGGTCCCTGTACCATGAATAGAGCTAGCAAGATTGAAATTGCCAAGCTTCTGGACTTGACCTTACCTACTCAAGTACTAAAATTCAAAGTAATATTGAATCCATAGGTGAATCACAAAAGTTAAAAGACATCATCAAAGCATGAATGATGTCCGGGTGAGGATTCTTTTCATGTCTCCATTTAGGCCTATGTAAAAGACACAGAGGTACATTGAGTGGTTATAAATTGTACCCAGTTATCCATTTAATAAACATGTATTCAGTACCAACCAAGTTTCATACTTTGCTGGATGTTAGGTACAATGGAGAAGACTGGCATTGATCAAGATAATTCTATGAGCTCATGTTGTCTGGCATTTGTGTGTAAGTGTGTGCAGGGAAGGTTTGAAGGAAACAGCAGGAGAGATAAGGAAAGTCTTCCTTCAGCAAGTGACACTTCACATGAGCTCTGAGGCAGAGGTAGGTATTAGCTTAATCAAAGGGGAAGGGCCAAAACACCACCCGCCACGGGAGAGAAGAGTGTATCTAAAGAACTGAATGAAAGACTCTCTACCTGGAGTGGCGATGGCCTGGGCCAAAGTGGCCAGAGAGGAGGCTGAAGTAATAGACAAGGGCTAAACTGGCTGGATTTGCCAGTCTTAAGAGCAATGCGAAATCAACCACATGTATTTTTTTTTAACTTTTGTTTTTGTTTTTTAGAGAAAGAGAGTGCAAGCAAATGGGGGAGAGTGCCAGAGGGAGAAAGAGACAGAATCTTAAGCAGGCTCCATACTCAGCACAGAGCTCAACATGGGGCTCGATACCATGACCTGGGATCATGAGCTGAGCCAAAATCAAGAGTCCGATGTTCAATTGCCTGAGCCACCCACGCGCGCCAAGTGCATGGTTTTAGGTAAAGAAATGTCATGTTCAGATATTTAAAAGACTTCTCTGACTGCACTGTGGGTTTAATCAGAGAGTAACAAAATATAGTATTGATCTATTACAGCAATCCAAGGGAGGGTTTGTTGTATGGACATAGAAATAGGTAAATTTATGAGATATCTAGGAAGTGATATTAATAGGATTGGTGATGGCCTATTGATAATGATTTGAAAATTGGGCACATGGAAGTAGAAAATGTAAAGCAGTATTCTCATATTTCTGGCTTGTAGAGCAGAAGATTATCTATCTATCCATCTATCATCTTTCTATCTAAAATTTCTGGCTTGTATAGTATATGTATATATATGTGTGTATATATTGTAAATATACATATATACACAATCTGAAGTATCTGGAGTGAGTCTGATTCTTGGCTCATTTGCTTTGAGGGGTGGGGAATAAACTTGGGGCAATGATCATAAGTTCATTCTTGGACCTGTAGAGACGGAGAAGCCTGACACATTTATGTGAAGATGTTAAGTGAAAACAGACACGGGGGTGAGGAATGAAAACCGGTTTGGTGATGAAATGCATAATAAATACAGGGGTCACTGGTCCATGGATTGGAAATGAAGCCAGAGCTGTGGGGAAATCACAGAGGGAGAAGAGAAGAGCCTGAGACCATGCACTGAAGGACTCAGCAGCCAAGGTACGGGTCCCCCTGGAGTGCGGTTGTACAGCAAGCTGCACTTAGCAAGAATTCACTAGAGGTTTTCGCACTTAAAAGCAAACAAACCAAAACCGATGGAGAAGGAGAGCACCCTTTCAGTCCCTCTCACATTTTACTAGCTTACTCTAAAATAGTGAAGATAAACAGAAAATGTTCCAAGTTGGATTGTAACGTCTGACTAAACTCCTCTGGTTCTGATAATGTTGGCTTTTAGGTATTTGGTCTGGTGATTCAAATAAGGTAAAAGATTTCTCATTTGTAAAATGACTTTCTGGTGCTCTCTATTTTGTGCCTTTTTCAGTGCTTAGCAAACTCTGCTTTATATTTAAATTACTTGGCTGGGAATCTGTCCACCCTTTAAGCCTGGGAAATTTGGCAGAGGAGGCCCACGTTTCATTCACCTTTATGTTCACAATGCTGGGGTGGTGTCTCCATGAGAGTAATTGCTTCTGTCTCTTATCAACATTTGTTTTTTTTTAAGGTGTGTTTCAATTTCTGTTATAAAAAAAAGTGTGTGTATATATATTCATATATATGTATATGTATGAACAGTTCATATTTTTTTTTGCCTGAATACAAGTTGGCAAAACTTTAAACAGAAACTCTCGTTTTTATTATTTGGCTTAAAAGCAATCGGGTACATTAATAAGCTACCGGTGGACTTCGCATGTTTCACCAGATGGTCCCCAATTTTTTGTTCCTTAATATAAAAATGCACTTCTAAAACTAAACCACTGGGGGGAAGCATAGTGCAAAGTTAGCATTTAGTTCATCCTGGTGCCCAGTGTAGACTTAGCAAAGCCTCTGGGTCAAAGACTTGTGCTAAGCTCTTAGTGTTAGCAGAGCCTTTGTCTGTCTGTCAGTTGTCTTCCCTTTGTCAAATTCTTCCCACTTCCTCTTTTTTCCAGGGTGCTTTGTGGGTTAAAACTTTTATTTTGAAACTTCTAGAAGCTTAATTAATAAACATGAAAACCAAGTCAAAGCTGGCACGATGCCCTTATTTTGCTCAACCACATGGGCATGCTAGGGTAATTGTAGTTATTTACATTTGGCATCCAACTGACTCAACGAGCAACATTGCCTTTTTTTTCTACCAGTACCGAAGCTATTAAATTAAACAGGTTAATGTGGCTACCGCATTTCGCCCCCTACTATCCCCACAGCTACAGTAAATCTGCCACCTGTTTATTTCCATAAAAATTCAATTAGGCGCCGCCAGTTATTCTTCTTATGCGAGCAATTAACCTCGGGCAGTTTCAGGTCCCAAAGAAAGGCCAGGCTGGCCTGTTCCTTTTTTCCCTCTTTTCTCCCTTTAGCCGCCGGTGGTTTCTTTTGCTAAGTGACTGCACACCCTCACACCAGTGAAAAATGAAAGAATAGACTCGACTGCTGTGCACTGTCATGCCGGTTGAAAAGCAAAAACTGAAAGATCGCCAACAACCCTTCTGCCTCCCCCTGCCTGGGCAGTGGGGGTGCCTTGGGGCCCCGGGGACGACAGCAGTGAGCCTGCAGCCAGGGCCCTGGGGACACCCCAGCGTTGCAGAAAAACACACCAAAAGGAAGGAGAACTTGCTCTAAAAACTGTTTGTTTTCTTTCTTCTTTGTCTTTGTTAAAGTCTGACCGTGTAGGGAAAGGTTGGTAAAATGCCACGGCATCCTGGCTAAAGCAACAACACGATTATGACGAGATAAAGCCACATTCATGGCGCTTCTCCACACTATGGATGGGACCAAATGCATAGCAATGCAGTCGCTTTTCCTTTCCTCTTTAAGAGGCATGTGTCTTCAGTACACGTTGAAAATGCTGACTTTTTCTTTTCTTTTTATGTCTGCTTCTCTTTGTCGTATTTCTTTCCCTTCTCTCAAAAGTCTACCAGTACAAAGAAAAATTACCAAATCTTACACCTAGAGATTTCCTACAGGATCTCGTGGATGACCGGGGATTGAGGTATGGGCTTCTCGTTAATCTTTAGCACATTGACATGTGCTTGAAGAAATAATAGCAAATGCCTAAATGTAGTCTCAAGAGCAAATTAAGACTGGAATGATCATTAATTAAATCACTCGTAGGTTTTCGGATAAAACGAATGTTTCTTCATAAGTGGGTGGGTGCTCACTACCAATGTGTAGTGATTATCAACAAATTCAGTAAATGAGGGAACATGGAAACAAAGAAACGAATAGGGTGTGAGATGATAGAACCCAAGGTGACACGTGGAGAGCTCAGGTTATTCCTGGGTGTTGTTACAAGTCCCGGTGGATCCTGGAGTCACATTTGCTCAGGTGTGCTGCTGGGCTGGCACTGATGTCAGATGTCAGGCATCCCCAAAATGCTCCCAAGGGATTAAGTGGGTGTATATATAACTATATCTTTCCTTTCCTCCTGCATCTGAAGGTGCCCTGTGCCAGCCAGCATTAGTACACTGCTGGGGTAGAAGAATGTAATAAAGTGGACTTTGAAGGCAGCATGTCACAGGAAAAAGATACAGTCTAATTAAATTTAATCTTCTTTTAAATGGTTACTCAAAAGAGAGACTCTATTAGAAGTTCAAAAGTGCATGTATAAATCCTCCCCAGGCAAGTCGGTACCCAGGGCTAACACAGCAGGTGGAAGAGTGAAGGAAATGTTAGAACCCGTGTTTCATCTTGATAGGGCTGACGGAACTTTAATGAAGAAAGACCAATATTCTGTGGCCCTGAAACCACATCCTCTGCTGTCAAATGGGTTCAAGTTCATGGTCTTGAAAATTGTCCTTTTCCTGTCTTCAAATGTTCTCATGAGTCCTTTTCTTTTCAGTTCAAAGTAGAAATTAAAATAGGTTTTAAGTGTTTATTCTTCATCCTAGATTTTGGGCAGATGCCTAATTTCCACTGCTTCCTTACCTCCTGAAGAGTTTCAGGCTTTTTGCTTCTGCCAAAATGAAGCAAACATACAGCTTGGTACTTTGAAGTCTGAGTTAAAGCAAAACTAAATGGACCATGTTTATCTGATCAATTAAAACATTGCCTACATCCTTAGAACTGATGTTTCTCATTTAGACAACATTCTATACAATCCTCAGGAAATTAACAACAGAGATTGAGTTTGGGGAATGGGGGTCGTTATATAAAGAAATGCAGGAAGAGTGTGGAAGAATTTGACCAGGCTCCAGTATAAGCTACATAAACTGACTGGGCTCCAATATAAACTAAAGAATGTCTTAGTAGAAGAGGGACTACAGAAAAATGTTAATGACAGTTCCCCGAGTAAAAGTTTGACTTCAAACTCCTGTTATGTGAAGGGATCTAGTATACTTAATAGTCTTTGGCATTATTAATGTGTATAATTTAAGAATAGTTATAATTATAAAAGCTCTCAGAGATTAGAATGTGTACAGTTCAGTTTAAGCATAGATCAACAAGGTGTGCTCTAAAAGCAGAACCATGCTAGGCAGAGCATTAGATTTAGAAAAATAAAAAGAGCATGGATTACAACTCTCTTAGAAGTATATAGGTTTTTTTTCTAAATCACACAGATTAGCACCAATTAATTAAAATGATATGAAATAGTAGGTACTTGAACCTCCAGGCTGTCCCCAGTCAATACCCTGTTTCATTCTTCTCAGCAATAGTGTGAAGCGGGGCGCTTGGGTGGCTCAGTCGGTTGGGCGTCCGACTTCTTCGGCTCAGGTCATGATCTCGCGGCTCGTGAGTTCAAGCCCCGAGTCAGGCTCTGTGCTGACAGCTCAGAGCCTGGAGCCTTCTTCGGATTCTGTGTCTCCCTCTCTCTCTGCCCCTCCCCTGCTCATGGTCTGCCTCTGTCTCAAAAATAAATAAAACATTAAAAAAAATAAATAAATAAATAGTGTGAAGTAAAACTTGTTTGGCTTCCTTTCCAGCTTGCCCAGGACCTGTGCACATAACCTGTTCCAGAAAGACAGCAATCTCCCTTTCTTCAAAAACCCTGCTAGATTCGTTGTCTTTGGCTGGAGTGAGTTATTTCATCCAATTGGTGCCAACAGAATGAACTTTAAGCTGCATATAGATAATGGTTGTATATTTTCATATTTGGCAGATTCTGTGGAGATTGCCTTCCAAATTCCAAGATTTATCTCCAGAATTGTGGCTTGGCAGGAAGACTAATGTACAGTCTTCATGTGTAGGTTGTTTGATTTGGGGTGGATTTCAATACTGTAGGTGTAGAGGCAACCTGAAAGTTTATAAAATAGCTTTCTTCAAGTGCAAAGTTTTATGCCTTTTTCTCTTCAACCATAAAGGGGGAAAATGGTAAAGACAGAGCTGTTAAGTTCTTTGATCCATATATCCCTGCAAAGTTTTTTCCTCCCGGATTTGGTTTTGTATATGATTTATTTTATGCATCTATCCCTCCCACCAAGGCGGAGGGTGCCTGTTTTGATGTTTAATTAAGTTGTGATAACATTTTAATTTAATTACATATTATGCATTATAATTATTTGTGAAAACTTTTGTGGGTACAAGAAAAGCTGTAGAAGAAAAAAAGCAGATCTAAGGAAAACTGTTTTAAGATGCTGCATTTCTTGACAAAGAGCTGTGTCAATTTAATGTAACACTTAGGTCTCAATGCATTTACATATAAAATTTTGCGTCATTAAATGGCAGACTATGGGGCAAATTTGGAAATATTTAGAAAATATATATATATATTTTTTCCTTATATTTAGGAAAAATTCACATGTATGTTAACCCCTGAGACGGTGTTACTGATTATGTTATAATGAACTCATTATTTGCTCTGTCCTAGGCTTAGACTAAATGTCTTTGTTTATTTGACGTGATTGTAGGTATTCTTGAGTCCGGCCATATCTTCATATTGACCATTGAAATGATAATTTTGAGAAGAGTTAGAAAGAGTGAGGAACATTTTTATTCTACTCTATTTTTTCCTAGAATGTTTCAACCTGCCATGAATCTCTTGAAGGTGAAGATTCTTCTTCTCTTATCAACAGATACTTGATAACATTTGGTCTGTTTCATGTTTGGAAAGATGTGGGTCTTAGACCTAAAGTTCCTGGTTTGGTAAGTGCTGTGTGCCGAGGGAAAAAAAAAAAAAACAACAGCAAAAAAGAAAGTCAACAAGGCTGGTGAGACAGAATCACAGGAAAGGGTCTCAAATTCTTATCCTATTTGACCTGTTACTGTACGGCTGCCAAATACTTAAAATACAATAAATTCAGAGAGTACATTCTGAGTTTGTCTTCTCAAACAGTGTTGAACTGCATTTAAGTTGGTCCGTCTTGATAAGACAGGAAAATGGTCAAAATTTTGTAAATTGTAAGTCCATCTTTGGTTGGAACACTCCTCAACTTCTTCACGTAGTACACTTGACTAACAAGTTGTAATTAATTGGGTAACTCAAGGACTTGGACCTTCAGTCATCTGTTTGTTAAAGAATTTAACAAAAATAGGGGCGCCTGGGGGCGCCTGGGTGGCGCAGTCGGTTAAGCGTCCGACTTCGGCCAGGTCACGATCTCGCGGTCCGTGAGTTAGAGCCCCGCGTCGGGCTCTGGGCTGATGGCTCAGAGCCTGGAGCCTGTTTCCGATTCTGTGTCTCCCTCTCTCTCTGCCCCTCCCCCGTTCATGCTCTGTCTCTCTCTGTCCCAAAAATAAATGTTGAAAAAAAAAAAAAAAAATAGGGGCGCCTGGGTGGCTCAGTCGGTTGAGCGTCCAACTTTGGCTCAGGTCATGATCTCGCGGTCTGTGATTTAGAGCCCCGCATCGGGCTCTGTGCTGACAGCTCAGAGCCTGGAGCCTGTTTCGGATTCCTGTCTCCCTCTCTTTCTGCCCCTCCCCCCACTCGCACTCTGTCTCCTTCTGTCTCAAAAATAAATAAACATTAAAAAAAATTAAAAAAAAAGAACTTAACAAAAATAATCCCGAGAACAGCATGATTCAAACACTTCACAAGTCCTTTTCAGATTTTATGTTCATATAAACTTCTCTGAATCTTCACTCCATTAATGTTTTAAGCATTGCCTCTAAAGGTTGTGAGTTTTCTCTACAAATTATAGGAATGAGTATCTTTGGTCATCACGTTGCATGAATAGTAAGGAATTTTTAGGTTACTGAACCTATTCAACTATTGACCCTCATTACCCTCACACTCTCCAGAGAGCTTAGGACCAGAACATTATGTGACTCTTCGGGTCACAACTGGACTCTGTGGTTGGGGACTTTGTGTTGGTGATCTTCTAAGAACTCAGTTTGAGCACCTGGTCACTGCTTCTTCTACCAACCATCAGACAGGACCACTGAAAGAGTTAGGCTACTAGACATGCAGTCAGAACAAATTATAATTTTGAAATGTCTGATTCCATCTCATTTTAAGTTATATTTCAAGACTCATTGAACTTCTGATCTCACTTTTCACATACTTCTAGAGGAGTCCGACAAGCATCCTCCTGAATGACAATTTGATGTAACTGGCTCCACTTTCAGAATGTCTCTCTTCTTCTTCTTGTGTCTTGGCCTTGGTCGACCTTGAAGAAAGTTCAATACTACCTTACATTCCTGACTATTGCCAGCATTTTTCCCTTTCCCTCCAGAAGTCTTTATTGAAAGACACAGATTTTACTAAAATAAAGAAATCATTCAGCTTCCCAAATTCGTTATAAGAAAATCAGGCTTTGATATCTCTTCCCAAATTCTATTTCTCAAAATAGTCCTCATATTTCCTAGGAGACAGTTTATTTGTAAGAAGAGTTGTAGTAGTAAAAAGAACAAACTTTATGTTTCTACCTGAAAATAAATTTTATTGGTCATATAATGCTAATTTATTGGTTTACTTGGCTCAAATGGACAATTCCTCCTGTTCTCCAGCTACTGTCAAAAGGAATGCCTTAAGATGAATCAATGTGTGGGGCGCCTGGGTGGCTCAGTCCGTTAAGCGTACGACTTTGGCTCAGGTCATGATCTCACAGTTTTTTAGTTTGAGCCCCGCGTTGCCAGGAGTCTGCTTTGGATTCTGTGTCTACCTTTCTCTCTACCCCTCCCCACTTGTGGTCTGTTCCTCTGTCTCTCAAAAATAAAATAAACATTAAGAAAAACAACAACAGGTGAATCAATCTGTAATTAACATCATTGTCTTTGATAACGTTGTCTAGAATAAGTCAATTCATTTGGCTACTATTGACATGTTATGCAAATAATTAATCTAGCAGATATTTAATAAACTTATTATTCAAAACATATTTTACATAATTTTATGAATAGAAATTCTTTTGTTTGTTTTAAACAATTGGTAAACCTTTATTGTAACTTCCCAAGCTAAACCACTTAGGCCAAAGCTTCTTAAGCATCTGTAATAAAGTACTGCTTTGTTGGTGTTAATTGTCACAGTCACATTCCAATACTTTTGTAGAATTCACTGATCATGTGCTTGGATGGCATGACAATAACGAATTGATACGTAAGTCTCTTACTGCTTATATCCAATTTCTGCACTTCTTTTTCTTCTTCTTCTTTTTAAATGTTTATTTTTGAGGGGCGCCTGGGTGGCGCAGTCGGTTAAGCGTCCGACTTCAGCCAGGTCACGATCTCGCGGTCCGTGAGTTCGAGCCCCGCGTCAGGCTCTGGGCTGATGGCTCAGAGCCTGGAGCCTGTTTCCGATTCTCTGTCTCCCTCTCTCTCTGCCCCTCCCCCGTTCATGCTCTGTCTCTCTCTGTCCCAAAAAAAATAAATAAACGTTGAAAAAAAAAATTAAATGTTTACTTTTGAGAGAAACAGACACAGAGGGCAAGCGGGCAAGGGGCAGAGACAGAGGGAGACACAGAATCCAAAGCAGGCTCCAGGCTCTGAGCTGTCAGCACAGAGCTGAATGGGGCTCAAACTCATGAACCATGAGATCATGACCTGAGCCACAAAGTCAGACGCTTAACCAACTGAGCCACCCAGGTGCCCCAGGGATTTTTTTTTTTTTTTTTGACATTGCCCATTTAGTATTCTCTATTTGAAAATTCATGTGAAGAATCAAACTGATTTCATATTTGTAGAGAAGGTGCTTTTTTGCAAGTTATTGTTTTAGGCCTAGTGCACTTTACTATATACAAGAATGAGTTGTTAATCTAGCCAGTCCAGGCTTAGATGTTACTGGAGCATTAGTCATTTCTCCATGCAGCAAGTAAGTATTGAATGCCTACTATATGCTAGGCATGGTACTATCTCCTACTAACTCAATGGTGAGTAAACCAGACATATTTCTTACTCTCAAAGAGTAGAGAGTCTAGTGGGGGAGACAGTCATATAGTTAAGTAATAAGACAAATAAATGTAAACATTTGATTATGATAAGTGCCTTAAAAGGAGGGTACATTGTTATAGAACTGCACTTAACTGTTGGACTTATTTAACCAAAAGTGATGTGAACATGTTCTTCTCTTCCATTTCCTTGTTTTATGCTACTAGGTAGCTTAACACCGATAACAAATAAATCATCCCAAAGATATTAGGGATGGTGTGAAGTTCTAAGAAGAGAGATATCACTTGGGCCAACATTCTCTACAGGTAGATGGTTGATGTACTGGTGGGTTTTACAGACTTGGCTAATGTAGTTATTTATTTATTACCATACATGACTTGGTGTTGCTATAGAGACAGTTGTCTGGGTGTTAGTGATCTTGGGTAGGTGGTAACTTCAAGCAGAGTAAGGATGGAGATTCCCTTCTGGGGGGCAAGCACTCTCACAGACCAAGACGTTAAGGCTATTTCCTAGAGCTTAGAGGTCCCTATGGATATGGAAAAGCTGTAATTAGTGTCAAAAAATATTCTCCCCAGATTAGATTTTCTTCAATTCTGGCTACAAATCACAAAGTCCAAGATAAATACAGACAGATCCCTTTTGGAGGAAGATTTTGGATTTTAGATTGTTAGTACTGAACCTGGGTAGGCAGAACCTGACCAAATGCGAAAGATTCCATCTATCTTCGATTTGTTGAAAAGAATTATGTTAACCTTTTACGTTTTATCCTGTTTCTTGGCCTTGGCTGCGGAAATGGTGAAGTCAGGTCCTACTGGAGCAACAAAATCAAAGTTGGGAAAGAATTTGTACGCTGACTCCAGGGTAGTGAAGACTATCCAAGATCTAGGGAATTAAATTCTGAGGAAAGGTGAGATGAAGGCAAAGCATCTGGCCGACATAGTTGCTTTTCATTGACCCGCAAACAGTTCCGGTTTGGGAATTGTAAAGGAGAAGCATACAGACATAAGGACACCCTGGGGCTTCCTGAAGGTTTATGGGAGAGCAAATGGCAGCACAACTAACCTCCAGTGGAAATAAAAATCATAATGAAACTTTAGTTATTGCCTGGTTACAATTAAAATATATGTTATAATGGTTGATGATAAAATCTTGGAATAAAAGTGGGTTTGTAAATATTCTCCAAACCCTGACCACTCGTTTGTTAGGGAATTGTCCAAGAAAAACAAAGGCCATGTTCAGATATAATCCTTATGGATTCTGCAATTACCACTATGATTTTTCGTTCCCATATCTTTTATCAAGAAGATCAGAGTCTCCTCTCACTTTGAGCTGTTAGCTACAAAGTTTCTGTTGCTCTCCCTTAAAACGTGCCCTTTGAACTTTAAGCTATGAGTGCAAACAAAGCTTATAAAACATAAATGTTAGAAAAATATATTTGTTCACTTACATTTATAGACCATACTTGTCATTGGCAATTGAATTTTCTCACTATTGTTGTGACAATTAACCCATGGGCTATGATCTCTTTTGTCTTTATTTAACCTACCAATATAAAAACTGTGTAAATAGTCGTGTTAGTTAGAAGGATGCCTTGGACTTTGGGTCTGTTTTTCTTTTCTCCTACTGAGCATGTAAGGAAATAAATATGATGGCTTGTGGCAAAGATTGGTCCTTTCCCACAATATCTACTCTCCTTTTTTCCTTAGTAACACAATTCCAACTTTATTCAATGCAGTTATGTGCCTAGCTAGCTAGGAATTGTTTGTGTTTTCTAAACATTAAGAGGTAGGGGCTATTATATACTAGCTTGTCTCTTGACAAACAAGAAACTGTCATGGATTATTTAAACTTTGGAAATGTTTAAAGAGTTACATTTATTTCAGTGGATAATGTATTTTTCAAGCCTCATAATGCCAGATAAAAGTCTTTGATTTACCCTGACTTCTGAATGAAATCTGTGGAGTTGAACTAAGCCAAAAAAGAAAATTGTGAAGGGAAGAATATTGGACTTTAATATTTTACTACTTTAATTTACGAGGAGACAGAATTTTTATTGGGCATTTTACTTTCTGTGTGGCAGAATGATAATGGAATATTGTTCATTATGTTCAAATTTGGGAAAAAACTCCATTCTTATATTCGGAATATAATGGCTGAAATGTGCCTGAAACATTTGTTATTTTTGTCCTCTGGGTATCCCTTCTCCCTTCACTAACAAAATGCTTCTGTTTTGCTTTACTGAGACATCCTACTTCATTTCTCAGGCCATGTGATTGGGAGGGACTGATCTACTCCTGACTCCAGGGCAGTGGCAATTCTGAGTCCTGGCCAATCAGAATCATGAATTATTGTTTCAGGATAAGCTTGTGATATAAGCCTTCAGATTATCTCTCTTGCAGAATCCAAAGTACTAACCATTATTACACTCTGGAAAATCTGTCTTTCAGGATTAGTAAGGTAGAAAGATGTACGCACTGAGACGATATTGTCTTTTCAATGGCACGGAAAGAACCTGGCTGGGAATTAAGTCAATACAAAGGTAGAAGAACTAAAAGATGGAGAGCAAGCAAGCCCTGATGTCATGTTTTGCAGCACACATCTGAAGCTGTGCCACATCTGGATTTATCAATTAGGTGACACAGTAAATTCCTTGCTTAGCTTATGCTCCACTTGGGATGGTGTTTGGTTACCTGTAATTGAAAGAATGGATCTAAGACATTCTGTAAACTGTATGATTCTTTCTTGTGAACCATGTTTGGATCATGTAGCCGAGCATAAATTGAAATTTGAAGTAGAAAAGGGAGAAAATTTGGGGCGCCTGGGTGGCTAAGTTGGTTAAGCGTCGACTTCAGCTCAAGTCAAGATCTTGCGGTTCGTGGGTTCCAGCCCCGCGTCGGGTTCTGTGTTGACAGCTCAGAGCCTGGAGGCTGCTTCAGATTCTGCATCTCCCTCTCTCTGCCCCTCCCATGCTCAGGTTCTGTCTCTCTCTGTCTCAAAAATAAATAAACATTAAAAAAGAATTAAAAAAAATAAAAGGGAGAAAATTTAACCCAGTATTGAGTGTGTTTCAGAGTTAATGTTGGATGCCTGTTCTGGCATACTTCAAGAACTTAGTGAGCAAAAACCTAATTTTCCACTTCACTAGGACTTGGAGGCTACCAAATATCTCTTCTCCTACAATAGACACCATTTCCCTGGTTAAAACTTGACTTAGCTATTATTGGATATAGATGAATATAAAATAAAAATGAGAGAGCATAAGAAAGAGCTGGGGATGTTACACTGTCCTCAGGCCATACTCACCTCTGCAGATACCATTCTTAGCCCCTCCAAGGGAGAAAGACATATTAGTTAGATTAGTCCTTATTAGGTCATATTAGTCCTTATTAGACATATTAGTTAGATTAGTCCTTAGTACCATGAATGAATGTGTGTGCAGTGTGCAGTGCAGGTAGCCAGGACATACTGTTTGTGGGTGGAGTTATGGGGCAATGAAACCCTAGGCACATCCAAGTTCAGCTTCTAATTTCTCTTCCACTTCCTGTTTCCATGCAGCTGAGTGGATCTGGTTCCTCAATGGTTCTTGGGATGTGGTACTTTCTTCTGCTCTGTTTCTCCCTTTTTCTCTCTCTTCTCCTTATCTTTTCTCAGTCATGAATGAGTGTGCTGTTCTCAAGACTTTAGATTCACGGAGTTAGGTAGCTCTTCTTGGAGCATTTAGACCATGTACTCCAGCTCAGACTTTACCAGAGTTCTGAACTTAAGAGTATGAAGCTTGTACAACATTGAATACAGAGGTATGCTGATTCACTCTTGTTATTTATGTGGAAAAGAAACAGTGTGTTTAAACAACAAAAATAAAGTAAATAAATGTGTTTTTTTTTCTTTTTATATTATCTGCCAGGAGTTTCAAGGCCAAATGTGTGGCTTAATTTTTGTATATGTAAAGAACCCTTGGGCATTCCTAATCTGTTTTTATAAGGCTGCGCTCAAGCTATCATTGGACTGAGTTCTCATGTAGAAGCTCGACTGAGGCAGGATTCACTTCTCTTCTCATTGAGGTTGTTGGCAGAATTCATTTCCACGTAGCTATATGACTGAAGCTTTTTGCTGTCAGCTGCAGGCTGTCCTCAGCTTCTAGGGGTTGCCTGCAATTCTTTGCCACAGAGTTCTCTCCATAGGTAGTTCAAAACATGGCTGTTTGCTTTTTCATGGCCGGCAGAGCAGTGTCTCCTATTAGTCTGCTGAGGAATCTTACATAACATAACATAACGATGAGGGTGACATCCCATTACCTTTGCTATATAATGAAACCTAACTAAGGGATGGATATCCCATTATCTTTGCTATATTAAATTAGCTAGAAGAAAGTCACAGGTTCTTCATACACTTACAGAGAGGAGATTTTGCAGAATGTAACACACAGGGGTGAGATCCTGATAGTTCTCTTAGAATTCTGCCTCCCATAGCCAATATTTCTCAAAGTACATTTCATTGAAGATTACTTCCATAGTCAATATTCATCAAGAACAGTTTTAAAGTAACAGGATATAAGTGCCAGGTGACTGATTCAAATCATCTTAAGAATATAAATGAAAAACTGATTTTTTTTTTCTCACAGGACTGAAAGTGTTAGCTTTAGGCAGAGGACAGGACAACAATGCGATGAGGATTGAGAAGGATTCTGCCTCCATTAAAAACTTGATACGATAAGTAAAAGGGGACATCAAAAATGGGAAGTCATGAACGTTAGACAGCACTTAGGAAAAGTTCTGATAGAGGAATTAGCCATAATGCAGAATGCGCTGAGGTTAGCTTCAAGTGCAGTCCACTTGCCCTCTTCCCGGAGGACATTAAATCTGAAAGGACTCTGTCATGGACAGAATGAGAAAAGAACAAAACACAGGCTTATATCCTTCCACCCTGTCATGTTTTCCTAAACCAATATCACATTGTCTCTTATACCCTTCTGCATTTGTAAATATTGGCGCTTTTTTTTTCTACGATAATCTTTGCTCATCTCATCCTCGTCTCCTATGCGTCTGACCAACTTTCATTCATTTTTCTGTGACTCAGTGAGGTAACTCTAAGAGGTCTTCTCTAACCTCTGCCTGTCATTTAGGTGGAGTTGGGTACCACAGCCCACATGTCCATAAGTTGGTAGATACTGTTTGTAAGCTTAGCCAACCCTTATTTCAATCCCCTTCCTCCTCGATACCTCTAGCCAGTCATGGCCATATGATATGGCTCCTGCCAATGAGCCACAAATTACATTTCAATGTGGGGAAAACTCTTGTTTTCTTGAAACAGGAATCCTCCCTTTTTGGATGCTATTCTCTTTCTGGCAGTGAACACAGACATAATGGCTGGGGCTGTTCTAGCAGTCTTGTGATAATTATGGGAAAGATAAGAGACTCACAAAGACCTGGTCTCTGATATCCCAAAGCTGATGAAGTAGACTAACAACCAACTCCCACTACAGTTACATGTAAACCAAAAGAAAACAAAAACCAACCTTTAATTTCTTAAGTCATTATAGTTAGGCTCTTATTACCTGCAGCCTAATAAGATCCTAAATGAAATATAGTTTTCATGTATTTCTAGATGATAACACTAATTACAAACTGACAATTATTTAGTTTTTAACCTATCCTGTGGTGCCATGAATGAATTCCTTCATATTGTAAATGTTATCTTATTTCCATTTTATTCATTGTAGCCTCCATCGTCTTAGAAGCAGATCTAGCACACGAGAAACATTCAGCAAATGTCTGTCACATCTTTTACCTTCCACATTGTAAAAGCTTATCTGGAGAAAATAATGCATTCTTGTTAATCAGAATGAAAGATTTCTACTGGTATTATTTATCTAGGTTTTTAGTTGTCGCCTTATTTTATTCAGCATGTTGTCTCCAGCTTAGAAATAAGTCAGATGAATAAAATCTACAGGTGTTGCAAAAGCTGCAGCGATAGCTACACTCTTGGATGATAAAAGCAACATTCAGAATGAAATGCTGAAAAATTTGGGAAAGTCTCTTTTCCTAAACGTAGCAAAATGAATAGGAACCAAAGAACCGAACACTTAGAGGCAAAAAATAAAATTCACATCTACAATTTTGGATTCACAGTAGATCAGAAGGAAAAACTAACAAACCCAAACCTGTTTTGCTGAACATTAGACACGTCAAAGTTAAATCAGATGAAAAAGCATTGACAGAATGAAGAATATGGTAGATACGGAAAAGGTAAGGAGAGAGAGTGCTTATAACGTGACATATTTGAAGCACTTTCTTGGAAGAGATAAGTTAGATTTATTCAATGCAGTTTCAAAGAGACTAAGAGAAAAATTTGGAGGAATATGTGAAAGCTTCGGGTTGAGAAATTGAAGCTCAAAATGAGGAAGATGCTATCAACACAGATTTTTCAAAAGTAGATTTGCCTTGTGGGGCCCAAAGCTGTGCTGACAGGCAGTGAATTGTCATGTAACCAACTCCCTGTTAAGGATAATGGCAGAGATCTTCATGCTTTGGTTAGGAGCTTGACTTACCTGTTAAGATATTTTCCTTTAGGCTAAAACAGTTTGATAAATTGTTTTCTTTTGTCCCACAGGATGGCGTTTTGGGGTATGTTCTGAAAAAAAGTGACAAGGCAGTGGTAGTTATGGGGTGAGGGCTTATCAACCATATTACTTCTTAAATTGGGTTTTTACAAGATGAGGGTGTCCTATCCTGTTACTCCCTTATCTCAGGATAAAAGTATATCTAATGCTACCTGTTGCTGTTGGTGTGGGATGACGGACCATGATACTTGTCTATTTCAGATGGGTGCTGGCAGCTATTTATCTACAAACATAAGCATGTTCACATTCTGAGAAGTGTTGAATCAGAGGCCACAGAATACATGCCTGCATGATCATAGCATATTTTTATTTAATTTATCTTTTTAATTTACATTCAAGTTGGTTAGCATATAGTGCAACAATGATTTCGGGAGTAGATTCCTAAATGCCCCTTACCCATTTAGCCCTTCCCCCCTCCCACCACCCCTCTGTATGAGATCATAGCATACCTTTAACTTGGTTTGTACAGGTGTGGACTTTTCGAATTTAATGTTTTTGAAGGTGTAATTAGCGGTGGACAAAGGGGACTTTGACACAAGTTTTCCACCCCCTGTTGTGTTTCATTCTCTCATGAAAGTATGGACTTTTGCAATCTGTTTTGACTCCCAGGGATAAATCTGAATTATGCAGAATAGGGTTATTGCTCTGATGACCCATATATTAGTATTCCTGGCCTTCGCTGCATATACCTAAAGCCATATTGGCCATGTTTCAAGTGCTCATTGGCCACATATCACTAGCAGCTACTGTATTTCACATTGCTGGCCTAGGCTTTTTAAGGGAGCCTCATAGGAATGACACATTAACTTCCAGGGGGTTGCCATGTGAACAAATCCTCATTCCTAATTCTGCCTCTTCTTTCTTTCCCCACTATCTCTCTTGGGTTATCTATCTATCTATCTATCATCTATCAACATTATCTATCATCTATCTATCTATCATCTATCAACATTATCTATCATCTATCTATCTATCTATCATCTATCTAGCTATCTACCATCTATCATCTATCTGTCATTCATTTTTAATGGCCTTTAGGTCTCCTATGGTCCCATCTTCTACGTCTTCTAAAATAATTTACCCCTCTTTTGGAAACCGTTGAGTCCCAAGTCCACTCTTGTGTCTCATAAATTACAGAACAGATATTTAGTGTGTTTTGTGCACTACTATTTCCCCAAACCTAAAAAGCTTCCTAACATGTGAATAAGAATTAAGAAAAATTGTTCAAATGAATGATTTCATGCTCCAGATTAAGCCATAGGGTTGAAAGTGCTTTGGCTCTAAGAGAAGACTTCACTTGGAGTGAAGGAGTGATCTCTTGGACAGAGAAGGGACAAGCAAGTGATCCAATTTGGGGAGACTAGTTTTTTGTTTTTTTGTTTTTGTTTTTTGTTTTTTGTTTTATCCTCCAAGGAGTATTTTTTAAAAATCTAATATCTTACACTGTAGAGATTAGTTTCCTATATTAGATAATCCTATTCCACCTGTTAACATAATATGATTTCTTTTCCAAGAGATATTGGCTCTTTTCCTGATGCGGGTTATATTACAAATTCTCTTTAATTAATTTGAAGGTAAAGGGTCCAGGTGTGCTACCAATGCTGATATCTTGCTATAGTGATAAAATAAAGGCTACACTTATCAAATATATTTTATACGTATATATCTCAAGTGCTGTAACCGTTGTTCCTTTCCCGGCTTAGCCTAGTGCCTTAAATGCAGTAGGTAGTCCGTAGACATTGTTAAGTCATTTAACAAAGCCACGCACTGCCCTAATCACGTCAAAGACCTCAGTCAACAGATGAAAGCAGATGAAAATCTTTACTTTTATGGAGCTTACATTTAAGTAGAATGATAGGAAGAAAGAAGATAGTAAGCCACAATTAAAATAAATAATGAAAAAATACGTAAGGAAGAAATACACTTTATTAGACAGTGATCAGTGTAATGTGGAAAACAGTAGAGTAGGAATAAGGAATAATGGGGCAGGGGGAGAGATGGGTTGTAACTTGAAGTAGGAAATGAATTAAAACATTTTAATTGAGGCCCCTATGCTCTGAGGTCGTATACTATGTTATCATTTTAAAAGAGAAAGGCATAGTAGTAATATGCACACATTATTTTTGTGTATAAAAATGCAACTGAGTTTTTTTAAATAAGAAATTTTATTTGTATATTACTTGGCAGCCCTTTAGCTTGGATGAGACTGAATTGCTATAAACTGAAAGGTAATTATAGAGGGCTATGCAACTAACTGGAGAAAATATAAGAAAGGAAAAATACATATGCCTTACTCAATAACCTTTATTTGGAAAAGAATAGAAATGATCATGCCAACACATTTTGAGGAGTTTAATAAATATTTTGCAAATACCAATTATAATAAACCAATAATGACAATAACCTAACAATGGCAGAATTATAAAATAAAATTATATTTGAAAAAGACACATAACATAAAGCATCAGAATTATAGATATTTAAAAAAATAGTAACGGAGAAAAAGGAGCTATATCAACTTAGTAGTTACCGACTTTAAATGGGGCCTTCAGATTAAATGTCAAAAATAAATAATAGGGCCAGGGAGCCACCGATTTATCCACATTTATAATAAGATAGAATTTAACTTTTAGCCGTATTATATTATGAAAGTCATTAAATTGAAAATAACAGTTAGAAAAACAGCTTAGTAGAAGACGTTATAGTAATCTTTGATCATAGATGTGAATTTGGTCTCAAGTCTCGCACTGACAAATGACCTTCCATGTTTGCTGCTATAAATGAAATGGTTGGACCAAGGGCTCAGTGAGATCATTTCTAATTATAGAATTATATGACCCAAGCCTGTCCAAAGATTCTTCTGGATTATTTTAACTAATGGAAATAATTACTTACGTTTAGAGAACTGGATTGTGCTATTCAAAATCGGAAAATCCTCCATCATAAACCCAAGATCACACAGCTATTTATTAGCATAAATTTTCCTTTTAGTTGGCCCCTTATGCAATTAGAAGTTTTTATTTCATTTCTGATACCAATTCACTCTGTCATTATGCTGGAAATGTACTGGTAGAGGATTAAGTGCGCATAAAGCTATACGGTTAGTCCTGATGCGAAAATACATTTTTAAAAGTTTTTTTTTTCTTCTTAAATCAATAGGTAGCAGAGAAATATCAATACCCTTAGTCATAATGGTCTCAGTACTGGGGTCATAACAATAAATTAGTGGGATACAAAAAAATAAAAGGCTCAGCTATAAAGACTTCAACTAGTTTCAGATCATCATGATATTATCTTACTGTTATTCAGGAGAGTTTCACTTTTCAAGATGCCAGTGTGAGGAGTCTATGGACCTCATCTCCAGTGACACGAGCAAAACTAGTGACAACTCTAAAACAAAATCCAACCATTTAAAGTCTCGGGAAAAACACATAATGGCATACAGCAAAGAAGCAAAGGAAGAAACATATACTCAATAAAATCTGCTAAAATGCAAGATGCTATATGTGAGCATCTGTGGTATTTGAGCCACAACCCACTTCCTCTTTTTTCCCCATTCTAGTTCAGATTAACAGAAGCTTCATCCTGGGTGGGTGTGGCCAAGAAGATGGGCCTCCCTGTCCCTTCAGCTCCAATCAAAGCTTACTTTATCACATTCCCAGCGGAGTCACCAGCATTTTTCATTCCTTCCAACTACAAGTTGAAGTGACTAAATTCCTGGTGAGTATGGATGAGAACTCAGGGGCGACCTTCTTCCACCCTGCCCCTATCCATAGGATGCAGCCTCTACTACATCCAGGAAGGTTGAGAATACTTGGCCCAAGATGGTCCTCACCCTGGCTCACTCACAGGACAAAGGTGCCATGATGGCAAAGGCAAGTGGAGAAATCAAGAGGCTACCATCATGGCTGGTGCCCAGAACAGCGGCTCACAGGAGGAGAGCATTTCATGGGGTAGAAAGCTCTGTAGCTCTTCCTAAAGGAACAAGTGATTCATGCATTCACAGAATAAGGGAGAGATGATACAATATTCACAATAGGTAGTGAACACAAGCATTTAGCGAATTAAAGATTTGTGAAATAAAAAGATATTGGGAAACTAAAAAAAGGATAACATTTCCTTATTCTGGAATAACATTTCTAAAAGAGAAAAATCTTATGGCATGCATCATATTAATGGTGAAATACTGAAATCTAATCCTCTCGTATGAGGAAGGGAAGACAAGAATGCCCTCGATTATTTCTATTCATTATCATGCTTGAGATCTTAGCCACGCAACAAAGCAAAAGTAAATATACAAAAACATGCATAAATACTATTGGAAGGTAGAAAACAAATTGCCATTTTCTCATTGATGATGTTATTGTATATATAGAAATCCAAAAAAAAATCTGTAAGTAAGTTATTAGAACAAATTCATGAATTTAGCAAGATTGCTGGATAGAGGTTTACATTTTTAAATTTTATTGTATACAGCAACAACCAAGAATTTTAAATTTTACAGACATTACTAAAAGAATGCAAATAGATTTTCCACTTTCCAAATGAAGAGCAAGAACAGAAAACAACGTAAGGAGTCTTTGAAGAGACTACCACAGACTGATGTCAAGAAAGGGAGACTGCACATTGGCAACGACTTAGGAGGTGGCACAGGGTCATTTGTGCATTTGCCCTCAGCTCTTTTTTCTAATCACAATCTGTATCACAGAGGGCTGGATGCCTGAAGACTACCTTCTAGAAATTTCTTTGCCAGCTGGCTTCTCTTCGGCTCTGACCGTGTGGCAAAGGCGCTGGCAGGTGACTGGAAAGTGGCTGGAAGAGAGAAGCCAAAGCCCTACACCTTTGGGCTTTGGGGGGGGGGGGGGCGCTGAGGAGGGTAGAGCTTTCAGCAGAGACTTGGCAGCAACAGTAGCGGCTGGTGCTGTATACAGCAGTCGTGGCTAAGGCACCCTGCCCCCATCTACCCCAGGGGCAGCCATGAGGAACTTTGGGCTCCAGGGTCCCTTCACAGTGGCCGGAGAATGGCAGGAGAATGACTGTGTACTCCAGGGGGTATCATTTCCCCTGGGCTCCTATAGCCTAAGCTGAAGGAGACTTACTGCAGGTACAAATCAGTGAGGAACTTGTCCTTTTCTTATTCCCTGTATCAAATTTCCTCCAGGAGGAACACCAGGTGACGTTTCTATCTTCCTGACTGAACAGGGATACTGGATATATGATGGGAGTGTAATCCCGCAGAAGCCGAACCCGTTTTTCCTTTGTCTTTTCTTCCACATTTACTCATATTTGATTTTACTTAGTAGTATGCATTTTTTTTTCAACTTTTTTTTTTTTTTTTAATTTTATTTTCGGGACAGAGAGAGACAGAGCAATAACGGGGGAGGGGCAGAGAGAGAGGGAGGCACAGAATCGGAAACAGGCTCCAGGCTCCGAGCCATCAGCCCAGAGCCTGACGCGGGGCTCGAACTCAGGGACCGCGAGATCGTGACCTGGCTGAAGTCGGACGCTTAACCGACTGCGCCACCCAGGCGCCCCAGTAGTATGCATTTTTAAAGTTACATATCTAGAATAAGTTCTCTCACTGATGTAATACATACCACGTAAGCAGATTTAAAAATTCCATAATAAAATTTATCTCGAATAGGAATAAGAATATTAAATCAAGGAAAATATTAAATGTTGTACTTTGTATTTAAAAACATGAAACCACAGTAAGTCCTTCTGGAATTTAATACATGGAGTATAAATAATAACTTAAATCAAGATAGGCATCATATGATAGGTAAACACATTTTCCTTTCTCCTAAAAATTCTTTTTTGGGGCACATGGAGAAGAAAATATGATTATACTTTTAGAGTAGAAATTTCTTATAGTATTTGTTTGCTAGAATTCAAGCTTCACATTTTGACTTTTTAGGACTTGTCACAATGTACATATTACCAAGTATTGTATTTCCTGATTATGCTTTTTTTAATGCCTATTTATTTATTTGTGGGGGCGGGGAGGGTTTGAGGGGCAAAGGTGGGGGGGTGATCCCAAGCAGGTTCTAGTCTCAGCGCAGAGCCCAACTTGGGTCTTGATAACACAGCCCCGGGATCATGACCTGAGCCAAAATCAAGAGTCAGATGCATAACTGACTGAGCCACCCAGGCGCCCCATGATTATATTTAAATTATGATAGCTCATTTCTCCATTGAATTTCAAGGAGCGTGATGTGATTCACTATGTATACTTATGAGTTGTTATTATCACAGAGGGAAACCATATATATATATATATATATTTATATTTATATATAAATATACATACTTATACACATATAAATAAATATATATATATAAATGAAAACATAATTTTAGACATAAGGAAAAAGCTTAACCTTCATGAACATTTATCAGTGAAATCTGTGACACACCGAGAGCGAATGAGGAGGAAGACGACATGAGATAAGAGAATGTGCTTACCTAGTATTGTGCATTCTCATGTATTCCTCTATCTAGGGAATTTCTCCATATCAAGAAATAATAGATAAAGGTCTTTAACCCAAGATTTTCTGTAGATGACTGAAAGATTTGTTGAGAGTGATTGAAACCTCAATAAGAATTAGAACTATACATTTTACTACTCATTAAATTAGGCATATAAAAATCATATGTGTTTGTATATATATAGATAATATTTTGATGCGGGATTTTTTTTTTTTTTCACTTCCTTGTTTGTGACTGATCCCCATCAGTCTAGATTACCTTACGATGGTCTAACGTAGAGGGAAAAGGGTATGGGCTCTGGATACAAGCTGTCTGGTTTCAATTCCTGGTTCCATCACCAACCGCATTCTTGGGTGATTTCCTGAATCTCCCCATACTTCAGGAATGTCATTGCCAAACATCATGAATGCAAAATTGATACTGCACACAACCACTTAGCAAGGTGTCTGCTCCAGTCCCTGTATATTACCACATTAATATCGTTATATCTGGAATGTGGAGGACAAAATAGTCAAAGTCAACCCTTTGCACTTTAAAATAGGTTCTCGGGGCGCCTGGGTGGCGCAGTCGGTTAAGCGTCCGACTTCAGCCAGGTCACGATCTCGCGGTCCGTGAGTTCGAGCCCCGCGTCGGGCTCTGGGCTGATGGCTCAGAGCCTGGAGCCTGTTTCCGATTCTGTGTCTCCCTCTCTCTCTGCCCCTCCCCCGTTCATGCTCTGTCTCTCTCTGTCCCAAAAATAAATAAACGTTGAAAAAAAAAATTAAAAAAAAAAACAAAAAACTGGGCTTTCGGTGGCAAAGGACAAACACTTGAAAGCAGTTTTCTAAATCCCAAAATCTTTCCTTTAAACATCTAGAACAAAAGCTTGGAGGATTGCACATGAAGTTTTTACTATATATTATGAAATAGGAAGGGTGATTTAGAAGCAATTTCCTGCTGAACAGGGATTAGGGGAGTTCTCCTTCCAGCTAGAGGAAAGCAGAGAAGAGTACATTCAGGCTTCAAAGTGGAGCCTACTCCCATATTTTTGGTAATTTCAGGAGAGGGAGTATGTTCTCGGCTGCCACATGGGAGGCATGGCTTTATAATGCTCCCCAATTGGGATGACCAGAGGATTTTATACGAAGGTTTTGTATTTCCATGCAGAAAGAGAGCTTGGATTACGTCTTCTGCTACATCCCGAAGCTTGGAGAGACCTGGTGCGGAGAAAATCAAGAAAATGCTTTATGCTCTAATAAAGAACATCTGATTACAATGAAGGTTACTGGATTATATAGGAGGCCTGGGGTTGAGCTAAGGAGCAAAGAGAATGCATAGACATCAAGACCATGCTAGGGGCTCTGGTCATAAGCAAGGATGCTGTCCACCCACCAAAGCCAGATGGGAACACTTACATCAGCTGTGGATACAAAAAGAACCAATGTGGTCATAAAAAATTAACAGGGAGTGTGATCTAGACCATCGGAATGTGAGGATGGTCGTAAAATGCATTCCCCTACCCCCACTGTTGCGATGACCTGTCAGCAAATTCTTGCTCTCAGAAGGCTTCTCGTGGAGGAGGAGGGCAAGAGGCAACTGCGCATAAAAGGGCATATCATTAATATCTCTATTAATTAAGCATTTACACCAAAGAGAACGTGTCAACCTGAAGTGACTGAGTTACCTGCAGAAGCCTAGATTACATTTCTTAAAAAAATAGACTTTAGCTTATAGAGCAGTTTTAGGTTCACAGCAAAACTGAGCGGAAGACAGAGAGATCCCCCCATACAGCCGCTGTGCCCACACATGCAGAGCCTCCAGGATTATCAATAGCCCCTCATCACAGTGGTAGTTTGTTACAATTGATGTACCTACGTTGATACATCCTCATTACCCAGAGCCCATAGATTACCTGAGGGCTCTTATTTTTAATTTTTTTAATGTCTATTTATTTTTGAGAGAGAGAGAGAGAGAGAGAGAGAGAGAGAGAGGCAGTGGGGAAGGGGCAGAGAGAGAAAGAGAGACACAGAATCCCAAGCAGGCTCCGGGTTCTGAGCTGTCAGCACAGAGCCCAAGGTGGGGCTCGAACTCAGGCACATCGAGATCATGGCCTGAGCCGAAATCAGACACTTAACTGACTGAGTCACCCAAGTGCCCCTACCTGAGGGTTTTTTTTTTTTTTTTGAGAGTCTTTATTTGCCCTTCACTTTTGAAAGAAAATTTGTAGGGTACAGAATAAAAGATTGGTGTTTTATTTTCACTCATCCCTTTAAATATTTCACTCCTTTCTCTTCTTGCTTGCTGATTTCTGAGAAGTCAGATTAATTCTTAACTTTGTTCCTCTTTAGTCAGGTATTTATGCTCTATGCTTTCTTTCAAGATTTTTTTTATCTTTCCTTTTCTGTAGTTTGGAAATGATATCCCTGGATGTGATTTTTTTTTTTTTTTTTTTTTTTGCATTTTTCCTCCATGGAATCCGCTGAACTTTCTTGATCTATAGTTGGGTGTTTGATATTATTTGGATAAATTCTCAGTCATTGTGTCAAATATTGATTCTGTTCATTTACTTTTCTTCCCCTCCTCCTTCGGATATTCTTATTACATGTATATTACACCTTTTGAGGTTGTCCCACAATTCACGGATACTCTGTTTCTCTTTTTTCAGTTTTGTTTTTTTTTTCTTTTTTCTTCTCAATTTTGGAAATTTCTATCGTGATGTCCTTAAGTGCAGAAATTCCTTCCTCAGATTTGTCCAATCTACTAATAAGCCCATCAAAGTCATCCTTCATTTCTCTTGCAGTGTTTTTGCTCTCTAGAATTTCTTTTTGGTTCTTATGATTTCCATCTCTCTATATCACCCATCTGTCTTGCGTGCTGTCTACTTTATCCTTTAGAGCCCTTAGCATTTTAATAATAATTGTTTTAAATTCCCAGTCTGATAATTCCAATATCCCAGACATGTCTGCTTCTCATGTTTACCCTGTTCTTCTAATGTGTGTTTTGCCTTGTAGAATGTAGTGTCTTATATATGCGTATATACATATATATGTGTGCATATATACATATATACACATATATGTATATATGCGTGCATATATACATATATATGCACATATATGTATATGTGCGCGCATATATACACATATATGTATATGTGCGCGCATATATACATATATATGCACATATATGTATATATGCGTGCATATATACATATATATGCACATATATGTATATATGCACACATATATATGTATATATACATATATATTGTATTCAGTTGTGCTGAGTAGAAGAAGCTGCTGTAAAATCAGCCATTAGTAATGTAGTTGGGGGAGGGGCAGCATTCCATAGTCTTTTGAGTAAGTCTCAGTCTTTTATCTAGCCTCTGCCTCCGGTAAGCTTCACCATGTGTTTCTCAGTTACTCACTGGCTCCTCACCCTCCTCAGGTGGGACAGGACAGCTAGAGTGGGCTGGAATTGGGTACTTCCCTCCCCCCCAGGTCAGTTCGACTCTGATATATGCCAGTAGGTGAGGCTGGGGTTAAATAGTTTCTCCTGAGGGTGGACCTTGTTAGGGCGAACAGCATGTTCTGGTGTATTTCAAAATGGTTTCCTTCTCAGCTCTTGCTGAAAGTGAAAGGATTTTTCTCTCAGATATTTACTGTCAGAACCTGGTAGAGCTCTGGCAGGCACAGCTCAGGAAAGTGTGGGGTCCTCCCAATGACTGCATCCCCCCGGAGTTTTTATCTTTCAGGCTTGTCCACACTGACAAACCATTCATTCATTGCAGCTTTTCGTACCCTGGCACTGGCTCTACAGAGGTGTCAGCCCCTGGGTTTCTGCTCCGGTAAGTTGTGTTTCTCTATATTCACCTGTCAGTGAGTTTGGTGACCGCCGTTTGCCCCGTGACCTCGGTTCTCCTAGGGAACCTAAGGACGGTTGTTGACTTTTCAGTTTGTTCAGGTTCTCACTTGTTGGGACAGAGTGGCAACTTCCACGCCTGTTATATGTAGAATAGGAATCGGGAAGTCTGGGTTACAGTTTTAAAAGGAGGCTCAGAGAACAAGTTGATGGCAGCAGGGAGAAAAAACAGCAAGTTATGTGTGGTGCCTAAAGGGGATGTCTCTCAATCGGATGGGGACCCCCAAATGTGGGACGACAATTGGGTGGAAGCTGGGGCATGGGAGGTGAAAGAATTCACCTGAAGCAAAACAAAGGTGATAGAAGTTTACTGAATGCACCGTAAGGGAGCTGTGGGCAGGACCACAGGGGAGAGGCTGTCTGCAGGGAGGCTGTGGGAGGGGACTGCTCTTAAGAAGGGAAAGTGCGGAGGTTGGTGACATATGCAGTTTTCTCTTTTTGGGTAAGTGGGCCTGGTTGTAAGTAGCCCATTGGTTAGTTAGGCCCTATGGGTATTTTGAGGTGGGTCGCCTGACGGGCCTGTCTATATTCAGCCAAGTGGTTGCTTTGAGCCCTTTCTACATACATTCTATTGTACAAGCCTATTTGCCTGAAAGGGACCTCACATTATGTTTTTGTACATCTGAATCATTATGGATAAATACCAAACTTGCTATAAATGAAGCAAACTTACACACACTCTATAACACATACCTGTGAACCGTAATCACTAAAACATGACTGTGTGAGGGAGAGCACAGGACTCCTCTTCCAGGCTCCTACTGTTCCTCTTCTGTCTGCATAGCTGGGTTTTGCAGCAATTCTCACTCCAGCCCCCTTCTCATGACCCAGCCTGTGTTAGGGCGGAGCAATCACTTCATTTCAAAACCTTTCCTTCTAAATTCTTAGTCCTCACCTTTGCAAACACTTGCCCTTCTCTGCCTGCATGGTGTTTACATTTGCATTGTTTCTCTCAGTTATGTTCTCTCCTCCTTATTCTTTAGCCACGGTGATGGTTTCTGTGAGTTTCTGTGTTCTGTAGTTGTGTATCCAAAGCAAACATCCTTTCTTTTTTTAATGTTTACTTACTTATTTTGAAAGAGAGAATGAGCAGGTCTGCGCTTGAGCAGGGGAGGGGCAAAGAAAGATGGAGAGAGAATCACAAGCAGGATCCATGCTCAGCACAGAGCCTGACCTGAGGCTTGATCTCACAAACAGTGAAATTATGACCTGAGCCAAGATCAAGAGTCCCATGCTTAACCGACTGAGCCACCCAGATGCCCCTAAAGTGAACATCCTTAATCCCATACCTCACTCCTGTGTTTCTGTAATTGTCCAGCTATACAATCCACGTTCTGGACGATGTGTCAGTGAGAGGGTCCTTGTACATTGCCATTGGCAGGATGAGTTGCTTTGTGCTGAGAATTGAGCAGAAGGGTGAATCCTCAGTACCTAATTGGATATCACTTCCTATTGAAACATTACTGTTCCCTTGCCAGCAGCAGCTGCGATTTGTTAGCCCCCGAATATTTGCCATCTAATAGTGTATAGACAGTAAGAGTTCTGTATTCTCCCGACTAAAGATCTAACATAAAAATGATGATGCGTTTTTTTTATGAAGATTGAGAGTACTATTTCATGGTGTGCATTCTTTAAAGCAAACTAAATCTATTATTTCACAACCAAAAATCAATTGCTTGTTAGTGTGTTCAATTTTCAATAGTTTTGAGTGCATTTGGAAGGTATGAACTGTAAGTTACTGAAGAAGTTGATTTTCCTTGTTGAGGAAAGCTAATCACAAAGGAACCAAACTCAAGTTTCAACACACCAATTTTGATTACCTTTCTACAAGCAGTTAGAATGTTATTTTCAAAGCTGCAGAGCAATTAATGGCTAGAACTGCAGGAAGTATTTAATTGAGTATTGATTTAAGGCCAAGCTGTTGTTTGGCTGAGGCATTGCATTATAATTAATGGACCTTAACCAGAGTTTAATTTTTGTACACTATACCTGATTTTCAAGCATTATAATAGCAACCCTCAAACAATCTATAGAGGGAGCTTTGAATTTTTCCTGTTAACTTTTTTTAAAGTTTTGACTGCATTTAAAAAAAAATATTTAAATGTTTTATTTATTCTTGAGAGAAAGAGAGACAGAACATGAGTGAGGGAGGGGCACAGCGAGAGAGGGACACCGAATCCCAAGCAGACTCCAGGCTCTGAGCTATCAGCACAGAGTCCGACGTGGGGCTCAAACTCGCAAACCGTGAGGTCATGACCCGAGCCAAAGTCGGATGCTCAACCAACTGAGCCACCCAGACACCCCTTGACTGCATTTTTAACATACCCAGAAGACTTCTGGCTTTTGATAGTAACTTGGAAGTCTATGGCATTTGTAATATATTTAAGATTAAATTCTCCCATTGACATATTGCCAATTAGTCAATGAGTTCATTCATACAAATTTAATGCATGGAAGACAATGTTATTGGTGGAATGATTTACTGAAGAGGGCTAGGCCTTCAACTTCCCTGGAGTTCTGTAGACAAAGAACAGCTTTCCAGTTGTTTGGGATAGTGCTGAATGCTTACTTGAAGGGCAGAGGATGGGGTAAAAATTCCTTTCCAGGGCTCATCCATAATAACATCCAGTGATTAGTTCCTATAGAATGACAGAAATGTATGAATTTGTAATTTTAAAAGCAGCCATCTGGTCACTTTCTGAATTGGCATATGACTTAAAATCTAGCCTTGTTATATTTAAGATGATAACTTGAATTGTTATCAGTTTAAATACGTATCCAACGTAGACCATATCATTGGGATCTGTAGGTATACATAGATGAACAAAACAGGAGTGGCCCTCCGTCATGTGACAGCCTATTTTGGACACGAACATTGCAGAAATAACTACACCATATGGTGATATGTAATACATACTGTAAGAAGGAATGGCTTGCTCATTAAATCTGTTTCCAAAAAAAAAAAAACTTCCTAAAATTATCAGCCATCTCCTTTTCTTTGTCCTACTTACAAGTCCTTACCTTTCCCTCCGGTCACCGTTACAGCTAACTCCCCTTAATTTCCAGTCTTATCAACATTACCCAACAGTTGCTGCAAAGAATTCCGCAGTGTAAAAAGTTTGTCTCTTCAATCTCATCTTGCTATCTTAACGTATGAGCCTCGCTGTTTGTTTCTGCTGTGGTGTGGGGATTTGTTGTAATCCCAGTGGCAATTTCAAGTCTGGCAACTGCTTCTCCCTTTCTGAAGTGTGGAACAGCGACTTTGTGTCAGCTCCCCCGAGAACGAACACATTGGGGGGAAAAAGCAATGGAACACTTACAGGAATGGTTATCCTGGCTGCATTTTAAAACACTTCAATGGATTCAAGACTCCAGTACGTTTTAACGATCGTGTAGCCCAGAGCATAATTGGTTGATCTATCAGAAAAGTAGGTGTTCAGGATTAACCATGCGGATTTTAGCTACGAGTCACTGAGTGACCTTTAATTTATTCTGCATCTTCAAAATTAAGTGGTGTGAAGAAAAGCAAGGAGGAAGGTCGTAGATTTAGTTCCATTTCAGATCAACCAACTCACCTGCTGGTAAAACAGCATAAAAATTTAGCGCATTTATAACTATTTTCATTTTGGTTGCTCATCAGTAAATGTTAGGGGGTGGAACTGTGTGGGATGTGTATGTACTGATGAAAAGGGTCATTCTTCTCTTTTTGTGACTGTATTGTCTATATAACCAAGTCTGCATGTCATTTAACATTTGCAGAATTGTCAGCTCACTTAAAGAATTTTTCCTCTTTACACCCTGATATTTATTCACTTGGACTTTATTTGACACAGATGACGAAAATTCAAAACATTTTTGAGTATGTGTGTTTGTACGCCTTAACTTGGTCCTCCAGCAATGCTATGGGAAAGCTCTTTCCTTAAATACTTATTATTAACATACTGGTTACAATAGAATTGTGCCTCTTATTTTTGTATTGAAATGTTTTCAAAGAAATACAAACGACTCTAACTGTATTGTCGAAGCAGAGGAATTCTGGACTCTGTTCTGTCTGACTGAGTTAGAGAATGGGAAGCCGAGACCCAATGAGCTGATGAGAAAGTGGCTTCATCTTAGAAAGGACGTGGGCATCTGGGCCGGAAAGTGCTTGTGAATTACATACAGTTCAGGGCACAACTAGGGTAAATTGGGAAAGGACAGGAGTCTTGTTCAATGAATGAATATATGAGTGAGTGAATGAATGACAAAATTAAAGAATAGCCAGTACTGTTGTTGGCCACTATGGTTAAGTTGTATTTTCTGTTACCCACCTGTGTTTTCTCAGTTCCTATAGCAGACTGGGGAAATGCCATCAAGGAGATCCATCTAAAGGACAATAGCGATGATATCAAAATGAGTGTTTGACCCCTTATGGTGGAGGCCCTAGAAGTGGAAACCCAAGCTGCATCCCTTCCCTGCCCAGGGTTCTATACAGATTGGGGGAAAAAAAAAAGGCATCTGTTACACGAGGGTGGGAAAGACACTGGTCCTTGTCTCACGGATTTGAAAAGAATGAATCTCGTGGATGAGAGTGAGCAAAGCGATAGAGTTTGTTGAGAGAAAGTAGAAAGTTCTCAAGAGTGAGAGGGGTCCTGACTGGGTAGCTGCTGGGGATTTCTGTCCCTGGCTTTTTACTGTGACCTTCTCAGAAAGTTTGTGAGACTCCATGCATGGCACCTAGCCCTGGCAGGTCCGGAACACGTTTATCTTATTCTCTTCTTCCCCAAACTCTGCTGTCACTGCCGCTTCTTCAGCTTCCCACTTGTAGCTTCATCCTGCCTCCCTGAAGGTCCCTTATCTCTCCCTGCCTAATGTAACCCTCTCCCGATTCACATCTACAATATCCCATTTCAGAGCTCAGTATGCTGTTTTTTGTTTTTGTTTTTGTTTTTTTGCTATATAAACCACAGGTAAGTAACATTAGCCCACTATCCCTCAATTTCCTCCTCTTAAAAAGAGGATAATAATTGTCCCTGAGTCCTAGGGAAGGCTTGAATATTAAATGGGGTGATTTATGGGAACTATTTACAATAGTTCTTGACAAATTTGAAGAACTGTCTAGTTACCAGCAATTATCATCATTATTTCATGTGTGGAATTTTGAACGTTTCGTCCATTCCCTTCTGTAGACTTTTGAATTACTTTTCTGAAAATGATGTTCCCCATTTGCATGTCTGATCAAGAGTGTTGTTGTCCATTGTCCATGTTACTCTGACAGTCACACTGATCTGACAGTCACACATTGCTGCTCTCAGGCAATCCAGCTCTCATGTCATTCCTCCTTTCCTTGGGCGGTCCCTGTCTTTTTCCCTCTCTGAAATTTCTAACTAAAGGAAAGGATATCTTTATTCCCATGAGTCTTCGGGCAGGCCTGACTTTCTCAGTTTCTTACAGTGCCTTGATATTAAGACAATACTTATTAGTCTTTCCCTTTCTCTTGTAGATGTCTCTCAAGATCCCCGGGAATTGGTTGGAAAACAGCACATGTGGACCCTTAGAGTTCTGTACTCCCAAATACCTCTCATTCTACTAGTACTAGCCCAGGCCAGACCTCAACCACTGTCTTCCACTTCAGGTACGTTTGCTGATCACTCAGAACACACTTAAGTTTTAATAGAATGTCTCTCCCAAACCTCTCATACGAAATTCATCATTCTGATACTGTAAGCTGCAGCTATTACTTCCAAAAATCTCTTTTTAATTTAATGTTGCTATTCCTATATAGAAAGGAGGCAGAGCAGAGATGTGGGCAGGTTAAAAACTCAGGTGGACACATGGATATAACGGTTATTGCAAATGCAAATTCAAGGCTGGGAGCCTTGAATTGCCAAACTGAAGCACACTGCTTTGACTCTGTTGTGTCACAAATATGCATAATAATATTAAGGGAAACAACTTGAAGACCTACGGAGATGTTTTACATGGTAGCTTTGGTCAACCGAATGCCAATTCCACTGACCCTTGAGGTTGGAAATGGTTTAGGGGAATAGCACACTAAGAAGAAATTATAATGATTTCCCTTTCAACATGTATTTTAGTTTCTCTATGGAAGACGTGCTTTGGACTACTTATGAGTCATTTTGGAAGACGCTGAGTGTAAATCTGGTTAGTGACCAAACAGGAAAAAATGTTTATTATTTTAATAAAAATACAGTGGCGTAGATTAAGAGAACAATTCATTACTCCATCCATGAGAGATTTCAGGAAAAAATTGCCATCGATTCAACAGAATTAATTTGAGCATCATTATGAGTATGCAAAAGTATGTGAAAGAATGCAATTCATAGAGGCGGAAATGTTAAAAAAAAAAAAAAAAAAAAAAGCACAAGCCATGCTCTGAAACTACAATATTTCTCATTCTTAAAAGGGATACGAGAATATGAAATAAAGCGATAACTTTGAAAGCAGATGTACAACACTGTGCCGTTCCGTTGTTATAAATCATAACAATGCTCCACAATGTAAATGTTTAAGATACTTTTATTGAATTACTGTGACAATAATAACGGCCCATGAAAGAAAGGCATCCATATGTATGCTAATTAAGAAAAAGCAACACACTGTAACTACTGCAAAAATCATAAAATATTCAGTTCATGTTTGCTGAGAATCCAAAGAGGTTCTGTTTTAACTTTATAGGTGCAATTTGGCTGGAAAAGAGGTGTATGCGAAGCAGATTGTTAAACGCTCTTTTACTGTTACTCGCTGTTTAACAAGGTGCTCCAGTATGATGAGAGGGAAGGACAACTTGGACTTGAAATACTCTTTTAAATCACTTTGATGAGTTTGAAGAAGGATATTGACTCAAAAGGAAGTATCTGTGCTTTGCAAATCACTTTGATGGGCTTAAGTCTATTGGGTAGCTATTGACCAAGGTGATATGGTTAAATAGTTGGAATTGTTGGCCATAAGTTTGGTAGTACTTACTTTTTATCTGCATGTTAAACTCAGAGCTAAAGACTATAATGAGACCCATAACTCATTTCTTAAGTGGCCTTAAATGTACCCTACCGAATTGTCATTGTTCTTTCTATATCTGGGCTTCAGGGTACTTAACTACAGAAGACTGAAAAATGTCATTTCTTCCGTCAGATCTGAGAGTTAATTGAAATGATCTGATGAAATGCACTGGATATTTCCTCATTTGTTGTTTTATTTCTCCTTTATAATGCAGTATTTCTAGCCTTTGAACCAGACTTGAGTTACACAATTTTTGGATCCTGGACTTTATATTTTCTAAGGAGCATGGTTTTTTTGTTTTTGTTTTTGTTTTTTTCTGGTTTTTGTTTTTGTTTTTAACCATTGTTTTGTTTTTTACATTTTTAAACATTTTTATTTATTTTTGAGAGAGAACGAGAGAGAGTGAGCACGGGGAGGGGCAGAGAGAGAGGGAGACACAGAATCCGAAGCAGGCTCCAGGCTCTGAGCTGTCGACACAGAGCCTGATGCAGGGCTTGAACCCACGGACTGAGAGATCTTGACCTGAACAAAGTCAGACACTCAACTGACTGAGTTGCCCAGGAACCCCTTAAGGAGCATGTTTAAATTATTTTTGCTTTTGTGACTTTGTAGATAATAAAATTTTCTACATAACCTGTTCCCCTTTCTCAATGATCTCACAGGCTCTCTCTTCCAAGTTGGTAAGGAGATACTGAAAATGGGTTAAAAACCTACGCTCAGAACTGCTATTTTGGGAACTCCACGCCTCTTCACCTGCTGCCAACTCTCTTTGTGTTCCAAGTCCTATAATGATCAGGGCAGTTTTAGCCCTAGTGCTAATGACTCTGTAGACCGATTGCTTTAACTCTCTTTCCTCACTACTACGTGCATCCTAATCCTAGCAAGATTACTAGAATAGGCATGAAATTGCCTACATAGCCTTGAAGGTTTTGCACCAAGCTAGTGCTCTGGCTGAAGAAATTCCTCAGAGGGCACGTTTGCAGGAGCACTTTACTTAAGAGAAGAGCATTTTGTGCCCTACTTATAAATTTGCTATTATAAACCATCGGGGCTGGAAAAGGCATATAGATTCAGCTCAACATCTGAAAGCACTCAGTCTTACTGAAACTGATTAGAAATGTAGTTGGAGTCCAGAATACAAACATTTCTTTACTTGTCCCCTCAGGTTATACTTAGTTGGTGTAGAGACTACTTTGAATCAGTGCTGGAAGTTATTTTCTTTTGAATCCTTCCTTGTTCCTTTTTATGTCTCCTTATCCCAAGTGCCAGTTTCGTCTTTCTCATTCCTTTTATAATGAAACAGACTTATCTCATCTTAGCATTTTCCCTGGCGTCAGCATCAGAAATCCCATTATTATTATTTTTTTAATGTTTATTTACTTTTGAGAGAGAGAGAGACAGACAGACATGAACAGGGGAGGGGCAGAGAGAGAGAGGGAGACACAGAATCCAAAGCAGGTTCTCGGCTCTGAGCTGTCAGCACAGAGCCTGACATGGGGCTTGAACTCACAAACTGTGAGATTATGACCTGAGCCCAAGTCAGACGCTTAACCGACTGAGCCACTCAGGCCCTCCATCAGAAATCCCATTTCGCTCTGGACGTCACATTCTTCAGACTGGAATTTTAATCCTGTGGTGGCTTCGAAGTGTGTCATCTCAGCAAGGGTAGTAGTGGGGCGGGGAATACTTCACATTCTGTCAAGTCCTTCTTTAGCTTCTGACTCCTGGGGAGGTTATATGTACTTAGCTCCTAGTCTCTGTAGCACACCTGTAGTGCCAAGTATAAAATAAATGGACAAGGGTTTCAGTTTGTCTCATGGGTTTCAGCTCATGCTTGTGAGTACCAGCTTGCTTTTTTCCTCTACCACGGTATGTCTATTTTTCCTTCCAACTACTTGCCCTGTGGGCTTCAAGCTCCAGACTCAAATGTGGACACAAGCACTTAATCAGCACTTCAAATTCCACAAGGCCAAATCCTTGTGATAATTGCTTCATATTAATCTATTTTTATATCCATATCTATATATCCACCCTAGTGGCTTTGCACCTCTAATAAAATCCTGACGTATTAATTTTGTATTGGAAATAGTTCTAGGAGACCAGAATTTTAAGAATGATTACTCCAAAACGGTTCTGCATTTTCTTGAATTGGTTCTTTGATCTGATAGACCTAAAGGTATTAGTGACTCTATTTCCAGCAGTTAAGAGAGTACAGATAGGCTGTGCCATGCCATGGTAAAATGGTTGCATGAACGATCACCTTTAGATATCTGTAATCAAGCAACTCTAGAAGGCAAATCTCTGGATGACTAAGGATTAGGTGTCAGAAAAGCTTTTACTAACAATAAGAGTGTAATGGTATTGTTTGGTTGATTGTAACTCTCCTGGGGAACCTGGGAAAAATACATGATGAGCACAGGGCTTGAAATTCCAGGGTCCAAGTCTGCACTAGGGACCTGAAAGCTGCTTTGACTTCCAAAACAAAACAAAACAAGCAAAAACCAAAAACCAACCAAACAAAAAAATCCTTACATCCTGTAGTCACAATACTGAGTTCCTGGAAGTCAAACCTAAAAGCTAACCTAGGGTGACTGAATTACAGTGCAAGGAGTTTCTGAAACTCCTTGGATCTCTTTTGTTAAAGTTAAGGCATTGATTGCGAAGGAAAGGGACTGTGAAAACGGGGATAGGGACATGAGGATGGGTTCTGATGATGCCAGAGTCTTAAACTCCTAAATTTTGCCAGTTGGAATGCCTCTGTCTAAACAACCTGCAAAAGCTTCCCCTGAGTTGGTTGTTGACTTGCAAGGCACTCTGATCCTTCTCAGGACATACTCTGCAACCTTTCCTTGCCTCTGGATCTGTAGTCAGACTCCCATCCCGGCAGGCCCTAAATGAATATGGCAAAAGTGTGACTGGTCTGACTTGTGAGGCGGTACAATACAGACCAAAGGAGCTTCATGATTTCTCCAATTTACAGTGAAAGAAATCTGGGGAGTATGTGTGGGAAAGGAACTTTAGGGCATACGATCAAAGTAGAAGAAACATGAAATTAGATCAGGATGAATTTGCAGATATAAGCATAGTAAGCAAAAATCCCCAATTCAATGTTTTAGCTTGAGGGGCGAGGAATTGCTCTAACACCTTGCTTAGCTGGTTGGCTAAAACACGGATTCGGAGGTTGCCTACGCTAAATGACATTGGAAGGCCCGAATCTGCATGGTACATTGGAGAGAAAGGTGTCTGAAGCCTTGGGGATATTGGAATGTTAGAACAGAATTCTCACGTAAGACCTGCTCACCACCCTGGGAGGATCCAGAGGACTTTCCTTTCCATGTAACTTTGATAAATATATTTTTAAAGAGCTCTGTGATGGCTCTTTTCTGGAGGCCAGAAATAACAGTGGGAACTCCTGCCAACAAACTGGGATCCTGAAATATAATGAGGACGACAGGATTCCGAGGTGGCAGGGAATAAGCAGAGGCACTTAGTTAGACAGCAGAGCCAAAGCCATCACCAGGAAGTTCTGACTCATAGAGCTGTTTGGCATTGGCTGATTGCTCATGGCGTTCCCTAGAACTAAAACAGAGTTAATCCTTCTTATTTTCAGATTCTATTTGGTAAAATATTTTTCTAACCTCAAAAGCAATACTAACAGTAATTCATGGATACGTGCATGTGCAGAGTAGCAAAAAATTTGAATCACCTGACGCTCCCATGCCTGCTGAGGTCGAACAGTGCAACCCTTTGCTGTTTTGTTCAGGCATGAGTTATGATGCTTTTGGCCATGAGCTCAGTGTTAATGAATAAACGATATATATTAAATAAGGTATCTTTAACCAGAAACATATAAAATAAGGCTTTATATTGACTGCCTGATGAAAGTGTAACCAGAGGCTGACAAGAATCTAACTCTGTATTTTCCTTAGGAGCAGTGGTTCAGTATTTGCTCATTCAGTGTCTGTGGTGACTTTATAGAACATAACTATGAATAATGGAATCAACTATATATAGTAATGAAGTCTTATTTTAAATGAGCAGAAAAGCTCTAAATCTGGTGAATTTGATTCATGAAAACAGGGTTGCAGCCTCTTAATTCTTTCCCATACTTGAGCTAGTTTACAGACCTAGAACCCTTCGAATAAAGGGAAGATTGGGTCTATTTGAGGAAAGATCTTGCTACACTGTCACAAAGTATAATGTCAATCACCCTCCCAGCCCTCCTCAGTGGTACCTGCAGTCATTGATCAGGGTTTTTGTGCATGTTTATGGATAGTGGATACGGTATCTGAAGTCACATTAATTCCTAGAAATCCAAAGTGTCACTGTGGTCCACTGGTCAGAGGAGGAGCTTATGGACATTAGGTGATCAATGGATTTTCATTTAGGTTTTCATACGGTGGGCCGAGTGGGTCTCCAAACCCACCCTGTGGTCATTTTATCCAGTCCTGAAATGTGTGATTGGAATAGATGACATCCTCAGAGACTGGATCCTGCTCTGTGAAGTGAGAGAATTCACAGGATCTGTCTCTATCTACAAAAATAGCAAACCACATTCCTGGGAGGATTACAGACATTAGCGGCACCATTGAGGACTTGAAAGTTGTAGCAGTTGTGGTTTAACTGCTACCTGGTAGACAGCCGCTGATCTGCACACAAACTGCAAGGAGTCGGGTAATTGTAGCTGGCTAGGCAAGCAGTAGACTTCCGCTCTCCTGCTGCAGGGCTCTATGAACTCTCCAGTCTTATGTTATGATCTTTGCCCCATGGATTTTGATCAGCTTCCTCCCACAGAATAATCTGTTCTTCTATGACGCTGATTATATGATTCTGCTGCGGCCCGGTGTGCGGGAAGCAGCGACTACTCCAGACGTTGGTGAGATCATTGAATGCCGGATGGTGAGAAACAAATCCCACAAACATGAAGTGGTCTACTAGCGTGGTTGATTTCTAGGTATCCAGTTGCGTGGGGGCCATACAATGGGAAGCACAAGTCCCTGCATGTGACCCGTTCAACCACTAAGAAGGGATAATACTCAGAGAGGCATTTCTGGATTTCAAACACAATATACAATTCACTTGTGTATGTCACTCTGACCCATTCATTGAGTGCCCAGTGAGTTGCCATTTTGAGTGATGCCCAGACAAGACAATACCCCACAACAGGTCCAACGGCTGTGCAAGCCGCTCTGCCACGTGGACCATTTGAATCAGCAAATCTGATGATGCTTGAAGTGTGTGTGACAGGTAGGGAGGCTATTTGGTTGGCTAAAAGTGACCTACAACACAGCACTTAGGATTTTGGAGCAAAGCCAGGTCATTCGCTGTAAAAACAAAACAAAAGTCTATAGTCTTTAAGAACAGCTTCTGGCTTGCTACTGGACCTTAGAAGAAACTGAGCACCTGACCATGACCTGCTAAGTTATCATGTGACCTAAGCTGTCCTTTATGAACTGGATGTTCATACCATATGGATGGTATGGCACACCATCCATAAAGTCAGCCGTGCACACGAGGACACCATAATAAAATGTAACCAAGTCCTGGAGGCACAAGAAAGTTGCATGAGAAAGTTGGCCAAGGGGCCCTTACTTCTGACAGATTGTCTTCTCTTTCTCATCTTATATTTAAGCCTTCTTGCGGAGTTTTCTATGATCGGTTAATTGCCTGAGGAAGGAAAATGCACAAACTATCCACACATGCCTACAGCACTGCCACCCCACTTTGGAAAGGCCTCCACCGAGAGTGGTCAAGGGAAACTCTTCCAGTGGGTAGGACTTCAGGGGTTTTTACCTAGTGGTTTATTTAGTTTGAAAGAAGAGATGGCCAAATAGTCATGGGCTGACAGCAAATCATAGACTGTGGCTAATTTTTTAGCCATTTGGTTGAATGGGCATAGAACGGAGATGTTTGTGTCCTATGTGAACATTTCTCAAATGGTGACCTCAACAGAAGGATTTTAATAATCAGGATGGAAAGATTTATTTGGTGGATACTAGGCAGCCTCCTACCCTGTTGTCTAATGGGCTCATAAACAAAGTGGCCATGGTGGCAGTGTAAAGGTTATGTATGTTTTTCTCTTCACCAAGGCCAGTGTGACTGCAGTCACTGAGTGTTCAATCTGTCAGCAAATGAGATCAACACTGAACCCTGATATGTCCCCATTCCCCTGGGGTGTCAACAAGCTATATGTTGGCAGATTGATTGCTCAGGACTGCTTGCATAATAGATGGGGCGGTGTTTTGTTCTTACTGGAATAGACACTTTGGATATGGTTTCGCTTTAGATGTCCTCAGTGTTTCTGCCAAAACTACCATCTGTAGAATTATAGAACATCTTGTTACTACTTTCCATGTTTTGTTTTGTTTTGTTTTGTTTTTTAATGATACATTAGGTGTCCTATAGCTTAGCTTCTGGTCTGATAAAGCTATCAGCTTCCTATTAATCGGTTACCACTAAAATCTCCCTTGTTCTTAAGAGGTCCCTTAGTCTTAAATCTTCCCATACTCTGTAAAATCACATCCTTTGGAGAGACCCTCAATGTGCTCTGTTCTCATGTCCTACCTCTTCCCTGTGCAAAACTCAGAGCCACTGTTCTAGAGCTGGGACAGTGACCTACTTTTCTTGGTGTGATCTTCTTTGTATTGGGCAGGACACTGGACAGGGTTTGTAATTTCTAGTTTTGGGGGCATGCTTCTCCTAGTTTGGAGGCCTTACTTATCAAATGAGCTGGATTAAGGATGATGGAGCCCCCAGTATTCTCAGCCTGCTGTGTCTGAGCTAGAGCCAGAGCCCTAGGAGTATAGGCTGTGGGGGGGGGGGTGTGGGGGGGAAATACTAGGCTTACCCCTCGTGGGGAGATACACAGCCCTTGAGCTCAGGGACAAGGGTGCACTCTCTTCTTGGTCACACCCTGTTGGAGTGGATCTTCCATTAGCTGAGCTGTAATGGGGATAAGATCATGGCTGTGGTGCCACAGACTTGAGGTTCTGACTAAGAGGTAATAGATTTTCTTGAATAAAGATTTCTTCATTCGATTTATATCTTTAGGACACTTTCTGAGACTTAACTATTTTTTTTTAATATTTTTAAAAAATGTTTATTTTCTTTGAGACAGACAGACAGAGCATGAGTGGGGGAGGGGCAGAGAGAGAAGGAGACACAGATCGAAGCAGGTTCCAGGCTCTGAGCTGTCAGCACAGAGCTCAACGCGGGGCTCAAACTTACAAACTGTGAGATCATGACCTGAGCTGAAGTCGGACACCCGACCAACTGAGCCACCCAGGCACCCCTTAACTATGTTATTTATTTATTTATTTATTTATTTACCAATTATTGTTACCTTTCCTGGGAAGCCAGTCTGCGGAGCTCCTCATACCAGCTTTCTGGACATGTATCTCCATTTTAGCTTGCTTTTGATAGCACCTGGGATAGCCTATCTTGTTAGGCAGAGGTGTCATTTGTTCTTATCTTTATTTGGAGACTAAATATTGTTTAATGAGATGTGTAAGCTTGGCAAATTGGAAAGCAGTTGACTATGGCTGCTTTGCATTGTGTCACTTTTGGCGAGGCTGAACTCCATTTCCCAGAACTCCCTTTCCTTCACGTTTCTGATTAGGGTGGGCCACATGAGGGATTCTTCTGGGGCATTAGGAGGGCAGAAATACAGCAACAGCCATTTGGTATTTATTTGCAGACTCACCTCATGGTTGTGAGATCCCAGCTAGACCTGCAGCTGTTCCGCCTTTCTCTGGAAGCGAATTCAGCCTCGCTGGCTCCTAGGTCCCAGCTTCTGTAACTCTACCAAGTTCCAAGGCAACGGCTCACAGGTTTCTCTTTGTCTTCGTGGGCTCCAGCTCATGTTTGTGGGTTCCACTGTTTTCTTGCTCTCCCTTATGCATACACAGGACCAAGTCCTGTGGTGATCAAGATGCTCTTTCATTGGGACTTAGAGCATCTGTGACCTAGGATGGTGGGGTGGGGGGTGGGGGGGGCTAGATGAGTGATTAAAAAAAAGAAAAAAAAAAAAAAAAAAGAAACAAACAAACAAAACCCTCTGGGACCTGTGGTCCTAGATATGCCTGGATTGTTGCAGACTTTTCTACAGAAACATGCAATGAGTAAGAATTTTGGCTTTCACTGGCTTTTAACTTTGAGACCTTGGGAAGGTTACCTAACTACCTTGTGTCTCAGTTTTCTTGGAACTCATACACGTTTACGTAAAGATTGCAAAGCTCATGATAGTTATTATCATTATTATTTGCCACCTCCTCCAGCCTTTCGCTCACCCTCCACACAGGGAAGTTTGGGCATAAGCTGAATAGACCGTCAGGCAGGCCCTCCCAGCCTGTTCACGTTGCAGCTGTCGGGGTCCCACAGTCACGGAGTGCTGGCCTGCTCAAGCAACCGTGTTTCAATTCTGGTTTCTGTAGTTTCCATATCTTGTTCTGGTTTTTTTGGTCCAGTATTCAAACTCTTTGCTGAGAGCCATAGTAATTTTTTTCTCCTAGAGGAAATAGTGTTTTTCTACCATGTAGCCTTTCTTGTTGGCTTCTGAGGGTTTGGGGCCTTTGGGACTCTTTAGAACCCCGCTTTCACAGGTGTATTGCGCCCTCTGCTGGTGGATTTATTATGCTAGCAAGAGCTGCGGACTGAGATCTTGCTGTGTGCCTGGCATAGTGCAGGATTTGTGCACACATACATCATTTACCTTTCGCCTAGCTCTATCAGCTCTATCAGTTCCATCAGCTCTATCAGTTCCATCTTACAGACAAGGAAACTAAGGCTCAGAGGGGGCTACTTCACCGTCATGCAGCTGGTAAGCCAGCATTGGACCCAGTTAGTCTGGCTCTAGAAACTGTGCACTTCATCACTGTTCTGTAGGAAGAGCCGCTTTGGTCTCTATTGGGTTTGGAGTAGAAATCTCTCCTACCTGCTCACAAATATATGTTGAAGTTCTATTCCATGTGTGGCATTCCCGAGGGAACTTAAACTCCCACAATCAGCTAAAAGTACCTACCTCATGGGATTTTCATGAGGAGTCAAGGACATATTTTAATGTACACAATCTGGCATTATATCTGACACGTGGTAGACCCTCAGCCAATATTACTTATTGTACCTTCTTCCAGATCTTTCTAGTTTTTTTCCACTTCTGCCTAACTGTGGGAAAATTTCCTATAGCCTTAGAGCTTCTTTCGGAAGGACTAAAAACGTTTTAATCCCCTTTTATCACACAATCCTAACTTCAGGATTTGAGCCCCATCCTCAGTTTTAACATCCCGGTGGGTTTTAGTTTCCCCACTCCCATTCTCATCATAAGACTTACAGGCCTTGGGGCGCCTGGGTGGCTCAGTTGGTTGAGCGTCCAACTTCGGCTCAGGTCACGATCTCGCGGTTTGTGAGTTCGAGCCCCGCATCGGGCTCTGTGCTGACAGCTCAGAGCCTGGAGCCTGCTTCACATTCTGTGTCTCCCTCTCTCTCTGCCCCTCCCCTGCTCTTACTCTGTCTCTCTCCTTCAAAAATAAATAAACATTAAAAAAAATTCTTTTTAAAGACTTATAGGCCTTAATGCAACTAAGACTCCTGATAACTTGCCTTGATATTTCAGAGTTAACAAGACAAATACAAGATCAGTTTGCTCGTCATTCATAGCTTCCTACCCTCTAGATTGAATAATGTCAACACTAGCTCATGTTGGTAAATCTCTTAAGTCCAGGTTTCTTTGCGTGCAAACAAGGTGATTCAGGATGCCTGTCATTTAGATAAGTATGTGATGCAGTGTCATTTGGATTAGTCCCTGGGAAGTATGAATCAGCATACCGGCTATCAGATCAAAACATGAATGGCACACCTGTTATATCAAAATGACTTGCCGCATAAGTGTCCATTATTTTAAGAAAGCGAGGGAGTTTACCTTTGTTTCCACAGCTGAATTTGCTAAAAATGAGTGATACTTCAATAGGCTATGCCTTTGCCATTTTAAACTTTGTTCAAATTCAGGAGGTTGGACCCAAAGATGTCTAAGATTCATTTATTCTAAATTCAAGTGGTTTTCGTATTTCAGATCTCACCCTTCATATTTACTAAAGAATAGCCATGACACCCTAGTGGGTGTTTATTAATAAGCTTCAGATATAGGCACTGAAGTTACTGTTTGCATATAACCTGAAAACTATAAGAACTTATAAGTGAAATTTATGGTACATCTAGTGACATTTTACAGTGTTTTTATTGCAAGTAAATTGTTTTTAAAAATCTTGCGTTATTGGGGCGCCTAGGTGGCACAGTCGGTTAAGCGTCCGACTTCAACCAGGTCACGATCTCACGGTCCGTGAGTTCGAGCCCCGCGTCGGGCTCTGGGCTGATGGCTCAGAGCCTGGAGCCTGTTTCCGATTCTGTGTCTCCCTCTCTCTCTGCCCCTCGCCCGTTCATGCTCTGTCTCTCTCTGTCCCAAAAATAAATAAACGTTGAAAAAAAAAATTAAAAAAAAAATCTTGCGTTATCAATGTACATTTAAAAAATAGCTCAAATGTAATAGCTTTTATGTAGCTCTTGACAGAAAAGTTGAATAGGTTTGAAATACAATGGAAGATATAACTATAGGTTTCACCAAGGTACTGTAAAGTTATAACGTACACTATATCTGTTTTAAAACGTCACTATGTAATTATGGGTATTTCTGAATAATTCAAGTAGATTAGTTACAATAAACCTTTGAAGAATGTTTCAAATTTGTCCCTCCCTTTGTGGGAGGGTAGTGGGCCTACTTGAGGGAAGCGATCCATGCCACTAATCCAGATCCTCTTTAAAAAAGAACAAACTTCAAAGAATTTGGGGATAATCTTATCAAAAGGATTAAAAGATATACTAGAGGAAATATGATTTGTCTGGAGAATGGAATGGCTCACATAGTTATTACTTTGCTAAAGTGTAGTACAATGGATTGATACAGCTTCCTGCTTACCAGGATTAAATTACTATAATTTCTAAAATGCTCAGGCGTATTAAACCCTTGCCCATCTATTCTTTTGCTTTTTGGCATTTTGTGTCATAATTGGTATGCAGAGGAAGTCTGCATGTGTCTATTGTATGACCCCCTACACCTGCTGTACCGTCTGTCTCTTTCAACAGATTGCATTAAGGACAATACAAAATACCTCGATTTTTCAATACAAAATCGTCCTTTTGGTGACACGGCACTGCTTTGCTAACTAATAAGTTATTCTGCATCTCAAACCATGTGGCCTAGAAGACAAGAAAGGTCCAAGAACATTGAGTGCAATGGGGGGACATACAGAAGCGAGATTTGTCTATCATTCTGCTTCTGTGGATTCCAACCTATGGCTATGGATTTAGCTGTACATTTAAAAAAATAAATCAAAGACACTGGAATTCATGTGTGTCAGGGGAAGCCCAGTACACTTTCCTTATACTGGGAAGGTAAGAACTACCAGATAAGGACTTCCCCCTCTCACCATTTGCTACAGACTATGAGAACATTGTACCCTTCAAAGGCTATTCATTTCCCTCCCAGGACATGGGACCTAATGTTCTGTGGCACATTAATCATGCACCAGCGTGATTTATATGCCTACATGTTAGAATCCCCTTGCTTCAGAGATGAAACAGCAATTGAATACAAAGTTATGTATTTGGGGTAGAAGTACAGATAGACATAAATAGTAAAAAACCTTCATATTAATTATCGTGCAACTTAAATACGGATAGCCAGGGCCAGGGTGGAGTTTCAAAAAAGAGAAAATAAAATAAGGCCCTTAAGCCATTTTGCTTATCTGAGTTTCTTATTCTAGCTATAATTCTCCTTATAAATCAGTACTTTCTAATCTCACTCTCGATGCAATGCTAGAGCTAACTGTGCTGAATAATAATTTTGTCCTCAGGTGGAGAGGAATGAAGGAGGAATAAACAGGCCTTCTAGATAATTGCATCAGCCTCCCCCACCATTGCAGTGCCATGCCAGCATTTCAAGTAATGTCTCTTTTGTCTCGCTGAGAAAAATCATTTCATGATTTATTACACTGGATTAAAGGGTGTATACACTCAGGAGCTAGAACATGACTGAAGGGCAATCAGACATAAAGGATGTCAAAACACTTGGTATGTTTAAATTTTTCTGAATTTCCTAAGTAAAGTTTTTGGGCTAGGTTTCCAAGAAAACAGACGATAAAACGGACACAAGTTATGTGAACTCTAAATGATGACACCTGGCCATCCCCCTATTTTAGAATTAGGAGAAGAAACTGGTTCTGCAGAAGGCTTTCTTTTATTGAGATTTCTGTTTCAGCAAATTACCGTTTGTCAAAATGAATTCAACATGTGACTTCTTTCAATATCATTCTTTGTCAGTGAGATTGAGAGCCACGGTCGTTTCAGTGCGTGGAATATACCATAAAAACGAGCCGATAGTTTTTTTTCTCCAGATATCACTTTAAAAAAGCATAAAATCAAAGTTTATTATAGTTTTCTGTGCTCTGAATACCTGAAATTAGAGGGGGTCTCGGTCAGTATGGCAGTGATGAAATTTGATTTCTCATTTCTAAGTAGCTCTCGCTCCAGATAAGTTAGTTATTTCATCTACTTATTACTGAATCGGTTTCCTCTTTGTTTAAGATGACAAAGTTCCTCCTTCATGTGCACTTTAAATTGTTAAAAGCAAAAGAAATATTTTTATTTACTTTTGATTCCTCACAAGGAAAGTTGAGCCCTCAACTATACACTACAATAAATAAGATATTTAAGTATTTAAAGTTTCCAGAAGAAGCCAGTTCTACTCTTCCAGCCACTCTTTTCTTTTCTTAAAGATATTTATTTATTTTGAAAGAGCGGGAAGGGGGGAAAAAAGAGAGGGAGAGAGTGCGCGTGTGCAAGCAGGGGAGGGGCAGAGAGGGAGAGAGAATCCCCAGCAGGCCCTGTGCTGTTAGAAGCAGGGAGCTGGACTCAGGACTCAATCTTATAAATCCTGAGATCATGACCTGAGATGAAATCAAGAGTCTGACCGGACACTTAATCGACTGAGTTACTCAGGCACCCCCATCCACTCTTTTCGACTGAAGAATTTCACAAGATTTTGTGAAGAGAAAGAGAACTTGCCTAGCCAGCCAGATTTAAGTCAGATTATTCATCATAGAGGTGATGGATATCATGTCCCACTTACACTTATTCCTATATGTCATCTGTCTACTTCATGAAAACATAATTGCAAATTAAAAAGGAAACCATGTCCTCTCATCACCATCACCAATAAAAATTTATGTTAACAGAAACCTTATGTGTTCTGACTTAGTCTATTCTGAAAGTATCATTTTCAAAATAGTTAAAACCTTGGTTCTTTTTTTTTTTAATTTTTTTTTAACGTTTATTTATTTTTGAGACAGAGACAGAGCATGAACGGCAGAGGGTCAGAGAGAGAGGGAGACACAGAATCTGAAACAGGCTCCAGGCTCTGAGCCATCAGCACAGAGCCTGATGCGGGGCTTGAACTCACGAACCGCGAGATCAGGACCTGAGCCGAAGTCGGACGCTTAACCGACTGAGCCACCCAGGCGCCCCTAAAATCTTGGTTCTTATGCAAGTTGAGGGAGAATGATTCCAAAGTTTCTTTAGCTTGTCAATGAGGAACCAACAGAATAGCAAAATGGATTCATAAATGCATAAACAGAAATATTTATACTTCCTGAAACAATATGGGTATAGCATTGCTAAATTAAATAAAAACTCCATGCCCTTCAGGGATTTGTGCATGTGGCTTTTGTCTGACAGAGTAAATGCAATGAGACTGACAAAAGACCACAAAGTTCTTGGGAAAATTATAGCAGCAGAAACACTGTAAACATGAAAAGAAAGAGGGGATAGTACAAAATGAAAGGGGGCATGGTCCCCAGAAGGCCAGCTGAGAAACCTATTCAGTTACAGACTTGTGCTACCTTTCTTGAAAATGAAGGGTAAGCATTTGTTGCTTAAATTTGCTAGGTTTTGGGGTAAGCTGTTACTCAGCAGTAGATAACTGAGACACAGTGAAAGGTTCAGTGTTGTATTTGAAGTAAGTGGCCTACACATAATTTACGAATGGAGATAAGAAAGGTGCAGACATCCTTTACACAAGGTTAAGGAAGTGTCACTAGAAAGGCCCACAGGAAGTCTTACATCAGCTCCTTGAAAGAGTGAGCCAAGAGCACATTTGGCCATAGGGACAAGAACAGGCAAATGAGATGTTTACAGGAAGCAGTAAGTGAAAACACAGGAGCTGGATTTGAAACCCAATCCTGCCAGTTATGTGTTGTGTAAAGTGGGGCCGGTCAGCCCCTTTGACTTGTTTCTCTGTGTGTAAAATGTGGGTGGAGATCACCCACCGTGATGATTAAATGGGCCAAAGGCATATCCTTGTTTGCTCAGGATAGCCTATTTTTATGTTATTTGCCCAGGATATATTTTAATAGTGCCCCTCTTTCACTCTCAAAGCTTAGGTTGAATGATAAATTCTGTGGTGACCTGAAGATTGATCAAAATGATTCAGATGCAATTTTAAAAAGTTCTCTTTTAACAAATCCCCACATTTACCCTTCGCAAAAACTATAATTAACATTCAGTGAATTTGATTTCAGTTAACTCTTTGCACTTATACAGATACGTACAGAGATATGGTCTATTGTGCATTGGTGGATGTGTAGGTGAGTGTATACATACTGTTTACCCATAAAATGTAAAAATATAAGCCATATTTGCAAACAGTTTAAGAAGATTTATCTGATGGTGGTGAGTCACGTGATTCAGAGTAGAGGGAAGAATAAGAATATGGCGGAATATGGCAGATCTGCTACTGGAATCTTCACGTTCATGTGCAGCATGGATCTGTTTCTGTCTGATGGGGTATAGTACAGGAAACGAGGAATATCCTAAGTTACAGCTATGGTGATGTCTCACCCATAAAAAGTTATTTAAAAAGAAAGAAAAATCAACAAAACAACAGAACTAAACTTTAAGCAGAACCAACTGGGATGGTGGGGACAGCAATGGGAATAGGAACTTAAAAAGTTACTGGCTTGCAGAACACCAGGATGGGGGCACCTGGGTGGCTCAGTGGGTTAAGCATCCGACTTTGGCTCAGGTCATGATCTCACAGCTTGTGAGTTCGAGCCTCGCATTGGGCTCTGTGCTGACAGCTTGGAGCCTGGAGCCTGATTCAATTCTGTGTCTCCCTCTCTCTCTGCCCCTATCCTGCTTGTGCTCTCTGTTTCTCATAAATGAATAAATGTTAAAAAAAATTAAAAAAAAAAAAAAAAAAAGAACACCTGGATGGCTCCTTGGGTTAAGCACCTGACTCTTGGTTTCAGCTCAGGGCATGATCCCTGGTTTCGTGAGCTTGAGCCCCACATTGGGCTCTGTGTGCTGTCTGCTTGAGATTATCTGTCTCCCTCTCTGTCTGCCCCTCCCGTGCTCATGCCCTCTCTGTCTCGATCTCTCTCAAAATAAATAAATAAGAAAGAATTTAAAAAAAATAACTCACTGGCTGGGGCACTTTCTCAGGACATGCGTTTAGCACTCTGCCAAGAACCTAGTGATGGGGTGAGCTTGATTGTAGGGGAGCTCTTAAAAGATTCAACAAAGCGCTGTCCTGAGTGAACAAATCGAAATGTTTGTGTTGACCTGGCAGATGGTTAAAAAAAGAAAAAAAAAGAAAAAGTAGGGGCGCCTGGGTGGCGCAGTCGGTTAAGCGTCCGACTTCAGCCAGGTCACGATCTCGCGGTCCGGGAGTTCGAGCCCCGCGTCAGGCTCTGGGCTGATGGCTCAGAGCCTGGAGCCTGTTTCCGATTCTGTGTCTCCCTCTGTCTCTGCCCCTCCCCCATTCATGCTCTGTCTCTCTCTGTCCCAAAAATAAATAAACGTTAAAAAAAAAATTAAAAAAAAAAAAAAAGTAGTACAAAGTCAAATCTTAGATGTAAATACTAAAATGTGTGTGTGAGGTGAGCCCAGAAACCTTTCCAGAGGGTTATTTTCCAAAGAGGGTCCAGGAGACAAATCACTTACCACGGCTATCAGAAACCAGATCAACATCACTGAAAAGTCAGTGGTGGCCTCCTCTACAGACCAGGGCTACCTGCCTCAAGGGATGTGCCATCTACCTCGCGCAGTGACCTAATTCATGCTTTCAAGGCAATTCTCATTTCCTGAAATTCTCTCAAAGTTGCATCTTAAGCCTGAGTTGTACAAACTTACTATTAATAGTAGCAAGGTATGTTCTACTCATAAAAACAATTGCTTTTCTTTTCCTACTAATGTATCTTTTCCTACTAATGTTACTTCTAGAAATTCCGTTCTTCATAAAATACCATAATGTCCTGGGTTGTGGGGAAAGTTTAGTGAATCTTGGAATTTTCTTCTGTTACCAGACATATAACTTCGGCTATAAAAATTCTCTGAATCTCACAGGGTGCCTCGGTGGCTCAGTCAGTTAAGTGTCTGACTCTTGATTTCTGCTCAGGTCATGATCTCATGGCTTGTGAGATCTAGCCCTGTTTTAGGCTCTGAGCTGAGTGTGGATCCTCTTGGGATTCTCTCTCTCCCTCTCTCCCTGCCCCTCCCCTGAACACATGCATGAACTTTGTCTCTCTGTCTCTCAAGTAAATATTAAAAACATTCTCTGAATTTCAAGCTCCTTATATTTAATATAATAAGCACGGACATTTGTTGAGTACATACATGATATGTACAAAACACTCTTCTAAGCGCTTTTCTTAGCATTCTTTATTCAGTCCTCATTATAACCCATGAACGTTTTACTATTTTCATCCACAGTTTATTGATAAGGAAACTGAGGCAAAGCAAGATTGATAACTGGTAATGTGACATGATTTGTCATGGGTAGATTATTCTGGAATGTCTGGACCCACGCTCTTAGTCTTTTGATAATTTGCCTTTCTACTTTGACTTACTATTTTAAAAGGTGTTTGTTAGGCTCTTACTCCAGTCTTGGTTTCATGGATACAGTAGAAAATGAAATAGAAAAGATCTCTGTCATATTGTTGGTCACATTACACAGTGGAGAAGTGAAAATATGGAGGTGATTGTTATCAGGTTCAAATTCTTAATCCAGTGGACCTGGAATATATAGGGGCTAATTTTTTTTAATAGCTTTCTTTCTTTAAATGTCAGGGAAAATGATTGATATATGACAAAGTGAAAGGCCCAAATTCATAACAGATGGAAACTCAAAACTTGCCATTGTGAATTCTGGCAAAGTGCAAAACCTTTGTGATTTAGTGATCAGAGGGAGGCAAATGACTCCTCTGTGCATAATAACAAACTTTTTACAGGCAGATAATTCAGTATATTAAATAATAACTTTGCACAGTTTGGGTGAATCATTTTATCTTCAATCTCTGGTGTTGCAATAGCTTTCACATTTTTATCAGATTTGCCTTGGTATGAAGGATTTTTACAAACTTATCTATATTATGTATAATGTTATTGGGTTAGGGTAGAAATATAAAATAGGGTTCTATCCTCAAAATGGATTTATAATCCAAAGTAAAGTGGGAGGAAGGCCTGTTATACATATTTCATTAGCTGCTTTGTGGTAATACCTATAGTTTTAAAGAAATGTGCAGAAAAAGAAATGATTGGTGTGGATTGACATAGATTTAGTAGGTTTTACTACGTAGACTGGCTTCTGACATTCACTGACTTTCAGTTCCTACCATCAGAGAAAAAGTGATCATTAAGGTCCTCAGAAAGGACAATATAACCTACTGGGAAGTACAATTTTTTTCGTCATCTGTTGTTTCTTATATGTGTATCATAGAAATGATATGCTTAACCGAAAGTAAAATTCGTATTAACCACACATAAAAAAATTACTGCACACAAGAAAAGTAAATACCAGGTAAACCAATAAGACTTTATTCATTTTTAGGATATATGTTCTGTTGTTAAGCCATATGTAATTTATTCCTATAGATTTGTAATAAATAATTGATATAATTAAATTTATGGATTGTAATTGATTACTGAGCTTATGATACAGATGAAACAATACATGCAGTTTCTAAGCAAGGGGAATGACTATCTTTGTTAAACGGTTATTTGACATTCCCATTCTCCATTATAAGCACACATTAGCCAACTGTGGATGTACAGATGTTGTTGGGTTACTATGTTTGGAAACAACCCATTACTGCCCAAAGGATAAAATTCTCAAATAACATATTTGTTTTTGTTGTAAAGGAAGACATGCTAAATGTAAAAAGCCTGGCCAACAAGAGGAAGAAATGAAAGGGTCATCTTATTGTTTACTTTGGTAGAAAAGAGTGTAGAGTGAAGCAAATATTTATTCTAGATTCTATTGCAGTGTTGCATTTTAATTTTTTGTTTTAATCTTTATTTGTTTTTGAGAGAGAGACAGCGTGTGAGCAGGGGAGGAGCAAACAGAGAGGGAGACACAGAATAGGAAGCAGGCTCCAGGCTCCGAGCTGTCAGCACAGAGCCTGATGCAGGGCTCGAACTCACAAACTGTGAGATCATGACCTGAGCCGAAGTCGGACGCTCAACTGCCTGAGCCACCCAGGCGCCTCTGCAGTGTTACATTTTGACTCAATATTTTTACTTGGTGATTTGGGTTTTTAGTATAGCAAGATGATTAATATTGTGAGTATTGAGTATTGAGTTAAAAGTTTTGACAGTATAGACAAGTATTACTCCTATGATGATACCCTTGCTTTTGTAATGGAAATAAATAAGAAAATAGAATTCACTAAGATCAAAACAAACCAATAATATTTTTAAAAACATTTATCGTTTGGGGCACCAGGGTGGCTTAGTCAGTTAAGCATCTGACTTCAGTTCGGGTCATGATCTCACAATTCGTGAGTTTGAGTCCTACGTAGGGCTCTGTGCTGACAACTCAGAGCGTGGAGCCTGCTTCGGATTTTGTCGTCTTCTCTCTCTGCCCCTCCCCTGCTTACGCTCTCTACCTCTCTCTCTCCCTCTCTCAAAAATAAACAAATATTTAAAAAATTTGAAGACATTTAGTGTTGATATCACATTAGAAAATGTACATGTTGAAACTAAACTTCAATTCCATTATTTCCAAGTAGTCTATAGTCTACTGTTGCTTTCACATAAATCTTCGCTATGCTGTAACAAGTATGGTAGAGAATCCAGATTGCCCACACAAATGGTACAGTAAACCACAAATTATTCTATTTCCCCCTACTGAAATTTATCTTCTCATTTTTTCCCACCACTACCACTCCATCATAATGACCACCTCAATTCTGTCCACTTAAAATTTTGTTTTAATGTTTATTCACTTTTGAGAGACACAGACAGAGCACAGGCAGGCAAGGGGCAGAGAGAGAGGGAGACACAGAACCCGAAGCAGGTTCCAGGTTCTGAGCTGTCAGCACAGAGCCCAAGGTGGGGCTCAAACCCACGAACCATGAGATCATGACCCGAGCAGAAGTCAGACGCTTAACCTACTGAGACACCCAGGTGCCCCGGATCCTGTTGACTTTAAAATGAGAGAACTTTAAGACCCAAAGGCTTGTGGTGTCAAAGTTAATGGCATAGTTCCCGACTTCTGGTGTGTCCAAGCCCACGAATTAACTGTCCTTGTGTCACTGCCCTAAGATTATAGGTTAAACCTTGGATAGTCCCAGCTGAGTATCTATCCTCAAACAAGAACAGTCTGCGGGAGTTCTCAGTGCTTTTTTTTCCACCCACTCCTCTCCCCGCCCCAGAGAGGACAGCTCTCTTTCCAGGTAGCAAATGTGTGAAGCTCATCCAATTAAAATCTCCATTGACTCCTCGCACTGCCGGCTTCCCTCCAGCAAACCTGGCTGAGATTTAATTTTCTGCCGGGATCAGGTCAAACTCTAATCAGCCAGCCGTATATACATTAAGTACATTTAGACAAACTGATGATTCATACTAATTGTTTTCAAATTACGAACACCCAGAGGTTCCTCAAGGGTTCCTCTACTAAGCAGTATTGATTACTTCATTCTGAATATCATCATTGAGTACATACTATGCTCCAGGGTCCAGGCATTTGGGGGATATAAGAGTGAGAAAAATCAACAAGATTCTTCCCTAACAGTGATTATCATTTAGTAACAATATGTACAATAGTACAATATGAACAATATGTTCATCTTATTTGTCATGTACATGTCCTTTTTACAGATGATTTACACTGAGAACATTGCTAAAATATTTATTGAAAACTGCTGAGTTTATTTGAAGACGTGCAAGGGCAAAATGCAAGCTTGTCTCTGAGTTCCTATTTGACTAATAAACAGAAAGGAATAAATATAACGTAATTTGTTTAGCAAGAGGTATTATAAACATGGGGAAGAGTAGCTTACTTATATTAACTCAGATACCTTCCGGAGAGAGAAAGGAAAAGGCCGTTATGCAGCTGACGAAGAAATTGCTCAACTTTTTCTTTTGCTTGTGGGTGGGTAGCCCTGAAAGGATAGAACCTTAATTTGAGAGATTCCCCCCACCCCTAGCTGTCCTAACAGTGGAGTGAATAAAGTTAACTGAACTGTTCTCATCAATTACTGAATGGTTGACTTAAATTGATTAAAAAAGTTCATTCTTTCCCCATAGATATTTAGATACCTTGATGTTTCTAATTTTGAACTTTTAAAGTAAAGCAGTATGTACTGGATAGAAGATTCAAAACTCGAAATTAATAAGTCCCACGTAGATTTCATTTGTTTTACTAACTTCCATGACAATGAGTTTAAATTTGACACACATTGGTCTATTTTCACCCCAATGTTTTATTGGTTCTCTGGAGCAAGAATCAGAAAGGAGAGTAGCTATTGCATAAAATATTGTTATTTTGACTTGCTGTGCCATTCTTTTTTTTTTTTAATTTTTGTTTATTTTTGAGAGAGGTGGGGAGGGAGAGAGAGAGAGGGAACATGAATGAGGGAGGGGCAGAGAGAGGGAGACACAGAATCTGAAGCAGGCTCCAGGCTCTGAGCTGTCAGCGCAAAGGCCGATGCAGGGGTTTGAACCTATGAGCCATGAGATCATGACCTGAGCTGAAGTCAGACGCTCAACTGATCAACCGACTGAGCCACCCAGGTGCCCCTGGGCTACTCTTACTTAGAGGTTTCCTTTGTCTTTATTTTTTTTCACAAATATCTAAGATAAAACTTAAACCACATTCCTAAATAACAAATCAGATATTTTGAAGGAAGGGATATGCATATTTTTGAGGACGCCAAGAAATAAAATCAAAATAATACAAGAATAAATTGTGATTCCAAGTCAGTAATTAGTGCTGAACTTTAAAAGTTACTAATGGTGAATAAGAATTTTCCAAAATAGTATGGTTTTGTTTCATCATTAACTAATAGGTGAATAAGTATGTATTTAAATATTATAATCTTCATTTAAATTAAGAGAAATATAATTAAAATTTTGCAGTGGAAAAGCAGCTTTTAAACATGTGTTTTCACCACACTTAGTTCTCTAACACAAGAGAATTTTTAAATTAGTTTGGATAACTCAGAAATCAGAAGAAAAAAGCTTTTTGTTTTAAATGTTTTTTTACTTATTTTTTAGAGAGAGAGAGACAGAGTGCAAGCTGGGGAGGGACAGAGAGAGAGACACAGAATCCGAAACAGGTTCCAGGCTCTGAACTGTCAGCACAGACCTGACGCGGGGCTCAAACTCACAAACTGTGAGATCATGACCTGAGCAGAAGTCATACGCTTAACTGACTGAGCCACCCAGGTGCCCCTGGAAGAAAAAAGTTATAACATAATTTTTATAATAAGAAATATAAGAAGTAAAAGAGTAAATGCTTTGCGTGCTTACTTTTGACGAAGCATTGGGTTGGATACATGATATGACATATTTCATATGTTATAAAGATAATACTTTATACTTTCTACAGTAAGGAATATCGCATAGGTCAGTATCATCAGCATGCGAATGGTTTACACCCTTAGGTCATTTTTGAGAAGGGTCAGTAGTCAGCAGTAAAATCTTCCTGCTGGCCTAACGTTGCTAGAGACACAGTGCCCCTGTATCTTCCATAGTTTATCTTCTTCTTCTTTACCTGTTACAACCCAGCCATGTGCCCACTGTTGAACCAATCGGTTTTTACAATGGAAATACTAACCAGGAACCATTTACACTGGGGCTTATGTTTGCCCTGAGCAAGGTGCCAGCATCCATATGCACCAGCAGGGAGTACTCATTAGCAAATGTCTCCTGATAGATGGACTTGTCACCAGTACTCTTCTGGTGATTGAAATCTGTTACATGGCATTGTGATACAGCAGTTTGGAGTTGGGGACCTTTTTGTTTTGTTTTGTTTTGTTTTTCCTTGCTGGAAGGATTAACTTATTGGACTTATAGCTCTTAAAAATTACCAAGTAACACATGAAACCTACATTCTTAGTCCATGCTAGAATCTTAACCCTTCCCTGCTTAGGAGTATTAGGGATGTCATTAAGAAAAGTTTAATAAGAGTAACAATGAAGACTGAGTTAAAGTTAAGGATTGAATATGGATATGTCTTTTATTCCTGTTTGTAATAAAAATGATATTTAAGGATGTAAATTATGAAGCTTCTCATTATTTTGAGACTTTTATAGACAAAAAGATAGATGAAGATACAATCCAGAAGCTTACAGAAAACAATGTGGAATAAACTAGGGCAACTCTCCAACTTTTATTTCTATTTAAAAATCTTATTGGACTAATTTGCATTTCTAGAAATGTGAAAATTAAGACTTTTTTGTTCTCTCTGGTTTAAATGTGAATTCTTACAGCACTCACCACATTGGAGAGGTTATTAATAATGATTTAGTAGTTGTTTTGAGATAGATATTTTTATCATGTTAAGAAAGATCTTCTTACTACCGGGGCACCTGGGAGCCTCAGTCGGTTGAGTGTCCAACTCTTGATTTCAGCTCAGGTCATGATGTCATGGTTCCTGAGTTTGAATCCTGTGTTGGGCTCTGTGTTTACAGTGCAGAGCCTGCTTGAGATCCTCTCTCTCTCTCTCTCTTAAAATAACTTTAAAAAAAGAAATATCTTCTTACTACTCATTGCTAATAAATTTCATTGAGTATTTTCTCTAAACTGGGATAGTTTCTTTTTGAATTATAGATGTTATAACATTTAGTAATTTTTCTAATATTAAAACATGTTTGACTTTCCACCTCCAAGTTTACTTTGTTACAAATTAAAATTTTATACTAATAGTCAAATAAAATTGATTTATTATCTTCTTTTAAGGGATATTTTCTTATAAGGATTCTTTGCTCAATAAAATGCATTGACAAGCTTAATATATTTTTATTTTCAAATGCTATATATAGGGTGAAAATATTCCTCTTGGATGTCTGGAAGAACTTATACCTGAAATGTTTGGAAATAATTATATGATACATGTTTGTTCCTTTCAAGGAAGATCCCTTCTTTCCTTTCTTCCATCCGTCCACATTTACTTCCTTCCTTCTGCTCTTTTATTAAGTATAATATGCATGCAAAAACTGCACAAAACATAAACAGCTCAGTTCTCTTAACATGTGTGTGTAGGTGTGTGTGTGTGTGTGTATGTATATATGCGTGTGTGTGTATATGTGTGTGTGTATGTATGTATATACATATACTTAATATCCCTCCCCTGCAAATATAAACATTGTCTCAGAGTTTCTAAACCTCAGCACTATAAATAGTTTGTACTAGAAAATCTTTGTTGAAGGGAGTCTTACTGGGCATTGTAGAATGTTAAGCATCATCACTGTTTTCTACCCACTAGATGTCAGTAGAACACTCTTACCTTCTCTCTGCCCTCCTGCACCCCCTCCTTGCAAATTGTGACAAACCAATATGTCTCCTGATATTGCCAAATGACACTGGGGCATGGGAGAAAATCACCCCTGGGTGAGACTCACTGTATTACACTGACTTTTATGGTAGTCACTTCCTTTCTTTATTCTTTACCATGTAACTATGCATCCTTAAACATTATAAGGTAGTTTTGCTTGGAAAGCTTTATAAAATAATATAACTTATTAAATAGACCCTGATCCTGGGCCCTTAAAATAGCCCACATAATTTATAACCTAACCTAAACTGGAGCCACAGGCATTAAGTATGATTGATCCAGGCAAGTCTATATGATCACCCTACTTCTAAGATACATCAGCAGTGAATATTAACTTTACAGCCCCACACATCTAGGGCTCCCTCTTCCAATGGATAATTATACATAAAATGATAAAAGAACAATTAAAAACAGGACATCCTCTAGGGAAAAATAGGGAGGCCTAACTCAAAGCATCAGAGATGAGAAGTTGCAGAATAGAGCATTCCTCTAATTTGGGTCATAAAAAGTTCTAGTCTTCAAATAATTTTCTCTACTAACACAACATACTGATTAAAATAAACGTCTTTCAAGATTTGCACATAAATGCAAAAAGGATCATAATCACCATGTTGAAGAGATTTTGTGTCTGTGGGGGATGTGTGTGTATTTTATTGAGGTATAATTCATAAGCCATTCAACTCACACATTTAAAGTATACAACTGAACAGTTGTTAGGATGTTCACAAAGTTGTGTACCTATCTTCACTATTGATTTCAGAATGTTTACAACACCCCCAACACCCCTTCCCCCCATACCACTTAACAGTCTTAATTCCTCCTTTGCCCTAGTCAGGCAACCACTAACCTACTTCCTGTGTGTAGGTATTTGCCTATTCTGGACATTTCATATAAATGGAATGATACAATGTGTGGTCTTTTGTGACTGAATTCTTTCATGTAGCATAGTATTTTCAGGGCTCATTCATGCTGCATCATGTTTTGCTATGGCATTTCTGTTCATTGTCAAATAATATTCACTTGTATGTCCATTCTACATTTTATCTAGTCATCAGTTGATGGACATTTGTATTATTTTCATTTCTTGGCTATTGTGAATAATGCTGCTATGAACATTCCATGTGCAAGTGTTTTTGTGGACATATGTTTTCATTCTCTTTGATATATACCTATGTGTGGAATTGTTGGTCTTGTCATCCTATGCTTTACGTTGTAAAGAACCAACAAACTGCTTTACAATGTGGCCACACCACTGTACAATCCCACAGAAATGAATGAGGGTTACAATTTCTTTATATTCTTGGTAGCATTTGTTATTGTCGGTCTTTTTTTTATTATTATTTTATCCATCTTAGTGGGTGATATCTCATTACAATTTTGATTTGCATTTCTTTTATGGCTAATGACATTGAACATCTTTTTACATGTTACTTAACCATTTGTATATCATCTTCGGAAAAATGCCTGTTAAAATATTTCCCCTATTTTTACACTGGGTTCTTTTTTAACTACTAAATTATAAGAGTTCTTTCTATATGCTAAATACATGGCCCATGTCAGTTATAGGATTCACAAATACTTTTTCCAGTTCTGTGAATTGTCTTCATAAAGGGTCTGACCGTTGTTAATGTTTGTCTTCTGGAAACTTTTAAACCCTACCCATCTGAATTCCCCTTCCACCCCACACCTGAGTAAGCTGATAAAATCCAAATCGTCCTTCCTTTGGTTCAAGGGAAGTTCAAACCATGCATAAGGACTCTCAGCCCAGCCTTATCCTATAACTGCAAAATACCCCCAACCAATCTCCTTTCTTGGCTCTCTCAAGCTATTTTTGCACCTGCTCAGGAGTCATCTTGCTCACTCAGAAAGCGTCCTTGGATGAAAGTATGTATTTCATATCCTCGTGGTTCATACGTGGTGTCATCAGTCTTGCTATCCAAACTAATTATGGGTGGAAGTCCATTGGTTAAGAGGAGCGAGTGGTCACATAATTGTCTTTTCGCTGTCCCAGTAGTGTCCTTTGAGGCACAAAATTTTATAATCTTGACAAAATCCAATTGATTTACTTTTTCTTTTATCATTTGTGCTTCTGCTGTCATATATAAGAAGACTGTAGATAACCCAATCTCATGAAAGTTTACTCCTAGGTTTTCTTGTAAGAAGTTTATAGTTTTATCACTTGCCTTTTGTCTATGGTCCATTCTAAATGAATGTTTGTATATGGTGTAAAGAAAGGACACAACTTCATTCTTTTGCATATGGATATCTACTTGTCCTATTTGTTGAAAAGACTATTCTTACCTCCATTGAATTCTCCTGGCACACTTGTTGAAAATCTTCTGACCATAAATGTAAGAGCTTATTTCTAGACTTTCAGTCCTATTCCATTGAACTTCATGTCTTTTCTTATGCCAGTATCCCACCATCTTGATTAGTTTGTAGTAAGTTTTGAATTAAAAAAAAAAAAGTGAGTCTTCCAACTTGGCCTTTTTCAAAATTGTTTTGGTTATTCTAACCCTTTTTATTTTCATATGAATTTCAGGAAGAGCTCATCAATTTCCATAAAAAGAAAGCTGAAATTTTGATGGAAATTGTATTGAATGAAAAAGATTCATTTGATGAGTATAGCCATCTTAGGATTATTAAGTTTTGGATCCATGAACATGGGAAGTTTCCCCATTTATTTATGTCTTCCTTAATTTCTTTCAACAACGTTTTGTAGTTTTTGTGTGTAAGTCATGCATCTTTTTATTTTTTTTATTTTAGAGAAAGAGAGAGAAAGAGAGTGCAAGTGAGGGAGATAGGCAGAGGGACAGAGAGAGAATCTTAAGCAGATCCCATGCTCAGCATGGAATCCAACATAGGGGTCAATCCCTTGACCCTGGGATTATGACCTGAACTAAAATCCAGAGTCAGGTGCTCAACCGACTGAACCACCCAGGAAACCCCCTTTTTTAATTTAATTTTATTTTTTACACCCTTTATTAAACTTATTTTTAACTATATTTTTTCTTTTTGATGGTATTATAAATAAAAAAAATTTTATTTTTTCTGAATTTATTGAGGTAAAATTGGAAAATGTTTCTTTAATTTCTTTTTTGAATGGTTTGCTATGTATGTAAATACTAATTTTTGTTGTTTATAGATCTTCCTCAACCTTGATGAATTTATTAATTTGTTTAACTAGTTCCTTAATTAATGCCTTTGGATTTCCTATATACAAGACAAGACAATATTGTCTATGGATAGAGATTGTTTTAATTCTTTGTTTCCAAATATGGATGCCTTTTATTTTATTTTCTTGACTAATTGCCTTCCCTAGAACCTCCAGTACAATGTTGATTATATGTGATGATACCAAACATTCTTGAATTGTTCCTTAGGGGAAATGCATTTAGTCTTCCATCATTAAATATGATGTCATCTATGGGATTTTGTAGATGTCCTTTATCAGATTGAAGAAGTTCCTTACTGTTTGTTTTGTCATGAAGTTTGTTGAGTGTTTTGTCATGAAGAGATGTTGGATTTTGTCAAGCCCTACTTCTTTATCTTTGAGATAATCATGTGGTTTTTGTCCTTTATTCTATCCATATAGTACATTTGTTAATTTTCAAATGTCAAACCAACCTTGCATTAACAAACCTACTTGGTCATACTCGTTAATATTTGTATGTGTTGGATTCTGTTTGCTAATAATTTTGTGAGGATTTCTGCATTTATGTCTTTAAGGGATATCGATCTGTACTTTTCTTTTATTGTCATATCATTATCTGGTATTGGTAACAGGGTAGTAGCAGCCTCCTAGAATGATTTGGAAAATGATTCTCCCTCTTTTATATTTTGATAGAGGATGTGAAGGATTGATATTAATTCTTCTTCAAAGGTTTAGTAGAATTCAGAAGTGAACAATCTTGTCCAGGGCTTTTTTGGGGGAAAGTGTTTTTTGTTTGTTTGCTTGTTTTGTTTTTAATTACTAATTTAATATATTTACTTGTTACAGGTCTATTCAGATTTTCTGTTCTTTGAGACAGTTTTTGTAGTTTCTGTCTTAACAGGACTTTGTTTCATCCAGGTGATCTAATTTATTTGAAAACAGGTTTTTATAGTATTACTCTATAATACTTTTTATTTCTTTAAGGTCACTAGTAATGTCTCACATTACTAGTTCTACTAATTTGAATCTTCTCTCTTTTCTTCTTGGTCAATTCAGAGAAATTTTTGTTATTATTTCCAAAAAGCTAACTTTTTAAATGGGATATGTATTCTCTCTTTTAGCATGGCTCATAACTGTTTTCTTAATAAAAGACTGACTAGTAATAATAGTGGCAACCCTGGAAATCAGAAGATTATGTCTTGGGTTTATTTGTCACCATTTTTTGGTGTTGTTGCTTTGGTTGTTTGTTTTTAATGACTTTACAGGGAAGATTCTGTAAAGAATGGATTTTTTTTAAAAATGCTACTACTGAATGCTCTTAGTTAGCTTAGTTCTCAGCTAATGACTGAACAGAAATTTCCTTAAATGTCTTGAAGAAATAGAATGTCCCCATCTTTGCTTTGTGAATGTGATGGGACACATTTTCATATCTCTGGCAGATATCACTACTGCCTTAGTCTGCACTTCCTTCTTGCTCAGAGCCGTAAGATTACCCAACTGAGAGATTAAGCCTTCTGAAGTCTTTCATGGTCATGTTCACAGCATTGGACATGCAAGTGATCATCTATATTCCCAGGAATATATTGGAAGGTTACAAAGCCCTCTATGGACCTCTCATTTGCCAGATTTTCTTGATTTTTTAACATGTTTGCTCAACCTTGTTTCACTGACTCAAGCAGGTGCAATTTTAAATAATTGCTGCTGATTATTTCTGACAAACACCCTGGGGATATGGTTTTTCTCCTAAATGAGCTGTGAGTCAGTTCAAATGAAGACAAGCTGTATAAATAAGACTTTTCCAGGCAATTGCCAGATAAATCAGATAGTAAGTATTCTCTGAGGCAAAGCTTTGTGAAGAGATTCAAACCTATTTTGCCCCCTTTATTGGCTGCTAGGCTGCTGTTTTTCACAACTATTGTGGTTATGACACTATTGATTTTCAAAACTACCACAGAGCAGGGAAGAGGTGATTGGGAATCAGAGCAAGTTAAAGTGTTACAAAGTTTTCTGTTCTTACATGGGTTTTAGTACTTTTGTTGAATAAGTTCTCTTTAGATTGTTGCAAGTTTTTAGTTAATTTCCGGAGTTCAGAAAAAATTTTGAAAAGTTGTGCCATTTTAATTGCTTTTATTAAGCAGCTGATTTTCCTGAAGTCCATACTCGGCCATTTTGGAAGTGCTTTATTTTCGAAGGAATTTAGAAATTTTTTTTCCTAGAAATCCTATCATTCATTAAGAGTTTTGATATTATTAGGTGTAACAAACATTATCTTTTCATGTTATTTTTAGCTAATGTAACATTTTATTTTTCTATTTTCTGTTTGTGCTTTTTTAATAATGGATTTCAATATTTTAGTCCTTTTTAATATACTTTTTCTTATAAATTTTATTAACTTCTACTTTAATACTTCTTATTCTTTCCTTTTTATTTTAATTATTAGTCTAATTACTTTTCTTCTGATTAACTGAAAATGGTTACATTTACATGAGAGTCCATGAGTTTTTCCCCAATAATTGTTCTCAGTGATAGATCCTTGAATATTGAGTATATACTACTCAGAAGAAAGAAAATTTCTCAGCTATCTTTATAGGTTGGTACATCCAAGTGGAAATAGCATGTGCAATTTCTGGGTAGTGTCCCTAGAGGGAGCTGTCCTCTTCTTGCCTTTTTACTTATTCTGCTGTCTGCAAAGCAAACATGATATTGGAAGTTGTAATAATTACACTGGAGCAAGGAGCTGGAAGGATATTGATGATCTTTAAGTTGATCTCTTTATTCTGGATTTCTTACATTTAGGATTTTTTTCTTTAATGAGAAAGAAATTTCATCTTGTTTAAACTACTATCATTACAGGAGTTCTGTCAGTTGAAGATGAAAATAATTTTAACAGAAATAATTCCTAAGTGCTGATTTGATTAAATCCTATGTGTTTAACAAGGGGTTACTTTTATTGCATTCCAAGAAATCTCATTTCTATGTGATTCTGTCATTTACTTAGCTATTATTCAGAAAATTCTCATTTTATTAAAATTAAAGATGCTTTTGGATTTAATTTTTATAATTTAGTTCTAGGGTTTTTTTTTTCCTTTGAATTACGACAAGTAAAATTTCTGCTTTTTGAAGCATATTATGGACATTTTTGTAGAATAGTAAAAGGTCGGGGCGCCTGGGTGGCGCAGTCGGTTAAGCGTCTGACTTCAGCCAGGTCACGATCTCGCGGTCCGGGAGTTCGAGCCCCGCGTCGGGCTCTGGGCTGATGGCTCAGAGCCTGGAGCCTGTTTCCGATTCTGTGTCTCCCTCTCTCTCTGCCCCTCCCCCGTTCATGCTCTGTCTCTCTCTGTCCCAAAAATAAATAAACGTTGAAAAAAAAATTAAAAAAAAAAAAAAAAAAAAAAAAAGAATAGTAAAAGGTCACATATAATAAATATATCACATAGAGAGGGGATTCCATTTGTGGAATGGTCATATGAGGAGGTCTTTGGGCTGCTCTCCAGTGAAGCGACAATAACTGGAGAAAATTGAAAATTAGGTTAAAAACAACCATTCAGTGTCTCTGAAAATTGTTCTAAGAATGTACAGAAATGAATATAAAAATATAAATATATATATATATATATATATATATATATATATATATATATATATATATATATATATATTCAAACCAGAATCTTTGGGTTGGAGTAGGAGAGGTAGGGGAAGGGTGGTTGAGCCAGGAATAGGTTAATATTTTTTAGTGAAATATAATTAACCTACAGTATTATATTAGTTTCAGGTGTACGGTATCATGATTCAACGTTTCTATACATTACTCAGTGTTCATCATGGTAAATGTAGTCTTAATCCTTTTTATCTACTTTATGCATTCTGTTCCCTCTCCCCTCTAGCAACCACTAACTCATTCTCTGTTTAAAAGTCTGCTCTTGGGGTGCCTGGGTGGCTCAGTCGGTTAAGCAGCCGACTTCAGCTCAGGTCATGATCTCGCGGTCCGTGAGTTCGAGCCCCGCGTCGGGCTCTGTGCTGACAGCTCAGAGCCTGGAGCCTGTTTCAGATTCTGTGTCTCCCTCTCTCTGACCCTCCCCCATTCATGCTCTGTCTCTCTCTGTCTCAAAAATAAATAAACATTAAAAAAAAAATTAAAAGTCTGCTCTTTTGTCTCTTTTTTTCTTTGTTCATTTGTTTCGTTTCTTAAATTCCACCTGTGAGTAAAGTCACATGGTATTTGTCTTTCTTTGTCTGATTTATTTCAGTTAGTATTATACCCTCTAGGTCCATCCATGTTGTTGCAAATGGCAAGATCTCATTCTTTCTTATGGCTAAATGATATTCCATTACATACACACGGATAGACACACACCACCTCTTCTATCTCCATTCGTCTATTCACGGGCACTTGAGTTGCTTCTATATTTTGGCTATTGTAAATATTGCTGCAATAAGCATAGGAAGGCATGTACCTTTTTGAATAGTGTTTTCATTTTCTTTGGATAAATACCCAGGAGTGGAAGGACTGGATCATACGGTCATTCTGTTTTTAATATTTTGAGAAACTTCCATATTGTTTTCCACACTGGCTGTACCAATTTGCATTAGCACTAACAGTACATGAGGGTTAGTTTTTGTCCACATCCCTTCCAACATCTGTTATTTGTGTTTTTGATTCTAGCCATTCTGACAGGTGTGAGGTGATATCTCATTATGGTTTTGGTTTGCATTTCCCTGATAGTGAGTGATGTTAACATCTTTTTATGTGTCTGTTGGCCCTCTGTATGTATGTCTTCTTTGTAAAAAAGGTCTATTCAGGTCCTCTTCCCATTAAAAAAAAAATTAATGTTTATTTATTTTTGAGAGAGAGAGAGACAGAGCATGAGCGGGGGAGGGGCAGAGGAAGAGGGAGACAGAATCAGAAGCAGGCTCCAGGCTCCGAGCTGTCAGCACAGAGCCCGGCATGGGGCTCAAACTCACGAACCGCGAGATCATGACCTGAGCCGAAGTTGGACACTCAACTGACTGAGCCACCCAGGCGCCCCTCCATTTTTTAGTTGGATTATTTGGTTTTTGGGAGTGTTGAGTTGTATAAGTTCTTTATATAGTTTGGCTTTTAACCCTTTATTGGATATATAATTTGTAAATATCTTCTCCCATTCAGTATGTTATCTTTTAGTTTTGTTGATTATTTCCTTCAATGTGCAAAAGCTTTATTTTGATGTAGTCCCTATGGTTTAATTTTGCTTTTTTTTTTTTTTCTCTTAACTGAGTAGACATCTCCAGAAAAATGTTTCTATAGTTGATGTAAAAGAAATTACTGCCTACCTTTTCTTTTAGGAGTTTTATGGTTTCAGGTCTCACATTTAGGTCTTTATTCCATTTTACATTTATTTTTGTATATAATATAAGAAAGTGGTTAGGTTTCATTCTTTTGCATGTAGCTGTCCAGTTTTCCCAGTACCATTTGTTGAAGAGACTTTTCCCCCATTGCATATTCTTTCCTCCTTTACCATAGGTTAATTGACCAATGAGTATATATGTTTAAAAAAAAATCTAAATTTTGTCAGAATAGTGAGTTTCTATGGCACTTGCGCCAAAATCTGTTTCATCCTCTACTCCCTGCCCCCAGCTTAGCATAATGGAAGCTCTGTTCTGAACAAATGTTGCTAAGAAGACAATGATACCTCTCCTGCCCAGTTCCCAATCAAGAACTACAATACTTCCCAAGAGGAGAAGACTGCCAACTTGTCTTATCTCTTCCACCTATGCATTGCAGAGAATAAATTTCAGGTAAATGCAGTCAATAGTTTGGGCCCCCTTCTTCCACCAAGCTTTGACAAGGAGGCAGAGGCTATAGAGTTCAGGAATGGTGGGATGAGAATACCATTACATTTACCATCAATTGATAGTGTGCCATAAAAATTCTCCGAGGAAAAGAATAGTCATTCAATAAATGGTACTGGGAAAATTGAAAAGTCACACTCAGAAGAGTGAAGTTGGACCCATTCTTTACATCATATACAAAAATTAACTCAGATCATAATCCTAAATATAACAATTAAAACTGTGAAGCTTTTAGAAGAGAGCAGAGGAGTAAATTTGTGACTATGGATTAGGCAATGGTTTATCTGATATGAAAACAAAAGCAGAAGAAACAGAAGAGAAACAAATCAGAGTCCATTGTTAGTGATGAGAAGTTAGTATTCATCCTTATTGTTGATCTTATACATGTAATGTTTTTTTTGAGCTTAAGATTTTGTCTTTATCTTTGGTTTCTAGAAGTTTGATTATAATATGCTAAGGTGTATATTTCTTTGTCTTTATTTTTCTTGGTGTTTACTGAGATTCTTGGAGCTGAGGCTATTTGTTTTCTGACAAATTTAGACATTTTTGGTTATTATCTCTTAAATATCTTTGCCCCATTCTCTCCTTCCTTTGTTTCTGGAATTCTAACCACATGATGTTAGACTACATGTTATAGTCTATGGGTCATTGAGCTATGTTTAATAATAATAATAATAATAATAATAATAATAATAATTCTCTATGTGTTTATGTTGGGATAATTTCTATTCACATCTGCATGTCACTGATCTTTTCTCTTGAGGACTCTAATTTCCTGTAACATCCAATGAATTTTTTTCTGTATTATATATTTTAGCTCTCTGGTTTTCCTTTTTTAAAAGGTTGCTATGTCTCTTCTGAAATTCCTCATTGTTTAACTGATGATATCCATCTTTTTTGGACATTTTAAACATATTTATAATAGCTATTAAACACCATTTTTTTTTTTTTTTTTTTTTGCTAGTTCCAAAATCAAGATCCATTGCTGATTGATTGTGGAACTGTTGATTATGGATATTTTCCTGCTTCTTTGCCTAACTGAAATAGGATTGACCACTGGAAACTGGATGATATGCAGCAAAGACTTAAATTTATATAATTTTTTTCTAAAAATGGTTGACCTTTGTACTATCAAACTATTAAATTAGTAATGATATTGTTCTTGTGGAAGCTGCTTTATTAGAGCAGGCCAATTTCAGTTTTTATACCTTAACATAGGGAGTGATCCTGAGCTGAGTCCTCGGAGACATTTCTTACTCTGAATATGTGGCCTTTCTGGGGTAAGAGTATTTATCAAGCTTCCCTAACTTGGTGGGACTTGGTGAGATTTACAAACTGCTTCCCAGGAACTACATAGCTGCTAAAAATCTCTATGTAGCTCTTTAGCTTCCAGATGTTGCTTTCTGCTGTATCATTTGGAGATTTTCCTGTCAACACAAAGTTTAAGAGTCAGTTAAAGATTTGAGGGGAATTTATATGCAGATTTTAGTATTACGCAATAGGTAGTTAGCTCTTTTCCAAGATTGCTCATTGCAATTTTCAGTTCTGGCAGTGCCAACATCCAGTTTCTGGCAATTCCTCAGCTCTGTGAAACTGTAGTTCTCTCCTCCAGGTGCCATTCAAACTTGGAAGTGCCTTCATGGTTCCCGACCTCAACTGCTATGATTCTCCTTTGTCAAGAGCCACATCCCCTCAGTTCTGCTATATGCTGATCATTCTCAAAGAACGTCGATGTTTATGTTTTTCTTTGAGAATTTTTGTTATGGTTAGGATATTTACTGCTAGATAGGCTAACATGCTATTACTTCAATGAAATTCCCAATGTTTTTTTATTATGAAGAAATTACGTGGTTAAAGAGTCATTCTATTGAGTACATTCATGTAAAACACTATTTTAAAGAATCAGATCTAATATGACACCAGAAATATAGGCAACAAAAGAAAACATAAGTTGGACATCATAAAAAATAAAGTTTTTTGTATCAAAGGACACTATCATGAGAGTGCAAAGACAACCTACAGAATGGGAGAAATCACTTGTAAACTTTATATCTGATAAAGTATTAATATTCAGAATATGTAAATAACTCCTACAACCCAGAGATAAAAATAACCTATTTCAAAAATGGGCGAAGGACTTAAATAGACATTTTTCCAAAGATGATAGACAAAAGGCCACTAAGCATATAAAAATGATTAATATCATTAGTTATTAGGGAAAGAAATCAAAACCACAATGAAATATCACTTCACACTTATTTGGATGGCTATAAATAAACACACAAACAAAATACAGAAAATAAGAAGTGTTTTAGTCAATGTGGGGAAATTAGAACCTTCATACACTGCTGGTAGGAATGCAAAATGGTTCAGTCACTGTGGAAAACAATTTGGTAGTTCTTTAAAAATTTAATATAGAGTTATCATATGATTTAGTAATTTCATCCTTGGCATATATCCAAAAGAATAGAAAGCAGGGACTAAAGTACATAACTTGTACACTGATGTTCATAGCATTACTCCTAAGAGTTAAAAAGTGGAAACAACCCAAAAGTCCAGCAAAAGATGAATGAATAAACAAAATGTGGCTAGATATACAATGGAATATTAGTCAACCATTAAAGCAATGTATTTCTGATACATGCTACAACATGGATGAACATGGAAAACATTATGTTAAGTGAGGTAAATCAGACATGGAAGGACAAATATTGTATGATTCCATTTATATGAAGTACCTAGAACAGGCAAATTCATAGAGACAGAGAATAGAGTAGAGGTCACCAGGGGTTAGAAGGAGGGAAGAATGGGTGTTATCATTTAATGGGTACAGAGTTTCTTTTGGGGATGACGAACAAGCTCTGAACATCGATAATGGTGATGATTTAAAAAATATTGTGGATGGACTCAGTCCCACTTAAAATGCCACTTAAAATCTTAAATTTTATATTAAGCATATGCTACCACATTTAAGAAATCAAATCTATTGTTAAAAAGCAAGGATTTGTTACAAGGGAGGATATTCAGTGGTAGCTGGAGAAATACAATAGTATTTGCTAGCAAAGAAAGCATTCTAAAAAAGCAGTTTGAAAACTAACCAAAACCAACCAGTTTGTGACAGAAAATAAATGGTGAGATATGATTTTGAGTTATTTCACATCTTACAGGTCCAACTATGTTTTAAGTTTTTGTAAGCATGGACTAGGTCTTATTCTATACTTCTGATTCATAAATTCATATTCACTAAATTGTTGAATATTAACGTTTCTTCTACATAAGATTGTATTTTCTTTTTGCCTTTCACATAAATTCACATTTAGAAAACCTCCCTCCTAGTGGATTCCTCCATGTTCTGGGACATTTTAGAATAGTGTTTATGTTTTATGCTATCTAACTAGCTATGCAATGTCTTTTTCTCATAAGTTGTTCATCCTACTCCTGCCTTATGATATCCTATGTGAATCATTTTGTGTTAGGTAGACTTGATTAATGCTTCGTGAAGACCCTGTTCGTGAAAAGATGACTCTTCATCCCTAACAACTGCTATGACAGAGCAACTTATCCAAACTACTCTTACTTATTAATTGCCCAGCCATCCCCCAATTATTAGTTCCATTTGTTTCCATCCAGCCTCTTCCAACTGCTTAAAGATAATTTTTGGTTGTGTGAATGAATGAAATACTTTGAAAAACATTTTTTAAATGTAGTCTTTTTGCAAGTTTATTTTATTATAAAATCAAATAAATGACTTCATATGTATTTAGCAGTTGTGTATTTCAGAATCAGGTCAAATATATATGAGTCCACAAGGGGTACTGTCCATCTGGAAATGTCTTCTTAGATTTTTGTCACTATTTTTTTTTCCTTAGTGTCTTTTTGTTCAGTTATCTCAGTTCTCATCCATAAGGATTCTCTTTCCATTAAATATGACTCTCTTGTTTCCCCTTGGTCATATTATTCCACTTTGATTCCTATCCACAAGAACCTGTTATTTTAGAACAATAAGCTTACACTCTGAAAAGTGTTTCTAAAACATATGTAGTCTTTTCAAAAATCCAGGACTATGTTCTCCTTCTTTTATCCCTTGGATATTCTGTAACATTGAATTCTAATTTTAACTTAGAAGAATATGAAAAATAATCACTACTATGTATTTATGGTTGCCAGATTTTGCCAATAAAAATACAAAACACCCTTTTAAATCAGAATCTCAGAACATCAACAAATATATATACATATTTTTATATAAATATATTCCATGCAATATTTGGGACATATTTATACTAAAAATTGTTTGTTAAATTTGAAATTAATACTTAACTGTGTGTCCTGTATTTTATCTGGCAATCCTACTGATGTCATATCCAAGATAAGGGCATTTTAATTTATCCTGGCGTGATCATTTTCCAGAAACTTATGATTTCTAAATCCCAAAGCATTTTTAATGGTAAATAACATTCCTATTTGAAAGCTGTCCAATGATTAACTCCATAGCTAACTCTTAAAACATTTTAAAAAATTAGTTTTATATTACCATTAGAATACTTCTTGAGTTTTTCAATGGACACATCAAAATGCTTTAAAAAATTAATGGCCATATATATTTTAAGAAATTAAAATGGAGAAACAAAGAAATATGAAAATATCCATATAATCCTAGATTATACTGAATTTCCTATAAACTACACACAAATATGTTTCCATTTTGAAAAGAATGAAACAAAACCTATAAGCATGTCATAAGATTATACTATTTTTCTTTAATTTATCACAAAAGTTAGGACCTATATGCACACTTTTTTTTTTCCAAATTTGTCTTTTTAGAGCTAAAAATAAAGAGCTTCATAGCTCATAGCATGTACTCTAAATATGTACAGCCTAAAGCACAATTTTACAGCTGAATTTCAAGCCCTGTGAAATGGGGTTTCTAATGGAAATGCTGACAGACTGCTAGCTGCAGGGACACCAGCAGGCACCATTATAATAAATGGGTCTGAGAGAGACATGATACAGGCCCACAGGTAATTAATGGCAGGAGTAAAATAAAATATAGGCACACCATCCCACTGAGAGCATGATGCAATGGAAGAAACTTGTAATAAAACACAAAGAATGTCTTTAGCAAGAAGTGTGAGGAAAGTCTTGTAAAATAAATCATGAGCCAGGTCTGTAGCTATAAGAGTCATTGCATATTCCTTTATAATTAGGATTTTTTTAAAAAAAACAACACACTATAAAAATCATTTTTGGCTAAGCAAAAATGCTCTGTGTTGTGGATTGAGAAATCAATGAAACATAAACTCAGCTACTCAAAACAGCTAATAATAACCAGAGCTTTCTAGTTGGAAAGTCTACTTGTAAGAAGTCCAACATTATGACTCCATATTACAGAAGAATTGACTGTAAAATATATTCTTAGAATACAGAATGATATGGCTATTTTTTCTCTCCTCCAAATGTCTTGATTCAGTCTCTTAGTTGCAATTTTTGTTTAATTCTGGAGACCAAGAAGGTCCTAAGAACTTTCAGCTATAATTCTCCTTGACCTTTGAAGTCTGTAGTAATTTTTGGTTCATTTTTTCTTAATTAAAGGGTAGCTGACATCACCTTAAGTGACTGAAATCAACTTTGACTTTATTTCTACATAGGATGTTGACTCAGCCATTGTCTTTCAGAAAGTCAGTGTTTGTAAGTGCACAGCTATTCCTTTCTAGACTAAATTGTCTCCTAAAAAACAGAGATTCAGATTAAGACAGTACCATGCAGTTGGAAAAATACATGGTGGGGTGGGTGGTAAGTGGGGGAGGACAGAAAAGAAAAGAAAGAAAAAAAAAGAATTACTATGACAGATTATTGACCTAAAAATTTTAAGAGATTTCCATCAGTACTTCATCTTGTTTCCTGGCCTCAGGGTGGCAATAAATTAATCCCATATGTTAAATGGGATGACTGAGTCCCCAAAAGTTTGAATGACTTGCCAAGGTCTCATAGCCAAGAAACTGGAAGAGTAATGAGAAATAGCAACCACTTCCTCCTGCTAACATTTTTCCATTTTAATATATTGCCCTTGTAATTTCAGAAAAGAATAAAATTTTTGCTTGAGTTAGAAGTATTCTCAGTTGATTTACAAGCATAAATTTGGGATGAATAATTCAGATAAACTGACTTTTGCTAGGAATATCTGCATAGATGTTGACTGACAATTTCCTATACATGAAAGTATCAGCTATAAAAATCAACTACCATTATTTCCTCATTAATTACTTAGAAAAAAATTCAATAGAGTTATTTTTTAATGTCTTTTCTTCCTGGTGAAATTTGCAAAAATGCTTAAAGCTTATTACATTTTTGTAATTGATAATTCTTTTATTTTTTCCCTCTTTTATTTGATTAGCAAAAGCTGTCTCCTTGATAACGTTTCTGAGTCAGATTCTCTGAGATGAACAAAGAGTAGAGTAACTTATGAAAAATTCATCAGTTCTTTTTTCCTGATTATAAAAACGTTTTGGTGAAATTTATGGGAATGTACTTCATTTATCTTTGGTTGACTGGCTGATATTGTCTAATTCCAATTTCTGGGTTAGTTGAATTACAATTTTGTAGTTGAAATACGTCGATAACTAAATTGTTTTCAAATTGTTTATCTTAAGAATGAAGTGGAAGTATGGCAGACCAGTATTTTTAAATTCTAATTGCATTTCTGCCCTTGTATGATAGTAAGGAAAATCCTTTATGGTTAAAAATAAGTTGAATGTAGGGATCTAGGGAGATGAACAGGTGAGATGAAAGAATCTATAATCTCCAGCCACCTTGACTTCTGTTTTGATAGCCACATGAGGTGTGGGTTACAGGAGGCAAAACCTAGCACCACCCAACATAGGATATTGAGTAGGAGGTATGCAATAAGGCCCAGAAGAGTACACCCGCAGTGAAAGAATGAATTCAAAGGACTACTCTATTGAGAAAGGCAGTTAGGGAACCTGGCCTCTCTTTCCCAAGTGGAGGGAAATTATTTACTACGAAAAAACTTCATGGAAAATTCACAGGACAGCTTTCAAGTGAATTTGTAGCCCAAGCACATATGGACTTTCTGGTCCAAAATACCTTCAGTCCAGTGTTTAGTTGTACATGGCCTCTGTTATTTAATGTATTCGCTATGTAGCCGGTGAACTTCCTGTACCTCTAGTTTTGATATCTTCAGCATCAGGATATTTTCATTAATGTCTTTAATCAATAAACCAGGCTCTCGGCCTCATAAGATTATCAAAGCAAATTTAATAATTTGGCTTCAAATTATTTATAAAAAATGATATTCACTCTTGTATTTTCTAATTGCGGTATAGGTAAGCAATGGAACTTCTTTCAATTATATTATTAGTAACTGATTGGATTTTTTTTGTGTGTAAAATGGATATTGCATTGCCTATGTTTAAATCAATAACTTAGTTATTAAAAGTATAGATTGTAAGAACTATTTTTATCAAGTTTAACATATAAGTTGTGCTTTCAATTTATAAACCTGATAGCTTTTATAAAAAACAAAATCCTTTCATTCATTTTTGATCGTTATTAAATTAACTCAGTTTAACTTACATAGTTGATTATATTTATGAACACATTTCAAACTATAGTCAAAGATTATATATCTGAATCTCTCAACTTTAATTACAAAAATGACAGATTTATAAATCTATCAGAACCTAATGCACTTAAACTCACAAATTAGTGTCTAAATTTTTAAATATAAAAATCATGTTATATAGATCAATCCAAGCATAGTTTGAAAACCTAAGCTAGTTTTCTTATACTTTTGAAATTAAAAAGCTAATATGATACTTCTTCAATTAGATCATATGCTTTTAAGCATTTCAAACATTTAAATGGCACAAAGAAATGATCACCATGGTTAGAAAACTTAATGCTACGCTTAGTTTTGGACTATTAATATTGTTGTTCTTATTTGCTTCCTTATTTTTGTATTTATTTCTGTACCTTCCAGGGATTGCAAACTGATTTATAATACAGATAAAAGTATTGGAATTAAGATCTCAGTCTGACTAAAGTTTCTTGGTGCCAAAATACAATTATAGATTGGGATTATGGCACAAGATTTTTTACAGGCATATGGAATGTGGGCCGGATTACTTGATAAATCCACCTGAATTATAGGTTAATATGGCTATTTTAGGGATAGAGTTCTATCTGTATTGAATAAATGAAGGGAAAGTGGGCACTTAAAACTCATGCTTTTCAGCCTGAATTTATATTTTAATTTTTCAAGACCATGCATAAAGTGTTCCCTGGGTAACTTTCAAGGCTCATCTTCATCATATTTTGGTTTTAACCTCTCTTGACTTTTTAACCTTATTTGGAAGATAAAATTCCACACTCTACAACAAAGTGCAACTGATCTCTTTGCCTTGGATCACAATGAATAAAATTAATACTGTAGTTACTGGTAATAAAATTCTTTGTTGCTTAAGAAAAAAAAGTAATTTACTTCTGCATGCTTTTTATATTTTTACTTTCTTATTTGTCTAACTAATTGCCATTTCATACTTGGGCTAAATTCCTGATCACTTTCTTTCTTTTTAAATTTTTTTTTTCAACGTTTATTTATTTTTGGGACAGAGAGAGACAGAGCATGAACGGGGGAGGGGCAGAGAGAGAGGGAGACACAGAATCGGAAACAGGCTCCAGGCTCTGAGCCATCAGCCCAGAGCCCGACGCGGGGCTCGAACTCACGGACCGCGAGATTGTGACCTGGCTGAAGTCGGACGCTTAACCGACTGCGCCACCCAGGCGCCCCCTGATCACTTTCAAAATTAGTGATTTATAAACCAGATAATACTCTTTTTGTTTGTTGCTTTTGGTGGTTGCTCACAGTTTTGTGAGCCAGGAATTTAAAAAGGGTCCAGCTGTTGGTTGTGCCTACAGTTATTTTCAGGCTTGACTGGGCTGAGCATCTAACATGAATCACTCATGTGATTGGCAGCTGATGATGTTGGCTGGTTGTTCAACTAGAACAGTCAACTAGAGAGGCTGTGTATAGCTTTTACATATGGTGGCTCATAGAATGGTGGCCTTAGGGTAGTTGAATTTCTTATGTGGTGGCTCAGTACACCACTGTGAGAAGCCCTACAAGTAGGTTGGAAGCTGCATTTCTTTTATGACCTAGCCTTGAAAATTATTTAACTTCATTTTTTCTGTGTGCTTTTGATCAAAATACATACCCATACAGATTCAAGAGCATAGACCTCAACTCTAGATGAAAGAGGTGTCAAAGACATCGTTGCCATAAGAAAATTCCATGGGTATTTATTGTTAAAGCTGAAATCACTTATATGAAATTGACTCAAAATTGTGACTTATCTAATCCTAACATTACATCTTGTTATATGGACGTTTTCATTTAGGTCAAGTTTTTAAAAATTTTGTATGTGTGAACTGTTAAATTCATTGAAATTTATTACATAATTTTGTGCAGCATAAATTGACAGTTCTTTTTTTTTTTTTTTTTTGAGTTTATTTGAGACAGGGAGGGAGGGAGGGAGAGAGAGAGAGAGAGAAAGCTTTAACACAAGTGGGGGAGGGGCAGAGAGAGATTGAGGGACACACACACACACACACACACACACACACACAGAATCTGAAGCAGGCTCCAGGCTCTTAGCTGTGAGCACAGAGCCCAATGCAGGGCTTGAACACACAAACTGGGAGATCATGACCTAAGCCAATGTCAGATGCTTAACCACCCGAGCCACCCAGGCCCTCCAAATTGATAGTTCTAATCCAAGTAGTAAGTACAATGGAAGATAAGAAATTATGGGGGCGCCTGGGTGGCGCAGTTGGTTAAGCGTCCGACTTCAGCCAGGTCACGATCTCGCGGTCCGGGAGTTCGAGCCCCGCGTCAGGCTCTGGGCTGATGGCTCAGAGCCTGGAGCCTGTTTCCGATTCTGTGTCTCCCTCTCTCTGTGCCCCTCCCCTGTTCATGCTCTGTCTCTCTCTGTCCCAAAAATAAATAAACGTTGAAAAAAAAAAGAAATTATGATTCACTTTGTAATATTTTTCCATTTAAGAATATTTATTTATTTTATGACATTTAAACAAAATATCCTCATCCTACTAGAAATAAGGTATTCTTAATTGATTAATAAAACTTTAAGGGCCTCATTACAGATATTACAAACAAATTTATCAAGGGCACTTCTGTCATCAAGAAAACAGAAGGATGGTGCTTGAACATAAGGTACATCAAATCATACAAGTAACAATGCAAATCAAGTGTTCTGTAACCTGGAATACAATGCAGATGCTTCTGAAGAATAAAATGGAAAGTCAGTTTTAATATTAATGTTCTGATTTGTGGTGATCAGATTGATTTTTTTCAGGGGTAGGATGTTTTCCAATGATTTCCAGCAGCCCAGGACTACATTCTCACGCTACTGGTGAATTACAAGGAATCTTATTTAGAAGTCTGTAGCACAACTAGAATCTGTGATTGTCTGTGAATTAACACCTTTTGTCTTCACTGATCCTGTCATCTCCCAGACTTCTCTTATATGAATTTCCTGAATTACTTTTGTTTCTAAAGTACTTTACAAAGGAACTAATTTTTTTGTGATAATTGTAGATTCACATGCCATAGTAAGAAATTATGGTTAGATTGCCCTTCACCCAGCTTTCCCCAATGGTAACACCTTGCAATGGTATATATAGTATGATATCACAGTCATGAAATTGACATTGATGTTATCTGGCAACCTGATTCACATTTCACTAGTTTTACATGTATTTATGTGTGTTTGTATTTAGTTCTATGGAAATTTATATCATGTATAGGTTCATTTATTTAGCAACCTAATCAAGATACAGGAAAGCTGTATCCCTTTGCTGTCCTTTTGTGGTGTGTGTGTGCTGTCCTTTTATAATGACACACTCTTTCCCTTCCCCCATTTGATTACTGTTAAGTTCAATACATATAAAATTATGTTTTAATAAACATAATTGATGCAACTAAAACAGAGGGAAAAAGATAAGATTTACAGAAACTGCCGAGATTTTTATTTGAAAGTAATCTTGGAGATTATTAATGTAGAGAATTATTGCACTTGTAATCCTGTTGTTCCACAGTTATTACTAAACAAAATGTAGAAAAGGAATAGCAGTTCCCCTTATCAAATGCCTATACGAATACTTGGAACAAACGTTATATATATCATGCTGGGAAATTTTAAGTGTGACCAAATGTTTGCTTTCTGCTTGTTAATTTATACGATCCAAACTCTTTCTATGTACTGTTTTGATAGGATTCATAGAAGATAAACAATCTCACAATTGTATGATAATGAGGATGAAAGAGAAGTTTTAAAGCAATTTCAGCAATCTCAGGATACCACTTTTTTTAACCAAAATGAGGCAAGTGACTATATATTTTCAAAATTTATCTTAAATCCTTGATCAGTAGGTTTTTTCAACAACTTATCCTTTAAAACTGTTTAAACTGAGGCACCTGGGTGGCTCAGTCAATCAAGCCTAGGTCATGATCTCGCCATCCTGAGTTTGAACCCTGCATCAGGCTCCGTGCTGACAGCTCAGAGCCTGGAGCCTGTTTCGGATTCTGTGTCTCCCTCGCTCTCCTTCTGCCCCTCCCCCACTTGTGCTTTCGAGCTCTCTCTCTCTCTCTCTCTCTCTCTCTCTCTTTCTCTCTCTCTCAAAAATGAATAAACATTAAAAAAATAAAATAAATCTATGTTTATACTCAAATTACCTTTATTTGAATGACATAGACTTTTGGTCTATTAATTTCATATGTTTGAATATTTTCCCCCATAGTGGCTTTTTTTTAATTGCAGTATAATTCACATACAATATTATATCAGTTTCAGGTATACAATATAGTGATTCAACAATTCCATTCATTACTCAGTGCTCATCATAATAAGTATACTCTTAATCCCCTTCACCTATCTCACCCATTCTCTCCCCCACCACCTCCTCTCTGGTAACCACTAGTTTATCTCTTTTTTTCTAACTGTTCATTTATTTTGTTTCTTAAATTTCACATATGAGTGAAATCATGGTATTTGTCCTTTGACAGACTTATTTTGCTTAGCATTATTTCCTCTAGATCCATCATGTTGTTGTATATATATATAAACATCTTTCTTTATCCATTCATCTATCCATGGACATTAGACTTCTTCCATAATTTGGCTATTATTAAGAATGCTACAATAAACATAAGACTTCATATATCTTTTTGAATTGATGTTTTCATTTTCTTTGGGTAAATACCCAAAGTGGAATTTTCTTTGGGCAAATACCCAGGAATAGCATTACTGGATTATATGGTAATTTGTTTTTTTAATTTTTTGAGGAAAATCCATACTGTTTTCCACAATGGCTATACCAGTTTGGATTCCCATCAACAGTGTGTAAGGGTTCCTTTTTCTCTGCAGCCTTGCCAACACCTGTTGTTTCTTGTGTTTTTGATTTTAGCCATTCTGACAGGCGTGAGGTGATCTTTCATTGTGGTTTTCATTTGCATTTTCCTGGTGACCAGTTGAGCATCTTTTCATGTATCTGGTGGCCATCTGTATGTCTTCAGAGAAATGTCTGTTCATGTCTTCTTCCCATTTTTAATTGGATTATTTGTTTTATGTTGCTGTTGTTCAGTTGTATAAGTTCTTCATGTATTTTGGATACTTACCCCTTATCAGAGATGTCATTTGCAAATACCTTCTCCCGTTCAGTAGGTTGTCTGTATGTTCTGTTTATTGTTTCCTTTTGTTGTGCAGAAAGTTTTTATTTTGATATAGTCCCAATAGCTTATTTTTCCTTTGTTTCTTTTGCCTTAGGGATATATATCTAGAGAAATTTTGCCAACAGCTGATGTCAGAGAAATTACCATTTGTTCTCTCTTCTAGGATTTTTATGGGGTCAGGTCTCACATTTAGGTGTTTAATCCATTTTGAGTTTATTTGTATGCATGATGTAAGAAAGTGGCGCAGTTTCATTCTTTTACATGTAGCTGTCCAGTTTTCCCGCAGCGTTTGTTGAAGAGACTGTCTTTTCCCATTGCATATTGTTGCCTTCTTTAATTGACCATGTATCTGTGGGTTTATTTCTGGGCTACCTATTCTGCTTCATTGATCTCTGTGTCTTTTTTTGTGCTGGTACCATAATGTTTTCATTACTAGTAGTTTTGGAGTACATCTTGAAATCTGGGATTGTGATATTTCAATTTTTTTTTCTCAAAATTGCTTTGGCTATTCAGGGTCTTTGGTGGTTCCACACAAATTTTAAGATTATTTGTTTTAGTTCTGGGAAAAATTATGTTGGTATTTTGAGAGGGATTGCATTATATCTGCAGACTGCTTTGGGGAGTATGGGCGTTTTAACAGTATTTTTTTTCTTCCAACCCATGAGCATGGAATATCATTTCACTTGTTCTTGTGGCCTTCAATTTCATCAGTGTTTCATGGTTTTCAGAATACAGGTCTTTTACTTCACTAAGTTTATTCCTAGCTATTTTATTATTTTTGGTACAATTGTAATAAATGGGATTGTTTTCTTAATTTCTCTTTATGCTACTGCATTATTAGTGGATACAAACGCAGTGGATTTCTGTACATTGATTTTGTTTCCTGCTACCTTACTGAATTCATTTGTTTGGTAGATTTTGGTGGACTCTTTTTTTTTTTTTATTTTTATTTATTTATTTTTTTTAATTTTTTTTTCAACGTTTTTATTTATTTTTGGGACAGAGAGAGACAGAGCATGAATGGGGGAGGGGCAGAGAGAGAGGGAGACACAGAATCGGAAACAGGCTCCAGGCTCTGAGCCATCAGCCCAGAGCCTGACGCGGGGCTCGAACTCCCGGACCGCGAGATCGTGACCTGGCTGAAGTCGGACGCTTAACCGACTGTGCCACCGAGGCGCCCCAGATTTTGGTGGACTCTTAAGAGTTTTCTATATACAGTATCACGTTGTCTTCAAATAGTAAAAGTTTTACTTCTTTCTTGCTGATTTAGATGCCTTTTATTTCTTTTTGTTGTCTTATTGCTGTGGTTAGGGCTTCCAGTTCTATGATGAATAAAAGTGATGAGAATAGACGTCCTTGTCTTATTCCTGATCTTAGGGGAAAAGCTCTCACTTTCTCACCATGGAGTGTAATGTTAGCTGTGGTCTTTTCATACATGGCCCTTATTATGTTGACGTATGCTCCTTCTAAACATCCTTTGTTGAGGGTTTTTTTTTTTTTTCCACGAATGAATGGTTTACTTTGTCAAATGCTTTTCTGTATCTATTGAAATGACTTTATGTTTTTTATTCTTTCTTTTGTTGATGTGTTGTATCACATGGATTAATTTACAAGTATTTAATCACCTTTGCATCCAGGAAATAAATCCTAGTTGATCATGGTGAATAACCTTTAAAATGTATTATTGGATTCGGATTGCTAAGTATTTTTTTTGAAGATTTTTGTGTCTATGTTCATCAGAGATATTGGCGTGTAGTTCTCTTTTTTTATAGTGTCTTTATCAGGTTTTGGTGTCTCCGCAATGTGGGCATCATAGAATGAATTTGGAAGCTTTCCTTCTTCTCCAATTTTTGGAATAGTTTGAGAAAAAGAGGTATTAGCACTTCTTTAAATGTTTGGTAGGGGTGCCTGGATGGCTCACTGGGTTAAGTGTCCTACTTTGGCTCAGGTCGTGATCTCACTCTTGTGAGTCTGAGCCACGCATTGGGCTCTGTGTTGATAGCCCAGAGCCTGGAGCCTGCTTTTCTCTCTGCCCCTCCCCCGCTTAGCTCTGTCTCTCTCAAAAATAAATAAACATTAAAAAAATTAGGGGCGCCTGGGTGGCGCAGTCGGTTAAGCGTCCGACTTCAACCAGGTCACGATCTCGCGGTCCGTGAGTTCGAGCCCCGCGTCAGGCCCTGGGCTGATGGCTCGGAGCCTGGAGCCTGTTTCCGATTCTGTGTCTCCCTCTCTCTCTGCCCCTCCCCCATTCATGCTCTGTCTCTCTCTGTCCCAAAAATAAATAAAAAACGTTGAAAAAAAAATTAAAAAAAAAAAAATTAAAAAAACAAGGGCATCCGGGTGGCTCAGTCCGTTAAGCATCCGACTTTGGCTCAGGTCATGATCTTAAAGTTGGTGGGTTAGAGCCCTGCATTGGGCTCCTGTGCTGACAACTCAGAGTCTAGGAGCCTGCTTTCAATTTTGTGTTTTCCCCCTCTCTCTTTCTGCCCCTCCCCCACTAGTGCTCTGTCTCTCTCTGTCTTTAAAAAATAAATGAATGCTAAGAAATTTAAAAAAAAATTAAAAATAAATAAAAAAATGTTTGGTGGAAATCATCTGTGAAGCTGTCTTGTCCAGGACTTTTGCTTTTTTTGGGGAGATTTTTGATTACTGATTCAATTTCACTGCTGGTAATCTGTTCAAATTTTCTATTTTTTCCTGATTCACTTTTGGGAGGTTATATTTTCTAGGAATTTATCCATTTCTTCTAGACTATCCAATTTGTTGGCATACAATTTTTCATAAGATTCTCTTATAATCCCTTATAATCCATTGTATTTCTGTAGTGTTGGTTGTGAGTTTTCCTTTTTCCTTTTTTATTTTAAGTCTTCTTTCTCTCCTTTTTTTTTCTTTTTCTTTTTTTGATGGTCTGTCTAAAGGTTTATCAGTTTTGTTGATCTTTTCAAAGAACAAGCTCCTGGTTTCATTTATCTGTTTTAAGTTTCTATTTTGTTTATTTCTTCTCTAATCTTTATTGCTTACTACCTTCCATCGGTTTGGGGTTTTGTTTGTTTTTTTTTCTAGCTGCCTTAGGTGTAAAGTTAGGTCATTTATTTGAGATTTTTCTTGCTTCTTGAGACAGACCTGTATGGCTATAAACTCCCTTATTAGAACAGTTTTTTCTATATTCCAAAGATTTTGTACCGTTGTTTTAATTTTCATTTGTTTCCATGTATCTCTTGATTTCCTCTTTGATTTCTTGGTTGACCCATTTATTGTTTATTAGCATGTTATCTAACCATGTATTTGTGTTCTTTCTATATTTTTACACATAATTCAATTTTTACACAAAATTTACAATTATTGTATCTCGTTGTTGGATTGTTCCCTTTATTGTATGTATTGTCCTTTGTTTCTTGTTACAGTCTTTGGTTTAAGGTCTATTTTGTCCAATATGAGTATGTCTACCCTGGCTTTATTTTCACTTCTAGTTGCATGATAAATGCTTTTCCATCCCTTCACTTCCAATCTGTATGTGTCCTGCATTGTGAAATGAATCTCTTGTAGGCAGCATGTGGATGGGTCTTGCTTTCTTATCCATTCTATCACCCTATGTTTTTTTGATTGGAGCATTCAGTCCACTTACATTCAAATTGATTATTGATAAGTATGTACTTGTTGCCATTTTGTTATTTGTTTTATGGTTATAGTTCTTTTCTGTTCCTTTCTTCTGTTACTCTCCTCTCATAGGTTTGCTGGCTTTCCTTAGTGATACACTTGGATTCCTTGCTCCTTATTTTTTGCATACCTATTGCTGGTTTTGATTTGGGGATACCATTAGGTTTATATATAACATCTTATGTATATAATGGTCTAAATTGATGGTTTCTTAAATTTGAACCCACTCTACAAGCACTAAATTTTTACTTTTATCTAAATTTTAGGCATAGTTGTCATACTTTATATCCTTTTATTTTGTGAATTCCTTGACTGATTTTTTTGTAGATATACCTAGTTTTACTGCTTTGGTGTTTCTTACTTTTTTTACTCCTATCATGGTCTTCCCTTTCCATTCAAAGAGTCCCCTTTACCATTTCTTGTAAGCCTGGTTTAGTGGCGATGATGTCCTTTAAACTTTGTTTGGGAAACACTTTATCCCTCTTTCTATTCTGAATGATAGTTTTGCTAGATAGGGTACTCTTGGCTGCAGGTGTTTTCCCTTCAGCACTTTGAGTATATCCTGTCATTCCCATCTGACCTGCAAAGTTTCTGCTGTAAAATCAGCAGGTAGCCTTATGGTGTTTCTCTTGTATGTAACTATTTTCTATTGCTGCTTTAGAAATTCTCTCTTTATCAGTATATTTTGACATTTTATGTTAAATGCCATATGTCTTGGTGCGAACTGCCTTAGGTTGATTTTGTTGAGGGCTCTCTGTGCCTTCTGGATCTGGATTTCTGTTTCCTTCCCCAGATTCGGGAAGTTTTCAGATATTATTTCTTCAAATACATTTTCTTCCCTCTTTTCTCTCTCTTCCTTCTGGGATCCCTATAATATGAATGTTTTTACACTTGATGGTGTCACTGAACTCCCTAAATCTATTTTCTTTTTTTTTCTCTCTCCTGTTCAGCCTGGTTACTTTCCATTACCCTGTCTTCCAGGTCACTGATCCATTGTTCTCCTTCTTTTAATGTACTGTTTATTCCATCTTGTGTATTTTAAATTTCAGTTATTGAGTTCTTCATCTCTGTTTGGTTCTTTTTGTTTTCTATCTCTTTGTTAAGGGTCTCACTGAGGTCATCCACTTGTTTTTATCAGGTGCAGTGAGCATCTTTATGGCCATTACTTTCAATTCTCTGTCAGACATCTCGGTTTCATTTAGATCTCTTGCTGTGATGTTGTCCTATGCTTTCATTTGGGACACGTTCCTCTGTATTCTCATTTTGTCTGGTTCTCCATGTCTGTTTCTATGCATTAGAAAAGTCAGCTACATTTTTACCCTTGAAAGTAGTGGCCTTATGAAGAGGAGGTCCTCTAGTGCTCTGTAAGCCAATGTCCCTTGTTCACCAGAACCTGTACTTCAGGGGTGTCTCCTATGTGTCTTGCCTACACCCTAATGTGCAGAATCACATGATTGTGGCCGATCATGTTTTCCTTCAATTCAGTCATCTGCAAGGCTGTCTTTGCCGTTTGTGGACAGGGTTTGGTTCTTTTGTTGATAGCGTGCCAGTCTGGGGCTGCCTTGGTCTTGTGTTGGTTCACACCAGGCATTTGCCAGAGCTATGAGTACACCAAACTGCAGGGTGCTCTCTCTGTGTTGTTCCCTGAGCAGCTTCATTGGTGGGTGGGACCTGCTATCAGACTGGAAGCTTGCCTCCAGCTCAGTGCTGGGGCCATAGTCAAACTCATGTGTGTGGTTTTCTTCCTCTTTACCTGGAGCAGGAGTTATTTTGGGGTGCTACTCAGCCCCATTGGGGCTGCTTGCACACCGTCATTCTTGTGCCGCTTTGGATAGACTCATGATGAGGCTGGGTTACAGGGGGTAGGTTCACAGAAGAGCTCGGGGATAGGGTGTGCTGTTAGCAAGGCAGATGGAGAGTGTTAGTGCTCTTCTGTTTCCCTTAGTTGTCCCTGTAATCTAGGTTGGTAGAGAAGGGGTGGGAAATGGCATTAACCTGTTCTTTTGTTCCAGGACATGCTCTAAGATTAGTAAACAAATCTCTCTCTGGTATACCTTAGGCATTTTTAAACTGCTACTTCTATGTTGTATCTTGGTGGGGTTGTTTGTTATGCTGTCTTTTTCAGGGTGGGGACTCAGTTTCCTTTGATCCTGGGCTCTCCGGGGCCAAGTCAGCTGAGGTGTTAAGCCTCACTGGCTATAGGAATTTACAAAGTTAAACCCCTCTGGTTTTCAAATCCAAATGTTATGGGGATTTGTATTCCCAGTGCAGGTCCCCACGCCTGATATGTGGGGTCTGTTTCTCTCCCCTCTCTGTGCCTGTGGCATCCTTCCCTCCCACAGACAGTCCTGTAGGTCAGTTCGGGTCCAGACCACATCTCTGTTCTTCTTCTCCTCCGTGATGTAATCTTTTCTTTATGTTTTTCTTTCTAAAAATTTTTTTTATTTACATTTATTTATTTTTTGATAGAGACAGAGCACAAGTGGGGAAGGGTCAGAGATAGAAGGAGACACAGAATCCGAAGCAGGCTACAGACTCCTAGCTGTCAACACAGAGCCCGACAAGGGGCTAAAACTCACAAACCACAAGATCATGACCGGAGCCGAAGTCGGACGCTTAACTGACTGAGCCACCCAGGTGCCCCTCTTTATGTTTTTCTGCAGTCTTGCCAGTCTTCAGGTCATTTTTCTGGGTTATATACACTGATGGGGTGTTACCTAGGTGTACCTATGGAACAAGGTGAACCTAGGCTCCTCCTACTCCACCATCTTTTAACAAAAACTAAAATTTTCTAATTCATGAGCTGCAATATTATCTACTCTATGTCCATCATCTATTTCATTGAAAACTATAGGGACTATCTGTTCTTCTACAAATCCAACTTTTGTTGTAGTCCTTCAATCTTATTATTTAAAAAAATGTGATGAATTTATTCATTGCTTGGATGTGTTAAAATAATTTTTAAAACACTTAAGATATAGGTGAATAATCAAGTGTAGTGGAACAATTTATCTTTAACACTTTAGACAAAACTGAAACTTATTTTCAGACATGCTAAGAGTTTGTTCCACAATTCAAACATTAACACAGAATCTTTCTCCCACACTGTCTAGTATAGGTAATATTCATCAGGCTTTCTCAGTGAAGAGAGCAGTGAGTTGATTTATATTCTGGTGCAATCTTAATCTGAGTATCTGTTCAAAAATATAATGAATAAATATATTTTCCTGTGGTTAGAGCTGGACCTTCAGAAAGTAATCCTGCTCAGAACTTAAACTCCAAAACACATTTACAGATAGTGATAACATATTTTTGTGTCACAGCAATTTCAAAGTATAAATACTTACGTACATACATACATACATACATACATACAATGTGTTCCACACTTTAGATTCTTTCTCAGCCTAACAGTTGTGCTCATATGTGCTTCCTGAGAATGAAAACTGAACTATCACACTTGTATTCCTCAAGAAGAAGCATTTTAGGAGGCTATGAATATTAGATTCTAAAAATACATAAATACATATTTTTAAACTTTCTGAAATGAACAATTTGAGAGAAAATAACTTCTGTACTTTTTGACATGATGAAGGGTGTATTAGAAAAGTTTACCTTAAATGCTACCCACCAATCAAATAGCTCTTTCATTTAAAAACCAAATAACTTGTCTGAAAATGACTAGAAATATTTCCCTAAACCTTCAGTTTTGCTAGATCTTGGCTTAGCTTTTCTTTGCTTTTTTATTTTAGTCTGTCTCACCAGTGTCAATGTTCTGATTAGTTTCCACTGCTATGAAATAAAAGTGATCCACATGTCATCTGTTAGATATGATGCTTTTATATGCTGTTCTTATTTTCAGACTTCACACAAGTTAAAAATTGTCCAGGAGAGAGAATTCCTTTTCAATTCAATATTGGTCAAGTACAAACATGTTGTACACATAATAAATTCTGTTGATACTCTTTGGTAAAGTATAAACTTCCAGTTTCAGGGTTTTTTTTTTTAAAGTTGTGGTCATGATACAAATTTATGGTTTCATTTTTGCAGTTATGCAGGCTTTGAATTATTAAAGCCACCCTGAACGTTTTGTGGAACTATTGTTTACATACGGCAGTTTCGTTTGTACACAGATTAATACACCAATCTGTAAACCCTTCTTCTTATATAATTTCTGAACTTCCTTCTTCCTGCATTGCTGGAAAATATTTTAAACATACATAGTATCCAAAGAATAGTATCCTTGGCCAGATTTTTAAAAATTACATTGATTTTGAGACTTCTCACACAAGAGAAAACTTTTTAACCGAGGCAAGTATGATAGCTTAGTGTCATTCAAGATATACCAATAGAAAACGTGAGCGTCATAAATGTCAAGTGCCAAAGTGGTAATCATACCGATTACACTTCACATGGAAAACCACCTCAGTTTACATTTTACTGGAAGCAGGAAAAACTGTATCCATGTCTTTTTATTTATTCAACTTAAAGTTCTTCACATTGAAAATGCTACTTATTTGCCTCTTGGAAGGACGTATTTGTTAGCAGTATGGGAAACTAGCGAGGAGGGTATAACATCAGAATTTAAGGTCTTTCATCGTTTAAATTTACTCTGTGAAACACTTCTGCTTCTGCATGCAGATGGGCTAATGGTGCTGCGACTGTCATTAACCCAGAGTCATTTCCAAAATGCTATACTGAGAGATTATTTTCTGTGATTATAGTCTTGGGCTTTCAGTTGCATGGCCTATTTTTGAGCATAAAGTCATTTTCTTTTTTGTCTCTTAGCAAAACACAAAGATTTTGCTAAAATGAATTAACTCTGTGGTTGATTGCCTCCCAACTGTATTCTCTCAACTGCAGCTACTGTCTTTTGCAAAGCACAAGGCATTGCTCTAGGTCATGCCCCAGTAAGTCACTGACATATCTTTAAACGTGCTTGCTTCCATCAGTTCGTTGGGTGGCACGGCTCTGTTCCTCATTGATTTTCCCACAACCAGCCTAGCAAATCTGAATTCAAATAAGCAGCACTTTGGTGCTGATGAACTCGCTATTCTGCAACACTTCCATTTCATGCTAAGAACAGAGTGTGGATGGTACTGGGAAAATGGAATCTGAATAAGATTTCAGACATTGATGTTCTATATTTCATTGGAAATTTGTACCTTGGCTCTTTAAATCTTAGCCTCATCAGGGAATAGATGCCTTACTCATCTATCTGTATTAATCTGTGTTACATGTATCTTCATATCTAATCACTTCACCTGAAACTTTCTCATATCCCTATATCTGAGTTTTTTTCAGACTCACTGCTGCTTGTCGCCCAGGTGTGAAAGCTGGGAGCTATATTTACTTCCTTTTTCATTCTTAACACCCCTACCCTGTCACGAGTAAGTCCTGTGTAACTTCTTGTGTTCCTCCAATTACTCTTTCCTTGCCTCACTGCATTTCACCCCTTCAGTGACTTCCTGTTTTACTCAGTAAAAGCTGAAGTCCTTACATGACCCACATGGAGGAAAATAGAGGATGATACAGTGGTAAGCTCAGGAAATTTGTGACACGGGACATTTCCAAAGAAAGTAATCTGAAACGGACACAATATTTTGTATACAAACCTATTGCACACAATTAAAATTGCCTTTCATTATAATCTTCCCGTGGATAGCTTTTCTTTGTGTCATCTCTGCCTACGGAGCCATGTATATCCAGGGTATGTTCCCCATAATTCCGAGAATCTTCGCGGAAAATTAGAATTTTTAGATTCTTTGCAGTTCCTTCTATATTAACTTTTATTCTCATTTCAGCTTAATATTGTCTCATGGGTTTTCATTCTAATTTCATACATGCCATATCTTATAGAATGGCGAATGTTTTCCTGTCATTTTTTCTGGATACAGCAGGAGAATATTTTCCGAACTGTTTACTTTCCATAAATCTTCAGGATGATTTCACGGTCCTCTCCCCCGCTCCCTTATTTTTTGTTGTTCAGCAACCATGAGCGTTTTTTCCGTGCTTTGCTCATTCTTAAAATGAGATGAGCTCCCACAAGACTTGGTTTTGGTTAAGAGATAAGTGGTTGGAATGTACTTGCCTCAGATCTTTGGTGAGTTGGTGATGGTCCCGGATCCCTTCGGACCCACAGCTGGAGTTTAGGTTGACTTGTCCAGCCGTTAGTCTAATACTTGATTTCCGGAAAATATTCTCTTCCAAAAATGTCCTACTTCTATGAATCTAAAGAAGACACTAAAAACAAACAAAACCTTCTATTCTCTACACTCAGTGTCATTAGGGTTGTATTTTCTTGGCCATATCATACTTTACCTTCTGGAATCATTTATCCCAGGAAGTAGGGTAATGCTGGCAACCTCCTCCCATCCCCTTCACCCTTTCTTTCTTTTTTTTTTTTTTTTTTTTAATTTTTTTTCAACGTTTATTTATTTTTGGGACAGAGAGAGACAGAGCTTGAACGGGGGAGGGGCAGAGAGAGAGGGAGACACAGAATCGGAAACGGGCTCCAGGCTCCGAGCCATCAGCCCAGAGCCTGACGCGGGGCTCGAACTCCCGGACCGCGAGATCGGGACCTGTCTGAAGTCGGACGCTTAACCGACTGCGCCACCCAGGCGCCCCGCCTTCACCCTTTCTTTACACTCCCCTCTCCCCACCTGGTTTATTCCAGGTCTGTTGACTTCAGCTGTTTCAGAATTGATGTGCAAAGCCAAAAGGGGTTGGAGAAAGAAGAACTCTCTGCCTCAAAAGTAATTAAGACAACCGCCTATTTTTCTCTGACTGATACCAATTTTAGACTTAAGGCAGTAGGTAACTTGCCACTTTGTGAGTCTGTGTCGTGAGATTCAACCCGTATATTACTGAAACACAGCTAGTAGTTCCTAAAATCAGTGCTATTTTTTCTATGGACAAGTAAATATTCCACATTTCTGTTAACTTGTCTTTGAGGCTTGTTCTTAAAGTTTCACATTTTCTGTAGCATTTAAAATATAGTAAGCTGAGAAATTTTATGGTTTTGGTCTGGTTCACTTGTTTTGAGATGAATTCCAAGAATTTCACTGCAGCCTTCCCTTTCAGACCTCAGTTGTGGGAGTAGAATACTCAGGGTGAGCTTGGTTTCAAATGCGATATTATATGAACTGTGAGGGTTGCAGATGGTTTAGTCATATTGTCTTAAAGGCATCGAATCGGAAACATTTCTTGTCATTAAAATGTATAAAAAAATGTGAGTTCAACGAATTTAACAGTAACGCTTCTCTAATAGAACATTGCATGTTGTAGCAAAATTGAATACCATTTCAAGAAGGTAGATATAATCATGATAAAATATTTGGCAGTTGTGTGCTTGACATTTAATATATGCATAAAAATGAGGCATAACTCAATCAGTCGGGCACAGAGATACACTAAGTACTGAACTTAAATTTGAGATCTGCAACTGTATGCTCTGTGTGTAGCCCCTAATAAGGAAGCGTAAAATTGCCAATGGAATAGAGAACATGATTTCTGACCTTAGGAAATTTGCAATTTGATGGATATTCCGACCTTTTGATGTTATGCAGACCAAATAACTCAATATGTTTTTTAAAAAGTAAAGCCAAACACAGCTGATCCTTGAAATGCTGATTTTTCAGCACAGATCAAAACAGCAATAAACAGAGGAAGAGGAAATGGAATATTTTCCTATGAAGGGTAAATGACTTGAGAGAACTTACACTTTGAAAGTTTCATCAAATCAGTATTTTTTAAATGACTAATCTCATAGAAATTTGCCTTCTATTAGAATCTTGACTGTACTGAACCTAATAAAGGCCAAGGACTCTTGATACTGTATACATAGCAGACTTATATTAAATGTTTCTTGAATTATAAATAATGGATATATAGTGTTATTAATTAAAAATAAGGGAACATGGTTGACTTGCATTTGAAACTTTTGTCTATTTTAATTTTAGATTTCTTTAAAACTTTGTGAGACTCCTAGGAATGCACAGGTGAATAAACTCTACTTTTTATACATTGATTAAACAACAGGAGACTTGTTTGTACATTAAAAGTCATGCTTTCATTTATCATTAACCTCTTAATGCCTACTAATCTTACTTGCTATTTTCTTACCAGTCAGTAAAATCTGCTATCAGAGATTGCCATGGATCTTTGTTCGTTTTTAATGTTTACTTTGAAAGAGAGAGCACATGAGAGTGGGGTAGGGGCAGAGAGAGAGAATCCCAAGCAGGCTCTGCACTGTGTAGAGCCTGCACTAACAGTGCAGAGCCCAGCTCAGGGCTCAGTCTCAATCATGACTTAAGCCGAAATCAAGAAACTGACTGAGCCACCCAGGCACCCTGCCATGCCATGGATCTTAGTAATGTGGGTTTTTAGCTTAGCAAAAAGGCAGCAGCAATTTTTTTTTTTTTTTTTTTTTTTTTTTTTTGGATAACAGGCTAAGAATCTGGGACTTGATCTGAGACTTTAGATGCTAGCTTCATCTTATTTGCCCCTCAGGTCAGTTCTCCACTCTTCTCCATTCTATTCCCAAAAGGCTGAAGTGGGGGGACATAACTGGTTTCCAATAGAAGAACCTAGGCGCCAGATTGGAAGGAGTGGGGAGTGGGAGAGAAGTAGCAGGTCCTCTCAGGGCAGCTTTTCCCTGTAACTAATAGCATCCTTTGTTTCTGAGGCCGGGCCTTGGAGGATCTAGAAACAGCCCTGTGATCTGACACCACTAGGTTCTTTCCATGTACCCTGTACACTTGTTTATTAATACTCTTGGTTAAATCTTTCTAGAAGAATCATAATTTGAATATTCATTCTGTTTTCCATTGGGACCCTGCACGAAAAGACCTTTCTTATTTTTATGCTGTGTGCTACAGAATCAAAACATCACCTTTCTCAGGAAAGAGTAACATGATGTGATAATTTTGAGAACCTTTAGGAAAATCATTAAAATACCATTAAATCTCTATTTGAATCACTACAAAGCTTTTTTTTTTTTCAAAATGAAATGATGAAACAACAAAAGAATTTCTCATGTGTTAAAGTATTTTTTTTTCTTCCTGTCTCTTTCCTGCAAGTGTATTTATCAGAAAGAATGCAACTATCATGCATTATGAAGTAAAATCATTCACTGGGAAATGCTCACAGACATCTAAATTAATGAACTAAATCTGTCACTTTCAAAATGCTAAACTCATTGGATTTTTCAAGAAAATGAAATAAAGACTACTCCCTGAAAAATTTTAAAAGACGATACATTCAGTTGAAACACAATTGATATTATAAAGCCTGTTTTAACAATGCATTGCGGGGACTTTTTACTAGTGTTGTATAAGTCAGTCTGCTTCACAATATTTTTATTCATCATATTTTTATGTTGAGAATGTTATCCATCCTTGAATTCAGGATTTATAAATCATTTTATACTCATGATCTTGAAGTAAACACAGTCCACATTAATCTTTTGGTTACTTGATATTTTCTTAATGCCTGTGCAAGAGATTTTATACATCAAATGTGCTTGCTTATTTCTACCTTAGACTCTTTTTCAAGTAGTTTGCCATGCATCTCTGTATCAGAATTATGATTGTCTGGTTCACAGACCGTCTTCAGTACTTCTTTAGGATTCCCTAAAGCACATATTACAAAGTTATGCACACCCTACAAATATTTGTTGATAGATTTCAGTGACTAAAGTTACTCTGTAGCATATGCTGAATTCTCTGATCATGGAATTTCTAGGTACATAAAGCTAGTTATTTGAATCAAGCTTTAGAAAACATGGAATTTTGGCTTTGAAAGAGACTATCTTACCCTTACTCTCTAGCCTGTTGGCAGATGTTAGAATGTATATAATATAACCAACATTGTTTTAAGCAGAGCGAGGAATGGAAAAATGAGATACAAGTAAATCCATAACTTCAATAAGCTTACGTTATAAATTAACAACACATGGTAGACACCTCTACACATTTTAGCTTACTCAAATGTAAATGTTTTCTGCATTAGGAGGAGCCTTCCTAGAGTGAGTTGTATTAGGAGTCAGTGCTCTCCTGCCACCATACTAGGGATGAGTAAGCTGGATCTTCCTTCTTTTAATTGCTGGGGAGAGAAGACATAATCTGCTGAGACTTTGAATCTAAGAATTTAACGCAGAAACATAGGGAGGTTAAGACATTATTTTGGCATTGAGGTTGAGAGATTGAAGCAGTAAAGGTAAAGAGTATATCTTATTCAGACTGTTTCCAGAACCAACCTGAACTGTTTTCCTGTTTCCTAGCATCCTTGAATCCTGCCTATAGCCCAAGCTTGGTTCTACAGGCTTTATTGATTCTGTAAATTCTATTTCTGCTGACGTTATCTAGAGTTGCTGGCAATCAAAACCTGGAGTTGATGAATCAGATAAAAGCTAAAATTTGTATAAAATTTTGAAAGTTAAACATTAATCAGGGTAATACCTGTACGTGAAATAATGGTTGAATGTGGGCTCTAGTTTTCCCAAAAGATCCCATGGAAGAGAAGACCTACCTGTTGGAACTTGATGAAAGAGTAGACTTTGAATAAGTAGGAATGAGAAAGAGAGTTGCCTTCATGTAAGTAACATTGCCAACACCAATGGATTGAGGAATGAATGGGATTATGTGGGGGCAGTGCCATTTTTCCAGAATGAAATAAGTTTTCATTCTTTTAAATTTCACTAGAATTTTCTTATATACATAAGAATTTTCTTACATATATATTATTTACATAGAATACCCAAATTTGTCAAAAGTCTGGTAATAGTATGGATTATAGTTTATATATGTTTACATAAATATCAATAGATTCTTAAATAAGCATGCATGTAAATGACACATACACGTGTTTATTTTTGAACGCTTTCTTACTTAAAATTGGACCCAACCATTTGAACTCCTTAATTTCATAAATTCACAGCTGCTGCCAGTGTTCTTGCCTTAACTGATGGCAATGACAAGAGGCAGGTACAGGTACTTAAGACATACTCTGAGTCAGCCAACTCTGAACCTCCAGCCCATGGCCAGATCAAGAATATCTCAGTGATGTTAAATAAATATTAAATCAAATGTAAATTTAAGTATATCAGGTTGAGTACAAACAACAGAAATTTAAGGTCCAAACTGCCCCCTTTTTATTTGAAGAGGTGTTTTTATTTTTTCTATCTCTTAGTTATTATTCTATTTATGCTTCTCAGTTTCAAAAACGTGATAAGCATTAAGGCCATTTTAGTCAGTGAATTAGAGTTAAATATTATAATTTGGTTGAAACTGGCTAAAAATAAACGTTTGTGCTTTAAGACTTAATTGAATTAAGCACAATTTTATTGAGTGTCTTCCCATATGGTTGTCAGTGTCTTAGTAAAAGAAGAGCAATGAATGATAAATAGGAGGAGATCCCAGGCTTCAAGAGGCTTGCATTCTAGAGAAAAAGACATTTTTGTTTGTGCGTTCGTTCCATTCTGGGGGACGCAATAGGTTTCGTGCTAAACTATGAATGGGAATTCACCCTCTGTGTTTTAAGTCATCATTTTCTTCCCCATTAAATTGTGGGAAATTCTCAGGCAATGCAACTGCAAAAATATTGCCTCAGGCATATGCCTCTCAAAGATTAATATTTCTCAATTAAAAACTGAGAGGTCAATTACTTTTTATCAGAATCATTAGACATATTTTATAACTGCTTTCGTGATTCTTCAGGAAGGGGAAACTAATCTTAACTATTAATATAGACTGAATCTAGGAGCACCTTGTCTCTTGAACTTAGAGCTTCCTCTGAATTTACTCTCAATAAATTCTTTATGCAAAGCACTATTTAATAATATGTTTTAACATGTCACATTGTTTTCATGGTAGCAGCTCTTCCATGGCAAGTTTCTCTAAAGGGAAGTACAGTAGACTGAGATTCAAAATTCTTAGTATAACCTTGGTTCTTGTGCTTACCAGCTGTGTAACCTTTTAAAAGTGTAATAAGCACACCCAATTTACCTACATCATACACTTATTGTAGGATTATACACAATAATGAATATAAAATCTCAAATGAAGTGTGAAGAGCTACAAATAGAAGCAATTACATTTTTAAGTTTAAAAAGGATGCTCAGTTGAAAATGGTACAGTATATTTATCATTTAACAATTAATTAGTTTCTACTCTTTATTGTCCTTGACTTTACAGAGCTTATACTTTCTTCATAAAGACAGTATTATATGTTTACGTTACATACAACAAGATAGTGTCATCGTGCAACAATACTTGGCACAGATGTTTCACAGAAATGTTCAACAAGGAAAGGACTTGTGAAGAGGCAAATTAACTTCAGTCTAACTTGCCAGGATATGTGCCATGACCGTGGACTAAGTCAACCTTGAGGAGGGGACCCTTTTTGCATTTGTACCTATTTTCAGTTTGCACAAGATTCTCGTATGTGTTAGGAGCACCTTGAGTGCCATTTATATCTTAGGAACGACACTTCAAAATTATCCATTTTTAATTATTTTGGCAACAATATAATATTGCCCACAATACAGTTGGTGATCTCTTTATATTAGATTTGTTATTTGAGGCTGAAGAAATTGTTCTGATGATTTTTTCATTATACTTAAGACTGATAAACATAATGTGTCCTATTTTTGTACTTGGACAAACAACAAAATGATCAAATTGCAATATTTTAACTACAAACATTATTATTTAGCTATTTAAAATTATTAAAACGTGGTGACAAACAAGTATTCTTCTGTTATCAGAATAGTCACTGTGATTCACTATTGATCATCTTAATGGTTAATTTCTTATTACCCCAAACCAATGGCTTCTGATTTGTTACACTGTGTATCTTGAATTATAGTGAATTTCTCTGCTATTGTTCAGGGTACGTGGGACATCAATAATTACTGCCTGAGAGTTCAATAAACATGAGATAAAACTATCATGAATTAAATAAGCATTTAGTAATAACCATCTAAAGTGAATATATATGGGGCGCCTGGGTGGCTCAGTCGGTTAAGCGTCCCATTTCAGCTCAGGTCGTGATCTCGCAGTCGATGAGTTTGAGCCCCAGGTCAGGCTCTGTGCTGACAGCTCAGAGCCCTGAGCCTGCTTGGGGTTCTGTCTCCCTCCTCTGCCCATCTCCCTCCCTACTTGTGCTCTCTCTCTCACTCTCTTTCTCTCTCAAAAATAAATAAACATTAAAACAATTTAAAGTGAAATTATATGCGTGTCCTATATTAAAAATATTTTACATATATATTCATGTAAAATTTTGCAGAACACACAAAAAAAACCAATTTCTCTTTAAATATTTAATATGTAGAATGTCTTTTCATTGTAAACTGGTCCATTAAAGATTTTTTAAATGATACAGTACTCGACATGGATGTAATTTCCAACACTTTGTGTCTCTTCTTGTAGTGGTTAGAAACACACATTACATAGTCACAGTCACATTCCATTTTGAGTGTATTTTTACTGAAGTAACATGCTGAACTTTAAAACAAAAATAAATATTTTAATCTCTTCTTTGCTTTCTCTGCATTATTATTTCATCAAAGCAACTTTTTCGCTCTGAAATCCAGATGAGATATCATAATGGAAAATACCATCAATAATGGAGTATTTTTTTTTTCATGGAAAAGAAAGCAAGATATTCTAAAATTCTGAGACTTCTCATGTTTGATAATGTGTACCACAGGGCCTCCTCTTGTTGCTGGATAATGTTTCTCATATGTACACTTACATTTTATTTTATTATTTTATTTTTTAAGCTTATTTTTATTTTTGAGAGAGCATGAGCAGGGGAGGGGCAGAAAGAGGGGGACAGAGGATCTAAAGTGGGCTTTGCACTAACAGCAATGAGCCCAATGCAGGGCTCAGACCCACAAACCATGAGATCACAACCTGAATTGAAGTCAGATGCTCAACTGAGTGAGCCACCCAGGTGCCCCCACACTTACACTTGAGTATGGGAAGAGTCACAGAAAGGCATAACAGCAACCAGTTTAAATATTTAAACAAGCAGTCCAACTCATATTTAACCATTTTTTAATTGTTAGGACAAAATACATTCTTTTGGTTATTTTTCATAGATTGCTAGATTTTGTTCAAAAATAAAAAATAATTATTGTCATTTGCAGGAATAGTAATACTCCTTGAAGAACATACAAAATAATTTTTCTGATGAATTTTGACGAATATAGTAAAAAGATATGCTGGAGATTTGAGTTCCAGTAACACACATCCATGTCATGAAAAGTAAGAATGACTTTTCACAACCCAATGGGGAAAAAAAAAAGATGATTTTATAAACTTTGCATAGGACAAAGCCTTTTTGCATGATGGAGTTCATGATCTTCTGGGAAGAAATTAACTCTCCTGGTGAATAGCTTAAGCAAATATATGATGAATTTTAATGGTAATAAAACTTTTTTAGAAAACTACTCACCTAGGGGCGCCTGGGTGGCGCAGTCGGTTAAGCGTCTGACTTCAGCCAGGTCACGATCTTGCGGTCCGTGAGTTCGAGCCCCGCGTCAGGCTCTGGGCTGACGGCTCGGAGCCTGGAGGCTGTTTCCGATTCTGTGTCTCCCTCTCTCTCTGCCCCTCCCCTGTTCATGCTCTGTCTCTCTCTGTCCCAAAAATAAATAAACGTTGAAAAAAAAAAATGTCTAAAAAAAAAAAAGAAAAAGAAAAGAAAACTACTCACCTAAATCATTCTCAGTTGACTATGAAACATTAAGTATCTTTAAAAATGCATTCATTTTTTTTGTATGAAGTTTAACAATTATTCTGTAATTTGAGTAATTATTGAATTACTGAATATTAAGTAATTTTCCTCAAAATACCTCTACCAAAAGTGAATCTTTGAATTGGTTTTAGTGGTGGTTTTTTTTTTTCAGCAGTTTTAGGTTTATAGTAAAATTGAAAGGAAGATACAGAAATCTTTATGTCCCCTGTGCCCCCCCCCACCCCATGCATAGACTCTCTCATTATCAATATCTACCACTAGATGGTATGTTTGATATACTCCATGAACATTCACTGACACATCACAGTCACCCAAAGCCCATAGTTTACATTAGAGTTCACTCTTGATGTTGTATATTTGAGTTTAGACAAATGTATCCATCATTAAAGTATCAGAGTATTTTTATTGTCCTGCAAATTCTCTGTGATCTTCCTATTTATCCCTCCCACTACCTGCAACCCCTGGCAATGATTGTTTTTTTTTGTTTGTTTGTTGTCTGTTTTACTGTCTCCATAGTTCTACTTTTTCCAGAATGTCATATAGTTGGAATCATACATTGTGTTAGCCTTTTCAGATTGACTTCTTTTACTTACTAATGTAAATTTCTTCTGTATTTTCATGCCTTGATCACTCATTTCTTTTTAGCAGTGAGTGATATTCCATTGTCTGGCTGTATAATAATTTTCTTACTCATTTACCTCCCAAAGGACATCTTTCTCACTGCAAGATTTGACAATTATGAATAAAGCTACCATTTGCATCCATATGTAGGTTTGGTGTGGGCATACATTTTCTACTCCTTTGGATGAATACCACGGAGTATAATTTCCGGGTCATATGGTAAGAGTGTGATTAGTTTTGTAAGAAACCGCCAAACTGTCTTCCAAAGTAGCTGTACCGGTTTTGCATTCCCACAATTAGTGAATGAGAGTTCAAATACTTTGATGTTGTGTTCTAGATTTGGCCACTGTGATAGGTATGTGGTGGTATCTCATTGTTTTAATTTGCATTTCCCAGATGATTTGCAGGGCATCTTTCAATTTCTTATTTGCCATCTGTATCTTTTCTTTTGTAGGGTGTCTATTAAGGTCTTCGACCCATTTTTAATCAGGTCATTTGTTTTCTTATTGAGTTTTAGGAATTTTTGTATAACATGGATATCAGCCTTTTATGAGATGTCTTTTACAACAATTTTCTTCCAGATTATGGTTTGTCTATTCATCTCTTGACATTGTCTTTTGAAGAACAGAAATTCTTAAATATTAATGAAGTCCAGTTTATCAATTTTTTCTTTCATGGGTCATGCCCTTGGTATTGTATATAAAAACTCATCACCATGTCCGAGGTCATCTAGGTTTCTTTCTATGTTATCATCTAGGAGTTTTATGGTTTTGCATCTTATACTTAGGTCTATGATCCATTTTGAGTTAATTTTTAAAATTTTTTTCTTTTAGAGATAGAGTATGTGAGCAGGGGAGAGGGGCAGGGAGAGAGAGAAAATCCATGCTCAGCACAGAGCCTGTTGTGGGATTTGATTCCATGGCTCTGGGTCATGATCTGAGCCAAAATCAAGAGTCAGGTACTCAACCACCTGAGCCAACCAGGCACCCCTTGAGTTAATTTTTATGAAGCGTGTAACTTCTGTGTCTATATATATATATATATATATATATATATATATAGTATGAGGATGCCCAGATGTTCCAGTACTATTTGTTGAAGGGATTATCTTTGCTTTATTGTATTGCCTTTGCTCTCTTGCAAAAGGTAGTTGATTGTATTTTTGGGTACCTGTTTCTAGGTGTGCTATTCTGTTCCATTGATTCTAAGATTAATTTCAGCTTTCTAGTAAGTCATTATGTCAGATAGTGTTAGTCCTTCAACTTTGATCTTCTCCTTCAATATTGCATTGAAAATCTAGGTTTTTTGCCTCTTCATATAACCTTTAGAATCAGTTTGCTGATATCCACAAAATAACTTCCTGGAACTTGTTAATGGTTTTGGCAATAAATTATGCTGAAGAAATACTCAAAAGGGTCAAGTTAATGAGAGAAAAGATCAATTATTCCAGTAACTCAGAATTCAAATCTAGTAATACATAAATTATTATTGAACTTTTTAAATTAAATGTACCTGCCTAGTGAATTAGTGAATTGCTCAAAATTGAGACAAAATTTCCTCATGAACTTATCAGGTGCACATAACCAGAAGATTGTATCCTCTATTTGTTTTAAATAATATCTGTTAAGGAATTAAGGAGATAAGAAATATAATAGAAAGAATTTCAAAATGTTTATACTATATTCGAGATGTATAGAAAAAGAGAAATATAACACATGTGAAAAATTAATCCACCAGAGAAAAGAAGCCTTCTAATGATCAGGAATATAATTTAGTATAAGATGTTAAAATATTTGTATGTTGTTGATGTTAGGATTCCTCAGTGTATAGCATTTTAGTTAACATAGAAAAAAATGCGCTGGCAAAATGAAAAGCCTGTGTTGGAAGTGTAACATGATTGGTTTGTATATGTATTAAGCTTTGGGCAGAATTTGTATGAAGAAAAGACCTCTGGTAGGTTTATCATTTATTTTAAAAATTTATTTACAGATTTTTTAAAAAAGCTACAGTTCAAAATCTGATTCTGTTTTATACTTTTCAGTTGAGCATGAAAAATTGTTCTATTTTATAAACCTGGCAGATTTTAGTGATAATTTTTATTTGAACAATGGATTATGTTTGGGTCTCATTTAAAAATTTAACCACTTTCCAATGTTTAAATTACATGTATAAATTTAATATTCAGTTTAAATAGTTCAGTTTTTTTTAAATCTGCATACTTAAATGATTATAAGTATAATACATTAAACTTAAATGGAATGAAGCTTAAGGTCTCTTTAATATTTCAAAATTGAATGTAAATATTTTTTAATAATCACACATCTAAATTACTTTATTACATATGTAACTTGAAGTTAAGAATTCTAATTCTTGTCAGGAAAAAAAATTGAATATTTGGAAGGGACATAAAAAATTACTGGGTATGAAGTTCTGGCAATGTTAACTAGAATCACAGCATTATAGGATTTTGTGGAGGGGTGCACTTTTGATTGGCGTACAACTTGGTAGAGATAGATGTTAAATTGTAGAAACTGATAACAATGTAAGGTGTTGATCACAGAAATACAAATCATTCCTGCAAATGACAATACAAATGAATTTTGCCACATAGATAATCTAAATCTCTGCAAGTCAAATTTTCATTTGAACTAGTTTTAACATCTTATGGGTTCTCTTGGCAATTAATAAGTTAAATATAATCTTTGATAGTAGTCATTTTATAGTTTTATGAGAGTCATGGTTTTACTCTTTTGAAAATTCCACTTTAACACTCTAATAGGCCAACACCCTAACAGTCTAATATTTGACATAAAATACCAAAAAAAGAAAAAAAATGAGGAACGATGTCTTTCTTAATGCACAACTATGAATTCCAGTGTTTTACTTAAATTTTACTGTAGGTAGTTACCCTCCCAGAGCTGGAAGGTAGATACACACTAAAAGAAAGAAAGCATTCCAGATAAATCATGTGCCACCAGAAATTTCTGCCTAGTAGGAGAAGCTGCAAGTATCCCTAAATTGTTCTCATCTCTGCAACTATCATGTTAAGCCCCTTTTTAGAGTTATAGTATCCTGAGCTAAAAAATCTTGCCTTATTTCTGCTACCTAATGGCACTTTCTCCTCAGTCTTCAACTTTCATCGAAGTTACTCACTTGATGGGATTATACATTGTGTCTTCTCTTAAAGAACATAAATGTCTAAGTCTAAACACCTTATAACCTGATAAAATTCTAAATTCTTCTATATTTTCAGGACCATTAAACTTCTAAGGCTATTTAAAATACTATGTAATTGATTTATAGGTGTTTTTACACAAGTTTTTTTCTATTAGGCTCAATTTACTAACAAATTGAATTCTTAATAAACACACAGACATTTTAAAAAATATTTGACAGAAAAATAATTTTATATCTCTAGATATAACTACAGTTAAACTATATGATTTAGATAAGAGTCTTTGAGGAGTAAATTACATAAATATTTGCATGTTATAAACATTTTCATACTTGTGGATAGCAGAAGGCTGATGGGTGGGGGAAATGGGTAAAATAGGTGAAAACGATTAAGAGTACACTTATCTGATGAGCACTGATTAATGTATGAATTAAATAAATTTTAACATATATTTTAGTTTACAACTTTTAGCCAAATAATATGAAAGAAATCACAGCTTGCATAAGAAACAATGGAAAGTTCATAGGATATATTTAAGATATTTTACATTTTTATTTCCCATCAACTCAGGAGATTATCATGAATGTTTACAAAAACCAGTACTTGACCTTGAGAGGTGACTTATACCCTTAATTTAAGCCTAGAAATGACACCTTTATTCAGCATAGGTTTGGAAATCACATAGCACTCCAAAGGTCCTTTGCCTAGGGGACCTTCAGGGCAATTGCACTGGTTTGAAACAATAATGAGCTCTCTATGAAGCTGACTATGGAAACTTATCTGTCATTCTGACATGTTAGAAGAAATCTACTGGAAATGTTGGTGGCAAGAACATGAAATGGACTTGTTGCAATATAAGATATCCAAAAGGAGATACATTTAAAGACATCCCATTAATCAAACTGACAATGGAAAGCCCAAACAGAGGAAAGAGTACAGATGTCTTACTAAAGTATGGCTCATTAATTTTTCTTTTTTCCCCTTTCCTTCTCCATATTTTCTATTGCAACATTGCTTGATTCTGAATATAGTCAGTTTCATGGGGATGATTTAAAGCCTGGTAGTTACATTACATAGCAATTTATTTCAGAAATGTAAATATTAAAAAAAAAACAACAAAAAACCTCAATCTCACCCTTGAGATTTAAACTTCTGTTTCCCTAACCTAGGATTAAAAATAGCTTGTAAGGAAATGTTAGGTTGGAGATCTGTAAGAGTTTCCACAAACCAGTGGAATCCAAATTGTTAATGAAACAAATGGTTTGTAAAAGATGTCATACTGTGGTAGAGCCCCTCCCTAAGGAATATGGTAAAAACCTCAAGACAAGGGAAGGCAATCTGGTTATGTGCATGTATGTGACATCCCTTACAACTCTGTAACATAGACCGCCCATTCTGTATGTCTCTATGTTACCATGTACGGGAGATGAAGTCGAAATTGTATAAAATGCTACACCCTCCTGCACTCAGGGCTCAGTTTTTTGGATATGAGCCCACTTAGCCGGTGTCGGCACAAATAAAGTTGCTTCCTGGAAAGAAAAGACTTTGTCGGCACAAATAAAGTTGCTTCCTGGAAAGAAAAGACTTTGTGTCACAACTCTCTGTGCAAACCTCAGTCCTGTTACAATACCAAATGTTAAAGTACTCACTCTAGCATTCGCCATAGCTAAAGTGTAAACATTTTAATTTTAATTAATTAATTAAATTTTATATTTAATTTTTAAAAACACCTTAAAAACTTATTTTTAAACATTTTATTATAATCAGTAAATTAAACAAGTATCACTCATGAAGTATGAATATGAAGAATTTTTATTAGCTTTTTCTGCTGATACTTTATTTGTAGTCCTAGTTCTTCCTCAAACAAGATAAAAAGAGTATTTTTACGTTATCCTTTTCTGAACATTGTAGACTCTCATCAGTTGCTGTCATTTTTCTTTTGAAAATGTTCCCATCTTCTGTCCCCCAATTTCAATGGATTAGTCCACTATGATGTTTTCCACAGGGTAAATGTATCATATTTTATCTAGTTTCTTATGTGTTTTTCAATGGCCATACATCCAGTGTTGATTTTATCTTATTTTTGTTAAGTCTGTTTTGTTTGGTGTTTTTGTTTTGTTTTGTTTTTACTGTTCTCCATATGGTTTTTGTGGGGGTATCCACCATGATCCCATACCAATTCTCATCTAATTAAAGTCCGCATTTGGTCCAAGGAAACGCTAGTTCTCACTCCTAGAAAGTTTTGGAAATGAAATTCTCCTAAAAATGTGGCTCATGTTCTATGACAAAGATTCTCTGCCAGCCCTTCTATCCCTTCAAATTTCTAAAGAATGACTCAGACACTAGTTCACTTATCACCTCACAAATAGTAGAGGACGTTGACCAAGATTTTACTGAATACCTTTGAAGCCCTTTCGCTAGACTTGAGTTCAAGGGGTAGCAAACTCTGTATTCTTCTTTGGAAATGGTGAGACTCTAGAGAAACTCTTTTCAAATAAATTCTCTTTGAGTGTCATCTTAACTTTCTAGCCACTTTTTGCCAGAAATGTATAGTTGACTAACACATGGCTGGTGTTCTTACAATTTCAGTATACACCCTGCATCCCTGCATTTGTGCCTCAAATTTTACTTTGGGAACTTAGCAATAGTCTCAGCAAGAGATATAGTCAGATGTAGTCAACAAGCAATAGTCTCAGACTAAGAGAATTACATTTTAAAATCTAGGCAGAGGTAACTTTAAGAGACAAAACAAATATGGATAGTCTTTAGGTACATTTCTTCCCACCTCTGACATTTTAACAGAGTTGACTGAATAGAAGAATAGTGGATTATCAACTATTAAGATCATTCTTCCACCGGGGACCTTCCATTGCTACATAGACACAAAGATGTTTCCTGCTCCTCATTTCAAAGATCAAGTTCTATTAGAACATTTGTGATGATGCATACAGTCCAAGTTCATCTGGTTTAAGTATGCCTCTGGGGATTGGAGGAAGCCTAGAGGTTCTAGTGTGCTCTCCTACTCCACCAATTATTTTTTCTTAACAAACCCTATTTTATATTTCTACTAGCTGGATGTATACACCATTTGCATGAGAATTGGCAACACTGAAAGGACAGATACCACTTTGTCCCCTGCATTATATGTTCTTAGAAGTGGCAATGTTTAACTGGCTTAGCTTGGAAATGAGAAACATTCCTTCTTAGGGACAGTGGCTATAGGGAGACTATAAAAAAGTGTCAGAACTGCTGAGAGAGGCACTTTATATGCCATGGGTGGGGGCAGGGGGCGGTCGCAATATTATTTCATAGCCCAGGACCAAGCCAGGTGGCCAGTGTTTAGAAGACCTGAACTCCATGGGTAACCATGGACTCTAGAAGCCCCAGAGCCTATGGTGGCTGTTCATCTATAATTCCAGAACTGGAAGAAGTGGTACTAAGCCACTATAGGCCCCAAACAAGCCTTTCTAAAGTGAAGTAGATATGTCACAAAAAGAAATCATGGATAATTGGGCCAGTGAAAAGGAGGCTAGATTTTGCAGAGTCCGGGGGAACCCTGCATGAATGATAATGTGTTGTATCTAAAAATTAGATCATACAGTTATAAGGATGAGTCATCTTGGCTGTTGTTGCAGACTTCTCCTAAGATCAAAGGGACAAACAGACCTACTTGAAATAGATCTTACCAGCTCATGAAAACAAAACCAAAGCAAACTTGGAATTTTGTTCTTGTTGTTTTTGGCTATTTCTAGGGAGCAAAAACCCAAACCAATTGATTGAATATAAATTCAGACTTAAGAGAATTATATTCACAGAATAAACTAGACCAATTCTAAGACCTAGTTCACACAATCTGAACTCCCCAAAAGAAGAGGTTCAATTTCCTAAACTTATTGGATACCAGAACTAACACGGCTGTTGTTTTGGCTTTTGTTTTTTGATTGACTTGCTATTTTTTTATGTTGGCCCACACACCCTGATAGGGCTATCCAGGGTGTGTGTATGTTCTTGTTGATTAAATGCATTTGTAGCCCTGTTATTGGATTCTGTAACAATCAGTTACATGCATGGCCAAGAAAATCTTGAATACCTAAAGCTGGCCAGAATTGTACAATGGGAACACTGCTCTTGTGTTAAGAAGAGAACATGAATTTAGTACTTTCATATAAGATTCAAAACACAGATAGAGATAGTATGAAATGCTATCTTCTGCTTTAATAGCTTGTGTGGCTGGTAAAGGTTACTGATACTATAAGCCACAGAGGAAGTAGTCACAATTGTTCCCGCTGTGCCTGATATCACTGCAAATTGCTGATGCTACTGGAAGTTGGCATGCTGTTCATAATATTCCTAGTGCTCTTTTTTATTTATTTTTTGAAATGCTTATTTATTTATTTCGAGATAGCGCGAGTCAGGGTGGGACAGAGAGAGAGAATCCAAGCAGGCTCTGCACTGTCAGTGCAGAGCTGGACATGGGGCTCGACTCATAAACCACAAGATCATGACCTGAGCTGAAATCAAGAGTCGAATGCCTAACTGACAGAGCCACTCAGGTGACCCCTAATGCTCTTTTATTTAAAAATACCTTTCCTGGGGCGCCTGGGTGGCTCAGTCGGTTAAGCGGCCAACTTCGGCTCAGGTCATGATCTCGCGGTCCATGAGTTCGAGCCCCGCGTCGGGCTCTGTGCTGACAGCTCAGAGCCTGGAGCCTGTTTCAGATTCTGTGTCTCCCTCTCTCTCTCTGACCCTCCCCCGTTCATGCTCTGTCTCTCTCTGTCTCAAAAATAAATAAATGTTAAAAAAAATTTTAATAAAAAAATAAAAATACCTTTCCTGAAATAAAATTGCGTCCGTTTATTTTTATCTGGAAAGGCATTCAATACACTTTTATCACTTGATATCCCAAACTATGTTATTTGCTTGTTGGACCAACTCTAAAATTCTGCACGTTGAGTGAAATTTAACTATTGTATTCCATTGATGATATATTGTAATCTTAGAAATGCTGATAAAAATGCCTTCATTACATTTCAAGACATTCAAGCTAGCTGACTATATATGGGTCATGAATGGGATCAATATCTAAGGCTCTGCATCCCAGTGATTGCTCAGAGCCCAGGAGGACATTCCCCATCTTCCTATTGAGAAACAAAAAACAAAAAAACCTACACCCATAACCACTAACTGCAAAGACAGAGGTTTGGTCCTGGATTGGACTTTTATAATTTGAAAACCGTACACTCCTCCAGACCCAGGCATTTTACTAAACTCTCTCTACTAACTCAACAAATAAATTTGAATGAGTGCCCACAACAAGGAACCTTGAAACAATCTTGAGAACAATGAAAGAAAGTCTTCTCTGGAGCCATGTATTTCCTTCAGAATCCATAAAATTACAGGTGTTTGTGACCGTGAATTTCTAGTGTTTGGTCACAAAAATTTCAGAACTACTTGGTGTCTTTGGCATGGATACTCACCTCTACTTTAAGTTTTGGAGTAAACCTCTCCTCCCCCAACCCTACTGTTCTGTGGTATGCGTACATCTGCAATTAGGCCCTAATAGAGATAAATAATTTCTCTGTTACAAAGCCAGGAGTTCCAGGAGTTTTACCCAGTATTTCAACTCTTGAACGTGCTCTCTTTCAATCAAAATCACATAAGCTGCACAAGTCCTAGAGTTTCATTGTAAAATGGAAATTGCACCTCGGGTCAAGGGACAGCCTCCAGGCATTTGAATCTACACAAGACACATGGGAAGATAATAAAATGAAAACTAAGAAAAAAAAATTGAACCAAATCTACAGGGGCTCTAATGTAGATAATTGTCTTTATAATATATTTATGAGAATAAGTAAATGCTTGCTTATTGGGGACCTCATGTAGAGACTTGCTGCCCAGCGAAACGTAAGCTATAATTTTCTTACTGTATAGACGTAAGTAATTCTGAAAAATTTGGCTGGGTAATTCTGAAAATTTCGGAAACTAAAAATAACCAATTGTGAATCTTACAACGAAAAAACACAATAACTAAAGCAAAAATAATAAAATCAGGAAATAAAATGAGGCTAAGTAGACATAATAGGAGAGAGTAAGTGGACTGCAAAATGGATGAAAAGAAAATACTCAAAATGAGGCATGGTATTAGATAAATGGCCGAAAATACAGAAGGGAAAATAAATTTCACAGAGGAAAGAGGGAAATAGTCTAATATTTACACAATCAACTTCTGTAAGGGAGAGGAGAGAGGATTGGGGAAAATTTAATATTTAAGGAAATAATGGCTAAGAATTTTGCAAAACTTTACACATAATAAACTGTCTCAAAAATTTCCTTGAACTCCATATTGGTTTCTGGTGGTTTTCACCACCAAATGAAATGATACTTCTACAAGGAGAAATTATAATGGTTCCAATAAATTTGAAATAAAACATTTGGGCTCCTTATTACACATGAGAATACAATTTTGTGTGTGTTTTATTAAAATGTAGACATAGTATATTGTTGGATAAATAAATAATTTTCAATAATAAATAATATTTCTACTACATTAATGGGGTCCAAATAGGCTGTGAGTAGAATCCAGAGGATTCCCTAAGTGTTACATTATTTTGCCATTTGTAAATGTTCACTGAACCTCTCAGGGCATGATCCACATGGACTTAGGTTCATCTGTAATAAAGATATCTGGCAAAAACTCTTGACAGAAGTATTGGTCTAATGCCTGTAGAACATGGAAATGGATAAAGAAATAGCCTCTTAACTGGCTGCAGAGATTAAGACCCACTAATGTCATTTATAGTAATTTTTTTCTTAAAATTACATAGAAGTTGTGATAATTGAATGTTGTATTTTCTTTCCTCAAACACTCTATATAGGCTATATTGGTAATGTCTGAAAATGTCAAATGTTGCTGAATGAGATTAACATCATTATTGGATTTTTGATACTGGAAACAGCATATACCGTGGAAATTATTGTTAACATTATGAATTGGCTGAATGTCTCTTTGAGGAGAGAGTAGGTGTTCTTAACCATACATGGAGTAATATTATGTGTATGGAAAATACTAAAAATGCTTGTGAGCATAGTACTGAATGTACTGTTCCTAATTCCTGCTTTCTCTTCATCCTTCTTGTCTTTTCAGCCATGTCAAATGAGCAACAATTTATACCATGCAATGACCCCTCCCTCTTCATGTCATCATTGACCAGAGTTGATGGACTCTGATCTAAGTAAGTCAATCTATAAACTGATTAGATATATCTGATGTATGTTCTAATTTATGTTCTAATGTATCAAGACACATATCTTTTTTGGTTGAATAGAGATTTGGGTAAATTAGTCAATCAATGGTAGAATTGGAGTCTAAATAATACTGTAAGGATAGGTCTAGGGAAGCAATTATGGCCAAATTACTAGTTCCATGAGTTATTATTGCATGTTTATTCATATCTTTGAATTTTTCTATAGTAAATATTTGTAATAAGATGGGAAATTTAGAGGATTCAGTCTCTATTTGCTTGGGGTGGGGGTACTAAAGACAACGATAGTGCATTTATATATCCTTTCAGGATCAATATTCACAGAATTGAATGTAGATAAACAATATTGGTAATTTATAACTTTGAATAGAGGCAGTGGTGAAAATACAAACCAATCTTTCCCCATTGAGACTGAATTCATGCTTCTCTTTAAAGTTAGAATTAATTTATTACAATGTAGAACTTGAAGATGAGGATAAACCAAGAGGTAAAAAGAAAATCCAATCTAATCCTCTCTCAAATAAAATGAAACCTTATTAATTTTTTTCTAGAATTAAATACTATTAAAGTACTGAGAAATATGAAAGAAAAATAAAAAAAAAAGATGTTGAGATGGGAAAATCAGGAATTGCATAGTACAGCCAAAAGAAAAGACTAAAAGATAACAGGGTTTTTTTTTAAAAATTGCTGTTTAGCGTTTTCTTTTTATCTTGAAGGATCAAGAACTGAAAATTGAAAGTTCTCAACCAAGCCCAGAAACCAAATTTCATTCATTCATTCATTCATTCATTCATTCATTTATTTAATTTATTTAATTAATTTATTTATTTTCTGAACTGAAGTATAGTTGACATACAATGCTACTGTAGTTTCATTGTCGAATGTAGTGATTTGATAAGTCTTTATGTATGCTATGTTCACTTCAAGTGTGGTTGCCATGTGTTAACATACAGTGTTATTACAATGCCATTGATTATATTCCCTATGCTGTATCTCTTATTGCCATGACTTATTCATCTCCTAACTGGCAGCCTGCATCTCCTGTTCCCCTTCATCCATTTTGTCCATTTCCCAAACCACCTCCCTTCTGGCAACCGTCAGTTTATTCTCTATATTTACCCATTTGTTTCTGCTTTTGTTTGTTCATTTGTAACGAACAAATTTGTTTGTTCGTATGTAATTCCTTAGAGTCTATGTATAACTGAAATTATGTGGTATTTGTATTTCTGTGTCTGACTTATTTCACTTAGCATAATGCCCTCTAGGTCCATCCACGTTGCAAATGGCAAGATCTCATTCTTTTCTGTGGCTAATATTTTTTAAGTATTTTATTATTTTTATTAAGCTTTTTTATTTTTATTTCAGTATGGTTAACATACAGTGTTATATTTGTCTCAGGTGTACAATATAGTGAGTCAGCAATTTTATACATTATCACTACTCAACATGATAAATGTACTCTTAAATCCCTATCCCCTATTTCACACATTCCGTCCCCCCCCTTCCACATGCCCTCTGGTAACCGTCAGTTTGTTCTCTATAGTTAAGAGTCTACTTCTTGGTTTGTCTCTCCCCATTCATTTTGTCCTTTTCTCATTGGTTTTGTTTCTTAAATGAGTGAAATTCTATGGTATCTGTCTTTCTCTGACTGGTTTATTTCGCTTAGTGTTATACATGCTAACTCCATCCATGTTGTGGCAAATGGAAAGATTTTATACTCTTTTATGGCTGAATAATATTCCTGTGTGTGTGTGTGTGTGTGTGTGTGTGTGTGTGTGTACATATACACACCATTTCTTCTTTATCCACTCATCTGTTGATGGATACTTGGGCTGCTTCCATTATTTGGCTGTTGTAAATAATGATGCAATAAATGTATGTAAGTAATGATGTATGTACCCCTTGGATTTGTGTTTTTGTATTTTTTGGGGTAAAGACTCAGTGGTGACATTACTGGATTGTAGGGTAGCCAGTTTTAACTTATTGAGGAAACCCCCTACTGTTTTCCACAATGGCTGCACCAGTTTGCATTCCCATTACAGTGAGCAAGTGTTCCTCTTTCTCCACGTCCTCTCCAACACTTGTTGGACACAACACTTTGTTGTGTGTTTGATTTGAACCATTCTGGCCAGCATAAGGTGATATGTGATTATAGTTTTGATTTGTATTTCCCTGATGATGAGTGGTGAGCATCTTTTCATTGGCCATCTGTATGTGTTCTTTGGAGAAATGTGTATTCATGGCTTCTGCCCATTTTTAATTGGATTATTTATTTGGGGGGTATTGAGTTGTATAAGTTCTTTATATATTTTAGATATTAACCATTTATCAGACATGTCATGTATAAATATCTCCTCCCATTTTGTTGACAGTTTCCTTCACTGGACAGAAACTTTTTTTATTTTGATATAGTCCAAATAGTTTATTTTTGTTTTTATTTCTCTTGCCTCAGGAGACATATCTAGAAAAGTGTTACAGCCGATGTCAAAGAGATTACTGCCTGTGCTCTTCAAGGATTTTCATGGTTTCAGGTCTTACATTTAGACCTGTAATCTATCTTGAGTTTATTTTTGTGCATGGTGAAAGAAAGTGGTCCAGTTTCTTTCTTTTGCATGTGGCTGTCCAGTTTTCCCAACACCATTTGTTGAAGAGACTCTTTTTCGCACTGTATATTCATTCTTCCTTTGCTGAAAATTAATTGACCATGTAATTGTAGGTTTATTTCTGGGTTTTATTTTTTTTAATTTTTTAATGTCTATTTTTGAGAGAGAGAGAGAGATTGTGTGAGTAGGGGAGAGGCAGAGAGAGAGAGAGAGGGAGACACAGAATCTGAAGCAGGCTCCAGGCTCTGAGCTGTCAGCACAGAGCCTGGCATGGGGCTCAAACCCATGAACCACATGATCTTGACCTGAGCCAAAGTCAGACACTTAGAAGGCTGAGCCACCCAGGTACCCCTATTTCTGGGTTTTCTGTTCTATTCTGTTGATTTGTATGTCTATTTTTATGTCAGTAACATACTGTTTTGATTACTACCTCTTTGTAATACAATTTTAAATCTGGAGTTGTCATACCTCCAGTTTTGTTTTTCTTTTTCAAGACTGCTTTAGTTATTTGAGGTTTTTTTATGGTTCCATACAAATGTTAGGATTTTTTTGTTCCAGTTCTGTGAAAAATGCTGTCGGTATTTTGATAAGAATTGCATTAAATGTGTAGATATCTTTGGGTAGTATAGACATTTAATAATATTTGTTCTTCCAACCTGTGAGCATGGGACATCTTTCCATTTCTTTACATCGTCCTGAATTTGCTTCATCAGTGTTTAATACTTTTCTGAGTACAGTTCTTTCACCTGGCTTTTAGTTTTATTGATAGTTCCATCGCTGTGCCAAAGCTTTTTATTTTGTAAAGCCCAAATAGTTTATTTTTGCTTTTGTTTCCCTTGCCTGAGACAACATATCTAGAAAAATGTTGCTAAGTTCAATGTCAAAGAAATTATGGCCTATGTTTTCTTCTAGAAGTTTTATGGCAAAATCATTTTCTATCACAATGTCTAACAAATGAATTCCTTCACCTATCCCCAACACCTACACCTGTACATACACGTGCCATAAAGCTGTTCATTAATGTTCCATTTGTTCATCTTAGGTTACAAGTAGCTTTAAGAGGGTCTTTGTTAAGCATATTTGTGGACGGTATTAGAACTGGCAGAAACAGTAGGTACTTAGGCACTATAAACTCTTACCTCAAGAATTCTGTAATTTCTGTCTGTCTCACAATCCTAGGACAGCCACATGGTGCTCTGCTCCCACCACAGACAGAAATACTGCTTTTGAAGTACATCATTTGCATTCTGCATCTTCTAACCAAATCCGCTGGGATATCTGATACTGTCATAAATCTCCCCCTCCTTAAAAACTACTTTTGCCTTGATTTCTGATTTACCTCTTAACATTCCAACTAAGTCTCTATGTCCTGGAGTACACAGTCTGTTTCTTCCTATGGATGGAAGTCTCAAGCCTGATCTCCAAACTCCGTTTTTCTTCATTCTTTTCCAGGATTTTAATTCACATCTTTGTCAATATTTCACAAATTCTTATTTCCATTTTATTTATTTATCTAAAAAAATTTTTTTAACATTCTATTATTTATTATTGAGAGACAGAGAGAGACAAAGCATGAGCATGGAAGGGGCGGAGAGAGGAGACACAGAATCTGAAGCAGGCTCCAGGCTCTGAGCTGGAGAGCCCCACACAGGGCTAGAACTCACAAACCGAGAGATCATGACCTGAGCCGAAGTCGGACGCTTAACCCACTGAGCCACCCAGGCGCCTCTCTTATTTCCATTTTAAACAAATCAACTGTTTATTTTAAATTTAAAAGTTCTGATGCATATTATATCACTCTTAATGCATCCTTGGTGTTTGAAGAAGCCAAAAAATATCACTCATCTGTCCTAAGTTTTGAACTAATTTGCAAGTAGGACAAAATAATAAGCAGATTGAGCAGCCAAATCTAAACTTTATGAATGTCAAAGTTGTTTGGGAAAATGTGGCTTACACCTAATCTTAATATTGAGACTCAGAATCAGACAGATTTAGCCACTTGTCACTCACAGCTCTGGGCTGGGGCAGAGGCCTCACTGAGGAGATCAATTTTGATTTTCTAGAACTACTGGAAGTGGGACAGAACAGGATGCTCTCTATACATAGCTCACCCCAAAGGAAACAGGGAATAAACAGCTGGGATATTCTAAGATGGTCTTTAAATCATTCCTCCATTCTTTGAGAGGACTGAGTCAAAGTAGAAGGAAAGCAGGAAGGCTAAACTAATGATACTCACTCTACAAGAGAGGAAACACTAGGGAGTAAAAGAATAGATATTCCCACCTCCAGGCTATACAACTGAATTCATTCACTATCAGTTCTTTTTCAGCCTTTTCCTTTAATGGTGTTTTATTTTGTTTGGTTTTGTTTTTTGCCAAAGAAACTGGGTATCTTGATTTCACAGTTTTAGAGGTTTTTATTTGGTCTTACATTTCATTCCACATTCTCTTGCTTTGACCATTTACCACTTTCTTTTCTTTCATTTCCAACCAGTAATCATACATTCTGTACTCTTCAACTTATGTCTCTGTTATTGTGATAATATTCCTTATTTTTCTCCCTTCATTATGTCTGCCTTCAAACTATATTTCAGGCTAACAAGAATCATCTTTTATATACATGGTTTTCACTCTGTTTCTTTCTTTCTTTCTCTATACTACATATTTAGGGAAGACATCTTTTAAACAAGATAAGGCTGATAATAGTATAGTTGTTAAGAGCATAAGCAATGGAGTCAATGAAACTTGAGATAAATTTTCATCTCTGCCAGTTAATGGCAACAGAAAATTGGATAAATTACTTTTCTCTCTGAGAATGAGAAAAAAGAATTTGAACAGATCAATAAGCCATAAAGAAATTAAAGTGGTCATTGAGCTTTCCCTCTCTCAAAAGACTCCAATCTGAGGCAGATCTACATGTGAATTCTCCAAAATTTTGAAAAATAGCAGTCTTCTGTTAATGGAAATAAATGCAAAATTCATAAATAAATTATTGGCTATTTAAACTTAATACATTGGAAATAACATATTATGAAAATATAGGTTTTATCACAAATGTAAGTTTTTGATATTAGTGTATTTAGTGACAGATATTAATAGAGTAAATGAGAAAAATAATTATTTCAATCTACCTAGAAAAACATTTGATAAAGTTAAATGTTTAGTTTTTTGTTAAAAACTAAATTCAGCATATTAGAATGTGCTTAATTTGAAAAAGTTTTCAAATTAAGAAGGGAAATTCCTTAATTTGAAAAAGTTTAATATCCCAAACCCTAATAAAATATTGCATTAATTCCTTTTAAGTTAGGGAACATGACAAAGATGCCCACTATCTGCCCATTAGTATTTAAAAGAAAACTGAAATTTCTGGCCAACTGTTTAAAGAAAAGAAACATAGAAAACTGGCATAAGGGTTGAAGGAGAAGAGATATACCTCACTATTTACGGATCGTATGATTACCTAGAAAAAAAATAACCAATAAAATCAACAAACAATTAGAACTAATTAGTACTATTCGTTAGTTCTGGAAAGAAAAACAATTTACTAAAGCAATAACCAGGAAAGAAAATAGTAAAGTGAAATGCTTTTTATAATGACAAACGATAAAATATCAAGGATTTTACCTAATTAAAATTACAACTGAAGTGTCTGAAGACATAGAAAGATAGCAGATAATCAGGCATTAAGGTGAGATAGCCCATTCACTTAGATGATGAGTTAATACTATGTTAATATCAATTCAAAACCATTGCCAGGTCATCCTAGTGCCACTGTATATCTTCCTGGATAATGTCCAAACTGTCACTCCACATAGAACTGAACCTTCAGTGAAACACACACTCCAGAATTATAGGAAGGACAAAAGACACTATAGGAAAAAGCTATACATTGTTGTAGGAAAAAAAAACAAAAAAAGTCTATGAACTTTAGTGAGAAAAAAAAAAGTAATATGGATTTTCTTTTCTGCAATGCTATTAGAAAGCAGATCTCCAAAATGCCATAAAGTAAATAAACAGAATAGATGATGGAAGGTGATAGCTGGAATCCTAGAGGATTATTAATGGAATATCTCTTATGTAGGGGGGTTACTACACAGTTGTCAATTTTGATATTATTTTTTAAAAATACATCAAGCACACCTCATTTTATTGTACTCTGCTTTATTGCATTTCTCAGATGCTGTGTTTTTTACAAATTGAAAGTTTATGGCAACCCTGCGTTGAGCAAGTCTATTAGCACCATTTTCCCATTAGCATTTGTGTAATCCATTTGTGTCACTGTGGACAATTCTTCTTATATTTTAAACTTTTTCATTAGTGTTTGTTATGATGATCTGTGATTAGTGATCTTTGCTGTTGCTGTTGTAATTATTTTGGGGTGCCACAAATTGCACCCATATAAGACAGCAAACTTAATAAATATTCAGTGTGTTCTTACTGTTCAATCAACCAGCCATTCTTCCACCTCTCTCCCTCTTGTCAGGTCTTCCCATTCCCTGAAACATAATATCTTGAAATTAGGCAAGCAAATAGCCCTAAAAAGGCCTCTAGGTGTTCAAGTGAAAGGAAGAGTCACACATCTCTCACTTTAAATAAAAAGCTAGAAATGATTGAGCTCAGTGAGGAAGGCATGTTAGAAGCCCAGACAAACTGAAAGGTAGGCCTCTTGCACCAAACAGCCAAATTGTGACTGCAAAGGAAGCATTCTCGAAGGAAATTAAAAGTTCTATTCTAGTGAACACATGAATGATAAAAAAAGAAAAGAGCCCTATTGTTGACTGACGTGGAAAAAAGTTTCGCTAACCTGCATAGTGGATCAAATCATCATAACGTTGCCTCAAGCCAAAGCCTAAGTCAGAGCAAGGCCTGAATCTCCTCAGTTCTCTGAAGGCAGAGAGAGGTGAGGAAGTAGCAGAAGAAAGGTTTGACGTTTGCAGAGGCTTGTTGATAGGGTTTAAGGAAAGAAGCCATCTCCGTAACAGAAAAGTGCCAAGTGAAGCAGCAAGTGCTGATGGACATACTTCAGCAAGTTATCCAGAAGGTAGACTTAAGATAATTAATGAAGGTGGTTACACTAAACCACAGAGTTTCTGTGAAACAGCCTTCTGTTGGAACCTCCTGTGAAACAGCTTTCTATTGGAAGAAGACGTCATCTAGAACTATCATAGCTAGAGAAGAGAAGTTAGTGTCTGGCTTTATATATTCAAAGGACAAGCTGGCTTCTGTTGTTAGGGGCTAATGCAGCTCATGATTTTAAATTGAAGCCAGTGCTAGTTTTCCATTCCAAAAGTTCTCAGGCCCTTAAGAATTATTCTAAATCTACTCTGCCTGTGATCTAAAAATGGAACAACGAAGGTTGGATGACAGTACGTCTATTCATAACATGGTTTACTGAATATTTTAAGCTCACTGCTGAAACCTACAATTTGGAAAAAAAGGATTCCTTTCAAAATATGACCACTCACTGAAACACACCTTGTCACCCAAGAGGTCTGATGGAAATGTACAATGAGATTAATGTTGTTTTCATGCCTGCTAACACAATATCCATGTGGAAATCCATGGATTAAGGAATCATTTTGATAGTCAAGCCTTAGTATCTAAAAAGTATATTTTGTAAAGCTATAGTTGCCACAGATAGTGATTCCTCTGATGGAGGAAGAACTTCTAGACGTAATTTACCATTCTGGATGCTATTAAGAACATCTGTGGGACTTCTGGGTGGCTCGGTCGGTTGAGCATCCGACTTCGACTCAGGTCATGATCGCACAGTCTGTGAGTTCCAGCCCCACATTGGGTTTGCTGCTGTCAGCCCAGAGCCCACTTTGAATACCCTTTTCTCTCTGCCCCTCCTCCACTCATGATCGATCTCTCTCTCTCTCTCTCTCTCTCTCTCTCTCTGTCTCTGTCTCAAAAATAAACATTAAAAAGAATTTGTGATTCATGTGAAGAGGTCAAAATATCAACATAAACAGGAGTTTAGAAGAACGTGATTCTAACCTCATGGATGACTTTGAGGGGTTCAAAACGTCAGTGAAGGAAGTCACGGCAGATGTGGTGGAAATGGCAAGAGAACTAGAATTAGAAGTGGAGCCTGAAGATGGGACTGAATTACTACGATTTCATGATAACACTTGAATGAGGAGCTGCTCGTAATGAATGAAGTGATTTCATTGAGATGGAATCTATTGCTGGTGAAGATGCGTGAAGATTGTTAAAACAACAACAAGGTACCTTATGCAAAGTATATTGCATAAAGTTAGTTGATAAAATAGCAGCAGAGTTTGGGAGGATTGGCTTCAAGTTTGAAAGAAATTCTCCTTTGGGCCAAATGCTATCAAACAGCACCATATGCTACAGAGAAGTCATTCATGAAAGAGTCAATAGATGCAGCAAACTTTTATTATTCTGTTATTTAAATAAATTGCCACAGCCACCTTAACCTTCAGCAACCATCACTCCTGATCAGTCAGCAGCCATCAACATTGAGGCAAGAAACCTCCACCAGGCAAAAAGATTATGACTTGAAAGCTTAGGTGAGATTGAAAGCTTAGATGAGGTTAGCAATTTTTAGCAATTCATTTAACAATGTAATATAGTTAATTAAGATATGTACGTGGTCTTCTTAAGACATTATGCTATTGTACATATAAGAGATCATAGTATAGTGTAAATATAATTTTTATATGCATTGGGAAACAAAAGTTCATTTGACTTGCTTTAACACAATATTCATTTATTGTGGTGGTTTGGAACTGAGCCCACAATATCTCTAGGGTATGCCTGTGCAAGTTACATATATTTTCTATATAAAATGCTCTTTCATTTATATAAAAAAACAAACTATATATACATGCTTTCATATACAAACACACCAAAAATTCATAATATTAGATGCTTCTGGTTAGGGGAAGAATGTTTTGAAGAAGTAAGAGACTTTTGAAACATGTAATTAGATATTAAATACTAAGTTAATAAAATCACTTAAAAATAAATGTTGAAAAATACTACTGAAATAGCATCAAATTTAGAAGTCAACTTAGAAATAAACATTGAGGGGCGCCTGGGTGGCGCAGTCGGTTAAGCGTCCGACTTCAGCCAGGTCACGATCTCGCGGTCCGTGAGTTCGAGCCCCGCGTCAGGCTCTGGGCTGATGGCTCGGAGCCTGGAGCCTGTTTCCGATTCTGTGTCTCCCTCTCTCTCTGACCCTCCCCTGTTCATGCTCTGTCTCTCTCTGTCCCAAAAACTAAATAAACGTTGAAAAAAAATTTTTTTTTTAAAAAAAAGAAATAAACATTGAAAGAAGCAGGAAACTATAGAAAACAATAAAAATAGTGCCAAAATGCATGTGAACTAAAATAACTAAATAACTAAAATAAAATGAGCTAAAATAATTTATTATTATTATGGAAAGATTCAGGTAATCAGTATGTTAAGAATGTCAATTCACTAAATTATTCTATATATTCAATTAAAACCCAAAAGAATTTTTACTGGAACTCAAATATATTTTTCGAGTGTCGTGGGAGGGCATAAGATAGAATAATTTTGACCAAAAAAGAACAAATGGTGTGACTTGCTCTACCAAATATCAAGAAATAATAAAGATATGTCAATTAGGCCAATGTGACTGGTTTATAGATATATATGAAGACTTGTAAAAAAAATATATAAAACTAAGAAATAGACCTACATAGTTAATAAATGGGCTGCCATTGCTGATTAGGATGAAAAAAATGGACAATTCAATAAATTGTGGTGGGGCAATTGATACTCTCATAACAAAAATCTGTTCTGAAGGTTGGAAAGCAGAATTCTAAAAGTTAGGGGGAAATTGGGAAAATATCTTCGTGACACTGGAGCAGGGAACAGTTTTCTAAACAAGTTGAAAATAGAATCTGGTAGAAGAGTTAGTAAATTCAACTAAACTAAACTTTTAAAAAATTGTACATCAAAAGATACAATATAAAATGAAAAGGCAGCCTTCATACGGAATACTAATATTCAGAATGTCTAAAGAATTCCTATGAATCAATTAATAAATACACTTCTACAGAAGACTATTCCAGTCATACATACAGACATTTCTCAAAAGAGGAAGCCTGAGTTACCAATAAACAAATGAAAAGATGGTCTACCTTGCTAGTAAACAGGCAAATGCAATTTGAAACCACAATGTGACCATACACTCAAGAAATTAGGAGACATTAAAGTATTGGAATACGTGTATTAGTGAAAATGTAGAATATTGTAAACACATTAACTTTCCTTGTGATTCTATAAATCACTTCAACTGCTTTTTGAAAAAAAAAGTGGCAATTAGTTTAAAAATGCATACATACTTTCACCTAGCAATTTCTTTTCTAAGAGTCAAATTTAGATAAATACATTCAGGTACAAAAATGCTCATGGCTGTATTTTTTTGTGTGTGTAGTAGAAAAATTTAAAAATCCTTGAGGTAACACAAATTAATAAATGCAGTGAAATGATTTTGCATACATATTCTCAGAAACTCTAAGTGTGAAAAAAACCCAGAAAGATAAAATAATGCAATTCATATAAATTTCATCCTCAAACACTGTGTAATATTTAGATATATGTGCATGTATAATAAACATAATACCTTCCTAAGACTATTTACTCCTGGGAGATGTAGGGAAGGAATTCAGTCAGGGAGAGTATCTTAGGTTGGGTTTCCTAGGAGCAGAGGTTGAGATGGGAATTTTTGTGAAAGTTACTTATTAGGGGAATTCTCTCAGGGGAAGCAAGGTGAAGGAAGCAGGAAAGGACAGGAAGAAGAAGCAACAATGTGGTCTCTGCTGGAAAATAGATTCGGTTTGGTACTACAGGAGCACTGGAGGACAAATTATACATCACAGGACACCATCACATTGGTTGCACCCTGATGCGTCATACTGCCATGTCAGTTGTTGGCCAAGGGTTGCTGTTGGGTAACTTTCTGAAAGAGAAGGTTGCTTTTGGGCAAGCACAGTCCTACAGAAAATGGACAGCTATGAGCTTTGCAGGTAATATAGCAGCTGGTTGATGGATTACCTCACTGATCTAGTGAAGGTAATCTGGATGGAGTATCAAGAGCATCTATTATAGCCTACTGTTTGTACCACTCAGATCTTCTTACTTGTCACATTTAGTTTGCTACATTCAAGAACAGCTTGTTTAGGATTCTGGTTGGCCACAATTTCCAGGAAACATATATAAGAGGAAGGTTTGTGGGATGAAGCAAAAGATGTCAGATACCTAGGAGACCGACTCAACATGAGGAAGGTCCTCCATTGATCAGATAGAGGGGGCACAGAGCGAGGATAAGATGGCTGCCTCTAAGAACTGATGTTCATCATAAAACAAGAAACTCAGTCTTAACAGCTAGCTGCAGAAAACTGAATTCTCTCCAAAACATTAATGAACATGGAAGTGGATAGATTCTTCTTCAGAGCCTTCTGATAAGAGAACAGTTCAGCCTTATGGGACTTTCATCAGAGAACCCAGATTAGCCCACCTGAATCTCTGACCTACAGAATTGTAGGCTATAAGTCTGTTCATTTCAATCATGCATTTAAGAACTTGGGAAATTACTACTGGTTGAATCTATACACCCAAGGGACCTACTAAAAGATGGACCCAAGCGTAAGCCAGAACTCCATTTATTGCCTGACTCCATTTATTCTTACTTTAACAGGGAAGCCATGAGGGTACTTTGGCTCCCCAGATACTGGTGTCAGATACCACTCTATTCAACAGCCCTAGAAAGATCTGAGCATTCCTTCTCAATGTATAGTTTGTAGGTCCCTTGGGGAGACTGTAGGTCCCTTGGGGGAAAAGAACTGGGGAAATTACCACAGTATACAATTTGCATGCTGTTTCAGAGCCCTTGATGAGGACTTGTTCCCACCTTCAGTAATGGGTTCTGAGTTTGAGGACTGGCTCAGGTTTGGAAACTGGGAAAAATATCATGATTTTCCATATGTATAGGTGACCTCAGTCTTCTCTGTTCTTGATTTCTTTGATCAGATATATTAAGAAATAATCTTGTTGGCCACCCATCTAACATGCCTCTGAGAAAATCATGTTCTATAAGCCTTGACAATAGATCCCTGCAGATTCATCTTTCCTATTCGTTATTCTGACCCTGCTGCTATTACAATAATGGTGTCCATTTTTGGCGATCTTACCATCCCACTGCTACTCAAGAGCCCTGTACTTTAACGATGTCTCTTACCATCAGTCCCAGCCTGCAGACAGCAGCCATTGGCGAGCTTCTCAACAATGCTAGCGCCCCTTTGCAATTGGCTTCCTTTTTTCTGTGGTGAATGGAGTGTGCTCCAGGCTCTTCTGAGAAACACAGTCAATTATTGTTTTGTTAATTCTTAAACAGTAGAACCATTCGAGAATCTCCTCAGCTTTGAGTTTTGTTTTTGTTTTTGTTTTATCTCTTCCTCCATAGTCTGAATTGGTGGTTCAGGCATCTCCACCTTATTTAATTTGGGCCGTCACTTGTCTTAAGGTTCTGAAAGCCAAGCTTCTGAAAGCCAAACTCAGCAGCGTATTTGGCCCATCACCTCAAGGATGTTAAAACGTGCCAAAGGAGTGTGTCCCTATATAGACAAACTCTCCCCTATGGAGTTTGATAACTCTGCTTCTTGAGCCAACAGCCTCAGGATTCACTCCCAGGCATATTTTTGTTTCCTGCTTGTACAAGGTAGCCGGGTTCTACAGCTCCTGTGGTATATAATCTCTATCCTGTTTTAGCAGTCCTAGAATATTGCCAGTCAGATTTTGCTAAAATTTGACCAAATCATGTATGCATCACGGAGGTGGGGGGAGAGGTAAAGAATGGAGGTGAGAGTAGATCCTAAGGAATGCAAGCATTGTCTTTTAGGGTATCAGTAGATCACCTGCAGTATTTGGGAACACTGCATGGTCTTTAAGTAAAAGGGTCCCCCTAACTTCAGTAAAGGTATGTGGGCTACTTGTGCTGTTATGTGGGGTTCAGGGAAGTCTGGGGGTTCAGCTAGCCAAGGGCATCTATCCTGGATATGTCCGTCTAAAGTCTCAAGGTTTGCAGAGATATCCTCGATTATTGGTACTATGTGAACAGTTGGGCTTTTAAAACTGTTATGTGTATTTAAAACAATCTATTTTGTTGTTTGAATTTGTAAGAAGACTTTTGCTCCTATAGCCCTATGTTCCTAGAGATGACAAATGGTTACTGGAGTTAATGATATCTCGGCTTGGGAACTGCCTTGTCAATTTCCATGGAATTTTTCAATATTTTTCCAACTTAGATTTTGAAACGGTTTTCTGTTTCAAGTTGGTTGATTCTTCCCAAAATGGACCCAGGTGAAAGTGTTTATATTCTGTAAGTGCTTCTAGGAACTGACAAGAAAAGAACCAGGATTACTCTGACTTTATGTTGACATCTAAGGGAAGATGAACCTATTCATCCAGGCAAGACTGAAAGTTGATGTTTAATGTTTAAAGTGTAGTACAGGGCTTACACTCAAGAGAACCTCAGACCTAAAGATAAACACGGGGTACAAGTGCCACGAAAGGGCAAAGAGTCACCCAGTACTTTGGCTTTTATTTTAGCCATCTGCAAAAGAGAGAATCATATTGGAGAACAATAGCTGACACAAATGGTGAGCTGATTCATTATTTCATTACTTTAAACTTACCAGAAATATGAAACAATTTCTGTGGCCTTAAGCAAGAATACTGGGAACGTGGATTTGTAGTGTTGCAGGGCTCTGATAATTAATAGCACTAAGATCTTGGGCAAATTAATTAACCTCTGTCTTTGTTTCCTCTTTGGCATCGTGGGGATAATTCTATCCTCAGTCAACTATCATGAAGATTAAATGAGATGATATGCGACAAGCTTTAACCCAGTGCCTGGTAACAATTAGAACTTGAAAAGATATTTCTAAAATTAAAGTTGCTCCCTTCTTTTTCTCCTACTCTGGATGCAATTCTAGCTGGGCTTGATGCATTGGGAGCTATTAAAAGAATTCTGTTAGGATATTCATGGAGATTCTTGTTGAAAGCAACGGAAACTGACTCTTACTGATAAGCAGAAAAAGCATTTTTTTGTTAACGGATAGTTCATGGAATACTAAGGTGTCTGAAGAACCAAACTCAAGACTCAGCCTCCAGGAACATTGCCCAGGAACATGCCACGGAGCTGGCTTGCTGACCAAAGTGCTGCCACGCCTAGCCCTCACGCCCTCCTGCCACGAAGTGCAGCTCCTTGCCACCCCACTGGACTCATTTCCGAGCCAGGAACTCCATCTTGCCACCACTGCCCCTCGGAAAGCCAGCTGCCTCTGCCACTACCCTCATGGCAAAATGAATCCTGTGCAGATTCTTCTTTGGGTGACTCAGTGCTGAGGTAATTTTTTGCACTAGTGATCTCTGATCTCATTAGTTGAGACTAAACACCAAAGATGAGGGAATTGGGTTTTGTGGGCTGGACCTTGGGGAAGCTCAAATCATAAAGGTGGGAAATCTCCAACATAACAGGGATGTTTAAATGTTGTTAAGCAGCCAGAGAGAGAAAAAATCACCCATTGTAAATCACTGTGGAGAGGGATTTTTTTTTTATGCTTTGAGCAACTACCGTTTAATAAGAGTTGTGTTGATGGACTCGGTTCTTTTTTTTTTTTTTTTTTTAACATTTATTTATTTTTGAGAGAGAGAACAAGCTGGAGAGGGGCACAGAGAAACAGAGGCACAGAATCCAAAGCAGGCTCCAGGCTCTGAGTGATCAGCACAGAGCCCGATGCAGGGCTCGAACTCACAGACCACGAGATCATGACGTGACCTGAAGTGGGGCGCTTAACCAACTGAGCCACCCAGGTGCCCCTGATGGACTAGTTCTTTTTTTTTTTTTAATTAAAAAAATTTTTTTTTAACTTTTTTTTTTTTTTTTTTTTTTGAGACACAGAGAGAGAGACAGAGCATGAATGGGGTGAGGGTCAGAGAGACAGGGAGACACAGAATCTGAAACAGGCTCCAGGCTCTGAGCTGTCAGCACAGAGCCCGACGCGGGGCTTGAACTCATGGACCGTGAGATCATGACCTGAGCCGAAGTCGGACACTTAACCGACTGAGCCACCCAGGCGCCCCCCTGATGGACTAGTTCTTAAGTGAAGGGTCTGCTTGATCTGTGGTGGTTCGCCACTGAGCCAGCTCAGAACACTTTGGCTACTTGTCTCAGGGTGTATTAGAATCAACTTCTTTCCCTTGCAGCATTCAGTAGAACAGTTAAAACCGTACGAAAAGGCAGGTTAGTAGATACTGTTAGCTTCTAAACTATTTGTACATATGATAAATTTGGCTAATATTTATATTAGGATTTCACACTTAGAGTAGTGATTCTATTCAGCATGAAGTAAAGGAAAATGACTTAAATATAATGACACTATAAGGTTGCTAAAAGTAATGAATTGGTGTTAGTTAAAAACCTCATTTGGTTCAGCATGTTGAAATATCAAGGGCATGAGTATTACATGACACGTCCTGTCACAGCAGATGCTACACATTGGAATGAAGGAGTCATAGAAATGTGCTATTAAACTTCCATAACCAAAGGAGAAAATAGTGGAAATAGTTAAAAATTCAGTCTTTCCGTTAATAGAGAATCTAAGATTATTCCTTTAAAAAGAATACATATAAGGAAAAAATCTATACAATTATGCCCAAAGTCATAGCTCGATAATCCTGAGATGGAATCTAAAAATATCAAGATAGTAAATGTTTTACCTTTACTACATAGAAAAAAAGAAACAGCATTTTTCCCCCAGATGGTCCAGTTCATAGGAAGATACTTTTCATTTAAGTTACTATTAATTTTAATTTCTTGAACCTGGTACTCCTGAACATTTGTTCCTAATGTCCACTGGAGGTTCATCTATTTTTAATGATAGTGAATGATACAGATTTTCAAGTGAAGTTAGAGGAACTGAAGTTAAATGTCAAATTTACTAATGTTACAGCTGTAAAGGAATATGATTTTAACTTAAACAAGAACTTTTCTCTCTCCCACTTCAGCTGCCTAATATAATCTAACATTAACATTAGTTGGTTTGTTTTTACTAAGCACTTTCGGTCTCCATTATTTTATGGGGCAGAGAAGCTGCTGCTTTGTAAAAGTGAGTCAGTTGACCAAGGTGACAAGATTAGAGCGTATCAAAAACAAGGCTTTGGACACAAACAACCCGAGCCTACAATTTCCTGCTTAAAACAGGAAAACTACTAATAGTAATAATAGTCAACAGATTTGTTGTGTTTCCCAGGGCCAGGCACTGTCGTAAACACTATAAAAGTATTATTTAATCTTCACAACAAAACTGTGAGGTTGGTATGATTATCTCCATGTCACAGATGAACAAAAAGAGGCCCAGAGATGTTTAGGTGACTTGCCCAAGGTCGCACCGCTAGTAATGGGCAGATCTAAATTTTGAATCGGGCTGTCTGGCTCAGAACCCAGGCTAATAAATACCCCTCTCTCTCAAATGTAAATTGACTTAAAGAAATATATCAGATTCTGATGTATTATGTCTGAAGTCTGAATATCATGTTCGAAGTTACTTTTTTTATTGTTTTTGCCTTAAAATGATAGGTGATAGAAACAGGTATTACACTAGTGAACAAGGTGGAAAGATCCACAACCCACACAAATTTAAAAAGCTCACGGGAGACAACTAGGAGAGACTGGAGATGACAGGAAAGGGTGTTATTATGGAGAAAATACAAGGACCTTTGTGACTTCATCCAGGGACATGATTTAACGTAATAGGCCAGAGAAGGTCTCTTGGCTTATGTAATGTTTAAATTGATGTGTGAATACGCAGGTGTTATCCAGGGGCTTGTGGAGATGAGTATCAGGCAGATATTAAAGGGGTGATGGTACGAAATAATTATTAGAGGAACTGAAAGTAGTTTCATACAGTAGTTTCGAAGCATACCAGTATTTGAGGATAGAAAATGTGTTGGGAAGAATTTATGGAGGGAATTTGAGAAGTGTGGCTTTTATCCCGACAAAAATGAGAAATCATCAAGGAATTTTTAACAAAGTAATGATCATCAGTTTTGTGCTTTAGTAAGATTGGCCTGCAGAATGGAGGGATGATTATAATGGAGCCAGACTAGAAGCAGAGATAAGTTATAAGGCTGTTCCAAATGTCCAAGCAAGAGACCTTGGTGGCCTATGCGAGGAGGCTTTCACTGGGCAGGGGAGAGAGAAGTAAACAGATGGTGGAAATATTTAGGAGGTAGAATTTATCTTTGTGGTTGCATAGATGAATTTCAGGTTAACACCTAATGTAGCAGCTAATGCAACACTAATTTCTAATCAGAGTTACTGGGATAAATGGCATTGCTATTTACTAAAACTGGGAACACAGTAAGCAGGTTTTGGTGAGGATGGTGAGCTCAATTTTATCAAGAGAACTAAATGGATGTGTCAATAAGAGAGAGAATTTTAGCCAATTAAATATAGCATTTATTTATGCAACTATAGATGTTGCAGTGAACTTTTCATAAATAATTTTTATGAATATAGTAAATTCAATGTTAGAAAACTGGTTTTATTTTTGGCATTGTTGATATCTACTGCATTTTGAATCGCTCGTTCTGCTTTATGTTCTCTAACATTAAGGCAAGGGAAGAACTTTAGCTTTGAGATCCAAAGAGAGGAGTTCTGAAAAATCAAGGTGACAGTTTGCTCGTATGGGAAAGAATGAGCATGCTATCCTTGTAATGACTTTGCTTGCTTGCAGTAATGAGCAAATGACTTTGAATTATACGAAGGTTAATTAACTGGTCATTGTTGATGAGAGTATAACTCTGCTGTGGGTCATTTGTGAGACACAGTAAGTGCAGGGCAGATTTAGCTTGCCATTCCGGTTTTAGGCCATCCTTTGTTGTGAACACAATTCTAAATTCACTCTCTGTTACATTTTGACTGCTGCCATAGGTATGAATTAGCAAAGTCTAAACAGCTGGATGAATGTACACATTAGATGCGTTAGATTTATTCAAAGGCGCAAGCGTCTGTAGAGATAGGAGCTTGAAAAGTTTCTAATGGAAAAATGGCTCTGAGAGGGTCCCTGCAGTAGCAGCCAGAGTCACACTGATGAAAAGGAGGTTTCAGAAAAAGTCCAGCACTCAGTTTTAAGAGAGAGACCAAAATCATTTCAAATGCCCGGAAAGGCTTTGCCAAGGAATAAATGTATTAGGTTAGAAATTAAAGATGACATATTATTTGCATAAGTAGTGGACTATTCAAACAATTCTGCTCAAAAGCCGCCGCATTTCACTGGGCAGGCCATAAACTGCACAACTGTTCAATGTGAATAGATGTGAGGCCAGCCTTTATGATTTTGTGAAGGATTCTACTCGGAGAAAACCATTATTTTTAGCCAAACACTTCACCTTAATGAATAAGATACAAAAGAAGTCCAATCCTATAAAGCACTGCCATAAGTTATGTTTTTATAAATACAGAATGCACAGTTAGTGAATTATAAATGTAGGATTCAGTGCATAAATCCTTAATATATAATTTTGAAAAATCTAAGCTATATTAAGGATGTTGCTTTATGTATGTAATACATATATACTGTCTTGTAATACTTTATGTATTTAGAGGTTTTAATTATTCTACTCAGCCAATTACATAGCCAAAATTATTCTAAAATTGTTGAAAATGTCAATTCAAGTTATGATGACAAAATGACATTTGACTGGAATCTATTATAACTGACATTGTGGTTCTTTTGATTTATTTTCAGTGCTGAACACAGATATCATTTATTTTAATATTCCTCTTCTCTGGCAATGTAATAAGAGCCTACTAAGCCAAGACTTATAAATAAAATATGTGCTCATTTCATTAATATTTTCATGATTAGCTGTTTGGGGATTTATGGATATGTTGTAGGGAAGTAAGATTGAACTAGAGTATAGATTCCCTCCAGATAGAGCCAGATGCCATGCATTTTTGTAAATATGAATAAGTTGTGTTGATTGTCAAATGTTTTATTATCGCCATAAATACTCAAATGCCCTTGTTTTATTAGTCCGTGGATAACAAAATAAAACAAAAAATGTAAGATTGCTTTATTTAAAGGTATCTCTCATAATTGTGTGGTGGAGAAAAATATATTTTTCTATGCTGCAAATGTTTTTGTGTATGTGTGTGAGTAAACTGAAAGAGAAGAAGCAACTCCCATTTCTTACCCTAATTTTATACTTTTTTTGTATTTCCAAGTCCGCGTGCATGCGTACACACACACACACCACCTATTGCATTTGCTTACGTCAAAACTATCAGCTTGCAATTTCAAGACTTTATTTAATCTGATTTGGGTTTATGTTGTGACAATTTGCTTATGGTTAAGGAAATCAAAGCATATATAGTTTTAATACTGGATATACTGCATGCCCTATGTCTCTGATAATTTGTGATTTCTCATTTTGACAATTAAGCACTTTATAATGCATAGAAATGTTTTCCTCATGTGTTATCCAAATTGTATAAAGATATGATTCAATAAATGTCATGTAAAAATAAGTATTTGAATAAATAGACTGAATTGATTTTAAAACAGATATTCAATATAACATTATAAATATAATGGTTATAGAGATTCTATTCCTTTTTTATATATTTGTGTTTATTCCGTACTTTATCAGATGTGCATTTAATCGACAGTGGTCTTAAAATCTATTTTTCTCTTCTGTAAAATGGGATAGTGAGTCTCAGGGACAATACTTCAAATATTCAAGGACCAAAGAGACATGAACCAATCCGAAGGACTGGTGCTGATTTTATCACAGTGGGCACAGCACCCAGATGTCAGTCCCTGCACCATTTCCCTTACATGTGATGTGAGATACATGTGAGAATTAAAATAAACTAAATAAGACAATATATTGAAAGAACAAGGAGAAAGTGTTTAGCAGAAGTGAGCCAAGTTAAACATTAGCTCAGTGCTTTATTTCCTTATTTGGCTGACCTCTCAACATTAATTGAACAATGTAAATTAGAGAGCAAGGTATTTAAAACTATTTAGGATTGAATCAAGGACTGATAAAATGGATGGATAGTTTCCAAATCTTGTTTAAACCTGGCTAAAGGCAAGGTAAACTACTGGCAGAGACAAAACTTTCTATGTACTATGATGAAATTTATGATGTAAATTCCATGATAGAAATCAATATATTTTCTGCTTAATCGTGACCTCTCCTTGTGCTTATTTGCAATTTCCTGATTGCTAAAATAAAGGCTGATAAAGTAATGCCTGTGCATAAAGCACATTCTCATCTCCTTGGAAAATCTTAGTGGAAGACATAGTGACTAGGACTGTGTTTTCAGGTTTAACTTGATTCTTAAACACTAAAGGTTAAATTTCAAAAGCATACTAAAAACATTCAATGAAAATGACAGTTTATCTCAGTAGCAATTACAGATCTCTCTGCACTTACTGTGGGGTTATGTCCTGATAAACCCATCTGAAATTGAAAATATAAGTCAAAAAATGCACTTAATACATCTAGCCTACTGAACATCACAGTGTAGCCTCGCTTACATTAAACATGCTGAGAGCACTTAGCTTACAGTTGGGTGAAACCATCTAACACAAGGCCAAAGCCAATCTATAATAAAGTGTTGGATATCTCATATAATTTATTGAATACTGTACTGACAATGAAAAACAGAATGGTTGTTAAGTGTATCCTTGTTTACCCTCACGATCATATGGCTGGCTGGGATCTGGGGCTCACTGCCTCTGCCCAGCATCATGAAAGAGTCCAGGAAAAGATCATTAGCCCAGGAAAAGATCAAAATTCACAATTCAAAGTACAGTTTCTATTGAATACATGCAGCTTTCGCACTGTCATAACATTGAAAAATCTTAAGTTGAACCATTGTAAGTTGGGGACTGTCTGTACTTAGGCGAGCTTGTCGTGGTGTATTCAAATTAGATATTAATCACGAAGCAATTTGTTTGGCTTTTGAAAAGCGTTATTGCCCAGAATTCCATGACAACTTCCATTTAAAACTTTCATTACCAGCTGTGAATATCCATCCTACACAGCAGTTTAAGTCTTTAATAACTGCTTATATCATTAGTTTCTCAACTTGTAGAATTTTCTTTTTGTAACAAATTTATCATTCATTTACATGATGGGAGTAGCAAAGGAGATTTTATTAAATTTTCATGCTAAATCAATAAAATGCTTAAGAATAACCTTTTGAACCTATTCTTTTTTGTGTGTGTCGGGGGGGGGGGCGGATATTATAACTACCTGCTCTAAGAGATTGGTGCTCATGGAGATATTGTACTTGTACATAGTAAAATAAAAGATGTGAAATACCTATTAAGCATTTTTATGTCTAGCATTGTTCAAGTAATGCTATTTTATATGTATAAATGATGAGAAATGGGGCATGGTAGAGATGGGATCACTGTTCATCAAATTCATTTATTTTGCCTCTTAGATTCAAAGTTCAATTCCCTTGCTGTGAAATGTGGCATATGACCAAGTTCCTGACAATGGCATGTGGGGGGAAGTGATGTTGACCTCTTTTACGGCCTGGTGCATAAAAGCCTTTTGTTTGACTTTTACAGTCTCTTTCACCTAATCCACAGTGGAGTGACAGATGTATTTCTAGTGAGCTACATTTTGAAGATGGTGGGGCCACTGACAGCCTGCATCCCTGAATGGTGGTAGAACAGAATCTTTCTGTACCGAAACAAAAAATACCCATTCCTGTTCTGCAAGATCATTGGAACAATTTACATTCCTACTGGTAATGCATGAGAGTTCTCTTTCTTGAGTTTCAACTGAAAGCATGATGTCTTAATCAGAATCTCTTCTTCCAGAAGCCCTGGCCTTAAATTTTGTCTCCCTAGCCTTGTGAGATTGCTGAAGGTTCTGCCTAGGTTTTTGGCCTGTTTAGCCTTCACTTTGCTAATTTCAGTTTCTCATCCCATGAAATTTTGGAAGGAACAACTCTCAAGTGAAAATGCACCTCAGAACACTGCCTCACTTCTCTAGCATTCCCTTCGTTCCTAGGATTTTGGCCTCACACTTTCTGGCTGCTTTGGCACCTACATTCCAACTATTCCCTCCTAGTGCTGTGGGATTGTCAAAAGCTCTACTTGATGCTCAGTTTCGTAGATGCCACTTTCTGTTAGGATTCTTTTCTTCATGCCTGCAGACTAAGAATGAGCAAATGTCTCAAGGCAAATGGAAAAGAAAACGTCAGGTTCACGTTAGTGATGTCGCCCTCTGTAATTCTGACCCCTCCAATCCTGATGCCTTGATGGCTTTGTAATGCCATTAAGAAAATCTATGTGCTTTTGTTGTTGTTGTTGTTGTTGGTGGTGGTGGTGGTGGTGGTGGTGTTCTATTTTATTTGTATTTTATCCAAAGACTGTGACTATTTTGGGGGTGCCTGGGTGGCGCAGTCGGTTGAGCGTCTGACTTCAGCCAGGTCACGATCTCGCGGTCCGTGAGTTCGAGCCCCGCGTCAGGCTCTGGGCTGATGGCTCGGAGCCTGGAGCCTGTTTCTGATTCTGTGTCTCCCTCTCTCTCTGCCCCTCCCCCGTTCATGCTCTCTCTCTGTCCCAAAAATAAATAAACGTTGGAAAAAAAAAAAAAAAACTCAAAGACTGTGGCTATTTTTGATCGGAGATTTGGACTAAAACAAGCTGTTTTGTCTGTCTGTCTAGAAACAGAGGCCTCTTGATTCCTTTTCAAATATGTGTGCCCATCTCTTTGTAGAGGGATGATAATTTACCTTAGTGCTGGTATCACGAAATGCACTTTTTTATCTGCGGCCATACGACTGTATGCGTCAAACACGAGGCCATTTCCGTCACTGTATGGTCATGCTCGTCTGCGTGCGTTCTGTGTTGCTCTTCTTCTTTCCAATATTACCCTTGTAGTATCCTCCCAACTGCAACGTGCTTTAAAATAACAAACAATGGATGTTTTTCAATAATGACAACCTGGAAATGCAATGTACAGATTGGCAGTTATTCAAGAGGCTAAGAAAAAATTCTGATCCTCAAAATTCCTACGGCTTTAACGTTTTTTTTTTTTTTTTTTTTTTTTTTTTTAATTTTTGAGACAGAGAGAGACAGAGCATGAACGGGGGAGAGTCAGAGAGAGAGGGAGACACAGAATCTGAAGCAGGCCCCGGGCTCTGAGCTGTCAGCACAGAGCCCGACGCGGGGCTCGAACTCACAGACTGTGAGATCATGACCCGTGCTGAAGTCGGACGTTCAACCGACTGAGCCACCCAGGCGCCCCAAAATTCCTATGGTTTTAAATGAGCCTGTCAACTCTACAGGAGGTAATCTTCCTTCCATTTAGAGAAACCTATAATATTGTTTAGTCCCATAATATCACGGTTATTACATGTTTCTTTAACAAAGGGGAATTATACTTTAAATGCGTATCTTCCAGCAAACTCCTCTGGGTTTACTCATAAAAATGTTTTTATGATTTTATTAAAAACATTTTTATGTTTATGTAACACCGTGCATGTAAACTTTTCTGGGCAAATTGAAGGTGTCAGGGGCATAATGTGATTGCTTATATCTCCCTTTCCGTGGTTTGGTAAAGTATTAACTACATGTAATAGATGATTACAAGAAAGCTCATGTGTGAAATAAGGTAATAGAATGTGTAATTTCTGAATTGCTGTGAAGATATCTTGATGAGTCCTGGAGGAAATACAGTTATCATCACCTAGGTCACATACTTTCTCATCTCTTAAGCTTTCCTTGACTTTACAGCTTTCTTGTGTCTAAATGTTACCATATTTATGAACATTTAATACACATAAAGGATTGTATTAGGCAATTAAGATAAAATGTTATTTGAAATTTTTGATTTATAAAGTTGCTCTATGTATAGATTGCATATTTTGTATTTTTCTTATTTGAGATCCTTATGTAGATGGCTGTTTTAAAGCATATTGTATATATCGATCTTTTTTATCTATTGCTGTGTAATGAACTACCCCAAAGCTTAGTGACTTGAAACAGCAATTTATAATTATCTTTTACAATTCAGCGTGTTGACTGGGCTCAGCTGGGCAATTCCTACTTGTAGTCTCCTGCGACCCTAATACTGAAGGCTCAGCTGGGCTTAATGTCCAAGATGGCTCATGTACATGGCCTGTGGTTAATACTGACTATTAGCTGGGGACGGTTGACTTCTCATGACTCAGGCTTCTCATGGCATGCTGGCTGGGAGGAACCTTATCATGAGTGTTCCAAGAGAGCAGAAGTAGAAGCGGCCAGCTTATAAGGCCTGGGCCTGGAAACTAGTGCAACATCTGTGCTTCCATATTCTATTGGTCAGTGCACCTCACTAAACAGAGTCTACCCTGATCCCAGGGGGAGATAGATAGATGCCACCTGTCAAAGGGAGGGATGTCAAAGAATTTGTGCCCATTCTTATTCTACCCTATATATAGGGTATATAGAAATGTATATGTAAATAATACATATTATATACATAAAATTTTAAATTATTACCTAGTGTTCATTAGTATTGATATATTTTATAGATGATAATTTAGATTGTTTACACTGTTTGATTATTGCATGCAATATCATTCTTTTTCATTCCTCTTTGTATATGTGTAAGAATTTCACTAAGATATATACTCAAAGTGGGATTGCTAAGTTGAAGAATATTAACAATACAAGAACAACAAAACAAAAGATGTTATCAGCTACTCTTCAAACAGGTGATGCCATTTTTACTCTTTCTTAAGAGTAATCCCTATATGGGAATCCCTCTCTTTCTTCATCATTGTCAACTCTGGACATTATCTGTGTTTTCAGCTTTTTAAACCTAATGAATGAAAATGCAACTGTATGTGTTTCAATTTTTAATCCGTGGTTATTGGTAAGATTATGTATCAAGTCAATTTTGTATTCTGTGAATTGCCTGTTTTCATAATTTACCTCTTTTCCTATTATGTCCTTTTTTTTAATGATTTAAAAATACTGTCTACAGATTCAACACAATAATTTTGTTTTGTCTATGATGTATAATTTCATCAAATGAAAACATGGGGCTTCTCTCTTGCTCCATGGTTTATAACTCAATGGCATGAAAGTGTTCTCATCGTTTTCCATACCTGTGGGGAGATAAGAGCCAGTTTTAGGTTGAAAAAGGTTTGTGAACCACTGAATCTGCACCAGGAAAACAGGCTGTGCGTGGTGAAAGGTCAGAATGAATATGCTGCCTGGGATGCCAAGACTACCAGGCACTGGGGGCACCCTAGTTCGAATTAGGCCACAGAAGCCACAATCACTCCCAAGTACCTATGAACCTAGGCATATAACTGTGCTAATTTTTCAGTAGTGAAATGAAAATGTAAACTAATCTAAGTCATCATTTTTATCAGTATCTGAACTTGAATTAGATTTTGTGATCTGAACAATTTGATGTAGTCTAGGAGATAGGCAAGAATGACATCATACTTTAAGTGGATGCTAAGTGGGAATAAAGAACAAGATAAGCATGTATTCAGAAAATAATGGGTTTTACTTTTTTTGTTCATATTCATTGCTGGGGGAAAGGACCAACAATATTCCCACTTGAGCAGCAAGCTCTTTGTGAAGGCACTTAGAGAAAGGTTATGTTGTGGGAGGCTGATTAAATGCTGCTAAGTTACTCTCTGGAGTGTTGTAAATGACATAAGAGAAATTTCACAGTGGGAAAGTGTTGGATCCTGCCCCTATAGACAAGTGGAATGTTCAAGCGTTAGCCTGGTGGCCTACAGCAAAGAAGACCATGTCATGGGTTGTCTCAGTTGTGACAGCCTCATGGACATGTCTAGAGACCTGGGAAGTTGAGCTGGGCTTCCCAACAAAATCACTGCATCCTCTATACTCTGCTGTCTATCTGTGGCAGGTTGGTTGTGGTAGAGGAGTGTAGGTGAGTCAGAATCCTCCTCCTTAAAAGTGTTCCCCTGGCTCGAGTTTTCAGAGAAATTATAGGACTCTTAAATTTGAATTTTGGGTAATCAATGAAAAATTTTAGTATAAGTGCTTCTTATATAATATTTGGATACAATTATACTAAAACTTAGTTATTGTTTATTTGAAGTTCAAAATTAACTGGCTGTTCTATATTTTTGTTTGCTAAATTTGGCAACCCTACTCCTGGTTTTTATTTCATGTAGTTTCTTCTCTTGGTGCCAGCACCTCCAGATGATTTAGAACGGGTGCAGACAGAGAATTATTTACCAACATCATGATTCCACATTCCTTACAGAAGTTTGTGGAACTGATCAAGTTCATGTAGATTTTTAATTGCAGTCATTAGCCTTGTTCATGATATAACATGGGGTTTAAAAGAAAGTCTTGAGTCTTCTTTTGGTTTCAAGAATACATTGCAAGGATTGAGAAAGGGATGTCAGCTTCAAAACAATGCGCATGAGCAGCTACCTGCCCCTGGTGCAGATAGCCCATAATGGCACAAGCTGAGTGGAGAGAAGGAAAATATACATCCGTGTTATTTCCTCTCTCAAGCTATTTTACCCATGTTAGCACTGAGAGGAAGAGGCCAATGCCTCAGTCTTAAATGGTTTTCACATAAAAACCACCAGAGAACATGGATTTCTCTACTGAGGACTTAGTAATATGGGACAGATATGCAGATCAGACATTCTGAAATTGCCTGAGCTCCAAAACTAAAGTAAAAGACAAGCCAGATTATGTTGAGAAGGTAAAAATATAAGGAAATTGGGATGCACAGAGTTCACATCTTTGAATGGAGGCACAAATGTATTCCTGCCCAATTATAGAGTTGTCATTTGTATGCACCATCAGGAGTTAGAGGTTGGTTGTCAACATGGGCTAGGCACCCATGTTTACAATCAAGGGTAGAATCTTTGAAGAGTATGACCAAGAGTCCTGTTGCACCAAAACTTCCGGTAGCCTCATGATATGGAAAATATATTAAATGTGGAAATTCATAATTATATTTTCTTATCTAGTAAGAGGATGAATCCTGGAATGGTAATGTGACCTCATTCCCATCCATTTACTTTATTTTTATTTATTTATAGACTTTATTTTTTAGAGCAATTTTAGGTTCACAGAAAAATTGAGCAGGTGATACAGATCATTCCCATATATATATACTCTGCCTTCTCAAACTCAGCTTCTCCCACAACCAACATCCCAACTGGAGTAGTACATTTGTTACAATCAACAAACATACCTTGACACACCATTATCACCAAAGGTCCATAGCGCACAAGGGTTCACTCTTGGTGTTGTACATCTGTGGGTTTGGACAAATTTATAATAACATGTATTCATCATTATAGTATCACAAAGAAACAGTTTTCGTACCTTTAAAATACTCTGTGCCCTGCCTTTTTATATTACTTTCCTCCCTCCTAATTCCTGGAAACCACTGATATTTGTACTATCTTTATAATTAAGCCTTTTCCAGAATGTCATATAGCTGGAGTGATACAGCATGTGATCTTTTCCGATTGGCTTTTTTCACTTAGTAATATACACTTAAAGGTGATTCCATGTCTTTACATGGATTGATAAAGCCTTTTCTAAAAATGTTTATTTCTGGGGCGCCTGGGTGGCGCAGTCGGTTAAGCGTCCGACTTCAGCCAGGTCACGATCTCGCGGTCCGTGAGTTCCAGCCCCGCGTCGGGCTCTGGGCTGATGGCTCAGAGCCTGGAGCCTGTTTCTGATTCTGTGTCTCCCTCTCTCTCTGCCCCTCCCCCGTTCATGCTCTGTCTCTCTCTGTCCCAAAAATAAATAAACGTTAAAAAAAAAAAATTTTAAAAAAATGTTTATTTTTGAGAGAGAGAGCGTGAGTGGGAGGAAGGGCAGAGAGAGAGAGAGGGAGACACAGATCCAAATCAGGCTCCAGACTCTGAGCTGTCAGCACAGATCCAGACACAGGCCTTGAACCCAGGAACCGTGAGATCATGACCTGAGCTGAAGTCAGAGGCTTAACCACCTGAGCCACCCAGGCACCTCAAACTTTATTTATTTATTTGTTTGTTTGTCTTTTTATTTAGTGCTAACTAATATATTATTGTCTGGAAACATCACAATTTATACACTCACTTACTGAAGAACAACTTGGTTAATTCTTTTTTTTTTAATTTTTTTTTTTTTAATTTACATCCAAGTTAGCATATAGTACAACAATCATTTCAGGAGTCAGTTCCTTAATGCCCCTCACCCATTTAGCCCATACCTCTCCCACAACCCTTCCAGTAACCCTCTGTTTGTTCTCCATACTTAAGACTCTCATATGTTTTGTCCTCCTCCCTATTTTTATATGATTTTTGCTTCCCGTCCCTTATGTTCATGTTTTGAATCTTAAATTCCACATATGAGTGAAGTTATATAATATTTGTCTTTCTGACTAATTTAGCTTAGCATAATACCCACTAGTTCCATCCACATAGTTGCAAATGGCAAGATTTCATTCTTTTTGATTGCTGAGTATTACTCCATTATGTGTATGTATGTGTATGTATGTATATAGATAGATATAGATATAGATAGATATAGGTATAGATTTAGATTTAGATATATAGATATATATACACCACTTCTTCTTTATCCATTCTTCCAACAATGGGCATTTGGGCTCTTTCCATACTTTGGCTATTGTTGATAGTACTGCTATAAACATTGGGATGCATGTGCCCCTTCGAAACACCATACCTGTATTCCTTGGATAAATGCCTAGTAGAGCAATTGCTGGGTCGTAGGGTAGTTCTATTTTTAATTTTTTGAGGAAACTCCATACTGTTTTCCAGAGTGGCTGCACCAGTTTGCATTCCCACCAACAATATCAAAGAGATCCTCTTTCTCCACATCCTCACCAACATCTGTTGTTGCCTGAGTTGTTAATGTTAGCCATTATGACAGGTGTGAGGTAGTATCTCATTGTGGTTTTGATTTGCATTTCCTGATGATGAGTTATGTTGAGCATTTTTTCATGTGTCGGTTGGCCATCTGGATGTCTTCTTTGGACAAGTGTCTATTCATGTCTTTTGCCCATTTCTTCACTGGATTATTTGGTTTTTGGGTGTTGAATTTGATAAGTTCTTTATAGATTTTGGATACTAACCCTTTATCTGATATGTCGTTTGAAAATATCTTCTCCCATTCTGTCCGTTGCCTTTTAGTTTTGCTGAATGTTTCCTTTACTGTGCAGAAGGTTTTTTATCTTGATGAGGTTCCAGTAGTTCATTTTTGCTTTTGTTTCCCTTGCCTCCAGAGATATGTTGAGTAAGAAGTTGCTGCGGCCAAGTTCAAAGAGGTTTTTGCCTGCTTTCTCCTCAAGGATTTTGATGGCTTCCTGTCTTACATTTAGGTCTTTTATCCATTTTGAGTTTATTTTTTTGTGTATGGTGTAAGAAAGTGTGGTCCAGGTTCATTCTTCTGCATGTCGCTATCCAGTTTTCCCAGCACCACTTGCTGAAGAGACTGTCTTTATTCCATTGGATATTGTTTCCTGCTTTATCAAAGATTAGTTGGCCGTACATTTTTGGGTCCATTTCTGGGTTCTCTATTCTGTTACATTGATCTGAGTGTCTGTTATCAGACAACACAAAGAAATAAAAGACATCCAAATTGACCAGGAGGAGGTCAAACTTTCACCCTTCACAGATGGGAAGGGTGATACTCTGTATGGAAAACCCAAAAGATTCCACCAAAAAACTGCTAGAACTGATCCATGAATTCAGCAAATTGGCATGATATAAAATCAATGCACAGAAATCGGTTACATACCTATACACCAATGATGAAGTAACAGAAAGAGAAATGAAGGAATCAATCCCATTTACAATTGCACCAAAAACCATAAAATACCTAGGAATAAATCTAACCAAAGAGGTGAAAAATCTACACACTGAAAACTATAGAAAGCTTCTGAAAGAAATTGAAGAAGACACACACACACACACACACACACACACACACACACACACACACACAAAGGAAAAATATTCCATGCTTCTGGATAGGAAGAACAAATATTGTTAAAATGTCAATAGTACCCAAAGTAATCTACGTATTCAATGCAATACCTATCAAAATAACACCATCATTCTTCACAGAGTTAGAACAAACAATCCTAAAATTTGTATGGAACCAGAAAAGACCCTGAATAACCAAAGCAATTCTTGAAAAAGAAAACCAAAGCAGGAGGCATCACAATCCTGGACTTCAAGCTATATTACAAAGCTGTAATCATCAAGACGGTATGGTACTGACCCATCCATTTATAAGAAACCCCATGAGCCATTGGTACAGACTTCCTCCTAATGGGTGTACCCTTCACTCCATGAAAGCTAAGATTGCAGAATTTTAAGAGGAAGTGGGAAGGGGCCATCTGTCTTAGATTAGAGCCTGAAGTGGGGAATCTTATTCAAGTCATTTCCCTGGAACAGTGTTCTCAGTAGAAGGGAGATAGGAAAGGGAAAAAAATGTTAAGTAGAGGATGTGAAAGAACTTTATCCTGATCCCCAGGGGTCTCAAGCTGAATTATACAAGAGTTGATCCAGCTTTGAGACTGGTAAGTAGAGTGGTTGAGGATGAGGAGTAGCCTGTATTTCATACCAGTTGAATTACTGGGAAGGGGAGATGGGGGTGGATTTACATTTCAAGGCACCTCCCTTTGGCCCAGGTCAATTCTCTAGAGAAGGGGACAGTGTGAGCCATTAGTAAACAATATCCACAGATAGGATATGAGTCACCACCTTGGTAAAGGGGATAGATGTGGGCTTCAACAGCATTTTTATACCAGCTCATTAGTTGTTTCTTTGATTTAGTATATGGTTCCTATAGGCTTTGCTGATTCTGTTTTAAACCAATTCTGCTCATTATCAGCAATATTGGTCCCAATCTAGCCTTGGGACTAGCTCTACCCCAATGCACTCAAATATTTTAATTTTCCTTCTAATAACCTAAGGAGATTTTATACATAGGTTAGATTCAGCTTCCTTTGAGTAAATAGAAAATTCCATCCACCAATTTCATTAGGCAACATTCGTAGAAATCTAAGTATTTTTTTAACTTTTTTTCCTTATTCTCTTATATTTTTTTCCTACCCAGTATAGTTTAGATATGTTCTTACCTGTGCATTTAATCATCCTTATACTCCTTTTCCTTACAAGAAGAGAATCATGCATATTACTAGTTCTTCTCAAAATCACTATGCAGATAAGTTTGCTAATTGACTAAGATGGATATTTCACCATGGGACTCACAATAATTGCTAGCATTTCTTTCCTTATTAACATATTTAAGATATGAAGAAAAAATAAGTCATAAGGCACAGTGGAGAAAAAGATAGACAAAGTGAATGGTAACAAGAAATAATCTGAGCTAGGTTTAAGCATCTGTATAAAGAATTTGTCTTGAGAGGCACCTGGGTGGCTCAGTCGGTTAAGCACATGACTCTTGATTTCAGGTCAGGTCATGATCTCCTGGTAGGATCAAGCCCCATGTGGGGCTCTGTGCGGACAGCATGGAACCTTGCTTGAGATTCTATTTCTCTTCTTCTCTCTCTCTCTCTCTGCCCTCCCCTATCCTCAATAAATAAATATTTAAAAAATTACTCTTGAAAATATCTATTTCCAAAAACCAAAGTAAGGAAAAAAATATGTCTAAAAGTTTGTGTATCTAAACACAACTGTTGCTATGCAACATTTGTGTATGCTAAAAAGTATCAATTTAATTAAACTTTTTGAAAGTGTTATAAGAAAGTGAATGTCTCAAAATAATAGACAACTTCTTAAAATTTAAGTATAATAAATGTATCCATATTTAAATACAGAAGTCTAATAATGCATAAGTCTATAGTTGGTGCCCACAGTCATTTAGTATTGTATAATCCAGTTAGGCACTTACCTTCTAATAATCATACCATAACAGTAAGGAAAATAGAATTGTGTTACTAAGATACCCTTCTTTGTGAAGCTCTTTTATTTTTAAAACAGTTTAGATTATACTTTTTCATTTACAAAATGGAATAAGCCCATAACACATCTTCTGCCCATTTGGCACACTTGTTATGGAAATTGAATGAATAGTGCTTTTCAAATATCACTGTGAATTATAAGCAGATTCATAACTACATGATTTTCAGATCTCTGTTGGTAAGTGAGGGTAATGCACCCTGATCTAATACTCTGACTAATATACATTCCTCAGTACTGTGAGTCTACACAGGATTTTAACTTCAGGTTAAACCACAGATTCCACAGTGCTTTGTTCATATTCTGGTCTTTACATACATAAAACAAAGGCTTTCCCTTAAGCTATCTACAAGAAAGCCTTTAGAGCTTGGAACCATCAATCATAGGCAGGCCAGTTTATCCAGTGTCAAGTAAAATTGAATCCACATGGGGCCCTGGGTTTGTCAGGGTAGAGTGATCATGACTTGCTCTAGCATAGTGGTTCTCAACTTAGGTTGCATTTTGGAATCTCCTACCGAGATTTTAAAATGTACTGCTTCCTCGGTCCCATCCCCACAGATCCTGATTTCGTTGGTTTGAGTGGCCTGGACATTAGAATTTTCAAAAACTCTGCAGGTATTTTGAATGTACAGCTAAGGATGCCAGCCGCTGGGGAAGTTCAGATGCATCTGCCTGAGATTTTGTTAGGGACTCTACTTTCAAGCAGCTAACGTGCTTGAGTTAATGCTCCAAACAGAAAGGCAAACTTCATTAGATTCTGCTATGAAGACTATGCTTTCAAGGTCATAAAGGTTGGGAGATCTTTTTAGGGTGGTGAACTTGTGGCATTTGATTGTAATCCCCTCAACTCTAAGAAACTGTGTGTACATCTTTGTGATAAGTGGATTAAAATAATATACTTTTCCAACATCTTTGTGATAAGTGGATTAAAATAATATACTTTTCCAACACTTTAGTTTATGTCACAGATAATTTTACTTGTCACAGGTTTTTAAAAAAATATTATTAGTTGCCACTTTAGAGTTATGCCTCACAAATATTTTTCTCAAAGCTTACATCCTTTTCTCAAAGGATGACAGTATCCTTTGATTAATATTGTTTTTAAATGGTTTTTATTATCCCATGCAAGCATAGCTAACATGTATTGTATGCCAGTGTTCTAAGTTTTCATTTTACCAGTGAGGAAACAGGCAGAGAGAAGTGGTAGATGTTGCCAATAGCTTCATTAAATATTAGGTGCATACAAAATCTATAACCTATGGTCAGTTACAGGGTAACAAGCACACATCTGTGTACCTATCAATCACCCAGCATAAGAAATACAATAGCATTCCTATGTTCCTATAAACATTATCTATATGTATATTATTATTATATTCTGTTTTATTTCACATGTATTCCTATAATACTATTTCTTTTTCTATATTTTGAGTTTCTTTGAAATCCCTTGTGCTCTTTTCCAATCCTATTAGCTTTCCCTTACCTTCTATAGATAACTTATATCCTAAATATTATTTTCTTGCTTTTCAGTTTAACACATGTATTTATCTCTAAACAATACATTATTTGTATATTTTTAAAATTTGTGTAAATCAAAGCATTACATATGTACTGTTCTAGAATTTGACTTTTTGTCTAACATTGCTCTAAATTTCATTTGCATATTGCTACCTATAGCTGTATTTAATTTCTTCATTTTATATTAATGTGCTACAATTTAGCCCACTGCTTTAGAAATATATATGGTTGTTTTCAGTTTGTTGTTTATTTGCTATTAATGATATTGTTACCTAGGGGCGCCTGGGTGGCTCAGTCATTAAGCATCCGACTTCAGCTCAGGTCATGATCTCGCAGTCCGTGAGTTCGAGCCCCGCATCGGGCTCTGTGCTGACATCTCAGAGCCTGGAGCCTGTTTCAGATTTTGTGTCTCCCTCTCTCTCTGACCCTCCTCCCACTCATGCTCTGTCTCTCTCAGTCTCAAAAATAAATAAACGTTAAAAAATATTGTTACCTTAATATTGTTACCATATGTCTCCTTGCTCTAGGGTATATGTCTACAAGTGGCATTCCTGGTTGTAAGGTATGCACATCTTCACTTTTATCAGATAAGTGCAAATCATTTGCCAAGTAGTTGTACCAATTTATCTTTTACTATCATTATTTAATGGTTCCAGTTGCTCTCGATCTTTGTCATTATCTCATCTTGTGAAGTGTTGCTTCCATATGTCAGTTATTGGAAAAAATGCTGCAGTAAACGTGGGGTGCATATATCTTTTAGAATTAGTGTTTTCTTTTTCTTTGGTAGTAGAATGACTAGGTTACATGGTATTTCTATTTTTAATTTTTTGAGGGAACTCCATACTGTTTTCCACAGTAGCTGGACCAATTTACATTCTCCTCAATAGCACACAAGAGTTCCTTTTTCTACATACCCTTGTCAGCACTTGTTATTCTCTTTTTGGTTCTAGCCATTCTAACAGGTGTGAGGTGCTATATCATTGTGGGTTTGATTTGCATTTCCCTGATGATGAGTGAGGGTAACTATCTTTTCTTGTGTCTGTTGGCCATCTATATGTCTTCCTTGGCAAAATGTCTATTCAGGTCCTCTGCCCATTTTTAAATCAGATTGTTTGCTTCTTCCTCCTTCTTCTTCCTTCTTCTTCCTTCTCCTTCACTCTTGAGTTGTATACATTTTATATATTAGGATATTAACCGTTTATCAGTTATGATTATATTATTTGAAAGTATCTTCTCTCAGTAGGTTGCTTTTAGTTTTATTGATGATTTTCTTTGTTGTGCAACAGCTTTTTTATTTTTGTGTAGTCCCAATAGTTTAATTTTGTTTTTATTTCCCTTGCCTGAGGAGACACATCTAGAAAAATGTTGCTAAAGCCACTGTCAAAGAAATTATTGCCTATATTTTCTATTTGGAATTTTATGGTGTAAGCTCTCACATTTAGGTTTTTAATCCATTTTGAATTTATTTTTGTGCTTTGTGCAAGAAAATGGTCCAGTTGCATTCTTTTGCATGCAGTTTTACCAGCACCATTTATTAATGAGATTGTATTTTACCACTGTGTATTCTTGCCTTCTTGGTAATAGATTAATTGACAAAGGTATGGGCTTATTTCTGGGCTCTCTTTTGTATTCTTTTTTTATTTAAAATTTATTGTTTATTTATTTTTGAGAGACAGAGAGAGACAGAGCAGGAGCAGGAGAGGGGCAGAGAGAGAGAGGGAGACACAGAATCCAAAGCAGGCTCCAGGCTCTGAGCTGTCAGCACGGAGTCCATCATGGGGCTCGAACTCACAGACCGTGAGATCATGACCTGAGCTGAAGTCAGATGCTTAACGAACTGAGCCACTCAGGTGCCCCAGCTCTCTTTTGTATTCTGTTGATCTATGTGTCTGTTTTTGTGTGAGTACTATACTTTTTTGATTACTACAGCTTTGTAGTATATCTTGAAATCTTGAATTGTGTTACTTCCAGCTTTGTTCTTTCTCAAGATTGTTTTGGGTATTCAAGGTCTTTTATGGTTTCATACAAATTTTATAGTTATTTATTCTAGTTCTATAAGAATTGCTGTTGGTATTTTTATAGAGATTGTATTGAATTTGTACATTGCTTTGGTAATATGGAAATTTTAACAGTATTTGTTCTTTCAATCCATGAACATAGCATGCCTTTCCATTTGTTTGTGTCATGTTCAATTTCTTTCATCGGTGTTTTATACCTTTTACAGTACACGTCTTTTACCTCCTTAGTTAAGTTTATTCCTAGGTAGTTTATTCTTTTTTGTACAATTGTTAATGGAGTTGTTTTATTAATTCATCTTTCTGGTACTTTGTTATCAGTGTATAGAAACACGACTGTTTTCTGTGTGTTACTTTCATATCTGCCAACTTTACTGAATTAATTTATTACTTCTAATAATTTCTTGGTGGACTCTTTAGCATTTTCTATACGGAATGTCATACGATTGGTGAATAGTGACAGTTTTACTTCTTTCTTACTGTTTTGGATGCCTTTTATTTTTCTTGTCTAATTACTGTGGCTAGGACTTCCAGTACTATATTGAATAAAAGGGATGAGAGTAGACATTCCTGTCTTGTTCCTGATCTTTGAGGAAAAAGCTTTCAGTTTTTTTTTTGTTTGTTTGTTTTTTATCATTGAGTGTGATAGCTTTGGGTTTGTCATATATGGCCTTTATGATGTTGAAGTATCTCCCCTCTGAATCCACATTATTGAGAGTTTTATCTTGAACATATGTTGGATTTTGTCAAATACTTTTTCTGTATATATTGAGATGATCATGATTTTTATCCTTCATTTTGTTAATGCGGCTTATCATGTTGATTAATTACAAAATATTGAACGATCCTTGCATCCCTGGAATAAATCCCACTCGATCCTGGTGAATGGTTCTTTTAATGTATTGTTGAATGTGACTTGCTAATATTTTATTGAGGATTTTTGCATTTGGGATTGGCCTGTAGTCTTCCTTTTTTTCTCTCTTCTCCTCTCATTTCCCTTCCTCTCCTCTTCTCCCCTCTTCACCTCTCCTTTCCTCTCTTTGCTTTTTTTTGGTAATGTCTTAGATTTTGGTATTGGGTAATGCTAGCCTCATAGAATATTTTTGAAAGATTTCCTTATTTAATTTTTTGGAATAGATTAAGAAAAATAGATATTAAGAATTTTTTTTTTTTTTTTAATGTTTGGCAGAATTCACTTGTGAAACTATTTAGTACTGAATTTCCTATTCAGTTTTGGAAGAATGTATGTTTAGAAATGTATCCATTTCTTCTAGATTCCAGCTTGTCAGGATATAATTTTTCATAGTAATCTTTTATAATCCTTTGTATTTCAGTGGCATTGGTTGTTGTTTTTATTTCTGATTTTATTTATCTGCATCCTCTTTTTTCTTGATCAATCTGGCTAAGGTTTACCACTTTGTTTTCTTTTCAGAGAACCAGCTCATACATTCAGTCATCTTTCCCATTGCTATTTTAGACTCGATTCCATGTATTTCTACTCTGACTTTACTATTACCTTCCTCTTACTAGCTTTGGACTTTGTTTTTTCTTCTTTCTCTAGCTCCTTTAGGTGTTAGATTATATTGTTTGAGATATTCTTGTTTCATTGTTTTAAGTGTGTATTTATTTCGAGAAAGAGAGAGAGAGAGAGAGACAGAGAGAGAGAACATGCATGAACAGAGGAGGGGCAGAGAGGGAGGGAGACAGAAAATCCCAAGCAGCTCTGTCAGTGCAGAGGCAGATGTGGGGCTCAATCCCAAGAACAGTGCAATCATGATCTGAGCTGAAATCGAGAGTCAGATGCTTACCTGACTGAGCCACCCAGGCACACCTTTCTTGTTTCTTGAAGTAGGCCTGTGGCTCTACAAAATTTTCTCTTAGGATGCTTTTGGCATGTCCCAATTGTATTGGACCACATTGTGTTTCCATTTTCATCTGTCTCCAAGTGTTTTTTTTTTTTTTTTTTTTTTTAATTTCCTTTTGATTTCTTTGTTGATGCATTGGTTGTTTAGTAGCATATTGCTTAGCTTCCACAGTTTGTGACATTTTCCTTTTTTTTTTTTTTTTTTTTTTTTACTTATAACTGATTTTTAGTTTTATACTACTGTGGTCACAAAAGATACATGATATGATTTCAACTTTCTTATATTTATTGACACTAGTTTTATGGCCTAATGTGATCTATCCTGGGGAATATTCCATGTACACTTGAAAAAGAACATGTATTGTGTTGATTTTGGATGGAATGTTCTATATAACTTTTGTTCAGTCCATCTTGTCTAATATGTCATTTAAAGACAATTATTTATTTATTTTTTGCCTGGATAATTGATCCATTGATGTAAGTGGGATGTTACAATCCCCTACCATCAATGTCTCCCTTTATGTCTGTTAATGTTTCATTTATATATTTAGGTGGTCTAATATTGGGTGAATAGATATTTACAATTGTTATATATCCTTTTGTTAGAATCACCTCTTTATTGTTATGTAATGCCCTTCTCTATCTCTTGTCACAGTCTTTGTTTTAAAGTCTAGCATGGCTCTTTTCTTTCTTCCATTTGCATGGAATATCTTTTTCCATCCTTTCACTATCAGCCTGTATGTATCTTTAGGTCTGAAGTGAGTCTCTTATAAAGAGCATATAGATGAGTCTTTTTAAAAATACATTCTGTCACCCTGTCTTTTGATTGGAGTAATTTGACCATTTGCATTTAAAGTAATTATTGAAAGCTATGTACTAATTCCCACTTTGTTAATTGTTTTCTAGTTGTTTTTGTAGTTCTCTTTTTCCCTTGCTCTTTCCTTCTCATTGATAACTTTCTTTTAGTGTTATGCTTGGCTTTCTTTTTTGTGTATCTATTATAGGTTTTGGGTTTGTGGTTACCATGAAGTTCATATATAACATCCTTATTGTGTAGCAATCTATACTAAATTGATGGTCACTTAAGTTTGAACATATTAAGGGTGCCTGGGTAGCTCAGTCGGTTAAGTGTCCAACTTCACTCAGGTCATGATCTCACGGTTCAAGTGTTCAAGCCTGTGATCAGGCTCTGTGCTGACAGCTCAGAGCCTGGAGCCTGCTTCAAATTCTACATCTCCCTCTCTCTCTGCCTCAAAAATAAACACTAAAAAAAAATAAATAAATAAAAAGTTTGAAGACATTAGAACTTCCTTTTTAACCAGTCCCCCAGATTTTATACTTTTTTATTAGTAATTTTATTCTAGGGGTACCAGGATGGCTCAGTTGGTAGAGCACACAACTCTAGATCTCAGGGTCATGAGTTCAGGCCCCATGTTGGGCATGGAGGCTACTTAAAAAAAATAATTTTCCAACTATTTTTTTCCACTTAAAGAAGTCCCTTTAGGGGTACATGGGTGGCTCAGTTGCTTAAGTATTAAGCATCTGACTCTTGATTTCAGCTCAGGTCATGATCTCATGGCTGTGATATCAAGCCCTGCATCAGGATTCCTGCTTGGGAATCTTTCTCTCTGTCTCTCCCTCTCTGCCTCTCCCCAACTCACACTTTCTCTCAAAATAAATAAAATAAAATAAACATAAAGTCTCTTTAGCATTTCTTGTAAGGCTAGTTTAGTTTAACTTTTGTTTGAGAAGCTATCTTCAATTCCAATGATAATCTTGCAAGGTAGAGTTTATTTGGTTGTAGGTTTTTTCTTTCAGTACTTTGAAAATATCATGCCACTCCCTTCTGGCCTGCAAAGTTTCTGCTGAAAAATCAGTTGATAGCCTTATAAGGTTTCCCTTGCATGTAACCTTTTGCTTGTCTCTTGCTGCTTTAAAAATCCTTTGTCTTAAACTTTGACATTTTAATTATTGAGTGTCATGGTATGGACCTCCTTGAGTTTATCTTTAGAAATCTCTGTACTTCCTTGGGGCGCCTGGGTGGCTCAGTCGGTTGAGCACCGACTTCGGCTCAGGTCACGATCTCGCGGTCAGTGAGTTCGAGCCCCGCATCGGGCCCCTGTGCTGACAGCTCAGAGCCTGGAGCCTGTTTCAGATTCTGTGTCTCCCTCTCTCTGACCCTCCCCCGTTCATGCTCCGTTTCTCTCTGTCTCAAAAATAAATAAACGTTAAAAAAAAAAATTTTTAAAAGAAATCTCTGGGGGCGCCTGGGTGGCGCAGTCGGTTAAGCGTCCGACTTCAGCCAGGTCACGATCTCGCGGTCCGTGAGTTCGAGCCCCGCGTCAGGCTCTGGGCTGATGGCTCAGAGCCTGGAGCCTGTTTCCGATTCTGTGTCTCCCTCTCTCTCTGCCCCTCCCCCGTTCATGCTCTGTCTCTCTCTGTCCCAAAAATAAATAAACGTTGAAAAAAAATTTTTTAAAAAAAAAAAGAAATCTCTGTACTTCCTTAACCTGAATGTCTATTTTCTTTCCCAGGTTAGGAAAGTTTTTCAGCTATTATTTGTTCAAATAAGTTTTCTGTTCCCCTATTTTTTCTCTCTTTTCTTTTTAGTACCCTTATAATGTGAATGTTTCTTTTTTTTTTTTTTTTTAATTTTTTTTTTTCAACGTTTATTTATTTTTGGGACAGAGAGAGACAGAGCATGAACGGGGGAGGGGCAGAGAGAGAGGGAGACACAGAATCGGAAACAGGCTCCAGGCTCGAGCCATCAGCCCAGAGCCCGACGCGGGGCTCGAACTCACGGACCGCGAGATGGTGACCTGGCTGAAGTCGGACGCTTAACCGACTGCGCCACCCAGGCGCCCCGTGAATGTTTCTTTATTTGATGTTGTCCAAGAGATCCCTTAAGCTATCCTCAGCTTTTAAAATTCCCTTTTATTTTTTTTGCTGCTCAGTTTGGGTGCTTTCCAACATCCTGTCTTCCAGATCCATTCTCTGCATCTGTTAATCTAACTGTTGATTCCCTATAGTGTATATTTCATTTTGGCTATTGTAATTCTTCAATTCTTATTTTTTGAAAATATTTTGTCTTTGTTGAAGTTCTTCCACTCTTCTCTCCAGTCTGGTGATCTTTACAATCATTACTTGGAACTCTTTATCGTGCATATTGTTTATCTTTGTTTCATTTAGTTCTTTTTTTTTTTTATAATTTTTTATGTTTTTTTATTTTTCAGAGAGAGAGACAGAGCGTGAGCAGGGAGGGGCAGACAGAGAGGGAGACACAGAATCTGATGCAGACTCCAGGCTCTGAGCTGTCAGCCCAGAGCCCAAGATGGGGCTCAAACCCACATACCATGAGGTCATGACCTGAGCCAAAGTTGGAAACTTAATCAACTGAGCCATCCAGGTGTCCCTCATTTAGTTCTTCTTCAAGGTTTTGTCTTATTCCTCCTTTCAGGATACATTCCTCTGTCTCCCCATTTTGCTTGACTTTTTTTTTTTCTATGAATTAGGCAGAACTACTTCTCCTAAATTTGAAGGAATGGTCTTGTGTATTGTCATCCCCTGGGTAGACTATGTATGTTTGGCAACTTTGGCTGGCTGGGTGGAGCTGTTACCGCTGTGGACTGAAGGTCACGAGGCACTCTGTGCTGAGACTGCTTTAGTGGGATGTTTGGATCTGAAGTGGTGTAGGCCAGTGTGTCCCAAAGCTTTGGCACATAAGGCACTCTAGCAGGACAGCTGAAGCTGAAGTGGGTGCAAGCTGAGGTATCCTGGATTACTCCACACAAGGGGCCCCAGGGGGACAGCTGAAGATGAGGTGAGGCAAGAGCCAGGGATCTTGGGGGGGTCTATGTATGGTGGTCTCTAGCTGGACAGCTATAGCAAATTGGGCATGGGCTGGAGCAGTCTCAAGTGCTCCAGAGGGCACCCTGGCAGGACAGTTGAAGCTGAAGTGGGTATATGCTAGGATGTTTCAGGGGACTTGTCACAGGGGCACTCTTGTGAGGCAGCTGAAACCAAGGCTGGCATGGGCTGGGGTCTCCTGAGGTACTCCATACAGTCTGTGCTTGGCAGAGTGACTGGGCCTGTTACAAGGTTTCCCAATGGGTCCCAGGGCACTTCATACAGGGGGTGCCTTGGCAGGGTACCTGGAACAGAGGTGGGCACAGGCCAGTTCTGGAGGGTACTCCATGCTTGGGGCATACTGATAGCTAGAGTTGAAGCACACATGAGCCCAGAAGTTCCAGAATGCTTTTAGCTGGGGGTGACTTAGCAAGCCTGTTGAAGCTAAAGTGGTGTAGGCCCAGAGTGTTCTGGGACTCTTTGCAGCTGTGTCATCTTGGTGTGATGGCTGCAGCTGTGGTGAGTGCTGACCAGGGGTGTCCCCGTGTGCTCTGTGCTGGCGCCACCTTGGTGGGACAGCTGGGGCTGTTGTGGACTCAGGGGCCAGGGATCACCGAGGCAGTAGCCTGGCTAAAGTAACAGGACACTGCCTGTTCATATTATCAAGGTGTAGGGGAAGCATAAACTGAGGCTCTCACCAGCCTCTCTGATTCAGAGAGAGTTCTAGCAGCTCCCCTATCATTTAACATGGTTCTGGGCTAGTTTCTTTATATTCTAATTGTTCTTTTATTTTTTTGAGTATAGTTGACACATGTTATATTAGTTTTAGGTAGACAACTTAGTGATTTGACAAGTTTATATATCATGCTGTGTTCACCACAAGTATAGCTGTTATCTATCTCATTACATTGTTACTAGATACATTAGTTACAAAAAATTCCATTTATGAGTGAAATTATATGGTATTCGTCTTTCTCAGTCTGACTTATTTCACATAGTATAATACTTTCTAGATTCATCCATGTTCTCTTAAATGAAACGATCTTATCCTTTTTATGGCGTGCAATATTCCATTGAATATATATACGTTTTCCTTATCCATTTGTCTATTGATGGACACTTTTATAAATAATGCTTGAATAAACATTGGAGTGTATGTATCTTTTCAAATTATTGTTTTCATTCTCCCTGAGTAAATACCCCAGAGTGGAACTACTGGATCATATGGTATTTCTGTTTTTAATTTTTTGAGGAAACTCCATAATGTTTTCCAAAGTGGCTGTCCCAATTTACATTCTCACCAACAGCACACAAGGGCTTCTTTCTCTCCACATCCTCACTAACATGTATTGTTTCTTATATATTTTTTTTCTGACAGGTGTGAGGTGATACTGTGGTTTTGCTTTGCATTTCCCTGATGATGCGTGATGCTGAGCATCTTTTCATGTACCTGTTGGCCATCCATATGTCTTCTTTGAAAAAATGTCTATTCAGGCCCTCTGCGCATTTAATCAGATTGCTTTTTGGTATTGAGTTGTCTAAGTTCTTCATGTATTGGATATTAACTCCTTATCAGATACATCATTTGTAAATATCTTCTCCCATTCAGTTGGTTTTTCTAGTTGATCTTCTAAACAGCAGCTCTTTTCTGTTCCTCAGGTTGTCTGGAGCTGGAGTGGGATAAGGTCCCAGGGCTCACCAAGCTGGCAGGCTAGGTATAGTGCCTGGACCCTGCTCCTGTCAGCACTTTCAAAGTAGAAGGGGGACATAAACCATGGTACTGACCAGCTCCTCCAACCCAGATAGAGTTCCAGCAGCTCCCACACCATTTGGTGTTCCGTGGTTAGATCTTTTATCTACTTGTTGCCCTTTTAAACTGTTGCTTTTTTATGTGTTCTATAAAGATGAATCTGATCCTCATTCCTCAGCACTATCCTACTCCATGGTAGTTTGCCCCATTGGGGTGGGTTTCCCTTTGTTACTCTCCTTGTTTATCTTTTGTTCTGCAGAAACTGGTTTGTCAGCCCTTCAGTTATTCTTGAGGAGGAGTTGCTCTCTAAATAGATGTAAATTTGGTGTGTCAGTGGAGGAGGTGAGTTTAGGGTCTTCCTATGTCGCCATCCTGGGCTGGAATTCTTCAAGTAAATTTTTAAAATTGATCTGTTTAGTGAATAACTTTCTAATATTATAGCAAACTCGAAATTGCAAGATAAATCCAACTGGCTCATAGTATATCTTGATTTTCTATATTAAAAGAGTCATTCTGGATTCTTGTTTTCGTATTTATGAGAGGAATTTACCTGTACTTTCTCACTCTCACATGTTCTTACCTGGTGCTGGTAAGATAATGCTGGCTTCACATAATGAATTGACTTCCTGGCCTCTCCTTTCCCCTTATTTTCAGATTGAGTCTTTATAAGAGTTACAGTTGTCTTCTGATTACTTGATAATGCTCAGTAATATCACGAAGGTTTGTGGGGTTTGGTGAAAGAAAGATAATCATGGATTTGATCTTAAATGGTTATTGTAATATTCAAGTTGTCAATTTCTTCTTCAATTTTGATGAATTTTACTTTTCTAGAAAGTTTTCCATTTATTATAGCTTTTCAAATTTATTAGAACACATTTTTATTGCTCTTATAGGTTTTTAAACAGTCTTTAAATTTTTTCTTTTGACTTTTGCACTTTTGGTTTCAATGTTAGGATTTTACTATTCCTTTTTTTTTATATTCTTCTGCTGTAGTCTGATGATCTTTTTATTAGTGGATTAGCCCATTTATTTTAATCCTTTATACATTTCTATTTCATAAGCTGAATCCTATAAGCATTTCTTTATGATTCACATTTAAAATTTATTGTTTGAGTATAACTTATCTTTGATTCAGGATTTATTTAGATATGCATTCTTAAATTTCCAGCTGAAAGGGAATTTCTAGTTATTTAAAAACTTTTTAGAGCGTGATGTTTTATGGTAATCATTCTCAATATGCAGCAATTGATATAATTTTTCATTAATATTTGATGTATACTTAAAATGCTTCTTGAGGAATATGTTCTTTATGCCTTTTGTGCTAAGCTTATTTATTCTTTAATTTTTCTAATATTTTTTGGATTGGGCTGGTAAATCTATCTAGGATAGCTGTGTTAAAATCATATTGCTGTGGTGAATTTGTGAATTTCTTATGTGAATTTCTCTTTGTAATTCTGTCAGTTGGTTTTCATCTTATAAAACCATTATTATATTCATAGAAGTTTAGAGTTGGTTTTTCTTACTGGAAAAATCAAATGAATTATCAATATATGATTCCATTTATTTTTAATAATTTTTTGTTTTCTATATTTATAAAGCAATACTAACTTTCTTTTGGAAAAACTCTCCCTGCTATATTATTGTTTGATTTTCTTTTTAATTTGCAACTTGGTAACTTTCCTTTTTTATTGTAGGCTTACCATGTTTTTTTTCATATTTCTTATTTTTCATAATAACTATGCATTTGGATTTATTCTGTTATCTTCATTGGACCCTATGCAAAGTCTCATTCTAAGTGCCCTAGTAGGTGGTCCTAGATTTTGTGTCTTGTTCTCCTGTCCTTGACAGGCATATAAATGCAAGTTTCAGAGCTTACTTAGCCAGGCTATCTGAAATTGCTGAGAAATACAAAATATTTCAAATTACCCCAGATTTACTTAGCAAACTCTAAGTACTCAGTAAGCTGAAAGATGTTTGTAAACAACAACAACAAAAAAATCTGTGTTAGAATGTAGAATTGGTTTGGGATACTGAGAAACTGTTTTTTTTTTTTTTTTTTTAATGTTTATTTATTTTGAGAGAGAAAGGGAGAGCACATGTGGGGGAGGGGCAGAGAGCAAGAATCCCAAGCAGACTCTATTCTATCAGCACAGAGCCCAAAGTGGGGCTCTATCTCACCAACTAATGAGATCATGACCTGAGCTGAAATCAAGAGTCAGACACTTAACTGGCTGAGCCACCTAGGGCCCCAAAACTGCATGTTTTTATAAAAAAAAAAAAAAATTTGAATTATTGGTTATGCATTCACAATTTGACTGAAAACAATTATTTGTGCTGAAATTTTCTTCCTGGCTTTGTAAAGTAGAAATACTGCTGGTATTCAGCTCTCTGACATCTTTGGGCACGCCACTGCTGCTTGGCCCAGTTTTATCAGTTTTGCTACATGCTGCCATCTCTGTGCTTTTCTCCTTTGTTCTGTGCCAATAAGAACAGCTGCTGCTGTTTGTTGCCTGCTTTCCCAGATGTTTTTTTATATTTAGGATGGCAACAGGAGTGAGAAAAAGCTGCAGTGATTTTTAGAGAGTTGATAAATGAACAACAGAAAGCTAGACCTGGAGTATTTCACTAATGCTCTCACCACTTTCCAGTGGCCCCTAGGGGTGATTTCTAGTTTCCCACCCTGCATGGAATCTCACTTCATGACTTGGCCTCTCTTCATTCTCTTACCACACAACTGTTTCAGATTTTACTGATGAGCTACAATTCAAAAACTCTACTATAGAATACTGACATTACATTCTCTCATTCTCTGTTTTTAAATGTTGTGCTGCACTTTATTAAAATATACAACTAAGTATATAGCTTATACTTTTATACATGTGCACCCATATAATTACCAGGCAGATAAAGATTTTAAAAATTTAATTTCTGCAGAAGTCTCCTCTGCCCCTTCCCAGCTAATGCCTGTACCAACTTGCCATCAGAGGTATTCCCTGTTCTTTTATTATTACCAATTAATTTCACCTGTTCTCGAATTTGATATAAATGGAACATATAAATCAGCACAGAGACTGATTTGGGGCTAGAACTCAAGAACTGTGAGATCATTGACCTGAGCCAAAATCTGACACTTAACCGACTGAGCCACCCAGGTGCCCCATAGAGTATTATTTGTGTGTGTGTGAAATTTTTTACCTATCTAAAATCATCCCTTATACTTTGATGTGTGAGGAAGGGAAAATGGAGAGATAAGAACAAACAAAACTAAACCAGGTTTAAATACTTTCTAGTAAAAGCCCTTCTACACAGGAGAGGCACTACGGACAAATCAAAAGTTACCATTATAATAGCACAATAAACGCATATGGCTTAAGAAATGAAATAGAAACCAAATAATGACTGTCCTACTAAACCTTATTTAAGATCACTAACAAAGTCGTAACTGAAAAGGTAAATTCCATGAATATTATCACATAACTTGACGGCAAGTTTAAAAGCAGAGGTAAAATGAAACATAAATATAAATTTGTGAAAATGGGGACATTTGTGCCAAATCAAATTCATATCTAATCCTAAAATATCTTAGGAAGGATAGAAGTTGGTGCTCTTTGAATCTCTCTTTATTAAATATCTAAGCCGTTTACTTGCCTGGAGAAATCTTATACAGAAAGACTTTATATATGTTTCTGGGGGAGTTTTAACTACATGCATTGGTAAATTCTTGTGTTCAGCTAATTAAATATAGTGAAGGGAAGCATCAAATTATTATTTTCTATTAAAAGCATTAAATTCTTAAAACACACAGGAAGAAAAAATGTAAAATGTATTATTTCTTCTCAGTGTGCTAGCATCTGGGTATATTACTTTTGTTAAGTGGATTTAAAGGGTTAAATCAAGCGAGTTAAGGAATACAGAATATAGATTCATGTTTTTTGATGCAAACTTAATGCTTTCACTACATTACAAAGATATTCTTTTCCATTATCTTCCCATTATTTTTAATCATTCACCTACCACATAAAACATTTTTTCTCATCCTTTTCTATGCTTTAAGTAATATTCTCAGAACTAAGAATAGCTCAACCATTGCCCTTTAACCCTTCATTAGGATTTAATAGAAGCAAATTTATGAATTTACATTAATAGATTGTTATTACATAATATCTATGAATTTGTAAGGTTGTTTTTCTGGCAATAAATGTTGAAAATAACACTTATGTGTAATAATATTACACAGCTTAAATTCAAAAAGGGGATTAAAGGAGGTCGCTAATTTTATTCCTCTGTGTTAGGCAGTATTTTAAGGGCTTCCCATACAATAGCTCATAGAATTCTCACAACAACCCTCTGGATTGTGTGCTATTAGGATTACAAATCAAATATTGATATACAGATATCATATGTCACATCCCAACGTCACAGATTTGGCAAGTGGAGGAGCCAGGTTTCAGACTTCACGGCCTATGCTCTTAGCAGCAATCTCACCTTTCAGTAATAAAAGTTTAGTTTGGGAAACCTCTACTATTGCATACTGCTAAGATGCAGAAAGTCACGCACTAATAAATAATCTGTCATAGGGAAAGCCAAGAGGTACATTGGTTAAGGTTGCCAAAGTATTTATAACTAATAAACCCTAAAATCTCAGTGGCTTGCAGAAACTGATGTGAGACTGGCGCAAGAGAGAGACTGATAAACGGGTTTCCTTTTTTTTTTTTTTTTTTTTGTTTTGTTTTGTTTTGTTTTGTTTTGGTAACAATAGTCAATTCAGTTCTAAGAACAGCACTAACCTTTTGGTGTGTGTTTTCTACAAACAAGGGCATTTTCCCACAAAATAACAATGTGATGTAAAAAATCAAAAATTAACTCATGCACATTACTATCATTGAATCCTCGACACCCTTTCAAGTTTTGCTAATAGGCTTAATAATGCCCAGGATCACATATTACCTTTAATTTAATTTAATTTTAATTTAGAGAAGCACAAGCCAAGGAGAGGGGCAGAGGGAGAGAGAATGTTTTTGTTTTTTCCTTTGAGAGGGGGAGAGAGAGAAAGAAAGAGAGAGAATCTTAAGCCAGCTCCACATTCAGCACAGAGCTCGATGCAGGGCTCAATCCCATAACCTTGGGTCCATGACCTGAACTGAAATCAAGAGTCAGATGCTTAACTGACTGGACCACCGACCACACATTACTTTCATTGTCATGTCTCTTTAGTCGTCTTTAATCTAGAACAGATCCTCAGCTGTCCTTTACTTTCATGGCCCATGTACTTTTGTAGATTATATGACTATTATTTTGCAAAATGTCCCTCCATTTGGGTGTGTCTGTTTCCTCATGACTTGATTCAGGTGATGCATTTTTGCAAGGAATGCCATGCAGGTGATGTAGTCTCTTTATATTCTATTGATGGTGTGTGATTATAGTTTTCCTTGTTATAGTTGATGTTAGCTCTTTGGGTTTTTTTCCTAGTTTTAATGAGATAAAATTGACGTACGGCACTGTTTTAGCACGTCCAGCATGATGATTTGACTTTCGTATATTGTGAAATGATTACCACAATAAGTTAACATCCATCATCTCGTATAGAATAAAAAGTGTATTTTCCCCTTATGATGAGAGCTGATGCAATATATTCTTATAATAACTTTCACTATATCATAGAGCAGTGTTAACCATAGTCAACATGTTGTACGTTACATCTCAAGGCTTATCTTATAACTGGGAGTCTATACCTTTTTACAACCTTCCTCTTATTTCTTCCCCCTCACCCTCTCACCATATCTCTTTTTCTGTGAGTTTGTTTGCTTTTAAATTCTACATATAAATGAGACCATACACTATTTGTCTTACTTTGACATACCACACTTAGCATAATGCCCTCAAGGTCCATCTATGTTGTTGCAAATAGTAAGATTTCCCTCTTTTCAGGGCTCAATAACATTCCATTCTATTTTTTGAGGAATCTCCATTCTGTTTTCCATAGTAACTGAGTATACAGTCTGACCATAAACGTAGTTGAGTTACCTTTTCTCCACAATTCCCCCCGCCCCACCTTCCACCAGCATTTGTTATCTTTTGTCTTTTTCATGATAGCCATTCTAATAGGAGTGAGTTGAAATCTCATCGTGGTTTTGATTTGCATTTGCCAAATGATTAGTGCTGGTGAGCATCTTTGCATTCACCTATTGGCCATTTGTATGTTGTCTTTGGAAAAATGTCTATTCAGGGCTTTTGCCCATTTTTAAAATCAGATTGTTTGGTTTTATTTATTTTGCTATTGAATTATATAAATTCTTTTTATATCTGGAATATTAAGCCATTGCCAGATACACTGTTTGCAAATATTCTTTTCCAGTTTTGTAAGCTGTCTCTTCCCTTTGTTGACAGTTTTTTTTTTCCTGTGCAAACTTTTTAGTTAATATAGTCCCATTTGTTTATTTTATTGCTTGTGCCTAGTGTAATATGTGAACATTATTTCTAAGATCCTTGTCAAGAAGCTTACCACCTATATTTTCTTCTAGGAGTTGTATGGTTTTTGGTCTTACATTTAAGTCAAAGAATTTTGAGTTAATTTTTGTGAGTGGTGTAAGATAGCAGTTTAGTTTTTCTTTTACATTTTGAATATCCAACTTTCCCAGTATCATCTATTGAAAAGACTGCCTTTTCTCCAGTGAATATTCTTGGAAAATATTATCAAATATTGATTGGATATGCATGCGTTAATTTCTGGGCTCTTGATTCTGTTCTGTTGGTTTATGTGTCCATTTTTGTGCTGTTATGTTTATGTGTCCATACTGTTTTGATTACCAAAGCTTTATATGTAGCTTGAAATAAGAAAGTGTGATACCTCCTAGTTTGTTTTAGGATTATTTTAGCTATCCAAGGTCTCTTGTGGTTCCATATCAATTTTAGGATTATTTTTTTCTGCTTCTGTAAAGTCAATGGCATTGGAATTATTTTTGAATTTTATTTTATTGAAGAATTGACATACAATATTGTATTAGTTTCAGGTATACAACATAGTGATTCAATATTTATATACATTATGAAGTAGTTACCACAATAAGTCTAGTTACTATCTGTCAAAATACAAAGTGGTAACAATATTATTGGTTATATACCCTATGCTCTACATTATATCCCCATGTCTTATTTATTTTATAACTGTAAGATTGTACTTTTTAGTCCTCTTCACTTATTGCATCTATCCTCCTACACTCCTGGCAACCATTAGTTTGTTTTCTGTTATCTATAAATCTTTTTTGTTTTTTTAATTCTACATATAAGTGAAATCATAAGGTATGTGTCTTCCTCTATCTGACTTATTTCACTCGGTATAATGCTCTAGTTCCATTCATGTTGCAAATGGTGAGATTTTTTTTTTTTATGGGTAATATTCCATTGTGTGTGTGTGTGTGTGTGTGCACCACATTTTCTTTATAAATTTACCTATCAATGAACATTTAGGTTGCTTCTGTATCTTGGCTATTGTAAATAATGCTACAATGAACATAGTGGTGTATAGGTCTTTTCAAATAGCTTTTTCATTTGCTTCAGGTATATACCTACAAGTAGAATTGCTGTATCATATGGTTGTTTTAAAGTTTTTGAGGAAACTCCATACTCCTTCCCATAGTGGCTGCACAAATTTGTTTCTACCAGCAGTGCACAAGGATTTCCTTTTCTCTACATTCTCACTAAAACTTGTCATTTCTTGGGGCGCCTGGGTGGCGCAGTCAGTTAAGCGTCCGACTTCAGTCAGGTCATGATCTCGCGGTCCGTGAGTTCGAGCCCCGCGTCGGGCTCTGGGCTGATGGCTCAGAGCCTGGAGCCTGTTTCCGATTCTGTGTCTCCCTCTCTCTCTGCGCCTCCCCTGTTCATGCTCTGTCTCTCTCTGTCCCAAAAATAAATATAAACGTTGAAAAAAAAATTAAAAAAAAAAAACTTGTCATTTCTTGTCTTTTTGATACTAGCCATTGTGACAGGGTGAGATAGCTCATCGTAGTTTGATTTGTATTTCCCTGATGGTTAGTGATGTTGAACATCTTTTCATGTGTTCATATTTACATTGGAATTTTGATAGGGATTGCATTACAGATGGCTTTTAGTACCTTTGGACATTTTAAGAATACTAATTCTTGTCCATGAATAGGGGATGCTTTTCCATCTATTTATGTCTTTGATTTCCTTCTAGTTGTCTTGTATTTTTCGGTATAGACATTTTTCACTTCCTTAGCTCAATTTATTTCTAAGTATTGTACTGTTTTGATGTTATTGTAAATGGTGTTGGATCCTTCATTTCTTTTTTAGATAATTGTTAGTTTATAGAAATTCTACTAATTATTGTATGTTAATTTTGTATCCAGGAAGTTTTCTGAATTGGTTGATTAGACATAATAGGTTTTTGGTGGATTCTGTAGGATTTTCCATGGATTAGAGCCAATTTTACTTTCTTTCCAATTCTGATGACTCTTATTTTTTAAATTTGTTTATTTTGAGAGAGAGAGAGAGGGAGAGAGAATCCCAAGAAGGCTCCACACTCTCAGCATGGAGACCAAGGTGGGTCTCAAACTCATGAACCATGAGATCTTGACCTGAGCCAACATCAAGGGTCAGATGCTTAACTGACTCAGCCACCACGGCACCTCTTTTTGATTTTTGGCCTAATTGTTCTAGATATAACTTCCAGTACTATATTGAATAGGAATGGTTATGGTGGGCATTTTGTATTGTTCACCTTAGAGGAAAAGTTTTCAAACTTTCATCACTGATTATGATGCTAGCTGTAAGCTTATCATATATGGTCTTTGTAATGTTGAGGCACATTCTTTCTATACCTGATTTGTTAAGAGTTTTTGTTATGAATGAATGTTGATTTTTTTTTTTCTTTTCTACTAAGATAATGGATCACCTTTATTGATTTGCATATGTTGAACCATCTTTGCATTAGAGGGATAAATCCCATTTGACCATGATAACAAATCCTTTTAATGTGAATTTAGTTTGCTAGTATTTTAATGATAATTTTTGCATTTGTATTCATCATGGACATTAATTTGTAGTTTATGTTTTTTGTTTTTTGTTTCCTTTTCTCTAATAGTGTCCTTTCTGCCTTTGGTATCAGGGTGATGCTAGCCTGATAAAATGAGTTTGTTTGAGAAAGACTGACATTAATTCTTTTTAAAATCTTTGGTAAAATGTACCAGCGTAGCCTTCCAGTCCTTTTTCTTTGTTACTGATTCAATCTCCTTACTAGTGATTGGTCTGTTTAAATTTTCTATTTCTTTTTGATTCGGTTTTGATAAATTGTATGTTTTTAAGAGTTTTTCCATATCTTCTAGGTTCTCCAGTCATTGGTTCATTGCTCTTAATTGCCTCCTGTGATCCTTTTTGTATTTCTGTAGTGTCAGTTGTAATACCTCCTTTTTCATTTATAATTGTGTTGATTCAGATCCTTTTTCCCTTGGTAAGTCTTGCTAACGGTTTGTCAATTTTGTTTATATTTTCTATTGTTTTTCACTTCATTAATTTCTCCTTTAATCTGTATTTTTTCTTCTAATTTTTGGTGCTCTAGTTTTTAAGGTGTATAGTTAGGTTGAGATTTTTTTTCTTAACGTAGGCATTTCTTGATATGAACTTCCCTCCATCCTATAATTGATGATATATTTTCATTTTTGTTTGTGTCTACATCCTCCTTTTTCTCCCTTTGATAGCATTCCTAAACTTTCAAAGGTTTTAGGTCTTTTTCCTCTCATCTTACATTTTAGGTTATTAATGTTACAGTTTACATATTAAAATTTTTTTTTTTAATGTTTATTTCTGAGAAAGAGAGACAGAGTGCAAGCAGGGGAAGGGCAGAGAGAGAGGGAGACACAGAATCCGAAGCAGGGTCCAGGCTCCGAGCTGTTGGCACAGAGCCCGACGCAGGGCTCGAACTCACAAATTGAGAGATCATGACGTGAGCTGAAGTCGGATGCTCAACCAACTGAGCCACCCAGGCGCCCCATGGTTTACATATTTTTTGTATTGTGTATCTAATAACATTGTAGTTATGGCTATTTTTAGTCTTTTTATTTTTAACATTTAAATCAGTTGTAAATAAATTATGAACCTACATTACCCTATTACAGAATCTAACTTTGCCTACATATTTTTCATTACTAGTAAATTGTACATTATTTTCTTATGTTATTATTATGTTAGCTAGTGTACTTTTACTTTCAAATAACTCTTTTTGGCATTTCTTGTGTAATATAGATTTAGTGGTGATTAACTCCCTTACCTTTTGTTTAGTTGGGAAAGTTTTTATCTCTCCTCTGTACTCAACAATGCTATCCTTCAGCATTGAATTGAAAACAATGCTGAAGACACTGAATTCTTGGTTGACTTTTTTTTTTAATTTCAACATTTTGAATACAACATTCCATTTTCTTTTAGCCTGAAATGTTTATTGAGAAATCTGCCAATTATTTTATGGGGCTTCATTTTATGTAAACTGTCTTTTGCTGCTTTCAAAATTTTTTCTTTGAGTTTTGGCAATTTACCACGTTTGTACCAACGTGTCTTGGTACACCCCTTATTTGGGTTCAAACTTTTTTGGATCTTTGGGCCTCAGGGATCTGGATGTCCATTTTTCTCTCTAGCTTTGAGAAGCTGTCAACAATTATTGTATGAAATACACTTTCTGTCCCTTTTTCTTCTCCTCCTGGAATTCCCATAAGAGTATTGTTTCTTTTGATTGAGTCCCATGGACTTCCTTTCCTTATTTCTCCTCTGGATGGATGATTTCACATGTTCTTTCTTCTAGGTCACTGATATTTTCTTCTGCACATTGAATCTGCTTTTGAAGCTCTCTATTGGGTTTTTCAGTCATGGTATTTTTCAACTCTTGGATTTTCCTAATTGTATTTAGTTGTATGTCTGTGTGTTCTTGTACTTTACTAAACTTCTTTAAGAGGATTATTTTGAACTCTTTATCTGAAGTTCACAGGTCCCCATTTCTGTAGGATCAGTTATTGGATTTTTATTTGCTTCTTTTGGTGTATCATATTTGCCTGATTTTTCATGGTCCTTGATTTTTATTTGATTAATGCTCTCCTCTTTCAGACCTTACAGGTTCATTTTGGCAGAGATAGTTATTTACCAGTCAGCTTGCTTTGGGTTTCTGAATATGGTTGCTGGTAACATCCTTGGGGAAGTGGGGTTTTATATTAGAGCCTATTGTGGGGTGAGGCCTCTGATTGTGCTCTGGGGTCGAGGGACAACTGGCTGAGAACAGTTGGGTAGGATTGTTGGTTTGGTTTCCTGCCCAAGCAAAGCTGTAGGTGGTTGTCTGAATTCTTTGGTTAGTCTTCCTAGTAGTCGGAACTTGGTATATATATTCAGTTGTAGGTAGTGTTATAAATCTGCTTCCCCGCCCTAGCAGGGTGGCAGAACGGGCCCCAGGGAATCCTTGTAGCTTGGGGATCTAAATCAGATAATCATGCAATGAATTCCCTGGCCAGGCAGGTCACCAGTTTTGCTTTGCTAGTGGAGAAAGCCATAGAATGTGCTCTGTATTCAAATTTTACTGTGAGCAGTTTTGCTGGATAGGCTATGCAACTTCTCATAACTCTGGTTACTTCACCTGGTCAAGTACCTGAGGGTGATATTCATCAATGGGTGGGGCTATGAATTAGTTTCTCTGCAAGGGCAGAATGAGGGAACTGGCTCCAAGTTTGTAAAACTCCTTGTGGTCTTAAGTCAGGCTAACCCATGCTCTGTATCCTGCCTGAACAGGGACCCTGGCTTTGTTCTGTGGTTGATTGGTTCTGCCTGCCAGACTCTCCACTCAAGTGTACCTGAGCTACAGAGTTTTCCTCACGTTCTGGCCCGGTTTTCTGGTTGGGTGGGTTCAGGGGCTACACTCAGCAGTAATGAGCTTTGAAGGCATAATAGGAAGACCAGCTCCAGGCAGACTCCCTGGTGTTCCTGGTCAAGATTTTTGGTCAGCAGGTGTCAGAAGTTATGCTCAGTGATAGGCTGGGGTATGATTCAGCTCTCCCTATCTGGGTAGGGATAGACCAGGCTGTAGGGCCAAAGAGGAGCTTGAGTTTAATAACTGAATCAAGAAGATTTATGCCTTATCAAGTTCCCTGCTCAGAATGCATTGCCATCTTGACTATACAGATGAGTAAAACCACTGATTGGGGCTACTATTTGGTCACTGAAAGTAGGAATTCTATCTTCTAAGATCTGAGTGCTGGTTATTAGAAGCCCTTTCTCTATCACTGGTTCCTAATGGTCAAGACCATCACATTCCTTAGCAATCCCCATGTGACAAGACCTGAGAAAAAAAGCTCCCAAGAAGGGATCTGATATTGAGGTCTCCACTCTCTTTTCCCATTGGGAAAAGGGTGATGTGGTTGATGTGTAGCTATTCCTTTACCCTTCTAATGCAGTCTGTCTTGGGCTCTGTAGTAAAGAAGTATTCTTCAGGCTTACTCCTATGTTCTCGGATTTCCTCACTGGTGTCTTATCCATGAATAGTTGGTAGTTGTTCTTGTGAGGAGAAGCAAAGTTAGGAAACTGATTTAGTCACCACTATCTTGGTGACGTCCCTTACTAGGTGACTTCTTTACATATTCATTTAGGAGTGCGCCCTAACGGAGGCTCTACCATTTCCAACAGACCTGAGGGAATGATGTATTAATACCTAAAAGTTAGAAAAAGTATGCCCAAAGAAAATTTCAGTATCGGGGCATCTGGGTGGCTCAGTTGGCTGAGCGTCCGACTTCAGCTCAGGTCATGATCTGGTGGATTTTGAGTTCCGAGCCCTGTGTCAGGCTCTGTGCTGACAGCTCAGAGTCTGAAGCCTGCTTCGGATTCTGTGTCTCCCTCTCTCTCAAAAATAAATAAACACAAAAAAAATTTTTTTAAGAAAATTCCAGTATCTTCAACAATTTCTAGTAAAGAACCTATACAGACCAGCATAATTAAGCATCTAGCCCTCATGGCAGGCATATCTTTATAGAAAAATAAACTTATAAACTGAGTCTCACCCAGATTGTATAATTGAATATTTAACATACAGTCATCTAATAATCACATGATTACCCACTTATTTTTTTCTCATAGGAAAATAAAATGCTGCTAACAAGTATTTCTCTGTTTTGCCCGGCTGTTTTACTTTTCTGTGTAAAATAACTCATTAGCATTTTAGTTAAGGCATCAAACTCTTATGAAGTAAGTTAACATAGGTTTTAGGAGTTTATTTTTTTTTAATATTTATTTATATTGAGAGGGAGAGAGAGAGATAATCCCAAGCAGCCCCTGCACTATTAGCACAGAACCCAATGTAGGGCTTGAACTCATGAACCTGAGATCATGACCTGAGCCAAAATCAACTTGGATGCTTAATCTACTGAGTCACCCAGGTGCTCCAGGTTTTAGGATTTTATAACACTAATTTCCCCATCTGATTTCTGAATCTATTGGGAAAACCAGTAGAATATAGAGGACAGATCAAATATGACTATTTCTTTAATTGATATATATATAATATTGGTATAATCTGTAGCCAAGTAAGATGGGTTTTTTTTTGAAGAATTAAACAATTTTACCTACCCCATCAAAGAATGCGAAAGCTAATGCTATGAAGACAACCATCTATAAAGCCTTACCTATATAATTTATGGTACAAACAAGCAAAGCATAACATTGGACACATGCTGGCATCTCATTCTTAAAAAAAAAAATGGCAAGTCAGAGAAATTATTCATTTGCCATGAGGCAGAATAAGGGAGAGAATGTCAGAGAGATGCTAGGAGAATTAAGCTTAAAGAGCTTTCTCCCTGTTGAAGTAACTAATTTGGTTGGGAGCAGACAACAGCAGTGTTTCCATACTTTAAATATGAATCAGTCTCCTAGAGGTAAATGATGATTTGTGCATGTACAGAAAATTAAATTAAATTTTTTATTGCATTCTTAGAAATAGATGCTTATTTTTTTACATTGATGCCTTTGTATATTTTCACATTTTAATTATATATGTGAATGAAAATAGGAATCAACCAAAGCACATAAGAAACTGTTACATTAAGGATGATTTCAAAGTTTCTTTTTTCTTAAAATTAAGTTTTAAGTTTATTTTTTGAGAGAGAAGCAGAGAAAGAGGGAGAGAGAATCCCAAGCAGGCTTCACACTGTCAGCACAGAGAGCAATGTGGGGCTCAAACCCAAACCGTGAGATCATGACCTGAGCAGAAACCAAGAGATAGACGCTTAACTGACTGAGCCACCCAGGTACCCCTCAAAGTTTCTTCAGTCCAACAAGGAATTTATTAAGATAAAACGAAAAGTCAGCATCATGATACATTTAATGAGAACACAATCAGATTTTAAAAATTTATCACTGGTGGTTTACAATTGAAAGGCAGATGTACTCATACAAAAATCAAATGATCTGATATGTCAAGGAAGCAAAACACTATTGAAGCAAACTGAAAAATTAACATTGTTTAATTGATATACTGAGAGAACATATTTGTACCTTTTGTCTCTTTCAAAAGATGCAAGAAAACCTTTCAGCAAGAAATAAATTTGACAGTATTTGTGAAAATGATATTTGGAAGTTATATATTTTCATTTTAATATGTTCTCCTTTTTCTTAGACTAATAAAATAGCAAATAGTTGCTAGTTCATTTAATTGTATCTACACCCTTTTCCTGAATTACTATACATCTCTTATGTCAAGAAATGAATTATTTCTTGCTTTAAGGAATTTGGAGTTCTGTTTTGAAGGCTTGTTATAATTTTGCAATATGTCATGTGGATCACAACTGCATCTAGAACTACTGCTGTGGAAAATCCACTGCATTGAAGGTGGCATAAACCCCTCTCCAATGACCAGATAATTGATGCTTCATGTGAAAATATAAACACAGAGCAATAAATTTACTGCAGATTTCATGGAAATACTAATTAAACTGTGACTTATGCACACAATCAGGTGAGCTAGATTCAGTTCATAAAGTGAAATTCAGAAGAGATATATTCAAGGACCAAAATGAGAAAAAAAGATTAAAAAGTTGGTAAAGTCATAGCCTGTTTATATTCCATCACCTTCTGAAACATAATAAAACATGATGGATGAAGGAAGGATATTGTTTATAGATCATTTCTATGTTCTCCAATCTCTCTTTCTGATGCAAGAAAAGTATCATGGCGGATCAATCATAATGAAAGGAGATAATATGAATGGCATCCAATTTCATAACAGAGAACTGAATTGGCTAAGCAGAGGTCAACACTAACCATCAAACAAAATTTCTAAGAGCTACAAGCTTCACTGAGAATGAGCATCTTCTGTCTGGGTGACTACTTGTTTTGAGGAAGGAATACCAAAAGCTGATTTATCAGTGTGGTTTTTCCTTCTCTTAAATTTGTGATCCCAGATCAATCCTCATATGCTTGCCTTAACCATTGCTTAGCAAACAGCTGTACTAGATAAAATTTTCTTGTTAAAAAATGAATTGGTAGGAAAAGTTTCAACACTAAACATATGAACAGGAAAAAAAAAAAGAATAAAACAAATACAGCAATGAAAACCACATTTGAACCAGAACGGTAAATTCCACTGAAAACAGAGACAGGAATACTGACCAACACAAGAAGACTATGAAAAAGCAAATAAAAAATATTATTAATAAGATGATACACATGGGAAAACAAAGGAAATCAAAGACAAGTGTGGTTAGATTTATAAAGTAAATATAAGAAAACAAAACCGGACTTCAAGCTGTACTACAAAGCTTTAATCATCAAGACAGTATGGTACTGGCACAAAAACAGACACTCAGATCAATGGAACAGCATAGAGAAGCCAGAAATGGACTCACAAATGTATGGCCAACTAATCGTTGACAAAGCAGGAAAGAATATCCAATGAAATAAGACAGTCTCTTCAGCAAGTGGTGCTGGGAAAACTGGACAGCAACATGCAGAGGAATGAACCTGGACCACTTTCTTACACCAGACACAAAAATAAACTCAAAATGGATGAAAGACCTCAATGTAAGACAGGAAGCCATCAAAATCCTTGAGGAGAAAGCAGGCAAATACCTCTTTGACCTTGGACACAGCAACTTCTTACTCAACATGTCTCCAGAGGCAAGGGAAACAAAAGCAAAATTGAACTACTGGGATCTCATCAAGATAAAATGGTTCTGCACAGTGAAAGAAACAATCAGCAAAACTAAAAGGCAACCAACAGAATGGGAGAAGATATTTGCATATCAGATAAAGGGTTAGTATCCAAAATCTATAAAGAACTTATCAAACTCAACACCCAAAAAACAAATAATCCAGTGAAGAAATGGGCAAAAGAGATGAATAGACATGTCACCAAAGAAGACATCTAGATGGCCAACCGACACATGAAAAAATGCTCAATGTCACTTATCATCAGGAAATACAAATCAAAACCACAATGAGATATCACCTCACACCTGTCAGAATAGCTAACATTAACAGCTCAGGCAGCAACAGATGTTGGTGAGAATGCGGAGAAAGAGGATCTTTTTTGCACTGCTGGTGGGAAAGCAAACTGGTGCAGCCACTCTGGAAAACAGTATGGAGCTTCCTCAAAAAATTAAAAATAGAACTACCCTACAATCCAGCAATTGCACTACTAGGCATTTATCCAAGGGACAAAGGGATGCTATTTTGAAGGGACACATGCTCCCCAGGCTCTCCCTGAGGAGTGAAGGGTTTGAAACCCATATTGGTCACCCCAAGTTTTAAGACCTGTACAAGAAAGATGAGCCCCTAAAACACCCAGCATTGAAAACCAACTTGTCCCATGTCCATGAGACTCATAAGGCCATTGTGAATGGAGAAATGGCTCTTAAAGGGTTTGTACTCACCCACATCAGGGACTAGTGCAGAGGCAGGCAATTAAAAAGTGCACAGGTGGTTTATGAAACAGAATTAGTTGCTGACCTAAGGGGCAGGCATCTAACTTAACACATGTCTAGGAGCTAACCTGGGGTACTTTCCAGGAATGAAAGCTGGCGGATGCCATGTTTATGCTCTTTTTGCTCACTTACATGTCCCAGAAATTAGCTTATACCCTGTCTGGTGCCTTGATTTTTACAGCTGGCACCATTGGATACCTCTAAATTTCCTGGCTCTGGAACCAGTGGGGCTCATGCTCACAGGCTTCACAGAACTGTAATCAATAGAGAAAGAGTTTTCAACTAGCTACCACCCCAAGGACACAGCAAGAGACAACAGAGCCGGGGGCCCAGTCTTTCCGTGAAAGAAAGCTTCATTGAAGGCCTGAGGGGCAAGCTTATAATTAAATATACATGTTAGAGCCAACTGTAATACTCTCTACAGATCTTGGAGGAGATTCACCATATTTGCACTCTCCTTCTGCCATGCTCTAAAGAGCCAATACCCTCTCCCAGAGAGGAGTTTGTACATGTGTCTAATAACCTGTTTTTTGTGGCTGCCACCCATGTGACAGCCCTTAGTTACCTACCTCTGGTATTCAGCAGGGCTTGCATTCCTTGGTCCCATGGTCCTATAACAAATGGAGATAGACTTCTTGGCCAGCTACAACTTCTAGAGCACTGGGCAGACAGCCGACTGAAACACAGCCAGTCTTTCTGTTCAAATAGTCTATGTGCTTGTCCTAGAGCTTCAACTTGAGGGGCAGATTTCTGATTTGACACACATCTAGAGGCCTGTTAAGGTGCAGTCTGGGGTAAGGTCAGTGGACACCATCTATGCAACCTCCTTCTGCCTCACCTTGGGTTGTTATTCCACCAAGGAACTTGTAATTTTATCTGACATCACAATTTCTGTAACTGCCAGTCAGAGGACACCTCTAGATCACCTACTTCTGATGGTCAGTGGCACTTACCCTTATGGTCCCATAGAACTATACATATTTGTACATTGTAAAAACTGAGGATCTGGCTTCCAATCAGCCTGAAATGAGGTACTCACTCAGATCCTCTGCTTGGTGACAATGGCATGTCTTGGCACGTAGTCATCTACTGGGAACCACTAAAAATAGGCCGCTTGGTCAATTACAATTATTGAGAGGCAACCAAGAGCTAAGACAAGTTTCATCTCATACACAAGGGTATTCCTTTGAGACTTGGAGAGGTAACAGTTCACCTAATGCATAGGAACAAATGCAGAAGTAAGCAAAATTAAGAAACAGAGCAATGTGTTTAAACAAAAGAATAAGACAAAACCTCAAGGGGAAAAAAACCTCAGCATTAATGACACAGAGACAAGTAATTTACCTTGTAAAAAGTTCAAAGTAATTGTAATAAAGGTGCTCTATGAAATTGGGAGAATGAATGAACACAATGAGAACTTCAAGAAAAAGAAAATATAAGGAAGTACCATATAGACATTACAGAGTGGAAGAATACAATGAATGAACTGAAAAATGCAATAGAAGGGTTCAAAAACAGACTAGATGATGCAGAAGAATAGATCAGAGACCTGGGAGACAAGTCAGAGGAACTCTTTCAAATAGGCAAAAAGCAAAGAACTATAAAAAGTGAAGATACCTTAAAGGAGTTATTTGGCAACATCAAGTGGAACAAAATTTGCATTTTAGGGGTCCCAGAAGGAGAAGAGAAAGAAAAAGGGGCAAAAAACTTTTTATGAAGAAACAATGGCTGAAAACTTCCTTAACCTAGGGAAGGAAACAGACATCCACACAAGGAAGTGCAGAGAGGTCTAAATAAGATGAATCTAAAGGATGCAAATTTGGATACATAATAATTAAAATATCAAAATTAAAGACAAGGAAGAATCTTAAAAGCAGCAAGAGGGGAAAACAAACAAAAAACTTGTTACATACAAGGGAATCAAGGGAATCCCCATAAAACTATAAGTACTTTGTTTTTTTATAGTAGGAACTTTTCAGGCTGGAAGGAAATGGGGGGATATAATCAAACTGCTGAAAGAAAGAAATAAAGAAACAAACAACAACAACAAAAAACAACTTAAAACCAGGAATACTTTATATGGCAAGGTTGCCATTCACAAGGAGAGTTAGTTTTCCAGACAAAAGCTAAAGGAGTTCATCACCACTAAACAAGTCTCACAAGAATTGTTAAAGGGACATCTTTAAGCTGAAAAGAAAAGGTACTAATAATAGAAAAATATATATCTCACTAGAAAATATAAATATACAGTAAAATTTAGAGTAGTCCAATGTAAAGGTGGTGGACTAATCACTTGCAAAGCAAGAAAGAAGGTTGAAAGACAAAAGTAAAAACACATAGTTACATTAGTTAAGGAACATATAAAAAGATTTAAAATGTGACATCAAAAACACGAAACATTGGAGGGGAGTAAAAATGTAGTATTTAAGTTTGAATGCATTCTAAAGTTATATAATGTACACTATTAAAAATATGTTGTTATATGTGGGCCATGTGGTAATTAGAAAGCAAAAGTCTATAATAGATGCATAAAAGATAAAGCAAAAAAATAAACATATCACTAAAGGAAATCATCAAATCATAAAGGAAGAGACCAAGAGAAGAAATGAACAGAAAAACTACAAAACATTGAGAAAAAAATTAACAAAAGGACAATATGTACATTCTTATTTTTGATTCCTACAAGTATAAATGGACTAAATTCACCAATCAAAACAGAGTAGGTGAATGAATTAAAAAATAAGAACCATCTGTAAGTTCCTTACAGGAGACTCACTTCAGATGTAAGCACACACAAGATGAAAGACAAGGGATGGAAAAAGATAATCCACATAAATGGAAATGAAAAGGAAGCCAAGATAGTTGTATCAGACAAAACAGATTTTAAAACAAGACGGTTAGAAAAGACAAAGGGCATTACATAACAGTGAAGAGTCAATCCAACAAATGGATGTATCACTTATAAATATTTATATATCCAACATAGGAACACCTTCTATAAAAATAACATACCTAAAGGGAGAGATACCAATACAGTAATAAAAGGGGACTTTCGTATGTCACTTTAATCATGGATAGATCAGCCAGATAGAAAATCAGGAGGAAACATGGGCCTTGAATGACTCATTACAGCAGATGGACTTTTCCCTCAAAAAGCTACAGATGCATATTCTTCTCAAGCATATATGTATCATTCTCTAAGATATATCCTGTTAGACCACAAGTCTCAAAAATGTAAGAAAACTGAAATCATATAAAGCATCCTTTTCAACCACACCCACATGAAACTAGAGTCAGTTACAAAATGCAAACTGGAAAATTCACAAATATATGGAGATTAAAAAAAGGCTACTGAACAACCAATGAGCAGAAATGAAAGAGACAAAAAAATGAAATTATTAGTGAAACCAAGGGCTGATTCTTTGAAAATATGAGAATTGATAAACCTTTAGCCAGACTCATTAAGAAAAAATCAGATGCAAGTAAATCAGAAATAAGAGATCAACAGCACAGAAATACAACAAATTATGATACTATAATGAAAAATTATATATGCTAACAAGTTGGACAGGGTAGATAAAATGAATAAATTTCTAGGAACACAGTATTCCAAAACTGAATTATGAAAAAAAATAGAAATTTGAAAAGACCAATTACTACTAATGAAATGATTAGGCAATCAAAAGTCTTCCAACAGAAGCCCAGAACTGGATAGAGGCACAGAAAAATTTTACCAAACATTTGAAGAAGAGTTACTACCTATTCTCTTCTAACTATTCTGAAAGAGCAGAAGAAGGAAAGCTTCCAAATACATTCTAACTCTTAACGATAGAGAACAAACTGAAGATTGATGGAGGGAGGTCAGTGGGGGATGAGCTAAATTGGTCATGGGTATTAAGGAAGGCACTTGTAATGAGCACTGGGTGTTATACATAAGTGATAAATCACTAAATTCTACACCTGAAACCAATTCTACCATATAGGTTAACTAGAATTTAAATAAAACTTGGATTTATAGAATGTATTTTTTTTCCTTTCCAACATTACTCTATTACCAAAACCAGATACACTACAAGAAGAAAAAGAAGAAAAAAAAAAAAAAAAGACAAAGAGGAAGAAAACTACAGGCCAACATCCCTGATGAACATAGGTGCAAATATACTTAACAAAATATAGCAAACCATATTCAGTAGTACATTAAAAGGATCATTCTTTCAGGACCTAAATGTGAGACCTGAAGCCATATAAATCCTAGAAGAGAACACAAGCAGTAATTTCTCAGACATTGGTCATGACAACAGTTTTCTAGAGAGGCATCCTGAGGCAAGGGAAACAAAAGCAAAATTAAAATATTGGGACTAAGCTGCTACACAGCAAAGCAAACTATCAACAAAACTAAAAGATGATCTACTGAATGGAAGAAGTAATTTCAAATGCCATATCTGACAAAGGGTTAGTGTCCAAAATATGTAAAGAACTTAAACAATTCAACACATGAAAAACAATCCAATCAAAAATGGGCAGAACACTTGAACAGACATTTCACCAAAGAAGACACACAGATGGTGAACAGACACATGAAAAGATGCTCAACATCTCTCATCATCAGGGAAATGCAAACCAAAACCACAATGAAATATTACCTCATACCTGTCAGAATGGCTTAAATAAAAAAAAACACAAGAAACTAAGTGTTGGCTGTGGAAAAAAAGGAACCCTTGTGCACTGTTGGTGGGAATACAAACTGGTGTTGTCTCTGTGGATAACAGTATGGAGTTTCCTCAAAAAATTAAAAATAGAACTATCCTATGATCCAGTAATCACACTACTGAGTACTTACCCAAAAAACTTGAAAATACTAATTCAAAAGGATACTAACACCCCTATGTTCACTGCAGCATCATTTACAAGAGTCAAATAATAGAAGCAACCCAAAAGTCCACTAGCAAATGAATGGATAAAGAAGACACAGTTTATGTGTATACACACACACACACACACACACACACACACACACCAGAATATTATTCAGCCATAAAAAATGAAACCTTGTCATTTGCAACAAAATAGATGGATCTAGATAATATAATGCTAAGTGAAATAAGCCAGAGAAAGACAAATACCATATAACTTCACACATATGTTGAATGTAAGAGACAAAACAAAGGAAAAAGAGACAAGCCAAGAAACAGACTCTCAACTGTAAAGAACAAATGGTTACCAGAGGGGAGGGTGGGTGGAGGGAATGAGTGTAGTAGGTGAAGAGGATTAAGATTACACTGGTTTCATTACACTTTTCACTATAATGTAAACCTGAAACTAATTTAAAAAAATTATTTTAATTCCATGTGGTGTTAAAAGGGTCATTTACCACAATCAAGTGAGATTTATTCAGAGTTACAAGGATCCTTCAATATTCCCAAATAAATCACTGTGATATGTCACATTATCAAAATGAAGGACACAAATCATATGATCATCTCAATAGATGCAGAAAAAGTTTTTGACAAAATTCAACATACTTTTATGATAAAAACTTACAACAAAGTGAGTTTAGAAGAAACGTATCTCAACATAACAAAGGCCATATATGAAAAACCTATAGCTAACATCATACCCAATGGTGAAAACGTGAGAACTTTCCCCCTAAGTTCAGGAACAAAACAAGGATGTCCACTCTCACTACTCTTATTAAACATAGTACTGAGAATCCTAGCCACAGCAATCAGACAACTGGTAAGAAAGAAGTAAAATTGTCACTATTTGCAGATGACATGATACTACACATAGAAACCCCTGAGACTCTACCAAAAAAAACTATTAGAATAAATGAATTCAAAAGTTGCAGGATATAAAATTAATACACAAATTGTTATTAGGTATAAAAATACAACCAAAATACCAGCAAGATAAAAACAATTCTATTTACAATTGCACCAAAAATAATAAAATTCTTAGCCATAAACTTAACCAAGGAAGTAAAAACAAATGGAAAGGCATACAATGCTCATGGATTAGAAGAGCAGGTATGGTTAAACTGTCCATACTACCCAAAGTAGTCTACAGATGTAATGCAATACCTATCAAAATACTGACAGCATTTTTCACAGAACTAGAACAAATAACCCCAAAATTTGTATGGAACCACAAAAGACCCCAATAGTCAAAACAGTCTAGAAAAATAACAGAAGTATAACAATCCCAGATTTCCAGGTATACTACAAAGCTGTAGTAATCAAAACAGTATGATACTGGAACAAACATATAAATGTGGAATAAACACATAGTTCAATGGAACAGAATAGAGAACCTAGAAATAAACCCATGGCTATATGGTCAATTAATCTACAACAAAAGGAGGAAGAATATACAATGGGGAAAAGAGAGTCTCTTCAGTAAATGGTGCTGGGAATACTGGACCATTTTCTTACACCATACATAAAAATAAACTTAAATAAATCTAAGATCTAAATGTGAGCCCTGACACCATCATACTCCCAGAAGAAAATATATACTATAATATCTTTGACATTGGTCTTAGCAACATTTTTCTAGATATGTCTTCTCAGGCAAGTGATTTGTTTCAGCAAAACTGAACTATTGAGATTCAACAAAATAAAAAGCTTTTGCACAGAATAGAAAGCAACTAGCAAAACCAAAGGGAACCTACTAATTAGGAGAAGTTATTTACAAATGGTATCTTTAATAAGAGGTTAATATCCAAAATATATAGAGAACTTATGCAGCTCCACACCAAAAAAAAAAAAATGATTAAAAATGTGTAAATGACCTGATTAGACATTTTTCCAAGGAGCCATAGAGATGGCTAACTGACACATGAAAAGATGCTCGACATCACAAGTCACCAGGGAAATGCAAATCAAAACCACAATGAGGTATCAGCTCACACCTATCAGAATGGCTAGAATCAAAAAGACAAGAAATAACAAGTGTGGGTGGGGATGTGGAAAGAAAGGAACCCTCCTGTATTATTGGTGGACTGTAAACTTGTACAGCCACTGTGGAATACTGTATAGACATCCCTAAAAAGTTAAAAATAAAAATGCCAGATGATCCAGTAATTCTACTATTGGACATTTACCCAAAAAAAGAAAACACTAATTTGAAAAGATATATGCAGCCCTGTGTATTGCCGCATTATTTACAATAGCCAATATATGGAAGCAACCTAATTGTTTACTGATAGATGAAGTATAAGAAAGAAGTGATACACAACACAGACACACACACACACACAAGAATGTTATTCAGCTGTAAAAAAGAATGAGCTCTTGCCATTTGTGATACAGAGAAAGACAAATACCATATGTTTTCACTTACATGTGGAATCTAAAAAAAAAAAAAAAAAAAAAAAAAAATGAACAAACAAAAAAGCAGGAACATACCCATAAAAGTAGAACAAAATGATGGTGGCCAGAAGGGAAAGGTTGAGGAGACAGGCAGGATATATGATGAGAGGAGAAAGAAAAAGTTGTGGAATGAATACATCATTGGGATTAAAGGTACAGCATAAGGAATGTGGTCAACAATACTGTAATAGCATTGTATGTGACAGATGTTACACTGTGGTGAGCATGGCACCTTGTAGAGAGTTGTTGAGTCACTACATTGTGCACTTGAAATTAATGTAACATTGTCCACTATACTTCAATATAAGTAAAAATAAATAAAACAGAGAACAAAACCACATAGGAAAGGAAGAAGGAAAGTACACAATGAATAAAAAGATGGAATAAAACCTCAAATATGTGTAATAAATGTAAATTACATAAAATTACTTAGTAAAACAAAAGTATTCCTATATTTGAAGAGAAAATTAATCCAAAATATGTGATCTTGTATTAATGAAAAGCTAGATCCATAACCCAGCTTTCCCAATTTTGAGCTATGTGTCCATAGGTTAAGATATTTTTACCTCTTTGAGTCTTTTTCCTTTACCTTTCATTGGGGCTAATATAATGCCTATGCCACTGGATTGTTCTGGAGATGAACTACTAATATTTGTACGGTACTTATAACAGTGACTATCTTATAACAATCGTTATGGAGATTGCTAAATAAGTAAATTAATAGGATGATTTATAAATAAACTAGGAGGCATACATATTCTGGAAAAGGATATCTACAGTGATTGGAAAATTGTTAAAGATATACAGTGAGCAGATTGCAGTGTTGTATTATGTCCTTTGAATGTCTCCAAGTACTAAAAACAAATACAAAAAACCATTTTAACAATGGCACCCTCTGGGTTTTGAGATTGGCAAATTTGGAGTAATTCACCTAAAACAATTCTCTTGGAATTATGTAAGTTTTTCACAATGAGTAAGCATATATTTTTTTTAAATGTTCATTTATTTTTGAACTAGAGAGAAAGGGAGTGGGGAAGGGACACGGAGAGAGAGAGGCAGGAGATCCAAAGCGGGCTCTGCACTGACAGCAGACAGCCCAATGTGAGGCTCAAACTCATGAACTAGGAGGTCATGACCTGAGCCAAAGTCAGATGCTTAACTGCCTGAGCCACCCAGGTGCCCCTAGGGATGGTTTTATACTAAATTTATGGAGGGAGGACCTAGAATCATTTGAGGAAATGGGAATAAAAACACGTTTTTGGTCCATATCTATTGCCTCTCCTTTCACATGTCTGCATGAACATAACCATGGCAAAATGACTTTGCTAAACCCCAACTTATATTTTATTCTGCTTAGTTGCCTTGCCAACTATGGAGATTTCAAAAGTGAGCTGGTGCAGATTGGTGCATCAGCATAGGGGATTTTCATAGTTTTTCTCTGCTCCTCGCTTCCCAAAGTCTAACCCGCCCCCCCCCCCCCCCTCCGAACTCCTTAGCTTTCATTTCTGACCGCTAGCAATAGGCTGTACTTCTGTTTAGATCTTTGCCTTATTTTACAGTGTCTGCTGCCTCCATAAAGGAGATGGAAAAGAAGATAATAAACATTGTAGGCTCTGGGAACAAAGTGCTGGGTTTGAATCCTGGCTCCGCCACTGACTCGATGGGTACCTGAATACCCAGTTTTCCTCTGTCAAATATGAAGAGAAAGGATGCTGCTGCCCTCAGACAGTGTTGAGAAGATTGAGTGGTATATAGCCATGTCTTTCTTTTTCTCCCTCGATACATTTTTCTTCCTCCTCCTCAGCAGTCATTGAGTTATAAAAATGCAAGAGTTCATTCATGTTCTGTAACAATCAGTACTGTTTCACTGTGTTTAGTGGCTGTTTGAACAGACCTTACCGTAACTCTGAAAGAAATGAGAAATCTCTGTCTACATTCTTTGTTCCTCACTTGCAACGTTATCTGTGAAATGCAGATTTACAGACTTTGCCTTGAAGTTATCTTTCTTAATGCAATGCCTCTATTCAACCTGTTTTAACTTAAATTACTTTATTAATGCTATAACCTTAAATTCTACCCATTTATGTGTACCATAGATCTAGTTTTAAAGGATTAATCATTTATTTCCCCTGAATGTCGTAAATTCTCCGACATTTTTAAAATTTCGGGAAATGCAAGTAAAATGGAGGCTAAACTTTAATCCAATTTAAGTAGATCAGACAAAAAAAAATGTCTTTATTGGACGAATGTACAATGGTTTTCTCTGCAGGTAAACCACAAGAAAGAAGAAATCATCAGTTTTAGTACTCCTATATCCAAAAATATTTATGGAGAACCTCAATTATCAGTGACCAATGCCTGGCAAATTCTATAATCTTTTGTTTCTTTATAATTAGAAGAAATTAAGTAGTGATGATACTAGGAATTATTATTATGATTAAACTAAATGATGCAATGAGAAATCACTCAACTTAGTGTCTGGGATATATCAAATTCCCAATAATGATTTAGTTTCCTCCTCCCAGAGAATTGGCCCACACAACGCATGCACATAAAACAGCCACCCTCTCTACAAGGTACAAGGCCAAGTAAACAACATGGCAGTCCCCAAATAAGATAATTCTAGCCAGAAATCATTTGGGGGGAATACAAAACTGCAATGCCTCTTTCCTCTCAGTTCTGAGAAATGTAGCGTGGATAGGTCTATCTCCCATAGAGTGGCTTTTTTGGCCTTTGCTCTATCTTCCTGTTTGTCCAAACCCTATTTCCTGCCAATCCTATTTCACAATTGACATGATTCCAGGTGCTATAACTGCCAGTTCTACATCTTACCTGCTTCCCATCACAGGACTGTGAGGACAGTTTATGAAAGAGACAGATCTTCACTGCCTGCTGTGGCAATGAGCCTGCCCCTGTGGTCACCTTGGCTTTCACTTTCTTTATGTTGGATCTGGCTCCACTTTTAGATTACCTGCCTTGGATTTGGAAGTAAAGCTTCTGATATTAATGCCATAAGCCTTACCTCCTAAATTACCCCGAGTATCCTTTCCATTATAGAAATGCTCATAGCATGAATGGCATTTAGCAGACATTCAGTAAGCAAAAACTAATGATCAAGTACTATGCGAAGTATTGGGGACATAAAGGTAACTAACCATGACTCCCTACCCTTCAAACCTTCAGCTAATAACTTTTAGCAATTTCCTTTCCTATTTTTGTTGTTATTCACATCCTGAAGAGAACGGAGATCCAGAATCAGAAACTCCACATCTCATTTGGCCAAATTGCTGTACCAGATTTCTTAGCATAAATGTTCAGAGGATATTGCTGGCAGAGAGTTTCAACAGGGTAGTAATAAAAATAACATCCAACATTTACTGCGAGTGTATTCAAAAGGGTTTTACATATATTAACTCATTTATTCCATATAATCATAGTGTGGTGCCATTATTCTGTCTTTTTTACTGATGAAATGGAAGCACAGAAAAAATAACCCAGGTCACATAGCTAGTAAATTAGAGCCATATTTTGAACTCAGCTCCATAGAACTGGAAAAAAATCACTCACATACACACGATTACTAGTAATAAATATAAATATACATAGATATATTACTACACTAGTGGGATGCTAGAATATTACTATACTAGACTATTGAATTACTTCACTAGTATTCTGAGATTCAAGTGCTGCAAATTGAGTCATATACTACAGCCATTCCCATAAATATATATGGGTTTTACTTTCAATGAATCTTTAAATTATACAGTATAAACATTTACTTGATACATAACGGAAAGACCAATAACAGGCAAAGGTCAACACACAGCATACATATACTACCCATCCCCTGGATTATTTTCTTGGATTTATACGTTTGGTGTCACAATTTGAAGATTACTATTCATTGCCTACTTATCTTCCTACTTACAGTTAAATTCAAGTTTATCTAGTCAAATTCAAGACTTCATGTGAGAATGTGAATTTCTTAAAATACTTGATGGTACTGTCCACTTAGATACAATTTTCTAATTCTGTTATGATGAATTTTGTTGATGTCACCAATACTATATTTTAATGTGTGTGTGTATATATATATATATATATATATATATATATATATATATATAACCTAGTAAACTGGGAAGGAAAGAATTTCATAAAGTTCACAAGCATTGGAATAGAACACTCTCAGAAGATGATTATATTTAGTGCAGGGATTATTTCAAAATACCAGACACATACAAGCATAAAAAGCTTACTATAATTTGTACAGGTTTTTATATTTCCTTGTATGCTCTCATTTCTAGAAACTTATTATTGCATTTAAATTGCTACGGAATAGAGTTCCTATGTAGGAACAGCAATGCTTTTTTAGCAATTGTAGGTGTTCTGGTATCAATGTCAAGCTGTATAGGTTGCTTCTTACAGAGTTTTTCAGGGTTAACCAAAGTAGTCCAAAATCTATGGCCTGACACATTCTATATATTAGCCCTTTCAGTATTTCACAGTGATTTGAATCCAAGCTAAATTGAGAGTCCTGAATTCCTGAACTTTAAAATAAGTCAGAGCTATCTAAACACTATTTTCTATAGTCTCTAGAAAATTCATAGTGGCATCCCGCTCCACCCCCCCCCCACCCCCACCCCCCGCCTCTTCTCCCCCAGTATCTATTATAAAGCCTTCTTTGCCTGGCTGATTTTGAACAAGTTAAAAACCTTATTGGGTGTAACAAATCTCATGTTCCTTGGACTTTTATCCGTATAATTAGAAATATGGCACTTCAAATGTAAAACATACCCGACATGTAATTGAGAATTTATGAAGTTATAGAAAATAAGGCTCTTTAAATATAAAAACATCTTGAGCAAATTAAGCCCCACCCTCACCTATATGTTGACTGCTGATTAACAGTAAATGCTAGAGCAATAATTGGCAAACTTTAGGGTGTCTACAACAATCACTCAGGATACACAGAAATTCTTAAGATATGAGATGACCCTGACATAAGTGTTAAGACCCACATTTTAAGAAATGTTTGTTAGGTTAGAATGTCCTTAGAAAGTTTTAACCATCCAAAAAATATAGAACATACTAATAAAATCAAAAAAGATAATGGACACTAATATTAATTTTCTTTGGCAAAAAAGTACAATGAACAGGAGCCTTTAAAGATACAATATTGTAAGGTGTGGCCAATTGTGGAAATATGCTCTGTAAACTCATACTTGACAGAAAAGATTGCATATGAGGTTTCATTCTTGGTCCTTAAAATTTTACATACTGTTCTGACTTGTAAATATGTAATTAACTTTGTAACTTGTTATTATAGGAACAGTTTTCTTTAGACTTACTCTGAATGCTGGACAACGTGGTTTTTAGTCCAGATGTTAGCTATAACTTGCTTACGTGGAATTATCATGGTGTATATTGGCAGAAATGTAGGTATTTTGCAACTTGCAATAAACTGGCTCACTTAGCAGTCAACTTTAGCTATAAGATTTGACAAGCTTGGACAATATTAAGTTTTAAATTATGTCTGTAATTTGCATATAATTTATACAGCCTTATCAGTACAACTTTAAAGACTCTAGCCCACTGGCATCACAAAATAGTACATTAATTATTAGAATCTCGAGGAAGGAAAAATGAAATCTAATATGGATTGTTTGTTGCTTAAACTGAAACTTTATAGAATATTTTATATTCTATAAATATTTTATATTCTAATAGGTAAGGCATGTGAAACTGATTTAAAACATTATTTAAAATGCACTTTTTTCAAAATATATAATAAATTCTTTAATATTTGATTTAATAAGTGCTTGGTATGGCTGAATTTCCCTTTAATAAGATAATGAGCCTTTTCTGAACATGTTCTCCTATGTTCTCATAAAAAACACTCCTGAAGCATCTGCTGTAGACTTGATATCCAAGAGACTGTCCTTTACATCGAGTAATGAAAAGCCATCTGTCTCCGTTTATAATCATTAGAATTGTACTACCTAAAAATGAGACTGAAGATTTTCTTGGAATTAGAAAATATGACTTTCCAACTAATTTTTGGAATATAATATTGTCTCTTCTAAATTTTTTTTTCAACGTTTTTTATTTATTTTTGGGACAGAGAGAGACAGAGCATGAATGGGGGAGGGGCAGAGAGAGAGGGAGACACAGAATCGGAAACAGGCTCCAGGCTCTGAGCCATCAGCCCAGAGCCTGACGTGGGGCTCGAACTCACAGACCGCGAGATCGTGACCTGGCTGAAGTCGGACACTTAACCGACTGCGCCACCCAGGCGCCCCTAATATTGTCTCTTCTAAATGGAAGGGTTTTTGGAAAAAAAAAAAAAACTATCTTAAATTTATTTTAGCTCTTAATACTCCCTTTATACTTTCTTGGTCAAAATACTGGAAGAGTAACAAGGAAGGTGATACTATTGAAAAATAAATCCTGTCTTTATATAATAAGGTTAACAAAGGCTTATATTGATCATATTTTAAATCATCACTGCACTTGTCTTATTGCTGAGTTTTGTAGTCCCGCATCAGCAGACACAGATGCATGTTACAGAATATATTTACCTCTATAGGAGAAATAATAATGCATATTAAAGAGCTCCTATTTTGCAAAGACATCTAGTAATCCTAAAGATATGCCAAAGCAATAGTCAAATAAGAATATACCTGGACAGTTGAGGTTAAAAATGCAGAACTCAAAGATGTTGCAATTTGAGTGGAGGGAAAAAGAACTGGATGGTAGGACAAGTTTTATTCACTGGAGAGTAGGGGGGGAATGAACTCTATAAAGTAACTAGCTATCAAAATTAGACTTGACAAAGATACCTGAGCAATAGGAATCCAAGAGAACAAATGGTATAGCAAACTGCAGAGGTCAATTACATGAATAGGATTTAAGGTTTAATCCAGAAGATGGAGAATAACTGTGAAGTCAGTCTAGGGGAAGATAAAAACACAGAGGGGTAACTGAGTCTGGAGATTTGTCTATTGGCAGATGTTGGCAGGGCACAGTGAGGGAAAGGTCTAGCCTTTTAAGAGGCTAGAGAAGTGTTCTTGACTACTGTAAGATTGCCATTCTTTTGAACATGTATTTAAAATTTGGGGTTTTTTCCACTTCATATAATTTGTCAGGTTATCTCTTTGTTTTCAAATTGAAGTGTTGAGTTCTTTCTATAAGTATTTCTATGTTAATTTATATGTATGGTAAATATCTTCTCCCTGTGGCTGGATTGACTTTTAACATGTTTATCATTAACATTATGAAATGTCCGGATTTCCATGTAAAGTACTCAAATATATTGTTTCCTTAATGATTTATGCTATTTTGATTCTTGCCTAAAGAGTCCTTCCCTGCCCTGCATTGAGAAAGATTTTCTCCCATATTTTCTATAGTTTTCATATTTTGCTATAAATATTTAGGTTAACTATGGCTGCAATTGTTTTTATGCATGTATATCTGTCTATAATAAATCCAGTTTCATATTTTTAAATATTAATAATCAATTTTCCCAGAAAACTTACTGAATGATTTTACATTTCCCATAGGTTTGGAAAACCATCTCTATCAAAAATTAAAATCTTACTATTGGGTTTATTTTGAATTCCTTATTCCACTTCATTGTTTCTTTGTCTGCCTTTACTGTCTTAATCCCTTGGCTTCTCATCCTCATTTCCTTTCTCTTTACCTTTCCTGTATAGAGTTTCACATTTTAAAATAAATTCATAGAGGGGCGCCTGGGTGGCTCAGTTGGTTAAGCGTCCAACTGTGGCTCAGGTCAGAATCTCGGGGTTTGTGAGTTCGAACATTGCATTGGGCTCTGTGCTGCTTGGTCTCTGTGCTCAGAACCTGGACCCTGCTTCGGATTCTGTGTCTCCTTCTCTCTTTACCCCTCCCCCACTTGTGCTCAAAATAAATAATTGTTAAAAAATAAAAATAGGGGCGCCTGGGTGGCGCAGTTGGTTAAGCGTCCGACTTCAGCCAGGTCACGATCTCGCGGTCCGTGAGTTCGAGCCCCGCGTCGGGCTGTGGGCTGATGGCTCAGAGCCTGGAGCCTGTTTCCGATTCTGTGTCTTCCTCTCTCTCTGCCCCTGCCCCGTTCATGCTCTGTCTCTCTCTGTCCCAAAAATAAATAAACGTTGAAAAAAAAAATTAAAAAAATAAATAAATAAAAATAAATAATTGTTAAAAAATAAATAATTGTTAAAAAATAAAAATTATTAAAAAAGTAAATTCATGTAAGTGTTCATTTTTTTAATTGCCACATAAATAGTATTTTATTGTTGATCCAAATGGGGTACATATAACTTTCTTGTTTTGATTTTTTAAATGTTTATTTATTTATTTTTTTTTGAGGGGGGAGGGCAGAGAGAGAGAGATACAACATCTGAAGTGGGCTCCAGGCTCTGAGCTGTCAGTACAGAGTCCAATGCTGGACTTGAACCCATGAACCACGAGATCATGACCTGAGCTGAAGTCGGATGCCCGACCGACTGAGCCACCCAGGTGCCCCTTTCCTTATTGGTTTTCTGTTTCTTAATTTGCATTTGTTAAATCTCTGGCTAATTTTGGATAGTCTCTAATCTCTCTGGAAATCTATCAAATGTTTATTATATTCTTTTTATTCATTTTTTTTTTGTCTTAGAAACATCCTTTTTGTATTCTCTTGTAAAACTATGCCTAGTACTTTTTCTGTTCCCCTCCCCCAATGATGCAATTTAACAGTTATTGGTTTATTCTGATTATTAATTCTTCCTTTCTCTTGGTAATTTTTATCTTTTCTAATAAATCATCAACTTCATATAAGCTTTTAAATTAATGGACGTGAATCTGTTCATGTTGTTCTCTTTAGGTTTATTTAAATCTCTATTTTATCTATTTTAGTGCCACTTAAAAAAATCTTGTTACTTTACTGTTGAGTAAAGTTGGTTACTATTGTTGACTATTATTGCTTGACTATTACTTTACTTTTTGTTACTTTTGATTTGGTAAATTCCTTCTTATTTCTTTGTATTCCAGCATAAACACAGGGTTAAATGTGGGAACCAGAGCAGTGTGGACAGTCCTACCTAACTTGATTACATAGCCCCAACCCCCCCACCCCCCATGCTTCGGTAGATCTGCCCTTTCCAGTCATGTTTACCTCAGTCCTGGTACAGCAGGCCCCTCCACCAGAAGACCAGCACAAACTCCCACTAATTCCACGTCTCTCAACCCACATATTTGCAGGTTCTTGGTTCTGGTGGTGGCAGCAGCAGGTCTCATTTCACAAACAGACCAGCCATATACCTTGTTAAAATGTGCCCCACCCCTGCTGGGGACCAAACACTTCCCATAACAGACAATGAGAGCCTCTGTAGATGACTGGACAGAAAAGAAAAACAGCTAGACACAATAACAGAACACATACAACACACATAGGAGATGCTGCTAAAAGCACCAGCCCTGGGGAACAGGGGGCATTGCACTGCAGGGCACTACAGGACCTCTTCTTCGTAAAGCCATTACCTTCAAGACCAGGATATGTAGTTGACTTTCCTAACACAGAGAAACAGACAAAGAGATTTAGATAAAATGAGGAAATAGAAGACTATGTCCCAAATGAAATAACAGAACAAAACAACGGCAAGAAACCTAAGCAAAATGGATATAAATAATATGCCTATAGAGAATTTAAAGTATTGAGTGTAAAGATACTCACTAGCCGTAAGAGAAGAATGGAGGACATCAGAAAGAACATTAACAAACAGATAAAAAAGAACTGATCAGATATTAAGAACAGAATAAATGAAATTAAAAATACACTTGATGGAATAGATAGTAGGCAAGAGGAATCAGAGGAACAAAAAATGACCTAGAAGACAGAGTAATGGAAAGTAATCAGGCTGAACAGGTGAGAGAACAAATATGCAAAACAAAAGTAGACTTAAGGAACTCAGTGACTTCATCAATGTTAATTCATACATAATGTTCATGCACAATGTTAATTCAACATTATAGGGATCCCAGAAGAGAGAAAAGGGAGACAGAAAATTTATTTGAAGAAATAGTTGAAAACTTCCCTAATCTGGGGAAGGAAACAAATATTCATATCTAGGAGACACAGAGATCTAAATGTGAGACCTGAAACTATAACAATTCTTTAATTTTTTTTATTTTTTTTAACATTTATTTATTTTTAAGACAGAGAGAGAGCATGAACAGGGGAGAGTCAGAGAGAGAGGGAGACACAGAATCTGAAACAGGCTCCAGGCTCTGAGCTGTCAGCACAGAGCCCGGTGCGGGGCTCGAACTCACGGACCGCAAGATCATGACCTGAGCCGAAGCCGGACGCTTAACCGACTGAGCCACCCAGGTGCCCCCTGAAACTATAAAAATTGTAGAAGAAAGCACTGGCAGTAATGTCTCTTACATCATCAATAACAATTTTCTAGATGTCTCCTGAGGCAGGAAAATAAATGCAGAATTAAACTATTGGGACTATATCAAATGAAAGGTTTCTGTATAGTGAAGGAAAAAAAAAAAAAACTAAGGAAAACTTGCTGAATAGAAGTTATTTGCCAATGACATGTCCAATAAAGTATTGGTATCCAAAATTTTTAAAAGACTCATACACAGCAACAACCATAAAACAAATAATCTGATTAAAAATGGGCAGAACACACTGTTATTCAACACAGTATTGGAAGTCTTAGCCTCTGCAATCAGACAACACAAAGAAATAAAAGGCATCCAAATCAGCCAGGAGGAGGTCAAACTTTCACTCTTTTCAGATGACATGATATTCTATATGAAAAACCCAAAAGATTCCACCAAAAATTGCTAGAACTGATTCATGAATTCAGCAAAGTTGCAGGATATAAAATCAATGCACAGAAATCGGTTGCATTCCTATACACCAACAATGAAGTGACAGAGAAATCAAGGAATCGATCCCATTAACAGTTGCACAAAAAAACATAACATACCTAGGAATAAATCTAACCAAAGAGGTGACAAATCTATACACTGAAAACTATAGAAAGCTTATGAAAGAAATTGAAGAAGACACAAAGAAATGGAAAAAGATTCCATGCTCCTGGATAGGAAGAACAAATATTGTTAAAATGTCGATACTACCCAAAGCAATCTATGTATTCAACATAATCCCTATCAAAGTAACACCAGCATTCTTCACAGAGCTAGAACAAATAATCTGAAAATCTGTATGGAACCAGAAAAGACCCCAAATAGCCAAAGTGATCTTGAAAAAGAAAACCAAAGCAGGAGGCATCACAATCCCAGACTTCAAGTTATACTACAAAGCTGTAATCATCAAGACAGTATGGTACTGGCACAAGAACAGACACTCAGATCAATGGAATGGAATAGAGAACCCAGAAATGGACCCACAAACGTATGGGCAACTAATCTTTGACAAAGCAGGAAAGAATATCCAATGGAGTAAAGACAGTCTCTTCAGCAAGTGGTGCTGGGAAAACTGGACAGCAACATGCAGAAGAATGAACCTGGACCACTTTCTTACACCATGCACAAAAATAAACTCAAAGTGGATGAAAGACCTCAATGTAAGACAGGAAGCCATCAAAATCCTTGAGGAGAAAACAGGCAAAAACCTCTTTGATCTTGCCGGCAGCAATTTCTTACTCAACACATCTCCAGAGGCAAGGGAAACAAAAGCAAAAAATGAACTACTGGAACCTCATCAAGATAAAAAGCTTCTGCACAGCGAAGGAAACAATCAGCAAAACTGAAAAGCAACCAACAGAATGGGAAAAGATATTTGCAAATGACATATCAGATAAAGGGTTAGTATCCAAAATCTACAAAGAATTTATCAAACTCAACAGCCAAAAACCAAATAATCCAGTGAAGAAATGGGTAAAAGACATGAATAGACACTTGTCCAAAGAAGACATCCAGATGGCCAACCGACACATGAAAAAATGTTCAACATCACTCATCATCAGGGAAACACAAATCAAAACCACAATGAGATACCACCTTACACCTGTCAGAATGGCTAACATTAACAACTCAGGCAACAACAGATGTTGGTGAGGATGCAGAGAAAGAGGATCTCTTTTGCATTGTTGGTGGGAATGCAAGCTGGTGCAGCCACTCTGGAAAACATTATGGAGGTTTCTCAAAAAAACTGAAGATAGAACTACCCTACGACCCAGCAATTGCACTGCTAGGCATTTATCCAAGGTTTACAGGTGTGCTGTTTCGAAGGGACACATGCACCCCCATGTTTATAGCAGCACTATCAACAATAGCCAAAGTATGGGAAGAGCCCAAATGTCCATTGATGGATGAATGGATAAAGAAGAGGTGGTATATCTATACAATGGAGTATTATTTGGCAATCAAAAAGAATGAAATTTTGCCATTTGCAACTATGTGGATGGAACTGGAGGGTATTATGCTAAGTGAAATTAGGCAGAGAAAGACAAAAATCACATGATTTCACTCATATGAGGACTTTGAGACAAAGCAGATGAACACCAGGGAAGGGAAGCAAGTATAATATAAAAACAGGGAGGGAGACAAAACAAAAGAGACTCATAAATATGGAGAACAGACTGAGGGTTGCTGGAGGGGTTGTGGGCGGGGGGATGGGCTAAATGGATAAGGGGCATTAAGGAATCTACTCCTGAAATCATTGCTTCACTATATACTAATTTGGATGTAAATTTTAAAAAATAAAAAATAAAGTTAAAAAACAAAAACAAACAAAAAAATGGACAGAACATGAACAGACATTTCTCCAGAGAAGACATACAGTTGGTCATCAGATACATGAAAAGATGCTGCACATCACTCATCATCAGGGAAATCCAAATCAAAACTACAGTGAGATATCATCTCATACCTGTCAGAATGGCTAAAATCAAAAGCACAAGAAACAACGAATGTTGACAAGGATGTGGAGAAAGGGGAACCCTCATACACAGTTGGTGAGAATGCAAACTGGTACAGTCACTGTGGAAAACAGCATGGAGTTTTCTCAAACAATTAAAACTATGTTCCAGTAATTGTACTACTGTGTATTTATCCCCAAAATACAAAAACACTAATTCAAATGGATACATTTACCCCTATGTTTATTGCAGCATTATTTACAAGAGCCAAACAATGGAAGCAGCCCAATATCCATTGACAGATGAATGGATAAAGAAGTGATATATATATTAAAAGGGTTATTATTCAGCCATAAGGAAGAATGAAATCTTGCCATTCGCAACAACAGGGATAGAGCTAGTGAGTATAAAGCTAAGTGAAATAAGGCAGAGAAAGACAAATATTATATGGTTTCACTCATATGTGGAATTCAAGAAACAAAAAAATGAGCAAAGGTAAAAAGAGAGAAAGAGAAACAAAAACCAAGAATCAGACTCTTAACCATAAAGAACAAAAGTGATGGTTAACAGAGGGGTGGTGGATGGGGGGATGGGTGAAATAGGTGATGGGATTTAAAGAGTACATTAATCATCATGGGCACTAAACAATGCACGGAATTGTTGAATCACTATATGGTACACCTGCAACTAATATAACACTGTATGTTAATTATACTGGAATTATAACTAAAAGCTTAATAAAAAATATCTATAAGAGAATATATTTTTAGGTAAAATTAGACTTCAGAAAAAAGTAAGAGATTTCGAGGTACTTTTTCCTGCAACGAACAGGACAGAACATGAAAATGAACAGAAAAGGGATATTTGTTTTTAATGTCAAGAAAATATGTCCTTTAAAAAATATGCATAGCTTATTTGATCAAAACCTATAACATTTCATTTACTTTTCCACCAGGTCTTTCACTAAGATGGAAGTTTCACTGTCATCATGATAGGTGTGTTATTTCCTATTCTATGTACATTGGAAATAAATCTATCCATATCAAAATCCATTCCTTCCATTTTAATGTCTTTGAAGTGTTTATTAGTATCTCAGAAATTGATATGCCATATCTTCAATTTGTATTAGAATTCAGTGAGAACTCCATCACTTGACTTTGAAGTAGACTCTTATTTTCCAAACACTGACTCTCAAGCTATCTGGCAAATCTATAGTGAACCACTGCTACCTTGATTTTTCCTCTGAATCATTTTTTTGACTCCCTGTTCTAGGTCTCGCTCTACACTCATGTGTGCATACACAATATCCTAAGTGATGTAATGCTTAACTCAAGAATCCTCTCAATCCTCTCTAATTTCTTTAAATCATTCATTAAAAATCAAATAAATCTCTGACACTCCCTGGTAGTACTCAACGTGTGCACTTCATACCACACAACCATCTTCTAAAGTCCTCAACAGAGTCACAGCAGTCCACTGGTTTCATCAAGTCAGAGTATTAAAAAAAAATTTTTTTAATGTTTATTTATTTTTGAGAGAGAGAGAGCGAGCGCGAGAGTGAGCGAGACACAGAATCTGAAGCAGGCTCCAGGCTCTGAGATCATGACCCAAGTCAGACACCTAACTGAATGAGCCACCCAGGCGCCCCATGTCAGAATATTTTTAAAGAACTATACACATGAAACAAGGCATTTTGTAGTGCTTTCAGTACAGCCGATGGGTACCAAGAGCTGACTCCTGAGGACCAAGAGGATTTATGTGCCATGTCTTTATGAAGGGGCAGAACTGGTCCAACCAGTCAGGCACTACCATGGTTGCCTTAGAAGTGGAACTCTATATCTAGGAACTTCCTTAGAGTCTTTTAAAAGAGGCACAGGGACTCTTTCAGATAGAGCTAGTATTTTCTACTTGCCACAAGGAGGTCATCAAAGGCCAGACAGAATTAGCTAAAGACAGTAACAATTAACAGAAGGTTCAGACACCAGACTCCTCTGCTCTAAGGCGGTAGAGTGGGAAGAAGAGTAAAGGGCAGAACAGGCTAGCTTGCACAAACCTGAATGGTGCTTACAAGAGGCAGACAAGTAGGTATGGGGCAGATGATCAGACTCTTAATCACAATATCATAAACACTTTATAAACTCTGGGTTATAGGCCAAATATAATGTATTAGTATTTAAATATGTACTATTTAGCATTCCTCTAGATACTCAATTTGATATAGGTAAATTAAATGGTTCAAATGGTTTCCTGGAATTGGGATATCAAAACAAAGCACTAGCTTTTGAGCTTTCTCTATCAAGAATTGGGCATATTCCTAGAATATAGACCTATAGTCCTAGACAATACACTTCCTACCCAACCCTTCAGGCATTTACAGAAGGATTCTTTTTGTGAAAACACACATACACACAACCCAACAGTAGGTTAGTCTGCTTTAGAAATGAAGGAATAGAGGAAAAGACAAAAATGAAGGGAGGTAAAGAGGGAAAACGAAAGGATCAATAGAACATAAGTTGATGGCGATATGGATTGTAAGAGAAAGAAATGGAGTTATCTAAATGTCTGCATGTAGTTTAGTTTGCCAAGGTAAAATCCCAATTAAGAAAATTGACAGGGTTGATATAAATACTAACTGACTCCAAAACTACAAAAGTTTCTTTATGCCATTACTTCTGTTGTGAATATTAGAAGTCTCTAATCTCCTGTTGAAGTTAAACTTCATTTGCCATCCCCTAAATGCAGAGAAATTGCTTCTGTTCCCAGACCATTATGGATTAGATCACATAAGCACATTTTATATCCAATACTGATGATTAAGCCATCGTAGTAAAAGAATCTATCTGCTTCAAAGTCAGAAATAATGCTAAAATATAAAGCCCAGCTATAAATATGGTAAACATCAAAATAGGAGAAAACTTTTTGTTGAAAAAACATTTGAAAAAGAATATAGCAGTCCACTTTTGGTTAGACATATGTGTTACACAAGGCAGCTGTTTTTTATGGAACACTTCATTTCTACCAATGCTATCTTCCTAATCCAGCTCATCTGTGGATATTAAGTGCCTAAAACTTGCTTTATTTTCTCAGTATTTCACAGTCTTCCTTTAATTTAACAATGTCTGTGGTATGTTTCGGAAAAAATAACTTCACAAGGCTCAAATTTTATGATTGCTGAGTTTTTCCCCTGGGATAACTAATCAATTGTTTAACTTTTATCAGAAGTGGTAATGACAAAGTTGTTATGTTCCACCGTTAAAATTATCAAAAAAGGAAGTAAAATTAACAGCTCAAAGTTCAACTAAGCTTTGGTGAATTTCTCTTGAAAGCAACATCTATTACTTTTATTGATAAATAATGTGTTCTACATGTAAATGCTATATAATCCATTTCCATGCCTCACTTGATTCAAGTGCTCAACTCCCTAATTAGGCATCTGTTAGACAATGAAACTTTGTTTTCCTGCACATAATATCGGTCTCTTCACTAATGTAGCTTGAATAATAACAGCTTCTTTCTCAAGAGATTAATTTGATGACTAAAGTGTCAGGAACAAAGATTCAACATTTACATTATATTAATTGATAGGGTGTGAATATTGTTATTCCACAAAGCCACATATTTTTAAATAACAGAAACCAAAACTCGACAATTTGCAACACAGGAAATACTGCATTAGCAACATCAATGACATATGAATATGGTTTCCATGACTGTTTCATATGCTATTATTTTCAAATAGACCAATGACACATCATTCTTCTGTACTTTGTAAGTATGGATATACATAGCCAGCATTTTCATCTGTATTCTTAGAAGAGGACATCTTCTCCAATGGAAAATACACAAAAATAGTTGTTGATACTTGGTCATTAGTTTTACAAAAGAAAGTTGCGTTCAAGGAAAACTACCAAATGGAAAGTGCAGAGTTATAAATCATGTGGAACTCTTGGATGTCATGGCAGTGAGTTAGGACAAGAAGCAGAACTGCAGGCAGCAATCAATCCTATTCACTTATTGTTAATAGTGTAAAGAGAGGCAAAAGTAGATGCCAGCTCCCCATTGTCCCGTTTCTCCACACAGAACAGCAAGGCAAGGGTTAGATACATGAGTGCAGTCGGGCCATTGTCTAACAGACAAGGAGCCCCAGACAGAAGCCCCTGACTTTTTGTGGTCCTGAGGGGCTTGGGGAAAAGTAAAGGGAATGGTCGAGAGTGATCAAGTACTGAGCCAGGTTGGAGAAAAGTGACTTCGTCAAGGTCCCCTGCATAGAAGGTCTTAGCAGAGATGCCTGAAAAGTGCCTGTGCCGGTTCCCCTGATAAAGAGGCTTCTTTATGGAGCTGCCTAGGGTAGGGATACAGATATGTGCATGGGCATGGCTAGCCTGAGGGCCTTCAGTCCCTAACTGCAACTCCCTCCAGAACACTAATGCACAGGCTGTGCACCAAGTCTAGTCTGAGGGCAGCTTTCCCCACGAGGCCTGCACGGCAATGCCTGTGGAATTGCCTATGGTCAGGCCTGAAAGGTCATGTAGGGAATTCTGGCCTGGAGCCAAGATGGATTCTCAAACCGATAGTGTCAGATTCAACAAATATGTCCTATACTTCTGAAGACCTGTAGCCTTCGCAAATGGCATGGGAGAAATTGTTTGTGCTGTTTTTCATCATTGAAATTAAAGTGCAATGCTCAATTCAAGTATTCTACTCTATAAGAATGCCTTTCTCTTTATATACTGTTGAATTTGGTAGAAGTAGAATAAAGTGTTACGTAGCTCTAATTTCAGTGTTCATAGGATGCCGGACCTCAGATGCTATGGCGTGTGATATTTATAATGTAGATGAAATCCTATCTCATCTCAGCCCGTGAATGACCGTTTCTTAGGTTGCAATATATTACAGGAATAGGTACAGCTTCTCTGAAAGAAAAGCAGTATTTTTTAAAGATGTAGCATGGTGAAGCAAAAAATATTGGCTACAATGATGCAGTTATCCACGATAATGAGGAAATAATGAGAAAAGAAGAATTATTGTGGAGCTGGAAACCTTGGAAATTAATAGCTAAATAGTTATTCATTAAAGCGAACTGTATATGAAATGTAATAAAGATGAAAATTTTACTGAAGTAATTTTCTCTTCATTATGGAAACGTTTCTGACAATATTGAAGAGCAATGTAAAGGCAAAAACAATCCTGTTTTGCTTTAAAGAATTGTTTGAAAAAGTAATGGATAAATAGAGAAATTATACTAGCTGCAAATCCAAAGACTTATTTCCTTACCAAGAAATCACAGCATTTAATCAAATACAACTTCCATCTCATTTTTAAATTAGTTTTTTTAAGGCAAAAAGAAATATGTGAATTATATAGAATGGTAGGACAAAAAATAAAAAGGGAATTTAACTTAGTTATATTATAAATAATATGTTTTTAATACATATTTATAGCAGGGCGCCTGGGTGGCTCAGTCGGTTAAGCATCCAACTTTGGCTCAGGTCATGATCTCAGGGTTTGTGAGTTTGAGCCCCGCATGGGGCTCTGTGCTGACAGCTCAGAGCCTGGAACTTGTTTCAGATTCTGTGTCTCCCTCTCTCTCTGCCCCTCCCCCCACTCATGCTCTGCCTCTGTCAAAAATAAAATAAACATTAAAAAAATTAATACATATTTATAGTATGTACTATAGAAATGTACATTATGAATGTTATAGATTATAAATTATATATCCTACACATTTACATAGGTCCTAATCTTTGAAAAGTATCATTTATCAAGTTTTTAAACATTTTTTTAATCTTTATTTTTGAGAGAGAAAGAAAGAGTGACAGCAAAGGAGGGGTAGAGAGAGAGGGAGACAGAGGATCTGAAATGGGCTCTGCGCTGACAGCAGAGAGCCTGATATGGGGCTGGAACTCAAATTATGGGATCATGACCTGAACCAAAGTCTGATGCTTTAATGGAGTGAGCCATCCAGGTGCTCCTATTTATCATTTTTTAATTGAACAATTATTTTGCGTCCTAAGTTTTTATTAGTTTTAAGTCATTGTTTCTTCTGACTTCAGATATGAATAGAATCTGAGCAAAGAAATGAAAGTAATAACCACAAAAATATACACAAGCAAAACACACGAGAGGATGTGATACACATTATCTTACAGTTCCTTTTACAAAATCGCATGACTTATTGAGAGGATCTAGAACCTAGAAAGTAGGTATGTCTAAGTGCTATTTCCCACTTATCACTGGTGTGCCACCTGGCTTGTGAGTGACATAAGACACTGACGAACAATCACGACAAACTTTCCAACCTAATGGATCTACTGTAAGTAGCACAAGAATAAAAAATACAAATGACTTGGGAATTACGTAAGAATGTTTAATCTAATCTTTAAAATAATAACACACTTTGCAGAAAACTGAGCCATCAAAACAATATTTGTTTCCTAATTAGAGCTGAAAAATCATAATATTATACACAAAACAATATAAACAGAATTCAAATGTCCTTGTGCTGTTACAGGTTACATTTCTCTTCTCCAAGAAATGTGATGGTGCTGTGTAAGATCGTCAACATTCATATCCTTAAATAAGTTCCTTCACACTTTATTTATCAAGTAGTTTCATTACTTACGGTCCTGTGATTTCAACAATCATAAATATTACAAAAAAGTGTAACAATAATTTAATGTCATATAGAATTGAATGTTTTTCTTTCAAATATATGTTCCTACATGATCATCTAAATTACAATGAACACATAAAATTAGAGTTGTATTCAATAAAACTAAATAAATATTGTCTTATCAAACTCAATACGGATGCTCAAAGACTTTATATATAACAAACCAAATCACATTTTTGTCCTGATTCCTGTATCTATTGCAGTTAAACATCAATCATGTTAAAATGAAATAGACATTGCTGAAAACTTTCTTGTTGTTTTTCTGCTAGCACATTGTTGGTTTCCTAAACAGGCAAACAGCATAGTGAATTGCATGGATCTTCTTAATGCTAAATCAAAGACCATTTCTTTTCAGTACCAAATTATTTTTGACATTTGAGTTGGAAACTCCAGATAAGCCAGCAGAGTTCCAAAAATAATTGATAAAGCAAAATTCAATTAGTCAGATGTATCTCAGCTACTTCTTCCTTGCAGCTTAATCAAATTTGTGAAACTTTTTAACTTTGGGTGAGTCGTAATGCTACAAAATACTTTAAGAATACAAAGACTGAATCGGGATTCTGATATGGAAACTGAAGCTACGTTTAGTAGTTTTACAAAATAGTGTGACTAATTGAGCTACTTTGCTAAGACTATACCTATTTCTGCTTCATCTATTCTGTGTCCTAAAAGCATGAGAAACCCTGTGCTAAAGAAAAAAAAAAAAAAAGGATTCAGTAGTCAAATGATAATACCATCATGTCTTTATATTTTTGTCTTTTCTGGAGATTTTCACTTTGACCCAAAAGTACATAGATGATTACAAGTGGATCTCCAATTATGTAGATTTAAGTAACATATATTTGTATATGCCTTCAGTATAGCTATGGTCAATCTTCTTCTGTTATCCTGACATAGAATTCCAGGCTTGAAAATTTATGCAGAGTAATTCTAGCTTTGGTTGTATGGTGAAATAGATAATATGTCTTCAATTCCTAACCCTGACCTTTAAAAACTAACCCTGCTAGAAATATGGGATGAAGTTTAAGAAGCATTCTTACAGGGGAAAATGGAAGTCACCAAGCAAAATAGGCAAAACACAACTTCTGTGTAGATTACAAGAACATGAGCTGGCACTGGGGCTGTGGAGATCTTATTGTTCATTGTAACCTAATCAAGGATTTAGGACTGAGATTCCCAGGTAGAGCTGAGACCCTCAGATACTCCATTCTGAGGTTGCCCAGAGAAAATCGGCCTAGTTGCATGTGGGGATGACGAGGAAGAGGGTGTGCCTATCTAGATTCTGACTGGAGAAACAGATCTTATAATTCAAAGCAATGGATCTTCATCCACTGATTTTTTGGTTCAGTTTGTATTAACCAAATGGTTTTAGAAACCCTACAGTAAGAAACCTGAAACAGGCATTGGCTCAAAAGACAGAGCTAGGCTTGGGGAACTAGGAAGAAGCAAATGGTAAAATCTCTCCAATCATACGGGATCCCTATAAATAAAACCCTGGGAAGGTGAGTTCACAATTCAAAGTTTCAAAGCACTCAAACAAAAATGTCCCCTAGAAGAGAGTCACAGCTGTGACAAACTGTAAGAATAGAACCTTAGAACATTAGCTAATAAAGTCAACTGTGGACATGAAAATGGGTGTTTAAAATAATTAAAAACAATATAAAATTGAAACTATAAGAAATAAAAAGCAAAATTAAATAAGAATGGGAATATTTTAAAAACAAATATAAATTTCAGAAAGGAAAAATTAGCATTGGAATTAACATTTTAACAAGTCAAATTATCAGAAACAGGTGAATAGAAGATTTGTGACCTGGAAGCTAGATAATAACAATGCCTATTGAGTGCTTAGCCTACAAAAAAAGTAATTTGTATACTATTTTTTTAATGTTGTTTGTTATTAATTTTATTACTGTGAGAATATTCATTATTATATTCGGGCTGGCTGGGATTTGTTAGTGACAAGCAGACTGGTTCTGTCATCCGTGCCATCAACCAGTCTGCTGTTTTGCCTCTGAGGAAATTATTCAGAATTTAGCGTAGAGTAATAACTAGATTATCGATATGGAGATTATAAAATGTGGAGGATGAAATGTAAAGGATATGCGTCTCTAATATGTGTCGAATATGTGTCTCTAATCACTCTAACACTCTTCGGAAATGCACACACTACTGGATTTCTCTAGCTTCTTCACTGGCTACAGTGTCTAGTGCAATTCATGCTTGTTCTTCCCCGTCTCTAATGTCGGAACATTGGACCACCCGAGGATCAGTGGCCACCTACTTCTCTCCTCTGTGGATTACTCAACTCACTTGATCTCATATGGTCCCATAGTTTTAAATCCTTAAATACCTCCATGCTGATAATTCCCAATTGCTCTTCTATGTATATATAGATCATATATACAACTGCCGATATGGTAACCCAAATTAGTATTCCAGAACCCTCCCCCTTTACCACCAGTCTGGCTCTCACAGTATTCCCTAACTTAGTCTCTTCCTGTTCTCTAAGCCATCTAAATTACCAAAAAATCCTGTTGGCTCAAGCATCTAACCACTGCTTACCCCCTGCACCAACCACCCTGGTCCAAGCTACCATTATCATTATCCCAGATAATTGCAACAGTCTCCTAACTTGATCCCCTGCTCTGTCCTTGATTCCCTTCAGTCTATTCTGAATACAGACATTTGTATGATCCTACTGAAATGTAAGTCAAATGATGCTACATGTTTGCTCAAATCTGCTTAACTCACCCAGAGAAATAAAAGCTTATAAGACTGTAAATAATTAGACTATCGTCAGCAGCCATTCTCATAATTTCCCACTGTTCCCTTTTTTCACTGCACTTCAGTCACGTAGGCCTCTAAGTATTCGAGGCATGCTCCTACTTCAGCCTATTTGCACAGGTTCTGTCTGCATGGAAAATTCTTCCTTACGTACCACATGGCTGGCGTCTGTCTTTACCTCCTTTTTTGTTCACTTAAATATTACCTTTCCTCACCATCTATGTGAAATTACAACCTTTAATAACTCATTCCCTATACCTGCTTTGGTTTTATCTTTAGCACTTCCTATTATACATAAAATATGTTCCTTTATTTATTTATTTTTTTTTAGTCTATATCTCCTGAAAGGTAAACCCCACACATCACGACCAAATCCCTAAAGCCCAAAGAAGACGTGGGCTAAAGCAGATCCTGAAGACATAAATAAGTTGCAGGACCAGAAAGCTTGCACTCACAGTGCACACATTCACCCTGTCTTATTGCCATTTCTTTTTTCAACTCTTATCTATGGCCTCATAGAGAGTTCCTATGACTAGGCGACTAAGAAAAGAATTGTACCTGTCATCTAGATGGCTCTGTGTGATATGATATTACCAACTAAAATGGAAGCCCATAGCATTAAAACCTTCCTTAGAGGGTCAGTGGGAAAAGAAATCTTTGGAGTATGTAGAATTTTGAGTAGTGTGCCTTGTAGTCTTTACTGATCTAGACTGATTTATGGATGATGAAGAATGGTTGAATGGTGAAGAACTTAGATACAATAAGATAAGTAGATTAGATAAAAAGCAGGAAAAGGTTGCAAGCCTCTGACTATGGGCTCTTTAGTTCTAGCAGATTCTTCCCACCACATAGGTTACACTGACCAAAATTTGTATGCACCTCTGTGAGGATCTGGGAAGAAACTGGGACGCAGCTTCCGGTCATGTTGATTCTTTTCTCATAAACACTTTTCATGGCTTCTACTGGGTGTAATAACAACTACCTTGAACCCACCTGAGGTACTTTCTCTTAACTTATGTAATCTAGTTGGCCCCCAAAGGTTTGGCATAGCTTGCTTTGAGTGCTTTATGTTGGAAGCATTTCAGAATTAAAATATATAAGTATTTATAAATGGAAATGAAAACTTATGATAATATTTCAAAAGTGGTACAGAGTTTCAAAGTAGATGAGCTCCAGACAAAATAGTTATGAGAGTTATTTCACTCTCATTTATATATTCTAAATCTGTTCATCTCGAAGATCTTCAGTAACTTTTACTTTACTGTTCTTTACCCCACTCCACCATCACATCCTATCTAGATTGCCCCACACTTCTAAGTTTCTTCCATAACTTTTGTTTTTCCTGAGTCAAAACTCTTATTTCCTAATATTTAACATTCTTACTTTGAAGTCTTTACACTTAAATCTTCAAACTATATAAGAGATTCCTATTCTGATTCCTCCTAATTTCTGGGAGTTGTGACAGGATGCTATTGATCCTAATGGATTATTCTTTCTCAAATTCTATTTTCCAAAGTAAGAGATCTCTTTTCATCAGACATCCAGCAGAGAAGAATAAGATCAACTTTGGTCAAGGGAAAGCCAGAAGTAATTTGCAATTTTTGCCCTTATTTTTTCCTTCTGTCTCTTCCAACTCCTGTCTATTACATTTTACTTTGCTTATCACAAGGAAAAGCTTCTCTCACTTGTAAGTATTTTTATAAAGTTAGTAATTATATTATTTATTTTTCTTTGTATATAACATGGTTATTTCTTGCTCAGATATAAAGAGCCTCTGATTTTTCATAGTCTTATTTCTTTGGTCTCTACTGGTGTGGAGAATTTTAATTTGACTAAATTGTTGTCCAAGAATATTAAATTCCATAACAGGAAAGACTTGTTATAAAAATTTATAATTAGCTTATTTAAATACTAATACTTAAATAAAACCACGAGTAAAAGACAAGCTAATTTTGATTTAAAAATAAAGCAAGTTACAAAGGAAACCATTAATTCAAAAAGATATATGCACCGTTATGTTTATTGTAGCATTATTTACAATAACCAACTTATATAAGCAAAATAAGTGTCCATCCATAGATGAATGGATAAAGAAAACGTGTATTATATATATACTATATAATATATATTATACATATATTTTATATATATATATATATATATATATATATATATATATATATAATAGCAACAAAAAACAATGAGATGTTTCTAACCCCAACAAGAAGGCAAGAAGGATGGACCTTGAGGGTATTATGCTAAGTAAAATAAATCAGGCAGAGAAAGACAAACACTATATGATCCTACTTTTGTGGAATCTAAAAAAAAACCATTTAAAGAGCAGAAACTGACCTATAAATACAGAGAACAGCTGATGGTTGCTGGAAGGTGGGACAGATGAGCAAAATGGGTAAAGGAGAGTGGGAGGTACAGGCTTCCAATTAGGAAATGAAAAAGTCACGGGGATAAAAGCATAGGGAATGCAGTTAATAATATTGTAATAGTGTTGTATGGTGATACACATGATAGCATGTTTGTGGTGAGCATAACATAACCTATAGAGTTGTCAGATCACTATGTTGTACGCCTGAAACTAATGTAACAGTGTGTTTCAAGTATAATTCAATTAAAAAAATAAAATAAAAACTAAAAAGGGGTGCCTGGGTGGCTCAATCAGTTGACTCTTGATTTTGGCTCAGATCATGATCATACAGATAGGGAGATTGGGCCCTGTGTCAGGCCCTGCATTGATAGCATGGAGCCTGCGTGCGATTCTCTGTCTTTCCTCTCTCTGCTCCTTCCCTTCTTATACATGCACATATGTGTGGTGCCTCTCTCTCTCTCTCAAAAAACAAACATTTTTTTAATTAAAAAAAAATAAGGCAAGAAATAAAATTCCACCAGTAGCTAGGGCTAAACATTGACAATCCCTTGTCAAAATATGCAAGCATTTTTATGCCCCAATTTCAATCATGGATTTAAAAAAAGAAAATGAGCAACACTTTACATTTGTATAAGATGTTTATATTACCCCGGAAAAAAAAAAAACATGTAAAAATTAAATTAGTTACATTTTCCCAGCATTTTAATGTTTCGGGGGGGTCCTTGGAACTTCATATACTAAGCAGAACTTCACTTTGAAAGTATTTTCAAACTTTCCATTATGTAAGTTATTTTTATTTTGTAAAAACAGAAAATATTTCTGTAACTGAAATACTCATTCTATCTTTAGAAATCCTATATAAAAATGCTAAATGGTTAAGTGATAATGCCATGACTTCATTGATATTTTGTATCATTGAAGGACATTTAACCTGATTATCCAACTGGGTCTTTGGAATGTTTTGGAAGAAATACCTATTAAAGACTTATTTGTATGGTTAGACCTAGTATACTAAAAGGTGACTGTGAAGAATAATTTATGATGAAAAGTAGCCATTCAAATGATCTTATTCCTATTATTGGGTGGCATATAGAGTCAAGGGGTTATTTCTTTTTAAAAGAAAAACTTTTTTAATGTTTATTCATTTTTGAGAGACAGAGAGAGACAGAGCATGAGTGGGGAAGGGTCAGAGAGAGGGAGACACAGAATCTGAAACAGACTCCAGGCTCTGAGCTGTCAGCACAGAGCCCGACGCAGGGCTCGAACTCAAGAACTGTGAGATCCTGACCTAAGCCCAAGTCGGCCGCCAACCAACTGAGCCACCCAGGTGCCCCAGGAGCCAAATGGTTATTTCTGTTTTCGGTGCTTCCATCTGTGATCACTATGTGTATCTTAATAAGCAAAATGTTGGTTTTGGGTTCAAGATGGTAATATAAGAGGGGGCATATAAAAGAAGGTCCACATTGAAGCAGATAAAAGAGGCTTGGGCAAAATGTCACCATATACTTTTATCTCCAGCAAAACAACCCACATTTGAATGAGAATTCAAAACCTGCAGCTTCTCCCTGAGGAACAAAGGTTTTAAATCCAACATTGGGTACTGTAACTTTAAGACCTACACATGAGAGACAAGACCCCAAAACATCTAGCTTTGAAAACCCATGAAACTTAAATTCAGGAGACCAACACGCCTATGGCAAAGTGAGAAACTATTCTTAAAGGGCTCACACACAAACTCACTGCCAAGGGGCTCAGAGCAGAGGAAGGTGATTGAGAGGAATCCAGACTTTATGTGAAAGAGTCTCATTTGCTAAACATAAAGCATCAGCCTAAGGGGTAGTCATCTAATTTTACATGCATCTAGAGGCCTATTGGTTGGTGGGCACCATATTTGCACTCTCATTCTGTCCCCAGCCAGTGAATACTTTTTTCTTCCACCACTCTGGCATCACCTACACATTCTCCCTCTGCCTTATTGTAGCCAGTGTGTAATACCTCTTTTTGTTGTTAAGTTTATTTATTTTTGAGAGAGAAAGAGAGGGGAGGGGGCAGAGAGAACCAGAGAGAAAGAATCCCAAACAGGCTCCACACAGTCAGGTGTAACCTGATGCGGGGCTCGAACTCACCAACTGCGAGATGATCTCTGCCGAAATCAAAAGTCAGACAGCTTAACTGAGCCATCCAGGCACCCCTTTTCATTGCTGTTTTTAAACTCTAGGCATTTTTGTTTTCTCCAGGCACTACACGTTACGCACCCCCTCTGTCTTGCTTCAGCTGGTGGGTTGAATATTCACCCTCCCCATCTGCCACATTCTAGAGCACCACTATCTCTGAGATGGAGACTTTTACATGCCTCTGGTTCCCTAGGCTTTTCAGCTACTGCCCAGAGGACACCCCTGGATTGCCTGGCTCTGGAGGCCATAAAGACTTGTGATCCTGAGTCACATGGGACTGAAGTAATTGAAGAGAAAGTTCCAGCACTGCACAGATAGCAGACTGAAACATACCTCTAGGCTTTCTGTGAAGGAAACCTATTTTTTTTGTAGACCTTTGGCCTAAGGGGCAGGTAGGTATGGCACATATTTAGGGGTCTGTGGAATGACCCTCAGGGAATGTAAGCTGATGGATGCCATCTTTGCAGTCTTCCTCGGCCTTGATATAGTTCCCTGGTATCTCACAGAAAGAAACATACACTTATCTTCAGCCCTGAATTTTTTTTTTTAATTTTTTAAATGTCTTATTTATTTTTTAGAGAAAGAGAGAGACAGAGTGCGAGCAGGGGAGGGGCAGAATCAGAGGGAGACACAGAACCTGAAGCAGGCTCCAGGCTCTGAGCTGTCAGCCCAGAGTCCAACACAGGTCACAAACCTACAAACTGTGAGATCATGACCTGAGCCAAAGTCAGATGCTTAACCACCTGAGCTACCCAGGAACCCCTTGAGCCCTGAATTTTGTGAAAGCCATCCAAGAGATACCTACTGGTATCTCTTTGGTAGCCAGTGGGCTTATGCTTGCAGTCCAGCAGGACTCTACTGAATACATTAAAAGCTGCTGCCAGATTGTCTGGCTTCCAACAGCCTGAATCTAGGTGCTGAACTCAGACTTTTCCCTTTGGGACAATGAGATGTCCTGGCACACCTTCATCTACTGATAGCCATAAAATATAAAATACACTGCTTTTACCATCTCCATGGTTTGAGAGACAATCAAGATCTAGGGCAGGGTTGAATGATAATGTTAATTTTCTACATGAGGCCACTCACTAAAGACTAGGAGAGATGGCTATTTTATCTAATGCAATTTTAAGAAGATTGGAATCATATCAACTATCTTTTCTGACCACAATGGTATGAACCTAGAAATCAACGGGGAAGCTGGAAAATTTGCAAACATGTGCAAACTAAGCACAACACTTCTGAACAACCAATGGGTTGAAAAAATCAAAAGGGAAATAACATATCTAAAATCAAATGAAAATGGAAACACAAAATAACAAGTCCTATGGGATGCTGCAAAAGCAATTCTGAGAGGAAGGTTTATAGCAATAAATGCATATATTACAAATTCAAAAGACCTTAGAAAACCTAACTTTACATCTCCAGAAACTGGAACACAAAACAAATTAAGCCCAAAGTTAGCAGAAGGACAGAAATAATAAAGAGCACAACAGAGATAAATTAGAGACAAGAAAAACAATAGAAAGGATTAATAAAACGAAGATCTGGTTTTTTGAAAAGATAACAAAATTGACAAATCTTTAGCTGCACTAAGAAAAAAAGAAGACTGAAATATATAACTAGAAATTAAAGAGGAAACATTACAACTGATATAAAAGAAATCTATAGGATTGTAAGAGTCTACTATGAACGATTATACACCAGCAAATTAGATAATCCAGAAGAAATACATAAATCCCTAAAACTGAGTCAGGAATAAATAGAAAATCTGAACATATCAATAACGGGTAAAGAGATTAAATCAGTAATCCAAATCCTCCCAACACAGAAGACCCCCACAAGACAGTTTCAGTGGTTAATTCTGTCAAACACTTAAGGATTTAATGCAAGTCTTTTTCAAACTCTTCCAAAAAATTACAAGAATAGAGAATACTTCCAAACTCATCTGAGATGACTATTACACTTATACCAAAGTCAGATAAAGACACTACAAGAAAACTATATACCATTACCTGTGATAAATCGAAGGTGCAAAAATTCTCAACAAAATATTAAAAAACCAAATTCAAGAGTATATTAAAAGGATTATATGCCATGACCAAGTGCGCTATGTCCCTGGGATATAAGTATGGTTCAGCATATGCAATTGAATAAATGTAATGCATCACATTAATAAAATAAAATATAAAAATCACATAATTATCTTAATAGGTGCAAGAAAAGCATGTAACAGAATGCATCTTTTCATGATAAAAACTTTCAACTAATTGGATATAGAAAAAAATCACCTTAACATAATAAAGGCCATATACAACAAACTCACAGCTAACATTATACTCAATGATGAACTATTAAAAGCTTTTCCTCTAAGATCAGGAGGACAAGGATGCCAGTTCTCATCACTCTTATTCAATGTAGTACTGGAAGTCCTAAATAAAACAATTAGGCAAGACCTAGCAATAAAAGTCATCCAAACAAGAAAGAAAGAAGTAAAATTATCATTATTTGAATATATTATTTCATATACAGAAAATCCCAAAGATACAAAAAAAAAAAAACCGTTGCGGTTGGAGGGAAGATGGCGGCGTAGGAGGACGCTGGGCTCACCGCGCGTCCTGCTGATCACTTAGATTCCACCTACACCTGCCTAAATAACCCAGAAAACCACCAGAGGATTAGCAGAACGGAGTCGCCGGAGCCAAGCGCAGACGAGAGGCCCATGGAAGAGGGTAGGAAGGGCGGCGAGGCGGTGCGCGCTCCACGGACTGGCGGGAGGGAGCCGGGGCGGAGGGGCGGCTCGCCGGCCAAGCAGAGCCCCCAAGTCTGGCTGGCAAAAAGCGGAGGGGCATGACGGACTGTGTTCCGACAGCAAGCGCGACTTAGCGTCTGGGAGGTCATAAGTTAACAGCTCTGCTCAGAAAGCGGGAAGGCTGGAGGACAAAGGGAAGGAGAGCTGCTGAGCCCCTGGACGACAGAGCTCAGTTTGGTGGGGAACAAAGGCGCTCGGCAGCGCCATCTCCCCCGCCCATCCCCCAGCCAAAATCCCAAAGAGAACCAGTTCCTGCCAGGGAACTTGCTCGCTCTGCGCAAACACCCAACTCTGCGCTTCTGCGGAGCCAAACCTCCGGCAGCGGATCTGACTCCCTCCTGCTGCCACAGGGCGCCTCCTGAAGTGGATCACCTGAGGAGAAGCAAGCTAAGCCTGCCCCTCCTGCCCCTGTGCACCTTGCCTACCCACCCCAGCTAAGACGCCAGATCCCCAGCATCACAAGCCTGGCAGTGTGCAAGTAGCCCAGACAGGCCACCCCACCCCACAGTGAATCCCGCCCCTAGGAGAGGGGAAGAGAAGGCACACACCAGTCTGACTGTGGACACAGCGGTGGGCTGGGGGCAGACATCAGGTCTGACTGCGGCTCCGCCCACCAACTCCAGTTATACACCACAGCACAGGGGAAGTGCCCTGCAGGTCCTCACCACGCCAGGGACTATCCAAAATGACCAAGCGGAAGAATTCCCCTCAGAAGAATCTCCAGGAAATAACAACAGCTAATGAGCTGATCAAAAAGGATTTAAATAATATAACAGAAAGTGAATTTAGAATAATAGTCATAAAATTAATCGCTGGGCTTGAAAACAGTATAGCTGACAGCAGAGAATCTCTTGCTACAGAGATCAAGGGACTAAGGAACAGTCACGAGGAGCTGAAAAACGCTTTAAACGAAATGCATAACAAAATGGAAACCACCACAGCTCGGATTGAAGAGGCAGAGGAGAGAATAGGTGAACTAGAAGACAAAGTTATGGAAAAAGAGGAAGCTGAGAAAAAGAGAGATAAAAAAATCCAGGAGTATGAGGGGAAAATTAGAGAACTAAGTGATACACTAAAAAGAAATAATCTACGCATAATTGGTATCCCAGAGGAGGAAGAGAGAGGGAAAGGTGCTGAAGGGGTACTTGAAGAAATAATAGCTGAGAACTTCCCTGAACTGGGGAAGGAAAAAGGCATTGAAATCCAAGAGGCACAGAGAACTCCCTTCAGACGTAACTTGAATCGATCTTCTGCACGACATATCATAGTGAAACTGGCAAAATACAAGGATAAAGAGAAAATTCTGAAAGCAGCAAGGGGTAAACGTGCCCTCACATATAAAGGGAGACCTGTAAGACTCGTGACTGATCTCTCTTTTGAAACTTGGCAGGCCAGAAAGAATTGGCACGAGATTTTCAGTGTGCTAGACAGAAAAAATATGCAGCCGAGAATCCTTTATCCAGCAAGTCTGTCATTTAGAATAGAAGGAGAGATAAAGGTCTTCCCAAACAAACAAAAACTGAAGGAATTTGTCACCACTAAACCAGCCCTACAAGAGATCCTAAGGGGGACCCTGTGAGACAAAGTACCAGAGACATCACTACAAGCATAAAACATACAGACATCACAATGACTCTAAACCCATATCTTTCTATAATAACACTGAATGTAAATGGATTAAATGCACCAACCAAAAGACATAGGGTATCAGAATGGATAAAAAGACAAGACCCATCTATTTGCTGTCTACAAGAGACTCATTTTAGACCTGAGGACACCTTTAGATTGAGAGTGAGGGGATGGAGAACTATTTATCATGCTACTGGAAGCCAAAAGAAAGCTGGAGTAGCCATACTTATATCAGACAAACTAGACTTTAAATTAAAGGCTGTAACAAGAGATGAAGAAGGGCATTATATAATAGTGACAGGGTCTATCCACCAGGAAGAGCTAACAATTATAAATGTCTATGCGCCGAATACCGGAGCGCCCAAATATATAAAACAATTACTCATAAACATAAGCAACCTTATTGATAAGAATGTGGTATTTGCAGGGGACTTTAACACCCCACTTACAGAAATGGATAGATCATCTGGACACACGGTCAATAAAGAAACAAGGGCCCTGAATGAGACATTGGATCAGATGGACTTGACAGATATATTTAGAACTCTGCATCCCAAAGCAACAGAATATACTTTCTTCTCGAGTGCACATGGAACATTCTCCAAGATAGATCATATACTGGGTCACAAAACAGCCCTTCATAAGTTTACAAGAATTGAAATCATACCATGCATACTTTCAGACCACAATGCTATGAAGCTTGAAATCAACCACAGAAAAAAGTCTGGAAAACCTCCAAAAGCATGGAGGTTAAAGAACACCCTACTAACGAATGAGTGGGTCAACCAGGCAATTAGAGAAGAAATTAAAAAATATATGGAAACAAACGAAAATGAAAATACAACAATCCAAACGCTTTGGGACGCAGCAAAGGCAGTCCTGAGAGGAAAATACATTGCAATCCAGGCCTATCTCAAGAAACAAGAAAAATCCCAAATACAAAATCTAACAGCACACCTAAAGGAAATAGAAGCAGAACAGCAAAGGCAGCCTAAACCCAGCAGAAGAAGAGAAATAATAAAGATCAGAGCAGAAATAAACAATATAGAACCTAAAAAAACTGTAGAGCAGATCAATGAAACCAAGAGTTGGTTTTTTGAAAAAATAAACAAAATTGACAAACCTCTAGCCAGGCTTCTCAAAAAGAAAAGGGAGATGACCCAAATAGATAAAATCATGAATGAAACTGGAATTATTACAACCAATCCCTCAGAGATACAAACAATTATCAGGGAATACTATGAAAAATTATATGCCAACAAATTGGACAACCTGGAAGAAATGGACAAATTCCTGAACACCCACACTCTTCCAAAACTCAATCAGGAGGAAATAGAAAGCTTGAACAGACCCATAGGCAGCGAAGAAATTGAATCGGTTATCAAAAATCTCCCAACAAATAAGAGTCCAGGACCAGATGGCTTCCCAGGGGAGTTCTACCAGACGTTTAAAGCAGAGATAATACCTATCCTTCTCAAGCTATTCCAAGAAATAGAAAGGGAAGGAAAACTTCCAGACTCATTCTATGAAGCCAGTATTACTTTGATTCCTAAACCAGACAGAGACCCAGTAAAAAAAGAGAACTACAGGCCAATATCCCTGATGAATATGGATGCAAAAATTCTCAATAAGATACTAGCAAATCGAATTCAACGGCATATAAAAAGAATTATTCACCATGATCAAGTGGGATTCATTCCTGGGATGCAGGGCTGGTTCAACATTCGCAAATCAATCAACGTGATACATCACATTAACAAAAAAAAAGAGAAGAACCATATGATCCTGTCAATCGATGCAGAAAAGGCCTTTGACAAAATCCAGCACCCTTTCTTAATAAAAACTCTTGAGAAAGTCGGGATAGAAGGAACATACTTAAAGATCATAAAAGCCATTTATGAAAAGCCCACAGCTAACATCATCCTCAACGGGGAAAAACTGAGAGCTTTTTCCCTGAGATCAGGAACACGACAGGGATGCCCACTCTCACCGCTGTTGTTTAACATAGTGCTGGAAGTTCTAGCATCAGCAATCAGACAACAAAAGGAAATCAAAGGCGTCAAAATTGGCAAAGATGAAGTCAAGCTTTCGCTCTTTGCAGATGACATGATATTATACATGGAAAATCCGATAGACTCCACCAAAAGTCTGCTAGAACTAATACATGAATTCAGCAAAGTTGCAGGATACAAAATCAATGTACAGAAATCAGTTGCATTCTTATACACTAACAATGAAGCAACAGAAAGACAAATAAAGAAACTGATCCCATTCACAATTGCACCAAGAAGCATAAAATACCTAGGAATAAATCTAACCAAAGATGTAAAGGATCTGTATGCTGAAAACTATAGAAAGCTTATGAAGGTAATTGAAGAAGATTTAAAGAAATGGAAAGACATTCCCTGCTCATGGATTGGAAAAATAAATATTATCAAAATGTCAATACTACCCAAAGCTATCTACACATTCAATGCAATCCCAATCAAAATTGCACCAGCATTCTTCTCGAAACTAGAACAAGCAATCCTAAAATTCATATGGAACCACAAAAGGCCCCGAATAGCCAAAGTAATTTTGAAGAAGAAGACCAAAGCAGGAGGCATCACAATCCCAGACTTTAGCCTCTACTACAAAGCTGTCATCATCAAGACAGCATGGTATTGGCACAAAAACAGACACATAGACCAATGGAATAGAATAGAAACCCCAGAACTAGACCCACAAACGTATGGCCAACTAATCTTTGACAAAGCAGGAAAGAACATCCAATGGAAAAAAGACAGTCTCTTTAACAAATGGTGCTGGGAGAACTGGACAGCAACATGCAGAAGGTTGAAACTAGACCACTTTCTCACACCATTCACAAAAATAAACTCCAAATGGATAAAGGACCTGAATGTGAGACAGGAAACCATCAAAACCTTAGAGGAGAAAGCAGGAAAAGACCTCTCTGACCTCAGCCGTAGCAATCTCTTACTCGACACATCCCCAAAGGCAAGGGAATTAAAAGTAAAAGTGAATTACTGGGACCTTATGAAGATAAAAAGCTTCTGCACAGCAAAGGAAACAACCAACAAAACTAAAAGGCAACCAACGGAATGGGAAAAGATATTTGCAAATGACATATCGGACAAAGGGCTAGTATCCAAAATCTATAAAGAGCTCACCAAACTCCACACCCGAAAAGCAAATAACCCAGTGAAGAAATGGGCAGAAAACATGAATAGACACTTCTCTAAAGAAGACATCCGGATGGCCAACAGGCACATGAAAAGATGTTCAGCGTCGCTCCTTATCAGGGAAATACAAATCAAAACCACACTCAGGTATCACCTCACGCCAGTCAGAGTGGCCAAAATGAACAAATCAGGAGACTATAGATGCTGGAGAGGATGTGGAGAAACGGGAACCCTCTTGCACTGTTGGTGGGAATGCAAATTGGTGCAGCCGCTCTGGAAAGCAGTGTGGAGGTTCCTCAGAAAATTAAAAATAGACCTACCCTATGACCCAGCAATAGCACTGCTAGGAATTTATCCAAGGGACACAGCAGTACTGATGCATAGGGGCACTTGTACCCCAATGTTCATAGCAGCACTCTCAACAATAGCCAAATTATGGAAAGAGCCTAAACGTCCATCAACTGATGAATGGATAAAGAAATTGTGGTTTATATACACAATGGAGTACTACGTGGCAATGAGAAAAAATGAAATATGGCCTTTTGTAGCAACGTGGATGGAACTGGAGAGTGTGATGCTAAGTGAAATAAGCCATACAGAGAAAGACAGATACCATATGGTTTCACTCTTATGTGGATCCTGAGAAACTTAAGAGAAACCCATGGGGGAGGGGAACAAAAAAAAAAAAAAAAGAGGTTAGAGTGGGAGAGAGCCAAAGCATAAGAGACTGTTGAGAACTGAGAACAAACTAAGGGTTGATGGGGGGTGGGAGGGAGGAGAGGGTGGGTGATGGGTACTGAGGAGGGCACCTTTTGGGATGAGCACTGGGTGTTGTATGGAAACCAATTTGACAATAAATTTCATATATAAATAAAAAATAAAAATAAAAAAAAAAACTGTTGCAAGTAATCAATAAACTCAATACTGTTGCAGGATATGAAATCAACATACAGAAGTCAGTTGTATTTCTATACACCAATAATGAAACATCTGAAAAGGAAATAAAGAGAATTATCCCATTCACAATGACATCAAAAACAGTAAGACATCTAGGAACATATTTAGTCAAGGAAATGAAATATCTTTAAATGAAACCTACAAGACTGTGTTTTTTTTTAAATTTTTTTTTTTCAACGTTTATTTATTTTTGGGACAGAGAGAGACAGAGCATGAACGGGGGAGGGGCAGAGAGAGAGGGAGACACAGAATCAGAAACAGGATCCAGGCTCCGAGCCATCAGCCCAGAGCCCGACGCGGGGCTCGAACTCCCGGACCGCGAGATCGTGACCTGGCTGAAGTCGGACGCTTAACCGACTGCGCCACCCAGGCACCCCGACAAGACTGTGTTAAAAGGAATTGAAGAAGACACAAATAAATGGGAAGACATCCAGTATTCATGAATAAGAATATTATTAGTTCTTAATGTAATATCTAATATTATATTAGAACTAATATTATTATAATGTCCATAATGCCCAAAGCCATCCACAGATTCAACACAATCCGTATCAAAATTCCAATAGTATTCTTCACAGACATAGAGCAAACAATCCTAAAATCTGTATGGAACCATAAAAGACCCCCAACAGCCAAAGCAATCCCGTTAAAGAACAAAGCCACAGGCATCATGTTCTTGAAGTTTCAAACGATATTACAAAGCTATAGTAATTAAAACAGTATAGTACTGGCATAAAAATAGACACATAGACCAATGGAATAATAAATAACCCAGAATTAATCCCCTGTATATACAATCAACTAATATTCTACAAGAGAGCCAAGAATACCCAATGGGAAAGGGATAATTGCTTCAATTGGTGCTAAGAAAACTGGAGAAACACATTAACAACAGAATCAGACCCTTATCTTACACCAATCACAAATTAACTCAAAATGGATTAAAGAGTTAAACATGATGCCTGATACCATAAAACTCCTAGAAGAAAACATAGGGAAGAATCTCCTTGACATTGGTCTTGGTGATGAGTTTTGGATGTGATACCAAAAGCATAAGCAACAGAAGCAAAAATCAAGAAATGGGACTACATCAAACTTAAAAGCTTCTGTGCAGCAAAAGAAATAATGAAATGAGGAGACAATCAGATAAGGGGTTAATATCCAAAATATATTCAATTTATCAAAATATATTCACACAATTCAATAAACAAACAGCCTGATTAAAAATAGGCAGAGAGGGGGGCACCCGAGTGGCTCAGTCTGTTGGTGCCCAACTCTTGATTTTGGTTCAGTTCATGATCCCAGGGTTGTGGGATCGAGCCCTGTGTTGGGCTCCATGCTGAACATGGAGGCTGCTTAACATTCTCTCTCTTTCTCCCTCAGCTCCTCTCCCCTATTTGTGTATTTTCTCTCTCTAAAGTAAAAGGAAAGAAAGAAAGAAAGAAAGAAAGAAAGAAAGAAAGAAAGAAAGAAAGAAAGAAAGAAAGAGGAAAATGGGCAGGGGGACTAAATAGAGAATTCTTTAAAGAAGACATTAAAATAGCCAACAGGTACATCAAAAGTGCTCAAAATCGTTAATCATCAGGAAAATGCAAATCAAAACCACAATTAAATGTCACCACATATCTGCTAGAAAGCTATCATCAGAAAGACAAGTGGTAACAAGTGATGAGAATATGATGAAAAGGAAACACCTTGGGAATGCAAGTTGGTGCAGCCACTCTGGAAAACAGTATGGAGGTTCCTCAAAAAATTAAAAATAGAACTACCCTACAACCCAGCAATTGCACTACTAGGTATTTATCCACGGGATATAGGTGTGCTGTTTCAAAGCAACACATGCACCCCCGTGTTTATAGCAGCACTATCAACAATAGCTAAAGTATGGAAAGAGCCCAAATTTCCATTGATGGATGAATGGATAAAGAAGATGTGGTGTGTGTATGTGTGTGTGTGTGTGTATATATATATATATACACACACATATATACATACATATACATACATATATATGTATATATATGTACATATATACATATATATACATACATATATACATACATATATACATATATATGTATATATATACATGTATATATATACATATATATGTATATATGTGTATATATACATATATACACATATATACATATATACATATATACATATATATATACATATATATGTACACACATATATACATATACAATGGAATATTACTTGGCAATCAAAAAGAATGAAATCTTGCCATTTGCAACTACATGGATGGAACTGGAGGGTATTATGCTAAGTGAAATTAGAGAAAGACAAAAATCATATGACTTCACTCATATGAGGACTTTAAGAGATAAAACAGATGAACATAAGGGAAGGGAAACAAAAATAATACAAAAACAGGGAGGGGGACAAAGCATAAGTGACTCATAAATATGGAGAACAAACAGAGGATTATTGAAGGGCTTGTGGGAGGGGGGATGGGCTAAATGGGTAAGGGGCATTAAGGAATCTACTCCTGAAATCATTGTTGCACTATATGCTAACTAACTTGGATGTAAATTAAAAAAAATAAAATGAAGTATTACGTTGAAAAAAAATAAAATGACAGAAAAAAAATTAAAGTAAATAGCAGCAAGAAAAAAAAAAAAGGAAACCCTTATACACTGTTTGTGAGAATGTAAGTTTGTCAGCCAATTGGAAGTTCCTCAAAAAAATTAAAAATAGATCTATCGTATGATCCAGCAATCCCTCTTCTGGGTATATGCCCAAAGGAAGTGAAAGCAGGGTATCAAAGAGATGTATGCACTTTCATGTTTATTGCATTTTTCACAATGGCTAAGAAATGGAAACCACCTAAATGCCCATCAAGTGATTAATGGATAACAAGATGTGATGTATATATAATAGAATATTATTTAGCATGAGAAGAACATAATAGTATTTGTTGCAACATGGATGGAATTTGAGGACATTATATTAAGTGAGGAAAAGACAAAATACTGCATAATGTCACTTATATGTATAATCTAAAAACAAACAAACAAACAAAAAACAACAAAAAAAAAAACCCCAAACTCCTATAAACATAGTAAAATGGTGGTTACCAGGGGTTGGAAGGTGAGGGGACAGAAAACACATGTAAGAGTAAATAAGTCCTAGAGATCTAATGCAGAGTACAGTGAATATGGACAGCAATATTGAATTATAATCATCAGACTTGCTAGGGAACTAAATCTTAGTTATTCCAAACACTAAAATAAAACAATAATTTTGTAATATGATAGAAATGCTAAATGTCACTATGATGGCATTAGAGTAAATGTATCAAATTAACACTATACACCATTTATTTACACATTATATGCCAAATATACTATTAAAAAAACACGGAATAAAGATATTTGTAGGTGCTATATGTGAGGGGAAAGAAGAAATTGATTTAGTTTTCAAATAAAATAAGATTGAAGCAGGGGATTACTGCTTCTTTAGAAACTCAGTTTCAGGTTAACTTCCTTTTTCTGTCTGATGGAAAACCTGTCTTGCAGAAGTGCAAAGTTTATTAAAGATTATAAAGATAATACACCAGCATAATTAATTTATGGCATAGTGTTAGAGTAACTCTACCAAGTTAATAAATTGGCGGTGTGCTTTATTAACTCTAGTACTAAGAGCTAAGACAAATTTTTTATTATACATCGGTGACCCTTAATTTTTGCAGAACCCTGTGTGGTAAGCACCATTGTTATCTCCACTTAACAGATGAGTAAAATAAGACAAAGTTTAAGTTATCTGTTCACAGTTACCAACTCAAAACTGTGATCCAGACCCAGGCAGTAAAGCTCCCTGAATCAAACTTTTAACCAATATACCAATAGGTTCCCAAAGTGAGTTCTGCAGAACCCCAGGGTTTCCAGAGAATTTTCAGAGTACTCAAAATTATTTTCAAAATGCATTTTCAATATATATATATATATATGTATATATATATATATTTTTTTTTTTGACTCTGCTGTCTTTGAATTGATGATGCAAAAAGAAAAAAAACAAAAAACAAAAACAAAAAAAAAACGGGAAAAACTGGTACCCGACCATGAATCAAGGCAGTAGCATCAGAGTGCTACTATTCATCATTACCATGCTTTTGCTAAAACTAATTTTTTAAAAGGCTAGTTTAAGATTTTCCTTAAATAAACAATTATTTTTAACGTCTACTTGTGAGTGTATATCATTTCATCTATATGACTAAATAGAAAATACATATTAAATAACTGTAAACATAATATTGTAGTTGCAATAAGCAACTCAAAGGATCAGGTGTTTGAGTTGCGAATGGAAATGGCTGCTTTTTTCATGAAATGCCATTTTTTTAAACCAAAAAACAACATTCCTACAGACTAAGTTTATCCAGACTTGGGGTATTTTGCAGCTATTTTCTCAAAAAAAATGAATGCAGTAAACTTGTTACTTCAGGGAAAACTACTGGTAATACACTATTGTCAATAATAAAATTTGAACCTGAAAGTTCAAGCTAGAAGTTTAAAAAGTTTGTATCTACCACTATGAAATTCACAGCTTCTCAATATACACAGGTTTGTCTCATGAGATTAGCGATAGTATAAATTAATGTGTTTTTTTAAATATTCTCTACTGAAATACATTATCTTATGCAAGATCTGCCTAACTCAGTGAACCGGTATTTTACAAATGATTAATGCACAGTGTTACAAAATCATTCATGATAATCCAGCCATTCAAAGTACAAAATAGATCAGTGGCTTCAGGTGGCTCAGTTCGTTCAGCCTCCAACTCTTGGTTTCAGCTCAGGACATGATCTCACAGTTTGTGGGTTCAAGCGCTGTGTCTGCACTATCAGTGAAGAACCTGGTTGGGATTCCCTCTCTCTCTCTCTCTCTCTCTCTCTCTCTCTCTCTCTCTCTGCTTTCTCCCCCCCCCCCAAAAAAAAAATAAACATTTAATACAAAGAAAAGCAAAGTGCAAAACAGATCAAAGGGTTTTATTACAACAGAGAAGAAAAAAATGTATTCATATTATTCATATACATTTCACCTTGCAAATGACCTTTAATAAGCTACCATTTGTTGAGTTTTGGTATACTATTAAAGAAAAAAAAATATCCATAATTACCTGAAAAGGCTATTAAAATATTCTTTCATCTGTAAGTTTGTGTGAGGCCAGATTTTCTTCATGTACTTCAACCAAAAGCCATGCAGATTGAATATGAAAGCAGATATGATAATCCAGCTCTCTTCAAGTGAGTCATCCATTAACACACTTGAGAAAATGCTACTTTTGTCACTTTTTTAATAATATAGCTACTTCTCATAAAATGCTATTTATGTTAAATAGGTTTATTATTTAATTGAATTAACAAACATGGATTTAATTTTTTAATTTTTTTTTTTACTTTGGGGATCTTTTTAATTTAAACTAAACCATGCTTTACATTCCAGTATCACAGTTTTGTGTCTGTGGGTTTTTATTTATTTTTTTAAATTTCTTATATGATAAATATTTTCAGCTATATATAATGCACATTTTTTTTTAAAGCACTTTGATGTCCTCAAGATTTTTAAAACATTTAAAGGAATCCTTTGGGGCACCTGGGTGGCTCAGTTGGTTGAACATCTGACTTCAGCTCAGGTCATGATCTCACAGCTCATGGGTTCAAGCCCCACATTGGGCTCTGTGCTGACAGCTTGGAACCTGGAGCCTGCTTCAGATTCTGTGTCTCCCTCTTTCTCTCTGCCCCTCCGCTGCTCACACTCTGTCTCCCTCTCCGCCGCCCCCCCCCAAAAAAAAATAAACATTAATTTTTTTTAATTAAAAAATTAAAAAAAAAAAAAAGGGATCCTGAGACCTAACATTTTGAGAACTCTTTAGAATATATTATGCTGCTTAAGTATCTAAACATAGTATAGCAATTGTATATAAGGAATTATTTTTTAAGTTTATTTATTTATTTTGAGAGAGAGAGAGAGAGAGAGAGAGAGAGAGAGAGAGAGAGATTGCAAGCAGGGGAAGGGCAGAGGGAAGGAGAGACAGAATTCCAAGCAGGCTCCATACCATCATGTAGAGCCCGAGGCAGGGCTTGAACTCACATACGACAAGATCATTACCTGAGCCAAGATCAAGAGTCAGATGCTTAATCAACTGCACCACCCAGTCACCCCTATAAGTGATTACTTCTTTTTAAAATTTTTTTTTTTTTTTCAACGTTTTATTTATTTTTGGGACAGAGAGAGACAGAGCATGAACGGGGGAGGGGCAGAGAGAGAGGGAGACACAGAATCGGAAACAGGCTCCAGGCTCTGAGCCATCAGCCCAGAGCCTGACGCGGGGCTCGAACTCACGGACCGCGAGATCGTGACCTGGCTGAAGTCGGACGCTTAACCGACTGCGCCACCCAGGCGCCCCATAAGTGATTACTTCTAAAGTGCCTGACACAAGTATGGATGTATATGTATATATATTCCTATTATGTGTAGATTGCTTATTTGGACATATTCTCACCAAAGTTTGCACTTTTGAGAACTATAACAGTTGAGAATTCCCAACCTCCAGAGGTAATTCCTTTCATTTTTAGAATGCTCTACAATGAGAAAGGTTTGGGTTCTTTTTAACCCAAGTCATTATTTTAAAATTCTTCAACCTAACACAGCTATCATTCTATTAATGTAGGCTAGCATTGTATTTGGCATATGGTTTGGTACATTATACCAATGTTGACTATTACTTGAGATTGACATGGAGCTTACTAACAAAGCCATGTCTCATGACTTCCTAGGTATTGCTGCTCAATCAAATTGCCATTTTCATCTATCCTATTTAGAACTAAATGTTAACAGTTTATATTTACCCACTTTCAAGTCCATCCCAGTAGACTGATTGCTTTATTACACTAAATTCCTTTAGATTCTAGTTACTTCACTAATGACCACTTCCTCTCATTTGGAAATTTAAAAAAGGGATTCAATATTTTTTCATATTATTGGTTAAAATGTTTTGAAAAAAACTTCTCTATAAACTTCTCTGCATCACCCACATTTCTTTTACTATCCGCTAGGTTACATGATGAACCTCTATAAATGCCATACCAATTCCACATAACTGAGCAGAGACAATTAGATTAGTCATAATGACAGTTATTAATGAACCCATTAGTGCTTATAGTGATTAATGGTTTAATTTTCTAAGCACACAAATTTAAAACATCTAATTCTAGAAACTTACCAAAGATCTATATAATCACAGCTGCTTATAATTTACAGAATCTATTCTTTTTATTGAAAACACAAGCTACATCTTGCCTTCTTTCTCTTCTCCATTATTTTGCAACACTGATGTAACTCCTTTAGTGACTTTATCTGAAACTTCTCTCAGCATCCTTCTACAAAATTCATCAGTTTTGTTGTCAAATAATGCCCAGATCAGATTCTTCCCATCTGGGAGACCTCTCTTCCTAATAAACTAAAGAGCTTTCCTTAAACCTGAGGGAAGGCCCAGCCGGCAAAGAATGAAGGTATGCTAATCAAGACTTGCCCTCAAGTGCCAGTGCTGCCTCCTACTGGCTGAATAAAATGAAGGCTGGTTAGTTACTTCATTAAACAGTTTGCCCTAGTTACATTATTACATAATAATACCCCCCCTCCCCATGGAGGGACTTGTATATTACATATTCAAGACATAATACATAACAAAATTTTCAATAAATCTTAGCTTTAATGGGTCATTCAGTGCCCAGTTTCTAATTTTTACATTTCTCTATTCTCTGTGCTGCTGTCTTTTATTGTTTCATGGCTCACATTCATTTTAACTTATCTACAGACTCACAAAATCAGATTTTCCTATGAAAATCTGTTTGGTTTGTAGAGCTGCAGTGGGCATGGTTTTTGTAACGAATGCCCTCCATTTTTCTTCAAGAGATTTTGTAATTTTCTTTTTATTTTTTTAACAGATTATAGTCTTGAATATTCTTTCAGAACATAAATATAGGAAAAGCAAAAAAAAATCACATGTGATTGCTGTTAGTATTATTATGAAATGATTATTAATGAAATATAGAAAAATACTAACAGAAATTGAGAACTCAGTATTATATCAATGGCTTCAGTTATTTCTATTTAATTTTTAAAATTTTTACTCTCATTGCTAACGTACATTGCCTAAAATAAATAATAAGGTAAAAGGGTTTACATTCTTAGGAGCCAAGGATGAAAGATATTTTTGCATTACCTATTATACCTGTCTTATTCTCGGGACTGAATATATGATTTAAATATTTACAGTGATGCCTTGAGGATTATCTTACCTATGTGAATAATGTGCTTACACATGGTTATACAATTCAGAATTAGATGATGCATTCCCTCCATGACCCTGTACATATTTCATGAAGCTGCTGTTAGTACATTTGCCTTTGTACTTTGTGTTTGAAGACTGCATCATAATTCTTATATTCATAATTTGTTATTTCTATCAGTTCTTAATATCATTAGTTTCCACTTTTGCAATCAGAGTGACCAAAGCATAAAATAGATTGTTGTCCACATTAAATAACAATGTCGTCCATTAAATACCACAAAACTCTCTGTTTCCTTGTTTACATTATAGTACATAGCCATTTTATGAATTTTCTTTTCAACAGTATGGACCTAGAGCATGTTCTTTTTTTGAAGAGAAGACATGTGACATTTATGTTTTCTTTTTTTAATTTTTTTTTTTTTAACGTTTATTTATTTTTGGGACAGAGAGAGACAGAGCATTAACGGGGGAGGGTCAGAGACAGGGAGACACAGAATCGGAAACAGGCTCCAGGCTCTGAGCTGTCAGCCCAGAGCCCGACGCGGGGCTCGAACTCACAGACCGCGAGATTGTGACCTGAGCCGAAGTCGGTCGCCCAACCGACTGAGCCACCCAGGCGCCCCATATATTTTCATATTCTATATGTTTACTACAGTAAATAAAATACACGAATCAATAAAAAAAGTGAAAATTCAGGTTGACTCTTGACTTTATATAATAATTTAGCTCTGGCTTTCCAGTTTGGATTTTTCTGGTGCACTCAGCTGCAATAATGATCATTCATCCTGAAGCCAGTGAGGGCAACGTTATTGCAATCACAGAGGATCACAAGAATCAAAGTATCGATTTTTGGTTTTGGTTTTGTTTTTTTTATACTTGTAATCAGAACCTCAGCAACATGTAGGCGCTAGCTCAGAGTTTCTAAAGTTGAAAGCTGTGGAATGTGAACTGTTTTTTTTTCCCCTCAAGGCGATAACTTTATTTTTCCTTCCCAATTCTAGAGAGGTTACAGAGAAAGAGGGGTAAACAGACCTTAGCATTTTGCACTTAGACTCTCAGAGCTTACTTGGTGCCTCAGCCTCCTGTGTAAGCAGCTGTAACAAAAAACTTTGCCTGCAGGCAAGTGTCCACAGAAGCCAGATTTTTCCTAGCTTGCCTAGGAGCTGTGCTCCAGGCTAAACTTATGGCTTCGTTACTTTTCAAATCTGCATTTGCAACAATTTTATTTGAATACCAAGTCACCTTTCAGGTTGTCTGTATTTAAAAAATTTATCACTAACGTGTCCCTGCTTTCTTGTGTCCCCCACACCTATGTTCAAATGATAATATATATATATATATATAGGAGCAATATATATTAAAATAAAACATTTTGGAGCAATATATATTAATAAAGTAGTACTAGACCCTACAGTTCATCAATATTCATGTTTACTTATTGGAAAATTCTCAAAAACAAGGAGACAAAACAAATGTTTGAAAAGTTTTACAGAGTTGATATTTGAGACTGACTCAGAAATCAGGTGTATGGTGATAATTAGAGCATAAAGCTGTTATGTATATTCTGCAGTAAGAAATGATGACATTTTTAGATGTTTGTTTATGTTTTTGAGAGAGGGAGAGGGAGACAAAATCCAAAGGAGGCTCTAGGCTCTGAGCTGTCAGCAGAGCCGGACGAGGGGCTCCAACTCACAGACCACAAGATCATAACCTAAGCTGAACACCTAACTGACTGAGCCACCCAGGGGCCCTGAAATGATCTAATGTTTCAATAAAGGTAAATTAAGTGATAAATTGGAAAACACAACTGTAGATAAGGGAGAGAAAGATGAAATACACAACTAGAAAATCTTTAAGACTGGCCAATATGTGTAACCAGATTCCAGTAGAGAAACTGAAACTTGACATCATGCCCCCCCACCAAATACTGTATTTTAATGGCTTTTTAATAAAACAATCAAATAAATAGACATCATAAATGTCTCAAAACCTTTTTCACATCTTCATTAATTCTCATGTGAAACAATGTGGCATATAGAAACCAAGGCTGGGTAGTTCCTATCAGGGTTATTAAAGTCGAGATTAAATGTCCACAGGGAACAAAAGCAGGAAAACTGCACTCCTGACAGAGGCTGTCTTAGGGAATACAGTAATGCCACCTGTTCACCTCTGCCTCACATTCTGTGGCATCATGAAATTTATGCAATTCTTGTGAATATTTCTACATGCACCTAATATAAATTTCAGTTTATCTATAGACTATTTTCAAAGATATCTATAAGTTTCTAAAAGCGTTTTTTAAACTTTATTTATTTTGAGAGAGAGAGAATCCCAAGCAGGCTCAGAGCCTGGTGTGGGACTAGAATTCACAAACCCTGAGATCATGACCTGAGCCAAAATGAACAGTTGGGTGCTTAACCAACTGAGCCACCCAGGCGCCTCACCATAAAGTTTTCTTATATAATCAGAAGTATATAGTCAGAACCTTAAAATCAAAACAAAACAATGACAATATATGCATCACACAAACACACACACACACACACACACACACACACACACACAAAACTGGCACTATTTGCTTTGCTAATATCAATATGTTGAAATGTTACATTTATATATTTTTATTAATAGTCTAATGGAAAATTAATATGTGCATATTATAAATTAAAAGGTGCATAAAAGGATTCTTTTCTTAATTTTATTATTTTAATTTATTTATGTTTATTCACTTATATTTGAGAGAGACAGAGAGAGTGAGCAGGGGAGGGGTGGAGAGAGAGGGAGAACCCCAAGCAGGCTCTGCACTGTCAGTGTGGGAGCCCAATGTGGGGCTCTATCTCATGAACTGTGAGATCATGACCTAAGCCGAAACCAAGAGTCATACCTAGGCTTAACAACTGAGCCACCCAGGTGCCCGGGAAAGATTCTTTTCTATAACAGATTCCACAGCTCTCTTTTTGATACGCAAACATTATTATTTTGTGCGTCCTACCATCATTTGACTAGAAATTTGCACAAATGTTATATTTTCTAACAAAAATGAGATATGACACACACGTTTCCTTCTATGCAATCTTCTATTTTCAGTAAATAATATATATTTTGGCTCCGTATCATCTAGTTGTGTCTACTTCATTATTTCGGCAGCAGCAGGGTGAATACTCATTATAAAAATATACTACGATACGTTTAACTGGCCCTATGCTAATGAACATTTTATTCTTTTCTATCATTTTGCTAATGCAAACTATGCCACAATGAGAATCTTTGTACATATTTCTTTGCACAGTTGTGACCAAGTGATGTGCTTTAACTAATAGAATATGGAGGACATGACATCTTCCTGCTTTTGTGCTATGGTAGCAAGTCACCAAGTAAGAAATCCAACTACCAGAGACCATTATGCCCTCCCAAACTATAGAGTTGTGACTAAATACTACATGTTTTAAGCTACTGAGTTCTAGGACAGCTAATTACATAGCCGTAGGTAACTGAAAGAGGCTTCATTAAATTTAAGACATCCTGTTCATCAAAAGACACCATCAAGAGCTTGAAAGAAGCCATGGATTGGAAGACATTTACAACACATACAACTAAAAAAGGACTTATATTCAGATTATATAAAGAACCTCTATAAATTAATAGAGAGATAGTCCAAAGAGTAAATGGGCAAAATACGTGAGACACTTTATAAAAGAATTTATTAAGACAAATAATAGTTATATGAAAGGTGCTCAACGTCAGTAAGTAATCAGAGGAAGTGCAAATTAAACTGCAAGGAGATATCAGTACACATCCCCCAATGGTTAAAATAGAGGGTTCGCCAATACCAAATGTTGACAGGGATTTTGGTAGCAAGTGAAATTTGTTTGCATAGAGTATAAACAAGCACAACCACCTTGGGGATACTAGGCAGTGCTTACTCAGCAACCAGAAATTCCCCTCCAACGTAGGATCTCCAGTGAAATGAGTGCACGTGCCCTCTGATGACAGAAAAATGTTCGTGATAGCTTTCCTGATAGCTAAAGTTCGAACCAAGCAACCACAGAATAACTGTGACATGTGTGCAGTGAATACGCAGCAATGAAAAAAGTAAACTATTGATGCCTGCAATTACCTGGGTGGATTTTGGGTTTTTCTTACTCGATAAGTGGCATCTTTCAATCTAAAATTTTTATTTTGCTTATGATGCACTTCCCCCAACCAAAAATTCTTTTAAAAATTCAGAACTACCCTGTTTTATTGTGCTTCGTTTTATTGCACCTCACAGATACTGCATTTTATACATGTTGAAGGTTTCTGGTAACCCTGTATTGAGCAGGTCTATTGACACCATTCCCCCCTCCCCCAATAGCATCAGCTTACTTTATGTTGCTGTCACATTACAGTCATTAGTGATCTTTGATGTTACCATTGTAACTCCTTAGGGGCTCCATGAGCCACATCCATATAAGACAGGGAACTTAATTGATAAATGTGTGTGTGTCCTGACTGCTCCAACAACCAATCATTCCTCAGCACCCCCCCCCCCACACACACCCCACATCTCTCTTCCTCTTCTCAGGCCTCCCTATATCCTGTGACACAGCAATACTGAGGTTAGGCCAATTGACAACCCTACAATGACCTCTAAGAGTCCAAGTGAAAGAGTCATATGTCTCTCACGTTAAATAAAAAAAACTAGAAGTAATTAAGCTTAGTGAGGAAGGCATATTGAAAGCCAAGGTAGGCTGAGAGCAAAGCCTTTTGCACTAAACAGTTATGCAAGTTGTGAACACAAAGGAGAAGTTCTGAAAGGAAATTAAAAGTGTTACTCCAGCGCATACAAATAATAAGAAAGCAAAAACAGTTTTATTGCTGATATGAAGGAACTTTGAGTAGTCTGTTTAGAAGATCAAACCAGCCACAACATTTTCGGTCAAAGCCTAATCAGAACAAGGTCCTAAGGATCTTCAATTTTATGAAGTCTGAGAGAGGTGAGGAAGCTGAAGAAAATTCTGAAGCTGGCAGGGTTGGTTCATGAGGTTTGAGGAAAGAAGCTTCTCATAATGTAAAAGTACAATGAAGTAGGAAGTGTTGATGTAGAAGCTGCAGAAAACCATCCAGAGGAGCTGAGATAATTAATGAAGGTGGTTACACTAAACAACAGGTTTTCAACAGAGATGAAACAGCCTTTTATTGGAAGAAGATACCATCTAGGGCTTTCACAGCTAGAGAGGAGAAGTCAGTGGTTGGCTTCAAAGTTTCAAAGTGTCAAAGGACAGGCTGACTGTTTTATTGGGGCAAATGCAGTTGGGGGACCTTAAGCTGAAGCCAATGTTCACTTACCATTCTGAAAACCTTAGGGGCCTTAAAAATTATGCTAAATCTACTCGGCTTGTGCTTTATAAATGTAACAACAAAACCTGGATGATAGCACATCTGTTTATAATAAAGTTTCCTAAATATTTTAAGCCCACTGTTGAGACATACTATTTAGAAAAAGAGAGTCAGAATATTTCTGTTCACAGACAATGCATCCGGTCACCAAAGAGCTCTAATGAAGATGTAATGAGATTGCGGTGTTTTCATATTTGCTAACACAATACCTGTGCTGCAGCCCATGGATCAAAAAGTCATCTCTACTTTCCAGTCTCATTAGGTACATTTCATAAGGTTCTAGCTGCCATAAATACGGATTTCTCTGATGGAACTGGGAAAAATAAATTGAAAACTTTCTGGAAAGGACTCACCATGTTAGAAGCCATTAACAACACTCATGATTCAGGGGAGGAGGTCAAAATATCAACATGAACCGGACCGAGGGAGAAGTTGATTCCAAGCCTGATGTACGTCTTTGAGGGGTTCAAGTCGTTAGTGGAGGAGGTCACTCAAGATGTGGTGAAAAAGACTTTACCAGAGGAGGAGTTGCTTATTATATATGAACATGAAAAGTGATTTCTTGAGATAGAAGCTATTCCTGAAGAAATTGTAAAGATTGCTGAACTGACAAAAAAGGATTTAGAATATTACACATACTTAGTTGGTAAAGCAATGGCAGGGTTTGAGAAGATAGACTTCAGTTCTGAAAGAAGTTCTACTGTGGGTAAAATGCTATCTAACAGCATCACATTCTGCAGAGAAATTGTTCGTGAAAGGAAGACTCAATTGAAGCAGCAAACTTCATTGTTGTCTTATTTTAAGAAATTTGCCACAGCCACTCTAGCCTTTAGCAACCAACACTCTGATCAGGCAGCAGCCATCAACATCAAGGTAAGAGCCGGCACAAAGAGCCTTCCACCAGCAAAAAAAAAAAAAAAAAAAAAAAAAAAAAAAAAAAAAAAAAAAATAGGACTCACTGAAAACTTAGACAGTGATTTACATATCTTAACAATAAAGTATTTTTCAATTAAGGTATATACCCCCTACCCTGGCCCATACCTTAACCATTATCCTGGTCCTAACCTTAATCCTAACCCTAGATCTGAGGGGGGGAAAAAATATATATGTATATATATATATGTATATATATATACACACACTATATATACACACACATATATATGTATATATATAATAAAATATGTGATATATAAAATATGTGAGATATATAATATTAAATATGTGATATATAATATATAAAATATGTGAGATATATATAATATATGTGATACATATAATATATAAAATATGTGAGATGTGTATACACACACACACACACACACACACACACACACACAATAGGATATTACTCTGCCATAAAAACAATGAAATCTTTCCATTCGCATTTGCAATGACGTGGATGGAACTAGAATGTATTATGCTAAGTGAAATAAGTCAGCCAGAGAAAGACAAATACCATCTCATTTCAATCATGCAAAATTCAAGAAACAAAAGAGGGGCCCCTGGGTTCCTCAGTCGGTTAAGCGTCTGACTCCTGATTTCACCTCAGATCACCATCTCATGGTTGGTGGGTTCAAGCCCCATGTAGGGCTTTGCACTGACGGCATGAAGCCTCCTTGAGATTCTGTCTCTCTGCCCCTCCCCTGCTCATGCTCATTCACTCTCTCTCTCTCGAAATAAATAAACTTAAAAGAAACAAAACAAAGGAGCAAAGGGGAAAAAAGAAAGAGGCAAACCAAGAAGCCGACTTCTCACTGTAAAGAACAAACTAATGGTTACCAGAGAGGAGGTGGGTGGGGGGGATGGGTTACATGGGTGATGGGAATTAAGGAGTATACTTGTGATGAGCACCAGGGTGACATATGGAAGCCTTCAATCTCTATTGTACTCTTGAAACTAATATTACACTGTATGTTAACCGGAATTCAAAACTCAAAAAAATTAAAGGTGTGTACATCTTTGGGCACAATGCTGTTGAACGCTTAATATACTACAGTGTAATGTAGACATAGCTTTTATATGCACTGGGAAAGCAAAAATTTCATTTGGCTTGCCTTACAGCAACATGCACTTTATTATGGTGGTCTGGAACTGTCCCTGCAATATCTCTGAAGTAAGCCTTTATATTATTTTATTCTAGCATTGTTATAGATTCAGGTTTTAATAGTTAAGTCTTTGATCTATTTGTAATTAATGTTTGTTGCAAGGGAGTACAATTCAGCATTATTTCTTTCTGATGGCTAGCCATGTATTCCAACATTTACAGAGATCTTGTATTTTCTTCACTAATTTGGAATGGAAATTTGTCATATATTATGTTTCCATATTTGTTCATGTTTGTTTCTCAATTTTCTAATTAGCACCATTAATATGTTTATGTGTCAATATGAAGTTATTTTCATTATTAAAATCTAACTTACCTTTTACTCATTTTCACTTTAGAATATCCTGGCTTTTCTAAAAAAAAAGCTTTTGGACTTTTTTTGTCTGTTTGTTTATTTGTGTGTTTATTTACTTATTTATTTAACATTTATTCATTTTTGAAAGACAGAGAGAGAGTGCAAACGGGGGAGGGCTAGAAAGAGAGGGAGACACAGAATCTGAAGCAGGCTCCAGGCTCCCAGCCATCAGCAAAGAACCTGACGCGGGGCTGGAACTCACAGACTGTGAAATCATGACCTGAGCCAAAGTCAGACGCTTAACCGACTGAGCCACCCAAGCGCCTCTTTTTAAAATTTTTTTTAATGTTTATTTATTTTTTTGAGAGAGATAGAGCATGAGTGGGGGAAGGCTAGAGAGAGAGGGAGACACAGAATCTGAAGCAGGCTCCAGGCTCCCCACTGTCAACACAGAGGCCAATGCATGCTCGAACTCATGGACCGCGAGGTCATGACCTGAGTTTAAGTCGGATGCTTAACCGCCTGAGCCCCAAGGTGCTCCGACGTTGTTTTTAAAAACTTTAACATTAGAACTGTTGAATCATATTAACTATTTGATAGGATTAGAGTTCAGATGAGTTTAGGGGAGAAATGACATATTTAATTATACCGGACTCTATGGGGTGCCTGGGTGGCTCAGTCAGTTGGGCGTCTGACTCTTGATCTTGGCTCAGGTCATGATCTCAGGGTTCCTGAGACTGAGCCCTGCATAAGTCTCTGTGCTGACAATGCAGAGCCTGCCTGGCATTCTTTCTCCCTCCCTCTCTGACCCTCCCCTGCTCTTTCTCTCAAAGTAAACTTTTTAAAAAAAGGAAATAATGCAAATGAGGTCTTTTTCTCATTAGATTTTCTTTGTTCTACTTATCACACGAATGACTTTTTAATTAATTGTGCAGCTAACCACCTTAAAACATTTTTCAATAGAAATCTACCATTTTCCAACCATATTCTGGTTGAGTCTTCAGAGTTTTACAGAAATGCAGCAACAGCATCTGCCAAAGGTATTTTTATTTATATACTGAATGTATACATGTATTTGAATGTATACTGAATGTATACTAATAATACTATCAGCATATTTAAAATCATTGTTGTTTGGAAAAACTTTGTGTGTTTATAATGATGATGTTTAACTGAGATAATATATTTTAATTTCTTATCTGCTAGCCAATTATTCCTTAAAGGTGTCAAACTATTTTTCCTACATCTCACCTTTATTTTAGGTAAAGTGTGTATATGAGTGTGTTTGTTTTCAAAGAATGCAGTTCAAGTGTCTCTTTTAGTACCTATCATTTGTTTTCCTCCTTTGTTCAAGTAAAATTAATACATGTCCTAATATTGAAGATTCTACGTTTCTTAGATAAAATTCACTCATTTGATGATACTTATGTATTAATATTACATTTAGCATTATTGGAATGATATTTATAAGCAATATTGGTCAGTAATTTTCTTAAATTTATTCTTTGCCATTTTCAAGCTTGGGTAATAGATAGCATTTACCTAGCTTTCTTTTTCTTAATTTTTTTTTATGTTTATTTTTGAGGGGGGGGGAACCATGTGAGTGGGGGCGTGGCAGAGAGCAAGGGAGACACAAAATCCAAAACAGGCTCCAGGCTCTTAGCTGTTAGCCCAGAGCCTGACCTGGGGCTCGAACTTATAAACTGTGAGATCATGACCTGAGCTGAAGTCAGATGCTCAATTGACTGAACCATCCAGGTGCCCCATACCCAGCTTTCTTCAAAGAATTTTACAAATTTCTGCCTTTCTCTATGATCTAGACAAATTAAAATATAACAGGAGCTGTTTATCCCCTATAGAAAAGAATGCATCTGTAAAATGTATGGACAACATTTTTGAAGGATAGTTCTTTGGTAATTTTTTCAAACAGTTTAGAATTATTGTTATAGATTTTCCATCTCTTTTGGGTCCAGTTTTTCTAAATCCGGGTTTTCAAATTAACTCATGATGCTGAGAGAGGTAGTAAAAGAAATCTTATTTATTACTTTTCTAATATCATTTGTGCTTCAGTTTTGCCATGTTTTAATTTGCATTTCATAAATGTTTGCTTTTATCCTTTAAAATTATTTTCTTCTCTATTCCTTTGTTGAATTTTGTTCTTTTAATGATTGCATAAACTCAAAGTTTACTTTGCTTCCAGTTTTTCCTTTTCTTTGTAACCTAGGTATATATAATAATTTTTCATCTGAACATTTTTACCAGTATCATAAAAATCTGATAAGTAGTGCTATTGCCTTTATATTCTACAATTTATAGTTCTTATTTATTTTATAAGCCAAGAGTTAAGATTTACGTTTTACATTTCTAGCTGTTTTTTTTTTTTTTTGGTCTGTTTTCAGTCTCTATTTTTATTATTTTATTCATTTCTTGTGTTATTACACTTTAATCAGAAAAAGTGGTTTTGGGCGCCTGGGTGGCTCAGTTGGTTGAGCGTCCGACTTTGGCTCAGGTCATGATCTCACGGTTTGTGAATTTGAGCCCCATGTCAGGCTCTGTGCTGATAGCTCGGAGCCTGGAGCCTGCTTCGGATTCTGTGTCTCTGTCTCTCTCTGCCCCTCCCCCACTCGTGCTCTGTCTCTCTATCAAAAATAAACAAAATGTAAAAAAAAAGCTAAAAAAAAAGCAAAAGTGGTTTTTCTCTTTCAATAATAATAATGTCTAGGAATCCTGGTAAATGTATACTTAAATACTTCTTGAGTGGTTACAAAATATATTCTGTGTGCTCAGTGTATATAAGTATACAAACATATCTATCTTTGTATCCTACCATAATTATTCTGTCTATATACTTTATTTTATTGGGACTATTTCATCTATTATTACCAAGTGCATACATAGAAAGTGCTGGTAATTTTCTAGAGTTCTTGCTTTATTAATTTTAAAGATTTTTAAACATTTAACATATCCAAAATACTACATACCTGACTCCATTCCAAGTCTTTTATAAGTATTAACTGATTTAATCTAGAAGTAACTTTTTGAAAATGTACTATTTGCACATTAGAGATGAGAAAATGGAGACACTAAGAACCTAAGTGACTGACTTAAAATCACATAAATATAATCAGTGAACCTAGGATTTGTGCTCATCAATAATGACCAGAGTCCCTGCTCTGAATTATTACACAAAGCACTAAAGAATCTACAAAAACCAGGCTCCAGGATGGCTCAGTCAATTAATTGAGGGACTTTGGCTCAGGTCATGATCTCACAATTTCTGGGTTTGAGCCCTGCCCTGCGTCAGGCTCTGTGCTGACAACTCAGAGCCTGGAGCCTGCTTCCAATTCTGTGTCTCCATTTCTCTCGGTCCCTCCCCCACTTGCAGACTGCCTCTCTCTCTCAAAAATAAACAAACATCAAAAAAATGTTTTAAACAATCTACAAAAACCTATCAGAGCTAATAAACAAATTCAGCAAAGTTGCAAGATACCACAGTAACACAAAAAAGTCAGTTTTAAAATATCATTAAAATGTCAGGGGCGCCTGGGTGGCGCAGTCGGTTAAGCGTCCGACTTCAGCCAGGTCACGATCTCGCGGTCCGTGAGTTCGAGCCCCGCGTCAGGCTCTGGGCTGATGGCTCGGAGCCTGGAGCCTGTTTCCGATTCTGTGTCTCCCTCTCTCTCTGCCCCTCCCCCGTTCATGCTCTGTCTCTCTCTGTCCCAAAAATAAAATAAACGTTAAAAAAAAAAATTTTAAAAATGTCAATAAGACCTAAAGCAATCTACATATTCAATGCAATCCCTATCAAAATAACACCAGCATTCTTCACAGAGCTAGAACAAACAATCCTAAAATTTTTATGGAACCAGAAAAGACCCCGAATAGCCAAAGCAATCTTGAAAAAGAAAACCAAGGGGCGCCTGGGTGGCGCAGTCGGTTAAGCGTCCGGCTTCAGCCAGGTCACGATCTCGCGCTCCGTGAGTTCGAGCCCCGCGTCGGGCTCTGGGCTGATGGCTCAGAGCCTGGAGCCTGTTTCCGATTCTGTGTCTCCCTCTCTCTCTGCCCCTCCCCCGTTCATGCTCTGTCTCTCTCTGTCCCAAAAATAAATAAAAAAAAAACGTTGAAAAAAAAAAAATTTAAAAAAAAAAAAAAAAAAAAAGAAAAAGAAAACCGAAGTAGGAGGCATCACAATCCCAGACTTCAAGCTATACTACAAAGCTGTAATCATCAAGACAGTATGGTACTGGCACAAGAACAGATACTCAGATCGGTGGAACAGAATAGAGAATTCAGAAACGGACCCACAAACGTATGGCCAACTAATCTTTGACAAAACAGGAAAGAATATCCAATGGAATAAAGACAGTCTCTTCAGCAAGTGGTGCTGGGAAAACTGGACAGTGACACGCAGAAGAATGAACCTGGACCACTTTCACCATACACGAAAATAAACTCAAAGTGGATGAAAGACCTCAATGTAAGACAGTAAGCCATCAAAATCCTTGAGGAGAAAGCAGGCAAAAACCTCTTTGATCTTGACTGCAGCAACTTCTTACTCAACATGTCTCCAGAGGCAAGGGAAACAAAAGCAAAAATGAACTACTCATGAAAATAAAAACCTCATGAAAATAAAAAGCTTCTGCACAGTGAAGGAAACAATCAGCAAAACTAAAAGGTAACCGACAGAATGGGAGAAGACATTTGCAAATGACATATCAGATAAAGGGTTAGTATCCAAAATCTATAAAGAACTTCTCAAACTCAACACCCAAAAATCAAATAATCCAGTGAAGAAATGGGCAAAAGACATGAATAGACACTTGTCCAAGGAAGACATCCAGATGGCCAACCGACACATGAAAAAATGCTCAACATCACTCATCATCAGGGAAACACAAATCAAAACCACAATGAGATACCACCTTACACCTGTCAGAATGGCTAACATTAGCAACTGAGGCAACAACAGATGTTGGTGAGGATGCGGAGAAAGAGGATCTCTTTTGCATTGTTGGTGGGAATGCAAACTGGTGCAGCCACTGTGGAAAACAGTATGGAAGTTCCTCAAAAAATTAAAACTAGAACTATCCTGTGACCCAGCAATTGCACTACTAGGCATTTATCCACAGGATACAGGTGTATCCCTCAAAGGGATACAGGTGTGCTGTTTCGAAGGGACACATGCACCCCCATGTTTATAGCAGCACTATCAACAATAGCCAAAGTATGGAAAGAGCCCAAATGTCCATTGATGAATGAATGGATAAAGAAGATGTGGTATATATATATACAATGGAGTATTACTCGGCAATCAAAAGAAATGAAATCTTGCCATTTGCAACTATGTGGATGGAACTGAAGGGTATTATGCTAAGTGAAATTAGTCAGAGAAAGACAAAAATCATATGACTTCACTCATATGAGGACTTTAAGAGACAAAACAGATGAACATAAGGGAAACAAAAATAATATAAAAACAGGGAGGGGGACAAAACAGAAGAGACTTACAAATATGGAGAACAAAGTGAGGGTTACTGGAGGGGTTGTGGGAGGGGGGATGGGCTAAATGGATAAGGGTCATTAAGGAATCTACTCCTGAAATCATTGTTTCACTATATCCTAACTAATTTGGATGTAAATTTTAAACTTTTTTTTAATTAAAAAAAAAAGAAATTAACATTGGGATTACTATGTAAATGCTGAATTCATGTTGTAATAAGCATGTACAAGTTTTACAAGTATTACAAGCATGTAATAAGTTTTTTTTTATTTTATTTTTTATTTTTTTTAATTTTTTTTTTCAACGTTTTTTATTTATTTTTGGGACAGAGAGAGAGACAGAGCATGAACGGGGGAGGGGCAGAGAGAGAGGGAGACACAGAATCGGAAACAGGATCCAGGCTCCGAGCCATCAGCCCAGAGCCCGACGCGGGGCTCGAACTCACGGACCGCGAGATCGTGACCTGGCTGAAGTCGGACGCTCAACCGACTGCGCCACCCAGGCGCCCCAATAAGTTTTTTTTTAAAGGAGCCACTTGTGATGTAATTTGAAGTGGGGTTTGTGAGCAAACAGCTAAGACAGAATTCTTGAGATATCTTTGGTGCAAAAAGGTGATTTTATTCAAGCATGGGGACAGGACTCATGGGCAGGAAGAGCCGCACTGGGGTTGGAGCCACTGATTATATACTTTTAGGTTTGGGGGTGGGTAGCAATAAAGTTAATTTCCTAGGAATTTCTGGGTGCTGAAGGCAGGGTCTCACAGTACCCTGAAGATTTAGCTATTGTCAAGATAAGGTTGCTTTGTTTTATTTTTAAGGGAGTGTAAACATTAAGTCATTAAGGCAGCCATAAACTCTCGGGGAGTGTTCCACACTGCAGGTTTCTGACATCTATCAATAGGCTGCAGGCTGTGAGGGAATTTAATGTAAACTATAGTTTTCTTGCCTTTGTTTCCCTGTTACTTTATACTTCCCCTCATCTAGGTTACCTCCTCCTAAATCTTTCTTCATTTAGCATTACTATATTTTAAAATAATTTTTAACATTCGTCTCTTTTCTTTTACCACCATTGTTTAGTCTGCACTGTGGTTTGTGGATTTATTGCTCGTCATTAAATATAGTCAAAAAATGTCTATGCATATCTTTATTGGTTACAATGTATTCTCAGGGAGAAACAATGGGTACTTCCTGAGCTTGCTTTATTTGATGATAGAACCTGTTTCTAATGGACTCTGAATCCCAGATTGGCACATACTGAGTATAAAATACTTAAGTCGTGGCTTCTGATCTGGCCCTGAGAACACATAGACCTTGCTCCCCAGTTTTGTTTTGTTTTAGCACTAAATAGTGTTATTGACAAGTCTGAGAGGAGCTCTATATTTTTGTCCCTTTGAGATTTCTTGATTTTTTTTTACCTAATTTTTTTTTTTTTTTTTTTTTTTTGTGATTGAAGTTTTGTAAGTTCATCAAAATTAGCCCGGTATTAATAAATTGTTTTTTCCCTCCTTGGGACAGTGTGTGCTATTTAAGGGACTAGTACAGGTCTTCCTTTAATAAATTATTTTCTTTAATTATGTATTTTTCCCACGTTTATTATATTCTCATTTGTTACATGCTACTTCCTATATTCTTCATCATTAATTTCTTACAGCCTTTGTTCATTTCTAATTTGATTTTGTATATGTGCAAATATTTGACTAAAGACCCGTTTATTAACTAATACTTTCAGGGTTTTTTTCCTGGAACCAGTTTGCTCCCTTTTCATCTCTGTATGTTAGCTTGTGCTTGCCTATTTGAGCAATTATTTCAGAGGCCGTATTTTTTTTTCATTGTTCTTTGCTTCTGTTGACTTTTAAATTTTGATCTGCCTTGTGGTATAATTCACCTGTCATGTGTTTGTCCACCACAGGCTGTTTATTTGGGAGTGTCTTGGCAGAGGTTGCTTTGCTCAGTCCTTCTCAGCTTTCATTCATCCCTGAAAAGAGACCGTTCTCCAAGGATCAGCTATTTGTAGAAGTGCTTCTTGAGAGAGGAAAAAGGTCAATGAGCTGTAATAGCCCATCTTGGACATTTTTTTCTGTGGTTTCCAAATTTTTCCGTCCTTGAGATGGAAAACAGTCTCCTTGGCTCTCAGTTTTGCTTCACAGGCTCATTGTAGGTTAATGTGGCATTTTCTTCCTTTCAGCAGGCAAGCTTGAAAACTGCATTTCTGCATGTACCTTCATCCTGCCTCCTAACAGCAAGCATCTTGCCCAGACAGTATATGTGGGTAGGTTCTTTTCCAGACCCCGTTCCCCTGACATACCTCTATGATGAATACGGTTTAAGGACATCTCCCTGCTTGACTATCCAAACATTGCAATTTCAATGAAGGACATCTTAAAATGGCCCCCTGGAAAATGATATCAGATCTGTAATTCTCTGTGTTCCTCTCATTCTGATCTAGATATGCAGAGACAATTTTCTCTCTTGCCTCTTCATTGTACCGATGCTAATAATTTCTGCTGTTGGCAACCTTACTCTATATCTGATGTGTGTGTGTGTGTGTGTGTGTGTGTGTGTGTGTGTGTGTGTTCGGTCCTAATTTTATCAGAGGTGAATTTTCTATTTCTCTCTCTCTTTTTTTTTTCTGTCTTAGAGAAGTAGATTCAGGAAGAGAGTGGGCAAAGTGAACTTTGAGATCTACAAATTGAACTCAAAACATGCTTTATACCTTGATGTGTCTTGTAAGATACTCAGAACACAGAAAATTAAAAGATAAAAATGACCTGATGTAAGAATAATGGCTGAGTATATTCACATATTTATAATTGTACTCTTTTCTAAAGCTTGCAGCCTTAGGTCTCATCCATATAGGACATTATCATACATCATATTCAGTATAATACTCACCACTATACAAAATTCAAATTCGGTATTAAATTATGTTAATATATATTTCCAATAAGGTATTAAGTATCCCCACATCTATTATCTAAATGAAACAAAACAAAACAAAACAAAAAGTTCATGCATAATACTAAGAGAAAAATGTACCAGGTCTTTATAATGTTATTATTCAAAGGGTTTTATATTTTTTATGATATTGTCTGGCTCTCTGAGAACTAAATTATAAGAATCTTTCCAGGTAGTATGCATAAAGCAAACATTTTCTCAGATTACATTCTCATTTCCAATATAGTATAATTTTTCTCATATATTTTGATTCATTTCAAATTTATTTCCAATGGTTACTACTGACTTTGGCTACCTCATTTGAGTACTTGAATATTTCAAATATTATTTCAATTCAGCACATTTATATGCCCCATGACAAGCTGGGACATTTGGGTTGGAGGGAAGATTTCTGTGTTGTCAGGAACTCAAAGAGTGATGCTTTATGCTACTGTATTATTTATCTATTGCTAGGGAACAAAATGTCTCAAAATTTAGCTATTTAAAAGTAACAAATATTTATCACCCACAGCTTCTGTGGGTCAGGGTCTAGTCCCAACTCATCTGGGTGCCTCTGGTTCATTGTCTCTCTTGAGGTTTCAGTGTAGCTTTTGACTGAGGCTGTGGTCTCTTCTGAAGGTTCCACTGGAGGGAGGGATCCCAATCACAAGCTCCCTCATAGAGCTGCTGGCAGACCTCGGTCCCTTGCCCTGTCGGTCTCTTCACAGGGATGCTTCATGATGTGGCAGCTGATTTTCATCAGGGCAACGAAAGTCACAGTCTTATTTCCCGATCTCATAAGTAATAGATCACTTTTTCCAATTCTCTTTGTAAGAAGGGAGTTGATGAATTCAGCTCACACTGAAGGGCAGAAAACTACACAAAGGAATGAATACCAATGGGTGGGGATCATTGCAGACCATCTTAGAGGTTGCCTCCCACAGCTAGCTTCTGAGAGAGTGTGAAAATGGATCACAAACACCAACATTATGGAGAGCCTGGATGGCTCAGTCGGTTGAGCTCCAGACTTCAGCTCAGGTCATGATCTCAAAATCTGTGAGTTCCAGCCTTGTGTCAGGCTCTGTGCTGACAGCTCAGAGCCTGGAGCCTGCTTTGGATTTGGTGTCTCCCTCTCTCTCTGCCCCTACCCCACTCGTGCTTGCTCGCTCTCTATCAAAAATAAATAAACATTAGGGGGCGCCTGGGTGGCGCAGTCGGTTAAGCGTCCGACTTCAGCCAGGTCACGATCTCGCGGTCCGGGAGTTCGAGCCCCGCGTCGGGCTCTGGGCTGATGGCTCAGAGCCTGGAGGCTGTTTCCCATTCTGTGTCTCCCTCTCTCTCTGCCCCTCGCCCGTTCATGCTCTGTCTCTCTCTGTCCCAAAAATAAATAAACGTTGGAAAAAAAAAATTAAAAAAAAACAACAAAAATAAATAAACATTAAAATTTTTAAAAAATAAACATTATAATAACCTCTTAAATTGATAGTTTTTTTTATTATTATCTTTTAAAAAATTTTCTCACAGTGGTTCAAGGTAATTATTTGCAAAACTCTTTCAAAAAAGGATGTACAATGGGTAGAAGAGGCTGTGTATGTGTCTGATAAACAAGAATGTTTATAAATAGGAAATTGTTCCACTCCCTAGGCTGTCTCAAAAATAGCTTAGTTATTTGGGGTTTGTTTCAGAAGGAAAAGGAGGACACAGAAAAATAGCTAGGCTATTAACTGTCCTGGGTTTTACAAGAGGAATATTTGTGGGGTCCCCATAGATTTCTGAACATCTCATCTAAACAGTGGGAAGAAGATCCACTTTAATTCTTTAAGCTTTATCTTTCAAAGGAAGTATAGAGCATCAGCAATTCAGGTTTGTCATTAATATTAATAAAGAATGAAATATACAGGCAGAGTAGTCATCCTTACGTTGTCCTCTTATCCTCAATACTGTTTCTACTCTCCAGCCATCACTTCTAGAACACTGAAGAGTCTTTCGCCCCACCCAACTTTACGTGATTTCTCTCTCTCCAAAAAGTTACAGCAGTATGAATTTCCAATTCCATTGATTATATTTATCATTATATTTATTATTGCTCATCCCTGTATTTTGCAGTATTTTGCCAAGGTTTTATGCATCGTACATTTCCACAAAGACTTATTTAATTCTATTGAGTGGGATTCATAAATAGGGCTAAATATTAATACATTTACATTAATAAAAAAAGAGTGTATGTTAGTTTACATTAGTATTCTACAAAAGTAATAAATGCCAAATTTATACAATTTTATTATTTGCAGTCGTTCAATATTGTCCTTCAGATGTGGTAATTTTGCTTTGAGCACTGAAATTAATTCAAACTCCAATTGATCCAATTTTTCAGTTTAGTTTTTAAAGAGTCAAGTTGGTTTCCCATATGGAATGAATCCAGTGGGGCCATATAAATAATATCTAAGTTATTGACATGTGTATTTTGACATTAAATTTTCGTCTAGCTTTTTCTGCTTTGAGGATATTTGGCATTTTAATATAAATAGTAAATTCAAGGGGCAACTGGGTGGCTCAGTCGGTTAAGCCTGAGGCTTTGGCTCAGGCCATGATCTCGCGGTTCATGGGTTCAAGCCCTGCTTCGGGTTCTGTGCTGACAGCTCAGAGCCTGGAGCCTGCTTTGATTCTGTTGTCTCCTCTCTCTTCCCCTCCCCTGCTCATTCTCTGTCACTTTCTGTCTCAAAAATAAATAAACATTAAAAAAATTTAAAAAATAATAAATTTATGTACGCATGTTAGAATAAACCCACAATTACTAAGCAAAACTGTACACATCAAGAGACATGCTCCTGTTTTACAACAATATGCCATAATCAAGGTGTGAGTCACTTACTTAGCTAAGGAAAAGTAACAAGTCTCTTGGAAAATAGAAGCTACTTTTATTTGCTGTGCAGCATTGGCCAGATTGGAGAGATGAATATTGTTTTCTATGCCCATGACATTGTATTGTTTTTATGATAAAGAAGCTATATTTGAGAAAACCATAACTATTTTTTTCTATTATTTTTGCATGGTAAAATATATAAGGAGAAAAAGTTAAACAATTACCTTAAGTTGCATTCTTTTTACAAATATTTTTAAATATTTATTTATTTTGAGAGAAAATATGTGCATGCGTGTGTACACGCAAGAGAGAGAGTGAGTGGGGAGGGCAGGGAGAAAAAGAGACAGAGAATCTCAAACAGTCTCCATGCTCAGTGCAGAGCCTGATGTGGGGCTTGAACTCAGAGCTGTGAGATCATGACCTGAGCTAAAATCAAGAGTCTGGCGCTTAACCGACAGCCATCCAGGTGCCCCAATATTTTTTATTCCTAAAATTATTTTCATAAACTATACAAATAATTTAGAAGATTTCCTGGTACTCGATAACTAATTTTAAATGAGTTTTGTAATTATTTAATTTTCTTAAAAGAGTGATATTATGTTTTCGAATAACGGTAATCAAAATATGCAACAAAACCATGATTCTGAAACCGTCTTTTTAGATAAATAAGAGGACATTTAATTTTGCCTTCATAATGTGTGTGTGTATATAGGTACACATATTGCATGTGCAGGTATGTGTATATTTGTATGAAAGCAAGGTCATATGTTTACCAACTATAAGTAACTTTGAAAATATACATAATAATTTGAATACTAAGTACTGATATTACAGCATATTCTATAATTATTATATATGGTAAAATTCAAATGAGGAATTCTTCTAATCTATATGGTTTACTTCTTATCTTCCTCCTTCTTCTCCTCTTCCAAATGTTCTGTGTATTCTTCCATACGTTATGTCATCCACATGTGTATGGGTGTGTATATACAAACATATATAAACATTGATATATCTATGTACACAAATATGTATAGACTATTTTGGCCATTCTTTTATATGAAATACTATAGTAAATACACTTTTCTAAAATGTGTTTTTAATAAGTTGTGTTATAGAAATCTCCCAAACATTCCTATAACTTATAAAAATTATGAAAGCGTGTAAAAAAATTTTTTCCCAAATCAAAGGCATTTGACCAACATGCAAAAATGACATAAATAAATCAAAGAAAGCATAGAAATAACTCTCCCTCCCAAAAAGCAAATGGCAAAAGTACACACAACCAACCATATTAATAATTACATTAAATTTAAATGGGCTTAACAATCTAAACAAAAGGGAAATATTATTAAATTTCAAAAGGGCAAGAACTAATGATAAGAGACCAGTTTTTTTATAGAATAATTGAAAAGTCAATGTACTGTATAGATATAACAATTATGAATGTATATGCACTTAATAACAGAATTTAAACTATATGAAGCAACAATTGACAATACCTAGGTGAGAAACAGACAAATCCACAATAATGGTGGAGACTTTCACCAACTTCTCTGTTTTTGATAAAGGAGCTTGACAAAATTAATGGGTAAGGATGTAGAACCTTTGGTCAACACTAGGAACTACCTTAGTCTAATTGACACTTGGAGATCATTATATCCAATAACTTCAGAATGCAGAACACAATCAGCAAGAAAGATTATATATAAGCTGCACCATAAAATAAGCTTCAATAGATTTCAAAAACAATCTCCTGAGGAATCTTTTTTTGACTACAATAGAATTAAACTAGAAAGCAATAAAAATATAACATCTAGAAATGTCTCCAAATATCTGGAAATCAGACAAACTACACCTAAATATCTTATAGGTAAAAAGAATAAATAAAATTAGAAAACGTCTTGAACTAGATGATAATAAAAACAATACATCCAAATTCAAAGCATTAATCTACAGAAACACTCAAAGGGAAATGCATAATTTTAAATGTTTCCATGGGAAAAGAACAAACTAAAATTACTGATTAAAGTTCCTACCTTAAAAAGTTAGAAAAAGAACAATTAAATTCAAATAAGTAAAAGGATAGAAAATAAAGACAAGATTAGAATAAAATAGGAATCAGATGAAAAATAGAGACAAATTAAGAAAGTCCAATTTGTTAGAAAACACCAACAAGATTGGCTTCTACACTTAATGATAAGAAAAAAGGAAAGAGAGCAAAATTATCAATGCCAGGAATGAAAGAGTGGGCCCCACTAAAGAACTTACAGAAATTAAAAGTATATAAGGACACATTAGAACTTTATTGACATATTAGACTCATACTGACAACTTAAATAAAGGAAAGAAATTCCTGAAAGACATATTACTAAAACTAATACAAGAATAAATAGAAAAATCTTAATCCTTGTATTTCTGTTAAAGAAATTGAAATCATAATAAAAACTTTCCTACACAGGAAGCTCCAAGGTCAGATTGCTTCACTGTTGAATTGTATCAAATATTTAAGAAAGAAGTAATATGAAGCCAAGATGAATATTTTCTAGAAATAGATGAGTAGGCAGCAGTTCCCAACTCATTTTATTTGGCCAAGATTTCTCTGGCACCAGAACCAGGCAAAGACAATATAAATTACAAATAGCTTCATGAACATCAATGCAAATTCTTTAACAAAATATTAGCAGATCTATCTCCAACAATATATAAAAAGAATGTATTGTGACCTTATGGAGTTCTACAAATGCAAGTTGTTTAACATACAAAAATCAATCAACCTTTCATCCAAAAGACATAAAGAACTCTTAAAACAATAAAAGAACAGACAATCTGATTAACAAATGGATCAAAAATTTGAACAGATACCTCAACAAAGATACCCAGAAGGCAAATAAGCATGTGAAAAGCCACTGAACATCACAGGACATCAGGAAAATGCAAACTAACACGATAATGAGATACCATTACACTCCTATCAGAACGGTCAAAATGCAGAACACTGACAACACTGAATGCTAGTAGCTGGTGTTGCACCAGGAAGTTTCATACACTGCTGGTGAGAATGCAAAATGGCACAGCCACTTTGGAAGATAGTTTGGTGGTTTCTTACAAGCACAGTCTAACCATCTAACCTTTCAATTGCACTCCTAGGTGCTTATTCAAATAAAGTGAAAACTTATATCTAAAGTAAACAAACTTATGTCCTGCATACAAATGTTAAAAGCAGCTTTACTCATAATGCCCAAACTTAGAAGCTACCAAGTATCTAAGATGTCTTTCAATAGGCGAATGAATAAATAAATCATATATCCATTGAACGGAGTATTATTCAGTGAAAAAATAAATGAGCTTTCAATCCCTGGAAAGACATGGGAAGGGGAAGGGACTTTAGTGCATATTGCTAAGCAAAAATTAAGTCTGAAAAGGCTTCATACCATATGATTCCAACTATACAACATTCTAGAAAATGTAACATTTCTAGTAAAAAGATAGTAGTTGCCCGTGGGGAGTGGGGGACGGTGCTGAGGGTGGAGTAAAGGACATATGGACAAATAGGTCAAGCTAGGGTATAATAATCAAATTATTCTGCATGATAGTTAATGGTAAATACAGGACATGAAAGCTATACAACACAAAAAAATAAACCCTAATGTAAACTATGGACTTTGGTTAATAATATAGTATTGGGGCGCCTGGGTGGCTCAGTCAGTTAAGTGTCCAACTTCAGCTCAGGTCATGATCTCACAGTTCATGAGTTTGAGCCCCATGTCAGGCTCTGTGCTGACAGCTCAGAGCCTGTAGCCTGCTTCAGATTCTGTGTCTCCCTCTCTCTCTGCCCCTCCCCTGCTCCTACTCTGTCTCTGTCCCTCAAAAATAAATAAACATTAAAAAAATTAAAAATATATTGTATCAATATTGAATTATAACTTGTAACAAATGTAGTATACCAGTGCAAATGTTAACAGTAGGGAAAACTTTTCATGGGTTGGGGGAAAGGGAACACACAGAAACTCTATGCATCTGTTCACTTTTCTGTATACTTGTAACTGCTTTGAGAAATAAAGTTTATTAATAAAAAATTTTTAAGTCCATTGGTTTGCCATATCAGTAAATAAAGGGGGGGGAATGACAATTATTTCAATATATGCAAAAAAATAATTTGACAAAATTCAACACCATTTCATGATAAGTAAAAGATCTCTGCAAATTAGGAGTAGACATGTAAAAGTAGGTTTATCTTAAAACCAGTCTGAGATAGCTTTGTGCTTGAAAAATGTGAAGCTAATACTTAACCAAGATAAGAATAAATTGTGCTACCTAGTACTTTTTAATTTTCGGTTGAAATTTTACAGTTTTCCTGGGAACAACTCTATGTTCTCCTCATTGTTTCCTGAAAATGTATACATTAACGTTATACACCTGGTTTAACTGGGTACACAGCCTGGTTTTAAGATACTTTCCCAGTGGGGTATAGAAGATCCCTTAATCAACTTGTGCTTTGGCTCTCCAGAAACAAGGGCATTTCACATAGATTGAAGATGAAACACGTTCTGAGTGGCTGAGAAACATCTCTAGGAGCTGTGTTTGGAAGTTTTCCGAACCCTAAGATAATTTCCTGTACTTTCTTTCTCTTGCTGTACCGTATCCTTTATGTTTATGAACACCTTACATGAATTTACTCTGTGGATGTTCTCTCGATTATCTGGCTCTGTTTAATTGCTGAGTTAGCACCGCTAACAGGATAACTGCAATACTGTTGACTCTGTATTATAAATAATTGCTAAGTCTTGATTTGGGGAACAAGACGAGGAGTGGCAGAATGGACAATCTGTAAAGCTAAAGTGACATCTTGACAACCTCTGCTTTGAGGTCCTCTTTGTGACCACTGAACCCAGGGAACACATACCAATGGAAACTGGAGTCGGTATATCCGCAATAGGTGTGTGGGTGCGTGGGTGGGGGTGGGGTAGGGTAGCTAAATGAATTAGAAAAGAAATTCAAAGGGGGGAATCAGCCACTTTGTATGGTAATTTGGTTGCTTTTGATCACTTTGGAGAAAATGAGTGTAACTGATAACAAATCTCAAGGCTGCCAAGGCCTCCAGATTATAGTCCATGATCCTGTATGTTCAGAGGACAAACATGACACTAAAGATAGGTGGCCAGATCTGGCCCTCATTCAATAATAAACCACTCAGAAGATTTTAGAGGTCACACGAGATTGGAATTAAGAGTCTTAAAACATAGGAATATTTTTCAACCATCAAGTCATATTGTGGGATACTATCAATAGCTTTCTTCTCAAACCCTATTGATATAGGTCCTAAGCACTCATGGTCTAGGAACTATTACCCTTGTAGTAGATATTACCAAATGAAAAGACACACCTGGTCTTGGTCAGGATTCCCATTAACTTCAACTTTTGCAGAAAGATAGCAGGATGGATGAACTCTCAGTCTGTTGAGTGAGATAAAATGGAGATATGTAATTTAGAGCCTGAGAAGGAAATTGTCTAAATTCATCCTAAGCAATTAAATGGAATGTGTTGTTTCTGAGGCTGAAATGTGGCAAAGGCAAACACATGTGGATTCATTTTATGATAATACTAAAATATTCCCTAATTCTGTGCTTTTGACCCAAGTGATGTTTGATAAAAGATGCAGTGATAAAAGAGGTTCCAATTGCTTGGACTCCTTATGTAGCCTTATTGTTACAATAATTCTGCTACATAAGGGCAGAATGATGTGACAGATGTTGTGATGTACCTCCTTGCTGAGCTTCCCCAGAATGGGGTTGAATAATGCAAAAATAGGTTTTCAGAATAAAGTAAACAATACAAATAAAATGCATGAAATAGCATTAGGACAATTAAGCCAGGTAGAAGTGTTCTGACAGTTAATTAAAAATGACTTAAAAAGGAGGAGATAGATGTAGTAGCTAATAAAATTTTAATGCATCCCTATTTAAAAATAAATAAATAAATAAGTGGTTTAGCTGCTCTACCAACTCCTAATACTGCACAAAGTCCACAATTAATTTACTCTACTTACAGTAGCCATGATGAATTTTTAAAAAGGATAACACAAAGAAGAAATCTAGAATCCCTTCAAAACAGTGCCAATTAAGTGTTGTGAAGTAAAGGAAGTATTACAATTTTGAATGGCAGGATGGCTAGGATCTCTAGGTACAACCCCAGCAGGGGACTCAAATCTATTTGCCTTGATAAAAATGGTCTAGTTATGGTGAAGATACTTTACTGGAATTGCTAGATACTGATGCATAAAGTACTGTCATAACTAAACCTGCCAATCAAAACTTAAAGGGTAATAGAATTATATTAGGAAGATGTTGCGATACAGCTTTAACAGACTTCAAAGTATGATTTTGGCCTAAAGCAAGCATTTAAGAACAAATGTCTAGAATTTTAGAAGAAATATTGGTATTTTGAACTTACCATAGTATACTATTTTAATGGGAGTGATGTTTGAATGGGAGACTACTATGACCTTCTCCAAAGCATTGGAAAATGGATGGTGTTCTATCTGCTTTTTGTACTGTTTTAATATTTATGCAAGCTAAGAACTTTTTTTAAAATTTTTTTTTTTAACGTTTATTTATTTTTGAGACAGAGAGAGACAGAGCATGAACGGGGGAGGGTCAGAGAGAGGGAGACACAGAATCTGAAACAGGCTCCAGGCTCTGAGCTGTCAGCACAGAGCCCGATGCGGGGCTCGAACTCATGGACTGCGAGATCATGACCTGAACCGAAGTCGGCTGCTTAACCGACCGAGCCACCCAGGCGCCCCACAAGTTAAGAACTTTTAAAATTACCTGTACACCCCCCAGTGGTTAATTTAGATCAATGTTAGATACCCTGGGAGATACCAAGAAATTTCAGCTTTAATGAAATATGTTACATGTAAATCTGTAAGCACCCACAAATTCTTTCTTTAATAGTCCAGTATTGCCTTGGAGGAAAGGTGATGAATCCAGGAGGTTAACTTTGGAGTATAGAGGAAAACATGGAGTGTTGATTCAATAGCATCAGTTCTGCCAATATGGTATTAATTCAAAGAGAGATTGGTATTCTGTGTTCAAGGGATCAGTAGTCTGTGGTCAATTAGTCTAACACTTACTATTCAATAACAAAAAACTCTTTAAAAAGAAGAAAATTGAGGGGAAAAGCTAGAACCAATGTGCCATCATGTGAGACAAACTCTAATATACTTTTTAGTGTTTATAATATTGTGCTTTTAGACAATTTAAATTCTCCTCCTTATTGCCAGAGTCTTGAGAGAAGAAACTTATACTTGATTAACTTGGAAGTACTAACATATTATATGGAGGATATACTGTTCATTCACAATCTGAATATCAAGCTAAGATTCAGTTCCAGATTCTGGTTAATCATATGACCTACAGTGTTTAGCTAATTAATCTAAGACACATTTCCCAACACAAATGGGAAAATTCTTAGGAAACTTCAATTAGCAAATCAAATCCAACAATTTATAAAAGGAATTATCCATCATGATCAAATGATATTTATTCTAGTTATGGAAGGCTGGTTAAAGAGTAGAAAAATGATTAATATAATTCATCACATAAACAGGCTAAAAAAAGAATAGCCATATGATCATATCAATAGATGCAGAAAAACTTTTGACAAAATCTAACAATCATGAGAAAAATTTTCAGTGAAATAAGATAATTGTCTCAACTTCAGAAAGAATGTACACACAAAAAACTGCAACTAATATCGTAATGGTAAAAAACTTCAAGCTGACCCACTATAATCACATACAATGCAAGACTGTCCCCTCTCACCAATCCTTTAGAACATCATACTGCAAGTCCTTGTTAATGCATTAAGTCCAGAAAAGGAAATAAAATTTATGCAGATTGGGATGAAAGAAAGAACTCTTTCTTTCTTTGGAGATACGGTCATCCACATGGAAAATCCAAAGAATCAACAAAAAAATTCCTAAAAAGGGAGCTAAAAAGGGATTACAGCAATGTTGCAGGACACAAGACTAATATACAAAAGTTAATCATTTTCCTATATATCAATAAACAAATGGAATTTGAAATTAAAAATACAAAGCCATTTACATTAGCACCCACAAAAATCAAATACTTAGTTATAAATCAAATAACATATGTACCAGGTACATATGAGCAAAACTATAAAATTTTGATGAATAAAATCAAAGAATTAAATAACTGGAGACATAGTCCATGTTCATGGATAGGAAGATTCAATGTAACTCAAGATGTCAGTCCTACCCAATTTGATCTGTAAATTCAATGTAATGTCAATCAAAATCTAGTTACTTTGTGGAAATTGACAAACTAGCTACCAAGTTTATATGAAGAGGCAAAAGACCCACAATCACCAACACAGTATTGAAGGAGAACAAAGTTGGAGGGCTAATGCTACCTGACTTCAAGACTTACTATAAAAGTACAATTATCAAATCAGTGTGGTATTGGCAAAATTAACCAAATGGACTCAATGAAACCCAAAAGAGAGCCTAGAAATTAACCCACATGAATATAGTCAACTGACCTTTGACAAAGGAGCAAAGGCGATAAAATGGAACAAAAATAGTCTCTTCAATATTCAAAAAAAGAAAAAAAATCAATTTAGACACAGACCTCACTACCTTCATAAAAATTAACTCAAAATGGATCACAGGCCTAAATGTAAAATGCAAAACTATAGAACTGTCAGAAGCTATCACAGAAGAAAACCCAGATGACCTTGGATAATGGTGATGACTTTTTAGATTCAACATCAAAAGCACAACGTATAATAAAAATGGATGTTAGACTTGATTAAAAACTGCTCTGTGAAAAATAATGCCGAGAATATAAAATGGCACACAGACTGGGAGAAAATATTTGCAAAATATATATCTGATAAAGGGCATTTAACTAAAATACACAAAGAATTCAAAATTCAACAATTAAACTATCTTGTTAAAATAGGCCACAAACCTTAAAACCTCAACAAAGATACCTCAGATGGAAAATAAGCCAATGTAAAGATGTTCTACATCATGTGTCACCAGGGAAATGCAAATTAAAACAACGAGATACCAGTAAACACCTATTAGGATGGCCAAAATCTGGAACACTGACAATATGCTACACTGATGAAGATATGGAGCTACAGGAACTCTCATTCATTGCTGGTGGGCATGCAAAATGGTACAAACACATTGGAAGACGATTTGGTGGTTTCTTATAAAGCTAATCATAGCTTACTAACCAGCAGTGTTACTCCTTGTTATTTACTCAAAGGAGTGGAACACTTATGTCCTCACAAAAACCTAAACATGGATGGTTATAGCAGCTTCATTCATAATTGCCAAAACTTGAAAGCAACCAAGATGCCTTTCAGGTAAATGAATTAATAAACTCTGATATATCCAGAAAATGGAATATTATTCAGCACTCAAAAGAAATAAGCTATCAAGCCATGAAAGGTTATAAGGGAACCTTAAATGCATATTATTAAGTGAAAGAAACCACTCTGAAAAGGCCACATACCATATCATTCCAACTCTATGACATTCAGGAAAAGGTAAAGCTATGGAAACAACAAAAAGATCAGTGATGCTAGGAGCTGGGGTTAGAGGGAAGTGATGAATAAGTGGAGCACAGAGAATTTTTAGGGCAGTGAAAATACTCTGTATGATATCACCAAATGGGACCCATATCATCATGCATGTATCTAAACCCATAAAATATACAATGCCAAGAGTGAAGCATAATGTAAACTATAGAATTAGGGTGATTGGGATGTATCAATGTAGGTTCATTAGCTGTAACAAAAGTACTACTCTGGTGGAGGATGTTGATAATTCAGGAAGCTATGCATGTATATGGGAAACCTTTGTACCTTCTCCTCAATTTTGCTATAAATCTAAACTGCTCTTTAAAAAAGAAAGAAAGAAAGAATAATAAAGAAAAGCAAATCACAAGTCCTGCTCACACTCAAGAGTAAGGGATCGCAAGAAGGGGAATAGTGGGACGTGGGCATCATAGCAACCACCTTAGGATCTTTCAGGCACAATGTTTCTTTCTGCCTTATAACATAGAAGGATAATTTTCTTTCCTCTTTCCTCTCAAAATTGCCCATATCCTTTATTACATCCTTCTTTTTTTTGCAGAAAATCACACTTTCAGATATGTCTACAAGCGTAAAGGACAATTTAACATGTAAAGTCTTTCCATTTTCTTTCTCTTTTTCTTAAGTTTATTTATTTATTTTGAGAGAGTAAGCATGCACATGTGGGGGAAAGACAGAAAGAGGAAGAGAGAGAGAATCCCAAGCAGACTCTGCACTGTCAGCGCAGAGCCCAGCAATGTGGGGCTTGAACTCATGAACCCTGAGATCATGACCTGAGCCCAAATCGAGAGTCGGATGCTTAACCAACTGAGCCACCCAGGTGCCCCACCCCCCATTTTCTTTTTAAAGAAACTTAGAGTGGTGGTAAATTCAGTACAGTCAAATGTACAATTGGCTGATTTGCAGTTCTGCTCTTAACAGGTCCACATTCTACAGAGTCCTGATGTCAATCCAATCCAACATCCAATGAAATAACCTCAATAAATACTCTTGAACATGAAATACTCAGGATTTTTCCTAGAAAAAGCAGAGTTTTAGACTTAGAAATTAATGATTTGCACTATAAAAATACCCACTTTGTATCTATAGACTTGTTTTGGTAGATTGCCAGATGTTTGCCAAACAGGCCATTTGTATCTATAAACTCGTCGTATAGACTAAGTCTAAAATATGCATAATTTTAAACATTCTAAAGCACATTTGGTATTCAAAGTTAAACCTTTCTCAGAGAAAACAATTTGAGAGCACGGAAGTAGTTGATCTTATGAAATAGAATTTGTATTCTATGTAAATTTAGTTTTAGTAAAGAAATTGAGAAATCTTATTTAGCTTGGCTTTCATTTCTGGTGATTTTTTTTTTTTATTTTGAGTGTTAATTGCCAAAATGATGTATTTGTTTCACCATATCACTTTTTGTCAGAACTTACACAAAATACTGATCAATTCAGATCCTGCTTATTCCCTAAACTTCTTATAGCCTTGTCAAAGATCATCAAACATTTTAGAGAAACAGCATATACATTTTTATTTTATCCTAATCCTTTTCTCCATTCTCATCCTCATTACATTTCCTAATTACAGAAGGATTTTTTTCCCTACACTTTGTAAATATCTCAAGACCAGTATTTACATACAGTAGGCCAACAACACTTTAGCACTTTTTACATGGTTTGCAACAATAAAAGCCATTTTATAAGTACATGTAAGACCCACATGGATAATCCAGGATAATCTCACCATCACAAGATTCTTTTTTGGGGAGGAGTGCCTGGGTGGCTCAGCTGGTAAACTGTCCAACTTTGGCTCAGGTCATGATCTCACAGTTCGAGTGTTTGAGCCCTGCATCAGACTCTGTGCTGTCAGCGTAGAGCCCACTTTGGATCCTCTGTCTCCCTCTCTTGCTGCCCCCTCTGTCTCTCTCTCTCTCTTAAAAATAGACAGATGTTAAAAAAAAAATTAAAACCCCAGGATTATTTTTATTAAGTTTTTTATTTAAATTCCAGTTAGCTAGCATACAGCATATTATTAGTTTCAAGTGTACAATATACTGATTCAACACTTCCACACAATACCCAGTGCTCATCACAAGTGCCCTCCTTAATCCCCATCACCTATGTTGCCCATCCCCCCACCCGCCTCCCTTCTAGCAACCATCTGTTTGTTCTCTATAGTTAAGAGTCTATTTCTTGGTTTGTCTCTCAGTATCATTATTCATAATTTAATCACCACTGCACAATTCCTTTGCCAAAGAACTAACATACGCAGTTTCCACGGATTGGGACCTGGGTATCTTTGGGTGCTATCACTCAACGTCTCAACATAACACATTTATCCATAAGTTTTCATTATGAAAGTCTCAGAATCACAGGTGAGAATATCATATTCCTTTTTAGCAGCGATTTTCTTTTTCTTTTTTTTTTCCCCCCAACACGTATAGGACATTAGACAGGTCAGCTTTTTATTTTTCCCTATATGAAACCTACAGACAGAATGAAATTTGCCAACATTTACATGTTAGCTGCTAAATATGCATAGATAAAGTCTAGTGTGTACTTTGACAAGATATTTGTTTCCTGTGGTTTCATTAAAATCTTCATAGTAATAATGAGATACTTTGAAACTAAATATTTCTCAAGTAAAAGTATCTAAGAGAACATTTTTTTTTGGTTGCATGATTTAATACATCACTTTACATACTCTAGAAAGCAGCCATTTGGTAACGTATGGCAGAATGAGCTCTAGACTTGTTTCACTTTTCTATGGCTACCTTGGCAACTACTGCAAACTGAATGACTTCAAAGAAATTTATTTTCTCACAGTTCTGGAGGATGGAAGTTCAAAATCAAGGCATTGGCAGCACTGTGTTCCCTCTGAAAGCTCTGGGGAATAATTCTTCCACGCTTCTTCCTAGCTTCTGGTGGTGGCTGGCAATCCTTGGTATTCCTTGACTTATAAATGCATAATTCCAATCTCTGCCTGTGCCATCGCATCACATCCTTCTTGTGTCTGTGCATCTCTGTGTCTTTACAGGGCTTTCTTATAAGGACAGAACCCACTGGATTTAGGACCTACTCTCTAATCCAGGATGCTTAACTTCAAGCTAACCTGATTACATCCTACAAAGACCTCATTTCCAAACGGTTTCGTATTTTGAGATTCTAGCAGGATAGGACTTTAGGGGAATAGTATTCACCCCAGAACAATACTCTAAGATACTCAAACATCTGTTATCAAAACCTCTTGTTTGCCCATAGGATAATTTAGTTGCAATGTTTAAGATGGGAAATGAAACTGTGTTCAGTTTCAGAAAGCAATAAGAGGAACAATATAATAATGCAGATTCATTTGTGTGGTATACCCAAGCTAATTCATTGGCCACTTTTTTTTTCTCTGAACACTAGTATCTTTTTGGGAAACAAAGCTTTCAATGTATGTAGATATACTTGATTGTATCCTTACAGACTTGAGAGATCCGGTCTCCACCATGCCCAATCTCAAATTTTTTTTTTTTTTTTTTTTTTTTTTTGTGTGTGTGTGTGTGTGTATTGTACAGTATGCTCTGCTTTGGTCCTAATGCCACTGTATATGTCCTTCCATTGCTAATAAAATAACCGAGTTAACCTTTTTGTAAGTGATATCGGAGCTTGGCTGGTGTTGGTATTGTAATCATCCTCGTTTTCATTATCTGAACTCTTAGAAAATATTGTTGTAATATTCACAAGGTTAGAGAGAAAACCAGCACGATTGCATTACAAGGCCCAACAGTTAATCCACAAATAATCACAACACACATGAACTGCATCACTTAGAATGGTGCCAAAAAAGGATTCATTACTGTGAACAGTAAATCGTGGTTACCAATATCAACAGTTGGGTAAAAAGAGTGAGCATGACCACGGAAGGTGTATAATCTATGCGATATCTGTTTGACACTAAAAACAGTGTTTCTTTCAGTCCCTATATTTGGCCAATGATCCTGTTACGTGGTTTCATACTATTCCACAACAATCTACACTGGCTACTAAAACCTTTTCCAGCCTACGGTTAGGTTTCCTGGGATTCAAAACTTTTAATGAAATTCATATACAAGTCAAGACAGTTGATCACCCTTCTTAGGGCCTCAGTGTTTAAATGATACCGCGTCATCCATCACGCTAACTAGAGACTCAGTCAAAAGCCCGTGACTGCTACCCAGCAGCAACTTCTGGGATTTTGGGCTAGAACTGAGTCTTACCAACAATATGTAACCTGTGCGAGACCATTACTGGGTTATTTTCTGGCTTTTGTTAAAACTACTTCTGTTACAAAACAAAGATTATTTTGCAATAATAATTGCAACTCATCATGACTCATCATGCCGTGGACTATAGCACAACAGCCCTCCATTAGAAAATGAAATGTAAAGGGGGCACCTGGGTGGCTCAGTCGGTTAAGCGTTCGACTTCCGCTCAGGTCATGATCTCACGGTCGGTCCGTGAGTTCGAGCCCCACATAGGGCTCTGTGCTGACAGCTCGGAGCCTGGAGCCTGCTTCAGATTCTGTGTCTCCCTCTGTCTCTGACCCTCCCCTGTTCATGCTCTCTCTCTGTCTCAAAAAAAAAAAAAAAAAAAAATTAAATGCAAAGAAGAGTTCTCTGATCAAATGGACATATCATACTTAGGATATCATTACAGGCACTACGCACAAGAATACTTATTGCATTTATGAAGAGGTGGCTGGGGTGACATTGGGTCCTGCAATACGTACCACTGAGTTACCTAACTCCAAAGCTAAATAGTCCCTTCCCTATGATCGGTATCTGAGAATGCCAGACAAGCAGTCTGATTTAAAGGCAGTAGTTCATGGGTGAAGTGACAAGAATTAATTTGGAAAGGAGCTTCACTGCTGCTGGTTAACAGGTGTACCTTAAACAAAGGAAGGAAAGGTAAATCTGCTCAATAGGCAGACTTGGGAGCAGTGTTCCTAGTGGCATCCTGAAGGAATCAATACCAATAATGATAGGATATGGATGTTAGCAATACCTGGGTAGTAGACAACAGACTAACAGTATGGTTTAAAATGAGTCTTAGATAACTAGAAAATTAAATTTCAACTTGGGTGACACATTATAAAATGTGGTGGGCTTAAAGGGAGAAAAGCAAAGGGGGTATGTTGATAATCTCAAAAGAACCCCTTTTCTAACTTCAGAAAGAGACTAGAACCAGTAAGTGGATGCCCTTATGTATTCTTTCAAAGAATTCTCTTCTGTTTATGAAATGATTGTCATGGAGATATTTCATCATTGAAATAATAGAGAAAAAAATACATCACTAATTTGAACCACTACAAAGCCTGAAATGTGGTAACAATTGTTTTTCAAACAGAAACATACAAAAACTAAGAGCCACTGTGGGCCACCTATTGAGAGGGTCTTAGTTCAGGCTGCTACAACAAACAAGGAATCTATTCTCCCATAGTTCTGGAGTCCTAGAAACCCAAGATCAAGATACTGGTAGAATAGGTTCCTGGTAAGTGTCCTTTGTCTGCCTTGCAGAGAGCTTCGCTCTTGCTATATTCTTGCATGGAAGCAAATAAAAGTTCTGATTCTCTTTTTCTTTTTATAAAGGGACTAATCCCACCATGAGAGTTCCATCCTTATGACCTCAACTATACCTAATTATTTCCAAAAGGATTCACCTCCTAGTATCATCACATTGGAGGTTAGGGTTTCAACATATGAATTTGGGGAAATGAGGGTTGGGACACAAACATCCAGTCCATAATGGATAGATTCAAAATTGGCCCATAGCTGGCCTATTTCCCATGGTCCCAGTAAGACTTTCTGGAGATACACACTGATTCTGGATTTTGATTTGCATACTCAGTAACTGAAGCAAATATTTCAAACACTACTATAGGTCTGGAGCCAGAAGTTTTCAACCAGTATATCACCTGATCAAGGAATATTGTTTTACTACAGATGCAGTACAACAGTGGGCTAAAAAGCATCATATACACTAGATTTATCACATACTTACTTTATTATCTACTAAAGTAGTGGACTGATTGTGAATTGCAATGGGCAATTGAAAAACCGCTTTCCCAAATTAGCGGGGTGGAGGAGTGATGAGGAACTGAAGGAGTGGATTGCCCGACTGAATAAATGTCTTAAAAGTTAATTTGTATAGAAAGAAGGTGATTATCCTAGAATAGATGAAAAATTTTGAGATTTTGTAGGAAAGATATGTAAGAGGGGTATAGGGATGACTCAAGATCTTACATAAACTTCTTCCTTATTACCATAATTTTAATTTTTTTCTGCCTGGTCCTATAGTTTTGAGATCTGAACTGCATATAAAATTCCAAAGGAATGTTCAAATGCTAACATGATACCATAAAAGAACCTCTAATTAAGATATAATAAAAACAAACATTCCACTCAAAAATAACAAATACTACATAAGAAAGCATAAATATAATCAGAGATGGTGAGGGTTTTTGAAAAGGAGTGGAGCCTTCTGCGCTGATAGTTCAGAGAATGCTTGGGATTCTCTCTCCCTCTCTTTCTGCTCCTCCCCTGGCAAGAGAGGGAGACACAGAATCTGAAGCAGGCTCCAGGCTCTGAGCTGTCAGCACAGAGCCCGATGTGGGGCTCAAACTCACAAACCAGGGGATCATGACCTGAGCCGAAGTTGAACATGTAACTGACTGAGCCACCCAGATGCCCAAATTAAATATGTAAACAAATCTAAGGAACAGTTTTCAGGAGGACATTTTGAAACTTGACACAATGTTTATAAAATATGGAAAAAGGACATATTGTTGCAGAAAATTTTGAAAGAAAAGATGGGACAGCTGGGCTATTTTCCTTTTAGAAACTAAACTTTAAATTTAAAACTAAACTTTTAAATCAAACATACTTAAAATTCTCTTTTGTGGAGGCAGACAGAAAAAATAAAATAAAATGGAGAACTCAGAACACAATCAATTAGATCTAAAACTGAAATCCCTTGATTATGCACTCTTTGAACACACGTTAATGTATAGTGTTATTTGATGGAGTTATTTATTTATAAAATGTATTTATTTATTTGGGGGCGGGGGGGTGGGCAGTCTTCACACTGTCAGCACAGAGCCAGACATGGGGCTCGAACTCAAGAATGGTGAGATCATGACCTGAGCCAAAATCAAAAGTTGGATGCTTAACTGACCGAGCCATCCAGGTGCCCCAAAGGGTTTTATTTTAATTATAGTGATTTAGGAGGGGAATACTGAGTTCCATACATCACTTATTTTCCAGTTACAGTGTCCTTTGGTATCAGCTCACACACTTGTAAAAATGTTCCAAGATCTCATGACTAGAGACGGCTTCATTTGTATAACAAACCACAAGCTTCTGGTAGCATGTGGTTTTGATCTATGTATTGACAAATACCGTCCTTATATCATACTCCAGACTAGGAATTTCATAAATAAGAGGAGATACGATTGTACGGGGAAAAGAGCAAAACTGAAAACTTCATTAACTTTAAAACTGTAGAAAAACTTACAATGGAAAATATTGGCATGTTATAATATATACAAACAAAAATTGCTATGAATTGAGTAAAAGTAAGAAAATTCAGGGGTGCCTGGGTGGCTCAGTCAGTTAAGCGTCTGACTTCAGCTCAGGTCATGATCTCACACTCCATGAGTTTGAGGCCCGCATCGGGCTCTGTGCTGACAGCTCAGAGCCTGGAGCCTGCTTCGGAATCTGTGACTCCCTCTCTCTCTGCCCCTCCCCTGCTCATGCTCTGTCTCTGCCTCTCAAAAAATAAATAAACGTTAAAAAAGAAATTAGAAAGAAAGAAAATTCAAATAAAAAGTACAGTAGAAAATATTTTTTCTATCAATGGATGAATTAAGTATTGACATATGTATTATGCAACTATAATTTATAAGAAAGCTATCAAACTATTATTACTTCAAGTAATAATTATATCTGAATAAAACTGGAAAAAAATTAAAAGAGTAAGTAAATAATTCAACGGCAGGAATACAACATAACGCTGTACACAATATGATGTTTCAATAACATACTAGATACATGACAAAGATAATATACAAAAAGTACACAGGCTTGCTGAAATTGTAGAATTATACAGTTCTACTAATATAAATTTTTAATATTATCTTTTCAATAAAAACAAATTGAAAACAAAGTTACCATATAGCAAATCTCTCCTATGTATGAATTTAGAGCATTTTAGACATGTTCTATTCTACTTCACTACATTTGGCCACTTTATTAGTATAAAATTTAATTCTTCAATCATTTCACAAATATATATTGGATATCTACCACATTGCAGGAAGTATTCTAGACACACTAGGTTACAGCTATGAGGAAAACAAGAAAAAAAAAAAGCAAAAAATAATACTTGTCCTCAAGTAGATGATATTCTAGTAGAAGAGATGGCAAATATAATTAACATTTATAAGGTATTTTAGAAGGTGGTGCTGTGGGAAAACTAAAAGCAAGGAAAGAAGAATGAAAATAGTTGCAATTTTATTTATTTATTTTTTTAATGTCTGCTTAGTTATTTTGAGAGAAAGAGCTCCAGCAGGAGAGGGGCAGAGAGGAGAGAGAGAATCCCAAGCAGGCTCCATGCTGCCATTGCAGAGAGTGATGTGGGGTTTGAACTCAGAAACCATGAGATCATGACCTGAGCCAAAATCAAGGGTCAGATGCTTAACCAACTGAGCCACACAGGCACCCTGAAACAGCAATTTTAAGTAGAGAGGTGAGGGTAGGACCCAATGAGAGAGGGAGTTTAAACAAAGTTGTGAAAGAGACAACACAGCAAGCATGTGGGAGAGCGTTCTAAGCATAGGTAGCAAGCAATTCAAAGACAGAGCAGGAGAATGTTGGGAACATTAAAGAAACAGTAGTAGGAAAACCAGTGCATTTGCAATATATGAGCAAGGGGAGTTTATGAGGATGAAGGTAGTAGGAGATGCGAAAGAGGGATAAAAATTATCAGCAGGTTAACATCTTTCTATATTCTTCTAATTCAAATAAACATGGGGAAGTGTATAGGGAAAGCACAAAATAATCTTGCCCTTCTTTTTTTCCATGTGTCTTCAGCTTCTCTAAAGTAGGAGCTTGATAAATACTTATTTTAGAAAGTGATCCAATTGTTATGGTTTATGTTTGAGAAAATATATACATCTGAGTTGTTTTACAGACAATGATTATGCTACATATATGCTTGATTTTGTAAATACTGTGCTAATGAAAATAAAAGTCATACACAATTTCACTCTAAATCTGCACTTAGGTGATTATTTTCCTTTGATAACTTAGTTTATTTTGCATATTTATGCATTCAGATGCACACTTAGAAATCCTAGACCTGATGCAAAAGCAAAGATGTGCTGTAAATAATGACCTCAAAAAATACAAAGTTATCCCAAAAGGTTATTGTAATACATATTAGACAAAGAATGCATACATCCTAAATAGAAGAGCCATTTACACAACAAAAAAGGTCATATAACATGAGGGATACTAAAAAGCCAACTCCATTAGGGACAAAAGAAGGCATAGCATTAGCACAAGGGAATTATGTATGTGTGGCATTTTCTACAGGCATTTTTTAATAATAAGTAGAAATCCATCATATCCATATCTTACTGTGCCTTCCATTCTCCAGGAAAACATAATGGATTATATCTTAAATATTCTATTTCTTTGTAATACACATCAATACAAAGTTCACAGCAGAATTTTAGAGATATTGGCAGGTAGTTCCTGATACAAAACAATGAAACCCTTAATTATATTTTATAATTATAGTTAATGTTAACAGTTAAGTAAAGAATCCTTATTTATATTTTAAAATCAAAATATTTACTCAGTGTAGTCCCTTGTAATTGATGGTATTAAATTCAAATGACTTGGGTATATATTTGCAGAGAGAGATGTGTCAAGGTTTTTGTTTTTATTTTTTATTTACTGTAGTTTCCATCTAAAGTGTTTCATGTATTTAGGAGAGGACTCTGAAAAACAATAGCACTTAAACAAAGTCGGATATAAAGCAAGTCAGTAGATGAAAATTGTGACCAAAATATAAAACATGAGGGAAAGAAAAAAAAAAATGTACAGCTTTAAAATCCATTCACACTGAAATTGGTATCATCTTAAACTGTTACAAGTTGTTTTGTGTAGGCCTCATGATAAGCACAAAGCAAAAATCTATAGTAGATACACATAAGAAACCTAAGCATGCCACTAAAGAAAATCATCAAATCACAAAGGAAGAGAGCAAGGAAAAAAGAATGGATCTGCAAAGCAGCCAGAAAACAAATAACAAAATGGCAATAAGTACACTGTCAATAATTACTTCAAAAATAAGTAGACTAAAGTGTCCAATCGAGACAGAGTGGTTAGTGTTAAACAAGGTCCATTTGGTGTGCCTGGGTGGTGTAGTCAGTTAAGCATCTAATTTTGGCTCAGCTCATGATCTCACAGTTCGTGAGTTCCAGCCCCACATTGGGCTCTGTGCTGACTTCTCACAGCCTGGAGCCTGCTTTGGATTCTGTGTCTCCCTCTCTCTCTCTCTTTGCCCCTTCCCTGCTCACGCTCTGTATCTCTCTCTCTCAAAAATAAACATTTAAAATTAAAAAGAAAAAAAACAAGGCCCATCTATATACTGTGTACAAAAGATACGCTTTATGTATAAGTACTCACACACAAACGGAAAGTGAAGAGATAGAAAAGGATATTCTATGCAAATGGTAACCACAGAAAGCGAGAATAGCTACTTTTACATCACACAGAATAGATTTGAAGATAAAGACTACAATAAGAGTAAAGGTCATTATATACTTATAAAGCGTCAGTCCAACAAGAGGTTATAAAATTTGTAAATATTTTGCACCCATGTAGAAGTACTTAAACATATAAAACAAATATTAACACTTAAAAGGAGAAATTGAAAACACTACAAGAGTAGTAGGAGACTTTAAGTCTCCAATTTTATCAATGGATATAGATCATTCACACAGGAAATCAGTAAGGAAACAGTGGCCTTAAGGGAAACATTAGACCACATGGACTTAGACATATAAAGAACATTCTATCCAAAGGCAACAGAATACATGTTCCTCTCCAGTACACATAGAACATCCCCCAGGATAGATTATATGTTAGGCCAAAACAAGTTCTAATAAATTGAAGAAAACTTAAATTATACTAAGGATCTTTTTGGACAACAATAAAATGAAACTAGAAATCAGTTACAAGTAGAAAATTGGAAAATTCACAAATATGTGGAGAGTAAAGATGCTACTAAACAAGCAACTGGTCAAAGAAGAAATCAAAAGAGAAATAAAAAAAATACCTTGAAACTAATGAAAATGAAAATAAAACACATCAAAACTAAAGTCATGCAGCAAAAACAGTTCCTAGGAGGGAAGTTTATAGCAATTAATGCCTACATTGAGAAACAATAAAGATCTCAAATAACAATCTAACTTTACACCTCAAGCAAATAGTTAAAGAACAAAAGAATCCTAAATTTAGTAGAAAAAAAAAAGTAGAAGGAAATAAAGATCAGAGGAGAAATAAATTGAAGAGAAACATAGGACAAAAAAAAAAAAAGATCAATGGGGGAAAAAAAGAATAAAAAAGATGAGTAAAAATAAGAATTGAAATTTTTCAAAGATAAAATTAATAAATCTTTACTAGACTCACTGAGACAGAAAAAAATGTATTAAATGAAATCAGAAGTGAAAGATGAGGTGTTACAACTCATACCACAGATATCAAAAGATCATTAGAATATACTATGAACAATTATACATGAACAAAGGAACAACCTGGAAGAAATGGATAATTCCAAGAAATATACAACTTACCAAGAAAAAAACAGAAAATCCGAACAGACCACTTACTAATATGATGATTAAATCAGTAATCAAAAACCTCCCCAAAATAAGTCTGGGACCAAATGGTGACTGAACCAACTGGTGAACTCTATCAAGCATTTAAAGAATAATTAATACTAATTCCTCTCAAATTCTTTCAAAATAATAGAACAGAAGTGAACACCCAAACTCATTTTACAAAGCCAGCATTACCTTGATACCAAACCAGACAAGGACACAGAAAAAAAATTACCGCTTTTCCTCCAAGATCAGGAACACAAGAAGGATGACTATTCTTTCCACTTTTATTCAAGATAGTATTGAAAATCCTAGACAGAGCAAGTAGACAAGAAATAAAAGGCATCCAAATGAAACAGAAGTAAAACTGTCATTTGCAGATAACATGACATTATATTTAGAAAACCCTAGGGGCGCCTGGGTGGTTCAGTCGGTTAAGCATCCGACTTCAGCCAGGTCACGATCTCGCGGTCCGTGAGTTCGAGCCCCGCGTCAGGCTCTGGGCTGATGGCTCGGAGCCTGGAGCCTGTTTCCGATTCTGTGTCTCCCTCTCTCTCTGCCCCTACCCCGTTCATGCTCTGTCTCTCTCTCTGTCCCAAAAATAAATAAAAACGCTGAGAAAAAAATTAAAAAAAAAAAAAAAAACAACCCTAAAGACTCGTCCAAAATACCATTAGACCCAATAAATATATTCAGTAAAGTAGGATACAAAATCAATGTACAAAAATCTGTTGCACACACTAATAACAAAGTATCAGAAAGAGAAAGTAAGAAAATAATCCCATTTACAATTGCACCAAAAGGATAAAATAACTGGGAATAAATTTGACTCAGGAGGTAAAAGACCTATACCCTGGAAACTGTAACACACTGATCAAAGAAACTGAAGACACAAATCATTGAGAAAATATCCCTGCTCATGGATTGGAAAAAATATTGTTAAAATGTCCCTACTACCAAAAGCGAGCTACGATCCAATGCAATATCTATCAAAATTCCAATGGATTGTATGTTCCAGAAATTGATTATTCTAAAATGTATATGAAACCACAAAAGACCTCAAAGACAAAGCAGTCTTGAACAAGAAGAATAAAGTTGAAGACATCAGTCTTCCTGATTTCAAACTGTATTACAAAGCTATAGTAATCAAAAAATAAGGTATTGGCACAAAAACAGACACATAGATCAATGGAACTGAATAGAAAACGCAGAAATAAGCCCATGAATGTTCAGTGAATTTATTTATAACAGAGGAGCTAGAAATACACAATAAGGATAGTACAGTATCTTCAGTAATTGGCATTGGGATGACTGGATAGCCACATCAAAAGAGTGAAGCTGGGCCTCTCTCTTATACCATACACACAAAAATCAACTCAAAATAGATTAGACTGAACACACGACCTAAGACCTAAGACCATAAAAATCCTAGAAGAAAACATAGGCATTTATCTCCTTGACATCAATCATGGGGATTATTTTTTTTTTGGATTTACACTAAAAATAAAGGCAACAAAATGAAAAAAAAAAAAAAAAAAACAGTTGGGACTACATCAAACTACAGTATTGCACAGCAAAGAAAACCATGAGCAAAATGAAGAGACAACTTACTGAGTAGGAGGAAATGTTTGCAAATCATATATCGGATAAGGAGTTAATATCCAAAATATAAAAAGAACTCCTATAACTCAACAAATACAATTTAAAAATGGTCAGAGGATTTGAACAGAGAATTTTCTGAAGAAAAACACACACATGGTTAAAGAAGACATACTAGATGGCTAAAGTACATGGAAGGGTGTCCTACATCACTAATCATCAGGGAAACCCAAATCAAAACAACAATAAGATATCACTCATACCTTTTACGATGGCTATTATCAAAAAGACAAGAAACAACAAGTGTTGGCAAGGTGGTGAAAAGGGAACCCTTATTCACTCTTGATGGGAATGTAAAGGTGCAGCAGCTGTGGAAGCAATATAAAGTTTACTCAAAAAATTAAAAATAGAACTACCATATGATTTAGCAATTTCACTTCTGGGTATTCATCTGAAGGAAACAAAATCACTACCTCAAAAAGATATATGCACTCCTATGTTCATTGCAGCATTATTTACAATAACCAAGACATGAAAACAACTGATGGATGAATAAGAAAGATGTTATATACACAGTGGAATATTATTTAGCCACAAAAAGGAAGGAGATCCTGCCATTTTCAACAACATAGATGGACCTTATAGCCAATTAAAGACATATATCTTATAATCTCACTTAAATGTGAAATCTAAAACAAAACAAACAAAAACAACAACAAAAAAACCCCTAAAACCCAAACAAAAACAAAAAAAAAACCCTGGAACTCAAAAACAGAGAACAGAACAGATATGTGCTTGCCAGAGTCAAGGTCAGTTGGGGAGCAGGTGGAAAAGACAGAAAGAGGGTCAAAAGTTACAAAATTCTAGGTATAAGATAAATAAATACTGGGGATGCAATTTATAACATGGTGACCACAGTCAACAATATGGTTGATATGGTGATAGATGTTATCTAAATTTATTACAGTAGTCTTTTGTAATGTAATATCAAATCATTACCTTGTACACTTAAAACAAATTTAATGCTATATAATTTATCTCAATTAAAAAATCTTTTAATTAAGGGTGTCTGGGGGCTCAGTTTGTTAAGCATCCAACTCTTGATTTCAGCTCAAATCATGAGCTCAGGGTTTGTGAGATCAAGCCCTGTGTTGGACTCCATACTGACACCACGGAGCCTCCTTGGGATTCTCTCTTTCTCTCTTTCTCTGCCCCTCTGCCACTTGCACACGTTCTCTCTCTCTTCCTCTCAAAATAAATAAACATTTAAAAAATCTTTTAATTAAAAAAAAAAAACTAGGCAAAATGTGTGGTTAATTTACAGAGCTCAACAACACTAGAACTCAGGGAAATACAAACTAAAGTAACAGCAAGGCACAATTTCATACTCATCAGTTTGACAAAAATTTAAAAGTCTTATTATGGTAAGTGTTGTTGAAAAATAGAAACTGTTCTTCATAGCTGGTGGGAGTATGAGAAAAAAGAAAATGATTTAGATAACATTCATTCTTAAGTTGATATGCACCATTATCATAATTATATTAACTATTCAATATCAAAACATGTATTCAGACTTTGTTATATACCTCGATTGATGTTGAGCTTCTCATGTGTTATATTATTTTACTTATAAAAATCCTATAGTGTAATTACTGTTAGACAAAGCAAATTGAAGAGAAAAAAATCTATTTTTAATTTTTGTTCAATATTTATCAATAGTTATCCAAATACATCCTGTGGGAAATCAACTCAAGTATATTTATATTTTCCATTAATAATTCTCATTGGTGATTATAATCTATTAAATTTTTAAAAATGTATAGACCTTGTAAATAACAAAAATTGAGTTTTTCTCATTAAAGGGAATTCTTCAAATGGAAAGTAAAGGCCATAATCAGGAGTAAGAAAATTAGGAAAGAAAAAAATTTCACAGATACATACAAACATAATAAAATTAGTAGGTTAATCATTTATAAAACCAGTACAGAGGTTAAAGCACAAAGGAAGTAAATCAATGATTTTATGAAAATCTGTCAAGCGATTCATAAAATAAAAGGATATAAAGTATGACATCATATATATAAAACACCGAGGGGGTAAAAATTTAGTGCTTTTAAATGGATTCAAAGTTACGTAACCTTCAACCTACTATAGACTACTATATTCATGAGATGTTATATACAAACCTAATGGTAACCACAAATCAAAAACCAGCAACAGGCATGCAAAAAATACAGGGAAAAAAATCCAAGAATATCACTAAAGAAAGCCATCAAAACACAAGGGAAGTGACCAAGAAGAGAAAGGAACAGAGAACTACAAAACAATCATAAAACAAGTGACAAAATGCCAATAAATGCATACCTATCAATAATTACTTTGAATATAAATGGACTAAATGCTCCAATCAAAAGACATCAGATGACAGAATTGATTAAAAAAAAAAAAATCAAGACCCCTCCCTATGCTGCCTACAAGGGACTCATTTCAGGCCTAAAAACCACACAGACTGAAAGTGAAGGGATGGATAAGCATTATCATGCCAATGAACATGAAAAGAAAGCCCAAGTAACAATACTTATATCAGACAAAATAGACTTTAAAACAAAGACTGCAATAAAGAAAAACCCTATATAATAACAAAGGGAACAATCTAGCAAGAGAAACAATTGTAAATATTTATGCACTCAACATGATAGCACCTAAATACATAAAGCAAATATTAATACATAAAGGAAGAAATCCATAGTAAAACAATAGTAGTAGGGAACATTAACACCCCACCTATATCAATGGATAGGTCATCCAGATGGAAAATCAACAAAAAAAACAGGTTTTGTTTTGGTTTTTTTTGAACCAGTGGCTTTGAATAACACATTGGACCAGATGGTTATAATAAATATATTCAGAACACTCCATCCCAAAATAGCAGAATACATCTTCTCAAGAGAACATGGAACATTCTCCAGAATAAATCACATTAGGCTATAAGACAAGTCACAACAAATTCAAAAAGATTGAAATCACATCATGCATATTTTCTGACCATGATAGTAGGAAACTAGAAATTAATGACAAGAAAAAAAAGGGGGAAATACACAACACATGGAGATTAAATAAAATGCTACTTAACAATAAATGGGCCAACCAAGAAATCAAAGAGGATATCAAAAAAAAAAAAAAATACATAGAGACAAATGAAAATGAAAACACAATAGTCCAAAATATTTGGGATACAACAAATCTTTTCTAAAAGGAAAGTTTATAGCAATACAGGCCTACATGAAGAAGTAAGAAAAATCTCAAACAACCTAAACTTACATCTAAAGGAGCTAGAAAAAGAACAAGCAAAACTCCAAAACAGTAGAAGGAAATCATAGATTAGAGCAGAAATAAATGAAACAGAGGGAAAAAAATAAAAAAAAACAACAACAACAACAAAATAGAACTGATCAATGAAACCATGAGCTAGCTCTTTGAAAAGATCAACAAAATTGATAAATCTTCAGAGAAATTCATAAAGAGAGAGAAAAAGAGAGACAGAGAGAGAGAGAGAGGGATGACAAACAAAATCAGATAAGAAAAAGGAGAAATAACACACCCAGAAAAACAAAGGTTTATGAGAATATTTTGAAAAATTATATGCCAACAAATTGAACAACCTAGAAGAAATGGATAAATTCCTAGAAACATATAACTTACCAAAACGGAATCAGGAGAAAATAGAAAACTTGAACAGATTGATTACCAGCAATGAAGTTAAATCAGTAATCAAAAAACTCCCAACAACAAAAGACCAGGACCAGATGGCTAGATGACCAGATGGTAAATTCTACTAAACAATGAAAGAAGAGTTAATACCTATTTCTCTCATACTATTCCCCCAAAAAAATAGAAGAGGAAAATTTCCAGTATCATTCTATGAGGCCATCATGACCCTGATGCCAAAACCAGACAAAGACACCACAAAAAAAGAGAACTACAGGTTAATATCTCCGATGAACATAAATGAAAAAATCCTCAACAAAATACTAGCAAACTGAATCCAACAATAAAAAAAATATATATATCATTCACCATGATCAAGTGGGTGTTATTCTCAGGATGCAAGGGTGGTTCAATATTCCCATATTTTCAAATCACTTCATGTGATATGTCACATCAATAAGAGAAAAGATAAGAATCATATGATCATTTCATAGATGCAGAAAAATCATTTGATAAAATACAACATCAATTCATGATAAAAACTCTCAACAAAGTAGATTTAGAAGGAAAATACCTCAACATAATAAAGGCCATATATGACAAACCCAAAGCTAACATTGTACCTATAGGGGAAAAACTGAGAGCTTTACCCTAAGATCAGGAACTAGACAAGGATATCCACTCTCACTTTTTTTTTTATTTGTAGTTTCAAGTTTTTATTTATATTACAGTTGGTTAATATACAGTGTATTATTAGTTTTAGGTGTACAGTTTAGTGATTTACCACTTACATACAACACCCAGTGCTCAACACAAGTGCCCTTCTTAATATCTATCACTCATTTAACTCATCTCCCCACCCACCTACCCTCCTCAAATCCTCAGTTTGTTTTCTATAGTTAAGAGTCTGCCATTCCCACCACTTTTACTTAACATAGCTCTGGAAATCCCAGCTATAGCAATGAGACAACAAAAATAAATAAAATGTATCCAAATTGGTAAGAAAGAAGTTTTTACTATTTGCGGATGAAACTATATATAGATGATATGAACAGGTAATACTATATAAAGAAAACCCTAAAGACTCCACCAAAAAACTTCTAGAACTGATAAATGAGTTCAGTAAGATCATAGGATACAAAGATCAATCTGGTTGCATTATTAGTATACAAATAATGAAGTAGCATAAAGGAAAATTAACAAAACAATCCCATTTATAATTGCACCAAAAATAATAAAATACTTAGGAATAAACTTAACCAAAGAGGTGAAAGACATGTACTGTGAAAACTATGAAGCACTGATGAAACAAATTGAAGACAACACACAAATGGAAAAATAGTCCATGTTCATGGATTGGAAGAAGACAATTGGTAAAATGTCCATAGTATCCAAAGCAATCTACAGATTTAATGCAATACCTATCAAAACACCCACAGCATTTTTCACAGAACTAGAACAAATAATACTAAAAGTTGTATAGAGCTGTCAAACACCCCTAACAGCAAAAGGAAACATAAGAAAGAAGAACAAAACTGGAGGTATCACAATCCCAGATTTCAAGATATACTAACTACAAAGCTATAGCAGTAAAACAGTATGACAGTGGCACAGAAATAGACATATAGATCAGTAGAACAGAATAGAAAACCTAGAAGTAAACCCACAATTATATGGTCAATTAATCTTTGATAAGAAAGGCAAGAATATGGAATGAAATGAGAAAAACACAGGTTCTTCAACAAATGGTGTTGGAAAAACTGGACAGCTACATGCAAAACAATGAAACTGGACCACTTTCTTATACCATACATGAAAATAAACTCAAAATGAATTAAAGACCTAAATGTGAGATCTGAAACCATAGAACTCTTAAAGGAGAAAATAGGCAGTAATTTTTGACATTGGCCATAAGAACATTCTTCCACAGGGGCGCCTGGGTGGCGCAGTCGGTTGAGCGTCCGACTTCAACCAGGTCACGATCTCGCGGTCCGTGAGTTCGAGCCCCGCGTCGGGCTCTGGGCTGATGGCTCAGAGCCTGGAGCCTGTTTCCGATTCTGTGTCTCCCTCTCTCTGCCCCTCGCCCGTTCATGCTCTGTCTCTCTCTGTCCCAAAAATAAATAAACGTTGAAAAAAAAAAAATTAAAAAAAAAAAAAAAAAAGAACATTCTTCCACAATGTCTCCTGACATAAGGGAAGTAAAAGCAAAAACAACCTTTTGAGACTACATCAAAATAAAAACAAAACAAAACAAAACAAAAAACAAAACTTTTGCACAGAGAAGGAGACCATCAACAACTTCAAAAGATGACCTACTGAATGGGAGATGTTTGCCAATGACATATCTGACAAAGTGTTAGTATCCAAAATATATAAAGAGCTTGTACAACTCAGCACCCAAGAAACAATCAAATTAAAAACTGGACAGCAGACATGAACAGACATTTCTAGAAAGAAGTTATACAGATGGCCAAAAGACACATGAAAAGAGGCTGAACATTTTTAATCATCGGAGCAATGCAAATCAAAACCACAATGAGATATCATCTCATACCTGTCAGAATGGCTGAAATCAAGAACACAAGAAACAACAAGTGTTAGCAAGGATAAAGAGAAATAGGAATGCTTGTGCACTTTTGGTGGGAATGCAAACTGGTGCAGCCACTGTGGAAAAGAGTATGGAGGTTTCTCAATACATAGAACTACCCTATGATCTAGTGATTGTACTACTGAGCATTTACTCAAAGAATACAAAAACAGTAATATGAGAAGATATATGCACCCCTATGTTTATTGCAGCATTATTTGTAATAACCAAACAATGGAAGCAGCCCAAGGGTCCAATAATAGATGAATGGATAAAATAGATACACACACACACACACACACACACACACACACACACAGTGGGATATTACTTAGCCATACAAAAATGAAATGAAATCTTGGGGAACCTGGGTGGCTTAGACAGTTGAATGCCCGTTCTTGATTTTTGGCTTAGGTCATGATCTCATGGTCGTGGGATTGAACCCCCTGCCAGTCTCCATGCTGAATGTGAAATCTCCTTAACATTCTCTCTCTCCCTCTGCCCCTCCCTAGCTTAGAGAGCTGTCTCTCAAAAAAACAAACAAACAAAAATAAATCGTATCATTTGCAATTAAATGGATAGATCTAGGGGGTATGATGTTAAGTAAAATAAGTCAGAGAAAGACCAATACCAGATGATCTCGTTCATATATGGAACTTAAGAAACAAATCAGCAGGGGTGTCTGGGTAGCTCAGTTAAATGTCCGACTCTTGACATCCACTCAGGTCATGGTCTCCTGATTCATGGATTCGAGCTCTGCTCTGTCAGCTTGGAGTTGGCTTGGGATACTCTCTTTCCTTCTCTCTCTCCTTCTGTCTCTACCCCTCCCCCACTCATACGTGTTCTCTCTCTCCCTCTCAAAATAATTTTTTTTTAAGCTCTTAACTATAGTGAACAAACTGATGGTTGTCAGAGGGGAGGTGGGTGCAGAAATAAATGAAGTAAGAGAAGGGGATTAAGTATATGCTTACCACGATGAGCGCTGAATAACGTATAGAATTTTTGAATCACTACATTATACACCTGTAACTAATATAACACTCATTTACTATACTGGAATTAAAAATATATTCATAGCAAAAGTAAACTAGCCCATATTCCTGACTGCATTTTTTAAAAATTTTCAATCTTACCTAAATACATAAAATTATAGGAATGGCATTTACAAAGAAGGATTTCTTCTTTAAGGTAGAATCAATATAGAAAGTATCGTATCTGCATATATGCAGTAAATAATATTTGGCTTTATTTACTAATTCTGGAAGAGTCCTCTTAACATCAGAAATACATGGGAGGAGAATCAGTGTATCAGAGAGCTTCCCTGAAAATAAAATCGTCAGTATTACTTACAGAAACAAGAGGTTTGTCTTATCAATTAGGAGTAGACTGACACATTTAACCCTGTACCTCTGCAGTGAGATTTTATATTATATTACATGTCCTCAACTACCAAGTATGGTACCTATACTGGTTTCCAAGTCTTGCAACTTGGAAATCACTTCAGCTAGTTTAACAACAACAACAACAACAAAAATTACTTGAGGGATAATGGTTTCTTATAGAGACAAGGAGTAACTGATTTATCAAACTTCAAAAGGTTTAGGAATCAGAGCATATCCAATTTCCCGGATAGTGGGAACTATTTTCCTCAGGTACCATCATTGATATAAATCAGCCTAAGAGCAAAATCTCAGGGAGAATCCAGTTGGTGAATCTAAGGTTCTGCCTCTTGGTGGATACAATGTAGGGCACACTGACTTACAGAATTCCTAAAAGGCAATTTTACTAATGTGAGCAAAAATAAAAGGTGATAGGGCACTATGTGGTCTAAGGAATCAAATGGCTTACTATCACTTAGATGAGTTTATGCAGAGGGGGAGTATAGGTTTAACAACACTGAATTAGTAACTTGTCATATAGTAATCTACTAATTCACAGTAGAGTAGAACCTGGCAAATCAATTATGATTTCTTTCTTTTTTTAAGTTTATTTATTTTGAGAGAGAGAGTACAAGCTGGGGAGAAGCAGAGAGAGAGAGAGAGAGAGAGAGAGAGAGAGAGAGAGAGAGAGAGAGGTGGGGGAGGGCCAAATCCCAAGCAGACTTCACACTGTCAGCACAGAGCCTGGTGCGGGGCTCAAACTCAGTCACTATGAGATCATGACCTGTATTAAAATCAAGAGTCGATGTTTGAGCCTCTCAGGTGTCCCCGATTATGATTTCTAAAGAACTTTCTGTATTTATTTTGTATTTGAAATATATGCAAAGACATACATTGAGAACTTAATCTCAAAGGGAGACAGTAAAGTGGAACATTTAGAAGTCGATAAAAAATAGAAGTCAGTGGTTTGCATTTTTTGAAAGCCAAAATTCATGTTTCAGCGGTTGGCAAGATTCAAAAGAATTGCATTCCTCCTTGTTTAACTTTAGTCTATTATATTTCTCTGGTGTTAGCACACTTTCTGCAGCTTTCCATCATTATGTCAGGGTAGTACTTCATAATATTTTTCACATTTTCTGCCTCATACATCAAACTATAGAATTTTATCCATAAGGCAGAGCTGTCATTCTGTAAAATTTTTAGCAATGTTCTCATTTTTATCTGACATCTAGAAATACCTAAAGTAATAAAAAATCATTTTTACCTCATATTTGCTTTGGTTTTCATTCTGTCCCTGTCAGTCTATATACAGTATAGCAAGGGAAGATTTATATAACATCATTTTGGGTGTTCTAGAATCAGACAAAGAATCCTCACCTTAGCTGTTTTTTTCCCCCACAAAATTTTATACAAAAGCATAAAACCTATACTTAAAATAATACTCTGCTTCTCTTAAAACTTTACTTTTTGCTAAGAACACTTTTCATTAAGTAAAAGACTTATATATCTATCTATATATAGATATAAATATAGATATATTATATATATAATTTAACAACTACAGAGAAAGATGGACTTCATTTCCTCAGGAATGTCACTATTCTGCGCAATTTAATGGAAACATTAGAAAATAGCATTTATGTTGCTTAGTATTGTCTCCTCTTAAGACACTTAAGAAATATGATTTTACCCAGCATCCAGGTTTCGATCCAAATGTGGAAATGCAAACTAAGCATTAAAAAAGGTCGTTATTGCAAACAACTTATTTCTCAAAGTGGTGTCATTGAAAATGTAGATCCAATCCTCAATATGTTTAACTTCAAGGTATAAAACCTTGAAGTGAGAGATATTAATGCCATGAAAAATCTAAACTATGATACAACTGGGACGCCTGGGTGACTCGGTTAAGCGTCCAACTTCAGCTCAGGTCATGATCTCATGGTTCGTAAGTTCGAGCCCCTTGTCAGGCTCTGTGCTGAGAGCTCAGAGCCTGGAGCCTGCTTCTGATTCTGCCCCTCCCTGTCTTTCTGTCCCTCCCCCACTCACACTCTCTCTCTCCCTCTCTCTCTCTCTCTCTCTCTCTCAAAAATAAACATTAAAATATGATACAACCTCCTTTAAGATGATCATATATTAGTTTTGTAGTTTCATTATGAACATATTTTAGTGATCTCCTAGTTTGTGCCATATACTATGCAAGTGAATTAACTCAATGGACCCGCAAATAAAACTAGGTATGATTAGTCTTCTTATTTAGTATGGAGGAAACTGAAACTTAGAGAAGTTAACCAATCTGTGTGAGAGGTTAACCAACTTGTGCAAATTCATAAAGCTTATAGGTAGCAGAGCTGACATTTGAAGCCCAGAACTCAGACTTGGGCCCTTACCTCTGCTTCTCTGTTGTACTGCTTCTCCCTAAGTGGCTTCATTGCACAAAAGCTAAAGAATACCAGACTGAAAGTGTTACAGTTTATTTTAATCAAGTCTATATCTTTCATAGTCATGATTTCATAACAGAGACAAAAAGGAATGGTAAAAATGATTTATTTTATCATTCAATAATCTCAGTTTTGACATGAAGATAAACTTTAGGGATATCTGGGTGGCTCAGTCAGTTAAGAGTCCAACTCATGATTTTAGCTCAAGTCACGATCTGATCTCATAGTTAGTGGGTTCGAGCCCTACACGGGGAGCCTGCTTCGGATCCTATTTCTCCGGCTCTCTCTGCCCCCACCCCCCATTCAGACTCACTGTCTCTCTCAAAATGACTAACTAAAAAAAAAAAAAAAAAAAAAAAAAAGAAACTCTAAAATGGAACTGGCAAAAAAATCCATCTACACAACATTGAGAAAAGGAGGTTTTGTTTGTTTTTTGTTTCCTAGTGTTTGTACCTTCGAGGACTAGTTATATGTTTTGGGAAAAGGGTGGAAGCAGAGTGATGCAAGAATTTGCAAAATGATACATGCTCCCTTCTTCTCAACATACATTCCCATTTTGATAACAGAGAGAACCTTGCGGCCAGCTTACCTGGAATTATTGCAGTGTTTTCCAAACTTATGTGAAATAAATAAGCAAGTACATAGTTTGGGAAAGGTTACTGAAGACCAAGTGAGAAGTCACATTTTTGTGATATAGTGTATAAGTTTGGTTCAAGTGTTATAAATTAGAGGAGATTAGTATAAAAGTGGTTTTGACCAAAAATCCAGATAGAATGACTAGATTTTATCAAGGATTGCCGGAGAATATGACTGATTCTTTTTCTTATTATTTTTTTTTTTTACTGTTTATTTGAGAGAGCACGAGTGGGGAGGGGCAGAGAGAGAGAGAGAGAGAGAGAGAATCTGAAGCAGGCTCCAAGTTCTGAGCTGTCAGCACAGAGTCCGATGGGGGGCTTGAACCCATGAATCGTGAGATCATAACCTGAGCTGAAGTGCAACACTCAACTGACTGAGCCACCCAAGTGCCCCTGGTTATTTCTGAATGTTAAGAATATAATTGAGCCATAGAATTAGCAAGAGTACATATGTGATAAACCTGTAAACATGGGTTTTTCTGTTGTTTCCCATCAATTGTTTTGCCTGTAAAACTAAAAGAGACAAAACCAGTTTGTAACTGTTCCTTCTACTAAATCTTCTAGTTACTATACTCATAAAAATTCTTGATACCTAGTTATTTTGCCTTAAATATCAATACATAGCTTATCTACACTCATAGCATGAGTTTTTTGGGGTTTTAATTGTTATTTATTTTTTTATTTATTTTATTTTTATTTATTTTATTTATTTATTTTTGAAAGAGAGACAGATCGTGAGTAGGGGAGGGACAAAGAGAGAAGGAGACACAGAATCCAAAGCAGGCTCCAGGCCCCAAACTGTCAGCACAGAGCCTGACGTGGGGCTTGAACCCACCAACGGGGAGATCATGACCTGAGCTGAAGTGGGAAGCTTAATCAACTGAGCCATGCAGATGCCCAGAGCGTGAGGCTTTAAGTTTTCACTTAGGTTATCACTATAAAGATATAAAGCAAGAAGGACTTCATTTTTAATAATGATCATATTAAAAAGTTTTCACTTCTGAGCAATTTTTAATCACAGCTTGGTTTTGTAATAACTACATTTTGCTCAAGATTAATTTTAAAAAACACATGATACACACAAATTTTTTTCTTTAAATAATGTTTGAATTTTAAGTGTGCCAGCATTTCTGGACTTGAATCTGTAATTGAGATAACTTGCCACCAGGTGGAAGTCGTGTTTCCATTACCAAATTAAGACACTGTAGGCTCCAGCAGGAAATTAACAAAACATTTTGTATTTATATATAAAAATATAATTCCTCATTTATATTATAGCCAATACATTAGCAACAAATATTTTCTTGATGTTTGATCCCTGTAGCTATGCTTTTAAAGGTAAAAGGGAAATGAGCCTTTATTGACCTCAACTGGCAAATGGAGTTTCAAATTTTCATTACATAATTTCATTCATAATCATAATAACTGGATGGCAAAGGAAGTATTTCACTTCTGTTATTTTACCGATGAAGAAACTGAGCTTAGATTTCTCCTGCAATGATGGTTTTGAGATATGGATCTAACAAAAGATCTGCCCCCTCCCCCTTTTGGGGGGGGGGTTGTCAACTTAATCTTATCCTGGAATACCAAATCCTAGGTGAGAGTTCAATTACAAATCTCCATTTTCAAATTTCAGGTTCTTTAATAATCATCACGGCTGTCTGGGAACATCATTACTTCCTGATTCTATTCAGATGTTATTGGAAAAAGTCTTTGTAGGGGCCAAGAAAAATGGAGTGTGATTTCATACTGTGTTCAATCTGTATTTTCTCTTAGTTACTACTTGTCTGATCTTGTCCAATGATACCTACCCCTCAAATTCATGAACATTTTGTGTTTTCCTGGCCTATTATCCTGATTCCTGAAAACTAAGAGCTGGTGATATATCACTGGAAAATCACTGACATTTGGGATCCTGAGTCACATTCCAGTATCTGCCACCGTATAGCTATTATTTCACATCTTTGGGCTTCCAGTTTTTTAAATACAATTCTGAGTTTGATCTGAATAATAATGCTCCTTTAATATTCTATGATTGTAGTTTTAAGTGGCTATCTTCTAACACTTGTTAATAAGATTGGGGGGGTTGACAATAATGTGAGTTTTATCACAATGATTACCATCAATATGTCCTGATGTGTGTTTTTTTTTTAAATGGCATTCTTTAGATATTTCATCAGTGCTGTATTTCTCAGCCTTCAAAGTTTCTCAATATATTGAAATAACTTTTAATCTCAGTGGACCTGCATTAAGAAAAAAGATACACGGAATTTTGGATTTAAGTAGATTTATTTTAGGAAGGGGGCAGTATTTTGCCAGCCTGCATGTCAGCAATTATGGGGAAGAAATATACCGTATCCACCCTATGTGTTAGCAAAACAACAAGCTTAGATAAATATCTCCCCAGTTAAATGATAGTAAGTTGGAAACACATTTTTTAAAATATGTCTCCTCCCTGCCCCCCCCCACACAAAATAGAAAAGCAGAGACTATGTTTGTAAAAATAACTTTCTAGAATAAAAATATAAAAATATTATGAGTTATATGCTTGGTGTTATCAAATATATTGGGAAAGGATTTCAACCTAAAATGGAGCTGAAGGATATGAAATAGACTCTCACACATGTGCCTTCAAAAGAACAGAACTTCATAAGTGAGGGTATGCTTTCCATTAAATGCCTGATTTACAGAAGACAGAGACTTCTCTCCTGAGCAATGAACATCCACCAAGAATTTCTCCCCATTCTTAAGCCAGTAAATTTATTGTTCTGGCTAACATCCCCCCCCCCCTTTTGAACTCCTTGCACATAAATACAGCACATCCCAAACCCTCAATGGGCTTGCCTAGAGCTTGCTGCAGCACACATTTCCCAAATTGTAATCCCTCTGCTACTCCTGAGTAAACTCAAGTTTCTGGTCCTCTGAGCTTGCCTCTGTTGACCTCCTTATGTAGGATGACAATATCAAAGATATGGCCTCTAAGAAACAAGACTTTGGACCCATTCACAGGAAATCAAAACTAGGATGAAGACAAAAATGCAAAGATACTATCTGACCAAAAAAAAAAAAAAAAAATGCTTGGAAATTAGTGGCAAAGATTATATTTGAAATTTCTGGAAATGTGAAGCAGTGATTTGCAGCATATAGGTGAAAGACTTGAAAGGCTCACCAAGCAAGCAGTGGGAGATTAGAACGGATTGTAATGAAAGAATGGATTAGAGCACTCAAGACCAGAGAATGGTAATCCAGTCTAAAATAGTTGCCAAAGGGAGGCGACTGGGTGGCTTGGTCGGGCATTGGACTCTTGGTTTCAGCTCAGGTCATGATCTGGTGGTCAGTAACTTCAAGCCCCACATCGGGCTCTGCACTGACAGACAGTGCAGAGCTTACTTGGGATTCTATCTCTCCCTCTCTCTCTGCCCCTTTCCCCCCAAAAGTAAATAAATAAAGTCTAGAAAATTTTTTTTCAATAAAAAATAGTTGCTGAAGGAATAGGAACAAACTCAAAAGGAATAGGAACAAAAAAATTGATATTATAGGAAAGAACACAATAACACAAAACAAACTGGTGAAGCCAAAAACTTTTGCACTTTTTTTTGTAAACCAAGTTTACAAATTATGTTCCTGTATTAGAGAAAAACTGATGTATTTATTGAATAAACTAAGAAAACTATTAGAATTTAAAAAATTTGACCACCAAAAAATAACCATAAAATTTAAAACAGAATATAATCTGTCTGGTAACAAAGAAAAAACTGCAAAGAAATGTCCCAACATTTCAGAAGTTGAGCTAAACCTTTTGTTTATGAGGGCAGACACATTAATTCTTTGTGTAAACATTTAAGAAAGAGAGATACATAAAATAGTACATAGTTGTATTATCAAAAACAGAATCCATAATAGGAGCTTAATCATGAGTCCTCATGTTATACATTAAAGCTTAAAATGGTAAAACATTTAGAAGTACAAAGACAAACCTAAAGAAACAAAATCATAAACACTTTTCTTCAGTCTTTGCCACATTAGATAAAAATGAGTGAGAAATTCAATAGTATATTAAATACATATGTAATTTATATAGAAAATAGTATACACAGAATATTCAGAGCTATAAAAATACATCTCTAAAATTGCCACAAAAAGCCTTTTTATAAAAGGCTTTTTATAAAAGCCATAAAAAGTTGAATAAATTGAGATGTTCAATACTACTGGATACAAAACCTGACTATTACAAAGAGAATAATTTATAGGTTTTAATCATAGCAAGTATAATAGAAACTGCAGTGAGATTTTTTTTTTAAGAAAACACAAAAATTATGGTCCTACAGTCCATTTTGATGAATTAAAAGAGGAAAATAACTAAGACCATATTAAAACTAAAAATGAATAAGAGGGCACTTGCATTGTCAGCTCCTAAACAATATTATAAACGATAGTGATTAAAAATGTGAAACCAGGGCAGGGAGGCGCCTGGGTGGTTCAGTCGGTTTGGTGTCTGGCTTCCGCTCAGGTCACGGTCTCGGGGTCGAGCCCTGCGTGGGGCTCTGTGCTTACAGCTAGGAGCCTGGAGCCTGCTTCAGATTCTGTGTCTCCCTCTCTGTGCCCCTTCCCCACTCACACTCTGTCTCTCTCTGTCTCAAAAATAAAAACAAACAAACAAAAAAAGAAATGATAGTTCAGTGTGGCAGAACAGATAGTTGTGAAAAGGAATCTAAGTACAAACTGAGCAGGCATTAACGTCTCCACATATGCCAATATTTAACAATAAAAATGAGAAATGAAGAAAAAATATTTGTTACTAGTATGACAGGGAAACTATATATATATATACACACACACACACATATACACACATATATACACACACATAAATATATGTGTATATATACACATATATATGTACATATATATACATATGTATATATACATATATGTGTATATATATGTATACACACATATGTACATATATACACATATATATACATATGTATATATACATATATGTGTATATATGTATACATATGTACACACACACACACACACATATATATACACAATTGTTAAATACATATAAAAAAGATATTCAAAAACAGGAAAACTTAGGGGTACTTAAGTTGCTCAGTTGGTTGAGCATACAACTCTTGATTTCAAACAGGTCATGATCCCAGGGTCATGGGATAGAGCCTGGTGTTGGGCTCTGTGCTGAGCATGGAGTCTGCTTAAGATTCCCTCTCTCTCTCTCTCTCTCTCTCTCTCTCTCTCTCTCTCTCTCTTCCCCCCCCGCCCCTCTCCCCTGCTCACGTCCTCTAAAATAAAATAAAAAATTTTAAAAATTAAAAAAAAGCAAAATATAGACTTAAAATCAAATATAAATTTTGAAAATTGTTACCATAGTCTATGTAAGACTGGTACTATGTATAGGGGTGTCGAATTTCTGGATCTTTCTAGAAAGTGATTTGAATATATGAATCAGGAACTCTAAAAAACTTAGATTTGGCCTTTGGTCTTGGATTTAAAATCTAAGGAGTGTCCTAAGAAAATATTTAGTGAAGCAGAATGTAAAATGTTGTATGATTTGTCATACTGGTAATTTGGAAACAAGTATATGTATTATAGTGGTATACCACTTTTCAAACTTGACTATCCGTCTCAATCCTCTGTAGAGTTTTTACCTATAATCATAGATTCAGAACTTTTAAAAAGGCCCATAGATGATTTTCTTTGTAGTCAAGGTTAAATAAATTATAGTACCTATTAGATTCTCTCCATTAAAGTAATATTTTTGAATGTTTAATATTGTACATAATAGCTGTATTTTTCAAATATTTGTAATTAAAGCATATTAACTTTACAGTTGAAAAAACATGAAGAATATGGGGCGCCTGGGTGGCTCAGTTGGTTAAGCGTCCAACTCTTGATCTTGACTCAGATCATGATCTTGCATTTTGTGAGATCGAGCCCCATGTTGCACTCTGCCCTGACAGCAAGGGGCCTGCTTGGGATTCTCTCTCCCCCTTTCTCTCTGCCCCGCCCCCACTCATTCACTCATGCATGCACTTTCTCAAAATAAATACACTAAAAAAATGAAGAATATACTGGCTCACATGTAATAAATTTGCCATAAAATTCACTGTGGTCTATACTGTAGTAGGAGAAAAAAATGTTTACCCAGAGAATAGGCATCTACTTTAAGGCTTAGGTAATTTCACTATTTTGTCTTGGTAATTCTTAAATCCCTAGCTACTGACAAACTATCTTATAGATTTGAATTCAAACATAAATAAAGAAAGTGGCTAAATGAATATGAAATTATGTAACCTTGTGTATATTAACATATCCATAGTATGCATGCATAGGTTTGCTCATTTATTAACTAATGCGGATTTCTCCACTCTTACAGTTTGGAGTAGCATTTTATTTGTTCCGAGTAGCATTTTATTTCCTACTCTTTACATTGAAAACATGTTAATATCCTCAAAATATACTCTGTCTCTCTGTTAAATTCTTTCTTAATTGCCGTATGCCCTTTTTCAAAGGTTTGTAGGCTTGAGTTTATTGTCAGAATTCTCTGTCAAGTATTAGAATTGCAAATAGGGCACACTTGCTTTGTATTAAAAGAACAAGCGCTGCCAATGTCTGAAAAGTTAATTAGACAAAACAGACAATTAATTACATCTTATTAACGTGTAAAAGACCTGTGACAAATTGCACTAATTGCATGCTCTTATACATCTGAAGAGGTCAGGCTACTTTAGAAGTATGTTGTTAATGGAAGACAAATGTATCTTTATGCTCTTGATAAGAATATTATAAACTGCATTATTTATGACTCCATTGGAATACTTAATAATTTTAAGCTTTAAATTAAACTGCTCATTAAACAGGAGAGCTAGTACCAAGTTCTTAAAATAGGCCATAAAAGCTGGCTGCAGTATAAGATAAATTTGAAGGTCTAGCATTTCCTCAGAATGTGTTTATACCCTTATTTTTAAGTGACTGAGCCCTAGAGATGTTAAACTTATCTTAATGTGCCCTTAGTAAAGGGGAAAAAACTTCCATTAACAGCATTCACCCCAAAGAAATATAGCATTCATTTAAAAAGCCTTCAGTTGCTTAAATTCAGGAATATTCAGTTGAATGCTCTCATTAGCTCTCAAGCTTTATTTCCAAACAAAAAAAAATGAAATGGAAAAAAAAAAAAGTCACGGGTGTACCTTGCTTGCAGGGGTCTAAGGGGATTTTAGGAGGTCATGATTAAAGGCAAAGGAACAGTAGTAAAGAAATACATTGGAAAAATGGTCAAAACACCCAATAGATGCTTAGAGAGAAAAAGTAGATGGAAACAATTTAAAATGAGGAATGAGTCAGAGTGGCTCTTGCAGGCAAATACCTAATTACACAAAGGCGCTTTAGTTTCTTTCATTGAGTACCTGTCAAGGGGAGGGAACACTAGCACTTCTGGAGGAAATTGTTTCTAGTTCAGTTAACAAAACCGGATGCTCATTCAGGTCTCTCAGAGGGGCTTTACAAATAATTTAGGTTATTTTTCTTCTGTTCCCCGGGACCAACGGCCTTATAAAATGAACCCGACTGTCACCACACTTTAAATGTTTATGGTTGGTGAGCTCAGTTCATCAAAGCAGTGTGCTAGTGAAATCACCTTGCCAAGCCTTGGTCTCTCAGGAGTCTGGAAACTGCAGAGAGGCTTGTAACTAAAGAGGGGGGGGGGGGCAAGGGCAAAGGACAAACTCACACCTTCTGCTCTCCGTTTATCCATCCAACAGCTTTATGCTGTTTTAATGGGCAAGCACATCAGAGCTCTCAACCCTGTAGGAACAAACTCAAGCTGATGATCGAAACATCTGAACGTTAGCAATTATTTCAGTTGGCCCAAAGAATTCATACTTTTGTTTTTCCATAGCTCTTTTCCTACCTGTTGTCTACAGGTTAGACCCGTATGTCAAATGACAAAGATTTCTAAAGGGTCTACATTAAAGTACTTTTTAAGCTAATGCATGTAAATAGGCCTATTATTATAGGTGCTTAATAATAGTTGAACCTAAAACCGAACCATGGGAAAGTCAATTCCAGAAAATTTAACCCTAAGATATTTTCAGAGTATGGGGAGATTTATTAAAGAATAAAGTAGATGACCTTGAGATTAGAAAGATAAGTCTTAAAGAGAGAATATATCACATTCATGATCATGGCCATGCCAATATTTCAGTGGAAGAACTTGTGAATCACCAAGAAATCCATCACTATAACAACATAGATAAAGTTTGTTGTCCAAATGTATGGAGACTAATGTTATACATGAGTTAATCATCACGTTTCCTTGAGACATTCTTGGTGTATCTTCCATACTAAGCAGTTGATAATGGTCATTTTTCAATCTGACCATCTGTTCACATATTCATAGTTTACAAACATTCTTCCTAGTGAAATCTGCCATTATTACTAATTAATTTGTTAGTGTTTTTTTTCAGGTAAACAAGTTTCATAGAGATTAAAGTTATACATTTTTAAAGGAGAAAATCCACTTATAAAATGTTAGCAGGAAATTTTAATATGAGAATGTATGATGAAAGGATGTTGTTTATTTAAGGCATTCGTATCTCCTTTTTCTAAAGGTAGAGAAGCTGAAACCACTTGAGAAAACACTTTCACCAAAATCATCCCACCCCAAACACAAGAAATAAGCACTAGATGAATACGGTGCACTGTGAATAAATGTAAGGCGGTGGACAGAATCTGAAGATTTCCCTCAACATCTTGAAGTCAGAGGGATTTTCACATTGACTTTAAAGCAACAAGCCACCATGATTTGCAGAGAATGACAGACACTTCCAGTTTCTGAGAAGGATCCTCAATTAACAAGAAAGTAAGAAATTTAGTCCTGCAATCGTAAGAAATCATATTCTGCCAACCTGAATGAACATAAAAGGGTTCTCGGAGCTTCCAAGGACATTGTAGCCATGACCAAAACTTGATTTCAGCCTCATGACCCTAAGCAGACATTGTATGTGGACTTCTGACTGAAGAAACTGGGAGAACATAAATGGTTATGTTTTGTTTTGATCTCCATTTTTATCACCTTCAGTTGAATAGGCTCTAATCAGCTCCTCAAGGGAATGGAAACCCTTGGCTCCAATAAATAATATTTTTTTATGTTTATTTATTTTGAGAGAGAGAGAGCGAGAGCAAGAGAGAACAAGCGGGGATAGGCAGACAGAGGGAGATAGAAAATCCCAAGCAGCCTCCCTGTCAGTGCAGAGCTAGATGTGAGGCTTGGACTCATGAAACATGAGATCATGACCTAAGCCAAAATCAAGAGTCGAATGCTTAACCAACTGAGCCATGCAGGCGCCCCAGTGTCTTTTTGTTTTGTTTTAAGATAAAATTCACAAATATAAAATTAATCATTTTGAAAAGTACAATTTAGTGGCATTTGGTTCATCTACAATATCATGCAAATAGTACCTCAATTTAGTTCCCTAAACGGGTATTGTTTTAAGGCACTAGGTTTGTGGTAACCTGTTAAACAGCAATAGAAAACACAGATTTTGAGGCCCAATATACGCTGCAGGAGGAATGATGAATTAAGTCACAGAAATGAAGGGCACTGGAGGTGACATAAATTAATGTAAATATAAAACATTTTTTTATGTTTACTTATTTATTTTTGAGAGAAAAAAAGGGCACATGCACAAGTAGGGGAAGGACAGAGAGAGTCCCAAACAGGCTCTGTGCCTTCACCATGGAGCCTGATGGGGGCTCAAGCTCACTGTCCATGAGATCATGACCTGAGCTGGACGTTTAAGCAAATGAGCCACCCAGGTGTTCCAAAACTTAAAATAATGATAATAATAATAATAATAATAATAATAATTCCTATAGATCTAAAACAAAAGGAATAACAATTTATTATGAATTGATTTATGAAGGTAAAATATATGGCAACAATATGACAAAAGAAGGAAGGAGAAACCAGGAATATACTGTAGAAGGTCCTTACAGTACACATAAAGTGTCAGTTTTCTGGACCTATATAACACGTTATCAGCTAACTTATTGCAGTCTGCTCTAATTAAAAAGACAAAACATATATTGTACATTCTAAGGCAAAAAGTATTTTTCATAAAATGTATGAATAACAAGTAAATAATGAACAAAATAAGCTCATAAAAGCACATCAATCCAAAAGAGGGCAGAAAGGGGTAGGGTATAAAAGATAAAACAAAAAGGAAACTAGGAAGATGGACATTATAGTCATATCAGTAACTACATTAAATATAAGTACTCTGAACACCAAATAAAAGATACACCCAGCTAGATACTTACTCCAAGTAACCTACTTTAAATTGAATTGAAAACATTTTTACAAAAATATAATGCAAATATAATCAAAAGAAATTTATATTGACTATATTAATATCAGAAAAAGTAAACTTCACCACAAGGAATATTACCAGAATAAATAGAAGCATTACATAATGATAAAAGGGTCAATTAATCAAGAAGACATCATAGTCCTCAAATTTTACACACTAAAGAGAGCTTCAAAATATATAAAGAAAAGCTGAGAAGAGAAATAGATCCATAATTATATTTGTTTTCAACTCCTTTTTTAAGTAATCAACTGAACAAATATGTGAAATATTATCATGTTTATTAGCAGAGTTAATTGATATGTATGGAACACTCTACCCCAAATAATAGAATAGTCTTTTTAACTGTTCATAAAATGCAAGTTAAGTAGACCAGAAAACAAACCGTAACATATTTAAAAAAAGTTAAAATGCAAAGGATGTCTTCCGATCATAGTAGAAATAATCTAAAAATTAATTGCAGAAAGATACCTTGAAAGTCCCCATATATGTAGAAATTAAACAACATACTTTAAAAGATCCTATGGGTCAAATCATAGGTCACAAAATTAAAAACTATTTTTATTGAATGAAAATGAAATATATAAAAATTTATGATATATTGCTAAAATAGGGCTTAGAGGACAATCTACAAATTAAAGTATTACACTGTAAATGAAGAAAAGTATTAAATTAATGATCTAAGCTTCAACTTTAACAGAGTAGAAAAAAGTAATGCAAATTAGATCCAAGGCATGTAGAAAGAAATAATGAAAATAAGGGCAGAAATCAATAGAATTGAGAACAGAAAACTAATAGAAAAAATTACTTACACCATGGGTAGTTCTCTGAAAAAAAAAAAAAAATTATTGATAAACCCCTATCCAGGAAGATCAAAAAGATTTTATTCTAGTGCATCTTCAATGGGCAAGAGTTGAAACTTGGAGATTAGTAAAGGGAGCATTACCACTGTCCAGAAATATAGTGATGCATCATACTAGTGTAGTGGCAGCAGAACTCTGGAGATGTGAACACATTTGAAACAAAGTTTGCAGTCAAAATTAAACGACTTGCTCAGATATTAGAGGTGGAGAGAGAGAGAGCTTGAGCAACTGAATTGCTGAGTCGGAGAAGACTGAGAAATGAAAGGTATTTAATTTATTTAATTTAATTAATCTTGCCTGATATATAGCTAAAAGGAGATTTAGAGAAATAGCCAACCACACTGGAAAAGTCCCAGGACAACCCTACAGAAGCCAGACAAGAAATGTGTTTCAAGAATCGTGAAGTCGTCAACTGTGTCACACAGCAGTAGGAGATAGATTTAGAAGAGGATACATCACAAGTAGATCATGAATAAACTTGGCCATTATATTTTCATCGAAGCGCTATGGGTAGAAGCCAGATTGAAAAAGGTTAAAGAATAAACATATAGTAAAAATTGGATTTAATATGAGTATACAACTCTTTCAAGTGTCTAGGAATAAATAGGGCAGTAGTATGGTGGCACAAGTAAAGGGTAAAAGGATAGCATTTTAATATTGGACATATTGAGAGGCGTGTTTGTAAGAATGGAATGGATACTGAAGGAGAAGAAATACAAAAAGAAATTGTGGAAAGAAGCAGTAAGAGTTAAATATCTTTCATAGACCTAAAGAGCATACAAACAAACCCTGCCTAAGACTTTCTTAGACCAATAGCTTCTTAGTCATGAAGTGTACATCTTTTTAGGTCAGAGGGGAAAAGCCACCTTCTGAGGACCCTGTCTCTGAATCATTTACTTCAGGTTTTCCCAGCCAGTAGACCTGTGCTATGCTCTACTCACAGGAATTAGTGGGAGGGGTCTATGGTTGAAAGGAACTCTAACCCTCTAAATTTCTTGCTGTTTGACTCATATCTCAGGAAATATTGTTTTAGATAGTATGTTCTTATGAAGGTCACCAATGGTTAGAAGGATTCAAAATGCAAATAGGTCCAGAGGCTTCCTATGGCATGTATTTGTCAGCCTCTCTCTACCCATAGTTATAACATTGTACCCAAGACAAATACAATCTTTTTTTTCTTTTTTAAAAAATTTATTTAAATTGTAGTTACTGTACAGTGCAATATTGTTTCAGGAGTAGAATAGCGATTCATCACTTACATACAACATCCAGTGCTCATCACAAGTGCCCTCCTTAGTACCCATCACCCATCTAGCCCATCCCCTACCCACCTCCATCTGTCAATCAATAGTTTGTCCTCTATCATTAAAAGTCTCTTGTGGTTTGTTTCCCTCTCTCCTCTTCCCACCCCTCTCCCCCACCCCTTCCATATGTTCATCTGTTTTGTTTCTTAAATTCCACATGGGAGTGAAATCATATGGTATTTGTCTCTCTTTGATTGACTTACTTCACTTAGCATAATACATTCTTGCTCCATCATGTCATTGCAAATGTCAAGATTTCATTCTTTTGATGGCTGAGTAATATCCCATTGTATATCTATACCACATCTTCTTTATCTATTCATCAAATATAGTCTCTTTTAGCCCTAACCAAGAGATGAGGACTCTCAAAGGGAGGAATGAATTAGAAATCTTTAGGAAATCCATGTCAGATACTCTAGGACAGTCTTTGGATTAATAAATCTGAGTTTCTCAATGAGCACCAATATTCTTATAGCCAGAAAGAGTTCAATCAAAAGTTATTTATTATGTTTGAGGCAAACTCTACTGTGATGCTGGATAGTCCTTTTATTTTTCCTATACCAGTGATTCTCAATTTTTTTAGGCTCAAAACAATTTACACTCTTAAAAACTATTAAGGACTCTTAAAAACTATTAAGGACTCCAAACCCCACAGAACTCGCATTTATGTGGGTTGTAGCTATCAATACCTACAATAATATACAGTGAGAAAAACTTTAAAATATTTATTTACCAACTTTAAAATAATAAACCCATGATAACTTAATGTGAATAATGTTATAAAAATAACAGTATTTTCCCTAATGAAAATATTAGTGAGAAGAGTTGTATTGTTTTGTTTTTGTCAATTCTGTGTAACGGCTGGCTTAAAGAAGGAAATCTGGATTCCCAAAACTGCTTCTGGATTCAGACTATTGCATATACTGTTTTGGGTGAAGTAAATGAAGTAAATTCAGCCTTACACAGACATGTAGTTGCAAAAGGGAAGAGTATTTTAATAGACTTTACAGATAATTGTGAATATTCTTTGTTGACAAGTGATAGTTTCTTAAAGATTAGCTGCAATATGAAATCTGAAACTGTCAGTGAATATTTGTACTCTGTTACATTAAAATCCATTCATTAGTTATGCATTTTTAATGTATCACTTACCTATATAGGACTTTGTAATATTATGAATTGGTCATTTGGAAAACTGATTCCTTAGGCAATGAAGATATTCCTATTGTTGATACATTATTTTATGCAATAATAAAAAACACATTTGTTATTGTCATTAATCCCATCAGAAAATCTTTAAATATTAGGAAATTATCAAGCACATGGTGGCAGATATAAGATTTTCAAAATTCTAATTATCTTTTTTCTTTTTAATTTCTTAAATGTTTATTTACTTTTGAGAGAAAGAAAGAGAGATACAGAGACAGAGACAAAGGCATGAGCAGGGGAGGGGCAGAGAGAGGGAGACATAGAATCTGAAGCAGGCTCCAGGCTCTGAGCTGTCAGTACAGAGCCTGACCTCAGGCTTGAACTCACAAACTGTGAGATCATGACCTGAGCTGCTGTCAGATGCTTAACCAACTGAGCCACCCAGGCACCCCAAGATAGAATTTTAAAAGTGGCACAAGAGAAGCAAACAATTACGTACAAGGATAATCAGCTGACTTTTCAATAGATACTTTGCAGGCCAGAAAGGAATGGCATAATATATTCAATGTGATGATAGAAAAAAAAACACAACCAAGAATATTCTACCTAGCAATGCTATCATTAACTATGAAAGAGAGATCAAGAGTTTCCCAGACAAATAAAGTTAAAGGAGTTCATCACCACTAAATTGCCTTATAAGAAATACTAAAGGGACTTCTTTAAATGGATAAAAAGGCCAAAATAAGACATAATCAAATTATGAATAAGAAAACTAAAATATGAGAACATATATTTAAAATTTGGAAGGGAAGTATAAAAAAGATTGTCTTGGATGTGTTTGAACTTAAATTGCCATTAACTTAATATAACTGGTATATACTTGGGATGTTATATATGAACCTCATGGTAATCTTAAACCCAAAACTTATAATAGATACACAAAAAATGAAGATAAAGTCAAATGTAACACTTCAGGAAGCCAACCACAAAGACAGAGCACAAGAGAAGAAGAAATAGAACTATAAAATGACCAGAACACAATTACCAAAATGACTAAGTCCATACCTATCAATAAGTACTTTATATGCAAATGGTCTAAATGCTCAAATCAAAAGAAAAGACATAGGGTGGCACAATAGATAAAAACATAAGACCTATCTATATGCTGACTAAAAGAGACTCAACTGAAACCTAAAGACACATCCATCCTGGAAGTAAGGGCATGGAAATAAATATTTTATGTAAATGGAGATGAAAACAAAAACAAAAACAAAAACAGGGTAGGGGCACCGGGTGGCTTAGTTGGTTGAGCATCTGACTCTTGGTTTCAGCTCAGGTCATGATCTCACAGTTCGTGGGATCAAGCCCCACCTCAGGCTCTATGCTGACATTGTGGAGCCTATTTGAGATTCTCTTCTCCTTCTGACTCTGCCCTTCTCCCACTCATGCATTCTCTCTCTCTCTCTCTCTCTCTCTCTCAAAATAAACAAACATTAAAAGGAAATGCCAGGTAGTTATATGTATATCAATAAAATAGGCTTTAAAACAAAGATTCTACCAAGAGGCAAAGAAAGGCATCACAAAATGATAAAGAGTTGAATCCAACAAGAGGGTCTAATAATTATAAATATTTATATACCCAACAACAGAGCACCTAAATGCATAAAGTATTAACAGACATAAAGGAAGAAATTGACAGTAATACAAAAATAGTAGGGGACTTTAACATCTAACTTACATCAATGGATAGATCATCCCGGCAGAAGATCAGTAAGGAAACAGTGTTTTTGAATGACACAATAGACCAGATCGACTTAACATGTGTAGAGAACATTCCATCCCCAAACGAAAGAAAACACGTTCTCTTTTCAAGTGTACATGGAATGTTCTTCAGGATAGATGATATGTTAAGCCACAAAACCTGTCTCCAAAATTTTAGGAAGATTGAAATCATATCATATATCTTTTCTGACAACTACACTATGAAACTAGAAATCAATCACAAGAAACAAACAAGCAAACAAACACAACCAAGTGGAGGCTAAATAGCATGCTACTAAACAATGAATCGGTTAACAAAGAAATTGAAGAAATTTAAAAATTCAAAGAAACAAATTAATGAATACACAACAATCCAAAGTCTTTAGAATGCAGTGAAAATAGTTCTAAGAGGTAAATTTATAGTGATACAGGCCTATATCAAGAAGCCAGAAAAACTTCAAATAATCTACCCTTATACCTAAAGGAACTAGAAAAAGAGTGAGTAACAGGAAATAAACAATAAAGATCAGAGCACAAATTACTGAAATAAGAAAGAAAGAAAGAAAGAAAGAAAGAAAGAAAGAAAGAAAGAAAGAAAGAAAGAAAGAGAAAGAAAGAAAGAAAGAAAGAAAGGGAAAGGAAGAAAGAAAGGGAAAGAAAAGAAAAGAAAAGAAAAGAAAAGAAAAGAAAAGAAAAGAAAAGAAAAGAAAAGAAAAGAAAAGAAAAGAAATATCAGTGAAACCAAAGCTGGTTCTTTGAAAAGATAAACAAAATTGATAAACTTTTAGCTGGACTCATCAAGAAAAAAAGAAGATACAAATAAATCAGAAATGAAAGAGATGTAAAAACTGACACCACAGAAATACAAAGGATTACTAAAGACTACTATGAAAAATTATATGCCAATAAATTAGACAACCTAGAAGAAATGGATAAATTCCTAGAAACATACAAACTTCCAAAACTTAATCAAGCAGAAATAGAAAATCTGAACAGACCAATTACTAGAAATGAAGTTAAACCAGTAATCAAAAAACTACCAACACACAAAAGTCCAGGCCCACATGGATTCATAGGTGAATTCTACCAAACAGTTAAAGAAGAGTTAATGCCTATTCTTGTCAAACTATTTTGAAAAATAGAAGAGGAAAGAAAGCTTCTGAATGGCTTCTAAGAGGCCAGCATTACCCTGATATTAAAACCAGATACACTAAAAAATATATCCCTGATGAACATAGATGTAAAAATCCTCAACAAAATATTAGCAACTTCCATTCAACAATACATTAGACAGATCATCCACCATGATCAAGTGGGATTTATCTGGGGATATGAGGATGGTTCAGCATTTACAAATGAATCTATTTGATATATACCACATTAGAAAGATAAAAAAAATTATATGATAATTTTAATAAACACAGAAAAGCATTTGACAAAACTCAACATCCATTCATGATAAAAACACTCCACAAACTGGATTTAAAGGGGATACACTTCAAAATAAGGGCCATATATGAGAAGTCCACAGCTAACATACTTCATGGTGAAGAAATGAGAACTTTTTCTCTAAAGTCAGGAACAAGACAAGGATGTCCTTTCTCACCACTTTTATTCAACATAGTACTGGAAGTCCTAGCCACAGCAATGAGACAACATAAAGAAATATAAGGCATCAAAATTGGTGAGGAAGAAGTAAAATTTTCACTATTTGTAGATGATATGATACTAATATATGGAAAACTCTAAAAACTCCACCCCACAAAAAACTATTAGAAATAATAAATGAATTTCTTAAGGCTGCAGGATATAAAATTAATGCATAGATAGTAGTTGTATTTTTTATACACTAATAATGAAGTAGCAGAAAGATAAATTAAGAAAACAACATTAACAATTGTACCAGATACTGATGAAAGAAATTGAAGATAACACAAATGGAAACACATGGCATGGATTGGGAGAATGAATACTGTTAAAATGTCCTTATTACCCAAAGCAATATACAGATTCAATGCAATCCCTGTCAAAACACCAATAACATTTCTCACAGAACTAGAATACTAAAATTTGTATGGGACCACAAAACACCCCACGTAGCTAAAGCAGTCTTGAGAAAGAAAAAGCTAGAGGTATCACAGTTCCAGATTTCAATATACTACAAAGTCATAGTAATCAAAACAGTATGGTATTGGGCACAGAAACAGACACATGTATCAATCAAACAGAATAGAGAGCCCAGAAAGAAATTCATACTTAAATGGTTAGTTAATCTGCAACAAATGAGGCAAGAATATACGATGGGGAAGAGATGGTTTCTTCACTGAATGTGCTGGGAAAAATGGACAGCTGCATGCAAAAGAATGAAGCTGGACCACTTTTTCACACCATTCACAAGAAATAAACTCAAAGTGGATTAAAGACCTACATGTGGCACTTGACACCATAAAACTCCTTGCAAAAAACATAGGCAGTAATCTCTTGGACATCAGCTAGAAAAACATTTTTCTAGATGTGTCTCTTTAGGCAAGGGAAACAAAAGCAAAATGAATCTATTGGGACTACACCAAAATAGAAAGCTTTTGCACAGCAAAGAAAATCTTCGTCCAAACAAAAAAGCAACCTACTGAATGGCAGAAGATTTTTACAATGTTATATCTGGCAAGAGGCTAATACCCAAAATATATAAACAATTTACACAACTCTACACCAAAAAAAATACCAAAAAATAATTTGATTAAAACATGGACAGAGGATCGGAATAGACACTTGTCCGAAGAAGTAATACAAATGGCCAACAGACAAAGACATGCTTCACATTATTAATCATTAAGGAAATGCAGATTAAAACCACAAATGAGATATCATCTTAAGCCTGTTAAAGTAGCGAGAATAAAAAACACAAGAAATAATATATTGGTGAGAATGTAGAGAGAAAGGAAACTTCATCACTGTTGGTGGGAATGTAAATTGGTGCAACCACTGTGGAAAACAGTAGGGACATTCCTGAAAAAATTAAAAGTAGAGATTCCATATGATCCAGTTTCTCCACTACTGTGTATTTACCCAAGGAAAATACTTATTTGAAAAGATATATGCATCCCTATATTTAGTGAAGCATTATTTATAATAGCCAAATATGGAAACAACCCAAGTGTCCGTCAATAAATGAATGGATAAAGCAGAGGTTATATTTACACACATGCGTGTGCGCACACACACACACACACACACACACACACACACTATATGGAATATTACTCAGGTATTAAAAATAATGAGACTTGTAATTTGCAAGAACATAGATGGACCTAAAGGGTATTATGCTAAGTGAAATAAATCAGACAAAGACAAATACTGTAAGATTTAGAAAGATACATTAATTACTACTTAACAGATACACTAACAAGAGAATTGATGGTGCCAGAAGGGAGGATGGTGGGAAAATAGGTAAAATGGGTGGAGGAGAGTGGGGGGTACAGGTTTCTAGCTGTGGAATGAATAAATCATAGGGATGAAAGGTACAGCATTAGGAATATAGTCAATGGTACCATAATAGTGTTGTATGGTGACAGATGGTAGTTACTGTTGTGACTAGCATAGCAAAATCTGTAGAGTTATTGAAATATTGTGTTCTCCACCTAAAACTAATGTGATGTTATGTGGCAACTATACTTCAATAACGTGTGTGTGTGCACGAACGCACACACACACACACACATATATATGGTAGAGATTTAATAACATTAGTAATACATTAATAACGTTAGTAATTTTTATTGCTTAGTGAGGGTATACTTAATTGAAACCATTTTATCTGTAAGTCCATGATGGTAATTAAAGAATGCAATGACTACTAGTAGCTTGATACACTGCCTTGATTCATGCTAAGGTAGTAGCAGTTTTAGTATGGAGTTTTGACTATTGTTGAAAATGACAACGCAGTGAAAAAGCAAATAGGAGTACCATTATAAAAGACAATTTTGATATGACAGATCTCCTAAGAAATAACTTGGACACCCCTAGCAGTCCATTGGACCACACTTTCAGGTAGCTACTTTACTAAAAAAATATACTAGAAAGGGGCACCGAGGGGCTTAGTCATGGTTAAGTGTACAACTCTTGGTTTCAGCTCAGGTCATGATTTGACAGTTTGTGGGATTAATCATCCGTGTTTGGGAGTCTCTCTCTCTCTCTCTCCCTCTTGCTCTCTGTCCCTCTGCCACTTGCTCTGTCTCTCTCTCAAAATAAATAAATACATTTTAAAAATATATATAATAGAATGAAGTTTAGGGATACACTTATTATTACTGCTAGGGTTAAAGGATGTTAGGAGTTAATTTTGCAACTTAAGGCTATATTTAATATTTTTTAGTTGCTCTTACCGAAAATCTTTTATAATTAGTCACTGTTAATATGTGGCTCTGTAAAAAGGAGTACACACTCCACAAATAAAAGGGATAGTAAACTTTTCAATCCTAAAGTTGAAACTGAGGAGATATGTTTATCTTCTGACCCAGGCTTCCCTCTCAATCCCAACCTAATTTGGAATAAAGATTTAGCTGCTACAGAAGGCATTCTTCATACAAAGAGAAGTCTTGACTTATAATGTCCTTGAATTATAACTACTCTGAGAGTTCAGTGAAGAAGTCACTTATAAATAAATACAGAAAAGCGGCCATCTATATTTACTAAGTATAACCAGTTAGAAAATATAACAGAAAAAATAACCCTTTGACAATCCAATAAAAATGTAAAATTCCTAGCAATAAACTTAATAAGAATATGCAAAACCTCTCTGAAGAACACTCCATGAATTTACAGAAAGACATAAAAGGATATTTGACAATAGTTAGAGGCATTCCATCCTACTAGGTAGAAGGAAGAAACAATTGTAAGCAATGTAAATCTTGCTCTGATTGACTCATATGTTTAACTCAATCATATTTTTCCTTTGTACTCAATAAAAATTTTTCCTTTGAATTTGACAATAAGATTTTTTAAAAGTTTTTCCAATAGGATAGATATGTGAGAATCACCAAAATTCTGTGTATTTCCTTCTGTCTCTGCTCCTCCCACTCTCTCTCTCAAAATAAATAAACTTTAAAAAAAGTACAGGGGTGCCTGGGTGGCTCAGTCGGTTGAGCGACCAACTTCGGCTCAGGTCATGATCTCATGGTTTTTGAGTTTGAAACCTGCATCAGGCTCTGGGCTGACAGCTCAGAGCCTGGAGCCTGCTTCTGATTCTGTGTCTCCCTCTCTCTCTCTACCCTTCCCCATTCATGCTCTGTCTCTGTCTCAGAAATAAATAAACGTTAAAAAAAAAAATTAAAAAAATACATTCACATGTGTGTCAAAGCTATATCCATGGAAACAATGGGGTTCTGGGGCAAGGTAAACATGTCATCCAATGATGTAGAACTCAGAACTAAGACTTAGGCCCAAGTTATATGATAAATGTGGTCATGATGATGATCATGAAGATTACAGTGCTCACATGCCGAGTACTTATCATAGGTCATATTCTATGTGCTCAATATATAACAACTCATTTAGTCTATTCTGAAACTATGTAAGGTAGGTATTACTCCCTCACTTTAGAAATGAGATTTTGGGAATGCAAGCTGGTGCAGCTACTCTGGAAAACAGTATGGAAGTTCCTCAAAAAATTAAAAATAGAACTACCCTATGACCCACCAATGGCACTACTAGGCATTTATCCATGGGATGCAGGTATGCTGTTTCGAAGGGACACATGCACCCCCATGTTTATAGCAGCACTATCAACAATAGCCAAAGTATGGAAAGAGCCCAAATGCCCATCGATGGATGAATGGATTAAGAAGATGTGGTATGTATGCATATGTATGTATATATATATATATATATATGTGTGTGTGTGTGTGTGTGTGTGTGTGTGTGTATATATATATATATATGCACATATACAATAGAGTATTACTCGGCAAGCAAAAAGAATGAAATCTTGCCATTTGCAACTATGTGAATAGAACTGGAGGGTATTATGCTAAGTGAAATTAGAGAAAGACAAAAATCATGTGACTTCACTCATATGAGGACTTTAAGACACAGAACAGATGAACACAAGGGAAGGGAAGCAAAAATCATATAAAAACAGGGAGGGGGACAAAACAGAAGAGACTCTTACATATGGAGAACAAACAGAGGGTTGCTGGAGGGGTTGTGGGAGGGGGATGGGCTAAATGGGTAAGGGGCATTAAGGAATCTACTCCTGAATCGACATCCTGACTAACTTGGATGTAAATTAAAAAAAAAAAAAAAAAAAAAAAGAAAAAAGAAAAGAAAAGAGAAGAAAAAAGAAATGAGTTTTCTGAGGTTAGCAAATAGAGGATGATTGAATAACTGATTCAGGAAAATGAAGTTTTCATAAAATGAAGTTATATATTTTATATATATCTGCTCCGAAATACATTTCAAATAGGTTACATTAAATATAAAAAAAAAAAAAAAAAACAATGTGAAACCTGAAAAACGTGGCCAATTATTTACATAAACCAGTGGCAAAAAAAAAAAAAAATACTTTGTAAAGCAGGATACTAAAGACATAAAGCAAAAGATTGATAAGTTTAGATACATATATTTTTATTTCTACCTTCAGGCAAAGATTTAAGAAAGACAGATAATACCCAAGAATGATGGAGTAAAAGGGCAATATACAACCTCACTTCCTGCTGGAGGGATGACGACTCAATAGCCTTAAACATATGCATACTCTTGAAGCCAAAAGTTATATTTCAAGAAAATTTTCATCAGGAATCATAAAAATGAGCAAGGAGGTATATATAAAAGATGTTCTTAAGTATTTTTATAAACACAATCAATTGGATATAATGTAAGTATCATACAATAGTAGCTTGTTAGGATAGAATATATTGCAATATCCACAGTAAAGTAATAGGTAGACTTCATAATGATGCTGTAGATCTGTAGTTATGCGCATGGGAATATGTCTGGTTGTATATTAAGTGAAAAACTGCTCATAAACCATGAATAGTTTGATCCCATGTTTATTACACACACACACACCTTCTAACACAGTGATTCTTAACCTTGGCTGCATGTTAGAATCACCTGGAGAGATTATAAAAATCCTATTACCAAGATGATAATCCAGACCAATTCAATTAGACTTTCTGGAGGTAAGATAAAAGTATCAATATTTTAATGATCCTAAGCTGATTCCAGGATGCAGCTAAGTTTGAGAACTGCAGATACAGAATCATATACTAAATTATTAGCTATGAAGGTCTTTGTGGAATAGAATTAGGATATATATATATATATATATATATATATTTTTTTTTTTTTTTTTTTTTTTTTACTCTACCTTATATGTGTTTTTAATTGACATATGGATCATTTAAATGACAACCACGGTTTGGGGTATATTCACGTGTGCAATAAGAAGTCTGACTCCATTTTTTTGAGGTCTGCCGACAGCTTGATTCCTCATCCTCCCCTTTCCCAGATAAAGCTGGTAAAGAGGCCTGGATTTGCCTTTCTTTGGCACAGGTGGCATGTTCAAAAAATGCAAATCTCTTCTTGCGTGTGAACCTCCCTTCCAGCCTGATCCCATAACAATAAAAACTGAGGCTAGTGTTTTTTTTTTTTCTTTCTTAAATTCTCAAGCCATCTTAGACCTGTTTAAAAGGCTGCCTTCTACTCCCCAGATGCCTCAGTTATGTAAGGAAATATCTTATACCGTGTGTGTGGGGTGGGGGGGGCATCATCATCAGTTTCAACATAAACTAAGTTTTGGAATTCCTTTTGACTTTTCAGGCGGCTATAATCACATGAAAAACAGAATGTTTCTGTTTTGTTTTTGTTGACTTGTAAATTGTCTTTGCAATTCCTCATAAGACCACATGCTTTCATGGACTACTAAATGCTCTCCTTATTGGATGGTACCTGGGTTTTTATTGTCCCCAGCTGCTAAAGACTCCTGGTTTGTCCTTTTGCAGGTAGACTAAGGATTTGTACATCTATTTTCCTACCAGACACAATTCCCAGGGGATTTTGCTATCCATTCCTTATCTTCAAACTGAATTTCTGAGGCTTGGGGGTCAGGAACATAGAATCTAGCCATTTTGGCATTTCTACGGTCTTTGCTCTGTTCTACTGACGCAGCACAACAGCACTATCCCTTGATTCAAATTCTTGAGTTTTGATGCCATGACAAGAAGTGGATTGAAATTTCAACACCTGAATTTTAGAGTCTCAGAGTTGATAATTACTTTTTTCCTATATCCTTGTCTAGAATAGTTACGTCTATAGTTGTAACCACATTCCTTATTGTTTTAAGCAAATTTTAGCCATCTTTCATTTATACTTGCCCTGCCATGCTTGTGGAAATGTTATTAGAGATGTTTTTTTAGTATTCATTAGCCATTAGTAAGATATCTTTACAATCGTTTGTACCTCTGTATATTTTTCCAGTTAGAATGATAAAAAAAGTGAAACCATATATTCTATTAGATAACTTATAATTTTAAAAGTTCTAAATAATCATTATTTTAATAGTTTTGTAATAAGCTCTCGAGTTAAAAAATCATAATCTCAGTGGTTGGCAAACTATGGTCCCCAGCCCAATCCTGCTTTTGTGCATACAATTTTGGAACCCACTGGAATTTTACTGGAACTCATCTATGTAGTGTTTATGACTCTTTCACATTACAACAGCAGAGTTGAATAGTTGTGACAGAGACCATATGGCTTGCAAAGCATAAAATATTTACTATCTGTCCCTTTATGGAAAAAGTTTGCCAACCTCGATCAAGGTTATCAGAACAGCTAATGTTTTAAGACTTTGTACAGTAAAAACCACTGAAACAGAAAGAGCATTTAAAAATATTTGATAAGTGAGAACAGTGATAGGAGAACTTCAGTGGGAAGAAGGGAGATTAACTCGTTCAGATATCTATCATGTAGAATGGATTGCTGTGTGTATTAGAGATCTTCACTCATTCAACCCTAACAACCCTCTATCTTCCTTTTATCTTTTCACAGGCAAACTTCCTCTGATAAATTTTGGAGGGGACAGGAATTATTTTATGCATATTTTCTTCTTCATCCAGATGAACTCCAATGTTTCCCAAAGTAGCCTGGTTTCTCATAGTCTGGGCTCTAATAAAACTCTTTTAGGTTAAAATTGTGGCTCTCTTAGAAATATAAAACAAAATGTCAGGAACTAGTGAGATGTTATTGATTCAAAGAAGAATTTAAATAATTGCATGCAATAAAGACGGGCTAAAATGAGATAACAGATTCAAAAAGTGCTCTAGCAACTGTCAGTAATCAGTTGCTTTATAATGGATGCAATGAATTTCTTCTATAGACAGGAATTATTTGCATCATTTTCAAAGTTTTTTTTTAATAGTTATAAAATGGCTCAAATAGAATCAAACCCAGATGGAGTAAATGAGGTTGGACCCCACTAGTCTTTCTTTTGACCCATCTCAAACTCACAATTTTTCCTGACCATTCAAATGATCCACTTCTCGCCTTGCCTGTTTTATTTCCAATATGGATCTTTGCTTTCCTTCGCTTGTTCTTGCAACATTGTTCTTTACAGAAGGGATGTACCGCCCTTTGGAGGCTAATGCTAAGGTAGTTATATAATTAAAGCACAAAAAGGGGAAAACTTAACATGTAACATTAGACATTACTGCCCAAAGACCTAATCACTCTTCTTTCTATAGAGTAGAAGTTTCTGAAAGTTCTATCGTATATTCTTATTCAGCTCTCTCCTTCGATGGCCTTTAGAAAGTCACTATTCTTTACTGTATTATGCAAAGAAATTCAACATCCTCTTTATCTCATCCTTGGACCTGACTATGCCCAAAAAGATACAAATGGTCCATTGAAAATCTCCACTGAGATTAGGGGATTTCCCTAAATTAAAGAACCAAAGAATCAGCCTCTCTTTAGGTAAAATTATATCCGTTCTCTAGAGGACAATGGTGCCTTTAATCAGTTTTTGCTTTTAACTCAATAGGAATTTATTTTTCCCAGATGAGAGGTATTACAGGGAAAAACAGTGGGGTGAGGAGTATGGGCAGTTCTAAGTTCAGAGGCAACATGTTATTTTTATTGAGTTGCTAGGGTAGGTCTTCCTGGTAAGAGATTCAGATGAAATGAAGGAGGATCTGGGGAAAGAGCATTCCAGATAGAGGACAAGCCAGTGTATAGTCCTTAACTGTTAGTGTATTTGAGGAAGAACAAAGCAGCCGGTGTGGTTGAGCAGACTGTGTGAAGGGCGTGTTAGAAGATATAAGAGGATGTGGTAGAAGCCAGCTCATGGAGGGCCTTATTGGCAAAGTCCTTATTTATCTAGAAGTTATTATTTTTCCCCAGAAGAGACAGGTTTGCCTATTTTCTCAGCATGATTGTCCATTCTCTTCTTTTCCTCTCAAAGTGTTTCAGCTTAGATAATAAGCTATATGGTCACCCTACTTATACAGCATTGTAAGGACTTTAGCTATTACTTTTTAGTGAAATCAAGACCAGTGTAAAATTTTGAGAAGAATGACATGAAAACATATACATTTTAAAAGAATACAATTAACTCAAAGAACATCAAGATTATCCTCATGGATACTGAAATCACCAACAATTTTACCAGGAATGAATTATATTGAGCTGAAGAAGAGTACCTAGGTTCTTACCTAGGTCTCTGAAGTAAAAGATAGGTTAGCAAGAGAAAAACACACATATTTAAGTTCAACGTGACATAGGAGGCTTTGTAAGGAAATGAAGACCCAAAGTAGTATTTAAACCAGAAGACTTTTTGCTTTGACGAAGAGTGGAAGAATGTGATAGGACAGAGGGTATGAGTTATATGTGGTAAACTTGGGGGAACTTAACCCTACTGTTTCAGATTTCTCTCTGCATTCCTACTTCTTTGGAGATAAGGGTGCTCCTTTCCTCTTGGTATAGGCAGGGCACCTCTCATGTGAGTGTCTTATGACTTGCTTCCAAAAAAAAAAAAAAAAATGTCAGGGGGCTCCTGGCTCCGGGGTGGCCCAGTCTGCTAAGCATCTGACTTTTGATTTCTGCTCAGGTCATGATCTTGCAGTTCATGAGTTCGAGCCCTGCATCGGGCTCTGTGCTGACAGTGCAGAGCCTGCTTGGGATTCTCTCTCCTTCTCTGTCTTCCCCTCCCCTGCTCATGCTCTCTCAAAATAAATACACATGACAAAAAATTAGAAAGAAAAAAGAACATCAGAGAGCACTTCCTGTATCTACCATTTCTCAAATTTCTTTTGCTTAAAATAGTAAGTATGCTAAGGTATCCTACTTGGGGATAATATGTCCTGAATCTTGTAAAAGCCAATTGTTAAAATCTTTTAGGAGTAAGCAGAAGCAATTAAGGCTTATAGAGATAGCAAAAAGAGAGGTGGCAGGTGATATGGGTGGTAAGAGCAAGTGAACTTCAAACCTGAGGGTATCATGAAGAAGGAAGCACAATATTCTGGAAGTGGCAATGAGGAACAAGGAGAAAATCTGTCTCACCTCCCGGTCTCCTAATAGCTTTTGGGAAGACACTGATTTTAGGGGAGAGCCAGATTTCAGTTCGAACAAGATAAGGTTGCCATTTTTCAAAGGTTCTTGTTATACCATACCTTGAATGTAGACAGTACGCATAATGTCTCAAAGACCATATACGGGAGCCAGACAGACTTGACTTTGAATTTTATTACCAAGTGTGTGAAGTAGGGAAGATGCTTATTTCTAAGTCTCATTTTCTCCTTTGAAAAATGAGGGTAATATGCTTAATTTTTGTAAGAATTAGTTGAAACAGCAAGAATCAAGTATCTAGCAGAGTGGCATATTAAAATGGTCAAAGAAGTAGTAAGTCAAATAGATGCTTAACAGGTTTATATTAATAGATAGGAGTCTGGAGCCAGGTGCTGAGGCAAGTAATTAACTGGATTACATTACATTGTCATGAAAAAACATGTACTGAGCACATTCTATGCATGGGTGACAGAGAGAAATGGACCAATTCCTTTTAAAATATGACTTTGGTTCAGGTCACTATCTCACGGTTCGTGAGTTCAAGCCCCACATTAGGATATGTGCTGACCATGCAGAGCCTGCTTCAGATCCTTTGTCTCCCTCTCTTTCTGCCCCTTTCCTCCCCCCACAAAAAAAAGAAATAAGGAAACATTGAAAATATGTATGTTTTCATCTCATTCTTATGCTCAGAATTCTACAATGGCTTTTGATTCCACTTAAAACAAAAGCTAACGTTTTACAGAACTGGTATAAATAATTTATCTATGCAAATGTAATTTTAATATTACTTGCTACCTTCAAATCAAGACAAAATTGGGAGCGCTATTTTAGGCTAAGATGAAGTAACATGAGCTGGGTTTACTCCTGCTTTAAACAGAAAAACCAAACCAATTACCAGTTATTTTCGAGAAACTGGATATCAAGCAGAAAAAAACCAAACAAACAAGCAAACAAAAAACAAACAAACAAAACACAAACAACAACAACAACAACAAAACCCAAAAGAACAAAAAGAGAAAGAGAAGAAGCAGATGAGGCTGGAGGAAGGAGCAGAGAGGGCAGACCCCAGTTTACTGCCCTGAGAGAGTTTCCAACAATGGGGCGGCAAGGAAAATCCAAGGGAAGCAAGGCAGCCTCTCTGTGGTGAAGGGACAGAGGAGAGTCCAGGAAAATCAAGGCCATGAGTGTTTACAAGGCAGAGGACAGGAGAAAGAGAGTGGCACAGAAAGAGAACTCTGACATCGGAGTCCCTTACGATGTATTCAATTGAATATTAAGAAGCGCTAGTCTGTCAACACACTGACTGATGGCTACACTAACCCCCTGAAAGATTAGACATATTGATTTCTGAAACTCATAGTCTAGGGTAGTGCTTGTTCCTGCCTACCAAAATGGAGGACACTCACCACCAGACATAGTCTAGGACACTAGACTACAAAATGGAGGACACTCACCACCAGACAGAATGGAGGACACATACAGAAGAAAGAAAAAGCGGTCACCAGTTGACGTTCCACAGGTTGTAGGAGAGCTACGGCACTTCACGGTTAAGTGAAGAAGGCTTAGCTGGAATAGTGCCAAAAAGAAGATCTAAAGAAGGGGGGGGAAATAATAGTGGTGCCTTTGGAAAAATTGCTGCTACTAGAGGCCAATGAATGGAGGATACCGGTAAACAGGGTGGTGATCTGGGCTGAAGGAAGCTATGGATTCCAAACCTGATGATGTGCCAGTGAGCCTCTCTACTTACCGACCCGTATTTTGTCTTTCCAAAATCACCTTTTAAAAGGAGAAAGGCAGAAATGTAGCTGCCTTTCTCTGGTGGAACATGATGAAATATAATATGCCTAAAGCAGTGCTTCTCACACTTTATTAAATAAAATTTATTTGGGAAATCTTGTTAAAATGGAAGTGTTTCAATAGGTGGGGGTGGGGCCAAAGACCCTGCATCTAAGTGTCCCCCGTGGAGCCTCTGCTGCTCCTGCATAGATTGCTCTCTGAGTAGCAAGGGTCTAGAAGTCTTAAGATACTGTGTGCACGTTAATTAGGGGTCCTAAAAATTGGGAAGTCGGGCCTAAGTTTCTGTGGTACCAAGATGTATACACTATTTTTCTGCTATGTTACTAAGTGGTACATATTCCTAAGGAAGCTACCTAATGGAAATGCTACATAAAGGATATCAGAGCAGTAAACCTTTAAAGGAAAAAAAGAAAAAAAGGGGGAGGGGTTAGGTAGATAATTTTATAACTCATGCTCCCAATATATTTTCAAGAACAAACATAGGTTTACGTGATTTATATTTGGTATGTAGGATAACTTCATCTTGAACCTCATAAGAACCTCAATAAGATAACCAAGTGTTTATATACAAAAATGGAATGGCAAAAATGTAAAACCTGTGAGGGTTAATCCACTGACAGTGTAAAGTCAATTTGTGTGTCAATTTCTGCACTGTAAACTAAATCAGTTTTAAAAGCAAATGAAACGACAGATGAATAAACAGCGACCCTGAAAATTCCTTCTGTTACTGATCTTAATAGTTGTCACTATTTAATGCCTAGACATCAGTTTTCTGAAGATAGTAAGAGAATTAGAATCAACTTAGAAAAAAAAAAAATAGTTCCTGTTCAATAATCTCAGATCACAAGTGGCCAGGAGAAGTTTGATCTCAGAGATTTACCAATGTCAATGGACATCCAAGCAAGATACTTTCTATTATATTCTCTGTCCTTTGACTATTATTTTAGAAAACTGAAGGAAGCCAAGGAAGTTATGAACTGTAGAGTAATAACATTTTCTTCAAGGCATACTTCATCAGAACTGAAGCTTTGCAGTCACTCCGGAGAGGAGAAGCTCGTTAAGTCAGTCACTGAACTGTTTTTAACGGTTCTGGGTCCTGGTAACACCTAGAAGCTAGACTGGTGAGGTACTGAAACTTTGTGACTTAAGAACAAACTGTGATGTTGTTTGTAAGACTGGCCTGAGTGAAGGAAAACTTACACGTGTTTCATAATGGGATTTGTGGAATAGTGACACATCTGTTAACCTATTCTGATTCCAGTCAAGGTCCTCCTTCAATAACTGTAGGTGCTAATGGTGGCGATTTTCTCCCCACTGTCATTCATTGCCCCTTTGCACCTCCCTGCCAGCAGTGCAATTTGCTGGGGATTTGGCATGGCCCTTGGAGCTCATTATGCAGCACTGTATCTTAGCAATGCTATTTTCCATTTATTTCCCATGAAATGAAATGAAAAGACTAGTGTTTCTAAAAATTTATTCAAGCAATCATTTGCTTCTCTTTTATTTCCTTTGGGAAAGAGTCTCGTTGACTCTGGCGGGCATTCTGTCTTTTTCATTAGGTGCTTCTCACTGATAAGTAGAAAGAAAATGCTTTATCGTATAGAAACTGAAAGAATCTCTTGCAAAATTCTCCTACTGATAGACAATTCTTTGCTTCTAAAAAGATAGCCAAAGACTAAGTTTATCCAATATAATATCTGCCTAACGTTCAGGCCATATTGCAATAGGACTTAAAGCCCCAGGAGGTACAAAACATCTATTGTGAATTCAGTGTCCATAACAACTTATGACAATTGTAAAAATACAATTTAAAAAAAGGAATTTTGTTATGCTATGGGAATAGGAAATGCTTTTTAGCTTGGATAGAAAGTGGGGAATGAAAATAATGAGTTCCAAAATAATTTTCTTTCCTTCCTCTCTTCTTTCTCCTCCTTCCCTTATTTCTTTAGAGTTAACACTCCTAACCATAACAACCAAGGTGTCAGGACCACCCCCAGATGGAATTGATGTCTAGACTTAATTATGGCATTTTAATGATATTGTATGGTCGTGTATGGTTTTCTAAGACTTGGGTTCTGAAACAGGTCACTGTTAAGGAATTTTAAGCCTATTTTGTAACTTGAGTATAATTCTGAGAGTGTGCCTATATATCCTGTGGCTTCATTTTTTTAATGTTAGGTGCCCTCAGTTGAGTGGACAAGATAGTTATTGAGAGCTAAAGAATTGCAAAACATTGTGCAATGAAAGATGGGGATTCCCCAATTGTTTAGAGATGGTTTCTGTCAATTTATAGAGATAGTTACTTGCAAAATAATATATAAGAGAATTTCTGAAAAGCACTGTAATTAATCATACATTTGCTGAGCTTCTGCTATGTGACAGGCACTATGCAAAGCAATGGTCATACCAGACAAAAAGACACATCCTTGCCCTTAAGGAACTTTGTAAGCAAAATTTAGATTAATAAGGAAGCACACGATTCGTGTCTATAATAATTGCTATAAGAACACAGGCACATATACAGTGAGTCTCTGAAACTTATTTATATCAAAGATGGTATGTACTATATCTACATATATATATACCACCATTTTTAATTTTTTAATGTTTAGTTTTGAAAGAGAGAGAGAGAGAGAGAGAGAGCGCAAGGTGGGGAGGGACAGAGAGAGAGAGGGAGACACAGAATCTGAAGCAGGCTCCAGGCTCCGAGCTATCAGCCCAAAACCCGATGCAGGACTGGAACTCAGGATCTGTGAGATTATGACCTGAGCTGAAGTCACCTGCTTAACCAACTGAGACACCCAGGCGCCCCTATGTACACTATTTCAGTGGCAAACACGAATATTAGATTCTTCACTGCTAAGACTGGACAGAGCCCTGTACTCCAGGCAGTAATGACAATTTGACATTGACAGAAGTTATTATCCATTTCATCTACCTATCCATTCATCCTCTTTCTCAGTTGTTGTCTAGACAACATCTTACATGTGTGAGGATGCCAAAATCTGTATTTTCAATTATAATCTCATTCTGGTCCAGTTTGCAGTGGAATATCTTTACCATTTTTTTCATCATATCAAACAAAACAAACAATAACCAAAAAAAACCATACACATTTTGTTTCTAAATACCACGTAGTGTTATGGTTTTGTTCATCTTTCCATTCCCTTCCAAAGTCAATCATCAATTCCTTTGGAAGCCTTTCACTGTAATGCATTAGCTGCAAATCAGGGAAATTCTTGATTCTTAATCCAAATCTAGATTCTCACCATTTTCTTCTACTTCTATTGTGGCCTTCACATTGTAGTCCTTGATTTGTTCTCTTTAATTCTATAATAGATGTTTATAACACTCCATACATTACCCCCAGTTTGAGAATCAAAAGTACATTTCTGTTGTCCACAAATTACAGTCTTAATTTTTCAATCTGGCAATTGAGGCTCACCATAATCACTGTGCTTTTGACAGGACAAACGACATGCATACAACTGGAAAGTTTACAAAGCAGATTCATATTGTGGTCATGATAGCAACCTTGAGAGATAAGTAACATGCTTTATTTTCCTGAGAGAGAGAGTGACTTTTCCAAGGCAAGAGGGCAATTCATAATACCCCAATTTGTATTTAGGTCTTCTGCATTCAAATACGGATTTTCCAAAATTCAATAATTTATATGACTATACATATCAGATGTCCTCAGGATGACACTTCTTCCAGAGTAAGGGGTTACATAATATATATAATTATATATAATATATATAAAAAAATCTCCCTCAATCTGAAACGTTTTTGTTGTTGTTATTCTAGATCTGTTATTTCCTCAAGAACACCAACTCCTCTTCTTTAGAAAATAATTTATGGGTAGAGTTTGTCTTAACTTTTGAACTAATAAAAGTTAAATTGTTTCACATACTTACTCAAATTGTAATACGCTATTTTTGTTTGCTGTGTTATAGTTTGTTTTATGTGCGTATGTTTTGTTTCCTTAAGCTCTTTAAGGCACAGTGTGTTCTGATATTTTAGAGCACTTCATAAAATTCTCCACACATGACAAATGCTTGTCAGTTCATTACAGGTCTTTCCCACTGCATTTTGTGTTATTTTTAAGACATTGTTTGTCAACATCTATTGTAGGCAGAATAATAGAGTCCCAAAGACGTCCATGTTTTAATATCCAGAAACTATGTATAGGTTAGGTTAAATGCAAAAAGTAAGGTTGTGGGTTCAGCTGACTAGGAGATAGGGAGATTATCTTGGATTATCTGGATGAACTCACTAAAAGCACAAGCATTCTTATAGTCAGCAGGAGGAGGCAGAAGAGAATGAACAAGAGAGACGGTAGTATGAGAAGGACTCACCTGATATCGCTGACTTTGTAGATTCAGGAATGGGTCATGAATATAAGAGTGTTGTAGTTTTCAGTAGCTGGAAAGGGAAAAAAAAATTCTAGAGTCTCTAGAAAGAGGAACAGCCCTGTCAACACCTTGATTTTAGCCTCACAAGACCAATTTCATATTCTGATCTCCAGAACTGTAAAATAATTTGTGTTGTCTTAATCCACTAAATTTTTGATAATTTGAAAAAAAAATTAAAAAGGGGGGGGCACCTGGGTGACTCAGTTGGTTAAGCATCTGCCTTTGGCTCAGGTCATGATCTCACGGTGAGTTTGAGTCCCCGTTGGGCTCTCTGCTGTCTGCACAGAGCCTGGCTCTCCCTCTCCCCCTCCCCCGATCCTTTTTGCTCTCTAAAAATAAATAAAAATTTTAAAATAATTTAAATTTGTAAAAATAGACCTACCCTATGACCCAGCAGTAGCACTGCTAGGAATTTACCCAAGGGATACAGGAGTGCTGATGCATAGGGGCACTTGTACCCCAATGTTCATAGCAGCACTCTCAACAATAGCCAAATTATGGAAAGAGCCTAAATGTCCATCAACTGATGAATGGACAAAGAAATTGTAGTTTATATACATAATAGAGTACTACATGGCAATAAGAACGAAATATGGCCCTTTGTAGCAATGTGGATGGAACTGGAGAGTGTGATGCTAAGTGAAATAGGCCATACAGAGAAAGACAGATACCATATGTTTTCACTCTTATGTGGATCCTAAGAAACTTAACAGAAACCCATGGGGGAGGGGAAGGAGAAAAAAAAAAAAAAAAAAAAAGAGATTAGAGTGGGAGAGAGCCAAAGCATAAGAGACTCTTAAAAACTGAGAACAAACTGAGGGTTGATGGGGGGTGGGAGGGAGGGGAGGGTGGGTGATGGGTATTGACAAGGGCACCTTTTGGGATGAGCACTGGGTGTTGTATGGAAAGCAATTTGACAATAAATTTCTAAAAAAAATAAAAACAAAAAATAAAAATAATTTTGTTATAATTTTAGCCACAGGAAACTAATATACAATACACCATATTATAAAAATGGGCTTTTATGGAAAAATCTATTGAGATTTTCTATTAAGCCATATGAAGAGTATATTCTTATGCAGTTTAAGTTTTCCACAATGTTGGGGCACCTTGGTGGCTCGGCCGGTTAAGTGCCAGACTTCAGCTTCAGTCATGATCTCACGGTTCCTGGGTTCGAGCCCTGCGTCAGGCTCTGTGCCGACAGCCTGGAGCCTGGTTTGGTTTTTGTGTCTCCCTCTCTCTTTGCCCCTCCCCTGCTCATGCTCTGTCTCTCTCTCAAAAATGAACATTTAAAAAAAAAATTTAATTTCCACAATGTTTTCTACGTGTAGGCAACCTAATTATTAAATGATGTGTAGCTACCAGCTAAACATGAACCACCTTGGCATGACCTCTATCAACCTCTTCAACTGCACCTCCCAATATTCTCCTCTTATTCAAGAAACGTGACACACCCAACCACTTTGTGTTCTAAAACAGCTAAGCTCTTCCCTAAGTTTGCCTTTTTCTCAATGCCCCTTCTGCCTTCCACACACTTAGGTTTTATTTTTTATTTATTTATTTATTTTTTTTAAATTTGTTTTTAACGTTTATTTATTTTTGAGACAGGGAGAGACAGCATGAATGGGGGAGGGTCAGAGAGAGAGGGAGACACAGAATTTGAAACAGGCTCCAGGCTCTGAGCTGTCAGCCCAGAGCCCGATGCGGGGCTTGAACTCACGGACCGCAAGATCATGACCTGAGCCGAAGTCGGATGCTTAACCGACTAAGCCACCCAGGCGCCCCACACTTAGGTTTTAAAATTCACTTTGGACATCACTTCTTTGGCAACTTTGCTGTCCTTTCCGCTATAGTTTAGTTGCCTTTTAACATCTCAGTTTTCCTTAAATTTTAAAGAACTCGAGGGCAGGAACATTAGAGAGCACAAATTTCCTATCACCTTCAAGGTCTTTCTAGCTGAACTAAGAACTTAGTTAACAATAGATGTATTAAGAGGAGAAAAATCAAATGGACACTTTTAAAAAAATTTAATGTTTATTTTTGAGAGAGGGAAGCAAAGCATGAATGGGGGAGGGGAAGAGAGAGAGAGAGAGAGAGAGAGAGAGAAAGAGAGAGAGACAGAATCCAAAGCAGGCTCCAGGCTGTGAGCTATCAGCAGAGTCTGATGTGGGGCTCGAACTCACAAACTGTGAGATCATGATCTGAGCTGAAGTCAGCTGCTTAACCTACTGGGCCACCCAGGGGCCCCCAAATGTAATTTTCTATGTACAGACCCACACAGACATGAAAATTCCAAAGACAGGACAAATGAGGTATACCTCCCATTTTGAACTAAGAAGGGGGTAGGGATCTGGAACTTCAAAGGGAAGGAATGCAATCCTCAGAAGATGAAAAGGAATAAATGTTTGGTCGACAAAAATTCACCGATCCACTCAAACAATGGGACATAGAGGACTTTGACCAAACAGGTATTGCTGTGTTCCTCCTGGTCTGCCATAGCTAGTTCACATCATGCTGTAGTTATCTATGGTGATAGCACTCTTCCTGACGGGGGGGCGGGCAGGAGGTTCTATATCTAAATTCTTTCTAGGCAGTTGAAAGGGGAGTTATAGAACATTTCAAGACTCTGCTAGGTTTTGATTGTTTTTTTTTTTTTTTTTTTTTAAACTTAAAATAATCGTCATGCCAAAAAAAAAAAAAAAAAAAAAAGGGAGGGGGGTGGTGGGCGCCTGGGTGGCTCAGTCGGTTAAGCATCCGACTTTGGCTCAGGTCATGATCTCACAGTCTGTGAGTTCGAGCCCCACATCGGGCTCTGTGCTGACAGGTCAGAGCCTGGAGCCTGCTTCAGATTCCATGTCTCCCTCTCTCTGACCCTCCCCTGTTCATACTCTGTCTCTCTCTGTCTCAAAAACAAAAAAGCATTAAATTTTTTTTTTTTTAAATCATCATGCCAAAGAGGACCATCTTGGAGCACCCTACCCTTTGTCCCTATAGGACTCCATTTAGTTGTCCTTGGAACCCTAGTCTTTGCAGTGCTAGTCACAGTCAATACTCTATAAAATACTATACCGTGAATGGAAGAACTATCTCCCTAGCAAACCTCTCACATTGATTTCTACAGCATATTTTCAAATTCTGTTCTGCATTTGATCCTATTTTACCTGTGCCTCCTTTTCTGACATTTTAAATTTCTCCCTTTTCACAGAGCTCCATGTCAACATTCTATTTCCCTTTTTCCTGTTATTGCCAATTCCTGAAATGTGTGATCTACACCTGTGCCACAGCTTCTACACATTTGCTTTTTAATCCCTGCATATCTGGCTTCTGAAACCACCCCACTACTGAAATTATTCTCTTAATATCACCACCTGCCTCCCCAAATTCAATAACCTTTTCTCAATTTGTGTTTTATTAAATCTCTCAAATTCTTTCGATTCTCGATCTTTAAGCCTCTCTATATTTTTGTCCTTCTGCTCTTTTCTACTAGTGTCTTTTTCTCTAGAGCTGGCACTTTTCTTGATTCATAACTGTGATTTATATTCTAATATGGTTCTTTGTCTCTTGCTCTTCTCCTTAAATACTGACATCATAATGTCCTTCTGATAGCTTCAAGCACCACTCTACATATGGCTCCCTGATTTTTCACCTTTGCTCAGTCCCATATATGCAACTGCTAAAGGGTAATACAAATTTGTTAGCCTGACATTATTGGAAACTCAATCTTTCCTAAACAAATATTATTTTCCCTGAGATCAGTTACCCTTCTGAATATGCCTATTACTGCCAGTATAACCTCTTTAGTTTGGGCTCCCTTTATTTGAAAACTTGGAAAGAGTATGAATTTCTCTTTTTTGCTTTACCCATTAGGTTTAGTCCTTCATAGACTTCTCATAGCTATGATTATATTAATATTCATAATTCTTTTGCCATCTAACAATTATTACTCATTATTTCCTACCTTAAAAAAACATGATTTATACTCAGATTCTACCTGATTCCCTCTCAGTCTGGCTGTCTAGCCAAGGGGAGGTTGCATAACTTCTGTAGGCATTGGTTTTCTCAATTTATAGGAATAGGACTGGAGTTATACCTTGTAGTAATAGTTCATACAAACTTTTTCAGAGTGAATAAATAGAAGATGCTTAGTGTAATTTATAACAAGAAGTAAAAACACTAAATAGCAGGTATCATTATATTCATCTATTAAGGAACATTTTCTTCCATATTTTAACATCCTGGGAATCAGATTGAGATTTAGTATCAATAATATGTCATAGATTATGTGCTGGAGTTTTTCTCCCAATTCTAGAATAACACACAGTAGTGCCTCTTTCAATTGGTGATGTCTAAGATTCTGTGAGATAAGGTAAATTATTTATATCATTGTTGTATCAACTGCTTCACTGTCTTTATTCCTTTCAACTGTCTTTGTGATATTACTGTATGCCTACTTTTCCTAAGTATTGCTATTGTTTTGCTCCCTAAATTTTTCCATGGTCCTTTGTTTCTGAACGTTTTCAGTTTTGAATGTTCTCTAGCACTTAATGTTCTATACTTTTCTTCCAACTCTTGATTAATCTGTCCAGATCTCTTCCAACTCTAGCATTTAATGTTCTTTACTTCTATTCCAACTCTTCATTAATCTGTTCAGATTGGTTTTATAACCATTGCACCATCCCACACACACCCCACCCCCACCGATTTTCATGCCCATTCCTACCTCCATACGTTTGATCCTGTGACTCTTCTCTGTAAGATTCTCTCTTTTCCTACCTAAATACTATTTATCCTTATGGATCAGATTCAGTTTCAATAAGTCATTCTGTGAAAATATTTTTAGTTTGAGAAAAGTTTTAAAAGTTATACCAGGGGCGCCTGGGTGGCGCAGTCGGTTGGGCGTCCGACTTCAGCCAGGTCACGATCTCGCGGTCCGTGGGTTCGAGCCCCGCGTCAGGCTCTGGGCTGATGGCTCGGAGCCTGGAGCCTGTTTCCGATTCTGTGTCTCCCTCTCTCTCTGCCCCTCCCCCGTTCATGCTCTGTCTCTCTCTGTCCCAAAGGTGAATAAACGTTGAAAAAAAATTAAAAAAAAAAAAAGTTATACCAAACTATTCCTATATACTCAGAATATATTTCAACAGTTTACATACACACACATACACATACACACACACGGCAGGATTAAAACAACTCAGAATATTTTCTTCTGATTCCTTTCATAGTATATATATTTAATCTATTTTCTTACCTAATGTCATGGCACTATAAAGCCAGAGGATGGCTCCCTTCGAGAATTCATCTGACATAATTTGCCTTCCTCCTTGAATCAGAAGAGGGCAGTATCATATCCCTTCTTCCATTTTGATTATTCAGACATTTGGGACATTTTCCCAGAGGCTGTTGTGGTAGGTGCCTCTCATCTTTGTCTTTTTTTGCAGAGAGCCACATAAGAAAGGGCTCCAGACAAATAGGAGCCAGGCCATCAACCTCTGGTGCACAGTTAAAATTCCAGATAGAACTACAAATTTGGCAGTGGGCAGTAAGCTGGCAGTGAGAACAGAGAGGACACCTGTTTCCTTGAGTGATGTTTGTTTCCTAATGAGGAGAAAAGAATGGGCAAGTTTCCTGATTTTCACATTCTCTGAATGTCCATAATAGGATGATACTCAAGCTTTTGGAAAAATAAAAATTTGAGTGTTTTATGTTCAATAAACCACGTGCAGTAGATTCTCGATGGAATAGTGTACGTTTCAGGAGACAAACTCAAAATTAAGCTATTTATCAGATTTATTTTAAGAAAAATGTAATTTTGAGCAACCAGTATAGACTATTAAGTGATTTACCTTAAAATGCCGCTACCCATTTGAGAACCAGATCTGAAATTCAGTAGGATACAGATTGGGTGGAATAGTGCACATTTGAAAAGTATTTTGAACTAGCCTATATTTATGTATGAGAGGATTTATGCAGCTGATATTCAGTAACACAAAGTGATAAGACATCAGAATGCTAGTGATTTAGATTCTATTGAGTGTATCATATACCCTTAAAAGACCCATTTATGAATAGTATTTTAAATATAGGTTATCTTCAAGCAAATATATGCATGTTTCTTTCATCACTAAGATTTCTAGTCTTATGAATGCAAAACTACACAAATTAATGTTAAATAATTGAATACCTTCATGTTTGATTCCTTCTTTATAATGCATCTACCCTGCCTTTGATGGGATCTAACTCCTACTCTGCCCAAACTGTCAGAATCCAATCATATCAGCTGAATTTCACTTATTTTTGTTTTCCCCTCAATCTAAAAATTTCTCGAGAATAGCTTTAGGGAGGTTCTGAAATTGTTTTTAAAAAACTCAGTTGGATCTAAGCTTATTGTACATGTTGCCAAAACAAATTTGATGCAACTTACAGTGGTATAATTTGTCCTTCCTTTAACTCAGTAACTCTCAATTTTGTTTCTACAATATACTTTTCTAGATTAAAGGGTCAAATTTATTTGAATTAGCTCAAAAGGATAAGAGTAATAGATGGACTATACTTTTAAGGGAAATGTATTGACATACATACTCTGAATCTGGGTCTGAAGAGGAATCACAGCCAGTAACAGGGGCATTGAAGAAGATAGGGAATAAACAATTTTGTAGAAGCCTCTATAAACAGGATATACTTTCTGCTAGACTTGAAATACCAGCTAACAAGACAGTAACATGAATTGGACATGTAAAATCTTTTTATATATGTGATTATTCAAGATCAACCAAAATAACCCAAACCAGGTACATATACTCATTGTTGTTCAACTGAAGTCTTAAGTACGCCTCGAGAGGTAGAAAGTGGGGCAAGGGACATTTATCTGAATCTCTTTCTGCATAGGCCGATCTACATAAGTGGCTGTGACTCTTGCGAATAATTTTCTTTGGGGATTTTACACATGTAATAATACACTTGACAAACAAAATGATCACATAGCGCACTACCATTTAGATACAAACATTTCTTACGTACATTTCTCTCTCCTAAATATAAAACAGGAAGAGCATCTTCATTTTGCTTTCACTCTGGCATCAAACTAACACTGGTTTCTACATAGTAATGGTTATATTTCATAGGCCATTATTTTTGAGTTTTTGGAAAACATGTACATTATAGGTGAGATTGCTCACTTTAGCGTTTTAATTTCTCTAGAAGGCTCTTTTGGCTTGCAGATGGGCACTGACTTGCTGTGTCTGCACATGGCTTACTGTGCCCACAAATCCCAGTATCTCTTCCTCTTTTCACAAAGACACCATTCATAGGAGATTAGGGGCCACTCATTTGACCTCATGGAACTTTATCTATTTAAAGGCGAAGCTAATTTAATCTCCAGATGCAAGTACATTCTGAGGTATATTGGGATTTAAAACTTCAATACATGAATTTTGAAGGGATACAATTTGGTCAATAAATGAAAGAATTTGTGGAACAATTTATAGTTGATTATACTAACAATATTTTCCTTCCAGTTGAGCTGTTGCATTCTATACTGTAAGTTAAAATAATTAACAGTATTCTCTGGGACCTGTAATTCTTTCATTAACAATTTAGGTTAAATGCACATAAGATTAGATCTCTAACCAGCAAGACCCTGAAGGAATGTCATATCTATATAACAACATCATCTTCTGGGGAAGAGGGTCAAAGAACCTGGAGTATAGTTGCTAAAATGAAATGTGAATATCCTAGAATGGACATTCCAAGAGAACACGGTCAATCAACCATTAGATGTAGAGGAGGGGAGTATCTAAGAAAGGAGAGAATCCTTAAGTTATTGACACTAGAGGAACAGAAAGGGATACGGATAAAGAATAGACAAGGTCTGACCAGGACCATACGAGCCTGGAGGAAGGCAGTATTTGCATATTTGGTCCTTTGGTAAGTTAGTCCCTGTCTTACATAGATCTTTAACCTTCACCTCTCTAGCTACTTGTATTATTTTTAGGCATCGGTCAAAATTATGCAAAAATGATATTCCAAAATACTGTGGTCCAAAGTCTGGAAGTTTAGTTCTCTCTCACAGATGTAAACATTGGGACTGCCAGGAGGCTATGTGTGTTCTATCTAGCTATCCAGACTCTTTTCCTCTTTTTGCTCTGCCATCCTTTAGGGTCAGTAGTAGATTTGTAAATGCTTAACAACCAGCTTTTCAAGTATACAACTAACATGTTATTTTATATTTCTTTTACATTAAGAAAGACAAAAAAAGTGAAACAATGGAAACATATGTCAGACTTTCACTACTTCTTGGTCAATGTCTTGAGTGATTTATTTGCTGAATTACGTAATATTTAACTCCTGGAAGGTATTTTTCTCAGTTTTTGTATGTTTATGCTATTCACAATGTAAAGAATATAGACACAATGCACTTTCAAGTTCAGTCAACCTGCACTAACATTTTCTCCATTACTATATTAACTCTAGACAGTCTACAAAACAATAAGTCAAGATTTAATTTAAAGCACTTGCTGATTTCTAGGATAGAAATATTTCCAACCTGCTTAGTTTCAAGCTACTGATGGGACATTACTGGATGAGAAAGATAGTAGAACTCCATAGCATAGTATTTCCACCCCACAGAAACAAACAGAAGAGCATGGGTAATATTCAAACTTATAAGCAATGGATTTTGAGGGTTACATTTAAAATATAATTTACATAATTTTAAGCTTCTAAGATTTTTAAGTAATACTTGTACTCAATAGTCAACTTATAAAGTTCTTTAAAATCTAACAATCAATTTTTGCAAGCCAGTACAAACCAACTTTTGCACACCACTGCCCAGGAATGAGGCTATCCTCATTCCTCATTCACTTGGTCCAATCTTGTTCAACAGAAATTCATATGAATTCTAGTTTCTGAGGAAGAAGGGGAAATGGGGGGCAGGTGGGAATGGAAGGAAGTCTTTTATGAAAATCCTACAGAATGTGCACACAATACTTTTGTTTACATTTATTAGCAACAACCTGGTCCAAGGCTACTCCATCAAAAGTAATGTTGTCTCTAGTTCAGTGGGTTGTTATATTAAGGAAAAGAGTAGACTAGGTCCTGGTGGTCAGGTGACCATCCTTCCCTTTGGCCACTCCCATACCCATGTATTCTTTTCTATATGTGTACAAATTGAAAACTATGGGCTCCTTAATTCCTATCTTTTATCATGATGAAAATGAAGGAACTCTGGATACTATGTATCCCTCTCTACTTTTTCTAACTATGGCTCCTTTTCGTTCAATGACCTACAAACTAATAAGTAATCTGTACCCCTCTACTCCATTTTAATGGTATTTTAATGCTATTATAACATTAAAGTAATAACCACATACTTGAGGTAATATATTCAGTTAAAGAAAAGGAACTCCAAGACTTATGCAGTGGCCAGGAGTCAATGATGCTGCTGAAATCTAGATGTGCAGGCTAACAATTCCAACCTTGGCAGGAAAATAAATCCTTGGTTTCTATTGTTTTGAAGAAACTCCCTTTCAGTTAGTCTCCACATCCTTAGCTTTCCATTCTAGTTGATTCTTCCTTATCATCCTTCTTGGGCATACAGAGGCAGGTGGGCATTAGAGACCTCTTAGAGGCTGCCCAGTTTCAGAAGTTCACCGATGAGTGCAAATTTGTGAGCCAAGAGGTTGCTTTAGAGGTTGAAAAATCAAAGGTGTTAAGAACATTTTTTAAAAAATATATTGATATCAAACCCATCACCAATATCAGAAACCTGGCTGAACTCAATTTCCCAGTTTTTTCCCCTCTTCAACTGAAAATAACTATTGCAACAAATGCTTAGTTGATGTCCCTAACTATGTATTCCTTTAGTATTTTCTCCAAATGATCACCTGAGATCACTTTTTAACATCCTAGCCTACTAATGTTGTTCTTCTTCATAATTTATCAATTGTTTCCCAACCTCTACTTAGTAAAATGAGAATTCCTTGGCATGATAGGATTGAAGAGTCTGGGACCAATCTTGCCTATCTCTTTCCAGCCTGATTGGTTGGATTTCCACATTCCAGATAAAGCAAACCACTGGCAAAATTTTAAGTCTTTGAAAACGTATGGCATTTCTTCCATCCCCATGTGTTTTCGCATACAAACCTGTCTTGCTACCCTCTATTCTGTTGCTGTCTATATATTCATTTTTTCAAATTATACTTCAAAGACATCCTCCTTGATATATTCCTTTCAAATAAGGTTAACTACTCACTGCCCTAGGCTAATGCTGTGTAGACTTTCAGTACTGCTTTTTTCATATGAACTAGTTTTAATGGCTGGAGTGTAAAATCTGGATAACCAGCTTCTATGTTTATTTGTATACCCCTTACACTTGACAGAATGCCTGACATGATTGTGTTAAAAAAAATTAATTACAGTAGTAAAGAATAGTGGGAAGAACTTGTACTTGATAGTAAGATAAGCACTAGTTTAATTCCTGTTTTTTTCCACAATAAGCTTTGTGACCTTCTATAATCTAATTTTTCCAAGCTGTAACTTCTACATCTGCAAAATGTAAATGATAGAATTAATCATAGTTAGGATTTAGTAATATAATCTTCATGAAGAACTAAGCATCATGCCTGGCCTATAGTAAGTATCTTATAAACATTAAATTGTATTATTTGTGTTGGATGAATTAATGAATTGGCCTATTTTGATTCAGAATTCTTCATATACGAGGCCTCTTATATACCACTTAAGAGGTCTGGTTATTTTAAGTACCATCACTATCTCATTCCCCTAAATATGGGGAATAACCATCCTATAATATGGTTATAGGTTAATATAATTCAGATTCTAATAGGAATTTCTAATAGTTAAGACTAGACATGTTGCCATTGTATTTATTGCTGAATATATAATCTCCAGAGTAAGATAGATTTTATAAACTGCACTAGTAGTAGAGGTGGAAAACAGTTTTCTAATTGGTACGACTTGTATAATAATACGGGAGGGCAGGGCCAGGGAGGTGCCTGCCGTATCAAAAACTTATTTCCTAATCTTAACTTTTCGATTTTTGTCTTATTTGTCTTAGTGCATATTCATGACACTCGAACATCTCATTGTTCACTCTGAACACTTTTTATTCAAGAGTAGTAGAAGTCTTTTGAATGCTATATAGTGAGTAAATCATTACCAGGTTTCTTTAAAGTATCTCAAGAAATGATGTATGACAAGCTCTCAGGAGGCAGGAATTGTAAGGTATAAAAGGCAAAATATTTCATTTGCATAATAATCTCAGTGACCTTTGAAAAGAAGTTATTTAAAAAAAATGGAAATGTGGTCCAACATTAATATTTTTTTTTAAGTTTATTTATTCTGAGAGAGAGAGGGAGCATGTGCAAGGCAGGGGCAGAGAGAGAGAGAGAGAGAGAGAGAGAGAGAGAGAGAGAGAAGAGAGAATTCCAAGCAGGTTCTACAGTCAGCATGGAGCCTGACTCGGGGCTCGATCCCACAATTGCGAGATCACAACCTGAGCTGATATCAAGAGTCTGACACTTCAGACTGAGCAACCCAGGTGCCCCCACATTTCCATTTCTAATTTAAATATAGTGATGACAGCTTATTTGTGGAACTCTGGTCATCCTACTAATCTGAAACTTCTTTCTGCTTTAGAGCTTACTTTGTTCCACTTACTTTGACACAGTGGCACACGCTATTTTAATGCATCTACAATTTAACCTCCTAGAGCAGACAAGCTAAATTATCTTGAATTCTAGAAAAAAATCCAAAGCACCTTAATATTGTTTTCCCTCTAATAGCTCAAGAAAGAGTGGTCACGGAGATTAAAAGTAAGACATTTCTCTCCATCTGTGTTATCTGCTATAGTTCTAGCATGTATTAGGTGTCAACATAGAAAAATCCAGGAGTCACAGTTGGAGCCTGCTCCCCACCCCCATTCTCATTAGAACATGGCTATTGGCTTAAGCACAGCAAATCGATGAGGCCCCGGATGAAAAGATCAGACCCTTTTGAGCCTGGGCCACACTGAGATACTCTGTTACTCTTCATTTGGGAAACATGGACAGGAGTGGAGATTGATCCTTAAAATGGCTGAGTGACCATACTCAGAGAAGAACTGCATTAGCAAGAATATGGTAATTTTTCTTTCATGAATCTTTAATAAAAATCTTCACATTTTATCAATTTGATTCATGGAAAATTCATGCATTATATATGATATTTACATGTTCCAGCAAGTGTTCCTTGCCCTATGGCCAAAGGGGGAAAAAAAAAATGCTTTTTTATGATCTCCAGAACATTTTTAAAATAAGTTACCATTTTATAATATAGAAGAATGGGGGGGGGGGGGCAGAGAGAAAGTATCCCAAGCAGGCTCTGTGCTATCAGCATGGAGCCTACTGTGGGGCTTGAACTCAAAAACACTGAAATCCTGACTAAAGCCATAATCAAGAGTCTGAAGCTTAACTGACTGAGCCATGCAGGTGCCCTGTAGGATGTGGTGTTTAGAAGACTTGTGATGGAGTACTACGTGGCAATGAGAAAGAATGAAATATGACCCTTTGTAGCAACATAGATGGAACTGGAGAGTGTTATGCTAAGTGAAATAAGCCATACAGAGAAAGACAGATACCATATGTGTTCACTCTTATGTGGATCCTGAGAAACTTAACAGAAACCCATGGGGAGGGGAAGGAAAAAAAGAGGTTAGAGTGGAAGAGAGCCAAAGCATAAGAGACTTGAAAACTGAGAACAAACTGAGGGTTGATGGGGGGTGGGAGGGAGAGGAGGGTGGGTGATGGGTATTGAGGAGGGCACCTTTTGGGATGAGCACTGGGTGTTGTATGGAAACCAATTTGACAATAAACTTCATATATTGAAAAAAGGAAAAAAAATTTAAAAATTAAAAAAAAAAGAAGACTGTTGTGTATGCACACTAATAGTAATGGTAGTCCTCTGAGTTCTTTTTAAGTTGTATTGTTAACATTTTTGAGAGAGAGACAGACAGAACATGAGCAGGAGAGGGGCAGAGAGAGAGGAAGACACAGAATCCTAAGCAGGCTCCAGGCTCTGACCTGTCAGCAGAGAGCCTGACATGGGGCTCAGACTCATGTACCATGAGATCATGACCTGAGCCAGAGTCAAACACTTAACTGACTGAGCCACTCACGTGCTTCAGAGTTCTTTTTAACTCCATGTTTGACAGAAGTAGTTGACCTGCAACAACATCAGACAAGGAGAAAATACGTATCTCATATATTATGTTGTCCAGTAGAAGATGTTAATATTTGTTTCAAAAAGTTTTTAAATTTTATTGCATAGTCTTGACTATATACCTTCCTACATTTGTGAAGTGCTTATTGATAAAGATAAATTTGTGCCAGTGTATATGAACCATCTTCCAACCGATGGACATGCCTGGTTAGTAATGAAAAAGAACAACAGGAACAAAAGGGAGAAGAAGTTTCAAAAGGTACCAAACAGAAGATACCAGAAACCGTGCATGAAGAGAAGTAGTAAAGTAAATGTGGTTGTGTCTTACAGGGTGGTGGTAAATAAAACAAGGATACATGAATTTATCTTCATGTTCACTTATAAATGTCAACATATATAGTATCCAAAATACATAAAGAACTGACATAACACCCTCCCCCCGCCAAAAAAAAAAAAAATAATAATCCAATTAAAGTGGAAAAAAGACATCCAGATGGCCAACAGACACATGCAAAGATGCTCAACATCACTCCTTAATCAGGGAAATGCAAATGAAAACCACAGTGAGATAGCACCTCACACCTGTCAGAATGGCTAAAATTAAAGACACAAAAAAACAAATGTTGACAAGGACGTGGAGAAAAAGGAAAACTTGTACACTATTGTTAGGAATGCAAACTTGTACAGCTACTGTAGAAGACCATATGGAGTTTCTTCAAAAAAGTGAAAATAGGAGGGCACCTTTTGGGATGAGCACTGGGTGTTGTATGGAAACCAGTTTGACAATAAATTTCATATATTGAAAAAAAAAAAGTAAAAATATGTTACTGTGTGATCCAGTAATCGCATTCCTGGGTATTTACCTAAAAATTACAAAAAACACTAATTCAAGGGTGTACATACACCCCTATGTTTATTTCAACATTACTCACAATAGCCAAACTATGGAAGCAACCTAAGTGTCCATGGGTAGACAAAGGGGTAAAGAAGATGTTTATATGGGCATGCGCACACAGACACACAGGAATATTATTCAACCATTAAAAGAATGGAATCTTTCCATTTGCAACAACATGGATGGATCTAGAGAGTATAATGCTAGGTGAAAGAAGTCAGAGAAACACGAATACCATTGATTGCACTCATATTTAACAAAACAAAGGAAAAAATAGGTAAACCAAAAACACTCTCTTAATAGAGAATAGATGGTTACCAAAGGGGAGGGGGGTTGAGGAGGAGGTGGATGATATAGGTGAAGAGGATTAAGAGTACCCAGATCTTGATGAGCCCTGAATAATATATGGAAGTGTTGAATTACTGTGTTGTACACCTGAAACGAATATAACACTGCATATTAACTAGCCTAGAATTAAAATTAAAACAAACAGGGGCACCTGTATGTCTTAGTCAGTTACACATCCAACTTTTGGTTTTGGCTCAGGTCATGATCTCGTGGTTTCCTATGTTCGAGCCCTGCAGCTGGCTCTGTCCTGCTTGGGATTCTCTCCTTCTCTGCCCCTCACCTGCTCATGTGGTCTCTAATAAACTTAAAAACATTTTAAATGAAACAATGTCAGCACACACTGTAGCCTGTAGAGCTACAAAAGCCCAAATTCTGAGGGACTTAAAAATTGAAAAGAAAGGGCTTTAAATTCTAGTTAGTTAATATATTGAGAAAAATTGATTTCAGGTGTAGAATTCAGTGATTCATCACTTATATATAACACCCAGTGCTCATCACAAGAAGTGCCCTCCTTAGTGCCCACCTTCTCTCCAGCAACCCTCAGTTTTTTTTCTCTATAGTGGAGTCTGTTTATGGTTTGCCTCTCTTTTTTTGTCCCCTATGTTCATCTGTTTTGTTTCTTAAATTCCACATGAGTGAAATCACATGGTATTGGTCTTTCTCTGACTTATTTCGTTTAGAGCTTTCTTAAAACAGAACTTCCTGAGGCATCAAAATAATATTTTCTCATTTTCAGAAACAACATTGCTTTATATGGACAATTACAGATAGTACTTATTTTTAATATGTCCTAGGCACTCTGCTAAACATTTCAGGGATTGGCCTTATTTAGTCCTTACAATAGTTCTATCAGGAAAGGACTGGTATTATCCCCATTCCAGTCAAGAAAACTCAGTTTCAGAAAGATTAATTTGTGCAGGATCAAACAGCTAGGAAGACAGATCCAGATATTAGACCCAGTTCTGTGTTAACCTCTATTATAAAATGCAGTGTTGATAACCCAGTAAAAAATAAGCAAAGAATATATGGAATATTGCTTTCTATGATGACTTAATTGACTTTGGAAAGGATTCCTGATGAGGGAGCATGAGTCCCGTTGAGGACACAGCACCGGCTGGAACACCACCCCTCCCCAGGTGGGATATTCCTAGGACACTACTGGCCAGCCAAAACAAGAAAGGACAAAAAGCAAATGGTTAAACTGGTTAGAGTCTCCACCAGTTTACAAGAAAAAGGCAATCCCATCAATGGCCTGAAGAACAGGAACTCCCTATTATCTTAATGCTAAATGCTTTGCTAGAGGGAAAAACAACCTTAGTTTGACTACAGCTGGGCCTCCAGTAAGTCTTCAGCATGTAAAAGTCTCTCTTGACTTTAACTCAATAAACCCTTCACTACCCATACTTGGCAATGCAGCTCTTCCTGCCCATGGGCCCTGTCCCCATGCTTCAATAAAATCACCTTTTCCACCAAAGAGGTCTTCAAGAATTCCTTCTTGGCCTTAAGCTCCAAACCCCATGAAACCCCCCATCACCCCCAAACTTCATCAATCCAAACTTCTAAGATTAGGTTGACAATAGAGGGTACATAATTTTTTATGCCACAGTGTGATTTTGGGATTTACCAAAAGTGTAAATCGCATACTTTCCAATTCTAAAAACAAACAAACAAAAAAAAAACCCAAAACAAGAAGCAGTCTTTCCACATTTTGAAGATGTATTAACTGTAATTCTGCCTAGATTATATCTGAAATTCTTTGGGACATTTACATTCTTGCCCTTTAAATGACAATTAGTTGCCATGAGTGCTGGTAGCAAAATGTAGAACACTCAAAAGAAATGCAGCGTCTTTGAAAATAGCAAAGGGTGATCGCCAGCTGTTTTTAACCATTGACAATTGCTTTGCAGCAATATTTATATCAAGTCAAGAATCTGTAAAAGATATGGACGTTGAACATAGGTTTACTTGAAGTAGATGTTCCCCTAAAAAAGTTATAGGTATTTGGAAATGTGACATTAATCTGTAGTGCTTTTGGTTGGAGAAAATTTTAGTGTGAATCCAGTTACAAGACCAAGTTATACTTTGTACGAGTAATTACGAAGCAGTGGGACATCGAATTAAAGACTTCCACTGGGAGGAAATAATGCGAGCCTCAAATGAGGAGTTACTTTCAGGGATAGACTGAAGAGTAAGGCACACATAGAGGTTAATTTGAACAGTAATATTCCTTCGAAGGTATGAAGAAAATGAATTTTTTTTTCAAGGGTAGAGCTGGAAAAAGAAATAGTTGTTGGACAATGACAGAATCTAAGGGAAGACTGTGGGGCGGGGGTGGAGATCTCTAATCTATTTCATAAAATATCTGTTCTAAATGTTCATTCTGCTGGCTAATTATTATGTGTCAACTTGACTGGGCCATGGAGTGCTAACATATTTCATCAAATATTATACTGGATGGTTCTAGGAGGGTGCTTCTAGGTAAGATTCGCATGTAAATTGATAGACTGAGTAAAGCAGATCTTCCCCTAAAATGTGGGTGGACCTGATCCAATCAACTGAAAGACTGAATAAAACAGAATGCCTACCCTCCCTCAAGTATACATTCTCCTGCCTGGTAGCCTTTATCAGTTAGATCTTCCTTGTTTGATAGCAACCTTCAGACCCTCAGACTTGAAGTGGGATATCAACCCTACAGACTTTGGACTTGCCAGCTTCCATAATAGCATGAGCCAATTCCTTATACCTTGAAAGAGAGAGCAATAACCTATTGGTTCTGTTTTTCTCAAGAATCATGATTAATAGTCATCCTTTATGAAAGACTAAGTTTGTGTAAATTTTAAATATGGTCTGTCCCACGTGCAAATGATAAATCTTTCTCCTAAGCTACTATAAGGAACTGGTAGAAAAAGTATTACAATAGATTTGTATTGGGATAACATGTCGATAGGTAAAGAAAATACCGGAGAAAGTTTTAGAAAGTGCTTGGGGTTGGCGGCACCTGGGTGACCCAGTCGGTGGAGCATTGGACTCTGATTTCAGCTCAGGTCATAATCTCCTTGGTTCCTGAGATGGAGCCCACGTCAGTGCACTGGCAGTGTGGAGCCTGCTTGGGATGTGCCCTACTTATTCTCCTTCTCCGTCACTCTCCTTCCCTCTCTCTTTCTCCCTCTCTCACTCTTCTACAAAATAAACTTAAAAAAAAAAAAAGTGCTTGAGGTGTAAGAGTTAGGAAAGGCATAGGGTTGCAAATTTATAGATGTGAAGGATCATTTCATTTTGGTTTGCAATAATAAATTCGTATCAGTTACCTATTGCATCATAACAAATCACCCCAGAATTTAGCGACACAAAACATTATGGATTATTTATTCTACTCACACGCAATTTGAGCAGGACTCAGTGAGATCAGTTCTTTGCTTCTCCACAGAGCATGTTTGTGGACCACAGGATCTACTTCCAAAGTAACTTGCTCACGCACAAGCAAATTAATGCCAATTGACGGCTGAGAGCTTGGTTTTCTCTTATATGGGCCTCTCCACGGGCTGCTGCGTGGGTTTCCTCTTACAGCACAGTGGCTGGATCCCAGGGGCAATCACAAAACACAGGAAATGGAATCCACCAGTATTTAAACCCTGGCTCCAGAAACTAGCATAGAATCACTTCAACCATATACTTGCTGGTCAAGCTGTCAAAGAACCTGAATTTAAGGAAAAAAAAAACATAAACTTCTGTTTCAACTGGAGGAATGTAAAAGCATTTGGAGTCATGCTTTTAAACTGCCACAGTATGCCCTCTGGCCACAAATTACTTACATTCCCTCCACATGTGAAATACGCTTACTCCTTCAAGACTTTAAACTGCCTTATCCCATTACAAAATTGGTCTCAGGCTCAGAGCCCTGAGTTTCATCAGCTAAAGCAGGCCCACGTGCAGGTAAGCCTCCTTGGGCTGGATCCTTGGCTCCAGCTCCTGGAGCATGGTTCTGAAACCTGAAGACCTGGGAGCTGAACAAATAAATTATCTTCCCCATAACACACACAGCACAGAAGATAATTGCCATAGACGTTCCCATTAGAAGGGGAGTAACACGAGGTGCCGGGGCAGTCACTGGTATATCAACTGTGAACTCCAGCCGGCCCATTTGATCCTGTAGGTCTTTAATAATTAGGCCTCAGTGTGGCTCTCCAGAAAGTATTCTCTGTGGGTCTTGTCTCCACCCTCCAGGCTCACGGCTCTGCCTTTGAATCCTTTTCAGTCAGGCTCCTGCCCATAGAAGATTAGGGATCCAAAGACTGTCTTACATTTTCTTCTAAGTGGGAGCTATTTTAAATAAAACAACTCTCTTAAAACTTGAGTGGGTTTGCTGTGAATGCAGCCGGGGTTCTCTCTATTAGGCGAAAGCCATCACCAAAGTCTTTTTTCAGTTAAGTCCTTCTCTACCTTGGCATCACTGCATAGCTTCTATGAAACAACAGCTTTAATACTTTTAGAAACCTCACTGTTAAATGGAGAGGATTTGAAGACCTGGACTGCTGATTCTTATAAACTTTTCTGTGATACGCCACCTCAGCTGTTTCTGAGCTATTAAAAACAACCTTGTAATTCCACACAGAATTAGACTTGGGGTATCAGGCTATTTATTATTTTGAGAATTTTTTGTTGTATGGAAAGACCCGGAAAGAGAAAGCGTTTTGTTTTTGAATTTAGCAAATTCTGACTCCTTTATTTATTTTGTTAATGTTTATTTATTTTTGAGAGAAAGAGAGAGAGAGGGACAGAGCACGAGCAGGGGAGGGGCAGAGAGAGAGGGGGACACAGAATCCGAAGCAGGCTCCAGGCTCTGAGGTGTCAGCACAGAGCCCAACACGGGGCTCAGACCCACAAACTGCAAGATCATGACCTGAGCCAAAATCAGACGCTCAACCAACAGAGCCACCCAGGCACCCCAAATTCTAACTCCTTTATACCTAACACTGTACTCCCTCACCGCATACCCTCACTCCTCTTGCATTTTTATCATAGCTGGCAAGGGCAAGAAGCAGCTTGTGGGATTTTTTGATATTCTCCTATACTATGGAGTTACTTAGGTTCTTATCCTGTTTTCCGCACCTACTGCAGGAGACAGGTCTCCAACATTTTCGCCACTGCATTGATAAGAGTCCTCTTTCTTGCAGCTTCCAATGACATTTCCTTCATTTTCTTGATTTTGTTTCCCCCTCCATTTTCTTTTAACCCCTCACCAACAACCTCCTTGATGGTCTTTGGGCTATTTCACTAACACTGTCCTCGAAGCGTTTTTGACTTCCACCTGCTGCCAACCCCCAAGTCAATAACACATTGTTTTTTGTTATGGAATCACCACCCTCCTTCCAGGTAATAAAATCTCTGTCCCTTATCTATTACCAGGTAATACGCCATTCCTAAACGTGGTGACTTAATACAATAATAATTTGTTATTTTGCTCACAAATCTGCAATTTAGGCAGGGCTTAGCAGGAGGAGTGTCAAAAGATTAAGGGTCATGCTTAAATTTTTTTTTTAATGTTTATTTATTTTTGAGATAGAGACAGACTGGGAGCAGGGAAGGAGCAGAGAGAGAGGGAGGGGCAGATTTCGAAGCAGGCTCCAGGCTCTGAGCTGTCAGCACAGAGCCCAACAAGGGGCTTGAACTTACGAACCATGTGATCATGACCCGAGCCGAAGTCGAACACCTCACTGACTGAGCCACCCAGGCTAGGACCCGTGTTTCAAAACTTCCAAATGTCCAAATAAAAAAAAGGAAGAAAAGGTGCTCATTGCAGAGCTTTGACATGATAATTTTGAGCAATACAACGTAGTGGTTAGTCTATGATTAGAGTTTTGAGATGAGAAATGATTCAGACTCAAGAAATAAACCTATTTGAAAAATTTATAAATCTTGGACAGCTCCAACTTATCACATCAAAAAGCATTAACATTATTTATTTATAGTTGAAATGAAGGGATGTGAATTTGATGGTTAGGGAATTAGATTCAAGACAAGAAACACACTAACGGATAGATTCTAACTTCTCATTTTGGAGCAGCATAAACCATAGGTTTTCTTCTGTTATTCCCTCCAATAATTACTTCCCATTCCCATCATCCAATATCCTCACCACATCCTCCTTAATTTTCCTCTATTTTGCCTTTCTGTTATTTTCCTTGAAATCCTCTTCAAGGGTTGTTTGGTTGGATGACTTACGAACTTAGTCATCTTTGTTTCTTCTTTTTTATATCTCTTTTGGTTTTCTCTAGCATTTCTACCACATTTCTCTCTTTCGTGATCAAGCTACTTTTTTCTTTTGACTGTCGTTTGTTTTTCAAATGAATCTACCCTCACATCTGTAGACACACTTAAGTTACAGAGTTTACTCAGTGTGTGTTTACTCAATGTGTGAGGGCTGCCTAGCCTTCCAGGCTCTGAAATAAATTTACAGATGTTTCACTAAAAAAAAAAAAAAAAAAAAAAAAAAAAAAAATAGAGTGTCATATGGCCCCCAACTATCACAGAATTCCTTTAGTGATTGAGAACATTTATATTCAAGATCTAAATCATTCCTCTGAAGGTAACCAAAAAGTCCCAAAGATGTTAGTTGTCTAACCAAATGAAGAGACTATGAAATTCTTGTCTTACTCTAAAAGAAACCTCCCCATAGTAATTTCATTTTTGGCGTGCCATCAGTGAAGGAAGAGTTGACTTTGTTGGTTTCAGCGGACACCTATAAGAAGGAGAAATAGTTTGGTGTGAATATGCCAGGGGAGAGGCTCAAAATGCGTAGTAAGTTTAAAAATAAATTTAACTGAAAAACTTTAAAGGATCAGAGAAAGGAAGGAGAGAATGGAAAAGGAAGGGCAAAAAACAAACGTTTTTTTATCCTCATCCAAAATAGAGAGGGGGAGAGTAACGGTAGATTTGATTGTTGCAAAGAGTCAAGTTTTATAAAAATGGGAAATTATATCTTATTTTTTACAATCACTCATACTTTCCAGAAATAGATAGCATTTTGTGATTAAAAGGGACCCTGCAAACTAAATGTTCTCTAGTCCATAAAATGATCACGTAGGGATTAGATTTCCAATAAGAGGTCTCACTATAATTGCCTATGGCTGCTTAGGAGTTTTATTAAGAATTCCAAACACTGCAGAAGTAATTGTCAAACACTTTTATTTCTGCTAACACTCTGACTCTTAAAATAGATGAAAAAGATAAATTAAATATTTTCAAACTTCATAGGGATTTTAAGTTTAATTTACTTACCACTAAATATTGAACCAGCTTCCAGAAAAAAGTATCTTTTTCAGTGACTCATTCAAAATGGATTACCTGAGAAGCCTTTGCTATTTCAGAATTTTCTTTCATATTTAGATGTTCTAATCCTGACCTGAGCCGACTTTTACCTGGGGCTAGAACAGCCAGTGTTGGCCTGTGTCAACAACGGTTTTGACTTTACATGAAAATTAGAAAAAGTCTCTGATATAATATTTTTAAATGATGGCAAAAACAGACTGTGTAACATTGCATTAAAAAAAAAAGTTTTGTAAATACCTTAGTCTTTCATTTACAAAAGACTTCTCATCACTTCTAGTCTTTCTCATGCACAGTGTACCCATAAATATATCAAAAATTGTTATTGGGTATAGAAACCAAAAAGGGAGTTTTGATTTTCTTGTGAGGAAGTGCCTGTGAAAGTTTCATTGCCTATTAGTTTGCTGGAAGTCTATTCATGAATTATGTAGATTCTTTAGTTTGTATTGAATTATTTGTTAATTTTGTTTACTTTTAATCACCACCTTGGAAATACGTGACTAACTGCAAATTTAACAAAGGCTTTAGTAAAGGCAACCATAGTAAGAGTAAGTGAAGACATGTCTCTCCTTCCACACATCTGCAAGTCATTAGCTAGACCTTCTAGAATTTATAAAATTACATCTATCTAGCCAAATGAGCAGTATCTATCTAAAATACCAATTTCCATTATTTATGCATTACTTAACCATGTATATATAATGTCTACTATTATAGTGATGAACACCATGAGTGACCCTTAATAAACCTGGAAGTGAGAACACCCAGTCTCAAATCACTTAATGAAAAGAAGGATGATATGGGACAATTTAGCTTAGTGTTCCCATTCCTGTTCTCTATGCTCCAAATTTGTGCAAATATTTTTTTTTTGCCCATATCTATGGGTTCTGAGATATTTAAAGCTGGAACTGGTTTTTGCACATGTAGAAAGTTGAAGAGAAGCAAAGTATCTCAAAATAAGTCAGTAAAAAATGTACTGTCTAATACAGAAATTAACCAGAAAATCTAGAACTCATTGGTGAATATTTTGGTTTCTAAATATTTTTCTTTTTTGATCAACTGCCTTCCCCTTTGATTTCCCCACCACCACCCTTTGGATCTTATATCTGGTTGTAATTTTGTCTCATTCCCAACTAGAGTAATTATATGATCTCTGTCTCTAAAATGCGTAGGTATTTCCAGATCCTGTTTCCATTTTGATCACTGACATATGAAAACTTAGCTTTATCCATGTGCCTTTTTGTTTGCAGACTAAGGCTTGTTTCGGTGTGCCCGATCCAGATTTTTTCTTCTATATGTGCATTTCCCATATACCAGCCTGTTGCCTCAATGGTAAGAAAAAGGTTTGCTCTGGTTGGTGATAAAATGTGTCTTTCTCAATTTTATTTTTTAAATTTTTTTTTTTTCAACGTTTTTATTTATTTTTGGGACAGAGCGAGACAGAGCATGAACGGGGGAGGGGCAGAGAGAGAGGGAGACACAGAATCGGAAACAGGCTCCAGGCTCTGAGCCATCAGCCCAGAGCCCGACGCGGGGCTCGAACTCACGGACCGCGAGATCGTGACCTGGCTGAAGTCGGACGCTTAACCGACTGCGCCACCCAGGCGCCCCTGTCTTTCTCAATTTTAAAGGTCAATATCTCTTTGTGATAAGTTCAATTCTTACAGAAAAGGGAGTTTTCTTATTTCTGAACAAATTTTTGACTTTCTCAAAAGTTACTCATTTTGCTTACCTAGATCAGCTGTTATTAACACTGCACAATAGAAACTCATGAAAAACTTAAAAAAATACTGATGTAGGATTCCACTCAAGACTACATAAAATCTCTATTGGCAAATCCTGGGCATTTCTTATATATTTATTTCTTATATAACTATTTCTTACATATCTTAGATTATTCTGATATGAAGCACATATTGAAAAACATTGTTCTAGATTAATGTGCCTCAAAGTTATTAATATAAAAAAAAAACACCTGTAGATTTGATCAGACTATAGATTTTAATTCAGCAAGTCTGGGATGACACCTCAGAGCCTACATTTCTAACAAGCTTCCAGGTGATTTCAATACTGCTGGTCCATAAACCACACTTGAGTAGCAAGGGTTTAAGTGAAAGTAGTTAACTACCTATTGTGTGATTATAATTAATATAATAAAGAATTTATGGAAGAGTATTGATTAAATAAATGTCAGGTGTGTGCTTTAGGCTGTAAATATTTTGGGAGATTCTTTGCCTGTGGTCATGAGTCAATAGCACTACCCCTGATGTTGTCCTTGGTAAGTACTATGCTTTATATTATCTTGTTGAATAATTATCATTCACTCCCTCTGCCCCCAAGAGATCAGGATTTCAAAACATTGCTAAAATAGAAAATACTACATGTGTGATTTGATTTTTATTTGGTTAACCACTAAATAGGAAGGTGTTAGTTTGTGTGAGTGTATCTGTGTAATGGAGCTAAGTAGGACTTTATTCCTTCCTTGAACTATCTCCATTCATCTAGATAAATAGCACTTTTGTATCTCAGCAGTTGAGATGACACTACTCTCTGTAGCTCTCCCAGTAAAGAGACTCATCTACTCATTTTGTGATAAGCTTCACTCTTACTATTGCCCCAAATCTTCTTTTATTCTTTCCAGGATAAGAGATCTTCAAGATATCAAAGTTTTTAAAACGCCTTGGAAATATATGTGACTGTACAAATAGGTGGTGATAAAAATATGAAACTGTGGTTAAAAATATAAGTATGGAAAAATCAGGAGAATAACTAAACTAGATCTTAAACTTTAAATCTAGAGATACTTTGGTAAAGGAAAAGTTTGTTAATATTAGGACTCATTACCACTGGATTTAAAGAATGTAGACTCCTAACCATCCTCACTCAATCTTGTACTTTTTTCTTCCATCATGTATTAGTCTCTGCCTTTTTGGGTCTACTTATTGTTAGTTACTTATTTTATCCCATTATTAATTGCTTCTTCTTCCCACTCCTTCCCACTCAGTGCCATCCAAATGATCTCTGCCTAATACTCTTTGTCTAAATAAAAATGGCTAGGGGCACCTGGGTGGCTCAGTTGGTTAAGTGTCCAACTTCAGCTCAGGTCATGATCTTGCTGTCCATGAGTTCGAGCCCCATGTGGGGCTCTGTGCTGACAGCTCAGAGCCTGGAGCCTGCTTTGGATTCTGTGTTTCCCTCTCTCTCTGCCCCTCCCCTGTTCAAGCTCTGTCACTCTCACTCTCAAAAATGAATTAAGTGTTAAAAAAAATTTTTTTTAAAGAAAAATGGCTAACCTTTATAGGCTATAGATCTTCCTTGACTTTTGATGGGGTTATGTCCTGATAAACCCTTCATAAGTTTAACATTTCATGAGTTGGGAATTCATTTAACAAACCTAACTTACCAAACATCTTAGCTTAGCCTAGCCTACCTTAAATGCTCTAGAATACTTACATTAGCCCTCAGTTGTGCCAAATCATAGCACAGAAAGCCTATTTGATAATAAAGTATTGAGTATTACACGTAATTTATTGAATGCTGTCCTGAAAGTGAAAAACTGAATCATTGTGTGGGTATGGAATGACTGTACCTGTATTGGTTGTTCACCCTCTTGATGGTGTGGCTGACTGTGAGCTTCAGCTCACTGCTGCTGCCCAGCATGAGGAGAGAGGATCCCACAGCATATCGCCAGCCTGGGAAAACATCAAAATTCCAAATTCAAAATATGGCTTCTAAAGTGTATCCTGTCAGGGGCACCTGGGTGGCTCAGTCGGTTGAGCGTCCGACTTCGGCTCAGGTCATGATCTCACAGCTCAGGGGGTTCCAGCCCCGCGTTGGGCTCTGTGCTGACAGCTCAGAGCCTGGAGCCCGCTTCGGATTCTGTGTCTCCCTGTCTCTCTGCCCCTTCCCCACTTGCATTCTGTCTCCGTCTCTCTCAAAAATAAATAAACATTAAAGTGTATCCTGTTGCACTGTCCAAGACAAACCATTGTAAGTTGGGGACTGTCTTTGTTTACCATGTAAACAAAGTTTTGGGACATTGTCTGAAAAATGTCCCAAACTCTTTATCTGTGGTAATCCCTTTGGTCTTCCCCTACATTTTGAGATGTAGTATTTTTCCTACTTTACAGAAGGGGAAACTGAGATGCAAAATGGTTAAATATAAGTATAATTATAAATATAAATTATTTATAAAAATAAGTATAATTATAAATATAAAATATAAATATAAATATACGTATTTCCCAAGGTAATACTGCTAATGGCAAGCTCAAATTCAAATCTAGGTATGATAGGAAAAGATAGGATAAATTAGGCAGAGAGGGAAAGGACTGGACTTGAGGTCTCTGGATGGGGAAAAACACCTATTTTGGAATAATGCTGGGAGTGTCTGACCACAGCGAACCTCCTCAGGCATAAGGTTCCTCTTAAGAATATAACAGACCCAACCTAGTCACCCTCACGTTTGCCTCAGGAATTTGACCAAAGACCTAAATATGGCCTTGGACCACCCCTCCTGCAATGGAAACGAGCCACTTGGGAATGGACAACCCAGCACGTAGAGCTATCAAGCCAATACGGTTAGAACCTGGGAAGGAACAAAGGGGAAGAAAAGGCAAAGACCCTTGCCTATAGTCCTCGGGCAATCATTATTGAATGTCCCCTCTCTGTAAAGAGAGCTTTCCTACTATTCTTCCTTAATCTTATACTCCAATAAATTTTTGCCTGCTGCTCATTTTGTGTCCACCTCTTCATTCTTCGAAGCTGCGAGACAACGAATCCCGGGTGTTGTGGTAAAAACTCCTGCAACACAGGCAGTCACTTCACCACTGAATAAGATAATTATTGGATTTCCTCCTAGCTTTACTCTGAGGACTGAATTCATAACCTACAGGTCTCTTGGTAGAATGTTCCCTTATTTTCTGTCTGTCTCAAGGCAGAGTCTGCCTGAGGCCATTAAAATGAGGGACCATGCTTGTGTGTTTGACAATAGCTTACACTTACATAGTATTTATGTTAGTCTTCAGTAAAATCCTGTATATGTATTAACTCAGTCCTCACAACAAGCCCTTTGAGGTAAGTATTATTTTTATCTGCATTATAGGTGAGGAAACTGAGGCACTGAGAAGTTAAGAGGCCCCCCAAAAGTTCACACAGTCAGCAACAGAGTGGTACATGAACACGGATGGCTCCAGGGTCCGTGTTCTCAGCCACCTTGCTTTGCTCGCCCCGGGAGGTAATGAGGATATATTCACCTTCTTGTGTGTGGCTCAACCTGACTAACTCTTTTCAAAGGGAAAATATCACAAGCTCCCATAATGCCACTTAGTGACTTATGAATGTGCAATTTCATCTTAGAATTTAGACATATTTCCCACAAGTAGGCCCTAAGGAATTATAAGGTGCCTGTTTGCATGCTGTAGAGCTTCTTTAAAATTCTGACCACATCCTGGTTAGGAAATATGGATTGAAGGTAAATAAATTCTCTGCAGTCTTTGTCAGTTAGCCTTGAGATTGACTGGCTGAATAAATACGTTAAATTACCATTTTTATAAGCAATATAAAAGGAGACTGTTAACAGCTTGGAAAAGTCAAACAATCACTGCGGTGGTCGTGACTATACAGATGGGTTTGGGTTGGAATGGAGCAACACCACATCAGGGCCACCACGCATATCCACCAAAGCCATGCCACTGACAGAGCATGCAGCTTCGTGTGCTGACAGATCGCCCTGTTAACACCTGTTCCCTTAAACCATGTGTCCGTGCCTGCCTTCACTTTACACTTTGACAAAGTTCATTGTCACGGGGGCAGAGACAAGTAACCAAAGATGATCCTTTGACTTTCATTTACTCCCTAATGCTGGTATGCGAGTTTATATAGGGCACAATGTATACCAGGCTATGGCCATACTTCTTGGTGTAATATAGTGAGTTTAAACTTTTTTTGGTGGGGGGTGCCTGGGTGGCTTAGTCTGTTGAGCCTCCGACTTTGGCTCAGGTCACGATCTCACGGTTTGTGGGTTCGACCCCTGCATCGGGCTCTGGGTTAACAGCTCGGAGCCTGGAGCCTGCTTCCGGTTCTGTGTCTCCCTCTCTCTCTCTGCCCCTCCCCTGCCCACACTCTGTCTCTCTCTCTCAAAAATTAAATACACATTTAAAAAATTAAATTTTTTTAATCCTTTGACTTGGAAAGAAAATAGGTGTTTATTTTTCCAAAAACCTTAAGAAAAACCAGTTTTAATAGAGAAGTCTGAGGTTGACTATGAAAACAAAATTTAAGTTCTATTTGGAAGAGCTTTCCTAAACAAACACAAAGATATATTATATAATGATTTACTTAACTAAATGAACTAGAACCAATTTTCTTCCAGATCTCGGAATCTCCATTTGAAAGAAAATACTTGAAAAAGTTATTTGAACTACACTTTCTATCTCTAATGACATTTGTATGTATACTAAAGTGACTCAATTATCAATGCTAAACATTGTTTATTTTTTACATTTGCCAATTGTAGAATGAAATTTATCTGAAGACATTACAACCTTATTTCCTAAAGAAACAAATCTTTACTTTCAAAGAACGGGTACTATGGAAAAATTATAAACTATATCAAACAGATGCTGACACCTAAAAGTCCCAAGTTTATATGTGACATACCTAGTGATTAGTTTTTACAGCGAATAGTTGTTTCTCTAATGCTATGGAATAAACTTTTTGTCTCAGCATCTTTCTTCAAGCCTTACTGTACTTTGAGCCCCTCTAACTTATCATCACTAAGAAAACTAGCAACAGCTACTGAATATAATTAATTACATTATCCATTCATTCATTCTTCATTCTACATTTTATATCATATTAGTGTTATTTGGATTGCTTAGCATACCACAAATACTATGCAACTGCGTAAACCTATATATTAAACATTCTGGGTCTTTAAAAATAAGTGAGTCCGAGTTGCTATTGGAGGTCCTGCTAAACTCTTGTTACATAAAAGCTCCATGGTAACCATTATGTTCTATGTTGTAGTAGAGGTCCGTGTTACAGATTACTAAATCCTTACTCTTAGGAAAGTGGCTTCGTTCCTCCAAGCCACATCTATAAAAAAGGAAATAAGAGTAATGTCTCTCCCTTATAGTTGCTAAATAACTATATATATAGTTTTATATATATATATATATATATATATATATATATATATAGTTGCTAAATAAGTAACATGGAACGTACTTAGCATATACAGCAAGATACCCTAAAACCTTAAATGTGATTTTTTTTTAAAGTTAATAGAAGCCTCAGAAACTTTAAAATCATGACTTCTAATCTGTGTTTTGGGAATAAATCACCCGGAGCCCTTGGTTATGGGTGTTAGGGTGGCTTTTGTTGCTATTATGAATAATGGATTAAATTACCATCGGCATAGTTTTAAATCAATTAAAAGTGTTATAATGCTATTTACATCATTTCCTAAGTATGCTTTTAGTGTAGGACCATTTTGAAAAGAGTTATTTGTAGACATAAGCCAAATATTACTCATTTAAATGTTACATTCTCACTAACCTTAATTTTGATTATCTTAATTAGTTCTTTATAGACAGTCCAGGGAAGGCAACAATTAATCTAGAGGATCAATATAACAAAACTTAATTTTATATTGGATTTGAGTTACAATGAGGTATTCTGATACTCTCATAACTTAATTATTTTATGAAATAATACAGAACAGTTCTTGGAGTTTGTCAGCATAATGATGTGGATTTGATTGTAATAAATTTGCACACTTTGCTCACTGTGTAAGACCAAACTTAAAGTAAACTGATGTTACAGTTTTAAGCACAAGTCACTCCAGGTCTCCCATGTTATCTCGGTGATGCTCTTGTTTTCTCTAACGAGCCAGGTGCTGAGAACTGCTTATTGTTGATGTCCTATAATAATGTGAAGTGTTTGAAATATACATTAACTAAAAATACGGATTACATGGATTTAAATCAGAGTCACACATTGTGTTTTTATCCACAGGACTCTGCAAATAATGGCACTCATGAAGATAATATAATGTTCATTTGATAAATATTAATGCTTACCATGGGAAAATCACTTTCTTATAAAATTTCAAAGTGCATAACAAATGTTCAAGTTCCTCTTTATAACCCTCTAGCAAACAAAGATTATTACTCTCATTTTATACATTACTAGCTTCTAGAAAATAAGGTATTAAAACACTGAGTGGTTGAGAGAACAAATAAATGGAATCTGGACAGCAGTCAAGTGGAAAGAAATAGATTCTAATTATCTAGCCCAGTATGTCAAATAAATAAAGTATGATAGATTCTTATGATAAAATATGTTACCAGAATAGCTTTATTAATATCAACACTTAAAATATTAGTGTTTGTAGAAACAAAAATGCCAACTTCAAGTTGTTGTGGAACCAAATAATCCAAAAGACAAGTTTTTTTGTTTGTTTGTTTGTTTGTTTTTCTAGGACTCTGCTTAAGTGTGAATCATAATGATCCCACTCTTTGGATTCTAATAAAATGCCCACTAAAAAATGGGGAAGGTCTTGTCACCTGCAGTGTAAATACTTTACAAATTGTTATTTTTATTTCTTTTTATACTGCACATATAAATTTACCAACTACAAGAAAGAGGAGAAACTTTAAATGTTTATTTTTCAAATGTGATTTTTTTTTTACTGACTTTTTGATTTTGAGTCATTTCTTATGACATTTTGATGAGATTCCTTCAATTTAATGGATCACCGGAGTCGTGCCAAAACATGTTATTTGGTTTCAGTAAACAATTAAGAAAACTGCATTTGAAAATTTGCGTTGGATGTGCAAAGAATGTGCAAAATCTTATTTCAATACGAACAGTTTCTAAACAAAACCATATGTTGCTGGCAGACCTTGGAGAGTACTTCAAATCGGTTGGCTATCTATAACATTACATTCTAGATGAGAGTGTTACGTTCTACCCTTTAAAACATTCAACTTAGAAAAGTTACTTTTTATAGGTAACATTTTATTAGGTTGTACTAAAAGCAGAAGAAAGGGAGAAAAAAGTGAAGATGGATGAAAGAATGAGTATTTCTGTGCTTTTGAGCAAATGTTTGAGCAGAAACATGGAAGAACAGGGCAGACAAAGAAACTATAGTTGAAGATGTCTAAACTGCACCTGCTGTCATAGGACTACATTTGGCAACTGCCTGGTTGTCCGTGTTAGAGGGTGGGTTTTCAGAGGCTGCAGCCAGGGATGAAGCCTGTCTCCTAAGGAAGTCCAGAACTGAAGAGTCCAAAGGGACAAATCAATGAGGGAAAACCTACGATGAGATGCTAGCAAAACCAAAAACACAAACGCTGACCGTGGACCTGGAGGAAGGGTCCAATGAGGGTGTTGACCCAATAGTTTGAACTAAGTTAGAGACAGAGTAAATTTCAAAGTGGGTTTGGAACCAGTGAAGTGGTCCCATGGCAGCTGTTACAAACAGTCTTAGGAGATCTGTTCTTCTCTCTCATGTTCTAATGCTTGAGTGTTATAGGCAGGAAGAAAGTGTGAGAACTTGAAGTAGGTGACTTTCTTCCCTAAAATTATAGAAAACAGAGGCAGGGTATATGGAAATAAAAGAAACTTTTATAAAATGTGGAAACACTTCTACAAGATGGATAAATCAGTGAGGGATTCAGAATATGTAGTGATATCGCACTTAACTCACACTGAACTTAAAGCTGACTAAAACACTCAAACACTTTTATGCCTGTATTTTGGCTATGTCTTATTGATAAGCTGGATATAACTTTTGAGGGAGAAAAATGAAAGCAGGATTTCTCTTAGGTTTCTGGTCTAAGCAACTTCGTGAATAGTGATGACAATTTCTGATAGAAATCAAACTCTGGAAGTCCCTGAGAGTCTTTAAGTAGGTCTGTAAAATCAAAATCACTTTTGTAATAATTTTAAGACCTTATATGTCTTTCCAATTCTCATTCATTAATGTCTGGTGGAATTTTTCAAAGACTATTTATCATGTGATAACATCATGGCTCTGTTGGGCAATTAAATGGCAGTATGTATATCCTTGTGTTCAGATGTTAGTTTTAATTCCCAATTTAGTAAGATAGCTATAAGTCTTATATGAAAAACTCTTTGGAGTCCATTATTCAAAAAACTTCACGATAAGGCATTTAGTGGTTTTAATGAAATAGAGTCCTCGAAAATGATAAACTACCAAGATCAGTTAAGGAAAAATAGATGGCTAGAATAACTCTATATCTATTAAAGAAGATAAAAAGCTTTCCTATAAATAATATTACAGGCCCAGATGGCTTTAATATTAAATTCTAACATTTAAGGGAGAAATAATACCAATTTTATGTAAATTCCTTTAAAAAATAGACAGCAAGGGGGGGCCTGGGTGGTTCAGTTGGTTAAGCATCTGACTCATGATTTCAGCTCAGGTCATGATCTCATGGTTCATGGAACTGAGTCCTGCATTGGACTCTGCGTTGATAGCAGGGAGCCTACTTGGGATTCTCTCTCTCTCTTTCTCTCTCCCTCTCTCTCTGCCCCTCCCCTACATGCAATCTCCCTCTTAAAATGAATAAATAAATAAAGAAATAAAGAAACAAACATTAAAAAGGAGAACAAGGAAAAATTTCCAACTCATTTCATGAGGCCTACATTACCCTAATATGGAAAAAAGACACAAAGGTGTTCAAAAAAAGAAAAGAAAGAAATTACAAAGCAATATACCTTATACACATATGGGCACAAAAATCCCTCTCTCTATATAAGGAGAGAGACGTTTACCATGGGAATGAAAGGGCAGTTTAACATTTGAAAATCTGTCAATTTAATTCACCATATTAAGGTTCTAAGATGGAAAAAGCATATGATTAATTCAACAGATGCAAAAGAAAAATAGCGTTTGACAAAATTCAACACGCTCTCATAAAAATTTCTCAGCAAGTTGGATATTGAAGAGAACTTCCTCAATTAAATAAAGGTACAGAAATCCAGGGATAACATCAAATTTAATAATGTAATACTGAATTCCTTCTCCCCGTGATTAGAAAAAAATTAAGAGTGACCTTTATTGCTACTCCTATTTGACATCATAGTTGAAGTTCTACCCAGGGTAGTAAGGCATGCTAATCAGAAAGAATGTAAAGCCATTTTATTTGCAGAGGACATAAACGTGCTGCACAACTATTAAGTTTATTGCAAACAGTCTCTTCTCAGAGACATTTGTCAAGAACAATCAGAGGCAATTCTTGAATATCACCAACAACCAGAGGCAGTTATTGAATATTGAAGAGGTAGGTAATAGTTGGGTCAAATAACAGGCTAGCCAAAAGTTTACATGGGAAAACCTGTGGAATGAGATGTCTATAAGGGACATTTAAAGGTTACATCACATTCTTGGGAGTGTAGAATGCTACATACATGTGCACAGCCATGCATATACACAGGGCAGTGTGTATGCTCTGGAAAAACTAAGGCCCTAACCTCTCCCTTCCAGATAATCTCGAGACCCTGTATATAAAGGAAGTGAAGGCTAAGATGGAGTTGTAAACTCTGGATGGCATTGAAGGTATGTGCCAGAATACATACACAGTCCCTTGGCAAAAACTGGGAAGCTTACTGGTTTGAGACATCTAAGAAATTTGTCCAATCATTGGCTGATAGCCAACAGAGATTTCAATGGCCATGTATGACAAAGTGACTTTATAGAATTAGTTCAGACATGTCACTAAACAAACAAACAACAACAACAAACAACAAAAACAATAATGCCAATGACGGAGAAACATCTGATTTTCTAAGGTACCACATTATATTACTTACAATGTCCAGTATTCAACAAATAATTGTGACATATGCAAAACAACAACAACAACAACAACAAAAAGACAAAACAAACCCTCACATTATGTGTCATATATGGGAAAAAAGCAGTCAATAGAAACTATCTCTAAGAAAATCTAGATGTTGAGGGGCACCTGGGTGACTCAGTTGGTTAAGCGGCTGACTTTGGCCCCGGTCACAATCTCACGGTTCGGGAGTTTGAGCCCCACATCGGGCTCTGTGCTGAAAGCTCAGAGCCTGGAACCTGTTTCAGATCCTGTGTCTCCCTCTCTCTCTGCCCCTCCCCTGTTCGCATTCTGTCTCTCTCTCTCTAAAATAAACATTAAAGAAAAAGAAAAAAAAATCTAAATGTTGGATTTGTTAAACAAAGACATAAATCACTTATTTGAAAGAACTAAAAGGTCATATCTAAAAACTAAACAAAAGTATTAGGGTAATGACTTACCAAAAAAAAACCCAATATCAATAAAAAAAGAAATTATAAAATATAATTAAATAGATATTCTGGTGTTGAAAAGTATAGCTGAAATGAAAGTTTACTAGAGGGAATCAATAGCAAATTTTATCAGATAAATGGGAAAAGTCAGCAAATTTGAAGGTGGATCAGTTGAGATTATTCAGTCTGAGAAACAGAAAAAAAAAAATGAAGAAAAATAAACAGAACCTCAGAGACCTGTGAAACACCATCAAGTGTGTGTGTGTGTATGTGTGTGTGTGTGTGTATCTATATATCTATATCTATATTTATATCTATATCTTTATATATATTATATATAAATTTAAGAAGGAGTGGAGAGAGAAGGGGGAGGAAAATATTTGAAAAATAATAGCCAAAATTTTTCCAAATTTGGTGAAAAGTATTTACATATCTTAGAAGTTCAATAAAATGCAAGTAGGAAAAGTGGGGTGCTTGGGTGGCTCAGTTGCGTAAGCACCCAAATCTTGATTTTGGCTCAAGTCATGATCTCATGTTCATAGGATCAAGCCCTACATTGGCTTCTGTGCTGAGAGCACAGAGCCTGCTTAGGCTTCTCTCTCTCTCCCTCTCTCTGGCCCTCCCCAGTTTGCATTCTCTCTTTTTCTCTCTCTCTCAAAAATAAAAAAAAATACACTTAAGAAATGTTTTTTAAAAAAATGCAAATAGGAAAAGTAAGAAACCAAATTCCTAAATGTAAAAGCTAAAAAATATTAAATTTTACAAGAAAACATAGGTATAAATCTTGGTGACTTTGGGTTAGGCAATGATTTCTTAGATATAACACCCAAAGCACAACCAACCACAGAAAAATAAGTTGGACCGCATCAAAAGTGAAAACTTTTGTGCATCAAAGGATACTAGGAAAAAATAAAAGGCAGCCCACATAATGGGAGAAAACATTAGCAAATCATATATCTAATAAGGATCTAGTCCAAAAATACATTAAAAAGTCTTACAAGTCAACAACAAACAACCCAATTTAAAAGTAGGTAAAAATTTGAATAAACATTTCTCCAAAGAATGAATACAAATGGCCAATATGCATATGAAAAATGCTTAATATAATTAGACGCTAGGGAAATACAAATCAAAACCACAATAAGATACCATTTCACACTCACTAGGATGACTATAAATAAAAAAGGCAGACAATGACAAATGTTGACAAGGATATGGAGAAATTAGAACCATCATATACTACTAATGGGAATATAAATGGCACAGCTGTTTGGTAAAAAACAAAACAAAACAAAACGCAAAAACAGTTTGACATTTCCTCAAAAAGTTAAAGACAGAGTTACCATTGCAACCCAGCAATTTCACTCCTAAGTATAGCCCAAGATAATTGTAGACATAAGTCCACGCAAACGCTTGTACACAAATGTTCAAAGTGACATTAATCACAATAGTCAAAAAGTAGAAATAAACCCAGATATCCATCAAGTGATGAATGGAGAAACAACAGAATCTGAGGCATTTATTGAAAATTTGTACATACCATATAACTGGATTAAACTCCTTAGATAGTACACCGTTTCTACAAAAGCTATCTTCTGGATAGAGAGGCTGTAGCCTGACCACAATTTCTGCCATTGCCCACAAGGAGTAAGAAATGGCACATGAGAAATGATGGGTAGATTCACGAACATATGTTTGGGGTGGTGCTTTCCTCTTCATCTTTTATTCCCATCAGTTCTAGGCCAGAGAATGATCCATGAGTTCTCTTGGTTCCTGGGAGCAGAATGAGGCAGAGGGTGCCTGGGCCCAGGCTGTGGTGGAGCTTTCCTATCTTTCCAGCCCCAAGGCCAGGCTGCTAGCTTCAGACAGTCCACCTGATGTAAGAGCCTGTAAGGGCTGCTGCTCCAAAAGCTGAGGTATGACAGGAGTCCCCAAGGGGTCTTCTTGATTCAAGAGATAAGCCCCTGAGCCAATCATGGAAATGCCTGGGAGTTAGGGCATGCCAGCCTTTCAACTTCAGTTCTTGCCTTTGAGAATGTCCAGGGCCTTCTGGGCACTGCCAAAAGTTTTAAATTTCAGCAAACAATATTTTTTCTTGATTTCCACTTTTAAGACCTGTAGGCAAGATCACAGCTTGCAGGCTGAGGAAGAGGTTGGACTGTTGCAATAAGTGTTCTTTGAAGGTTTTGCTCACTCTATTTGGTTCTTGGAATCTTGTTCTAGCTCATTCACAAGAGTGCTACAATCAAGGGTGAGCTCATCACAGGCTTCTTCAGTTTGATGCAGGCACCTTCTACCAGAATGCCATCCACGGATTCTATGGCCAGCTGGGTGGCTTCCAGAACATCATATCGTATACAGAGATGTGGCTGATTGGTTTCAGGAACAAGAGTCATTGACCACACTGGGCCAAAGGACTTAAACAACCTTTCTCTCTCTCTCTGTCTCTCTCTCTCTCTCTCTCTCCATGCACACACACACACACACACACACACACACTGGTATATTGTTCGGTCATATAATCTTTTGAAATGATTACTTGGATCACTCAGATATCCATATGCAAACAAACAAATAAACAAACAAAATTGAATAATAATCCTTATCACACAGCATATGTAAGTAGAATTACACAAAAATTAGCTCAAAGTGAGTACAGAATATATTTGTGTAATCTTAAATTATGAAGTGCCTGGAAGAAAATAGAAAAAAAATCCTTGTGATTTAGATAAGACACAAAAAGCATAACAAATAAAATAAGTGTTGATATTTTAGACTCATAAAAATTAGAACTGTTTGCTCTTCAGAAGCCACTATTAATAAAAGCAAGCCACAGTTTGGGACAAAATATTGTAAAACATATTTTTTATAAAAGGCTTTTATATTTACTGGAAAACTTTGTATAACTCACATATTTGCAAGGTAAGTGTACCTTGTTATTGATCCCATTGTAGTGGGGAAACCAGGCTTTCCTTTAGCATATAAGAGATATAAAGCACAAAAAATTCAGGGACCTGGCCACAATTCAAATATTTCTTGTTGTAACAATATTCAGTCTGTTCCAATCCCTGAAACCCAAATTTACCACAGTATATCTGTTCTCCTCAGGAAAGGATATTGGATCCATGAACTTGAATTGTATTCTAGAAGGACAAAGCCATCAACACTACATCTGTCTCAAGAAGGGTGGTGATACAATTTGGTTGATACAGAACAATCAGGATTATGCCTGCCATCCTATACTCATGATTAATAATGTCCCTTTTATCTTATAATTTTATCATTTTAGCATACACTTATTTGGTAACACTGAATTTAAGCCACATTCAAACTAACAGAGAAATACCTAATTCTCCTTGAAATAATTCTTCACGTAGATCAGGATGGGACAATGAGGGGATACATAGGTGGTGCTACTTCTTTGTTCATAGAACACACATCAATACAGCCTTTTAAAAATTATTATGGGTGTCTGGGTGGCTCAGTTGGTTAAGTGTCTGACTCTTGATTTCAGCTCAGGTCAACATCTCACAGTCATGAAATTGAACCCCACGTTGGGCTCCACATTGGGTGGAGCTTGCTTAAGACTCTCTCTCTCTCTCTCTCTCTCTCTGCTTCCCCTGCTTGTCCTCTCTCTCCCTCAAAAAATACATAAAGATAAAAATTATTATCATTATAAGAGCTTGATTTCGAATTACTAAGGTGTTTTAGATGTGGAGACACACTGGAAATACTTGAAGAGGCAATGTCCAAATTACTAATATGAAAAGCCGTTCTGTTCCACACTTATGAACTTCAGTATTCTAAAACTTAAAATAGGGATGGGACCATCTTCCTCCCATATATCACAAGGATGTCATAAAGGTCATATATGATAACATATTTGAGTGCAATTTGTAAATTCCAATGTGAAACAGATACTTGTTTTGAAAAAAGTTTTTTTTTTTCCATCCAAAATCTCAACTTCCACTTAAATTTTCTTGAAGATTATTTGGCAGATTTTGTCGAGTATCTTCCCCATCACATTCCTTTCCTTAAGTTGCTCTAGTCTCTGATGATGAAGATAAACCTAGAAATCAATGTTGGCACAAGGGACTGAACTAAGTTGGGCATATGATCCAGGCTGACTCTGCTATCCTTCTCTTAAGAATCTGAATTGCACAAAGTACTTTTCAGATGATGTCCGTGGAATCACAGGATTATATGAAGTCGTGGTCAGAGTTGGGTCAATGTTTATGCAAATTTCTGGTAAACCAAAATTATGAGGAAACTGAAGCTAAGCACCTTGCAGATGAATATCTTCCAGACAGAAGAGAAAAGAACAGATGGAGACATAAGTAAAGCCTGGCTGCCAGAGGGTCTAGCCCAGAGTACTGAGGAGAGTTGCTGGCCCGTGACTGTCTGCATTTGGGTTCTGTGAGCTATCTTGCATTCTTAACATGGAGCCCCCTTCACTTATGATTGCTGATATGGTTTTAGTTCTTAACCAAATGATCCCTAACTGGACCATAGTAGTTCACCCACTGTATAAAACATACCCTGATTCACTTCAAACTTTCTTTGACAAAAATATGGTATTAAGCGTACTCTTTCACTGCACTCTTATACTCTTTCACTACATTCTTATCTATAGACTTAGGTTTCACATTTTACCTTTAATAAGTGTTCACAAAGAAAAATATTGTCCATCTTTCAATATATGTTTGTAGCGCCTATGACACTTACACATGCTGTCTTTGATATACATATATTTCAAATGATTACTTTGGTATACATAGAAAAGAAAAATAGATTTCTTGGAAATAAGAAAATATTAGGATTTTGGTGGGGTTTCTTTTGGCTAGTAGTACAACTTATTTCTCCATTCCTAGTTTTCTCTTGCTACAAAGTTTTATGTTTTAAAGATTGCCCAGCTAATGCAGCACTTGCTGGGAAGCTGAGGTATTATCCATGCAGCTTAAATATTTATGAGTAAAGAGAAACTACAAGCTGAAGGGTGTGCCATTTATGAAAGCTTTAATGGATGTAGTTTAGCCCAAACTGAAACCTGTTTGGGGAACACAACTGCATTTGTTTAATGATACATGAAAATATTACCCTGTACTTGGCATAACATCAGCAAGTAATTGGAAAGCAGAAAATGCCTAACTGTAGTTGGTGAGACTTTTACTGCTGGAAGAAAAACTGCTATGATTATAGCAGAAGACTATGTTAGCTAAATAACCGTGCTTCTGGGGCTTAAACGCAGGGAATATTATTGCACATATGTCATGACAATGCAGTCCCTGTCTTCTTAAGTGTGGGTTTGGTCCCACGTGGGCAGTGGTGAGCAAATATTGGATAACATTGGCACTTGGCAGTGACACCTGCAAAACACAGACGTCATTGGCAAATGTTGCACTTATTCTAATTCAGAGCCACGTTGGCTTCTAATTAGACTTCTGAGAAACAGTGGGATGGTGGATATTCACAGCTTCCAATTAGACTTAGGAGAAAAGAGAAACAAGCATGTAGAGAGATTATTTGGGAGTCTTTGCCTTTGTTTCATTGGCATATCCTGTACTCACTCCTTCCATTCTTTTTTTCTATTTGTTTGCTTGAGAGACAAAGACCAACAACTTAGGCTGAGTGAGTCTCAGTGATTTGTTTCAAGTGTGGATAGTTCCCAGTCACAGCTGATTGAATTTGCTATTGTGTGTTTGTGGGTGGGTGGGAAGGGGACAGATGAAAGAGAAAAGAAGGTAAGAGCCAGACTGCTAGGGGCTGAGAGTGGCAAGTGTCAGCTGGGATTTCTTGTGCAGTCTGAATGGAGATCACCTCCTTTCCTCACCCTTTTCTACTGCCCAGGAAGAGGAACTCTCCTGAAGTACATCAGACCAGAAATGTTGGCTCAATTTATTTTACCTTGTCAGCTTCTGGTTTTCTAGGCCAAACCAAAAAGCATGTAGCTAAGTATAAAACATCTATTCTGAAGTCAGCCTAACTCTTCATGAAAAGTTCATCCTAATTATTTAGTAATTAAGAATTTAATATGTGATAAACAATGATTTTGATTTGATCTATCCTAGTATAAAAAATTCATAGATTGTAATGTATGCGTATACATATAAATGCACATGTTGTAATTTTCTTTTTCAATTAAGTATTGTGTGCATTAAAGAAAAACTAAAAAGTTATATATGCACATAGTTTCTAATAATTCTACAGGGTTGAGAAAAGAAGCAAGAGGATCTTCTTCCCCCAGTAATTCCCAACTCTCTCTACCTCCCCTTACCTCCAGAGGTAATCATTTAAAAACTTTAGTTGTGGGGCGCCTGGGTGGCGCAGTCGGTTAAGCGTCCGACTTCAGCCAGGTCACGATCTCGCGGTCCGTGAGTTCGAGCCCCGCGTCAAGCTCTGGGCTGATGGCTCAGAGCCTGGAGCCTGTTTCCGATTCTGTGTCTCCCTCTCTCTCTGCCCCTCCCCCGTTCATGCTCTGTCTCTCTCTGTCCCAAAAATAAATAAATGTTGAAAAAAAATTTTTTTTTAAATGAATAAATAAAAACTTTAGTTGTTTCTTTGGATGTTTACTTTCATGTATTTAAAAACATGCTAATATTGGGGTGCTTGGGTGACTCAGTCGGTCAAGCGTCCAACCTTGGCTCAGGTCATGATCTTGAGGTTTGTGAGTTCCAGGCACACGTCGGGCTCTGTGCTGACAGCTCTCTGTGCTGACAGCTTGGAAACTGGAACCTGCTTTGGATTCTGTGTCTCCCTCTCTCTCTGCCCCTAACACACTCACATTCTGTCTCTCTCTCTCTCTCTCAAAAATAAATAAACATTAAAACATTTTTTAATAAATAAATAAATGAATAAAAATATGCTAATGTTGTTATGTTTTGACTCTTTCTTTCTTTGGCATATTTCTTTCCCCTATGCAAGATTAAAATTTATTATTTCATCCATGCCCATTAAAGAAAATTTATTCTGATATTTGTTAAACCAGTAAGGAAGACTTTATTCAGGACTATTGCAATAGGGGTTAAGACTATCACAATAGAGAAGAGAGATCAGGCTCAACTCTGAAGACAGATGGGGATTTGTAATCAAGAGTCGGAGTGATGGAGTCAATGGATGTATAAAATTACTAAGAGGAGACATCAAGGGTAGAGGGTTTATTACTGAATCAATTTAACAAGACTTTTGCTGAAGGCAGACCAGGGCGACCAGATGTCTAGAGTGAGGATTTGGAATTTGATCAGATATCAAGAGTGATCAGACAAAAGGATGAGAGGAATTCTTGCTAAATTGACTTAGGGATTCTTCCTAGAACTGGATTAGGCAGGCTGAGGACAAAGCTAAGGAGGCAGCCTAGTACAAAAGAGAATTCCAAAGAGCCTGTCTAAAGTTTGGTCCAGAGAGGCTTTATCACACCCTCTTTTCCCACTACATATAAATAAATCTTCTTTTCCTAGATGGCTATGTGATGATTTTTAGTAAAATCAATAGTCAATGTTTCCCTTATGATTTCACAAATATAATGTACTTTATGGTCAGCTATGTCAAATGGTTTATTATGATAATATTTCCTTTGTTTTACAACCTGTTGATTTCCCTGAGGTAAAAGCCTCATTTTTTTTTTCTATAGTCAAATTATTCCTTAATCTTCTTCATAAGTATAAATCTCCTCTCAATATATTAAAACATAAGATTCTCTCTCTTTCCTCCCCTCCCTCTATTATCTTGTGTTTTCTTTTCTTATCCTTCCTTCCTTTCCCTGTTTATTTTTCATTTTCCTTTCTTCTTTCTTTTCCTCTACCTTCCTTTTCTTTGCTTTTCTCTTCTTTACTAGAAGTAATGCTAAGCACTATATGGGCACAAAGGAAAGAGACCCTGGAGCCCCAGTTAGTAGAGCCCAGCTCCATCATGATGGCACAACAGAAGCCCACCCTGCACACAGCAGTGCCCTTGTCCCATATCTATTCCCATGGACACTTGGGGCAGGGACTGTCTACTGTAACCAAACACACATCCTGGACTTTCTGGACAAAGACCACCCGTTGCAGGAAGATGTCAGACTGTAGATCCAGGAGACCATGTGGGACATGGGGAGCTGACAGATGACATCAGGACAGCTGATCTAGGATACAATGTGGATGTACAGATGTGACAGATGTAGAAGTATGGATAGGACAGAGATTATGGGATGCAAAGATCTGACAGACAGTGTTGGATACAGGGATCCACAAGATGATTTGGGACAGTTAGATATAAGAAAGATAATGTGGTGGGTAAAGATTGCACGGGCAGATAATTTACCATGCAACGAATGTCCAGATCTTATGAACTAATCCTGTGGCCCCTTGTCTGGAATAAGGTGACAGTAGGTTCACTGACTGCAGGAGCTACTAAAAGTTGTCTGAGCCACAGAATGACAGGGAAAGGTCCTGTAAAAACAAACATTAAGAACTCTTTTCAACCAGCTGAGTGTGGATGTGACTCAGTAAAGGAGCCAACACAGAAGCTAATAGCCATTCCAGGTCTTTGAGGATTAAAGTACAAGCTATAAATTGAGATGGATGGAGAGAAGGAGAAGGGAGGGAAGGAAGGAAAACATAAACAAAAGGATGATGAAGAACACACAGATGTGGATCAGGGAAAATCATTCCATACCATTGTCTAAGAGTTCAAAGAACTGGATGATATACAGAGCTTCTATGAATCAGGAACTTACGGCAGAGACACAAGGCTTAAAGATACAATAGAAGACAATAAAAGATGATGAAAAATGAGTTGGGGGTTCTCAAGAAAGAGAAGGAAAAAAATTAAATGAAAAATGGGGTAATATTAACTGCAGAAAGGAGGAGAAAGATTATGGATGAAAACAGAGGAGCAATAGGGAGAATATATTTGAAAAATAGACTAAACAACAATAACTTCAAGAAGAATTAAAGAGAAAGTCATCGATATGAAAGTATAAGGAGATACAGGGTATTGCATAATTTGTGCGAAGAAGAGAAAAAGGAAATAGAAAAGTAAAATATCCAGAGATATAATTTAAGAGAGCTTTCCTGAAATCAAGGAAGAGTTGAATCCACAGATTAAAAGTGTATTTTATTCCAAATAAAATCAATATAGACTTAACTCCAGGATATATCCTGATTTTATGAGACTTCAAAGAGAAAGAACTACTCCCCTAAGATTCAAGCAATAGTAATAATACCAAAAATAACAATAAACATCAATTCACTTTTAGGGAAAAAAAAAAATCAGACTTTTCCAAGCAAAATGAAACATTTTAAATGAAACGCTTGTGTCTGTAGGGAAGGAAGTGCAGAAGACAGAGAGAAGTATAGAATGAATTCAGCAAGATATGTTTTATTTTGTTTTGTTTTGTTTTAATGTTTATTTTTAAGAGAGAGAGACAGAGAGAGAGAGAGACAGAGTGTGAGAGAGGGAGGGGCAGAGAGACAGAGACACAGAATCTGAAGCAGGCTCCTGGCTCTCAGCTGTTAGCACAGAACCCAGCGTAGGGCTGGAACCCATGAACTGTGAGATCATGACCTGAGCCAAAGTCTGATGCTCAACTCACTGAGCCACCCAGGTGGCCCGAGGTATAGAATGAACTCAAAGAAGGGCAGAGCCCAGATCATGTTGAGAGTTTAAGTTGCAATAAGAGAGGTAGATTTTAATTTTAAGTGCACTGGGAAGAATTTGGGAGATGCTGTTGCAGTAGTACAGGGGAGAGTTGGAAGTAACGGAGTGTAAAAAGATAGCAAGGGAGATGGGGAGAAACAGATGGGTTAAGCGCATATTCTGGAAGTAGAGTCAACAGGAATTGGTGATGCACTATGTATGAGTGGCAGTAGGGAAAGCAGGGTAAGTGAAGGCATGGGTGTGAGGAGGTTTTTGGATGGAGCAACTGGATCATGGTGGTGCCTTTTCATTGAGATGCAGAAACTGGAGGAGAAACAGTTTTGAGAGTCTGGTTTGAGACAGGTTAAACTTGTGCTCTCAGGAGTGATATTAAAATAGTTAATAGGTGATATTTTCATAGGAGCCTACTAATAAGAATGGCTACTTTCTAATAAGAACAGTATAATTCAGTATAAATAATTGATTTTGCCATTGCAGGGATTTCCTAATGGAAAGTATGGTGTTATAATTAATAATTATAGTAAGTAGGCACTATGTTACATGAGTTGGAAACTCAAGACTGAAACAAAACCAGTGTAGGGTTTTTTGGGATATAGATCATGTTTACGGCCTAAAACTGGATGATATTTCTAGGGGTGTAGAAAGGAAAGTCAAGTGACCCTAGGTCCAAGTCCTTGTAAACAAAGGAGACTGAGGAGTAAAAAGAAAACTAATTGTGAGTTATCATGGAAGGTAGGGAAAGAAAGTGTTCAGGAAGGTATAAGAGTGGTCAGCTGCTTTGTACCCCATTAAGAGCAATAGGATAAAGACAGAGGAAGTCATTGGTTTTTTTTTTTTATTTTTTCAACGTTTATTTATTTTTGGGACAGAGAGAGACAGAGCATGAACGGGGGAGGGGCAGAGAGAGAGGGAGACACAGAATTGGAAACAGGCTCCAGGCTCTGAGCCATCAGCCCAGAGCCTGACACGGGGCTAGAACTCACGGACCGCGAGATCGTGACCTGGCTGAAGTCGGACGCTTAACCGACTGCGCCACCCAGGCGCCCCATAGAGGAAGTCATTGGTTTGACAACATGGAGATCTTTGGTGACTTTGACAAAGTAGTTGCAACAGTGGAGTGTGGTTTAGGCTCTTGACTAAGGTAAAGGGAAATACACGAAGTAAAGTTGCAGAGGCAGTCACTAGACAATTTGATCAAGAAGAAATAAGAAATAGGGTGGTATGTGAAGAGAATTTAGGAGACAAAGAAGAGTTATCATTTTTTAAGATGGCAAATATTGAGGCATATTTGAACACTGGTGGGACAGGTCCAGTATAGAAGGAGAAGCTGATGGTGCAATATATAAAGGAGAGATTACCAGAGAAGGACTTTTGAGTAGACAGGAGGAGGTGAGATCCAGAACATAAGTGAAGGATTAGACTCTGATAGGGGAAGGGACACATCAAACATTGCAGCAAGAGAGAAGGCAGAGGATATGGGTGCAGAAGTAAGTAGTTTAAAGATTTGGTGATAAGAAGGTATAGAAACTATTGTCTAATTGTTTCTGTTTTCTCCATGAAATGTGAAGTCGGGTCATGAAATGAGAATGGGAGGGAGTGAGTGGGAGGCTTAAAGAGAAAAAAGGAAAGTGTGAAAGCATCATTTCTGAGAATGGAAATGAAGTTTACCAGGGAAATATAGTAGTTGAATTTAAGATTTGAAGAAAAATTATAGTTTTAATTTCTAAGAACTTCTCTTTTAAAAAATAATATCCTGGTATTTTTTTCTATTGTATTCAATATGTTATCTGTGATTATATTGGTTTTACTTTCAAATTTTAATCTTTTAGCCTAGTATTTTTCTTCCAAATTTCACTTACCAGTTTGCTTGTTCTGGGCTCCATCTTTCATGTTCCTGGAAGTCTTTGTATGATTACACTTACTTAAGAGTGGGAAATTAAAAGACACACTAGAATCTATGAATGCCTGGATAGGTCTTATCAACTGTGATCTTCACTGTAGGGTGATATGCCTGGATATTCAGTTGGCATTCACCCAAAGTCTTTATCTTTTTCTTTATGGGTTGTTTAGATTTCTCAGAAAGTGAAATTATGGCTGCCAGTGTTCTGGGATCCAAGTGAAAGAGCCCTGAGGATGGGCTGAGGTTCCATATACCACAGTGCATATATTCACTGCATGTCCCTGCAGTATCATACTTCCACTACCAAATAAGCTAGGAGTCATCAAGTCCAAGTATCTTCTAACAAATGCCCAGTCTTCTTCCAGAGTGGTAGAAGGGCAGTTTGGAATGGGATTTGAGAAGGTAGTTTATTATTACACAGTCTTCTAACTTTGCCTTTTATTATAGTTTTCTCTCCACAATCCCTTCTTAAGATAACGGTGCTACCAAGTTTTTAGTCATTGGGGAATTCAGAATTGTTCATAAGATTATCTCATGTCTTTTAAGGTCTTTGCTATATCTTTTTTCCAGCTTTAAAAATCCTATCATAGCATCATTTCTTCTTTCCATCCTGTGGTTTTCATGAGTGAAACAAACTATCATTTTGTAAGAAAGCATTTAAGTTCCCATTTATACCTGGAAGTCCTGTCCACTTTGCCTGATATTTTTGCTCTAATAATAAGAGCTATGTAGGGTCTCTCTTTATGCTTTTATATTAAATGATTGCTGCTCTCCAAACTTAATGCCAAAGAGATTTTTATTGCTACCTTCTTATTCTCTCTCATTTGTGACTATACTGACCTTCAGGGATTATATGTATATGAATACGGCTTTACTAGTAAAGTTCTATTCAGTATCCCATTGCCCATTCCCCTCCCCAGTTTGTTTATATAGTACTTTTTGTCTAATTTTTTGTAATACCAAAATTGTCTGTGATCTCATGTTTAACAGGTGAGATTAAGTTTTACGGAATAGTGGTATTTGCTTTTGTAAAGCCCTTTATATTGCATAGGGTATGTGCGTGTGTGTGTGTGTGCACGCGCATGTGTGTGTGTGTGAAATTTCATTTAGTACTCAAAATATCTCTCTACAGCTGAGAGGTTATTATTGAGATTATTATTCCAATATTAAAGATAAGGTAACTGGGTCTTGAGGGGATGGTAGATTTGTTCAAAGTTGCAGAGTTTTCAAAGGACCTAGGACTTGAACTCAAATCCTCTGATATAAGATTACATGCTCTCTCTACTTAAGTGATTTCAACAAATATGTCTTCATGTACTTGTTATCTGTCTGGCTGAAATGAGAGTATTTTACAAGGTTGTCAACTTCTGTGATCTTATAGAGCTTATTCTTGGGAAGAGATGGGTCAAAATAAATGATTTTACAAATATATATATTTTTAAATATCAACAGAGGTTTTCAAGGAAAGATAACAGTTTGAAGACATTCATCTATATTTCTCCCTCTCCAAATTCCACAAATTACTCTGAGTTTTGTTTTTCTTCTTGTTTTGTTTTGTTTTAGATTCATTTATATAAAAGCCTCTATCCGTGGATTAAATTTGAACTAATACCTGAATATGGCCAATGTGGATGGCCTGTATAACCAGCACTACAGCTCTAGGCTTAATTTATATGGAAGATCCAGATATTCCAAGATTAAGGGGAAGAATATTCCAGAAAGAGGGAATAGCATTCTGTACAAAGAAGGAAGCTTCTATAACGTGCTAAGATACAAGTAAAAACAGAAGGAATATCAGTATGATTGAAGCATAGAGAGAAAGATGTGCACAGGGAATTAAAGGCAAAAATCTGTAGACTCATTTCCAGGCGGCCCATTCTATTCTCTCCCTTGAGTGGAAATATCCATCTTAAGTTTAACAGGACCAAACAAAGAAGACAGCAGAAGGTGCACATTTTGGAGTAACAACAAGTATTTTGTTTTGTCCTGTTAAATTTCAGATGGATATTTCCACTCAAGGGAGAGAATCAAACGGGCCACCTGGAAATGAGTCTACAAACTTCAATTATAGAGAAACAGATTTTAGATCATGTAGATATTGTGTAAAGCCATCTCTTTTGATGAGATTAATTATCTAGAGAAAAATTTATTTGAAGCAAAGGGGCTTGCTTAGAACTGAGTTCTAGGGTACTTCAACATTATGTATCCTATACAGATAGAAGAAAGTAGCTATGAGGTGTGAGAAAGAGAAGACAAAATGGAAGAAAAAAGCCCCAGGAAAATAGTAGAACCAAAGACAAAAGAAGAAATTGTTTTAAGATTTGTCAACTGTACTGAACTGCTGTTGAAAGATAAACAAGTGATCAACAGATTTTGCAAAGCTACTGTTATAATAGCAACCTCCACGAAGTGTGGAATGTGGAATCATTTTGGAAAGATTTTAGGGACAAATGGAAGATGAAGAGGAAACGAAAATGTGATTGAAGACAATTTTTTCAAGTAGTTTCATTGTGAAGACAATCAGGAACTGTAACAGTAGATGGGAGAAGTGAGATGAAAGGATTTTTATGAGTTTTTTTTTTTTTTAATCAGAGATGTTATGCATGTTTCTATGTTAATTGAACTGGTAGAGAGGAGAAAGAGAAACCAATTTTGCAAGAAAAGAGGGGTAACCAAGAAGCAAAATCCTTGAGAAGGAATAGCAGATGGCATTCAGAGCAAAAGAGGTTAGCATTTGATAAAAATGGTAATATTTCCAACAATGGTAACTGGAGAGATCCAGAGAGTATACAAATGCAAATGAGCTGGGAGATTTAATGGAGGTAAGTGAGCAAGATCATGTTTGATTGTTTTTGTAACATCATTAAAACAGGAACAAGGTCAGAGAGTGAAGTGAGGAGCATATTAGAATTACTACCTTTAAACTAAAACAGACTATGTTAGAAAAATAAACAAAAGCTGAATCCAAATGCATTTCTCAGTATTATTTTAGCATATGCCGAAATAAAAAATAAAGATTTATGGTCCTTGAAATACATATCACTAACCATAACAACGTTTCACTCAGATAGAAGTCCTGACATACTGCCTATATTCACTTAACTTTAAAGTTTTCACCTTGGGGTCAAAATATTAGGAATATGACTGAGACTATAACCACATTGAGTGATAATCACCAGTAGAAATTGTTTAGATTGTCATATTTTTTGTACACCATGTAAAACCAACACTTGCTCATATTTCTGGCATATGTATGGTATATAAACATTTCCCACAATGTGTACAGGGAAGCAACGTAACAGTCATAGCTTACTCCACACTGCAGCCTATATCAATCATCATCATCAACTTGTATTTAATAAGCACTAAGTACCATTATAAGATACTTCTGTTACACATCCCCCAAACAATGAAGTGTATAACTGTTTAATATTTTTTTGAGAAAATGTTTTATTTTTCCCAATACAGCCTCTTAGGCATTGTCTGAACAAGAAGAGAATAGATGCCTAGGGATGTAGGAAATAATTTCCATGTATCCTATCTGTAGTTTAGTTGGATAAGATGCCAAAGCTATGCAAGACAAAAGACCATATAGAGCTTCAAGATTTTACTAAGTAATATTTGTTTCATTGAAAATACACACTCACCCATTTTTCCTAATAATGTTTGTTTTAAAATGAAAAGGTAGCAAGACAGCAAGTCATGTTGTTTAGGATTTCTACTAGGGAGCCTTTTAGCAAAAGTAACATAATAAAACTACACGATTGTACATCACACCTTATTTAGTGTTTTAAGGAGAAGGTTATTGTTTGGGAAAAAAATGAAATATGTCTATTCATTTGTATGAGACTTCATCATGTGGATAATGAGTTACTTAATAATAAATGTATGAATGGCTTTATTTTATTCTTATAGATCAACAGTGTATCATCATCAATTATAACATGCAGCTTATTTATTTTTTAATGAAGTGAGTATATAGGGTACCCAACATTTCGACATGCTTCTGAAACTTATGGAATTTTGAAAAATGTTCAATACAATTTCTTTACATAAAAGTTATCATTTTGAAATGGAATACTTTAGGGGGACAATAATTAATTAAATAAACAGAGGCCATTAAAAGGTGAATTGCTTATGCAGCATGGTTAAAGAAGTCCTCTCTAAATTATTTTCTCATTCAATCATTGTTTTGCCTCACTTTCACTCCAAACAATTCCTCACTACGTTTTCCCCAGGCATCCATGAAGAAAATAAATAAATAAACTAGCAAAGAAAAACCAAAACAAATTGAAGACATAATCTTTAGAGAGCCATTGCAAAATGTACATATGTTGCTTAGAAATCTGCCCTTTTACCCTCTTTCATAAACATTTATCATGGATAAACTTACTGAGTGAATGTGTAGAGGTCATCTTCATTTTGGATCATATTTTCTCCAATTATAAAATGAGATCTTTGGAAGTTTTGATCTCTAAATGCCCTTTGGGCTATTAGCTATCATTTAAATCAGATTACCTGGTGGAGTAGAGCCCTGTTAGGGTGACACTTGGACTCAACTAGAATTGGTTAGGAGCAGGAAGAAGCAACAGCAATCATACAGTTACAGCACTTGTCAAGTTTCATTAGGGCCAGTCCCTTCACCTGCACACTGAGCATTTTGAGAGCTGTCATTCATTCCCTTACACGGTCTTGCATATGACTACCACAAAATAGAGAGAATTCAAAAAGTGCTGGTTGTATTGGATTGGACTGTATCTGCACAATACAATTGCCCCAAACTGGAGAGGTCAGGTTTGAGGTCAGGAAGCCCCAGGGGAGGAGAAGGCAGTATCATAACAAGTGATACCATTACCTCCTTGAAATGTTACTTTCTCCATCTAGTTATGAAAACATGTTAATCTAGCTGTGGAACCAATAACATCTTTTGAACTTTCCATGTTGAAATATTAAGCCTTACACAGAGAAGTGAAGCTTGAAATGAGTTTAAAACACAGACTCATAATTCTTAGAAAGGTTATTTAAAATCAAGTAAAGAGATTGTTGCTGGTGAATGGAATAGGAGAGGTGGTAAAGTGGGGGGGGGGGGACTGTCACTCTTATTGTATAAATCCCCTTATATTTGATTTCTCTCTCTTCTTTTTTTTTTTGCAACAAGTGTGTTTTCTTTTTTTTTTTTTATAAAATTTTTTTTAATGTTTATCTATTTCTGAGACAGAGAGAGACAGAGCATGAGTGGGGGAGGGACAGAGAGAGAGGGAGACACAGAATGCGAAGCAGGCTCCAGGCTCTGAGCTGTCAGCTCAGAGTCCAATGCAGGGCTCGAACTCACAAACCGTGAGATCATGACCTGAGCTGAAGTCGGTCGTTCAACCGACTGAGCCACCCAGGCGCCCCACAAGTGTGTTTTCATAACTGAATAATTTACCAAGCTGATAGATAGATAGATGATAGATGATAGATAGATAGATAGATAGATAGATAGATAGATAGATAGGACTGAAAAGCAATCACTGGAATAACAAGCGAGTAAAGAAATCACAGAGGAGAAATGACTTTTTAAGAACACTGACCTAGAATAGTTATCTGTTCCTTATTCATTATGTTAACATGTCTTAGTTCCCTCTCTCACACCTCTAATAGCCTCATACTCTCAGGTGGTTAGAGATCCTTCTTCTGCAATCCTTCTTAGTTGTAATTAATGGAAGTGAAACCAGCCCACCTTCCTACCCTTGGGAGTATTTGGAAACATGGTGTACATGTTGAGAAGGGGCATTTTTTATCACTGGACAATGGGACACTATGGCTGTTTAGTAACAGGAATGTGAAATATCCTGCAATGTAGGGGAGAATCCCACAAAATGAAGGACTTTTGTGGCCTAAATGCCAACAGCATAACTGTTGAGAAACAGTGTATGACTTTTCCTGCTATAGTTGTTATCCCTCAATGATATGCGATTTTCTATAAAGATCCAAGCTGATGATTTAGGTGAATATTCCTTCTCCCACCTTTTTTTTAAGTAACCTTAGAAAAATCTATTACATCAAACCCAAGAGTATTATTTTCCCCGTGTATAAAACATACATCTTTATACCATGATTATTTTGCATAGTTAAAAACAAGTTTTGTTGTCAGAGAATAAGAAATAAAAACATTAAGCCTAGAATAAATTTATAAAACTGACAGGTATTTCCCCATGTTTCCAAATTGCTGATCTTTGTGCTTCACATAAAATAACTCACCTGTTCTAACCTACTACCTATTGGAACCTACTGCCTCCATAGGTTGTACTTTCATCTAGCACTTTCAGCTAGCACAACTCTAGCTTCTTTTATGCCACAGGGCCTCTAGTTTATGGGCATTTGGGAATATGAAGACTGTTCTGGGGCAATTGATCCATTTTCAGCTATGTACTCACCTTCCTCTATGATTCCTAAAGTAAGAAGAATAGCTTGGCAGGGAGAAAGAGAACGGTGCAAGGAGAGAGAGATGATTCCTTATTTCATATTACTATTTACAATTTTTTTTTCTCAGCAGCAGGACCACTGCTCTAACACTTTTAACTTCCTTTGTATGTTTTCTCTTTAAACAGTTCAAATATCTAGTTCCCCCTTTGTCTTTCCTGCTCCAAATCCATTGACATTTGTGGTCAGACCATCAACATGCTTGAACTTCTCTTTCGGTATGATCATTATAATTAGAACTTAGCATTGATCAAACCTTCATAGCCATAATCTCTCCATGTAGTAAACATGTAAACTTGATCAAATTACAGCTTTCCATTTACTCTCATTTTATTTCAGGACAAAATGGGCTATCTTCATGCGAAGTCGGGTTTCATTGAGTTCAGTAAAGAAATTTTTTTTTTCTGTGTCTGAATTCTGTTGTGCCAAATAACTGGCTAGATGAAAACTTTTATTTTTATTCAGTTTGGCTTTGCAAAAACCCAGTTATAGTGTACATCTGTGGTTGAAAATACATTTGCTTCTACATTGCAGTTTGCTCAAATTGTGTTGAAAATCATTCTTTACTCAAATCATCACAATGTGTGATCTTTGGTTCTTCCAGGAAGAAAAATATATCATTGATTTTGGCAGTAATTTTTATATATATATATATATATATATATATATATATATATATACACACACACACACACACACACACACACATATATATGTATATACACACACACAAATATAATGAACTTTAAAGTATATTTTGTAAGCATAGACAACTATAAAAAATTATGAATAAAGAAATTTAGGTTTTATTATTAAGAAAAAAACACAGATGAAGATGCCATGCATATGAACATAGTGAATAGAAGCACTACAATTTTATAGTATAATGGATCTGGAACTTGGCCATTCAGAACTTAAAAATTTAGAATTTATTCTATATAGTTTTACATCAGTTAAATATTTTCTATCCTCATTATCTTGAAAATCCTCAGCAGCTTACTGTTTTTGAATTCTCTAAATTTCGAGACAAATGTTCTGTGAAAAACTAGTGGTGAATGAATGAATGAATGATCAAGAGAACAACTAGAAAATCAAAAGATCTTTGGAGAACCAGTAAGCACTTAGGCTTGGGGAAAGCCATTCAGTTCATTATAGAAACTTAAAAGGATGCCTAGAAAAAATTAAAAGATCTAAACTTTGTAAAAGTAAAGTGCAATGCCTTGAGTCAAGTTGTGAATTTGTATCTGTGAGAGATCTGTGGACAATGCCATACACCTTATAGTAATGTTGTCCAGTGCATTTTTGGTTATGTTAAAAATATTCTACATCTATACTACCCAATATGGTAGCCTCCAGCCATATGTGGATATTGAGCCAAAAGTAACCAACACTGGAAATAAGTAGGAGTAACCCTCCTCTATTTCTCATCATTGTTGGCTATTTGTTCTTCAGTGAATACACACACACACACACACACACACACACACACAAGTATCACACATCATGTGCAATGACAACAGAAATCAGTTATTATATACACAAAGACTTAGAAATTATACCACCCATGAATATTTTCTGAAAATTTTGCATAATGAATACTCCAGCTGGGAGACAAGTCAGCCAAATAAGCACTGATATAAAAAGTTTGCTGATACTAATGAAGCAAGTAACATAGCTTTGTCCAAACAATGGCTCACATATTTAGTGATGAAACACTACATATACCAAATGAACTTGCTTTATATTTTTAATCAGAAAAAAAAAAAACAAGATTGTAAGTGTCTAAATAAGTCTAAATAGTAAAAAGTGGTGCTACATTTTAAATATGTTTTATTGGGTGAAATGAAATTATTTTATTCTCTGAAGTTGTTTTGGCATAAAACTCAAATTCTAGGCATATAAAGGGGACTTAATTCCCATTTCATTTATAATGAAAACAATATCATTCTTTTGAAGTGTTTTATGATTTATTTTTTAAATTGATTCTTGTAATACTGTGAGTTTAGTAAGGCAGGCATTATTATCACTGTTTTTCAGAAACAAACAATGCATAAAATATATAGACCTAACCCAATACCCTATAGTTAATAAGTGAGTAGAACCAGAACTTGACATGGGTTCTTTGGGAAATGATTGCAGTGTGTTTTCTACTCTACATTTCTGAGTTTTTTTTTTTTTTTTAAATGATGATGATAATGATTATAACTATAGTGAGAAAAGGATAGCGGTGATGATTAACATCATATATAAAGACCATGGATGTCCTTATAAAAAGATTTACACACACTATTCTTTGATTAGAGCATCTTCTTGACTGGTTGTATGTTGTATCATTTGTCACACTTCCTATTTGAAATAATAGTCTCTTTTAAAAGTTTATGTCATATTCAAATAATATTTTGAAGTATTATTATATTTTTTCTCTATTCTATGCCATTTTCTCATATCCTGGTTGGCAATATTTTCTTTCTTCTACTTTATTACCCTGTTTTCTATGATCTTAATAGTCAGAGAGGGTTTTTTTTGTTTTGTTTTGTTTTGTTTCTAAAGCATAAGTATGGTTCAGTTTTATACAAATTGTTAGAGGGCTCAAAATATAGAATTAATGTCAAATGTTTTGTTAATCCACTCTAATTGGTATGCTAAATTTTTAAATTTATTCTGTCTTTTTTAAATCAAATATGACTTGAACAAATCAATTGTTAATAAGAATTAAAAAAATACTCAAAGCACATCATTCTCAGGCTCTGTATTACACAGAAAATTATCTTCGTGATGAACCTTTTTATCTTTACCATTTATTTCAATAAGATTTAACATTGTTTTGCATTACATCAAATCTGACACAGGGTGCTAACATTAATGTTATTAGCAAATTGAATTGATACAATTAAGGAACAGAGATGAAGTATTTTGTCATTATTTTTAATACTACAATAATTTTCCCTAAAAGAGTTTCCCTGATTTAACTTTTCTTTTAGATTCTGAGTAGCTTTAAATAATGGCTTACTTACTAAAATATCTAATAATATGGAACTGCTAGAAAAGTTCATTTGTTGAGAAATAAGTGTTCTAATTGGGTTTCATGTAGGGATTTGTTGAATGTTCATATAATTATCAAATAATGAGACTATTATGTTGGCGTTTCCCATAGTGGAAATATTTACTTTGTGTGAAAATGTTATCTTGAAAACACTTGCATGCAGAATCACTCTTCAAGGGTTTAGGAATCATTGAAACCCTATTAATAAAATCAGAGGAACCCAAAGCAGGTAAAAAAAAAAAAAAATCATTAAGTATGAAAGACAGGCTTATGCCAAGTTTAATATATTTAAACACATAATTCTTTCCCACCCACATACAACAGGAAAAATAAAATCAAAACAAAACAAAAAAGTGGGAGAAAGTCCAGTTCCATGAAGTCGGTAGAATGTAGCCACTTTCTACCTTCTCAGTACAAATATATATGTGCTACCAAATATTACCAAATAATTAAATATAAAGCTGTGTGTACAAAATAAGGCAACTCCTCAATGCCTGGAATGAAGAAGAGAGTCATAGGCAGAGAAGGCAGTATAGGAATCTATGGGAAGGATGCGCCAGATATTAGCCCTCATAGGCACAGGCTTCAGCGCCTGCACGAGGACTGTAAACCAGCCATGGGCCAAGAAAGATGAGCAGTTGGAACTGAAATCCTCATATGGATCCAGAACACTGAAAGAGATACACAAAGAGTGAGTAGTGAACAATGAACTAGAGAACTGCTACCTGAGTACTGCTACCTGCAGTAGCAGGGAAGTATGTCTCCATTCATGACTGGAGATAAATAACTAAAGACACAATCCTGAACTACATGTAGATTCAGAATGTAGAGTATCTTGAAGGAATCCCTAGCCTAAAAATTAACACCACCAGGAAGTCTAGATCAAGCCAAGCTTAGGAACGACCCTCTGAAATATACTATAGAAATAAATGTAAACTGCTTTTCAAGGAATATTCCACATCTCAGGTCTCATGTGAATCCCACAGGAAACAAAACAAAATAACAACTTAGCCTTCTCAGGCCTGATATGCCTCCCTACCTTCAGACACACATTCACAAAAAATCTAACTGTAATGAGCTCATGTAAAAGAAAAAAAAAAGAAGAAGAAAAAGAAAAAGAAAAAAGAAAAAGAGTGAGGTGCCTGGGTGGCTCAGTCAGTTAAGCATCTGACTCTTGATCTTGGCTCAGGTAATGATCTCACAGTTTGTGGGTTCGAGCCCTGTGTCGGGCTCTCGCTGACAGTGCTGAGCTTGCTTGAGATTCACTCTCTCCCTCTATCTCTGCCCCTCCCCTGCTTGTGTTCTTTCCTGTCCCTCAAAATAAATACACCCTAAAAAAAAAAAAACCAAAAAATAAAGAAAACAGGAAAAAATGGGATCCATTAACTCTAAAAAGAGTGTGTGTCAGGCAAAATAAAATAGAAGGATCGGCACCTACCTCAAGAACTTGAGATGATGGAGCAACCCAGAAAGACCATAAATAATATATATTTTTAAATGATCAGAGATATTAAAAAAAGAAATACAAACTATAATGAAAATCAAACCTGTTGTAAGAAAAATAGCAAAAAGATTTGGAAAAGTACCTACTGAAATGTCTAGAAATAGCATATGTAGTCACTGAAATTAAGAACTTAATTTATACCTTGAATAACTTAGTTTAGTTAGGCTGAAGTTGATTATAAAATAATAGTGTATACCAGTAAGCATAAGTCTAACGATAGACACATATTCTGTGTAAACCTACACACTGGGAACAAGGCCATGTTTACCCAAGGCTTTCTACCTTATGACCACAGGGATCCAGAGGAGATCCAAGCTAAGCAGAGCACATTTCTCAGATGTTCTCAACCTCGTCAATCATCTTTAAGATCAAGTCGTTATTTTCTCTAAGCAATCCTGTCAGTCAGATCAGCACTTAGCACCATGCACTGGGATTAAAATCAGGCTTCCTCAATTTAGGCAGCATAAATCAAAGGAGGAACTTCTAATAAATCTGCTGTAGCTCTAACAGAGATAAAGAGTGGACCTTGCATTCAGGACCAAGACCACTCTCCCTAATACCATTTACTCCCGTCACCAGGGACCAAAAGAGAGCAATGCATTCAGAATAAAATCTAACTTTCCCAGATATTTTTAACCTAGGATGAACATGGGCCCTAGCTTGCCTGAAACAGTCTCAGTTTGGACTTGTTATACAAGGAATTATAAACAGTAGCTTCTCCAGTCCCCAAAGTATCCAGAATGGTCAATATATTATTTGATTACCTGACATAAACCTCATCAATACATCCTTTGCGTAAATTTGTTTTTTCCCTAAAAGGCAATAGGAGTGATTCCCAGTTTACACCTTATCAACTAGACTTTACCCCATGTAGGGTTCAGAATATTTCCTATTTTGTCCCCCTCTTCAACTGCTCAAATTGTAGAACCCATCCATGATATCCTCTAGAATTCACAAACAATTATCAAAATTCTGTACGTCCTCCACTACTTCTCTGAAACTCTCTGAAATTAATCTCTCTGAAAACAGCATTCCCTCAAGTGGTGGTTACTTTACTTTTCCACGGGACTTCCTAATAGAAATCTTGAACTAACACACCCACCCAAAGATGCATTTCTGACCTTACTCTCAAATCTATCCTACAGTCTTCTTCGAATGCCCAGTCCAAAACTTTGTAGTTACCTTTTTTTCCTCAATTTTTCTTATAGTACCTCCAATCTGTCAACAAATTATGTTGGCACTATCTTCAAAACATATCCAGAATATAACATTTCTTTCCATTTTCACTATTACCACTCTGGTACAAGCTATAATGTTTTCCTCACTTTTCTGCAATATCTCTCTAACAGGTCTTCTTTCTTTCACCATTGCCTCACTTAGTATACTCCCTACTCAATAGGCAGTGGGATCCTGCTATACATCAAATCACATCGTTCTCAACCCCTAAACCTGAAATAGCTCCTCATTTCATTCAGAATAATATCTAACTTTGTTAACAATCCCACATAATGCCTCCACTTATTCTCTGACCTACCTTCCCCTTCTGCTTTTTGATTCAACTATGGACACATGGACACACCTCCTTAAACTCTTTAAATGGCCATTACTTCTACTTGTAGTTCTCTGCTTAGGATACTCACATAATCAACTCCCTACTTACCTTAAGTTTCAGTCAATTGTTTCTTACCCAATGAAACTTACCCTGAAGACACCATTTAAAAATATCACTTCAGGAAATGGGCAAAAGACATGAACAGACACTTCTCCAAAGAAGATATCCAGATTGGCCAATCAACACATGAAAAATTGCTCAACATCACTCATCATCAGGGAAATACAAATCAAAACCACAATGAGATACCACCTTACACCTGTCAGAATGGCTAACATTAACAACTCAGGAAACAACAGATGTTGCCAAGGATATGGAGAAAGAGGATCTCTTTTGCACTGCTAGTGGGGATGCAAACTGGTGCAGCCACTCTGGAAAACATTATGGAGGTTCCTCAAAAAATTAAAAATAGAACTACCCTATGACCCAGCAATTGCACTACTAAGCATTTATCCAAGGGACAAAGGGATGCTGTTTTAAAGGGACACATGCACCCCAATGTTTATAGCAGCACTATCAACAATAGCCAAAGTATGGAAAGAGCCCAAATGTCCATCAATGGATGAATTGATAAAGAAGATGTGGTATATGTATATGCAATGGAGGATAACTTGGCAATCTGAAGAATGAAGTCTTGCAACTACATGGATGGAACTGGAGGCTATTATGCTAAGCAAAATTAGTCAGAGAAAGACAAATATCATATTACTTCACTCATATGAGGACTTTAAGATACAAAACAGATGAACATAAGGGAAGGGAAGCAAAAATCGTATAAAAACAGGGAGGGGAACAAAACATAAGAGACCCTTAAATATGGAGAACAAACAGAGGGTTGCTGGAGGGGTTATGGGAGGGGGGATGGGCCTAAGGGATAAGGGCCATTAAGGAATCTACTCCTGAAATCATTGTTACACTATATGCTAACTAACTTGGATGTAAACTAAAAAATAAATAAATAAAAATAAAATAAATTAAATTAAATTAAATTTAAATTTAAATATCACTTCAGGGATACTCTCAGTCTCTCATATCCTACATGGTATTTTTTCTTTTACATTACTTGTGGTGATTATCCCAATTATATAGCCATGTCCTACTCCCTACAACCTATGAGTATTACCTTATGTGACAAAAGGACGTTTGCAGATATGGTTAAATTAAGGATCTTGAGATGGGGCTACTATCTTGGATTGTTGATATGGATCAGGCCCTAAATGCAATCACATGCATATAAGATGGAGATAGAGGAGTATTTGAATATAGAAGAGAAGATGTGATGATAACAGAGATTGGAGTGACATGAGAAAAGGATCACGAACTAAAGAATGTCAGGTGACCCCCAGCAGCTAGAAAAGGCAAGGAAACAGATTCTTCCCTAGAGTTCTGCTGACACCTTGCCTTTATCCCTTCAGATATCTGTCCTCCAGAACTATACAAGAGTAAATCTGTATTGTTTCAAGCCACCAAATTTGTAGTAAATTGTTATAGTGACCATAAGAAACTAATACAAAACCTAACATATAATTTACTTACTGTTTCTCCTAGTGTTGCCTCCTTTTCTCCACTAGAATGTTCCAAGAAAGTGTTTTGTTCACTAGGTAGCCCTATTTGTAAGAAAGTGCTTGACATAGAGGAGCTGGTCAATACATGTGGATGGAATTTGTTAAAATCCTCATGATTAAAACTAGGAAACATCCCTAGTTTTAACTTATCTTGTAAATAGAATGCTCAACCATATATTTCTAAAATATCACGTTTGTTGTTTCATTGTGTATATTTTTTCAGTACCACTCACATAACCAGTCACTTTAAGTCTAGTTACTTTGCAAATCAAGCTAAAGGCTTAAAAATTTTAACACATCTAGATTTATAATTTTGTCTCAGTTATTTTAAATTTAAGTGATGTGTTTCTTTCAGTTGATATCATCACTTAATTTTTCTATTTCTTAATTATTTCATTAAAATAATTTTCTATGTTCCAGTGCAACGTATTAAAGGAATATGGCTCTAGTTGAAACCAGGCAGGAGCACTTGAATTTATCCAGCTACTGCCTCATGATATCCACTAGACTCTTAATTTTGATCTCAAGGCATATAAGAGAACTCTAAAACACTATGTAAGAATTTTCAAATTCCTTGCCACAAAATATTACTGATGCTTGTATATTTTTTCTATAAATATGATAATGCTGTTTAAAATGAAGCCTTGGACAAAGAAGATGGTAGGAGAATACTGAGCTCACCTTGTTCCACAGACACATGGAGGCAACAACTACATGCATTATAATTAACTCTGAAGACAACCTGAAGAACAGATCTTCCACAGCCTATAAAAGAGCCAACAGAAAAGGCCATATTGAAAATGGAAGGAGAGGGTGGATCTAAAACCCCTGGCATGACTAACCACAAACAGGAAGCACATCACAAGTATGGAGGAGCAAGAGGGTCAGACCCTACAATGTGCATCCTTGGCTTGGGGGATCTGCACAGGGAAGATTAGTCCCCATCTGGCTAAAATCAGTGGGGCTTAACTCTGGGAGAGCCAGAGAGCTATAATAACCCAAGTCTCCACCCTTAAAGAACCAGCATGCTAAGTACCTTGGCCAATACATAGCACAGAGACAGAAGTGTGAAGAGAGCCTGGGGTACCTAAAGAAGATTTACTTGGGGCGCCTGGGTGGCTCAGTCGGTTGAGCATCTGAGTTTTCCTTAGATCATGACCTTGCGGTTTGAGGGTTTGAGCCCCATGTCAGACTCAGGCTCCAAGCCTGGAGCCTGCTTGGGATTCTGTGTCTCCCTCTTTCTCTGCCCCTCCCCTGCTTATGCTCTGTCTCTGGTTCTCTCTTTCTCTCTCAAAAATGAAAGAAAGAAAGAAAGAAAGAAAGAAAGAAAGAAAGAAAGAAAGAAAGAAAGAAAGAAAGAAAGAAGAGATTTAATTTTAAAAAAATAAAGAAGAGATACTAATTTTAGTATGTGTGTTGGCGGGGCAATAGTCTGTAGGATATTTATCTAGGAACAGAAGGGTTCATGGTTACCATTTTCCTTGCTCTCCTCCAGCCTAGATAGCTGGATACTCGCAGGACTCCGTTCTAACACTCTCCATCTACCTTGCTAGCACCACGTGCTTCACCCTAGCATTCTGCTATGGTCCCATCTCTCACAACCCAACTGCCTCAGCAGACACCCTTACAAAGTGACTCCTGCCCCAGGGAGAGGGAAGATAACCTTACACACAAGCATGTTCACAGTGCCTGTAGCCATGCCTAGCAGCTGACTACACAGAAAGTAAGCTCTGCCCTTCAGTGTGCCCATAGCTGTTGCAGCAGTAGGTTGGAGACAATAAGACTGAGGGCAAGGACCACCCACCTATGGCAACTGCAGCCATGCCTCTCAAGAGTGCAGGGAGCAAACCCTGTTCAGTGTACCCACAGCAGGTGAAGCAAGTCATAGCAACCAGCTGGGCTGAGGCTATCCCCACCCACCAGCATGCTCACAGCAATTATGGCTCAGCCACACAGGAAAGCTCATACAGCCCACACAGAGGATACCCCTGGAGTGCCAGGTTCTGGTAACGAGGAGGAAGTATGTTACAGTGCACTACATGACATTTTCTACACAAGGCCACTACTTTCAAAATCAGATCTAGTTCACTGAAACAAACATAGTGTTAGGAAAAAAAAAAAAAAGGAAAGTGGATTATGTCTCAAATGAAAGAGCAAGACAGAATCACAGGAAATGAGCTAAAAACAAACAAACAAACAAACAAAAACAGATATAAGCAATGTACCTGATAGAGTTCAAAGTAATGGTCACAAAGATTATCACCAGACTTGAGAGAAAAGTAAATGAGAACTTTAAAGTTCAGTGAGAAGTTTAGCAAGGGGATAGAAAATGTAAAAAAAGAGCCAGTCAGAGCTGAAGAATACAATGACTGAAATGGAAAATACACTAGAGAAAATGAACAGCAGATTAGAAGATAAAGAAGAATGAAACATTGGTCTGAAAGACAATAGAATTGAAAGAAACTAAGCTAAACATAAAAAAAAGTAAGAAAAATAAATAAGAATAGGTTAAGGGACCTCTATGACATCATCAATCATAAAACCATTTGCAATATAGGGATTCCAGAAGGAGAAGACAGAAAGAAGGGGGAAAAAAAAACTTATTTGAGGAAATAACAGCTAAAACTTTGTTAATCTGGGGAAGAAAACAGACATCCAGGTCCATGAAACACAGAGTGGCCCAAACAAAATGAACTCAAGGAGATCTACACCAAGACACATAATAACTAAAATGGGAAAAATTAAATATAAAGAGAAAAATTTAAGAGCAGTAAGGGAAAGTTAAAAAATTACATTCAAGGGAAAACCCACAAGGCTATCAGCTGAGTTTTCAGCAGAAACTTTATGGGCCAGAAGAGAGTGGCAGGATAAAATCAAAGTGCTGAACAGGAAAAACCTACAACCAAGAATGCTCTACCTGGCAATGTTATCATTCAGAATTGAAGGAGTGATAAAGACTTTCTCAGATTAAAAGAATGCTAAAGGAGTTCATAAGCACTAAAACAGCCTTAAAAGAAATGTTAAAGGAAATTCTTTAAGTGGAGAGAAAATACCATAACTAGAAGCAAGAACATTATGAAAGGAAAAATTTCACAAGTAAAAGCAAACATAGAGTAAAGATGGTAGATTAATCAATTTTAAGGCCAGTACAAGTGATAAAATACAGAAGTAGTAAAATCAACTATATATAAAAAAATTAGTCAATGGATACACAAAATGAAAAGATGAAAATATGATATCATATACATAAAACATGGAGGGGGGAGTAAAAATTTAGTACTTTTAGAACATGTTTGAAATTAAGTAACCATGTACTTAACAGACTGCTATATACATAGCATGTTATATATGAACTCCAGATCATAACTCAAAAACGTGTAATAGATACACAAAAAATATAGAGAAAGATATCCAAGCACAATACTAAAGAAAGCCATTAAAACACAAGGAAAGAGAGCAAGTGAAGAAAGGAAGAAAGAAGAACTAAAAAAACCTATAAGAAAACAACAAAATGAAAAAGTACATACCTATCAATAATTACTTTAAATGTAAATGGACTAAATACGCCAATCAAAAGTCATAGGGTGGCTGAATGGATTAAAAAATAAGACTCATCTATATGCTGCCTACAAAGAACTCACATCAGACCCAAAGACGTATACAGTCTGAAAGTAAAGGGAGAGATAATCATATACCATGTTCATGAGAGAGAGAGAGAGAGAGAAAGAGAGAGAAAGCTGGTTTAGCAATACTTATAGTAGACAAAATAGACCTTAAAACAAAGACAAAGCAAGAAACAAAGAAAGGCACTACATAACAATATAGGGATCAATCCAACAAGAGTATCTGGCAATTGTAAATATCTATTCACCCAACTTTGAACACCTAAATATATAAAGCAAATATTAATAAATGGAGAAATTGATGACAATACAATAATAGTACAGGACTTTAGCATCCCACTTACATTAACGGATAGATCATCCAGACAGAAAATCAATAAGAAAAATGTTTTTTGGGGGCATCTAGGTGGTTCAGTCAGTTAAGTGTCCAGCTCAGGTCGTGATCTCACAGCCGTAAGATCAATCCCCTCATTGAGCTCTAAGCTGAGTGTGGAGCCTGCTTAAGATTCTCTCTCTCTCTCTGCTGTTCTTTCCCTTCTACTCTCTCTCTCTCAAACAATAAAAATAAATAAGTAAATAAATTTAAAAAGTGGATTTAAATGACACATTAGACCAGATGGATTTATCAGATATATATAGAACATTCCATCTAAAAACAGCAGAATACATATTCTTTTCAAGTGCTCATGGAACTTTAGCCAGGATAGATCATATGTTAGGCCACAAAACAAGTCTCAATAAATTAAAGAAGATGAAATCATGCTGAGCACATTTTCTGACCACAAGTAGAAATCAATTACAATCACAAACTGGGAAAAACAAAAACACATAGAGGCTAAACAACATGTTACTAAACAACCAATGGGTCAATAAAGAAAACAAAGAGAAAATAAAAATATATACCTAGGGACAAATTAAAATTGAAACAAAATCATCCAAAATCTTTGGGATGCAACAAAAGCTGTTTTAAGAAGGAAATTTATAGCAATACAACCCTACCTCAAGAAATAAGGAAAATCTCAAATAAGCAACTTGCTCTTACACCTAAAGGAATTAGGGGAAAAAAAATAGGGTTAGTACAGGGAAGGATAGAATAAAAATTAGAGTATAAATAAATGAAATAAAGACTAAAAAACTAAAGAGAAAATATCAGTGAAACCAAGAACTTATCCTTTAAAAAAAAAAAGATAAATCCAATTGATAAACCTTTAGCCAGACTCACCAGGAAAAGGAGAGAGAGAGAGAGAGAGAGAGAGAGAGAGAGAGAGGATTTAAATAAATAAAATCAGAAATGAAAAGGAGAAATAATAGCTGACACCACAGAAGTAGAAAGGATTATGAGACTACTATGAAAAATTATATGAAAAATGATAACAAATTGAACAACATAGATAAATGGATAAATTCCTAGACACGTACATTCCTCCAAAACTGAACTGGGAATAAATAGAAAATTTGTACAGCCCAATTACTGGTAACAAAATTGAATTGGTTACCAAAAATGTCTCAATAAACAAAAGTCCAAGACCAGATGGATTCACAGGTGAATTCTACCAAATATTTAAGGAAAAGTTAATATCCATTCTTCCCAAACTATTCCAAAATATATAAGAAGGAAACTTGCAATTTATTCTATGAGGCATGCATTACCCTGATACTAAAACCAGAGAAAGATACTACAAAAAAGAAAACTACAAGCCAATATACTTGATTAACATAGATGAAAGAAATCCTCAAAAAATATTAGCAAACCACATTTCAACAATATATTAAAAAGGATCATTGACCACCATCAAGTGGGATTTATTCCAGGAATGCATGGTGGTTCATTATTAGCAAATCAATGTAACCATCACGTTAAAAGAGTAAAGATAAAAACCGTATGATCATCTCAATAGAGGCAGAAAAACCATTGGACAAAATACATTTGTTCATGATAAAAAAAAACCCTCAACAAAGTGGGTTTAGAGAGAATATACATCAGCATAATAAAGGCCATATATGACAAACCCAAAGCTAATATCATACTCGATAGTAAAAAAACTGAAAGCTTTTCCTCTAAGATCAGAAATAAGACAAGGGTGTCCTCTCTCACCACTTTTATTCAAGATAGTACTGGAATTACTAGCCACAGCAATCAGACAAGAAAAAAAAGACATTCAAACTGATAAGAAAGAAGTAAAACTTTTACAATTTGCAGATGACATGACATTATAAAGACTCCACCAAAAGCACTATTAGAAGTAATAAATGGATTCTGTAAAATCAATATACAGAAATCTGTTGAATCTTGATATACCTAATAATGAAGTAGTAGAAAAAGAAGTTAAGAAAAAATCTCATTTATAATTGCACCAAAAAGAATAAAATATCTAGGAATAAACTTAACCAAGGAGGTAAAGAACCTATACTCTGAAAACTACGGAACACTGATGAAAGAAATTGAAGGCACAAACAAATGGAAAGATATTCCATGCTTATGAATTAGAAGAATTAATATTGTTAAGATGTCCATACTTTCCAGAACAATCTACAGTTTCAATGTAATCCCTATCAAAATACCAATAGCACTTTTCGCAGAAGTAGAACAAATAATATCCAAATCTATATGGAACCACAAAAGAACCTGAATATCTAAAGGAAACTTGAGAAAAGGGAACAAAGCTAGAGATATCACAATCCTAGGTTTCAATAGATAATGCAAAACTATAGTAATTAATACAGTATGGAACTAGCACAAATACAGGAACATAGATCAGTAGAACAGGATAGAAAGCCCCTAAATAAATCCATAAATAAGTAAGTAAGTCTGTAAGTAGGTAGTAAGTAAGTAAGTAAGTAAGTAAGTAAATAAATAAATAAATAAACCCATGCTTATATGGTCAATTAATCTATGACAAAGGAGACCAGAATATACAATGGGGAAAAGACAGTCTTTTCAATAAATGGCATTGAAAAAACTAGAAAGCTACATGCAAAAGAATGAATCTGGATCACTTTCTTACACCATACACAAAATAAACTCAAAACAAATTAAAGACCTAAATGTGAGACACACAACCATAAAACTCCTAAAAGAAAACATAGGCAGTAATCTCTTGGCCATTCGCTTTAGCAATGTATTTATGGATATGCCTCTTCAGGCAAGGAAATCAAAAGCAAAAATAAACTACTGGGACTACACTGAAATAAAAACTTTTGCACACCAAAGAAACCATCAACAAACCAAAAAGACAACCTATTGAATGGGAAGTCACATATCCAATAAGGAGTTAATATCCAAAATATACAAAGAACATATACAACTCCACACCAGAACAAAAAATCAATGCAATAAAAACATGGGCAGAGGATCTGAAGAGATAGTTTTCCAAAGAAGACATTCAGATGGCCAACAGACACATGAAAAGATGCTCAATATCACTGATCATCAGGGAAATGCAATCAAAACTACAGGGAGATATTGCCTCACATTAGTCAGAATGACTAGTATCAAAAAAGACATGAAATAACAAGTGCTGAGGATGTGGACAGAAGGGAACCCTTGTGCACACTATTGGTGGGAATGTAAATTGGTGCAATCACTTGTTGAGAACAGTATGGAATTCCCCCCCCCCCAAAATTAAAAATAGGAATACCATATGATCTAGGCATTCCACTATCAGGTATTTACCCAAAGAAAACAAAAACATTACTTTGAAAAGATATATGCACCCTTATGTTTATTGAAGCATTGTTTATAATAGCCAAGAGATGGAAGCAACCCTAAGTGTCCATTGATAGATACATAGATAAAGAAATAAGATCTATCTATATCTATATAGATATATAGATATATATTATGGAATATTACTCAGCCTTATAAAAAGAGTAATATCTTGTCATCTGCAGCAATGTGGTTGAACTGAGAGTATATTACGCTAAATCAAATAAATCAGATATAGAAAGAAAAATACCATATGATTCCACTTACGAATGAAATCTAAAAAAACAAAAACAAAACAAATAAATAAAACAGAAACAGACTCATAAAGAACAAACTGGTTGTTGCTAGAGGGAAGGGGCTTGGGGGATGGACAACATAGTTGAAGAAGATTAAGAGGTACAAACTTCCAGTTGTAAAATAAATAAGTCACAGGGATGAAAAGTACAGCACAGGGCATATAGTCAATAATGTAATAACGATGTATGATGATAGATGGTGACCACACTTAACAGGGTGAACATTAGGTAATGTAGATTTTTCGAATCTCTATGTAGTACACCTGAAACTAATGTAATATTGTATGTCAACTATACTTCAATAATAATAATAGATGAATCTTTGGAATAGAGGGACATTATGAATAGTGCCTACATTTTAGAATACCATCATGTGATGTTAATTAAATTGAAACTCAAATATGTATAACCAAAGACCACATATATTTTGAAAAATATTCTTTCTTTAGAGTCCCTAATAATTTGCCCATTAATATTTGGCAGAAGCAATATAATACATAGCCATACCACTGAAGTTTAGTAGAGATCTTCAGACTAATTAATTTTATAGTTTCAACTACATTTTTTCTTATGTCTTTATTTTTCATATTTAAATGGAAAGAAATTGTTATTTGGAATCGAAAGTCCAAACTGTTTATGTGAATTCTTTGATGTCTTTCACATTGATTTCATCTCCTCTGCTAATTAAGCAGAATTTATTTTTGTTATTTTCCAAGACTCGCTAATTTGGCTTTTGACCCAAATGTCCTTTCTTCAAACCTGCTACCAAATGTCTTGACTGAAATCACTTGATATTATTTCCTGTCTCTTTCACTTCCTATTTTGAAGAAAATATATTTAATGAAGAATATTTTAACAACATTGAAACATAGATGATACTACCATAGGTTGTTTCCATTTTACATTGGAAAGAACACATTTTGAGAATGTGCCGTCCTGATTCTAATTCCAGCTTCACTTCTCATTAGTTATTTAGCCTCAAAAAAAATGTCTAAACTTCTCTAATATCTAATTTTAAAATCTTCTTCACAAACAATTAGCTTTCTGATACCATGAGTTATATACCTGTTTTATTAAATTAGTGCCATAGGTCTCTTCTTCCAACAAATACACAGACATCTTTGTATTCCACATTGGTATCTGGATATTTTATTTGGGAAGTAATGGCAAGGAACAGAAAGGAACTGGGGACAAGGACATAAAAAGGAGGTTCATTGTAGATTTGGTCACTGCTGTGGACTATTGAGGTTCAGTAATACCAAGAGAATCTAATAAGCTACAAACTATGTTTTTCAGAATTGTTTACTCCACGTGGAATTTGTATCCACTAGCTCTGAAGTCCCATTGGTCAAAGGTCATTCCATCAAATGAGGTAACTTCCCCACATTTCCAGATTGCATCTGCATGAATGGGCGGTATCCAAGGCTGTTGAAATGTAAGTAGTTGTCAGATTCCAACATCTAGGTCTTTGTTGCCATTAAAATGATTAGAGTTCATTTGGGCCCAGCAGATGTTGGGTAAGGCACAAGAGGAATCTATTATTACAGGAATAATCTAGGGATTATTATACCCCTATTATTATTATTCTAGATATTCTACAGGGAATATCTAGAACCTGGTACAGATTTAGGCATCTAATAGCCCTAGTACATTTTTAATGATGAATGAATAAAACCTACAATATAGTTATGGTGAGGTTAATTGAGAATGTCAATATTAGCTCTAAAATACCCTACAAGTATACAGTTTTGTTGAGTTTGAATACTCAAGGTACAAAGGAAGTACTTATTTTCTACTTTGTAAGTGGATATTTTAAAAATATCAAGCCTTATTATACCTGATGACAAAAAACCCCTAATTTACCATTATGAAATCAGTTTTGGTGCAGGGTGGGTGGATATGAGGCCATCCTCTCTCTTACCAGAGTCCATGGAGTTTATAGTTCTGAAGATGTAAGGCATACTTGTTCAATTTGGTATTTATATTTGTTGCTGCTGTATGTCGTTCACCCTCATTATATCCTCGATCCTCCCAATAGCTTCTTTTTCTTAACTAAAGCCTGAACCTTTGTTGGAGATATTTGAAAATTTGAGTTTTTTTTTTCCACGGCATTCTGGGATGCAAAAGATGTGGAAAAATCACCTCCCACTCGCATCTACTTTCAGCATCCCAATCAATGGAATATCCTGCTATACTGCAGAACCTCATTCTACTTCTGCAAAGCCCCCAGAGTCTACTTCTTTTACTTTTTCTCTAAACTATTCCTCTCTCCTTAGAGAGAGTGTCTTCACCTATTCTGGATTTGAGAAAGAAAGGTTTGTAAGGTAGATGGGGGGGGGGGGGTCATCAGCTCCACAAGTACAGTTTTTCTAGGAAAAATTGTGACTTCAACGCTTAGGCTGAGAGATAAGATCAACATAAGCAAAGACATTCCAGGATGCCCAAAGTGTGAAAACTCCTGTCATTGCTTTAACATTTTATCCCACTATACGTGATTATATATTATTACTTGCATTTTCAATGCTGAATAAAAAGTGTGACATATGTAAGACTTTGTGAGACTATTTACTGAACAACTGGAAGATTTTCTGTGACATAGAACACCTGCTCACAAGTATTTTGAAGCAGAGGCATTTAATGTGATGTAATTATAACTAGCTTATAGTCTCATTAATTTCTATCAATATACACACATGGGCAAATATTCTCAAAATGTCTATTTGCTGTTTTGTACATAAGATTATAAATTAATAGAAGGTTTCCATAACATCTTTGGTAGTTCCACTAGGCTCCAATTATTCCAATTTACAGATTAGTTCATAATATAAGACATATGGGGGAAGAGAGTTAATATCTTCATAATAGACCATCCAGCATAACTCTTAATACCTCTTTTTAAAATTATTTCAAAGTTGAGCTAAAAATGTTAAAGAATCTTACAAAAAAAGTTTCAACACTACTATTTGTGATGATGGTGGTTGGTAGAATAACTTTCATTCCCTTTATGCTCTTCTGTATTTTCTAATATTATTTGTCTTTCTCTCTTTTTTGCTTTGAACATTTGTTACTTTCAGTTTTTACTTCTGGCCCTTCAACTCTTTCTCCTTGTGTCTGGCTCCTTTCTATTTCTATTTTCCATTTGCCACAACTTTAATAAGGTTCTGTGCCATCCACCTGCCTGAAATGTTATTCTTTGCAGTCTGCAGCCCACATTGCCCTCTCATGGCTTATGTTTTTAAAGACAATGTCTGTGCTCACAACATTAAATATGCTGATGAGTCCTGGTACTCAGTGGGTTGACAATCCCCTGCCAACATCAATTGGCAGGCACAATGCTCTCCATCCTCTCAAATGGCTCTGCTTGCCTCCCCATGCCGACTGAAACTGTCATTTTCACCAAGCCCCCATTGTTGCAAATTAGCTGTTGCTGGCAAAAGTTCATGGTCTGTTTCCAGGCATTAATTTATGATCTGTGCATCCATTCTCTCCATTCAGACCAACATAGCACAGAAACTGTTCTGAGTTTGAGTCATAACTTATCTAGGCAACTTGATTGAAGAAACAAATCTATGTTGGTTTTTAGCAACTTCTGCTATCTCGTGGTTTATCCTCACAATAAAAGGTAAGTATATCTTGGTTTCTCTTCTGAAGTACACCCATTTTATTCATTGCATTGCTTGGGTTTATACACAGAGAGGAGAGGAAGCACTTTTTTTTTTTTTTCTGTATCTAGCTTTATCCTTACAGTAATACTGAATGACTGACGAAAGCATTAATAAGAGAAAGAGTGGTGGATGAGCTGAAGAGCTCAACATGTCTTCTGTCTCACCTATTATTTTGTTAATTATTTAGAAACCTGAAAAAGAAAACTCAACTATTGTAATGGAAAACTAACTGAATCTAATAGCAGTGATTTTCACTCTAGTGGCTTATTTTTCCTTACTTCTTAGGAAGTGCCTTAAAATATTACTACTTGCTGAAGCAGTTAGTTTAAGACAACATTTATTTATCACACTATAAAAATAATGAGACAAACATATAAGCTTTTCCTCCTTATATCCCCAGTCCCTCTCAGAGTCCCTGTGGGCACACAGCAGATGTCCAATAAACACTGTGTTGATACAAACTCTGGGAAGATACAACTATTCAACAAAGAAACTGTATCAGAATTTCTTCCAAATTATCAATACTTTTCATAAAAAAATAAAAAAGATTTTGCAGAACCTTTGAGGACAGAATAGCATTTAATGTTTAAAAAAACGGACTCTCTGTGAATACTCAGTTTCTCTTTGTCTCTCTCTCCTCATACTCATACATATGCACACAAATACACTTTGAAATTCTAGATAAATATTTAGATTTTCTTTTACACTCACTTATTATACAGGTATGTATTGAACCAGGGAGCATCTTAAGGAATTTATATATAGACATGAATAAGATGGGCAAGGCCCCTGCCCTCATGGAGTTTACATTCTGATGGAGAGCTTTAAGAAGACCTTGGTGTTGGGGTGGGAAATAAAAATATCACATTGAAAGTCACGGGATGGTTCAAAGCCTTCCACATCATTGATACTGCTTCATCTTGGACAAGTAGAGATTGCTACTAGCTAATGCTTTAGCTGTCACACTTTGTATGCTAGAATTAGATTACCCCACATAGCTCTAAATCATTTAATTTATGCTATTCAAATAAACGAAGTGTGAGAGTGACATTACTTTTAAGTTGCTGAATGTTGTCTATGCATGTTATACAAAGTAAGAAAATATAGTCTCCATTAATCAAATAGCGTGGCCTTTCCCCTGGCTGGCTGTGCACAAGGCATGCGATGCTTGGTGTTCTTGCAAAAGACGTGAACCAGCAGGAGTTCGTCAGAGCTCTGGAAGCCTCCCTCAAAAAGTCTGGGAAGCTGATAGTCCCCGAATGGGCGAACACTGTCAAGCTGGCCAAGCTCAAAGAGGCTGCTACCTACAATGAGAACTAGTTCTACACACGAGCCACTTCCGCAGCATGACACCTGTCTTCTGAGGCAGCGCTGTGGTCGGCTCAATGACCAAGATCTAGGTGGATGTCAGAGAAACGGGGTTGTACCTAGCCATTTCAGCAGAGGCTCCAAGAGTGTGGCCCACAGGGTCCTCCATGCCCTAGAGGGGCTGGAAATGGTGGAAAAGGACCAAGATGGGGGCCGCAAAGTGACACCTCAGGGACAGAGAGATCTGAACAGAATCGCCAGACTGGTGGTAATGCCAACAGGAAGCATTAGAACAAATAGTGGGCTAATGCATTGCCTCGTTCATAATAAAACAAAATATGAAACAAAATAAATAAAGTAAAATAGCTTGGTAAAGGTGAAAATTAATGTATTTTTCAGGTTGGCAAATGCCATCTAAATAATGGAATGATGAATTTACAAGCAGGATAAATCTGTAATCCTATTCACTCTGCCTCATATGTATTCAAACAAATGTTTAAAATAAACACCTGTCCAACATGTGGTTACTTGTAAGAACCGTGATTTTTTTTTCCCCTAAAGTTCTTTAGCAAATTTCTTTTCATACAAAGCCTGTCTTGTGGCTTTGCATAATAATCAAAGCAAACAAAAATATTACTCTGTAGGCATATGCCAAGTGATGAGAAACAGCCTCCTCTACTCCCCAGCTAGGATAAAAATATTCACCTTTTTGCAGGTGTAAAGTAGCATTGCCAACTTTAAATGAAGCTCATTTGAAGGTTGGGTTATATATAAACCATTAGTATAATAGAGCAATTAACACTACTCCCGGGGTAGAGGAATAAATTGCTGATATAAGACTTTGTAAATGCTTTTACTAAGTACAGAGTCATATGATGTATATTATATAAACATACTTCAATCTATATGAGAGTGTATGAATGAGTGGAAACACACACATATATGCCATTTGGCAGAGTTCTGCTAATTCTCATATGATGATACACGAGTCAGTAGAAAAACAAACATCTGCTGTAGTTTATTTCCTTTTGTGAATGATTAAAGTGGCCCACCTTTTGAAAGTGAGTTTATACTTGGCCTTATTTGTCTGGCCCGCTCACAATGCAAGCATTTTTTAGCTCAGTGTTTTGAGAAAATGGTAAAGGCAAATTGATATGGTGGAGTAGGGCACCAATGGTTCTTATCATCAAGGGTGATGGTCTTGTTTATAGGGAGAGCAAAAAGCATGTCTATCAGAAGGCATCTGAATGAAACAACAAATTCCAGTTCCCAATTCTTGCTTTGGGATTCTGCACCTATTACAGAGAAAGCATGTGGCAATGGACAAAGTATACCTAGTTTCTCTAATATAAAATCTAGAAGGAATGTTCTGTTTAATAGACAGCCTCTTACAGTAGAAAAATAAGAATCATCATGTCTGCTTGTTGCAATGGGCCTCTATATATAATGAACATGTCATAGGTAAAAAGGGGATTAGAAGACTGAGGGTCTGAACAAGCTTCTGAAAGTCAACTTAGAGATATGGAGTAGCTGTCTCCAAATGAAAGAAAGGAAACACTTTCAAAAATCAGTGAACCTAATTAAAGGATCTCTCCTCATAGAGATGATTAATAGAAATAAAAGCAACAATAATTTTAGAAGTGAATTCACTGGATAGAGTTCACCAATATTGCAAGGATACCCTCTAAGTGCACAATATGTATGAAAGATCAACTTGAGTGAAACAATATGCCCCCTGATGACCAGTCAGGGATTGAGAACCATTAAAATATGCCCATTAAAATAAAAGTGAGTTTAGTATTACCCCAAGCTAGTAAAATTGTTCATTTTCTTTACATATCTATATGAATCACATAAAAAGAAAAAAAAATCATCTTGTAACCCAAAAGCACTAACCCTTTTCTAAACTACCCCCGTTTACAAAATATTTGTGTTACTAATTTTTTTAATGTTTTTATTTATTTTTGAGACAGAGAGAGACAGAGCATGAGCAGGGGAAGGGCAGAGAGAGAGGAAGAAATAGAAGCCGAAGCAGGCTCCAGGCTCTGAGCGGTCAGTACAAAGCCCGACGTGGGACTCAAACTCACAAACCCTGAGATCATGACCTGAGCTGAAGTCAAACGCTTAACCAACTGAGCCACCCAGGTGCCCCTACTAATTTTTTTTTTAACATGGACACCTTGTTGTGTTTTCTTAGTATATCATGGTCATTGTTGACAACAAAGGTATTGGGCTTATTCGGAGTCTTTAGAGAAGGGAAAATTTTTGTTGGGTATATGTCCCTAGCTGATGTGCTGTGGCATAGGGAAAAAATAGTTTGATTTATATTGGTAAAATTAAACTGAACCAAATCCCTGTTTCTGTTGGCAAAAGGAAGGGAGTTTGGAATTCTAATGAAAAGAGTCAAAGAATCGAAATGTGCTCAAGAGGAGGACTCAGACTTACCTCCTAAGAGGACTAAGGAGAAAGCTGACAATGAACAAGATCCTACTTTTGTCATCATCTGTTACCGGTTATTTCTCTTTTCTCAACCTGACATGTTTCTTCTTTTCCTGTATGTAAAACAACAGTAAGATTCTGTTGTTTTACCTATCTATAATCCTCTCTTCTTTTTAGTATTATCATCAAATTTTCCTTTAAGGACACACTATCCTCTATTTCGAGGCTATGTGGCATAGAGGGGACTGAACTCAAAGTCAATTCCAGGGGTCAAATATATGACCTACCTTGGTCAATCACAGTCATAGGGTTTAGTTTAGGAATGGGTCAGTCAACCCAAACCACAAAATTGGTTCCAAGACTCTTCCTGTAATGAGCAGGTATCAGGCCTTCTCTTTCTGCCTAAGTCCTTAATTTAGTATCATATAGGTCAGGAGCTTTGCAAACTATATGGGGACAGGAGGGGCCAAGATGGCAGAACACCATGGAAGTTTTTTATGTCTCTCATCCCTGAGGTACAGCCAGATCAACACTAAACCATCCTGCACACCTAGAAAACTTATTTGAGGATTAACACAACAATCTGCACAACCTGAACCAGAGAACTAAGCAGGTATGGAGAAGTGAACTGGGGGAGAAAGAAGCCAAGGAGGGAAGGGAGCTGTTTTTGCTTGCAGAGAGAGGACGGGGATGGGGTGGGGGTGGAGAGTACAAAAGCAGTTGGAGAGAAAAGAGAGTATGTAAGGGACTGAGCACAACAAGGGAGAAAGGAGAAAGGAGAGAGTTTAAATTCCATTAACACTGTATAAACAGGGGGAGCACAGAGTCTGAAATTCTGCAGCTGGATACCTGGCAGTGCTCTGGTGGGAAAAGAAAATCCCCAGGAGCAGAAAGTGAGGTCCAAGGAGGTCCTTGGGCTACACAGGGAGAGGTGGTTCCCCTGCTGGGAGGACATTTGGTAGAGGCTGTGTGGCCACCCCACAGCCAAAGGTCCCAGCAGACCCTGAAGAACAATCACGTTTACTGGTGTTGGAACAAGGACATTAAGGGTGAAGCCTGGCTCCAGATGTGTTTTGTGATTGACCATAATCCCTGAACCGCTGCTGCTACATGATCCCACGAACTTTTTCTGGGGTAGGCTGGCACCCAGCCGCAGTCTCTGGGCATCAGCAGTAGCACAGTGCCTTGAAGTCCCTGGGTGTGGCAGGCACCTGGTCATTGCTCACTGAGACCTTCCCCCAGAAGGTCTGAGTGGGTCAAAGTCGCTGTCCCTCAGAAGTGAGGGGTTGGGAAACACAGCCACATCTGGGATCAAACTTAGGGGAGGTGCCACCTGGCAACCTGACAGCGTGGTCACAGACGGTGTAAAAACGGGGGTAGAAGGAAACTAGAGACAAAGGAAGCATGTGTGATTGCTAGTCGGGGAGAGCACAGAGTTCTGTAACTAGAGACTGGGTAGTTGAGTGATGCCATTTTCACCCCTCCCATGCATGCACATACACACCTACATGCGCTACTACAATCCACCCCAGTAAGTTAAGCAGGGCCATCTGGTGGAGAATGGAGCCATTACACTAAGCACTGCCCAACCTGGCCAACCCTTGCTCTTCAGGAACACCACAAGTCTCTCCACCTGCTTAGTTTAGGAAATATGAAGTGCTTCATAGTTTGACTTCTAGGGGAAACCAATGTAATTTCAATCGTATTTCAGTCTGTTTGTTGGCCCATCTATTCAATTTTTTTCTTTTCTTTTCTTTTCTTTCTTTTATTTTCTTGAATACAGAAAGAGAAAAAAAGTATTTGTATTTTCAATTTTTATTAAAAATTTTTTCTTTAATTTTTTTCTACTATATTTTTTACTTTTTTTTATTTTTTTTATTTTTTACTTTTTTGAAAATTTTTCAAATTCTATTTTATATCCATCATTTAATTTTATTCTATTTCATTGTGTTCATTTTTTCAAATTTTCAAACATTTTTCTTTTTCTTTTCTTTTTTTCTTATCTTTCCCTTTTCTAATCTATCAAGATCCTGCCAACAAACAGACCAAAACACACTTAGGATCTAAGCATCCTTTATTTGATTTTTTGTGTGTTGTTTTTAATTTTTTAATTTATTTTTTTTACCTTACTAATTCCTTTTCTTTCTTCAAAATAACTAAATGAAGGAATTCACCCCAACAGAAAGAACAGGAAGAAATGACAGCCAGGCACATAATCAACACAGATTACAACACAAGCAAGATGTCTGAACCAGAATTTAGAATCACGATAATAAGGATACTAGCGGGGGTTGAAAACAGATTAGAATTCATTTCTGTGGAGATAAAAGATAGTCAGGATGAAATAAAAAATGCTATAAATGAGTTGCAATCTCAAATGGATGCCATGGTGGCAAGGATGGATGAAACAGAGCCGTGAATTAGTGATATAGAGGAAAAACTTATGGAGAACAATGAAGAACAAAGAAAGAGGGAGACTAAGGCAAAAGAGTACGATTTAAGAATTAGAGAAATCAGTGACTCATTAAAAAGGAACAACCTCAGAATCATAGTGGTACTAGAAGATGAAGAGAGAGAAATAGGGATAGAAGGTTTATGTGAGCAAATCATAGTGGAAAACTTTCCTAACCTGGGGAAAGACACAGACATCAAAATCCAGAAAGCACAGAAGACTCCCATTAGATTCAACAAAAACTGACAATCAACAAGGCATATCATAGTCAAATTCACAAAATAGTCAGGCAAGGAGAGAATCATGAAAGCAGCAAGGGGAAAAAAGTCCTTACCAGGGCAGGGAAGACAGATCAGGTTTGCAGCAGACCTATCCACAGAAATTTGGCAGGCCAGAAAGGAATGGCAGGATATATTTAATGTGCTGTATCAAGAAATCTTTATTCAGCAAGGCTGTCATTCAAAATGGAGAGATTAAAAGTCTCCCAGGAAAACAAAAATTAAAGGAGTTCATGACCACAAAACCAGCCCTGCAAGAAATTTTAAGGGGGACTCTCTAAGGGGAGAAAATACAAAAAAAAAAAAAAAAAAAAAAAAAAAAAAAAAAAAAAAAAGACCAAAAGCAACAAAGACTAGAAAGGACCAGAGAACACCACCAGACTCTCCAACTCTACAAGCAACATAATGGCAATGAATTCATATCATTCAGTGCTTACTCTAAGTGTCAATGGACTAAATGCTCCAATCAAAAGACAGGGTAACAGAATGGATAAGAAAACAAGATCCATATATATGCTGTTTACAGGAGGCCTACTTTAGACCTAAAGACACCTTTAGATTGAAAGTAAGGGTAGGGAGAACCATCTATCATGCTAATGGTCAACAAAAGAAAGCTAGAGTAGCCACACTTAGATAATTTAAACTTTAAAGTAAAGACTATAACAAGAGATGAAGAAGAGCATTATATCATAACTAAGGAGTCAATCCACCAAGAAGATCTAACAATTGTAAACATTTATGCTCCAAATATGAGAGTACCCACATGCATAAATCAATTAATCACAAACATAAAGAAACTCATTGATAATAATACTATAATAGTGGGGACTTCAATACCCCATTTACAGCAAAGGACAGGTCATCTAAACAGAAAATCAACATGGAAACAATGACTTTGAATGACACACTGACCAGATGGCCTTAACAGATATATTCAGAACATGTTATCCTAAAGCAGCAGAATAGACATTCTTCTCCAGTGCACATGGAAGGTTTTCTGGAATAGATTACATACTGGGATATAAATCAGCCCTAAACAAGTACAAAAAGTTTGAGATTGTACCATGCATATTTTCAGACCACAGTGCTATGAAACTTAAAATCAACTAAAACAACAAATGTGGAAAGATAACAACTACTTGGATACTAAAGAGCATTCTCCTAAAGAATGAATGGACTAACCAAGAAATTAAAGAGGAAACTAAAAAGTACATAGAAGGCAATGAAAATGATAACTCCACAGACCCAAATCTCTGTGATGGAGCAAAGGCTGTCATTAGAGGGAAGTATATAGCAATCCAGGCCTTTCTAAAGAAGAAAGAAAAGTCTCAGATACACAACCTAACCTTACACTTTAAGGAGCTGGAAAAAGAACATCAAATAAAACCCAAAACCAGCAGAAGACAGGAAATAATAAAGATTAGAGCAGAAATTAATGCTATTGAAACCAAAAAACCAGTAGAACAGATCAATGAAACCAGAAGATGTATATTTTAAAGAATTAACAAAATTGCTAAACCACTGGCCAGTTTGATCCAAAAGAAAAGGAAGGGACCCAAGTAAATAAAATCAAGAATGCAAGAGGAGAGATCACAACCAACACAGCAGAAATAAAAACAATAAAAAAAGAATATTATGAGCAATTATACACAAATAAAATGGGCAATATGGAAGAAATGGACGAATTCCTAGAAATATATGTACTACCAAAATTGAAACAGGAAGAAATAGTAAATTTGAACAGATCCATAACCAGTAAAATATAATTAGTAATAACAAATCTGCCAAAAAACAAGAGTCCAGGGCCAGATGCCTTTCCAGGAGAATTCTCCCAAACATTTAAAGAAGAGTTAACACCTACTCTCTTGAAGCTGTTCAAAAAAATATAAACGGAAGGAAAACTTCCAAACTCTTTCTATGAAGCCAGCATTACCTTGATTCCAAAGCCAGACAAAGACCCCACTAAAAAGGAGAATTATAGACCAATTTCCCTGATGAATATGGATGCAAAAATCCTCAACAAGATACTAGCTAACTGGATCCAACAATACTTAAAAAAATTATTCACCACAACTAAGTAAGATTTATACCTGGGATGCATTCAGTAGCTGCAAATCTATCAATGTGATGCATCACATCAATAAAAGAAAGAACAAGAACCACATGATCCTCTCAATAGATGCAGAGAAAGCATTTGACAAAATACAGCATCACTTCTTGATAAAAACCCTCAAGAAAGTATGGATAGAAGGATCATACTTCAAGATCATAAAAGCCATATATAAAAGACCCACTGCTAATATCATCCTCAATAGAGAAAAACGGAGAGCTTTCATTCTAAGGTCAGGAATAAGACAGGGATGTCCATTCTCACCACTGTTATTCAACATAGTATTGGAAGCCTTAGCCTCAGCAATCAGACAACACAAAGAAATAAAAGGGATCCAAGTCGGCCAGGAGGAAGTCAAACTTTCACTATTCACAGATAACATAATACTCTAGGTGAAAAACCCAAAAGATTCCACCAAAAAACTGCTACAATTGATCCATGAATTCAGCAAAGTCACAGGATATAAAATTTATGCACAGAAATTGGTTGTATTCCTATACACCAAAAATGAAGCAACAGAAAGAGAAATCAAGGAATCGATCCCATTTACAGTTGCACCAAAATCCATAAAATACCTAGGAATAAATCTAATCAAAGAGGTGAAAAATCTATACACTGAAAACTATAGAAATTTATGAAAGAAATTGAAGAAGACACCAAAAAATGAAAAAAAAAAATCATGCTCCTGGATAGTAAGAACAAATATTGTTAAAATGTCAATACAACCCAAAGCAATCTACATATATATGGCTGTCTACATATATATATATATATATATATATATATATATATACCTGTCAAATATATCTACATATATATACCTGTCAAAATAACACCAGCATTCTTCACCGAGCTAGAACAAACAATCCTAAAATTTGTATAGAACCAGAAAACACCCTGAGTAGCCAAAGCAATCTTGAAAAAAAAAAAAACAAAAAACAAAACAAAGCAGGAGGCATCACAATTCCAGACTTGAAGCTATACTACAAAGCTGTAATCATCAAGACCATATGGTATTAGCACAAAAACAGACATTGAGATCAATGGAACAGCATAGAGAACCCAGAAATGGACCCATAAACGTATGGCCAACTTATCTGACAAAGCAGGAAAGAATATCCAACGGAATAAAGACAGTCTCTTCAGCAAGTGGTGCTGGGAAAACTGGACAGCGACGTGCAGAAAAATGAACCTGGACCGCTTTCTTACTGCACCATACACAAAAATAAACTCAAAATGGATGAAAGACCTAAATGTAAGACAGGAAGCATCAAAATCCTCCAGGAGAAAGCAGGAAAAAACCTCTTTGACCTCTGCCACAGCAACTTCTTACTCAACACGTCTCTGGAGACAAGGGAAACCAATGCAAAAGTGAACTATTGAGACCTCATCAAAATAAAAAGCTTCTGCACAGTAAAGGAAACAATCAGCAAAACTAAGGGGCAACCAACAGATGGGGAGAAGATATTTGCAGGCGACATATCAGATAAAGGGTTAGTATCCAAAACCTATAGAGAACTTTTCAAACTCAACACTCAAGAAACAAAGAATCCTGTGAAGCAATGGGCAAAAGACATGAAGAGTCACTTCTCCAAAGAAGACATCCAGATGGCCAACTGACACATGACAAAATGCTCAACACCACTCATTATCAGGGAAATACAAATCAAAACCACAATGAGATATCACGTCACACCTGTCGGAATGGCTAACATTAATAACTCTGGCAACAACAGATGTTGGTGAGGATGCGGAGAAAGAGGATCTCTTTTGCACTGTTGGTGGGAATGCAAATTGGTGCAGCCACTCTGGAAAACAGTATGGAAGTTCCTCAAAAAATTAAAACCAGAACTACCCTGTGTTCCATCAATTGCACCACTACTAGGTGTTTATCCAAGGAATACAGATATGCTGTTTTGAAGGGACACATGCACCCCAATGTTTATAGCAGCACTATCAATAACCAAAGTATGGAAAGAGCCCAAATGTCCATCGATGGATGAATGAATAAAGAAGATGTGGTATATATACACAATGGAGTATTACTCGGCAATCACAAAAAATGAAATCTTGCCATTTGCAACTATGTGGATGGAACTAGAGGATATTATGCTAAGCAAAATTAGTCAGTCGGAGAAAGACAAATATTATATGACTTCACTCATATGAGAACTTTGAAATAGAAAACAGATGAACATAAGGGAAGGGAAGCAAAAATAATATAAAAACAAGGAGAGAGACAAAACACAAGAGACTCTTAAATATGGAGAACAAACAGAGGGTTACTGGAGCGGTTGTGGGAGGGGGAATGGGCTAAATGGTAAGGGGCATTAAGGAATCTACTCCTGAAATCATTGTTGCACCATATGCTAACTAATTTTGATATAAATTAAAAAATAAATAAATTATTAATAAAATAAAGAAAACTATATGGGGAGGGGGCCCTTCAAAACAAATCCTATGAAGAATTAGAGCCAAGATATAACATAAATAAAACAAAACAAAACTAAACAAAACAACAAAAACAAACAAACGAAAAAATCCAAGAACAAATTCCTGGTGATGCTGTTTGAGAATCTTAATCCAGCCATTCTGGAAGTTAATCCTGGATTTCAGTACTAGGAGCCATTTACTTCTGTTTTGTTTGAGGTAGACTGAATTGTATTTCCATTACTTGTAACCCAGGAATTATGTTAATATACCATAGAACTGATCCAAATAATGTAAGGTTGAAATTATAGACACTTATCCCTAGATAACTAAAAGAAAAAATAAAAAAAAATAAAAAAAAAACAAATAAAAATATCAAATGCACTGGAGTGTAACAAAAAACAAAGAGATTCAGGAGGGAAATCAACACTTGGATAAAGGGAAGACATAGGGAGATCTTAATTTTGCAATTTTTAGTCCGAGGTGTTCCCGTCTATGCTATTTGGGGTGGTCAACTCTCTGATAAAAAGCCCACAGTCTTTCTGGATTCAGGCAATCACAACTGTTGGAAAATGAGGCAAAAACAAAAAGCAAAACAAAAAAACCCAGAAACAAATGTAGTAATAGGTGTCCTTAAATTCTGTGTATAAAGTATGCTCACATTTCTGGCTGACACTTGAAACATGTATTTGTGGGGTAGACTTTAAACAACCTGGAACAAGAATAAAAGCACTGAATTGAGAGTTGAACTGCCATCCAAGATAGAGTTTGCGATTTGATTCCAGCCAAGTTAATTGATTGCTAAAAGAACTACAAACAACCAACAGTCTTCAGGGGAATATAATCGAATCCAGAATTTTCACAACATAATATTCACAATGTCTAGGGGATGATACCAAATGTAAACTTCAATGGAAATTAATGTCAAGATATAAGATTTTTTAATTCATAGAGACTTTAAAGCATCTGTTAGAGCTATGCTCAGGATATAAATAAAAATTTGCTTGTAATGATTAGAGAAATTAGAAAAATTAGGAGTAAATATAAATTGTAAAATATAACTCAAAAAAATTACTATGAGGGAGTGAGAGTAAGGTTCCATAAAATAAATAAACGATATGAGCAAATTAGGGATAGAAAATTTTATGTCTTATATAGATTGGGGAACCTATCTTCTTGTTCCAGTAATATTTAATTATGATCAATGTTTTCAGGTGATTAGTTTACATTTAGTAAATTCTTCATTCAGCACATAGTGAGGCCAGCAGTCATTTAATACAGTAGTCTGTAAACAAATTGTAACTTTGCTCACAACAGAACTTGTCATTTTGATTTTAGTCATTTTTATATTTTAATTGATGTAAATCCATTTCGGTACAAAGTAGAAGATAAATGAGTACATGTTTTAAAGTTACCATTAGAGAAACCAATTTTAAAAATGTCCGGGGGTGCCTGGGTGGCTCAGTCGGTTAAGCGACCAGCTACGGCCCAGGTCATGATCCCGTGCTTCATGGGTTCAAGCCCCACATCGGGCTCTGTGCTGACAGCTCAGATCCTGGATCCCGATTCGGATTTTGTGGCTCCTTTTCTCTGCCCCTCTGCCAATTGCACTCTGTCTCTCAAAAATAAATAAACATTAAAGAAAAGAATTTTTTTAATGTCTGAAATATGAAAGGACATAAATGGTAATGGAACTTCACTCTCATACAGCTTAGAAAACACTTTATGCAATATTCCAGGAAAAAAAAAATTAACAATTTCATGGGAAAGCCAAAGTCCCATGTTTATAAAACACATAGGCAGTAGAATCAATTAGCTATAGATTTAGTTCCAGATCTGTTATTTATTAGCTATGTGAACTTAGGCACATCCTTAGCTTTTTGAACTTCAGATAGCTCATTCCATAATGAATAATTGGCATTACCAGTTTCTTTTCTCCTGTACTTTTTTTTTTTTTTTTTTTTTTAACGTTTATTTATTTTTGGGACAGAGAGAGACAGAGCATGAACGGGGGAGGGGCAGAGAGAGAGGGAGACACAGAATCGGAAACAGGCTCCAGGCTCTGAGCCATCAGCCCAGAGCCTGACGCGGGGCTCGAACTCCCGGACCGCGAGATCGTGACCTGGCTGAAGTCGGACGCTTAACCGACTGCGCCACCCAGGCGCCCCTCTCCTGTACTTTTTAAAAGCATTTTTTGTTTGTTTGTTTTTGTTTGTTTGTTTTGAGAGAGAGAATGAGAGATAGAGATCGTGTGTGTGCGTGCTTGCACCCAGTGTAAAGCCAGACTTGGAGCTTGATCTCACAACCATGAGATCATGACCTGAACTGAAATCAAGAGGAAGACACTTAACTGACTGAGCCACCCGGGCGCCCCTTCTTTTCTTGTTTCAATGCTTATTATTTTCTCAGTTTACTTTTAGCTACACTAACTGATACTAGTGGCTGTCTTTATTGTGTCTCTTTGGAAATACCTTATTGGCCAGTGATTAAAAAAAAAAACAAAACATCATTTTAAAAAGAGGTCAGTTTGATGATAAAGTAAGATTTTCTTCATCCCTGAGTACATAGCAAGCCACTTTCCTTGTTATGTTGTCAATAAGCTGTTTTATTCTTTGTGAAGAGAAATTCACTCTGTTTTTGCATTAGTAAAGAGCAACAGTGAATTCAGTTTCAACACAGGGATTCTCAAATGTGCATACTTTTTGTGAAGGTTTTATAACTATTAAAAGGACACAGTTCAGTTTGTATAGTTCTTCATAATATTAACCAAGCTCTTACATGTTTCTTTGTGTCTTTGAACATCGGCCTTTCATTTTGTCTACTGGGTAAAAATAACTTATAAATATTCCTGGTTCCACTTTCTTCTATAACATGTGCTTGGCTAATTCCCCAGGAACTCCCCCCATGTGGCTCCACTTTGGAATGATTTACAGTATTCTTTTTCCTCTTTGCCAATAACTTCAGTGTGCTGCTACTCCTCCATCTGGTATGGAAAAGAGAGAGTTGTTCTTTTCAAGAACGCTCATGAATGGAAAAGCCAACATACTCATTCTTCCCCCACACCCAGAAACTTAAAAAAAAAAGAAGGAATTAGGAGTCTACTTAAAAAATACAAGCTGTTTGAGATTTCCAAAATTCTAGCCATAGTGTGGAAATGACATTCCTTCAATTATGTATGAATCATCATTTTTGTGGAGGGAAGGGGGAGACATGTGAAAGAATACAGTTCTTTCTCTGTGAAATGATCTAATGGCTCCGTAACTCCCCCAGCCCGTCAGCTCCTGCCTTGCAACTCTTCAAGAAAACACAATCAATCATTTATCTCTGCCTTCAGATTAGATGATTGGCTCTTGAGGTCTTCTGAGGTACCCCTGTATAAATTGAAAGCATAGGTGGCAATAAAATTGTCTTAACCATTAAAAGGAAAGGAAAGATTGCAAGTTGAGCCTAAGGAATGACTATATCAATAGATCCCTTCCCTTTGCTCTACACTCAAAGGCCAGGTGAACTCTAGACAGAGTGGTAGCAAATTTTTATTTCACCATGACAAGGCAGTACTTAAAAAGAACATAAAAGCATGCAGCAGCAATTTTTACAATATTTTTGTGTCCATGGGAGGCCACCTGTCTATTACTACCAAATAGCTGAAAATATTTGAATCGTATGCACATACACATGTGCATACACACACATACAAACACTATATTATCAACATATGGATATATATTAGCCAAGTGTGACATGATTGGATTGTGTAACCATTTTTTTATGAGCTTAAATTATTCAAGCGCATTTTCTGCTCAATCACAGAGCCAAAAATTATTAAAATAGAATAAGAGAATTAGCTTACAGAATGGGACGAAAGCTACAAATATAAGTATAATGATATAATAAGTATAATCATACTTATAAAATTATAATTATAAAAGTATAATTTTAGAAGTATAAATGTATAATTATAATTATAAAAGTAAAATATATAATTTTAATGAATTCAGAAATAATTTTCTTACTTTCCTCATTATAAAAGCGACTCATGTTTATTACCAAAACATTCCAATGATACAGAAGCTTATAACACAAGGTGAAAATACCTAGTAATCTCTACTTAAAATAAGTCTCTACTAATAATGTGATTCATCTTTCCTGACTTTTTTATTAGCACACAAGTATATCTATCATTTTAAAACCAAATGAGATCATGCTATAAGTGATGGTTCCCAAAATCTTTTGAGAAAACAAAGCTAAACATATACACATGCACACACATGCACACACATATGTAAATAACCATTTTTTTTTTAATTAAGATAATTTATGTGTTGGGACACCTGAGTGGCTCAGTCAATTAAGCATCCAACCCTTGATTTTGGTTCAGGTCATGATCTCAAGATTGGTGAGACTGAGTCCCGCATTGGGCTCTGTGCTAACAGCATGGAGCCTGCTTCGGATTCTTTCTCTCCCTCTCTCTCTGCCCCTTTTCACACTTGAGACAGAGCACCTGCACATGTTCTCTCTCTCTCTCAAAAATAAATTACAAAACTTAAAAAAAGAAGATATTTTGTACTGATGTACAACATATGATATTTTCTTCATCAGTATATGAATGTCTTCCTAAATTTTGAGAGGTTGTATTGTGTTTTATTTTATGACTAATATAGAAAGCATTTCACCAATATCAGTGATAATTTGAGTCATGTATATTTTTATTTTGACTCGTAGTATATTTAAAGAAAAACATATTTTAAATTTTGGTATTGTCAAATTACTCCTCTAAAAAGATGCCAAAGCTTCACAAATGTTTGGCCTACATATCTAGCTAACCACTGTGCATTGATCTGTTTTTCATTTTTGCTATTTGGATAGGTGAGAAATATCTCAAATATATCTTTCATAAATTTATGTATATTTCTCATATTATTAAAACTGAGTGTCTTTTTATATGCTTATTTAATGTTATGACTTCTATAAATTTTTATTTATTTTTTAAATACACATTTATTTTAAAAATTAAACCCTAACTACCTGATTTTCTACATAAAATTTGATCTGATATACACAATGCTCTTTGTTTTTCATTGAAAATGGATCATTAAAAATTTGATATCAGTTAAGTCAATGAACATTCATTTGTTTCAAAAAAATATTGGGCAGTGATTTTTTCTTAGAAAGCTATTAGGTGCTAAACATACAAACATAAATAACTCCAGCCAGGAATTAGGCAAGCCTGTCTTTTTAAAAATTTTTTTTTTATTACTTTGTTTAATATTTATTTATTTTTGAGACAGAGAGAGACAGAGCATGAGCAGGGGAGGAGCAGAGAGAGAGGGAGACAGAATCCAAGGCAGGCTCCAGGCTCTGAGCTGTCAACACAGAGCCTGACGCAGGGCTTGAACTCACGAACCACGAGATCATGACCTGGGCCGAAGCTGGATGCTCAACCAACTGAGCCACCCAGGCGCCCCATTAGGCAAGCCTGTCTTAAAAAACTGGTTTCTCACATTACTCAAAGAATAGTAACCAATTTCTCTGGGCTGCCTAATAGAATCTGAGGAGAAACACAATATTTAAGTATTAACCTTTTACTGTTGTCCTGTAGAGATTGTTTGCAAAGCTCAAACAGTATCTGATGCCCTCTGCCTTCATGGAAATACACTCTGTAACTCATAGAAATGAGCCACCCTCAGTATCCTTGCTGGGCTCATGTGTTGTCTGAGGTTAGCCTATAGGAAGTGTGGTCTCTCTGTGAACTTGGTAGTAGATTCAGACCTCAGTAGTTGTGGTCTTGCATCAATTATGCCCAGAGCAGGAGATCTGAGTGGTGTATAATCATGGCTTCAGGAGGCTACTTTTCATCTTTTGTTGGTTGCATCCTGGAAAGGTGAGAAGGGCAGCAAGTTCTAAAACAAAGTCATTAAAGTCAAAGCACATTGGGGAATTAGAGTTATAGTAGCATCCAGTTACAAGAAAGGAGAAACCAAGAACTCTAAGATCGAACATATAATTGTTTATATGGGACAACAAGCAGTGGTCTACCATTCTGGAGATAAGACTGATGGAGGTATTTATGATTGTCTCAATTCAAGCTTATATAGGTGAACCTTACAGAAGTTTGAATAGATACAAATTGACATGTGATGCTACTGGGCAGCTTTTAACATTAGTTCTAAGTGCAGTCTAGACATAACTAACCTACTGAGGAATAATGTCATTCTAAATATTTTTTTTCTCTTGCCTTCTGGTAGAAACAAGTTGTCTTTCATTCTTTTATCTATGGCTTTGGAGCAAAGTGCTAGGAATGGGAGTAGGGTGAGAAAGGGAGCAAAGAGACCAAGCCTGTTCTGTGATATGAGTGAAGCTACCTGTCTCTGGCAGCAGGAATAAAGGAATCCATAATCAAGTCTTGAACAGTTCTTCATAGCTACAAAAAGGAGAGTGATAAATACTTTTTATTCTGAACATGCTATCCAAGCCCCCTCTCCATGTTGAATTGAAGTCACCACCACAACAGGAACACCAGAACCCAGTGTTATGTTCATAGGTTTAATTACAAAAAAGACACCACAACATCTGTGCTTTGACAGTTTTCATTATATTAATTTAAGATGACAGCTTCTTTGGTGAAACATTTTTCTTTCTGTTTTACTTGTATGCTGTGCCTCATGGTGATTATTGTAGACATTATTTCACACAGGGTGGTCCACAGTCATTTAACACCTTATATCACTTTGGGATCTTTGCATAAGGATTCATTAATTAGGTGGACAGAAGATAAATGTATCTGTAACAATGGCAAGTAGCCAAGGCTTACTCCTCCCAGGTGTTCAGAGAAGTTGCTAGAACCCAATCCATCTTCAGAGAATGACTATCAGGGGTTCAAGAGGGGAAAACATTGACGTGAAAGAATGCTGTTTCAAATAATCATTAAAAATGAGATGGATTTACTTATTCAGATGAAATTCTTTTAAATTAATCTCCCCCAAGAGTTACTAAGCAAAAATCTTGGAATACTTCCAATTTTGGGCTGATACAGCTTCCCGGAGAGTCTAGTAAATGTTTTGAGGAATCCCATATTAGGGTCATTTTATTATATTTCAGGATCTAACAGCAGTGAAGGTACTTATAAAATATACTAGAACTGGAATTCATTTGGAGAAAATTAGAGGGCCCTTTATGTCTAGGAAATGAAATTCTTTGAACAAGAAATGTTTTCACTCACATGTTTCTCTTTACTGAGGTCTTTTATATACCTCAAGTAGTATGATTTTTTTTTTAACTGTCAATGTCTGTGATGTTTTGAATCAATTCTTGTTTGAAGATTAGGACAACAAAGTTGGGTTCATGATGATTCATTTTCTATGAAGTTTTGTTGGTTTTTTTTTTTTTTTTCCCTGAGATGTCTATCCAAAAAAGGCTTTACCATGATTATAGGGTCACTTGTGTGATAGCTGGTGATGGCCAAGGAAAACTGAAAAGTGTCTGATTTAGAATGTCAGCTGATATGGTCTACAAAAATGAAGTTTTGAGGATTCTGCAGATTTGTGTATATCTTATCAGTACTTTATAATTCATAAACCTTCCCAGGACAATTTTTAGAAAATCAAGTTAAAGCAACTAAAAATTTCAGCAATTTGGAACATTATATAGCTATAAGAACTAGAAGTACCATAGCAGAACATGCACAGAGGCATTGGATAGGATGGGGCAATAAAGATGTTTTGATTTTAAGGAATATATTTTTACTCTTTGCCTTACGTTTGAGATATAAACTAATATGTTGCTATTTAAATGCCACTGGGATCAGACATTATTCTTAAATATTGTAAGTGAATCAAGCACTAGCAAAAATTCTATCCCTGTAAAATGCCTAATAGTGGTGTCCATGTGTGTATTCTGCCTCTTCAAATGTTGATTATACAGTATTTGAAACAGGGACATGTGTTATTTTCAAGGGGTGTGTATTGTCAGCCTTTTGGTTCACCTTCACTATGCCTTGGCTAGTCACCAGAGTGAAACCCAAAGAATTAGCAAATTGCTTTGTTTCCATGTATTTGTTTCCATGTATTGCATGTGTTTCCATGGTATTTGAGAATAAAATTTACCAAATTTTTATGACTCACGAACTTCAGCACTTACTAATCATATTTTGGCAAATATTTTTACCAGCGAAGAAGTAATACAAAAAAAGCAATGATATTTAAAACTTCTCTTCCCTCTCCTTTTAAAAGTACAACTTTTTGAAAAAAAGAAATCATATTTGTTTTTTTTTAAATATATCTACTCTTTACTTTTGAAAAAGAGTTTCCATTTTTATGTTTCTTATTTTATCCTGAAAACTGGATGATGTTGTATAATTCTTTCATTTTATTCCTACTAGAAGAAATGCTCTGGATTAAATTGTTTTTTGACCAATAGAACAGATTTTGAAATCAAAATAATCTGAAGGTTATTTGAGATGTTCCTTAGATATTTCTGTTTCTGAGCATGTGGAAGCCATACGTCTACTAAAGATAATAGAGAATTCTGGGGAGCAAAGGAAGAAGAAGAAACTCAAGTTTAAGGTAAATAAGAACTCTATTTTTGCATACAGAGACACAATAGTGTTTTATATTTTGTCATATATTAATTGTTTTAACTGATATTTGGTGATCTTTCACCAGGTTTCAGGCACTAGGTAGGCACATGAATTCTCTAGTAATAAAACTAAGAATATGTCTTTCTCATTAATAACACAGATGAATGAATGATACAATAATATGTAGTAAATTGCAAAGATTTCTCATTTGTTGATTTTTGGCATTAAAATAAATTCTTTCTGAATGAAATATGGCCTTTTGTAGCAACGTGGATGGAACTGGAGTGTGTTATGCTAAGTGAAATAAGTCATACAGAGAAAGACAGATATCATATGTTTTCACTCCTATCTGGATCCTGAGAAATGTAACAGAAGACCATGGGGGGAAAGGGAAGGGAAAAAAAAAAAGGTTAGAGAGGGAGGGAGCCAAAACAGAAAAGACTCTTAAAAACTGAGAACAAACTGAGGGTTGATGGGGGGTGGGAGGGAGAGGAGGGTGGGTGATGGGTATTGAGGAGAGCACCTTTTGGGATGAGCACTGGATGTTGTATGGAAACCAGTTTGACAATAAATTTCATATAAAAATAAATAAATAAATAAATAAATAAATAAATAAATAAATAAATAAATTCTTTCTATAAGTGTTTTAAAAATTGGATTGTTATGTAAACCTATTGCTTGATTCATTAACACTTAAAGGTAAAATTTATTACTATGATTTTCCTGAAGTCGCTTTTCATTTTAAGCATCACTATAAAGTATGGCATATTGTCAGATTTACAAAAGAACAATAATTTTAAAAATAGAGTTAAGATGAATTTGCCATGAAATTCCTACCAGAGTGATTTTAAATATGTTTTATTTTATAGAATTAAAAACATATTTGTTCCAAGTATCAACCCAGGATAATACAAGAATGGTTTCCATTCGGACTGCATAAGCAGTTAATGGATAGAATGTAAATATACCATCCAGCTTTATTTCATAGTAGATGAACCAGTTACTAGAATTACACATATTTTCAGATCTATTAATCTTTGGCCAGAACACAATCTCCCATGATCAATATTTAAATTTCTAGTATGTGCAAAGCTCGTTGTTACTTTCCCCCCAACATGGTTATCTCTAATTTAATATTTTAATTCTTTTATTATAATAGAAACCCCAATGCTTTATTTTTACCCCATTTAACATAATTCCCTGAACCTTTGAGCTTGCACTGATTTTTGGTTTATTTTGTTGTTTAAATATAGTCAAGGTAGTCATCAGGGAAGTGCAAATCAAAACTACAAAGAGATATCACCTCGTGCCTGTCAGAATGGCTAAAATAAAAAAAAAAAACACAAGAAACAACAAATGTTGGCAAAGATATATAGAAAAAAAACACTCATTGGTGGGAATGCAAACTGGTACAGCACTGTGAAAAATGGTATGGAGGTTTCTCAAAATTTAAAAATAGAACTACTCTACAATCCAGCAATTGCACTACTGGGTATTTACACAAGGAATACAAAAACACTAATTAAATGGGATACATGCACCCCAATGTTTATAGCAGCATTATTTACAATAGCTAAGACAAGGAGGCAGTGTAGATATCCATCAGTTGATGAATGTATAAAGAAGAGGTGGAATATCAGTCAGTTTATAACTTAGTTGATATATATATTATATTCCACCTCTTTGTGTACATAATATACACATACACATTCCATTCCATATATATGTTCCATTGTTCTATACATACACACACACACACACATATACACACAATGGAATATTATTCAGCCATAAAAAGAATGGAATCTTACCATTTGCAATGGCATAGATGGAGGTAGAGAGTATAATGCTAAGTGAAATAAGTGTGACAGAGAAAGGTAAATACCATGTAATTTCATTCATGTGGTATTTAAGAAACAAAACAAATGCATTGGGGAAGAAAATGAGAGTGAGAGTGAGAGAGAAACCAAGAAATAGACTCTTAACTATAGAGAACTGATGGTTACCAAAGGGGAAGGGACTGGGGAGATGGGTGAAATAGGTGATGGGAATTAAAGAGTGTTCTTGTGATGAGCATTGGGTGATGTATGGAATTGCTGAATCACCATATCCTACACCTGAAACTAATATAATACTGAATGTTAACCAACTGGAATTTAAATAAAAACTTAAAAAAAATATATAATCAAAGTAGGGACTATTTCTAAAGTAAACTAAATTAGTACTTTAGCAACATTGTTCTTGGTGGTACCACAGATCTTTTTCTCGGCTTTTATCTCACATTACTCTTTTTTAGATCATCTTACAATCTACCTGCCTTTGTCTGAGCTATAGACTTAGCATTAGTGATAGGGAAATCAAAAATCTCTTCAGTGGTGTCTCATTTTTTCACCATTAGTATATATCCATTGCCTTATAAGACCCCTGTTTAGATATCTCAAATCTTTTTTTTTTTTTAAACGATTCTTTTTTTTTTTTTTTTTTTCAACGTTTTATTTTTATTTTTGGGACAGAGAGAGACAGAGCATGAACGGGGGAGGGGCAGAGAGAGAGGGAGACACAGAATCGGAAACAGGCTCCAGGCTCTGAGCCATCAGCCCAGAATCCGACGCGGGGCTCGAACTCACGGACCGCGAGATCGTGACCTGGCTGAAGTCGGACGCTCAACCGACTGCGCCACCCAGGCGCCCCATATCTCAAATCTTTTTTAATCTCCAAATGTCCCAAACTAAAGTCATTACCTTCCTTCAAAGGTACTGAGCTTCTGTTTCTTTTCAGTATTTCCTGTTTTGATATGTAGCCCAACCATAATCCGTAGTCACAAAGCCAAAATACTGGAAATCATTGATCTTCGTAAGGTTGTCAGTTTATAACCTAGTTGAGATAATTGATAAACCCCTCAAACTTAATGGCTTAATGTAATATAGTTAATTTCTCACTGTCTTCACAGTCAAAAACAGATATCCTGATTGGTAACCTTCCTGCAGTATTGATTCAGAAATGAAGATTCCTTTAAATCTTTTATCTCCAAAGTTAACCTTTGGCTCCCAAGGTCAGTGTGGAGGTCATTTCCATCCAGGAAGGCAACAAGTGTAGAAAGCATAGAGATTTACTCTTCAGTGGCTTTTATGGACCAAGTCTAGAAACGCATATATCTTTTCTGCCATTATTTTATTAACTAGATTTTTGTGTATGGCTATACCTAACTGCATGGTAGTTGGAAAATTTAGGCTACTTGCATGTCCAGAAGAAAAATAAAATAAAATGGGTTTCAGTGATTATATAGAAGTGTCTCATGAAGTCTTCTCAAAAATCTCCCCAGCCCATTTCCAAATGTCTTTATCAATGTTTAACATCCCCCTCTCTCACTGTCCTTCCCTCCCTATTTCCATCCCTTCCTCTTTCTCTCTTCCTCATGTGAACTATTACCATAGGCTCTTAATGGGTTTACAAAGTGGAATGATTATAGTGTCAAAATTTGCTTAAACGAAATGTGCATTCTTTGTATCCACAATATCTGTTTTATAATATTTAAAGGTGCTTTTGATAGTGGACACAACACAATGACACTCGGATATGTGAAAAGAAGAACTCTGTTTATACATCTCCAAACAAACAAGCAAGGCTGCCAAGTAGGCACTTGCACCTGGGGACTGAGTAATAGCAATCTAGAGCTGTAGGAGAAAGCTTATATATAGCAAGAGGGATGGGGTTAGCTACGTTTCCAGGGCTCCCTATAGATTGGCCAATTTGAATAATTTTTCAGACTCTGGGGAATGAAAGCCTCCCCTAGTTTTCTGGCACCTGGACTAAAGCAATTAGAACAGGTGTATTGTGGCCCCCGTGTGAGAGCCTGATAAGAGAAGTTGTTGGGATGTGGACTTAATCAGCTACTCATGAAGGAAAACTGGCCTCTACTCAGGGTTACAAAACTAGGCCAGGGGGGAGAAAGTAGATTTAAATGTTTTATACAGTCCTTGGTAAAAATAAGTACTTGTTTTATCTTCATCAAATAGAACAAAATTAATATCCTGGAAAAAAAAAACTAACATTATTTCTTTGATCTTGGGCTTAGTGTTAACATCTAGCTTTAGCCATTCTGGAATCAAGGTAACTTTGGATAGCCATTGCAATGACTTTTGTTACAAATCTATTAAGATACAGTGATCTAAACTTCAATGTGTTTAATTTTCAGTAACCTTCTAAAACTCCAGAAGTTTTTGAAAATAGTGAACTTTTGGGTCTGACCATAGGTTGACTCAAGTATTTCTGTATTATCTTAGACAAGGTCTCCAGATTCTCACCTCCATCTTCTGATGGAGGAAACACCATGTGCAAAGTTATCCTTCATATTAGTATCATTCATTTTATGTTTAACCAAACCAAAAGTATTCATACTAAGTCTCAGTTTACCATACGTTTTATTTTCATTGTCATTAGCAGTGGAAACAGTCACTTTCTGGTCTCAACATCTGTGAAATGTAATGGACATTCAAGAGGAAAGCTAAGAGTTATTTTATTGTGCATCATGAATTCTTGTTTTGACTATTTTTCATTCTTAATCATTTGGGATGCTTTGCACAATTCCATCTGCAATACAGAGCTGGCACGGTGCTCTTCTTGGAATCAATATGTATTCCTATTATATCTTCCTCATCTTGATAGCAGAGAGCAGAGAAACCATTTTCATCTCTCCTAATGCCAGACACCTGCTTCAATTGTCTGGTTTGGTTCATACAATTCACTCATTTCCCGGATTATTACAAACTTACATCGGGAACGATTTTGGCAAAACACAGTTTCATTTGAAATGCTTGTTTTTAGTTTCACCTTTGTACCATCTACTCTACCATTGTTGCCAGCCCTTTCCCTTTGGTTTTCATCCATTTTTTTTCTTGTTAATATTCACTATTGAGTTACTCATTAAAAATACTCTAAAGATTTCCTTGGTTCACATATGACATATTCTCTATTCTGGTGATGATGAAATTCAGCTGAAAATATCTCAGTTTAGATTATGCTCAAGAAAACCTTGAAAGTACTCAGCAATTAGCAAAAATCATGGCAGCCTAGTTAGTGAATAAGTAGGTACTGATAAGTTGCTTTTATGTAAATTCTTTCTACATATATCAATTTATTTGACCTTTACAAAGCCTTGTGAACTAAATAAGTGATTATAATTATTCCCATTGATAGATCAGGATTCAGGCTGAGAGAGGTTAAAAAAGCTGCTGAAAGGTCACCATGCTTTTTTAGTTAGTTATCACAAAATCATGCATACTTTTTCAATATCTTAAGAAATCTGAAATAACTATGCAAAATACTTTTTAAAATAATAATGTAATATGTTCCAATTAATGACTGAAGAAAGAGCTAAAATGGAATGTTTATAATTCAAATTGATTCTTAATATCCCTTAGTCAAAAAATAAATGGAAATTCTACTTTTAAGGTATTTGCCTATGTCTTTGATTGATAGTAAATAAATATAGGTCCTTTGATTTATAGTAAATAAATTTCTAAAGTATAATCATGAGCTCCTCATCCTATAAATTTTATTTTTGTATACTTCTTTGGAATTAAAAAGAGAACATAATGTTATAAAAAAATGAAAACCCAATACTATTTATTGTAACTCGTATCACCTGTCAATGGATATAAATGTTGATACATTTTTAGTTCTACATTTTTATGATGCTATAATTTACTTATATAACTATTACAATATTCTGTTTGAATAATTCTGTCCTCTAACAACTATAATCACATAAAGCCAGGAATTTGTAAACATACAACTTAATAGAATCTCTAGAATTATAAAAACTAATGCCAGGGGAAAAATTTTTATTTTTAGTAAACACTTGAAGGAGAGGAATAACTATAGCAATTTTGAAAATATACTTTTATTAGCCATCTTTTCACAGAACATAACCACTTTTGTTTCTTTTCAAGAAAATCCGGGTATTAAAATGTGTGTGGAAAAATTAGTATTGCTCATTGTGCAAATTCATCTGACAAGTATATATGGATCACCTACCATGTGACGGTATTTGCTTAGATCCTCCGTGCTCTGTTAAACTATGACTCCAACAAATAAAGTTGTAGGCAATGATGGAGCAGTAAATATGACAGTAACTTTCAAAGAAAAGCCAGTAGTCTTTTGAGATTTTTATAAAGTAGCTTATTTCATACATTATTTCACCAATGAATATAAAGGCTCTTTAAAGTTCTTGAAAATCTGGCTCCTTAGCATCTGTAAGTTTGCTGTGATCTTCATTGAAAGCTCTGCCTACTTCATTACATATAAAATTTCAGCCCAGGATGATTTTCCTACCCTATGGCACACAAACTCAGTGTGGAAAAATTATCTCATATTGGAAAACACCTCCCTTATCCAACTTATCACATTTATTCCAGTCTGTGATAAAGACAGGAGACAATTATCATTCTCAAGCGGAATAGTCTTTTGAGGATGCCATATTAATATGCTTAAGCTGCCATCCAAGTATCATAGACCAGACGACTGAAACAACAGAAATTTATTTTCTCACAGTTCTGGAGGCTAGAATTCAATATCAAAGTAACAGAAGGGTTAGTTTCTTCTCAGGCTTCTTTTCTTGGCTTCTAGATGGTCATCTTCTTCCTGTGCCTTCACTTAGTCTTCCCTCTGTGTATATCTCTATCCAAATCATTTCTTCTTGTAAGGCACCGGTCATATAGGATTAGAGCTCACCCTGATGGCCTCATTTTAATTTAACTACCTCTTGAAAATCTCTGTATCTAAATATAGTCACATTCTGAGGTACTGGGAACAGGACTTCCATATATGAACTTTGAGGACACAGTTCAACCGATAAATGATATTAATATCTACCAATTAATATATACACCAAGGACCCATTCAGGGAACTTGTTGGAACATCATTTCTTGTCTTCCCAAATATAAGAAACTCATTTATTTTTTTGTCACTCCATTTGGAAATCTTAAATAAGACTTAGTATCACGGAATTCTGTATATTATAGTGATAATATTTTGTACTGATTATACATCTTTATACATAGAACTCCCTGGTGAGCATTTATCTATTTTGTATTGCACATTATACAAGCTAGTAGAACTCACAGTTACTTTGAGAAGTAAATCCCAGATATTTAGAAAAGCTTGTGTTTCTCTAGATCTGAGTGTCGTTACCTATTTTCCCTTGGAAAGCTGATTCCCTCTTATTTCCTTAGCAGAATCAGAACAATAAATATTTTAAACTCCCTGACCACTTAAAAACATGTGAGTGAATGTGTATGTGTGCTAGCATGCTTTTTGACTAATTTTTTTCTTGTATAAAGAATTTAGCTTGTTTGCTTTCTACTCTAATTGGTCTCATTAAAATGGCAGAGTTAAGTTCCCTAACCACTCCCTTCAAAAGAGTAATAATTTTATGCCCAACTGTATTTAGAAATTTACTAAATAAGGCTTTTAATCTTAATATAACTCATGAAGTATTCTTCTTATTTAAATATTTTCTTATTCTGTTTTCTCATTTTTTTCACACTAAGCAATTATTCACATACCCAATATGTCTTCCCCTATGTTTAAGAGTGAAAATATTTATATCTAATTATATTTTGAAATAAATAAGCAAATTCCTTTTATCTTTCAAACTCATGTTTCAGCCTGCTGAAATAGTCATGTAAAGTATTTTCTTTGTTTTCAGATTCTAAATTTCTAAAAATTAATTCCTAACAGTGAGCAAAGATGTTTAAAGTGTCTAGTCATTCCCATTATTAGCCAAAACACAGTTACACAAAGGTGAAAATAAACTTTCAAACATGCTGAGAGTGGTATTTGTTTATATCTGTTGCTAGTTTAGTATGTGTTTTATCACTATATTATTCTTAGATTAGTACATGGAAGCAGATATAAATTTGTCAGAGGGACACCAAATCAAGATTTCATACAAATTATTTTCTGGTAAATCTCCTCACATATATGAAATTAGTAGGAGTCAAATCTCTACTATAACTTCCCCCAAAGTACCTCTATTCTCTAATAAATATCTATAATAATTTTAAATTACTACTTTATACTCTTTTATTAGACGGATCAGTTCTCATAAATAAACTGGTCATGAAAAGCTTTCTGCAGCGTAAAGGACTGTCAGGGTTCCCAGTGTGCTTCCTGCATTCCCACCTCTTCCGCAGAGTTCCCAGATCTATAGGAAAGTGCCTAAGAAAAGTATCCCTATCAATTATATTTTCTAGTTCTATTGGATGACATTTTTATACTTCCTAGAGTATCACTTAGAAGTTACAGAGTTTTCATCAGCTCCTCCAGTTATCTATATACCATATTGCTCTATCTTAGCTTTGCACTATACTGATGTCAAACTTCTCTTGCTATAGGTTTAATGTATTAAATTTCCTGATTCAGAAATATTATCTATTAGGAATGAAAACTTTAAAGGTCAGGAAGGATTTCAGTAAGCTATACTTGTGAGATGCTATAGTTCAGGATTCTTAGATCGGGGCAACAAAATGAAGGCAATGGCATTTGTATAACAATTTAAATTTGACCAAAATTGTTTCATCATCATTTCCTTTTATGATTGAAGGAACTGCATCTTAGATTATTGCAATGACCTATTTATGGCCCTATAGACAGTAGGGGAGTGCTGAAATTTGAGGCAACGTCTTCTGGCTCTTTTTAATACCAGAGAATTAAAGCATTTATGAGAGGTAGAAGTAGTATAGTGTTAATGAAGAATTATTATTGGTGTTAATAAAGAATTATTATCCACCATGCAGACTTAGAAATTTAGTATCAAAAAACTATCAACACTAACAATGATAATACCTTAACATGTTTATAGTAAGATATTACTTCTTAATCTCTCTCATGAAGGATTCAAACTGATGATATGAGAACAAGCTTAGGCCGGTTTTTATAAACAATGGCTTCCTGTCCGAGATTGAAAGACCATATTCCAAGGATAGTATTAAATTACCAGCATGGCTCAATGCACTGTTCAACCCTCAATTCATTGTCAAATGAAATTGGTATAGTGTCAAAAACCATCAAAACCCTAACACAACAATTTCTCCCTGGAGACACATAGTGTAAGTATTACAAGGCACTTTTAAGGTTTATTGATTTGGAGATAGGAAGCACAGCTAGATGGGAGAGATGACAGAGATGAAGTGCATTTTTCAGACAAGCATAATAAACATGGTCCCAAGTCAGGAATCATAAATATGAAAAAAGAGCATCACTTAATTGTCATATGTTATGCATTCACAGCTGTATTTTTACCAGATTATAAATATCTGGAAGGCAAAGACATTGCTTTTCAAGATGTTACTACCAGTATAATATTAGCTTTATCCCTGGTAGCGAAATAAGATGATAGTTACAAAATCTAGGGACTCTGCAGATAATTAACCATGAGAGAGCTGAAGGACTCTTCCTAACATTATGTCAACTTTAGCAGAATTTAGAAACTTGGCCAGCCAACTTCTCATATTTGTTTTACCCTGATTTAGTCTCTTCCTCCAATGCAAGACTTTTATAATGAATTTCTGGGTAAAAGTGACTATTGGATTGATTTTTTTTTCCTGGGGTAGAATTATCAATATGATTATGCTTGCTTACATTACTGAAAATTGTGTCAATTGGGGTAGAGTTGTTCTTCAATAATTTCTAGACAAGGATATGCTCATCTTTTTTCATGCAGTTTAAATAGTGTCACTTCAACATGAATTGATCAAACTTGAATTCTACGTTAAAATTGGCAAACAAAACCATGGCTTAAAATAAAGCTTGTGCTAACAGATGCATAACCAGTTTCTAATTCAAAAACATCCATAGTACATTTTTTTACTGTTTTAATATTAAGAATGCTGTTTCATTTAAAATAAGTCTAAACAGATTATGTATTTTCACTGATAATAATGCAGTGAATCTGCTTCATTATTTTACATATTTGTAAATACAAATAAAAATAGCATTATATAACTATCAAGTATGAAACATGTTTGTGTCTAGTAAATTAAGGTCTTTGAGGGTCTTCAATAAACATTTAAATTTTGAAATATAATAATTTTTATGTCATCATAAAAAGTAAGATTTATGGGTCTTATAAGATCTTCAAAGGGGTTTGTGACCCTCATATATCATTAACTACCACATTAGAGGCATTTCTACCAAATTAAGGAATAAGTGAATGATACTGACCATCAACTGTATTATCTATATTGTTCTAAACAGTGTTGTTTATGTATGAAGACATAAAACAGAAAAAATTAAATGATGAGAGATGTATCTTTATTTATAGAAATAATAACACACAATATATAAATGATAAATGACTAGATTTGTAAAAACAATGTTTAGTGTAATAGATAGATACAAGAAAAATACTGATATGAAAATAAATAATTTTATATATGCAAAGATTAGTTATCAATATATAATGGAAACCTCCTTCATTCACAATATATAGTCACAAAATAATTGGAATCACCTTAAGAATAAAATATGGACCATATGTGAATAAAGCAAGAAAACTATCAAATATCAAATATGTAAAAAGGAAAAAGAATAAAAAGTTTTAGCAAATTAGGAAGAGAAACTCTGAACACTTGCAATGTAAGTTTTTTAAAAATAATGTAATTACAGCCATAATCTTTACTTTTGTTTTAAAAATTTGAAAAAGTTATTTTAAATTCCTTTTCTAAATATCACACAAGAAAGAAAAAAAGGGCCAGGAACAAGACAAGACTGTCTACTCTTACCACTCTTATTTAATTTAGTACAGGAAGTCTTAGCCATAGCAATTAGATAAGAAAAAGAAATAAGAGGAGTATATATTGGTAAAGAAGGAGTTAAACTGTCACTGTTTGCTGATGACATGATATGTATGTCATATGTATGTGTATCTATGTATGTATGTATGATACCATACATAGAAAAATCTTAAAAACTCCACAAAAAAAAAACTACTAGAAGTAATAAACAAATTCAGTAAAGTGGCTGGATACAAAATTAATAACCAGAAATCACTAGTATTTCTGTACACTAATAATGAAGTGGCAGAAAGAGATATTTTTTAAATAGCACCATTTTCAACAAAAAGAATAAAATACCTAGGAATAAACTCACCCAAAGTGGGAAAGCACCTGGATTCTAAAAACTGTAAAACGTTGTTGAAAGAAATTGAAGATGATACACATGGAAAGATATTCTAAGCTCATGGATTAGAAGAATCAATATTAGCAAAATGTCAATATTACCCAAAGCAACATACAGATTCAATGCAATCTCTATCAAAATACCAATAGCATTATTCATAGAACTAGAATAAATGATATTAAAATATGTGTGAAACTACAGAAAACCCCAAATGGATAAAGCAATACTGAAAAAGAACAAAACAGAAGGTATTACAATACTAGATTTCAAGATATACTACAAATCTGTAGTAATCAAAACAGTATGGTACTAGAACAAAAAAGGTACATAGATCAAAGGTACAGACTAGAAATCCCAGAAATAAAGCCATGACTACATGGTCAATTTAACTATGACAAAGGAGACAAGAATATATAATGGGGAAAATACAGTCTTTTCAATAAGTAGTGTAGGAAAACTGGACAGCTAAATGCAAAAGAATGAAACTGGACTACTTTTCTCACACTTTACACAAAAATAAATTCAAAATGGATTAAATGCATATCATTTATTTGTTTATTTATTTATTTATTTATTTATTTATTACTAAATCATCACTTTATGTATATTATATTTATTTTATATTTATCTACTAAATTTATATACACTAAACATATTTTTGTTTATTTTATATATTTATTTATTATTTTTATTATTAAGTTATTTATTATTATATCAAGAAAGCAAAGACAACCTAGTGAATGGGAGAAGATATTTGCAAATGACCTATCTGATAAGGGATTAATATCTGAAATATATAAAGAACTGATACAACTCAACACCAAAAAACATCTGATTAAAAAATGGGCACAGGACTGAATAGACATTTTCAAAGAAGACAAACAGATGGCCAACAGGTACAGGAAGAGATTTCAAAATTACTAATCATCAGAGAAATGCAAATCAAATCCACAGTAAGGTAACACCTTTACCAGTTAGAATAGGTAAAAGCAAAAAGACAAGAAATAACAAGTGTTTTCAAGGATTTGGAGGGAAAGGAACCCTTGTACTCTGTTAGTGGGAATGCAAATTACCACAACCACTATGGAAAACAGTATGGAGGTCCTTCAAAAAATTTAAAATAGAAATAGCATTTGATGTAGTAATTCGACAACTGGGTATTTACCCAAAGAAAATGAAGACACTAATTTGAAATGATATACGCACCCCTATGTTTATTGCAATATTATTTGCAATAGCACAATATGGAAGCCACCTAAATATTCACCACACACACACACACACACACACACACACACACACACACACACACTGGAATATTACACAGACATAAAAAATGAGATCATGCCATTTGAGACAATATGGATGGGCCTAGAGGGTATTATGCTAAGTTAAATAAGTCAGATTGAGAAGGACAAATACTGCATGATGCCACTCATAAATAGAATCTTAAAAATCCCAGAGGAATAGGTAAACAAAAAGCAGAATCAGACTATAAATACAGAGGACAAATTGATGGTTGCCAGAGTGGATGGGGTGAGAGGAATGGGAGGTTGGGAAAAATGGGTGAAGGGGACAGGGAGATACAGGCTTCCACTTATGGAATGGATAAGTCACAGGAATAAAAGCACAGCATGAGGACAACAATCAGTGATATTGTAATAGCAACAAAATGGAATGGTAGCTACACGTATGGTGAACATGGAATAATGTATAAATTTGTCAAATCACTAAGTTGTACACCTGAAACTAATGTAACATCATGTGTCAACAACAGTAAAAAAACAAAAACCAAAAACAAAATAACACAATAAAGGTCATAATCCCACAACACATTATGAAGACAGAATAAGCAGAAACTAATTTATGTTTTGGGAATTAATAGTATTAACACATATTAAGAAAGCAAAGGGTTAATTAGGAAATAAATATTTAAAAATTGGTGTTGGCACTCTTTGCTTAGCCATTTAATTTTCTTTTTTCACTAAGGTATGTGGAAAAATACACTGCACTCAAATCAATAGTTTTCCTCTATGTCACTATTAAATAATTTAAAAGTATATGAAATTAGAAAATAGACTTAACTCTTGTCACAAAAATATATAAAATATTTAAGAAGAAAACTGGCAAAAATATGCAAGCTTTATTAGATAAAAACAATAATACTTACTAAACAGCTTAAAAGAGTTAAGAGATAGAGAGATATGCCAAACCCTGAGTCAAAAGACTAAAACCTCTGAAGATGCCAATTCACCCATATAAATCCATGTATTCAGTGTACTGTTGAACAATACCCCAATAGGAATTTGTGTGAAAAAGAAAGTGAAGGTAACTCTCCTAAATAGTTTTCAAACAGTGAACAGCGAAGGAGACATCTTTTCCAAGGATCATAGATTATTGTGAAATAATAGGAATTAAAAGAGCAAGTGATTGCAATAAACATACAAGGGAACCCAGAAAATAATCCTACAAGTTGACTGGTCTTTATCAGAAAACCGTTGTTATTTTTAAAATTTTTTTATTAACATTTATTTATTTTTTGAGACTCAGAGAGAGACAGAGCATGAGCAGGGGAGGTGCAAAGAGAGGGAGACACAGAATCGCAAGCAGACTCCAGTCTCTGACCTGTCAGCACAGAGCCCGATGTGGGGTCAAACCCACAAACCATGAGATCATGACCCCAGCTGAAGCCAGCCCAACAGACTGAGCCAGCCGTATCAGAAAATTATTTAATGAGAAAGGTAGAATTGCAGCCCAGATCAGAAAAAAACAAAAAACCTGTAAAGTGTTCAATAAATGTTCTTCTAATTATCAAACCATACAGAAAATTCCAGGTGGTTTGAAAATTAAATGTAAATCCATTTAGAATTATTGTATAGTTTTATATATATAAATGCATATAAATATTAAGAGTATATAAGCAAACATAGTTTTTCAGAGGGATATAAATTCAGAAAAACAATTTTGGGGTAGAGAGGGCTTTATAAGAAAACACTAAACCCCCAAAATATAGGAAAAATAATAGATGTGGCAACATAAATAATTATCTATTGAGGGGACTATTATATTCAATGTTGAAAGGTCTTTTACAAATCAATAAAAAATTTAAAAAAACCCAGCCTACTCCCAGAATAAAATATGACATAGACCAATATATTTATGAAAGTATAACCTAGCACAATTATTCAGGGAAACTTAAATAAAGCAACACTGAAATGCCAATATTTTTTCACTCAGATTTTAAAATATTAATCATAGGAAATAAATATGCTACTGCATTGTTAATAATATTATAAATTGAAATAGTCCTTTTACTGAACAATTTAGTAGTCTAGTAAATTTAATTAGTTCAGATATATTGATCTAACAATTCCATTTCTAGCTATCTTACAAAATTTCTGTTCTGTACATAAATATATATGTGTGTGTATGTATGTGTGTATATAATATATGTATATATATTGCTGAAGTTTAATTCTTGTTTTATGTGAAAATAATTGCAAAGAAAACTATTTCATTCATCAATATGTACTTATCCACATGGTAACAGAAAGCCAATGGAGTAAGATTGATCTCTATGTACCAACCAAGAATTAATTCCAAAATATATTGGTAAGTAAGAAACCAAATGAAAGTAAAATATATAAGACATCTATTAATTTATGCTAATTTAAACAAACTTAAAAGGCATAGCTGTATGTATTTTATTTCATTGGAGCATGTTAGAAAAGAATAAACATCAATCCTTTAACTGTGGTTGTCCCTGGAAACTGGTGTTAAAACATGAAAGATAATGGTATTGGAAAAACTGAACATTTAACTAACTATACTTATCTATTGTTTGAAAAAATAATGCATTTAAGTATCACATGTAAATTTTATAAATCAAAAATTAAAAGTTTGTTAAAAAAACTGTGATAAAATCATAAGACCTACAGTAAGGCAAACATATGTGCCAAAACTAAAGAGAACTTTCTAAATTTTATGAAAATTTTAGAAAATAACAGAGCAACAAAGGAAAATACTGATGGATGTAACAAAATTATTTTAAATTAAATAATTTCTCCTATTCAATAATAAAATTAAAAAGCAAATAAAAAACTAAAAGTATGCTTGAGACAAATACATTATAAAAATGGGTAACATTCTTTGAAGTAAGAGTTTTTATAGAGAAATAAGAAAATATAAGGTATCCAATTGGCAAGTAAATGAAAAATATAAAGAGAAAGATGATATGCAAAATACTAGTGGAAAAAAAGCCATATATGAAATATGTAAATTTAAGCAATAGAATATATTTCAAAGAGGGAGAGGAGGGAATGATCCCATTTATTCCCCACCCCACCAAAAATCACCCAGAAACCTGTATGAAACAAATATCTTGAATTTATTTACATTGTTGCCTAGCAAGAGAAAACACTGATAAGAACAGGGTTGCACACATCTGATAAAGGAGATTTTATAAATTTTGTCTTGTTTTGTGTTTTGTTGTTGCACACATAGATAAGGTAATGTTGGAAATTGAGTGATTTGGGGAGACGAGTTTTGGGAGGGTCTCGGGGTACAAGTAGGATTTGGGTGAAACAGACCAGGCCAAAGTTGCTTTCAAGTTGTTGGGTTTTTCAAACCAGTAGTTCTCTAGAACATCTTGTGATCTTGTCTCTCCAGAGCCAGTTGTGGCCTCAGAGTTTGTTTTTGTTTTTGTAAGTTGATAGTCTTTGTAAGTTTTCCGACTTTTTTTCTCATCACTGACAGATACGATGTTGTGGGACAGACTGTGTGTGCTGAGATTTCTCAGAACACTTGTTAGGAGGACTGTAGCAGACACTCTCAATAATCCACCTTAATCCCTGTCTCCATTTGAGTTAATCTGGAGCTGTGGACAATCCCCCACATCCTCTAAGCATCCTGCATGAAGCACCTGCCTTCCTGCTCTCTACCTAAGGACTTTCTAGCTCACCATGTCCCCAGGACAAATCTCAGCCAATGGGTGGTAGCAGCACCACCCCACAGCTTCTAGTGTGCGATTTAAAGCCATTTTCTACACCTTCTCAGTTCCTGGTGAGATTAGCTCCGCTGTTCCTTAAGATATGAACAGCTGCATGGTCATTCCAGGTCCTTATCCTATCCTGTATAACTGCACAGCCTCTTTCGTTATTCTTTTAATTATACATGATTATTTTTTCTTGAATAATGTAGTCTCCTTGTTGTACCTAAGCAAGTTAGTTTATTCTGTATCTCAATTTTTGAATCTTTAAAATAAAGTTTAGTATAGTACCTGTATCAAGGGCGCCTGGGTGGCTCAGTCGGTTAAATGCCCAACTTCAGCCTAGGTCATGATCTCACATCCCTGAGTTTGAGCCCCTCCTCAGGCTCTGGATTCGGTGTCTCCCTCTCTCTCTGCCCCTCCCCCGTTTGTGATCTGTTTCTCTCTGTCTCTTAAAAATAAATAAATGTTATGGGGCGCCTGGGTGGCTCAGTCGGTTAAGCAGCCAACTTCGGCTCAGGTCATGATCTCGCGGTCCGTGAGTTCGAGCCCCGCATCGGGCTCTGTGCTGACAGCTCAGAGCCTGGAGCCTGTTTCAGATTCTGTGTCTCCCTCTCTCTGACCCTCCCCTGTTCATGCTCTGTCTCAAAAATAAATAAACATTAAAAAAAAAATTTAAAAAAATAAATAAATGTTAAAATTTTTTTCTTTTAAAAATATAGTGCCTGTATCAGGGAGCTATTGTAAGGGTTAAATTAGTTTAAGCCAATGTTTAGATCTATGTATATTAACTACCACTACTAATTATTACAATACCTGTCAGTATTATTACAACCATTATTATAGTTATTGTGTTATCATTCAAGTTCCCAGCATATCTCTGGACTTTATGAAAAAAAATTCTTCTTCTTTTTTTTTTTTTTTTTTTAGGTTTTTATTCATTTTTTGAGAGAGAGAGAGAGCAAGTGAGCACATGAGGAGGGGAGGGGCAGAGAGAGAGAGGGAGACACAGAACCTGAAACAGGCTCTAGGCTCTGAGCTGTCAGCACAGACTCTGACATGAGGCTCAAACTCACAAACCATGAGATCATGACCTGAGCCAAAGTCAGATGCTTAACCAACTGAGCCACCCTGGTGCCCCGAAAAAATTCTTCTTTCCTCAACCAAGAATGTCATTCAGCTTTTGACCATTAACCATAATTGCTTTAAGAATTTGCTCAAAATATTACCTTAAAAAATGCCATGTTTAATCTCAAGCCAGTTACTTGTAATTTCCTCAATACATTAAGATTTTCTTGAAATATACAGAATAACTAACTTTTATGATATAATAAGTGCATACCTTGATGGATTATACCTGAATGCACATAAATGTGAACCTGATACCCACATCAAAAAACAGAAAATTGTCAACACTTTTCCCTGTGCCATTTTCTGTAAAAACCACCTCCAAGGGTAACCACCGTTCTAACTTTCTAAAGGATAGATTGGTTTTGCCTGTTTTATACTTTGTCAATTAAATCATCCATATAAGTCATTCTTTTGTATCTGGCTTTTCTCATTCAATGTTGTGTTTAGAAGATTTATCTACATCATCACTGCTTTCTAAAGCTATTGTTATCTTGTATCTCAAATGTATTACAAGCTTTGTAAGAGTCAAGATGGATACTTTTACTTGTATCCCTTTGAACACTCAACATACACCATACCTTGACAGATGCTCAGTAGTACTTCCTTGAATAAGTATTTTGGCTCATTGTTTTGTAAAACAATAGTTCCTCACAAAGATTTTTCACCTTCCTGCATTGCCACACTAGCCTATTCTTCAGGGCTCTCTCTTGTAAATTAACATTGTCATTGTCCCCAGATCTATTTCCCTGCAAATATTTTTACATAATGATACATATTTAAATATAAATTTATAACAGAAAAATATAAAGAAATATTCAAAATTACACATTAAGCAGAGACAACCTGGCAAATAACAACTATTATTATGCTCTCATTGAATTCTATACAAGTGTCAGTTGGCCACAGATACCTCTGCAATTTAATCAGAGTAACTACTGGGTATCATTGAGTCACCTTTTGTGTCATCTCTCATTGTCATTACTAGGTAAAATATGTAGATCATCTTTATTATCCACACCATTCATCACATTTAATTGAAATTTCCAGCTGGTGGATGAAGAGACATAGGAAAATGGCATTTTTTTTTTTAAAGCTATTCCTTACAGATGATTTTACTTTCCTTTTTAGGACCACTTTTATAAGAGCATTCCAACTATGGTTTGCAAACTTGGTAAGTTTCTCAACAAGTTTTTGTCTGTTGCTTCTTCAAATACTTTTTGGAAGTCCCTATTGAACCTTAGGGAGAAAAATCAGGGAGGGCCAATGATAGGAGGAAAAAAAAAAAAAAACTACGACAAAAACAGACTATAGTTTTTAAAGATATGGAAAATTAAGACCAAGTGGCCGAAGGACAATTTTTTCTCTTCATTCTATTTTGCTCAAAGAAAAGATAGAAATATCTGAAGTAGATGGGAAGATATTTTAGTTTACTGTGAACAGAACAAATGCACCACTGTCTACAAGTCTGTTACAACATAGAGGAAGAAGTTAGTTCAAAGTGACAGGGGGAAAAGCACCATTAAGATTTCATAACTCGGGGCGCCTGGGTGGCGCAGTCGGTTAAGCCTCTGACTTCAGCCAGGTCACGATCTCGCGGTCCGGGAGTTCGAGCCCCGCATCAGGCTCTGGGCTGATGGCTCAGAGCCTGGAGCCTGTTTCCGATTCTGTGTCTCCCTCTCTCTGCCCCTCCCCCATTCATGCTCTGTCTCTCTCTGTCCCAAAAATAAATAAACGTTGAAAAAAAAAATTAAAAAAAAAAAAAAAGATTTCATAACTCTACTACCAAACTAACGTTCCAAACACCTGGTGAACTTGCATATTTGAGGGAAGATAGGATGAACTTCTAAAAAAAAAAAACCCAAAACAGAAAAACTTCTGATTGCATGCAGGTGTAGCAACTATACTATGAAAAATATGTGAATTTTCAAGTACAGAGTTCTTACAGATTAGGTAGTCATTACCTCAATCACTTGTACTATTCTAGAAGCTCAAAAAGTTACTCAGGTACTTGAGGAAAAAAAGGCCTTCTTTTAATTATCTTACTGATTCTTTTAGCTTTACCTTGAAAATAATATGGATTTTAAGCTTTAAAATTAAATCACAAAGTAGACTATGTTTTTCCTCTTGTTTATGAATTCTGAGCAGAGGCTTTATTTTTTAAGTTGAGGAATTTTTCACATGTACTGTCTCTATTTATGTATTACACCATATTGAATAACGTACAAATAGGAGTATTTATGAGTTTAATGAGAAAAAAAAATCAATGTTTTCTGATTTTTCTTTTTTTTTCTTTTTTTGCTTTTTGCTTTTACCTAGATATTTCTACAATCCTAGGCACATTAATATCAGGCACATTCTGACAGTTATCCATGTCAATGAAGATTTTACATGTTTATATTGGGCTTGAAGTGCACAGTAATTGTTTCTTTTCTAAATGTATTTATATTCTTTGTCTAGATGGGAGCAACGGATACTCATGTTCCTTGAGATAGCTTTGAAATGCACACAGATTTTAACTGCAAGTAGCTGGAGTTCATTCTAACTATTTATTTTCTCTCCAAACCAATATTTCAAAAACAAGAACAACTTCTATTTAAATATCAACTGCTTGCTTGAATGCCAAAAGTAGTCAACCTTCTCTCCATCAACACCTTTTTAGCCAAATGACTACAAAAATTTACTATGGCTTCAGATTATTCCTATTAAGTATCTCATTCCATTTTTTATATCTACCACCTTACATGTTTGAAAACACTTAAGATTTTTTTTTTTCCTCAGGGAAAGCAATTAGAAAAATAAAATACTAAACAGTTTGAAAAGCTCATTTGAAGAGTCTAACAACAGATGTAAAAAACAGATATAACTTGTTTTCTAAACGTTCCCTATAGTTGAGAGATAGCTTTTAAGTTGGAGTCATCCTCCCTTGAATTAACATAATTATGTCAATAAATAGTACAATAAATGGTTGTGTTATGTAGCCTAAACTTGTCAATGGCCTTTCATTCTCAAAAGAGAGCTATACAGCATCTGAGTTTTAAAAGAAAGGATGTTTTCACACAACACTGTATTATGATCCACATTGTGACTATATATAATGAAACAGTGAAAATGTTTTACATGGTGTTTATGTTATCATAACTATAAAAAAAAACCCTGGTTAAATATTTGAATTTGGAGCTCAAATCTAGTATTATGGCTCACTTGATTTCATAAGGGTGTGTGTGTGTGTGTGTGTGTGTGTGTGTGTGTGTGTACATGTGTGTGTTACTGAACCATTGTAATTCATGGACACATATTTCTATCTTTAAATTAACAAATACATTGCTGATTACATCCAAGTACATGGAGACAGCCATGGGCACAGACCAGCTGTTTTCCTGCTTTATTGGGGTGATCAAATCCATGCTAAGATTTGTGTAACCTGAGTTCACTGAAGGTGGTTGATTATGGAGGTGGAAGTTGGATTAATTGAACATATATTAACGTAAGTCCAAGCACTCGATAGAAATATTTGGTCTAATGAAATCGTAATCTCACTTTCAGTACTTTTAGCTTTACTTTTTCAAATTCTAATGTAACGGTCAGGAATGTTCCAACCAAATAGCTTTGTGAATTTTTCTCAATGTAATGTCTCATGATCTACAATTTTTAAATTGACCTACAAAGTATCTACCTCATAATTGTGATGATTAGATTTAAACAACTTAACATATGGCCTAACATATAATAAAAAATGATACTCAATAAAAGTTATTATCATTTTCAGAATAGCTTCTTGTTGTGGTTGTTTATCACAGCTTTCAAAACTCTGAAATCATTTTGGGAACAGTTTTTTTATAGAAATCTATAAATCTGAAAGAAGGATATTGTTATATGTGTTTTGTGTCCTCATAATACCAAGAATGTTTTTGGCACATTATAGATATTTAATATGCATTTGTGCAAGTGAATAATGGCCCCCAAATTGCTTTATGTCAACTAGTTCTAGTACTAGAATTAAAAAGATTTACATTCTCTAAGGAAGAGTGCATGTTAGCATGGATATGGTCATGGTGATTCTAGAAATAACTACCAACATTAAACAAAATAAGCTATTTTGATTAAAAGTACTGAGTAACTACTGTCTCATCATTGATAGATTGTTATTACAGGATACATAATGTCTAAAAGATAACTAAAATAAACTTAGTATTCTACTCAATAGTTCAAAGATTTAAAAACTCATATTCACAAGAAGTATTATCCTATATTAGCTGAGTGCATATAGATAAAAAATATTTAGAAGTCTCTTGGAAAATATGGCAGCCATGATTACCTTTCAAAAATGTTTAATAAGCTAAAGTATTTTGATAAATTTCTGATATCTACTCATATTATTATGAATACCCTGATGGCAAAATATACATGGTTATGATACATTATGTTAAATATAGTTAGGTTCTGAACCAGGAGGACTTTTGTGAAACAATTCTAAAATCTGTTAGAAAAAAAATTTACATGACGGTCATGTTAGTGTAACTTGAACAGGTCTATTGATGCTCCAATGCTTTCTATCTACACATAATAGAAATAAAATATGGAAAGCACTTTCAAAATGTTTCTTTCTAAGTGGTCTATGCCTAAGCCACAGACATTTCAAGCACCTGAGCTGAGAACTGGTGGTTTACAAAAGGGCCTCTCTTTGCTGTTGAGACCCTAAATGAAGGCGTTGTCTCCCTAGGAGAATGAGATTGTTGAAAGAAAGAAAGAAAGAAAGAAAGAAAGAAAGAAAGAAAGAAAGAAAGAAAGAAAGGAAGAAAGAAAGGAAGAAAGAAAGAAAGAAAGAAAAACCTGTTTAGCTTTTTTAGCCTCTTAGTAAGTGCTTTCTGCTTGTCTTCCACATACACAGCATTTGACAAGTGCCTACAGGGATAATTGCACGCAGAATGTTAGACTCCTCATTGATTCATTTCTCAAGGATTCTGGTCCTGCACGTCCTCCCTTCCTGTATCCTTTGGTTGTTTTCTAGGGCCCCACAGTTTTTAAAAAGGGTGGCTCAGTCGGTTAAGTGTAGAGCTTCAGCTCAGGTCATGATCTCACTGTTCATGACTTCAAGCCCGCATCGGGCTCTGTGAGGACAGCTCAGAGCCTGGAGCCTGCTTCAGGTTCTGTGTCTCCCTCTTTCTCTGGCCCTCCCCCACTTCTGCTCTCTCTCTCTCTCTCACTTTCTCTCAAAAATAAATAAACATGAAAAAAATTAATTAAATAAAAATAAATAAAAATATATATAGTTTTCATGGTTTTCTCAGAGGTTTAGTCTGATACAAGCTACTCCAAATAGCCTGCAGTAGCCAACTGAAAACATGATTTTTTTTCATGTTAAATGTATAGATTTTGTACATCAGGGAAGGGGAATCAAAAATTGGCTTTAGGTGAGATTCTGATTTTTAGGGCCAATGTCCAGAACAGAGTAGTCAGTCTGATTTTTTTGTTCTAGACTCTGGAAAAATTCCTTATTATTATTCTTGGGTACTCAAGTGTTTTGACATAGTAAATCTTCCTAAGTGTGTAATACTGTAGGCCTTTTAGGGATGGTCCTCACACTTGAGGATGAAATCTACTCTTTACCCACCAAATCCACAAATCTACTCTTTACCCACCAAATCTACAATTTCTCTCTCTGTTGCATAGTTTTTGCTCTGTGGAGAGCATGGTGTTTCAGGGCATCTAATCCACCTTCTTAGTCATACTCCTTCCTTATAAAGGATGCTAATATTTTGGGATCCAGGACATAACTTCATTACCTTCAATTTTATAGATACTTTTTTTTTTTCCTCTAGCAGCTACATTTTTATATTGATAATTTACTTTATACCTTTGGTATAAGCCTCTAATTTCAATAATGTTTCTGTGGGAAGAAAGTGCAACCTACTTGACAACAGTTTGCTTTATAAAGCAGATTTCTGAAAAACTATTAAAATACAAGGGGGGATGGGGTTTGTACATATTTTAATCTATAAAAGTAATTTTAATCACATGTAATCATATATGAAAAAATATATACCACATATAAACATAAAATAAACTAGAGAGATACCACATATAAATATATCACATACATATTATGTGTATGTGTAACAAAACATTAAAGATGTTAAAACTGTCACTATTTGCAAATGACATGATGCTATATATAGAGAACCCTGGAGACTCCATCAAAAAAGCATTAATAAATGAATTCAATACAGTTGAAGGATACAAAATTAATACAAAGATATGTTTTACTTTATACACTAATAACAAACTATCAGAAAGAGAAATTAGGAAAATAATCTCATTTACAATTGCACCAAAAGGATAAAACATGTAGGAATAAATTTAACTGAAGAGGTGAAAGACCTGTATGCTGAAAGCTGTAAGACACTGGTACAAGAAACTGAAGATGACACAGATAAAAGGAAAGGAAAGATATTTTGAAATTCTGAGGACGACCGTGGAGTAGGAAGACCCTAAGCTGGTCCCACGGATACACCTAGATAACACCCATGTCGGTGTACCTAAACCAGAAAACAACCCGAAGCCTGGCAGAGCACACTCTTCACAGCTAAACGTAACGAAGAGGCCACAACAGAAGGGTTGGCAGGATGGAGACGTGGTCAGGAATCAAACTGACCCAAGAGACTACAGAAGGGAGGGAACCCACAGACATAAGAAAGGGAGAAAAGCAGATTCCACACCAGGCTCCCCAGACATAGGATACCCACACTGGACAGACAAAACCCCATAAAATTTGGCTTTGAAAACCAGAGGGGCTTAGCTTCATGGGTTCTTACAATCAATACGGCTTAATACCTGGATACTTACTTACTTATTTATAGGTTTATTTATTTATTTTTAATTTATTTTCAAGTTCTATTTACTTTGAGAGAGAGAGCATGAGCAGGGAGGGGGCAGAGGGGGGGAGAGAGAGAATCTTAAGCAGGCTCTGCACAGTCAGTGCAGAGTCTGATGTGGGACTCAAACTCACAGACCGTGAGATCATGACCTGAGCTGAAATCAGAAGTCAGACACTAAACCAAGTGAGCCACCCGGGTACTCCTATTTATTTAATTATTTATCTTAGAGAGATACAAAGAGAGGCTGCAAGTAGGGGAGAGGGGCTGTGGGGGGGAGAGAGAGAGAGAGAGAGAGAGAGAGAGAGAGAGAGAATCTTAAGCAGGCTCCACACTCAGTGCGGAGCCTGATGCGGCGTTCGATCCCACGACCCTGGGATCAGGACCTGAGCCAAAAATCAAGAGCCAAATGCTCACCTGGCTGAGCCATCCAGGTGCCCAACAACTGGATCTTTAAAAAGCAGCGCGCTCTGCTTCAGGAGAGCAGGAGGGTGATAGGACACTGAGTCCCCACCCTTAAAGAGGCAGCGCGACAGACAGCCCCGCTGAGATACGGTATAGGAACAGCAGTTTGAAAAACGTCTGCGGTACACCAGAAGGAGATTTAATTGCTGATATCAGAACTCTTGTGGGAGGAGCAGAGATCTTTAGGAGACTTCTCCAAGAACAAAAGTGCCATTTTTCTCCCCTGGCTCCCAGCCTAGATACACAGACACCTGCAGGAGCAAGCACGACCAGAACACTGTCCATTTAGGTGGCTAACAGTACACTCTGACTTCACGGTCTTCTGCAGACCTGCCCCCTCAAACCAGCCCTCAGCAGGAGTTCTCCAAAGGGACTCCAGTTCTCCTCCCACAGAAGACCCATGCAAACCTTGCTAAAACCTCGTATGCCACCCCCCAACTCTGCTGCAAACCCATCCCATCCAACACGTCCTAGCCGAGCGTGTGGTGACACATGCAAGTTGTGTCACAAGCATGGCAGTATGCCAACAACCCCACAGAGGCCAACAGCATTCCAGGGTGACTCCTGCCCCTAGAGAGAGGGGAAAGGTAATCACACACACACAAGTTCAAACTGTGGCCCCAGATCTAACTGCTGGCCCTGCCCAATGAACGTTTCTCAGAAGACAGCACAGAAAAGTGTCCCTTGCAGTTTGGGGCTACTGCATATCTGGCAGATGCCTGGTCTGACCCAGCCCAAGCCCCAGGTGATCCCAGACTGGTTCACTGCTAACACAGGGACTAACCCCTGCCCACAACAAGCAATGAGAGCCATTTCAGATGGCTGGCCTTAAGGCAGATGCAGCTCACTACAACAGCGAGGTTCGCACAACACGCACAGGAGACATACCTGAAACACCTGATTCTGGTGAGCAGGGGACATTGCACTGAAGACCAATACAGGACCTCTTCACAAGGCCACTACCTTCAATAGTAGGAGACATACATGACATAAGATGCTACTAACCCATGAATGGGTCAATAAAGAAATCAAAGAGGAAAGAAAAAAATACATACATGACAACAAGCAAAAATGGAAACACAACAGCCTAAAATTTGGGTGATGCAGCAAAAGCTGTTCTAAGAAGGAAGTTTATAGCCATACGAGCCTACCTCAAGAATGAGAAAAGTCTCATATGAACACCCTAACCTTACACCCAAAAGAGCTCGAGTTATAAGAACAAACAAAGCCCCAAATCAGTAGTAGGAAGGAAAAAAAAATCAAGATTAGGAAGAAACAAACAAAATAGAAACCAAAAGACAATAAAACAGATCAATGAAGCCAGGAACTGGTTCTTTGGTAAGGTCAACAAATTGATAAGCTTTTACCCAGACCCATCAAAAAAGAGAGAAGGGCACCTGGGTGGTTCAGTCAGTTAAGCGTCTGACTTCGGCTCAGGTCACGATCTTGGGGTTCATGAGTTCAAACCCTGGATCGGGCTCTGTGCTGACAGCTCAGAGCCTGGAGCCTGCTTCAGAGTCTGTGTCTTCCTCTCTCTCTGCCCCTCCCCTGCTAGTGCTGTCTCTCTTTCTCTCAAAAATAAATTAATATTAAAAAAATAAAGAGAGAGAGAGAGAGAGAAGACTCAAGCAAAATAAAAAATGAAAGAGGAGAAGTAAAAACTGACACTACAGAAATAAAAAGAATTATAAGACACCACTATAAAAATTATATAACAACAAATTGGACAACTTAGAAGAAATGGATAAATTCCTAGAAATATATAAGCCCCTGAAAATGAATCAGGAAGAAATAGAAAATCTGACTGATTACCAGCAATGAAATTAAATCAATATTCAAAAACTCCCAACAAACAAAAGACCAGGACAAGAAGGTATCATAGGTGAATTCTATAAAACAGTTAAAAAAGCATTAATACTTATTCTTCTGAAACTATTCCAAAAAAATACAAGAGGAAAGAAACCTGCTAAATTCACTTTATGAGGCCAGCAGTGCCCTGTTACCAAAACCAGATAAAGACACTACAAAAAAAGAGAACTATCGGCCAGTATCTCTGATGAACATAGATGTAAAAATCCTCAAAAAATATAGTAAGCTGAATCCAATAATATATTTAAAAAATCATTCACCATAATCAAGTGGAATTTATTCCTGGGATGCAGGATGTGATCCAAATATTCACATATCAGTCAAGGTGACACATTGCATCAATAAGAGAAAGGATGAAAATCATAGGAGCCTTTCAATAGATGCAGAAAAAACCTTTGACAAAGTACAACATCCATTGATAAAAAAAACCTTAACAAAGTTAATTCAGAGGGAACATACCTCAAATTAATAAAGGCGATATTTGGAAAACCCATAGCTAACATCATACTCAATTGTGAAAAACTAAGAGCTTTTCCCCTAGGATCGGGAACAAGACAAGGATATCCATTTTCACCACTTTTATTCAACACAGTACCGGACATTCTAACCACAACAATCAAAAAACAAAAAGAAATAAAAAGCACCCAAACTTGTGAGGAAGAAGTAATAATTTCATTTCACTATTGGCTGATGACATGATACTATATATAAAAAACCCTAAAGATTCCATCACAAAACTAGTATAACTGATAAATTAATTTGGAAATGTCACAGGATACAAACAAATGCACAGATGTCTGTTGCATTTCTATACACTAGTAATGAAGTACCAGAAAGAGAAGTTAAGAAAACAATCCCCATTTACTATGCCACCAAAAATAATCTAGGAATAAACTTAACCAAGGAAATGAAAGAAATGACGTGTACTTCAAAAACTATAAAACATTGATGTAAGAAAATTGACAATGAGACAAGCAAATGGAACGGTACTTAATGCTCCTGGAATGGGAGAACCTATATTGTTAAAATATACATACTACCCAAAGCAATCAACATATTTAATGTAATCCCTATCAAAATACCAACAGCATTTTTTCATATAACTGGAACTAATAATCCAAAAACTTGTTTTGAACCACAAGAAAGCCCAAGTAGGCAAAGCAATCTTGGGAAAAAAAAAAAAAAAAAAAGAAAGAAAAGAACAAAAGTAGAAGTGTCACAATCCCAGATTTCAAGAAATACTTACTAGGCAGTAATGTTCAAAACAATATTGTACTGGCACAAAAATAGGCACATAGATCAGTGGAACCAAATAGCCCAGAAATACACTTACTATCACATAGTCAATTAATCTATGACAAAGGAGGCAACAATATACAATGGGAAAAAGACAGTCTCTGTAACAAATGGTGCTCAGAAAACTGGATCACTACATGCAAAAGAATGAAACTGTACCACTTTCTCACACCATACACAAAAATAAACTCAAAATGGATTAAAGACCCTTGGGGCGCCTGGGTGGCTCAGTCGGTCAGGCATCCGACTTTGGATCAGGTCATATACTCATGGTTCGTGGTTCAAGCCCACATCAGGTTCTATGCTGACAGCTCAGAGCCTGGAGCCTGCTTCAGATTCTGTGTCTCCTCTCTCTGGCCCTACTCCACTCATGCTCTGTCTCACTCTCTGTCTCAAAAATAAATAAACATTAAAAAAATTTTAAACAATGGACTAAAGACCCAATGTAAGTCCTGAAACCATAAAAAACCTTCAAGAGAAAAGAGGTGTCAATTTCTGTGACATAGACCATAGCAACATTTTTCTAGATATGCTTCCTATGGCAAGGGAAATAAAAACAAAAGTAAACTCCTGGGACTATACCAAAATAGAAAGCTCCTGCATACCAAAGGAAACAATTAGCAAAATTAAACTACAACCTACTGAATGGTAGAAGAAATTTGCAAATGGCATATCTGATCAAGGGTTAGTATCCAAAATATATAAAGAACTTACACAACTTAACACCAAAAACTAAATAATCAAATTAAAAATGGACAGAAGACATGAAGAGACATTCCTCCAAAGAAGACATACAGTTGGCTATCAGATACATGAAAAGATGCTCAACACCACTCATCATCAATAAAATCCAAATCAAACTACAGTGGGAGAAATCACCTCATACCTGTCAGAATATCTAAAATCAAAACCACAAGAAACAATAAGTGTTGTTGAGTATGTAGAGAAAAAGGAAAGCTTGTGGATTGTTAGTGGGAATTAAAACTGGTGCAGCCACTGTGGGAAAAGGTATGGAGGTCCCTCAAAAAGTTAAAAATGGAATTACCATATGATCCAGTATTTCCACTTCTAGGTATTTACCCAAAGAATACAAAAACACTAATTCAAAAAGATATATGTGTCCTTAGGATTGTTGCAGCATTATTTACAATAGCCAAAGTATGAAAGCAACACAAACGTCTATAGATACATGAACGAATAGAGAAGATGTGGAATATATATACAATGGAATATTACACATCCATAAAAAAGAATGAAATCTTACCATTTACAACAACACGGATGGATTTAAAGGGAATAATGATAAATGAAATAAGTCAGTCAGAGAAAGACAAATACCATATGATTTCACTCATATGTGGAATTTCAAAAACAAAACAAAGGAAAAAGACCAACTGAAAAACAGAGTCATAAATATAGAGAACATACTGGCAAGTATCAGAGGGAAGATGGGTGGGGGCAAGGGTAAAATAGATGAAGGGGTTTAAAAGTATACATATGGCACTAAGTGCTGAGTGATGTATAGAATTGTTGAATCACTATAGTATACCTGAAACTAATGTAACATTCTGTGTTGAGTATACTGGAATAAAATAAAAGAAAGATATTTTGTGCTCATGGGTGGGAAAAATAAATAGTTTTAAAACGTCTGTATTACTCAAAGCAATCTACAGTTTTAATGCAATCACTGATCAAAATTCCAGTGGCATTTTCACAGAACTAGAACAAATAATTCTAAATGTTATATGGAAACGAACCAACCAACAAACAAAACCCTAAACACCCAAGACAATCTTGAGAAAGAACAAAGCCTTAGGGAGGTATCACACTTCCTGAATTCAAACTACACTACAGAGCTATAGTAATCAAAATGATATGGTATTGACATAAAAACAGACACATAGATCAGTGGGGCAAAAGAGGGTTCACAAATAAACCCATGCATATATGGGCAATTAATTTCCAACAAAGGACTCAAGAATATACAATGGGGACAGGACATTCGCTTCAATAAATGGTGTTGGGGAAATTGGATAGCTACACTCAAAAGAATGAAATTAGACTGCTAATTTAGATCATATACAAAAATTTACTAAAAGAGATTAAAGAGTTAAATGTAAGACTTGAAACCACAAAACTCATGGAAGAAAACATAGGCTGTGAGCTCCTTGAGACCAGACTCAGTGGTGTTTTTTGCATCTGACTCCAAAGATTAGGGCAGCAAAAGAAAAAGAAACACATGAAACTACATCAAATTAAAAAGCTTTTCTACAGCTAAGGAAAGTATCAACCAAATGAAAAAAAAATCTATTGAACGAGAGAACATATTTGCAAATCGTACACCGAATAAGGGTTAGTATCCAAAATATACAAATAACTCATACAACTCAATAACAATATAAAAGTGATTAATAAATGGGCAGAGTAACTGAATAGACATTTTTCCAAAGAAGATATGCAGATTATCAACAAGCACATGAAAAGGTGCTCAATATCACTAATCAACAATGAAATACCACCTCACACCTGTCAGGATGGCTATTCTCAAGAAGACAAGATATAACAGGAGTTGGAGAAAAGAGTACCCTCCTGTGCTGGTGTGCAGCCACTATGGAAAAAGTAAGGAGGTGCCTCAAAAATTTAAAAATAGAACTATCATGTAATTCATAAATTCCAATATTCAGTATCTATCCGAAGAAAATAAAAACACTAATTTGAGAAGACAGATGTTCCCCTGCATTCGTTGCAGTGTTATTTACAATAGCCAAGTTATACAAAAAAATCTAAGTGTCCATCAATGGATAAAGAAATTGTTGTGTATGTACATACAATAGAATACTACTCAGCCATAAAAAAGAATGAAATCTTGTCATTTGCAATAACGTGGATGGACCTTGAGGGTATTATGCTAATTTAGTCAGTCACAGAAAGACAAACACTGCCTGGTTTCACTTACATGCAAAATCTAAAAAACAATGCAAATAAACAAAACAAAAGCCAGACCCACAGATACAGAGAACTGATTGGTGGTTGCCAGAGACAAAAGGGTCCAGGGAGGTGAAATGAGTGAAAGGGATCAAGAACTACAATGGTACAGTTGTAAGATAAATAAGTCATGCAAATAGAATGTACAGCATGGGGAATATAGTCAATAATATTGTGTTAACTTTGTATAATGATAGATGGTAACTAGACTTATTGTGGTGATCATTCTTCAATGTATACCAATGTCAAATCATTATGTTGCACACCTGAAACTAATATAATATTGTATGCCAATTATATCTCAATAAAAATAATAAAATAGTTATCACTCTTTTAAAACCTACTCTTCTAATTCTGTCACTGTTACTTTTAGGAGTTTTCTCTTAAATCACCAAGGATATTGAATCCAGAGGTCTTCACTAAGTTCCTGCCACACAACTGGGAGATGTAAACATCTTTTCTCTTTCTTGGTAGAATGGAAGAAGCATTTCTCTAGCCCCACATAAATTTCTGTGATAGTACTTTAGATCTCATTTAAACTTTCCCTTCTTCATGTCATATCTCTACTTTTTATTTCATCTGACAACTATAATCAACCTCATCTTTTTGTTAATTTCATTTCATCAACATTTGAATAATTTCAAGGATTTCCAATCATTAAAAAAATTGAAAAACAATTTTACTCAACTCCCATTAGCTAATCTCCAGTCTCCTTCTTTCCTCATAGTTAAACTTGTTTAAAGTGCAGTGTGCATGTCTTTTCCTCAATTTTTTAGTCCCCATTCACTCTGCAGTGCACTGAAATTAAGCATTTGTCACCCTCAATATAGTATACAACTCTCAACAAGTTTTTTATCTACAGCTTAATTGCATGTGTGTGTCTGTGGTTATTTTGTATCTCACATGTACCTTAATATTATTATATTACTGATCATTTAATCTTTGGAACACTTCCTTCCTTCCCTTAGTTTCCATAGACATGTTCTTCTAGAAATTCATCTTCTTCTCTAGTTCCTTCATCTTTGTGTTCTTACAAGCTTTTCCCATTACATCTCAACTTTTTTTTCTTCTAATTGTTAAATATTTAATGTGCATAGAAAATTATTTTTAAAAATAATAAAAACTCAGGTCCCTGGGTGGCTCAGTTGGTTAAGCATCTGACTCTTGATTTGGGCTTAGGTCATGATCTCATGGTTCATGAGATCAAGACCCACATCAGGCTCTGGTGACAGGATGGAGCCTGCTTAGGATTTTCTCTCTCCATTTCTCTCTGCCCCTCTCCCACTCATGTCCTCTCTTTTGCTCTCTCTCTTTCTTAAAAGAAATAAATAAACTTTTAAAAGTAATAATAAAAACTCACAAACTTACTACAAATCTTTGTCAACCCTCAACATTTGCTTCTTTTTCAAAAAACTTAATATATATACAGTTGCATTGTCTTGTGTACCTTATGTTGATCCCATTTCTTTGACTTTCTATATATTCCTCAATATACTTTTTAAATTTTTAAATTAATTAATTGTTTTAACAGTACACTTCTTTTAAAAATATTTTTTTACTTTATATTCAAGTTAGCTAACATAGAGTGTAGTCTTGGCTTCAAGAGTAGAACCCAGTGATGCATCTCTTATGTAGGACACCCAGTGCTCAAATTGAAAAGTGCCCTCCTTTATGCCCATCACCCATTGAACCCATCCCCCCTGACTCCCTCTCCAGCAACCCTCAATTTGTTCTCTGTATTTAAGAGTCTCTTCTGGTTTGCCTCCCTCTCTGTTTTTCTATTATTTTTCCTTCCCTTCCCCTACGTTCATCTGTTGTATTTCTCAAATTCCACATGAGTGAACTCATAATATGCTTTTTAAAATCAGTGTTTTATTTTTGAGTTTTATCATATTTAAAATTTTTTTGTGTTTGAAAATAATGTATATTCCTATTTGTGGATGGACTAATCTACATATGCCCAGTTAGATCAACCTGGTGCTGTGCTGTTTGAAATTTCTGTATTTATATTAATTATATTCGTTTTTAAATTTCAATTTCTGAAAGAATGTAATTAATATCTCCCAGATATTATGGGTTTATAAATTTCTCCTTATATTTTCTTCAGTTTTGTTTTACATAATGAGTAGCTCTATTTTAGCACTTAAAATTTTTCCATTTGATATCTGGTATCCTTAAAGTAAACCATAACATCTTTAATCTCTTTCTAGCTTTGTTTCATGCCTCTTACAACTCATTCATAATATATGTACCAGCATATGTAACTAATGTCAGTTTCTGACTTACATACTTTTGATTTTTTTTCCTTTTTGTGTAGATTAGAACATTCCTCACCATCACTTTGTATGTATTGTCTGGATAGCATTTAAGCACATTTTGGATCTCAACTAAGGGGGCCATTCTCCCCTCTAAATCCCACTGGAATAGATGTACTGTTATCTCCTAGAACTGCCTGTGCTTTGAATAAAAAGAGTTATATCTTTTGAAGATTCCTGTCTCTTTCAACTTTAAAATTCCTACACTTAACATTCCACCATATAGAAGGAACTTCTTAAGTAGTGAAGAGATGAAATGACATAGGCCTGTTTCTATCTTTAAAACAGCTTGCAGCCTGCTGCCATATATGTGTGTATGTCTATGTTTGTATGTATATGCAAATAGACTGATGGTAATATATGCTTGGAATGTGAGTTTTTTTCATGGTTCCTTACGGTTTCATTTTTCAAAATTTTTTTTAAAGTTTGTTTACTTGGGGGGGGGGCTGGCAGAGAGAGAAAGGGAGAGAATGAGAGAGAGAATTCCAAGCACACTCACTGTCACTGCAGAGCCCGATGGGGGACTCAAACCCATGGACCGTGAGACCATGACCTGAGCTGAAATCAAGAGCTGACATTCAACCGACTGAGCCACGTAGGTGCCCCATTATGGTTCCTTATGATTTCAAACTGAAACACTGATGTTAAGAAGTTAGCTCCTTTGACGTACCTGGGTGGCCCAGTTGGTTAAGTGTGGACTTCAGCTCAGGTCATGATCTTACAGTTTGTGAGTTTGAGCCCCGCGTAGGGCTTTGCACTGTCAGTGAAGAGCCTGCTTGGAATTCTTTCTCTCTGTGTCCCTTCCCCACTTGCGTTCTCTCTCTCTCCCAAAATAAATAAATAAACTTAAAAAAAAAAAAAAAAAAAAAAAAAAGAAGTTAGCTCCTTTACCGGGTGCTGTAAGTGTTGAGACACGGGATCATACACCTAAAACTAATATTACACTTTATGTTAAGTAACTGGAATTTAAACAAAAACTTAAAAAAATAGAAAAGAAAAACAAAAAAGCTAAGCTAGCTCCTTTAAAATTTTTACCAATATCGTGGTTGAGAGAGTCCCATGTAGATTTAGGATCAAATGAAATGATGGTAGAGAAAAGCCATTTTGAAACCATGTCCTAATTACTAATGCAATTATGATAAAGTACAATCTAACTATGTAGAAGGTTCTTGTTGATATTTAACTAAGTCCTGTAAACCCAGATCAACTCACGTCTTAAGTCTAGCTTTTCTGAGCCCCCAAGTTAATGTAGTCGCTCTCTTTTGTATATCTCTTGGAGGATACTTTCCTAAGGATCCCTTGTTTTATTCATGTGACCATCTTCTTTAGCTACTTGGTTATTAATTCTTAGGGCATTAATTCTTAAAGCAGCAACATCTGTAATTAATTTTTTTTCATTTTCTACAGTAGCTAGTACAATTGCTTGCAAAGTATAGATATGATTTTATGAAATTCAATTTGTTTTAATAGTATACTAGAGAGTAACAAAAGTATTAATTTTAATAACAAAATGAATTGGAACATAGGATCTCTTCTACTTCTTTGTCTTGTCCTTTTTGTTGGACAAAAGTTTAGCGCAAAGAATTATGATTATACAACAAAATATAACTGTGAATTTATTATTGAAAATGAATCAATTAGGATTATGTTTGCATAAAGTTTAAACTTTCAAACTAAAATAGCTCCAAAAGCCACTAGTAGGCAACATTATTGTATTTTATGGCATACAGCATTGCATTGTATAAATATCAGAAACTCCTACATATTTACCAGACAGCTGGGTTATGGTCACTGTGGGGACAATAATTTCAAAAGCATAATACATATTTAATAGTTCAACATTTATGCTGCTATGAGATAGGGTTTTGTACATAATAATTATCTCTTTTTTTCCATTAAAAAAAGTAATGCTTACACTTCAAAAACAAAATATATTGTATGCAGATGGGGATGAATTTTCCCCAGGTTTCTTTGGGCCATTTTGAAAATAATTTTATAACTTTATGATCAATATGGGCAAGATTGTCACCAGTTTTATGGACGCATTCTGAGGCTTTGGTTATTTTCCATTTCTCTGTTGACTTGGTGTATAGCTTCAAGAAGGGCTTTATCTCCTCTTAGAAAACATACTATCATTATGATTTTGTTAACATTTGTTTATTTTTGAGAAGAGAGAGACAGAACATGAGTGGGGGAGGAGAGAGAAAGAGGGAGACACAGAATCTGAAACAGGCTCCAGGCTCCGAGCTGTCAGCACAGAGCCCTACGTGGGGCTCGAACTCACGTACATTGAGATCATGACCTGAGCCGAAGTCGGACGCTCAACTGACTGAGCCACCCAGGCACCCCAACATACTATCATTATAAACAATGGTTATATCCCTGTGTTTGAACTACAATAACAAGAGAGTATATTTGAGGTTTCTTTTTTAAATAGAAATTTTAGAGAATCATGAATCCAGAGCCAAATTTAGACACAATTATTTGGTGGTAAAGTTAAGTTAGGGAAATCTATCTATTATTTATAATTTTTCTACATCTTGTCTCCTGTCCCATCTCTGTCTCATTTCATATTGTTCTTAAATACTTTATTCTCAGCTAAGGGAAGAATGGTTAATGATGATTTTTAAAATATTACCCCTGGAAGGAAAAATTTTATTTTCATAAGGATCAGCATTTTTAAATTAAAGTAATGGACAGCTTCTATTTATTTGCAAAATTTGAGCAACAGACAGCTATTTATTTGTGATATTTGAGTTATATAGAAGAACAAATATATGTGTTGAAGTCTATGAACAAAATGCCTTTGAAGTTCAATATTCAACATCTGTTTAGGAACTACTATGAATGGGGCATGGTACTAGATCTAGCAAAAACAATAGCAAGCAAAGCAGACTAGGTTCTTCCCTCACAGTTTATAATCTGGGATAAACGCAGGGAGATAAATTAATCAAATAACCAAAGTTAACCAAATCGTCACCAACACACATACACACACAAACATAAGTATGTATGTATATGTTTGCAAACTGCCCTAAGGACTGAGATGGAGGTTGATATAGAATCATATAAGCAGAGGACTTAGTCTGTTGGGATAAGGAGGGTGTCAAAAGCGTCACCTAAACTTGCAGGATTAGATGGTCACTGATACTAAACGATCAAATCAGTCTTATTCGGATGACGTGAAGATTAATGTAAAATAAAATTGCCTGAAAAAATGAACTTGCCAAATAAAAAAAGAGAAGATGAACAGTAACCAAGTCAAATGAGAGCAATGTGAAGAACAATCCATTCTTAAAATAGTTTGAGAAGCTTTAATAAGGTGGTATTATTATCCTACATCATGTAATATGCTGATTTAGAAATCCTGATTTTGAATCATGTATTAGATTTAATTTCATTTTGTTTAAATATATTAAGCTTTGGTTAGTCCAACTGATTCTCTGTCATTACCTGCTCGAATAAATACTCAGAAAGAGGTGGCCCAGGGGGCCTGAGGACTAGACAGACCACCTTGAGAAATGAAGATAGTTGGAGCAGTCTTCTTTATTGGACGGACAGAAGATAATATCAAAAGATGTTTCGGTATTGTGTACAATGTAAGAAAGAGTAAGATCTAATCAGATATTTCCTAAAGTGTCACCGTGAAAGATTATAAAACACAAAATAAGTTTGGAAAGTCATGTTGATTTTACACCCACCTCTCTAATCATTCTGTTTGGAATGCACAATAGCAAACACTCATTAAGACATTTGAATATATAAGAGTCCCTGGGAATTTCTGCAGCGAAGAAACCTATTTAATTCTCTTGTTTTTTTCTTTTGTTTTGTTTTGTTTTGTTTTGTTTTTTGCTTGTTTTTTTGTTGTTGTTTCGTTTTGCTTTTACAAAACTGTTTACAAAGCTAATGTAATTTGTTTGTTTTGTAATAACCAGAGCTATATATCCAGCAGATATATTTAATTTGCTGCAACACAATTTTGACATGACCTAGACAAATCACATCAATTGGAAGATGAAAATTACATGATCTTTGGAAGCTAAATAATTTCCCAAGATATATATTATATATTGGGACACACACACACACACACACACACACACACACACACACACATATTAGTAATATCATCAGTATTAGAAATAACATGTCCTTACTCCCATACTCACTGTTTCTTGCACCATTTTGACACATATTTGTAATATATTTTGTCTTGATGCATTGACACAGATTTTAGAAGAATATTCATCTATATTTGAATTGAAGAAATAAGCCTATACAACATACACTTACAATATATACCAATGAGATGATTACTGTTCTTTTACATTAACAAGTTCCTAAGTACTCATAAACTGATCATCTGGATGGCTAACTCTTCATTTCATCTATTTGGGAAAAAAGAGAGTCAAACTGATAAATTCTTTTCTCATGGAGGCTACATGACAAACTGAAATGTTGCTAATGGATTTTCACCAGATTAGTGTCCCCGTGGCCTTCAGCTAGCTTTTAGAATCTTATGTACATGTGTTTCAGTGTAATTGGTTCCCAAGGTGGTCATAAATGTGGGTACTATAAAAGAACAACCAGTTACACTTACACACTCACTTTTTATGTGGCCATTCGGTGTCAACAGAGAACCATATATAGAATTTCTTCTTAGTGGCCATGTCTTAGTGTCTTAATTGGCCAGGAACATTTGAAAGAATGAAAGGGCAGAAATAGTCAAAGCTACAATGAACTTGAATATTCTACCAAGTGGCTTTTCAAAATACTGTTATACGTAATTAAATTATACCAAAATACTGTTATACCTAAATACCTAATTATACCTAGGTATTTAATCTAATACAAAATCTAATGTAACTGACTGAAATAACTGTATACCACATTTTCACGTAAAGAGCTTTGTTGTATTGTCATAGAACAGTGCAAGTTTCTGCCCAAATCAGGAAGAATTTATTTTGCAGATGGAGACAATTGTGACTATATTCTCACTTCGAGGATTGGAAAATAGTTTGCCACAAAAAAAAAAAAAAAAAAAAAAAAAAAAAGAAAAAAAAGAAAAAAAGATGATACAAAACAAAAGTAAAAACAAAAGGAAAGCATAAAAAAAACCTACTTAAAGGCAACAGTGAAATAAATTATTGGGCCTTAGATTGGTACGGCCTTAGATTGTTCATTTCTTAACATATTCGCGTTTCTTTGAACTGATGCTTTTTATCACCATTCTCTGAGCCCTTGTAACATCTAATACTGCAAATGAACACATAATGGTCTCTGACATTAAGTCTATAGTTAATTGACTTCTTATACCATTGCATTGTTGATTGCTGAAAAACAGGTTCACTTAGAAACTTTTGAATAATATTAACTTATATTCTGTCTTCATTAAGAACACTTTAGCCCTTGGGGCGCCTGGGTGGCTAAGTCAGTTAAATCCTCCGACTTCAGCTCAGGTCATGATCTCATGGCTGGTGAATTCAAGCCTGGCGTTGGGCTCTGTGCTGACAGCTCGGAGCCTGGAAACTTTCAGATTCTGTGTCTCCCTCTCTGCCCCTCCCCTGCTCGCACTGTCTCTGTCTCTGTCTCTGTCTTTCTCTCTTCCAAAAAAAAAAAAAAAAAAGAATATGATAGCCCTTTTAATTGTCTCTTCTCTTCATTTCATCTGCATTCTCTGTCAGGTTTATGCTGTCATCAGATTTCCCCCTGAATTAAAATAACTACTGACTCCCAGTTTCTTACTATAACAAACTTAAATCTAGCTCTACTTTCCAACACATCCTATTTATTGATCAACTGGTTCAACTCCTTCCTCTTTTGTTTACCTAAATCTTACTCCCTTCCAAATTTTGTTCCGTTGAAATTGTCTCTGATCATCCTGATATTTATTTATCTTTCCATCCCTAATATCCTCCAGCATTTTTGGCTCTTCAACACAAATCATCCTTAAAAAATTTGCTGTTAACTTTGGTAATTATTTCATGTATATTGTTTTTACCTCTTCAGGTGATTCTGCATACTTTTGAAGTTTGGGTCTTTGTCTTATACTTCCTTTATTTATCTTTTACACGCTTCTGTTACCTCTAGCGCAATGATGAGAAAACGACGTGTGCTCAAAATCCTTGTTGATTGACCGACTGAAATAACTGCATACCATCAGGGTGTTTTTGTCATTAGCCTACAGGATCAAGTTTTAGAGATCCAGTTAAATGCCTGCCTATCAACCTGCCAAAAGCTGATGCATTTGGAAATCCTGAGGGTCAGACAACTCATTAACTGGAAAGGGACTGCCACGGATTAAAATTTTTCTTTATGGATTATGATGAAATACATTGTTTGATTCATTCTTTTGTATTCAAACTATATTACGTATCTAGAAATAATATTATTTTTAAATGTATTAAAATTGTCACTCACCTTTCTAGAGTTGTCATCTTAGTTTACTATTAAAAAGTTTAAAAAAGGAAATCACATGACTTTAGCCAAAACCACATGACATTTAGCCAATGTTATTGGGACAAGAACATTTCTTGTTAAAATAAATATCCACATAACAAATGAGCTTAAATGGAATTGTAACAGTATTATATTTTCTAAATATACTTGTATTTTGTTAGGTACGTGACTTTAAAAGTTCTCTCTCTATATATAAACAATAGAGTAGACAATTGTACATTTCAAGCGAAAGGAGTGTCACAAAATGCGACCATATCTCTTTTATTAGCTTGATCTTCTATCCTTTGGAATATGTGGATAAAATTAGTAAGTTTAAATTTTTATTATGAAATTTTATGTTACACAAATGTATTTTTTTATATTTTAAGGCAAAAGATAGCATAATTTACTATTTACTATTTATTTAATTTTACTATTTACTATTCATTTAACTTTAAATGGGGGGGGATTACTGCTGTTCTCAAAAATCTGCTTTTTCACTGATTTAAACTTTACTGATCTTTTTAATCCCCAGCTGTCTTTTGTTTTGTTTTGCTTTGTTTTGTTTTTTACTTGGGGAATAGTTTTCAGTTTTTTTCCCTTTATCTTCCATACACATTTCATTTCTCTGTGAAGACAAAGGTAGCAGATTTCCCATAGTTTTCACACTCTGTTTTCTTCCCACACTTTGTATTTTTCTGATCTCCTGTCTCTCCTTCCAACCCCCAACACACACTCCATACTTGGTCTGTATTTGTCTCCATAGAATCCAGAAAATTGTGTATTATCAACATACACACGCACACACACGTGCACATTCACTCAACTAAGGAGTAAGAAGCATCTTTCTTTTTTAATAGTATTTTTCAGCTATTAGTAATAAATTTTTCTCTTTTAACTAGGGCTTCATTTAATTCCACTTTTTCGAAAAGAAAAAAAAGAGTATACAGGAAATCATGCCCCCAAAGGATAACACTTTTGTCAGATTGTTTCTTTTGGAGGGCACACAGAAAAAGAGGGTAGTGCATGCAAAAATAAGAATTCGTGTTCAAACTTCACACTCGCAGACTGTCACGCTCTTGATGAACAAGCTTCGGCTTTTCAAGCAGGCTTGTCTTATGTTCTGGGTTTTTTGTTTGTTTGTTTGTTTGTTTGTTTGTTTGTTTGTTAATTTAGAAGAGCCAGGGCCTTTATGTGCTCAGTGTTTGTTTTAAAAGCTGAAGTTTCAATAAAATTGGTAATTTGGCTGATATGAGTGTATTTAGATAGTAGATGGTATGTAATCAAGGGTAACTGGGACTCACATGCGCAAATGGCAATGTCAAGTTGTGAGGCTCTCCAGCCCTCTGCTGAATAACGTTAAATAAGTCCTGCTGTCATAGGGTTAGGGCTTCCTCTTCCAGTGTTACGGGTCAGCACTGATCGATTCTATTTTTTGCTCTCTGGTGGTGATCCAAGAATATAAAAAAAGAACATCTGGATTTCCGTCAGTTCCAGCCATGCCGAAAAGCTCTCCGCAGTGTGTGTTTGTTTTTACAGATTCATATGCATTCCCCAAATGTTATTTTCCAAGGCAGCCACATTTCAAAACCGTGAACTTTATCTCATTAAGGGCTAAATCTAAACAAAATGTCTCTCAAGCTCCCATGTGAAGTTCTAGTCCTGTGAGTCGAGTCACTTTTCAAAACGCATGTTTCATGCTTGATGTAACTCTAATTTCCCTTCTTCCTGGGAATCATGACATGATTTCCAGAAACACTCTAAAGATGTCTGTGTTCACTGTGCAATGATAATTAACAACTCTTAGGTGGGTTATTTTTATAGTCTTTGGAAAACAAAAAAAAAATCCCTTTTTTAAAAAGTAAATGTAATAGCTCTTTGGAGCAGTTAACATTTTTGAAGCACAAGGTAGTAGTTTTGTTCACAGAAGGAGTTGAAAAATAGATAGAAGTAATGGCATTTTCTCCTAATTATCTAGTCAGTCAATCTCAAATCCAGGTAAGACATTTCCATTTAAGAAAAAAGTTTTAAAGTCTCAAATCCTTTGATTTTTAAAAAGGTTTTAATTTATCTTTCAACAAGGACATTCATTTAAGATGTGTGAGTTTGTCTGCAATATGGCATTTCTTCTCCAAAAACTGAACAGAAATAACCCTAATGCTGATAATCAAGTCCCTTTCTAGGGTCATCTTTTGTTTCCTGTGGACTAGGTCAATGTAAAACAGTAGAAATCAAGTTTGAATGTTTTATAACACATTTCCAAATCCCTGAACCCATGGGTTGCCAGCTTAAATTTTTTAATGTTTTAACATGAACTTAAACCACACTTCAGGTTTTCAATTTAGATTATGAGGCTAGGGAGAGCTAGTTTTAAATTTCTCTAGGTACTCAGCCACAGTACTAAATTCATTATTACCTATTGATAAGTGAGAAATAAGAATTAATTTTCTTGATATATCTGAAAGTCTTTTCTATAGCTTAAACAATTTTGCAAACTAATGAGATCACTGTCATTTAAATGTATCTAACATTGTTTCTTGCCCACTTCTCTTAAAAATGAACTTCATTGTAAAATTTTATTACTCATACTTTTCCTTCTATTCAAAGCACTCTACGATCACTATATTTTATGATGTTTTCTTAAATTAGACTGTGAAGCTGTTTCTAAGAGAAGGAAAATATCCCTGTTACATTGTAACTGAGATTATGAGATTTTAATTATCAACACTTCACCTGCCCCATGCCAACCACATATGTTAACAGAGGTTCGTTTGAGTCCTGCGTAACATCTTGGCTAGCTTGGTCCACAATTTGTAGCCAAACATATGGTGAGTGGCTTTGGAGAAGAGTCTTCAAGCTGGCAGGCTGCTGTTGATGTCTCTGGGCTCACATGCCCCATTTAAGTCTGTGCAGTTCCAAATTGGAGCCTGAGTCTTGTCTACTTGTGCTGAAATGTGAGGAGGTCCAGATTTTTTACAGCTTCTAAGCCTCCCAGACAAGTATAATTATCAGCACTCCAAAGAGCTAGGAATCTAAGCCAAATGCAAACAAATTAGGGAGTGAGAGCAGAAGAGCTACAGCTGTTGGGTCAAGCTGGGTGCAAAATGGTTTAGTACTTTCAGAGATCGGAGAAGAATGTCATCACAATGAACTTCCTGTGATAAAATGGACTTATTCTTTAGCACTTTTCTTTCTAGTACTGGAGGAAATCAGCTCAAGAGGACAACAGCTTTCAAATAAGCATGGATATGGCAAGATGGGTGGGCAGAAAAGGTAACGCTTCCGAAGAAAGAAGGACTATGCAATTATTTGCTGAATGCAAACTTTGGGACTATCACTAATAACAAATAGCTGTTCTAAAGTTTATCTTCTGGGGCCAGAATTAGAAAACCTACTTCATGGTGGGCTGGAGACCACATGATCCATCTACTCAGCTCTAGATGTTTTTGTTGTTCTTAGGTCAGAATGAAGGCCTGAGGATTCGGAGATCTGGTTTATTATGAAGATGTTGGATTATTTTTAAATGTGGGCAAATTTTTGTTTTATATTTTAGAGAATATTGGTATTCTTAAAAATATTGCCAATACGATGCTGTGAACAAAGCCGTCTGCTGATCACTTTTTGCCTGATGGCCATCAATTCACAAACATTGCTCTTCCCAAAATTGCTTCCTAGAGAGCATTAAGAAATTTGGATTTGTCCTAAAGCGATGGCAAATTTTCTCTCCTAAGACCTCAGCTTCTTTTCACATATTCTTTTTAGGACCTATCCTCATTACCTACCACATCTCCCTGAGATTCAGCGAGTAGTCTAATCTCATCAATCATACTTTCCAAATCTCTCTTACATCTTTACTGTCCTCACTATTTCTACTACCATTGTTTTTGGCTATGCTATCATCATTCTTTAATTGGAATCTCACCTATAGATCTTTTTCTAATAATATCTGACTCCTCCCTCTCTTTCCTGTCTTAGGTCGAATTTATTATTCCTTTGTTTTCTCAGCACTGTCTCTTCCAGAATCTTATCATGTCTATTAATCTCCTTATTATCGTTTCCACAGCACCAGGTCTAAATCTTATTCTACAAACTCAGGACTGTAAACTCAAAGTCATCCACTTCCTAAGTTTTCAACTTGAGGTCCCACCATGGTGAGGAAATCAACTTCAGGTATTCTTGGATCTCTTTCATCCCAAGGTTGTTGCCAAGGTTCTGGAGTGCCAGACTGTAGTCCAATCCCTCAGTTACCTGTCATTTTAGTTTACTGTTGAAACATTTTTTTTTTTTTTTTTATCATCCTTAGGTGTGATTCCTCTGCTACTTCTATGCTAAGCTTGGGATCTGGGTATCATAGAGAGGGTAGCAGTCTCAATGGGATTTCTATAATTGGGTCACCTCCCTACTAGCCCAGCATTTCCCACCCTCTTTTTCATAATAATTTCCTTTATCCAGCTACACTGTTTACAGCCTGCCATAATCTTTTGGGAGGCCACAAATTATCACAATTTCTAAGTTGTTTGGTTTTTGTTGTTGGTTTTTTTTTAACCACTCAACAAACGATTCTCTCTCTCTTAGTGCAGTATCACCCTTATTATTAAGGTGACCCACTAGCACCCTGACCCACTAGCAGACATCTTTTCTGGAGTTTTGTCATGTGAAGGAAAGATCACCCACATAGCTGAGGTCTTAGAATAAGATAGATCTTTTCCAGGCTATTTCCAGCCTGGGTGATCTCTTTCTGGTGTGATGCGAGCACCTTTCTGACACCTTTAAGCCACATCCCCTTTCCTTCAGTCATCTAGTTTTTTGACAACGTCCTTTGATAAACCATTAAAATGAGGCACCAAAGTATTTTCACAAAAACTGCTTATCCTGTTTTTTTTTTTTTTAAAGCAAGAGAATGCCAAGTCATCAAACTCTCCCAGTGGGTGAGAAAAAATATTTGGCTTTAATTCATTTCTATAGTAGGTAAGAAGAGTCAAGTGATACTAAACATTAAAATTGTTTGAAAACTGTATAAGTAGAATATTCTGCCAAATGTACGTCTGTATGCCTCTACTAGACTATAAGCTTTGATACGGTAGAAATGTTGGATTTTCTCATCTTTGTAATTCTAAACCTCTATGAAATTCTTGTCACATTGTAAGTGTATAATGTTCTTGAATAAATAAATGATCTAGGCCAAGGGCCAGATGTATTGGTCTATTTGAGTTGCCATAACAAAACAAAAACAAAAACAAAAGCAAAACACAGACTTAGTGGCTTAAACAACAGGAATTAATTTTCTCACAGTTCTGGTGACTGGAAATTCAAGATCAAGGTGCCAACAAGGCTGACTTCTGGTCAGGCTTTTCTCCTTACCTTGTAAACGGCCACTATCTCATCGTGTCCTTACCTGGCTTTTCTTCTGTGCATGCATAGAGAGCAAGAGCTCTGTTGTCTCTTCTTATAAGGACACCAGTAATATCAGATTAGGTCTCCACCCTTATGACCTCATTTAACCTTAATTACCCCCTTAGAGGCCTATCTCCAATTATAACCACTTTGGGGGGTAGCGCTTTAACACATGAATTTGTGGGGAGGGTGGGAGGAAGGGGAACAATTCAATCCATAATAGTCAGCTAACTTTTTGGGTAAAGGGACAGGTAGAAAATACTTTAGACTTTCAGACCACATGTTCTCTATTATAACTACTCAATTCTGATGTTGTAACATGAATGAATATGGTTCTGTTCTGGCAAAACCCTATTCACAAAAATGGGTCAGTTAGCTGGATTTTGCCTACAGGCTATAGCTTGCTGACCCTTAAGGTAGACTTCCAAATGATCTAACTTTCTTACCTACCTACTCATCTATCCATTTCTATAAGTCTTTCACAAAATCTCTGCTTGGAACCTTTAATGACTTTTCTTTACCTCCAGAATGTGACATAAACTTTTTTTTTTTTTTAATATTGATTCAATAGTAGGTCAGCAAACTTCTTTCCTACACTGTACAGTAAATAATGTTCATTTCTTCAAACAAAAACATACATCCTCACAAGTGGTGTCTTTGCCCAGAGTATTTATTTTCTATCTGTAGTCTCTCGCCCTCTCTCTCTCTCTCTCTTTTAAGATTTGTTTATTTCTGGGAGGGCACAAGTGGGGAAAGGGCAGGGAAAGTGGGACAGAAGATCTGCAGTGGGCTTTGCATTGACAGTCTGACAACAGCGAGCCCGATGTGGGGCTCCAACTCTCTGAGAGCTTGTGACCTGAGCGGAAGTTGGATGCTCTACCGACTGAGCCACCCAGGTGTCCCTCACTCTCTCTTATCGCACTTATCACTGCCCCACTTATCTGGAGAACGGCCACCCAGACTCTGCTATCTTTGAAGCAGCCCAAACTCCAGTTGAAATAATTCTTTTTTTTTTTTAATCCTTCTGAACTAACACAGAAACTTTATCATTGTACCATTGGGTAGTTATTAATTTATCTTCTCCAATGTTTAGTGACTTTCTGACGCATTTCTATACTCCAACCAGTACTCAGCATTTGAGAACATTCTGAAAATTCTATGTATTTTTATGACAGTGCTATTTTGTCTGAGTAGAATCTAGTGCTCTAGACCAATGGTTCTCAACCAGGGTTGATTTTGTCTTAACAATAAATTTGATCATATCTGGAGAAATTATTGGTCATCATAACTGGGTGGAGGGGGGTGTGTTGCTACCCAAATCAAGTAGGTAGAGGCTATAGATGTTGCTAAACATGTTACAATCACTAGACTGGCCCCACAACAAAGAATTATCCCATCCAAAATGTTTATATTACTGTTTGAAAAACTGTAATCCAAATCAGTAAAAGATATTTCCCTCCATTAAAATTTGCTTGTATTAAAACCACTCTTTTAGGTGACTTCCCTAGGTGTATTCAAATTGATTTTTAAGATTTCTGTAATGCTTACCTCTTTATCTATTTTTTTCATATTAACAAGTTGTGACTTATATTAAAGAAATCAGAGTAGTAGGGTTCATTTAGGGGCCATTTCACTTCAATACATAAAATATTTGTAGGGAAGATATAGGGATGTTTGATAAGCAAATATGTGTCCCATTTTTCCACTGACAAACAGTAAATTTATCCAACTTTCCATCAGCATGCTGGGGCAGAGCCAGGCCTGCCTCTGGGGAGCCTGGACATTTTAATATAGAAACACTGATTCAGAATTATTTCAGGAGGAATTATTAGTCAATACGTCCTCTCTATGGTTTAGAGTTTCAGAATGGTAAGAAGAAATTAAGGAGTAGTTTGTAGAGCAAAGAAAATTGTGTAAATAAAATAATACAAAGAAATCAATGTCAAAAAAATGAAACATGAATCAACTAACAGCTTCTTTGTTAAGGAAAAATGGAAGAAAGGAAGGAAGGAAGGAAAGAAAGAAAGGAAATGAGGGAGGGAGTGGGAAAAATAACTGGTAAATTAGGATAGAAAGCATGAGATTAAAGTCAAACACAGGAGAATTTAAGTCTAGACTTTGAATGTAATGAGCAGTATGACCTTAGACAAGTTTATTTCTTTTTCTCTTTCCTCAGCTCAAAAATGGAGGTAGTGTTGTTGTTATGGTAATTAGATGAAAATATATACAGGAAACATCCATCACTGTATCTGGCACACAGAAAGTGCTAAATATATGTGTAAAAAATAATGTTTGACAATCTGTAGAGCATAACTTCCTTGAAGTCATAGAATGTTCCAAGATAAAGTATTTTAGGGCCAGGCAGACCAGAGATATGATTTCTATGAATATATTTGTACCAGTAGCAGTGAGGTTAATAAAAATCTCTGTTCCCTCCTTTCCCCCAAAGGAAGTCAAGAATTTTAAGTGAACTCCCAGTTCAATTTCTTCCACTGCCAGTTCCACTTTAAATGTAAAATGTGCCAAAGACAGATGCCATTGCTTTCTGCTACCGTACTAGTCCAAGCCACCGTCACCTGTCACCCAGGCAACACGGGCTCCTGCAGTAGGTTTCCTATTATCTTTCTGCTTCCCTTTTACTCTTTTCTAACTTAAAATAAAATCCAATTTTTTCAAGGGCATAAATCAGTTCATTTACCCTCTGTCTAACATCTTCTCTAACTTTTACATGTCACATAAAAACACAAACACCTTATCATGGCTCACCAGGTCTTGCTTGATCCCCATCCTGCTACCTATCCACTGTCATCTCTTCTTCCCACCTCTGCCTCTCTCATAGCCCCAGCCACACAAACTTCTGGACTTAGCTTCAGGTATGAGCCATTTCCTCCCTTAGGAGCTTTGTGGAAGGTCTTGCTTTGCTCTTCCTGACACTGACTTCTGATCCTTCAGGACTCAACAAAGAAGTCACTTAACTACAGCCGGCTTCCCCCCCCCCACCCCCCCTTTTAAAAGTAGGTCCTATGTTGCTGATCTCAAAACCTGAACTCTTTCTTTTTTTTTTTAATATTTATTTATTTTTGAGAGAAAGAAACAGAGTGGGAGCGGGGGGAGGGGCAGAGAGAGAGGGAGACACAGAAACCTAAGGAGGCTCCAGGCTCTGAGCTGTCAGCACAGACCCCGACGCGGGTTTGAACTCACAAACCATGAGATGATGACCTGAGCGGAAGTCAGTCGCTTAACCCACTGAGCCACCCAGGTGCCCCAAACCTGAACTTTGTGTTCCCTTTTTGAGTTATAACAAAATGCATTTATATACCTGTTAATTTGTTTACCTATATATATTTGTTTCTGCACTGGCCTATAAACTCCATTAACAGAGAGTCCATGCGTGTGTAATTTACAACCGTATACCTAGAATTTGTCACCATGCCTGGCCAAAAATAGATATTCAGTAAATATTTATTGGACGAATATGTGAATGAGTAAATGAATGAATTGACAATACAAAATAGGTTAGGATCTGATTAAGAGTTCATCAAACTTTTCATGGACTGAGGGAAATACCTGAGGAATCTAATAAATGTTTTATAATATCTTCATTTGTATTTCAAGTCTTGATTTTAAAATATTAATAAAAATATATGCATGGCATCGTATAAGCATGACCTGGTATTTTATTCCTTGAGGCATTCCTGTTCTTTATAGATAACAATGTGCCTTATATCAGGAGGTACGCAATAAATTCTGGTTCAATTATAGATTGTTACAAAGAAAATATCCTAAAAATATAAGAAGACTTTTATTTACTTTTATTTTCATTTTTTTGGTATTTTTATTGGTGGAGAATAATTTTATGTGATTCTATGTTATTTAGGTAAGATGGTGATTAAACTTTTAATAACTAAAATATGAATTGCATTGAAATAACAAATACCAAAATAATTCTAAAAATCCCAACTTCATATAGCTAAAAGCACTTCTGTTATTGTTGTCACATTTTTATTCAAAGCAAAGCCCTGTGCAACAATTTTCATTATCTTACATTAAAAATGAGGCTCAGAAAAGTGAAAAAAAAAAAAAAAAAGAAACTTGTCTAAAATCACACAGCTATTAAGAGACAGGTCCAGGAATAAAATTCCAATCAGGCTTTAAACTCCATGTTTGTTCTTCAGCATGACAGCTGCCTTTTCCTACAAATGCATACCTTTCCTCGTAAATACATACCATCTATGTATCACTAAGGAGAATTTTACCATGGTTTTGAAGTTAATAATGTCGTTTCCCATGCTCTGCCACATTTTCTTAAAGCCAGCTGAATGTCTTGACAGATTTTCTATGGGGCTATCAGCCAATAACAGCCAGTATGTACTTATTTTTGGGAAAAGTACAATGGTTTCTCAGTTATTCTAGATAATATGGAAGACCAAAAAAGAAATGTGAGATACAAATGCTGTATTTCACGAGTGTAAGTTGTACTAATTTTGGTTCTCCAAGTGTTTATTGTTTCACGCTATATGCAAATTCCTGAAAGAAGCTCTGTGGCCCGGCCAAGAGAAACGTGACGCCTGCTAAAGTGCTTACAATGGAACTGGGAAAATAACTCATACATACATGGCAGTTCCTCATAAGAGCACATGTTATTATGAATATTTGAAAAATGTTTGCAAACTACTGTGCATGGGGTGTTGCCATGGAAATCAGGAAAGGGAGAGATTAATATGGGCTGTGAGGAATGACACAGAATTTGAATTATACGCTACATGTAGAATGTGTCTAGGCAGGCAAGACAGTGAGTCAACAGTCTATGCTAAGACATCACGGAGTATCTCTTGTTAGGAACTCTGGAGATTTATTTTAGAGTGTCTCTTAAGTATGAAAGTATGAATAACAGCCAGACCAAAAGCAGAGCACTATGAGATAATACACTATTAAACCACATGAGGGCTTCAGCAAAACTAAGGTGGCTTTAGAATTAGACATTAACAATAAACGTTAAATCTTAAATGGGTACATGCTTCTGCACAGTGCTATACTTCTTGAGGTCAGCTTTCAATTCAGGGAGTGGCAGCAACCCTGAAATAGATGAAACTAGCAAGAGTTTATATCTGAATCCCCAAAGTTATGAGGCCACAAATGAGGCATAAATGCCCATAAGACAAACATATTCAGTAATTACCTTTTTATAAAATTAACACTCCCCATGTTCGCAATATATTTCTGGATCTGTACCTTGCTAATGGTAGACTGTTGTCCACTGATGAAAATACAGTGGGAAAAGGATGCAATTTGAAAACAATGCAAACTCTTACGAAGCCAATGAAAAGGTTGGAGGATTGTTCAGATTGCTCACAGGCTTTCAGTACCTATATATAAATACATGTATAATTCTCTGTTTGCAAATACACAATTATAATTTATGCAGAAAGAGTGTATTCTTGGCATATTTAAATGTAAAATTCACAGTTTCATAAGTGACTTAAAAGGTTTATGATACTTTATAAAATATAATAAATATCCATATGAAGTTGTTTTATACATTTAATGAAATAATATATGTAACCTAATAAGGAATTAAAATAATTTAAACTGCATAAGCGGTGAATCTCATCCATTATCTTCTAGTTACATAATAATCAATTATTTGTTAAATGCCCTTAAGAGGAAGAGAAGACATAAGACGTAACAACGCGTTTCTTATGAACATCTAGAAACTCATGTATTTACAACAAAATAATTTGTAAATTTAACTTGTCCTGTTTTGTAATAGGGTTAAGTTGTATCCTAGTGACCTTAAAGAAATATTATTCTTCCCCAATATCCAACAATAAGAACAATAAGAGTATGTGTGAATGTATGTGTTTGTGTGTGTATGAATGTGTATATACACATGCCTGTGTGTAAACTTATTCTTATTCTAAGAAATCTCTATCTTTATAGGACCTGGAATTCTTCAAATCTATAACACAATTTTCTAGGTGCTAGCTATGAGTTTATAAATAACAATGCATCTAATTTTCATAACAAGACATGAGGTAGCTTCTGCTCTTATCTGCATTTTACATATGGCATAACTGAGGCACAGAAAGATTAGGTAACTCTCATAAGGTCATAGAAATAATAAAGGGCAAAGTCAAACTTAGGCTGCTGGCTCCCATGCCCAGTCTCTTAATCACCAACCAGTCTTTGATCAAGTGGTTTGCTCTGAAAAGTGCTATGACGAATTAGGTTCCACTTTCTTCTTCTGTTACAGATTAAATTTAAGACCAAGTGCTACCCTAAGAGATTGTTTGAATCTCAAAAGTGGTTGGCAAGTTTTTGGGATTCATTTCCAGGTCCTGGTGTATGATAAGTTTCTTTATAATGAGTTCTTTAATGCATTTCACTTTATTTAGGTGATAGCTACAGGGAAATATTATGACCCTGTTTCCAAGATGGATCTTTCTATTTAACTTCATAAATTGCCTGATGTCAGCAGGACATAAATACAATCTGTAGGCTCTGTGGAAGCCGATATCCTGAATGAATTTCCAACAGGCTTTTTAGAAAATAATGAACTACAAAACTGACTTTTCTTTGGTATTTGTAGGCAAGCACTGAAGGCAATGTCACCTACCAACTCAGAGATAAATAAGCTCAACGAGTCTTTCCCCACCACTCTAGAACCTAGTAAGAAACCTTGCCCTTCTGGGATATGCTTCATGATTAGGTTCCCACAGGGGTAGTAAGTAAGAGGCTCAGCAACAATTCTCCAGGTTCTGCTGGTGTTCTTTGCTTTGTAGCTGCTCTTCTAAAGTGTCCCCATACTCCTCAAGCCATTATTAGCAACCTGACCTTCAGCAAGTAACATCTACTTCTCCTCACACTGAGGGTGACCTCATTCTATTTCCTGCCTCTGTCACTAAGCTTGTTTGTGTATAATTAACTCAGCACCTTCTCTGTTCATAGGGGAGGTTAAATTGTGACTAAAACTTCCCCATGTACTTAAGATTCCACTCCTTTCTATTCTCTTAAAACTTGCCCATCAAATGTCCCCCGTCCATGTTTACTTCATCATTTTCCTTTACACTGATTCTTTTAGAACATAATCATATTTCTTTTACCTCAAGAAACAAACTCCTTATTTGATCTGTGGTCTCCTCTGCCTGTCTCTTCTCTCTTTCCACTTATGCCCTGGAAAGTCTGTCAACACTTTCTGTCATGCCTTCCTCTTTTCCCATTGAATTTTGATTCCCCTGCAGTCTGGATTTTCTCCTGAAATCATTAGTGAAACCACTTATACAGTGCTGCTTCATTTGAAAGATTTTAGCATGTAAGAATTTCACTTTCTGAATTCCCTCCTCTTCAATTTTGTCTTTCTATCACAGCTTCTCTTTCATCTCCGGCTAATTTGGAGGTTTGTTTCCCATAGTTTCTGAGACCTCTCTCTCTAGAGAGCATATCTAAATCAATATGTACAAACCAGACACATCAGACACATCTACACTCAACCCTACATCCTTTATTTCTTATCTCAGCTAATATAAGAATTTCCTCATCTACCAAGCTAGAGATCTGGGATTCAGCTTTAATTCTTTCTTCCCCCTAATCATTAAGCTCCATAATACACAAACATTTCATATTCTAAACACTCCCCTTTTTGTTTTTCCACTCCTCTACAGCATCATACCTCTCCTGGACTAAAATAATAGTTTCTTGTAGTGTTTAGAATAGTGACCAAAATTCATGTCCACCTGGACCCTCGGAATATGACTTAATTTGGAAATAGCGTCTGCAGATGTTATTAGTTTAAGGATCTCAAGGAGCAGCTGGGTGGCTCAGTCAGTTGAGCATTGGACTTTGGCTCAGATCAGGATCTCATGGTTTGTGAGTTCCAGCCCCACCACAGGACTCACTGCTGTCAGCACAGAGCCTGCTTTGGATCCTCTGACCCCCTTTCTCTGGCCCTCCCCCACTCCTTCTCTCTCTTTCTCTCTCTCTCTCAAAAATAAATAAACATTAAAAAAAGGGATCACAAGACAAACTCCTCCTGGACTTAGGATAAACCGTAAATTCATAGACTGGTGTTCTTGTAAAGGAGAGAAGAAGACACAGAAACACACAGAAGGTCATATGAAGACAGAGTTCTGAGTTATGTTTTACAAGCCAAGAAATGCCTGGGACCACCAGAAGCTGGGAAAGGCAAGGAAGGATTTTTCTCTAGGGCTTTCAGAACCTGTATGGTCCTGCTGATACTTTGATTTCAGATTTTTAGCCTCCAGAAATGTGGGAGAATACATTTCTGTTCTTTTAAGCAATTCGTTTTGCGATACTTTGTTACAACAGCCCTAGGAATCTACTGCCTTTCCTAAGTGGAAGCCATAACTTCTTCTAACACCAGGATTCTCTATGGATCCCTTTGGTAATCAGTTGAAAGACCTTCTCCCAGAAAAGACGCACAAACATAAGATTCAAAACTTCACATATAATTTTACAAGTTTGCAGAACCTCCAAGGTCTAGCTAAGGAACTCTTAGTATTCATGTAGCCAGTTAGGAACTCCTTCCCTACATGGAGTATCCTGAGTTAATTTACTACATTACAATGCTGATGAGGTCATCTTCTAATTTGAAACTATTAACATCTTTCCTGAGCTACAAGGCTCTGTGTAATATGACTTCATTCTTATATGCTACAGCTCCCCTACTGAAACATCTTCTGTTCTCATCCCTCCAAATGAACATGTTTTGAGAGCATACCATGCTTCTGTGCCTTTGCTTGGGCATCCCTTACTTCCATCTACACCGAGCTATCTAATAAATTTCTAGTTATTCTTGAAGTTTTATACCTCTCATCTCACCTGTGAATCAAATGATCTCACTTGAAAAGTATTATGTTGCTTTCACAAAGTGATTCAAATTCTTAACTGTGACACATTTATGAAATACAAGGTGCTATATTTGAGTGTAAAAACTTTTTAATGATTATATTGTAATATTTTGTTTAAATTTCTATTTAATCCACCATGTTTTTGATTTCTTAAAGAAATGAATTCATTATAATTACATAATGTGTAATAGAATACTAAACATATTTTGGAATTCAAAACGTAGGCTTTTATTCCAGTTGGTATAGATTAGAATCTCAGAATCATAAGCTATGACCTTTTTCACTTTGAACAAATGCTTAAACTTTATAAACCACAATTTTCACTCTAAACTGGTAAAAAGCATGCTTAACTCAGGATTATTGTGAGTATTAAAGAGAAACTTAAAAATATAGCACAGAATCGGATATGTAGCAGGAGTTTACTTTTTATTAGCTAAATTTAATAATGCTCCTCAGGTTATATATAAGATTATAAGAATATCTCTTAGTTAATAGGTAATACCTTCACCATTTATTTTTCTTATAGTTTAGCTGTTGAAGAGCTGGATTTTGTTGATTGCATGCTCATGGTCTACTTCAACATGGTCCCTTTTCTCTGTACTTTCTATAAAACAACTGTTGGATCCAGAAATTTGGATCCCTTTGGCATGATTATACATGATATTTGGCAAAATTTATAGAAAGCATATACTTTCTGGCTGTTTCTCTTTTTATGATGTTAGTACCCATGGATGCTAATACTTAGATCTATGAATTTATGAAAGGTTGCAAAATGATGGTATTCTATCACCTGTCTTTTTTGTTTATTACTGGGGATGCTATTATAAAGAGACACTTCTCAGCATCATTTATTTGGTGATCCAGGGGCATAGTTCATATGGGAAAAGCAGTGTAAATATTTGAGTCTTTCACTTCATAAATCAATTTCTTTCATCGACTAAAGTTGGCCAGCTCTTTTTTTAACCTAAATTATGAACACATGGATTAACACATATATGATGGGCTTGAGTCCCTTGTAATAGCTAGCACCACTGAAGCTCAGATTGTCTAATTTTTAGCCAGTTAAGCCTCTTGAAGTTGACTCTGGAGTACTTTTGGCACAGCCCTGGTGAGCCTCTTCTATCTTGTGTGTTAAGACATGGCTTATATTGAACATACACTGCCCCAGAACTAGAATTAGCCATTCTTTTTAATGTTTTTTTGGTTAATGTTTATTTATTTTTGAGAGAGAGAGAGAGGGGGAGAGAATGAGCAGGGGAAGGACAGAGAGAGAGGGAGACACAGAATCTTAAACAAACTCTAAGCTCTGAGCTGTTAGCACAGAGCCCAATGCAGGGCTTGAACTCCTGAACCTTGAGATCATGACCTGAGCCAAGGTCAGACGCGTAACTGACTGAACCACGCAGCACCCCTGGAATTAGCCATTTTTAAGGAAACTTTTATTTTTGTGAGAAATGCTATTTTCAGACATTTGAACTGGATGCTAGAGATATTTACTGTCACTGCACTGGTCTTCGGTCTTTTAGTGGATCAAGCATGGAAATAGGTACATACATGTATGTATAATATCCATACATATATATGTATAATATCCATACATATGCATTTATATGCAAAGACTAAACACCTTGTCACATCATAGTGATACTTCAAATTCAAAATCAAAATTAAGGAGACTTCACTTCACCTCTTCCTAATGATATCTATGCATCTTCCCTCTCTTATCAAGAACACTGGTTCTCAAGAACATACATAAATGCTTGTTTGTTTAATCCCCATATTACCCACAGCAGTGACAGGATGATAAGAATAATACTACCACTAATAGGATTATGAGAACATTAGACACTTTTTGCACATACTCTCCCATTCTTCCCTCACTTTTTAACAGCTGTACTATCTCTACATCATCAGAGTATATAACTACTGCATACTATGCTCACTCCTTCTTAAGCCTCATTTACTTTTCAGTCTAGAGCTGGGCACCAGTTCCTATGTTGATGCCTCTCCAGCCATTTTGGTCATCTGAAGCACATTGTCCAGTCAGCTTATGAGGAAGTACATAAGCATCTATATTTTCCATCTCGCCTGTTAGTAGTTGTGGGTTCCTCAAACTTGAAGGTCAGTTTTGCTGCATATAAAATTTTGGCTCACCATTTCTTTCCTTGGTGTTTCTCACTTTCTTCTGGCCTAAAACATTACTGTTAAAAAAAGTCTGATGAAAGATGGTGGAGCTTTTTGATACCCAAAGGATTTTTTTTTCTTTTACTGAAAGACCAATAATGTATTAAAATGTTTTGTTGTTTGCACTCAGCATACTCTATCAACACGTAAATTCAAATCTTTTATTTGAGAAAAGTTTAATTTCTGGAAATTTTACTTGAATTATGTTTTTAATGATTGTCTGTTCTCTTGTTTTTGTGTTATGTGCAAGGACTCTTGTCCTTATGTTGGCCAGATTTTATTATCATTCTCATAACATCATTTGATTTTTGGACATTATGATTTGTTTTTTGAGTACATCTTTAAAGTATGTTTTCATTGTCTTTAGAGAATGTACTTTTTTCTTACTGTAATTTTGTGTGGGATTTGATATAATAATCTTCTGTTATTCATTTTTATGTGAAATTTGTTTTCCTGGACTTTTAAAATTGGATAGTCTTCTAACTCCATGGAGATTCTAATTTTTTTTTTCTTTCCACCTCCTGCTATCTCTTTTGGTAGTAATATAAAAATATACAATACCTTTTTTTTTCTGTGATTTCCTGGCTCTGCTTTCTTCACTTCTGATATTCCTGCCTTGTTCAATTTTGATTTCACTCATAGAATTCTTCCTTACTTAGAAGGGAGCCCTGATAGGTCCAATTTTAAGGCTCATTGGGACTCAACTGTTCCAGGTCCTTCCCCCCGTCTCACCATTAATCACTTACCACCCACCTACTCCATGTTAATTTCAGCCCTGCATGCTTTCTACTCAGTTGCTGTTCTCCTGTTTTCAGACGTATGGGATGCTTCCGTGTCACTTCCTTCTTTTCCTTTCATTGAGATGTCGATACTATGTATAATTTGTTCACTCATCTAAGATTTTGGTGCTCATTGGAATATCTTGCCATCTAATTTTGTTGTAAATGTTGCCTATGTGATTTTGATTATACTATGTAGGTTTTTTTTGTCTCCTTTATACAAGTTTGTTAGTTGCCTATTATTACTGTAACAAAGTATAACAAACACTATAAACGGCATAAATTTATTATCTTCAATTTCTGGGGGTCAGAAGTCCAAACTCAGTTCCCCTGGGCTAAATGGCAGGTATCAGCAAGGCTATGTTCCCTGTGGTGGCTCTAGGGTAGAATTACCTGTCTTTCTCCAACTGCCAGAAGCTGCCTGCAATCCTTGGCACCTGTCCTTTCTTCATCTTCAAAGCCGGCACTGAAGCATCTTCATATCTCGTATCTCTAACTCTGACACTCCTATCTGTCTTTCCTTCATAATTCATTGGGCCCACTGGATAATCCGGGATAATCTCCGATTTTAGCACTCTGAATTTAATCACATCTACAAAATCCCTTTTGCCATAAAAGGCAACATTTTCACGGATTCTGGGGATTTGGTTATGTTTGAGAGAGCCATTATTATTCTGTCTACCAAGGTGGTGGTGGTTATTCAGTGAGATTAAAAAGAATTCTGCTACCATCTTTCCCAAATCCTCCCTTGAACGATCATATTTTTCTCACCACAATTAATTTTTTTTTTTCAACGTTTATTTATTTTTGGGACAGAGAGAGACAGAGCATGAATGGGGGAGGGGCAGAGAGAGAGGGAGACACAGAATCGGAAACAGGCTCCAGGCTCTGAGCCATCAGCCCAGAGCCTGACGCGGGGCTCGAACTCACGGACCGCGAGATCGTGACCTGTCTCACCACAATTAAATACTGATGTAAGCCTGATATTTTGAAAGAGACAAATTTAGAATATTACAATTCTACCATGACTTCCTTAAGCAAAAAAATGTTACCTGGCTTAATGTGTGCTACTTTATTTTATCATGTATGATGCCAGAAAATATGTTAAACAAGAATAAGAAGATTAAGAGGTAGATATCATTGGAGTGTGTATGTGTATGTGTATGTGTGTGTGTGTCTGTGTGTGTGTGTGTGTGTGTGTGTTTAAAAATCCTTGACTATAGCATGGTAAAATGCTTTGCAATAAGTAGATATACTTAAATAAAGCAAGAAGAGTGGTTAAAGTTTACACATCACTAAATCATGGCAATAAAAAAAATCATTATTTTATCTGCATATGTGTTATGGACAAATGGCAACGGAAGAGCTATGCCTCTTCTGTCTGGTGTGAATTAAAGCTCTTCTGAAAAAGAATGTGAAAGTCATTCAAGCTTGCACATTCTTTTATTTATTTATTTTTTTTATTAAGGCCTGCACAAAGTCATTGTAGCTAGAAGGCAATACACAGGCTTCCAGAAACTACAAAGTGTAACAGCTGGTTTCAATTACCCTACAATCACACTACGGTATGACCATATGCACAAATGTTCAGCTTTCTGTTTAAGAAAACATGAATTAAAAAAAACATAATTTCCTATAAAAATTTGAGAAATTTTGTGGTCTGTGCATACATTTGTTTGTCCTAACTTTTAACCTTCTAGTGTGGTCAAATGTATGGATAAAGCAGTTCAAATTAAACATGAAGTGGCAAAAAAGAAATCTTTTTAACTTTAAATTAACATACGAAGAAATCATTTTTTTTTTTATTTCACTTCATGGAACAAAACATGTTTTAAGAAACATGCAATCTGAAAATAATCATTTAATGATTAAATCAAGCAACCTTTCATTATGCATACAGGCAGATAGGTAACTTTTATATCAGCTGTGTAAGACTAATGAGATTCGGCATTTCTGACTCCAGTGACCTTTATCAAATCATAGGTTGTCTATTAAATACATCATACTGAACTAAAGATAACAAATACACATGCTGAATTGACCTTTTTAACAGCAATCTGGGGTTGAAAATCATGTTTTCACATTCTTTACCTGAAGTTCAAAGTAGGTTTTTAATAGTATAGTTGTCTTAATTAATTTGAATTGGAACCAGTAATGGTTAAGGTCCATTTTAATATTTTCTGCAATAATCAGTGAAATGAAGCTAGAGTTGTCAAGGAGGCATTTACTAACATTGAAACTTATTATCAAATAGGGATCTCAATTGAATATGCCTTATATTTTTAAAGTGAAAATATAGCAATTTTTTCAGTTTAGGAATGTGCATCAACTCTTTAAGTTAGTGACAAAACAGTAATAAAGTGTTATAAATAATTTTCTGATTAACTAACTGACATTATGGATAAGTAAAGGAGAAATTATATGTTTCATTGAAAATAGAATGTCTACCAAAAAAAATGTGAATAAGAACAGAACATATGTTTATATAGGTTAAAAATCCCAGAATCCCCCTGTCTTGTAAGTATTTATTATTGATGTAATGTGCTTATCTGAAATAAAGTATTTGAGTAGGTATTCAGAGGCATAAACTTGTAGCCGCAGTTATATTTTATAGAAATAGTGGTAGATGGATACTGTTTAACATGTCCCTAATGTTAATTTTCATTTGTTAGTTTGCATAGTCTGGAAATGGAGAAATGTAATAATCAGGCCTTGTTTCCAGACATATTTTAGTTACTATTAATTTGATGGCCAGGAAGTGAAAATAAATTACTGGAAAGCAAATGGATTTCCAATTGTATAGTTTGAGCTTTTTCCATTTGCATAGATTCAATCAGCATAATAGAACGTATTAATATGCTTACTTTTTGCATGAAACTTTGTTAAACTGGATGAAGAATATTTATCAAAGTCCCACTATTTGATTAGAACATTTCACTAACGTTTCACTACTCACAGCATAGAAAATTAGTTGTTCAAATGGTACTAAACTATTCCAGGAATTCTGTTTCAAAGGGTTTCAACGTGATCGAGTTGCATCACGTTCTGGCATTCTGATGAAACATATTTCAACTTCCTCGATGTCAAGAGTGCTAATTCATTTGGAAGTATCAGACACAATGCCATTCACAAGGCTGGCAATGTTTTGGTTTTTTTTTTTTTTTTTTACATATATTTCTTATATATTCAATTGTTTAGTGTTCATAAATAAAGGGAGATATTACCTAAGATACATTTAGTACTGTAGGTTATTAACCATCATTTAATCGTTTTCAACTTTTAGCTGTTCTAAACCTATATAGTAACTAGGATTCCTCCAGCTCTATGATTCTATGATCTGTAAGACTCAACACAACTCTGAAAATTGAAAAGGTCTTTCAATCATCTACTGAAGCTTTCATCATGAAACAGAAGTGTGAACATTAATGATCTATTTAAAATTCACTGTCAGAAATATTTCAGGTTGATAGAAAAGCACCTAATATTTCATATTGGTATATTTCAGTAATAGATGATGATTCAACTTCATCTAATGTGTCAAGCACAATATTTAATATTCTCCTGGGAAGATTATTTCAAATTATAAATCAAAATCCAAATAAACAACAGTGCTTCACTTGAAAATCATAAATAACTGTCAAATATCAATGAATGGTTTATTATACAGACGTCAAATATTGATAGATGGGGTGGCTTGCACACTTGTTATTGTTATTTTCAAATCTGTTCATGCTTAGAAGTCTATCAATGTGATCAATAAGCATCTTAATAGGGTAGCCAAGATTCTCAGAAAAGATATTGTTTTTCTTTTTTCACCATCACTATTCTCTTAAACATTTCTTATTTTAAACTTTCTATTTCCTTTCTGGAATACATTTGAAGCAGAGACTAGAACTATTTATACCCTAAAGAGATGGGGAGAAGCTACAACTTTTAGCTGTATCTGCAAGTCTAGGGGGCAAGGGGAAAGAAATTGCCTGAATCTTGCCCCTCTTCCTGAACATTAAGGCAAGGCCCCATTCATGTGGACGAGGATAGAACATCTTCAGCCTCTCAACAACTCTGTACTGCACCACAAAACAGAGATTATTTACACTTACATTCTGAGAAAGAAAAATTACTACCTTTGGTAAGAGAAAATTTCCCCATTAGAATTACTGAATTGCCCAACCTATATTGTGTGGATCTTCATCACTTAGTGTTGATGAATTTTCAGCCTGTTATTACTGAACAACTAGTTACTTGGGTGGCCCTTCCTCCTTTTTCTCATCTGATAGAGGAGAAATGAGTTCCCTGCATATCTTCTAAATTTACAGTTATAGAAATAATTATGGCAGGACAGGGGGGCCTGGGTGGATTTGTCGGTTAAGTATCGGACTCTTGGTTTCGGCTCAGGTCATGATCTCAAGGTTTTGTGAGTTTGAGTCCCGCACTGGGCTCCATGCTGACAGTGTGGAACCTGCTTGGGATTCTCTGCTTCCCTCTCTGCCCCTTCCCAACTCACACAGTTTCTGTCTCTCTCAAAATGAATAAACTTAAAAAAAGTATAATGGTATTACAAATGTATTTATTTTAAAAAATGTAAATAATGCAATGTAAATAAAGGTGATTAAAGATGAAAAGGGGGAAGGGAACTACCTAGCTCAGTCAGTTAAGTGTCTAAGTTTGACTCAGGTCATGATCTCAGTTTGTGGGTTTGAGGCCCGTGTCAGGCTCTGTGCTGACAGCTCAGAGCCTGGAGCCTGTTTCAGATTCTATGTCTCCCTCTTCCTCTGACCCTCCCCTGTTCATGCTCTCTCTCTCTCTGTCTCAAAAATAAATAAATGTTAAAAAAAATAAAAAAAAAGAGATGAAAAGGATCACATAGCTGGCAGTACATGGAAAAGTTCATTTATTGTCAGGATTCAAAAGAGTCTCTACTCTAAAAGTATCTTGATCCAGTGAACACTTGAATTCTCTTCATTCCCTCCATACACAAAAAATAAAAATTCTTAATTTGATGTATACTTTAGGATACATTAGGAGATTTTTCAATATATAACTTGCATAATATTGATGGAAGAGAAATACAGTGGTGAAATGTCAACAGTAGCACAGGAAAAGTAGCATGACTATAAAAAACTTTATTGTTTCATATAAAACTCATGGAGGACAAATTCTCTCTCTTTCTGTGTGTGTGTGCGTGCGTGTGTGTGTGTGTATTTCTGAAAATGATTTAGAAATGAGCCATATTGAATGGCATGAAGTAGAAATTCAGAAAGCATATGAAGCATCAATACCACCCTCCCATATCGGAGAGCAACCGCATGTTGATAGTATCTATCTAACTTCATTAAAATCTTAGTTTGACCCAAGTCATTACAGTCTGTTTTATGTGCATACTAGTGAACTGGACCATTAATCAGGTCAATAAATTCTGTGCTTGAGACTGGTTGGGTTGGGACAGTGGTAGAAACTTAGCTTGCCAAACTTTACTGTAAGATTCTCAGAGTTAGCACTGGTAGTCAGCCTTCTTACAAAGCAACAAGGACAGCTTAGTGCTCAAGTGAACACCCATGAGGATTATTTTTCTAGTCTTCCTCTCAAAGCATGTGTTTGAATCGATTCTGCACTGTATTCACAGCCTTATTTTCCTTTCCATGTTGGGAAACCCACTATTCTCTGCAGGCTAGTGGTTGGAGACTTTGCAGTATACCTGAAAGAATCATGTATACAGAGAGGAAATGTGGAGAGTTGAGAATGGAGATGGAGAATGTTGGACTAGACTCTCAGACTAATATTTAGTATTAATAGCCCCCTGTATAGGAAAGTCGAATGTGATGTTATTAAACTACTAGAACAGTTGCTTTTTGTAACTTTGATCTCTCAAGTCGAATCAACAGTTATGTTTAAACGTTTCCATTGTGCAAAAAAACTTCTCATTCTAGGAAATTTCTTTCCTCAGGCCAACTCAAAAAAAAAAAAAAAAAAATGTTATGCCAGAGAGCTTTTAAAGGGATTTTCCCTTAGAATAAAAATTTCATTAACAGGAACTAACTTGCTCCTAACCTGCTCCTGAGCCAATTCAGGATGGATTATTACTTTTTAATACGTGAACATATACTTTAACTCAACCCAGGATTTTCAGGGCTGGGGATGGAGAGTCTGTCTTAGCTATTGCCCTGAAGGTCTAGATGTATCTTAATAATAAAGCTAATTCTAATGAAAAGAAAAGGGACAAGATAACTCTGCTTCTAGTAGAGTCTAGACGCAGAATTAATGCCATTTTGGCTGGTTTCAGGGATAGCAAATGATGTGATACTAGACACTAGACACTTGATTCTAGAGTTTTCTCTATTACAAATCTATGATTCAGTCTTTTAAACTCAAAGAAAGACAGGTGTATCACAGGTACTATTCCACACCTGTTAATTTGAAGAGAGTGGTCTTTTCTGTTCATTCTAGTGAAGCGATACTGAGATGGTAAAGTACAAATGCAATCTGTTCAACATCTGTCCTTTAGAATGCTTTAATTTTATAAATGGTGAAGGGGTAATTCCCATCACCCGAGCTCAGGAGCCAAAGTCCAATATCTTGACTCACTGATTAAGCAATGGCTTAAAACTATCTACGAGCACCTTTGCATTCTTTCTTTTATATATGGCTGTTTCCTTTTCTTCCTCTTTCTCCCCTTACTCCTCCTCCTTTTAGTTCTCCTTCAACCTCTTTCTGTACCCGCTGCTGCTTTTTCTCTTTTGTCCAGATACTAATGGAGAAATGGATATGAGGGGGACAATACAGACAGTATAACCTTTTCCAGCTTCTTATCATCCCAAACATTTCTTGACTGATGGAAACATAACTTCAATTTCTACCTCCATCTTCACATGTACTTCTTATCTTTGTGTTACTGTGTGTGTGTGTGACTGTGTCCTTTTTCTTACAAGGGTACCAGTCATTGGATTTGGGATCCGTCCTCAATCCAGAGTGCATCATCCTGAGATCTTCAACTTAAATTTGCAAAGACCTATTTGGAAATAAGATACATATTCACAGATACTGGGGGTAAGTATTTGGACATATATTTCCTTTTGCAGGTATGAGGGCGGGGAGAAAAACACAATTCAACCCAAAACAGAGAGCAATGGCCAAATATCCTGTGACCAATATTAATAGATAAGTTTTTTTTCTAAGTACCGTGTTGCTAGTTATGTTTCTATCTTCTTTTGAGACAGTTCTCAGATCTCAGACACGGGTAGCTACATTAAATAGTCCCTGCCAGAGAAATTCACTTTGGACATACTTCACCTACAAGTTCAAGGAGAAAAAAAAATGGGTAGAACAGGGAAACCAAAACCCCAAAACTCAGATGCTCTTCTTCACCATTGATACAAAAAATATAGGGGCGCCTGGGTGGCGCAGTCGGTTAAGTGTCCGACTTCAGCCAGGTCACGATCTCGCGGTCCGTGAGTTCGAGCCCCGCATCAGGCTCTGGGCTGATGGCTCAGAGCCTGGAGCCTGTTTCCAATTCTGTGTCTCCCTCTCTCTCTGCCCCTCCCCTGTTCATGCTCTGTCTCTCTCTGTCCCAAAAATAAATAAAAACGTTGAAAAAAAAATTAAAAAAAAATATATATATATGGATAAGTTCTTAGACATCTCAGAAATAAAATATACACAGATAAATTGTCATATACTATATTTTTTCTTTATATATTTCCACCTTAAGCTGTCAAGAACTCAAAAGGCCTTACAAAACTAAAGTCATACAATAAGTTTAAATTAAGAAAATTAAAACCCAGAACATGAGATATTTGAATATAAATAATAATCAAGGGGGAAAATAATATACTGGCCATAGATATATTTGGTCTTGTTTATGACCATAAACACCATGCAAATGTATATTGGGACGTCGAATTAGCTCCTAGACTTCTGTCAGGGAAGGAAAGATAGAGGAAGGAAGGAAGGAAGGAAGGAAGGAAGGAAGGAAGGAAGGAAGGAAGGAAGGAAAGAAGGAAGGAAGGAAGGAAGGACAGAAAGAAAGAAGGAGAAACAAAAGCAGAGAATCAGCAGTAATTATTGACATTTTCAATATATAGAAGAGAATATTAGTTTAAAAAAAAAAGAGGGTTTTTTCCCTATCACATAGTGATTCATCAACTAACGATGAATCATTATTAATGACTGATTAAGTGGAAACTTAATGTAGAGAGGCACAGAGTAAATTTTTCAAAAATTTAAAAGTGAATACAATAGTATTCACATGGCAAGTTCTTCCAAAATAAGATTATAAAGACATTAAAAAAAAGGTGTTGTTAAAATCCAACTAAGAGAAAGAAAGATGATGAATATAAACAGAACCAACTGTAATTTTGTCAGACTTAATCCAATTCAGTTCTAAACTTCTAGGAGAGAATGTGTGTGTTTTATCTTTTTAACTCATTAATAAATAGCCTGTTTGTCTGCTTGGCCTTTGAAAGTAGTTGTCTTGAGACACTACTTCTCACTGATTAAGGCCATAATTCTACTAGTAAATTAGTTTTAAATTGCTGCTACAACAAATTACCACAAATTTAGTGGCTTAAAACAAGCCAGATTTATTATCTCATGGTTTCTGTGGGACATGGGTTTCTGTAGGCATGGATGTTTCACTCTCAGAAGTCACATGGGCTTGGCTAATTCCTCTGCTTAGTCTCCCAAGCCAAAATCTAGGTGTCAGCAGGATTGTGTTCTTTTTGGAGACTGTAGATGAGAATCCATTTCCTACCTTCTGCAGGTTGTTGGTAAGATCTGGTTCCTTAGGGTTGCAGGACTGCAAGTCAGCATGTCTTGTTTTCTGTTTCTAGAAGCTGCCACACATTCCTTGGCTCATGACCTTCTTGGTCTTCAAAGACTTCAGTAGTGGGTAAGTCCTTCTCATGCTTCTATTCTTCTTCTCTCTCATCGACTCTTCTGCTTTCTTCTTTCACCTTCCACCCCATCCCCGACCACCACCCTCAGTGTGGTAAAGTGTGGGAAGTGAGTCTGGAGGAGAAAATAGAAGATAACTAGCATACAGTATAATCCCCTTCAAATTATGGTTGTAAGGATAAATGTTTAAATCTATGTAGCCCTCTTTCGCTTATAAAGACATATATGATTACATTGAACTCAACAGATAGCCTAGGATAATTTTAAATTAAAGTCAACTGATCAGCAAATTTAGTTCTTTCTATAGGAAATGTCCTCTTTTGTCATGTAGGACAACAGATTCACAGATATAACATTGGGAGATGAAGGTCACAGGGACAAAAATCCTGCCTAGTACACTACTCATATTGTTGGTTTAAATGCTAGAGCATATGTTTTAGGAACCAGATGGGTAGAAGGTGAGTTTGTAAACCTTCATGGAAAATAGGGAAGCTTAATCTGGTCTCTTTCACAGAATGCCTAATAAAGCAAAGCCAGGGTTTCTTTTTCAAGACTGTTTTTGGTTTTTTTTTTTTGTTTTTTGTTTTTTTTTGGTCCAATTTGGCCTATGAATTGCTTGAGTTCTTCAAATTTTATTCATTGGTGCATGACTGATGTTCTGGGCCTGAAAAAAATTTAATGTCATGTTACTAGTTAACTATTACAACCCCAGAAATGCCTTATTGATGCTTTCGAGAATAGGCAACTTGGGCAACGTGTCCTTTCATACTCATATCAAATTGAATTAGTTACAATATGACATCCATAAATGAAACTAACAATCAGCTTTATATAAGATGGAGATCAGTTCAACTTTGAGAAATAGTTGTCAAAAATTAATATGTAAGCTTTATAATAATCAGTATTAAGCTAACGTTTTTGAGGGTATCCATTCTTTTGGACTGGCTTTTTATTAAGGTATTAAATTGGTTTATATTCTTTGGAAGTATTTTAATGACCACATAAATTCAATAATATAATATTATTTTCTTATCCAGTTCCTTATTCTGGTACATTTTTAGTTGTGTTTTTTTTTCTTTTAATTTTAAAATGTAGACTATACTAAATCTAATTTTCAAGAATTCAGTTTTCTTCTCTCTTGTAATATTTGTATTCTTTGTTTATGACACATTTTAAGGTGGAAGATTACTTGCTCCAAGTAAAGCAATTTCCAACTAGAAATTTTCTAGTTGTTTTCCAAAAGGAAATCAATCAACATTATCACCAATGATGTAGGAGAATATAAATTTCACTGTATCTTAACAATACACCATTATAATTTTTTGAAGTTTTGTCAATCTTGAAAAAAGTGTCTTTATTTAAATACAGTAAACTTTATATGAAATAAGTTCCTGCTTTTTAGTCTTGTTTTCACAAACTTTCTTTTTCCTCTTCTTTTTTTTTTTAATAGGATTCTCAGAACAGAGACAAGAGTAAATGGTTTCCTTGGGGAATTTTATATAAATATCTGCCCTAGACTAAAAATAGTTGTGCATCCCAAAGGAAGTTGGTAGATTCAGGCTTAGAAATGACTAAATTAAACAATGTTTGTCACAGTCTGAATTTATAAAGAACTATCTTTATATAAAAAAAAGATGTGCTTGATTTTTTTTAACATCATCTACACAATCATGTTGGAATGAATGAGATAATGTCTTTAAAAAGCTTTTTATTTATATGATGGAAATGGTCACATAGAAGTATGCTACTATTATTTTGTTTTAAATTTAGTTAAAGTGAAATTATTACCTAAAGATTTGTTCCTCTGCTTGATATAAACATAAGTTTGACTCCTTTTTCATTTGTTTATTTTCCTCTCAAAATCATAAAACATCTAAAGATTAATTTTGGTAATAAAATAGGCAAAAATAAAAATACTGCTTCCTTCATTAATTCATTCATTTGTGCATCAAATATTTTTTCTAATTTTTTAGTTTTCATTTATTTTTGAGACAGAGAGAGAGAGAGAGAATCCAAAGCAGGCTCCAGGCTCTGAGCTGTCAGCACAGAGCCCAACGCGGGTCTTGAACTCACAAACTGTGAGATCATGACCTGAGCCGAAGTCGAAGTCTTAACCAACTGAGCCACCCAGGCATCCCTCAAACATTCTTCTACATGTGATCTGTAAACAAGTTGATTTATTAACAAGTGTAGAATATGAAATAAATATTTTTAAGTATATTATATATCACTTTCACTTGTTTCTGTACACTCAAACATGGATGATTATTCTGCATTTTTTAAAATTGACTTTTTGCTTTAGATTTACAGATTCTGTAAATTTTAGATTTACAGAATCTGTAAATTCTGTAAATTTTAGATGTACAGAAAAGTTTCAAAAGTAACACAGACAGTTCTCATATGCTGAACACCCAGCTTCTTTTGTTGTTAACAATTGACGTTAGTATGGTATATAAATAAAAACTAATAAACCAAAATTTATAAACTATTAGCTAAAGTCCATCTTTATTTACATTTATTTAGTTTTTGCTTAGTATCCCTGTGGTGTTCCAAGACCTTCATCTAGAACACCACTATAGTCACAGTCTCCCTATGCTCCACTTGACTGAGATGATTTCTCAGACTTTTCTTGTTTTTTATAACCTTGACATTTTGGGATGCATCAGTCAGATATCTTGCAAAATGTTCAATCAATTGGGATTTGTGTGATTTTTTTTTCTCATGATGAGACCGGGATTATAGGTTTTGTGGTGAAAGACCACATAGGCAAAATGCTGTTTCATCACACCATAGTTAGAACCATGCTATAATATGATTTATCACTGTTGATGTTGATCTTCATCACTGACTGAAGTAGTGTTTGCCAGTTTTCTTCATGGAAAAGTTATTCTTTTCTCTCATTTCCAAACTGTGGTCATTAGAAAGAAGTCACTATGAACATCCCACACTTAAGAGCTGGTGGTTAAGGTTTTACCTCCTTGAGAGCGGGGTATCTACATAAATTATTTGGAATTCTCCTTCAAGGGAGATTGGTCGCTTTCCCTTCATTTATTTATTCAATTATTTCTTTATAGTAGTATAGATTTGTGGATATTTATTTTATACTTTGGGCTATAATCCAGTACTACTTTATTTGTTTTTTTGCTTAAATTGTTCTCTGGCTATTGAGAACTTTTTTCATTTGACACTTGTGTGCCTTTGACGTATCCTCAGCATTGTGAGGTGAGGGGTTTATGTTTTTTTGTTTTTGTTTTTTTTGTTTTTTTATTTGTTTGTTTTGGTGTTTTTTTTTTTTTTTTTTTTTTTTTTTTTTGGTCAGTTGAGCACTTTTTACTTTTGGGACACTGAGATGCTCCAGGCCATTTTGTGTATTCTCTGTCCTACCCCTAGAGTCAGTCAGTTTTCCAAGTAGCCCTAGTTCCTTCTAATACTATTGATGAATAGTATTAGAAACCAAGAGCTGAGAGCTACTTACCCTGTGGTATTTTTGATATCTAAATCTGTCCTACATGCAGAAACTCTTGGGATCATTCTTCCATATATATCTTTGATTAAGTCCCCAAAGCGTCCCTCTGATGGGAGTTTCCAGCTCTGAGCAAATATAGGATGACAGTCTGCAAGGATGATGGTGGTTTTATGATCTTCTGATGCTGCCAGTCATGAATATATATTGGTGCATCAAGTGTATAGTATCCCAGAGGGGTTCTCTTCTTTTTATGAACCAGAATGTGGATTACGAAAGGTAAGAATGATTGGAATGAAGGGCTGTTTCCTGACTAAATATCTCACTGTTAGCTATCCAGCAGGTACCTCCCTCTGGCTCCAGATACCAGAATATCCACAACTTCTTGTCCTGTCCAAACTCCCAGCAGAATCACCTACACTGGACACAGCCCATTCTTCTATTTATGTTATCAAGCAAAACATTCATTAAGCATTTACCTTGTTTAAAACACTCTTCTAAATATTTTGACTATAATGTTGAACGCAACAAAGAAGGTCCCTACCCCCTACACCATTCCAGTGGTAAAGATAGGCAAAAACAAGTAAAACGTGATAGGATTTCAACCAGGATGAATATCACTAAAATAAAATAAAATAAAATAAAATAAAATAAAATAAAATAAAATAAAATAAAATAAAATAAAATAAAATAAAATAAAATAAAATAAAATAAAATAAAATAAAATAAAATAAAATAAAATAAAATAAAGTAAAGTAAAGTAAAGTAAAGTAAAGTAAAAGAAAAAGAAAAGAAAAAAGAAAAAAGAAAAAAGAAAAGTATACTTTATATGTTCAGGAAAGGTGATATTTGGACTGAGAGCTGAGTGACAGGAAGGATTCAACCAAATGAAAATTTTAGGGATAAGAATTCTAGGAAATAAGCATAGCAAGTACAAATAAGTAGAACAAGCTTGGTGTGTTAAAGGAATAGATTAAAGGCTGATGAAACCAGAGAGGTACAGAAAGTGAAAAGAGGCACAAAATAGGGGCAGTTAGGTAAGAAGGGCGTGACATCATTATGTGGCTTTCAAGAAGTTTGGAATCTATTCTAAAGGTGATTGCAACCCAGTGGGTGATATTAAGCAGAGGGATGATATGGTTTGATCTGGTGCTGCATGGGGAGGGAATTAGAAGGACACAAACCCGTAGCAATTACAATCTATCTATGCTTGCAACATGCTATGTATTATCTTAATGACTTCACATGTATCATTTCAGTCATTGCTTGAAATAGCACTCTGAGGTAAGTATTAACAATTCCATTTATTCTAGGAAACTGAGGTTCAAAGAGATTAAGAAAATAAGTGAAGACTACCTAGGTAGTAAGTAGTGAAGCCAACATTTGAACATGACCAAATTAGATATTCCATAGGTTCAAAAAAAAACCCAACCAACCAACCAAACAAACAACAAAAAAACTATATGATGAAGCAAGTTTAGAAATGTTCCATTTTAAAGAATATTAAAGAAAGGATACATTCAAGGTATGATTTCAAATAATATTAAGGTGATTTTGGCTAGTAGTACCCACAATACTACAATTCTGCCCTCAGTCACAACAATTTTACTCACAGAGTCTTTTTATATTTGTAGGCAGGAAAAAAAATAACAAATTTTTCTTAACCAGGTTGTTTTCTGAACTCCTAATGAAAAACTTGAGTAAGCTAGATTGGCCACATAAAGTCTAGAACCAAGTAATAGAGTTAATCACACTCTTCTGCCTATTCGCAGAGACAAAGGGTAAGAGAAAGCCATTTTCTGGTTCCGGTTCTGAGAGCTGCCTGTGTTAAAACTTTTTGGATTGGGAAAATAGTTCTTTGTGTTAATTCCTCACAGTCAGGGTTGGTAAACAGTTTGGAGGAATCTTTACAGACTCTACGAGGGAGAAAGGATAGAGATTATGCTCATATGTACTGTTTCACTTCCTTTGAAAATTTTACTCCTAGATAATGTGGTTGAGTCAGTGTGGCACCCATTCAGGGTAGAGACAGCTGTCTTTAACTGACTCAGGGCAGTGGAGCTTAGAGGTAAGCTTGAACTTCTCATAGAGCTCAATACATTTAGTAGACTGATGCTGCATATTAACATACTGAAGACATCAAGATCCTTGCAATAGGGATATTTGCTTAACTTCTATAACATATCCTTTCAAAAGAAAGTTTTCTTTTTAGATGAAAATATTTTATTTTCTATAGAGAGGAAGTACTGTGTACTCACAATGAGAAAACTTCTGTCACTAAGGACAAAATCTAAAATTTTTTCTCTTAAGGTTAAAGGTAGTTCAGGTTAAATAATGCCATCTCCAGCCAATGCCAACTTGGGACAGAAAGATAGATCTCATTGTTTCAATTTTCCCAAGAGTAAAGCTATTCTTTGTTGATGTTGATTAAGAAATAATGACACAAACAGGGACACTTGGGTGGTTCAGTAGGTTGAGCATCTGACTTCGGCTCAGGTCATGATCTCGTGGTTTGTAAGTCCAAGCCCCACATGGGGTTCTCTGCTGTCAGCACAGAGCCTGCTTCAGATCCACTGTCCCTCTCTCTCTGCCCCTCCCCTGTTTGTGCTCTCTCTCAAAACAAACAAACAAACAAATAAAACAAACAAAAAGCAACATCAAAAAATAAACATGACATATTCAGCATGAAAACTGATTAAATTGCCAGAATTTACTTATGTTGAGTAAGTGTTAGGAAGAAATGAAAGGAGTGTGGGACTTCTGGCACAACAAGATTAGAGTGTTTTGTTCTGGGATGTGAAGTGACTTCTCAGAAAATTGGAAAAGTTCAATCGTAGACCCAGGGAAGATGGAGAGCAGTAAGCTCACCCCAAACTCAAGGTGGACTTTCCCCAATTTCATCAAGCACAAAGACTTTTCCTCAACGTCCTGAAGAGTAAAGTCCTGAAACTGTCACATGTGTGCCTTTCACACCACATCGTCTAGGGTGATTTTGAGTGACACAGTTTTCCATAGTATTCTCATTCTCTCTTTCTCTGTCTCTCCATAGATATATAGATTTTATAAATATATATCTCACATATACATATGTATATGTATATTTATATAGATGTATTTTTTCAGAAAGTAAATTTAACTTTTATGATTATTTTTTCAACAGATAGTTATAGGAAATTTTGTAGCAAATGCTACATATAAGTATTGTTTGAGATACCGAATGCTAACAAAGAAGTATGTGGATGAGTTAAGTGAATTGATCTTTAATAAAACACTTGCAAGCTTTAAGTGCTATGTATGTGAGGAAAAAAGAGCACTTCAAAGTCCAAAATTTTGGATGCAGTCAAAGAAGAAAAACTAAAAGGAATGGCAGGAGAGGCAACAGGATTTGTTGCAATAGATTTATAAAAGAAGAGAGAAGTAATTCTTATTTATGGTCCTATGTAAATATTTAAGAGCTTTCCACAGTAAAATGAGGTTCCAGGGTGGGCCAAAGAGAAAAAAAAAATAACCAAATGTTGCAGAGTATAATTGAAACAGAAAGCATATCTTTCTATATTAGGAAATGGTCTTGAACATATGCTTATATTAAGAAGTTGGTTGTGATTTGGAGTTTATGTTAGTTGTACAACCAGAAAGTTGTGGAATTTCTAAGCTGCAAAGCTATGAAAAAACAGAGTGCAATGATGAGTAATAAAGGATGTTGTGTGAGAATAGAAACAGACCCCAAGTCCTTGCTGCTTTGTTCCTGTGGGAGAAGCCTTGAGCCATGAGTTTAATGCCTGTGGAACCCTGTTAATTTTTCTATACTCCAAAGACACAAATTTTGTCCCTTTCCCCGGCCAGTCATTTTACAAACTCATGCTCTTTACTCCAATAGGGACTAGACAAATAAAACTATGAAAATCTCAAAGAATGATGTTTTAGCAATTGTATTATTTTATACAAAGAATATAACCCTACCATGTCTGCACCATACTTTTTTTTTCTGTTTATGAAGAATATTATCATGGAATCTTTAAAATATTGCTCATGTTTGAAATTCTAAATAAAATATATATATATATATATATATATATATATATATATATATATATATATATAAATTTTAAAATGCTGTAACTTTTCCTACCATTTTATGTGGTACAAACAGCTTTGGTTTTTGTTATTTTCCATAATAAGAATATAAAAGTTTTTATAAAGAAATTCTTAGCTTAATATTATTTATATGTTAAAAGTAAACATACATTTGGTATATTTCATCACCACACTCTATGCCCTGGGATTTAATCAAACAGCACAACCTTCTTTCCCACACCTTTGAAAATAATATTAAAACAGCATGAATTTATCCAACTTTTAGTTATTAGGTCCCTCCAGTTCCAGAGACCAAACTCTGGCTCATTATTTAGTAAACCTAGGCAGGTATAAACCCTGACTTCAAAGAGCTTACAATCGAATTGATAAGGAAGATGTTTAAATGAAACAAAACAAAACAAGATCTATATATAGTACCATAGTATGAAATAGTGGGAAATACAGCAAAAGAAGTTCCTAGATGGTAATGAAATAGAATATTTTGCATGTAGCCATTCTCTGTAGGTACAATATATTTCATTAAATGTGGATAAGCACAAACTCAGTCATAAATACTACAAACACTCAGGAAGATTATATATTCCATTTGCATCTTGATCGTTTCAAATTAAGGATTTTGAAATATTAAAGATGATCAAATAGTGACATTGCATTGGCATCTATTCTGTATTTTCTAAGGGTACAGAATAAAGCGCGGTTTACTTAGTAATCTAAACTTCATTTTACAGCGAGAACTACATTGACTTCCTGTTCACATCCAAACACAATTAAGGTGTTGCTTGCAATCTGTAAAGCTTTATTGTCTAAGTCTTCCTTACCTGAGGGACCACTTATCTGCCTTCCACAGAGTAAACTGGAGCAGTTCTGTTGACGGTACCTTGCCTCAGTTCTGAGGAGCTGATGAGGCAGCACCATTCATGGCTAACTGCTTGAAGTCTGGTGCTCCTGATACCCTGCCATTACGACCCAATCAATATCCTCAAATGCGAGCAGACACAGGGTTGCTGCTTAAATAACACTTGTAAACAAAGAAAAAGGTTTCTGTTCGGTTTTATATTTGGTAAATATTTGGAATTTCATGTGTCTCTGAGTACTGCGATGTAGTAGATAAAATATTATTTGCTAAAATGTTCTTAAACCGGTAGTTGTGGGGGGGGGGGAGGGGGGAAAGGGGTGAACTAAGTGAAGGGGGGGATTACGAGTACACTTCCGGTGATGATCACTGAGTCATGTATAGAACTGTTGACTCATTGTATTGTACACCTGAAATTAATATAACAGTGTATGTTAACTATGCTTGAATAAAAATACATAAATAGAAAGAAAAGGAAAGAAAAGGCCCTCAAGAAGTAGACCCCACAAAGATACAACTTTATGTTTTACTAATTTCATTAAATGGTATCTATTGAAAAAATATATACAGCTGTTTCAATGATTTGAGAAGCTTTAAATAGTTATTTCCAGAAACTCAAAATATAGAAATATAGAGATAATATATAGACATATAGAATTTATTATAGAAATGTGCCCAGAATCAATTCATATCGGTCCTAGAAAATAAATGTGTAATGCTAACCATCACGTCAGAAATTATCATTTACTGAGAAGGTGGTTTAAATAGCATTTAAAAATTAGCTAATATAAGTAACTGTAAGGAAGAAGTAAATCGTTTATGTATTTTTCAATATCAAAAAATACGGATACTAAATAAACTGTTATAATTAATTTGAAAAATTGAACAGGAAATTCTAGAATTATACTTTAAAGATTATACTATTTTATTTGATAAAACTGCCCCAAGCATTTCCTGTCAAGTCCACTAATAAGAAGGAAATCAATGATGTTAAAAAAAGATAATAATACAGAAATTGGTATAGGTGTGTTTAACTCTTCCAATTATGTGATCCGTTTGTATTGTCACTATGTCTTTTTGAGGTACTATGGGTCACATATAAAGTGATGAAAATATACAAAGCTATTTTGAAGTTTAATCATGTTACTTTAAGTAAAAAACATTAAGTAATAAGCAGCAAAAAATATTATTTCTACATCTTTTAAAATACTCAGAAATAATCTAGTGTGGTATACATGTGTATTGCAATATTTCAAAAAGCTATTTTAATTGATTTGATTATTTTTTTCCCTACCATTCCAATGGTTCCCAGGACACTAATTCATGATTATCTACGTCGCCCAATTTCTGAACTGACATCAATATAATGCATACTGGGATATTCTTTTTTTTTTTTTTTTTTTTTTTTTTTGCTTAAGTAAATATAGTTTTCAAAGTGGAATAACAAAAATTTCAGGACTACAGAAAAAAAAAAGTCAATTTTGGTTTTGTAGGAAGATTTACCTCTATACTTAATTACTTCCACCATCTATGCTATTTCTCTTGAACACAATCAATTTATTTCATGTCCATGGTTATTGCTTTCAGTACAGTGAAGCATGACAGAGTAAAATGAAACACTAGGAACAAAATGTAAAGAAGGTCAGACAAATAAAGAATATAAATGATAGGTGGCCACACAGAGAAGTTGTATAATATTTGTATTTTAGTTTTTCCATCTCAATATATGACTTGGTTGTACCCACAAAAATTCTTAAATCTCATTTTAAACTTGCCTATTTGTTTAGAATGTAGCTTAAGAAATACATGAGTTTTTGTTTTTGTTTTTGTTTTTGTTTTTCGCCAAAGGCAGAGAAGGAATCAGGGGTCTTCCATTCTCCTCTGTGCCAATAGATTGGGTTCAAAAGCCTGGTGGGAATCATAGCATGTAGTGTGGTTCATCGGAGTTATATTGTGAGAATTAAGGGAAACCATTCCAGAACTGTATGCACTGAAAAGATACACTAACCCTTCAGAAAGATCAATCTGTTTGGTAGAAGATTAATTTTAAGACAGCAAAAATGGAACCAAAGACCTGTTACATGGTGACAACTAATAAGATTTTTAAAGATGATGAATTAAACTATAATAATGATAACAACAACAACAACAACAACCGACCATGTGAGTTACTGTTTTTTATCTTCATTTTACGGACACGGAATCTGAGGTTTGGAGGGATTAAATAGCTTACTCATAGATATACAGCTAGCAGGAGGACTCACTCCTAGCTACTCTATATTATACTGTTCTAAGCTTGGAGATAGAGATAAATTGTACATTCAAGTGGCATTTGTAGGTAGGAGTGAAAGGAACTGATTGCTAAAAGGATGCAATAAGTAAAGGAGAACCACAGGCTAGCTATGTAGATTTGGGGAACATCAGCATCTATTGTGCAACTCATGCTACAGAAGAGGGATAGACAATGTGTGTAGATCAGAAAAATCTACATCTAAAGTGGCACCCTAAAAAGACCCCAAGACTTGAACTATGCAGGAAGAAAAGGAGCTAATCATGGTGATTAACCCAGAAGCAATAGTGTCACAGAAACCTAAGGAGAATGAGGTTTCAAGGAGGGTGCTGTGAAGAGAACCAAATTCTAGACGAAGTATAATTAAGTATACAATTAAAGCTGCCCATTGCTTTTTGGTTTAATAATAAGGAGGTTTTGGTAACCATGGAAAGAACGATTTCTGGGTGGTAGAGGCCTGTTCTAATTAGATCTTAATTAGATTTAGCATAGACTTGAAACTGAACTTTATGACTTATATCTCGGAGAAGAGTAGGCTAGGAAAGAAAGGGCGCGACTATGTATTCTGAGTATATGCTAAGAAACAGGTGTCACCAGGGAAAGCAAACTAAGAGATTCATTGGGCAGAAGAAAGGATATCAAGAGAAGGTAGGAAGGATATACTAGGTAATATTTTGAAAAAGAAGGTCGATCTAGATCTAAAGAGTAGAAAATAACTCATAAAGGATGATATACCGAAAGAGCCAAAGGCACCATGACACCTGAATGCAAAACATTTGTGCTGCTCAAATTTATACCATATGGTATTGGTCACGCTGTGTCTTCTCTCTGCAATTTACTACTTTTGAAAAATAAGTATCTTTCCTTTCCAGTCTTTGTCTTACGTCACTTTGGTGTCTCCAAACAAGGTCTATACCAACAGATATTTCTGCACCGAAAGTAGCATTAATTTCTCTATGTGTAAGGGTGTAAATGTATGTGATTAAATGTGAAGGATTTCAATCATGCCTGTTAAGGTGACGTGCTGCGTTTCATTACATATTCTTTGAAAATAATAATTACTTGAAGTCTGTTTCCAGAGTTATAATGGCTTGAGCCGCACTGTTTTCTAAATACTCGAATGTGGTATGCAGCTTTATGACAGGAAGTTGGCCTTCAGAGCAGGAATGTATGTAAACAAAGAAATGTGGCTCACAGGAAGGTTTAGTTAAATCAAACGTCGAAGCCTGCTCCCACTCTGGGCTTCGTTCGGTATCTTGATTATTTGCAGATGCTTCACACGAAGCTAGAGATGAAACCCAATAGTTAACCTCCCTAAAACTCCCAAAGCACCTCAGGGTCAGCTCTGAGTGTCCGCCTGCTAAACCAAACAATGAAAAGGAAGTAAGAAATTTAATGCCATCCTGCTTTCAGATGCACAAAGTCCTTCTTTGTCTCCCCTGAGGATCAAACTTCAACACTGAACTTTTAAAAGAGAGACTAAAAAAAAAAAAAAAATATCAAGTAATACAACCACTTGGAATCATCACTCCACACACGAAGAGTTAAAAGTTAGAGGTGTTCAGTCCTTTGACATTATTATAATTGCATGCGTGCTGTGCTTGGAATCCTATTGTCTTGCCCAAAGTGCGCAGCTCTGCCTTTCTTGGCTGTAAAAACGCTAAGATGCCAAAGGCTACAAATTGTCTTATATAAAGTCATGGAAACTTTATAGAATAAAATGGAGGGAAAAAAAAAGACTTTGGTCAGTCTTAGAGAGACTGTGTGCATGAGCGAAAGCAAAAAAGCTTCCTGATTCCTGTAATGCTAATACAAAGACGCAACCCCATTCTTCTGGAAACTAGGGCGGCTCTCCTTTCCCCAAGGTAAGCAATTCGAGGAAGTTGCAAGAAGGTAAAACTGGCACCGCATTCTTGGAAAACTGCTGGTTGTCATGCTTTGTGCTAATAACAACAGTGGAGAAGACTGTGGGTGAGCATTCTGAGAAAGGCCTCGCAGAGGCAGGGGCAAGGGCCTCCACACTTCTGCCCCAGCAGTGCCCATTCCTAAGCAGTATGGGAGGTAGGTCCTGTAGGTGCTCACAGGCCCTAGGATTAACCCTCGAATCCGTGCAATTGGATCTCTAGCTTGCTGAGCCTGCTACAGAGAAGGGGGAACTGCTGCTCTCGCCTGGGGTTGTGCCGGAAGAGCAGGAGCCACCCCGCCTGAGGATGCTTCCCAGAACTGAAATACCATCTCTCCGCAGACAAAGTGCTGCGGAGAGTCACTATAGTCTATAGTCTATAGTCACTCCCTATCGTGACTGGGGAGGAAGGAGGGCTGCAGCCGTCAGGTCCCGCCTTCCACTTCCCAGTTCCTGAGAAGCTGGCCATCAAGAAAAGGGAGTAGGAGGAAGTATGGGGACCAGACCAACACCTCCCCCCTCCCCCCACACCTGGCAGCCAGAAGAACTAGGCTCCTACCTCCCTGGGGGATAGGAGAGAACTTCTTAGAATATGAAATAAAGTTTTAAAATAAGCAGACCAAGACCGAATAAATGAAGGCGGCTGAAAAATAATGAGACAGGGCCAAAGAATGATTTGAAAACGTGAAGTTTAGCCAGCAAGAATATGAGGTTCCACATTGCGCAGATGTGGGCAGTTACAGAAAAAAATAAAATCATTTCATGTTTACAACTCGGTTTATTGAGGGTGCTCAATAAACTCATTACATATGCCAGCTCAGTTTTAGAATGAATGCATTAGACTCTTAAATTAGCATGGAATCTAATTTTTGTGTTTCTTGTTTATTGACATTGAAAATAGTGAGTTCTTTATTCCCAGGTAGGTACTGTATTTCTATGTCTGTATACTTCCTGAATATTTGGGGGGGGGAATATGGAGGCTATTTTTTAAAAATAAACTTGTTGCCTTTCTTGCTGTTAACACGTTCAAAACTCCCAAAGCCTCTGGGCTCGTTGACAGTTATGACCTCACACTTCACTAACTTTGCCACCCACAAATTTATTTCTATTTTCAGATTCATTGCTTCGTGCCTTTCTGTATGCACACATACGTATGTATACTCTCTCTTTTTCTCTCTTATCTCACGGACGCACGGTTTTAACTCCAGCTCTACTCCATAGTGACGTGGTGGTTGCTAGAGTGAAATGGGAGGTGGAAATAGACATGGCATCATGTCACCTGACCACAGTAGACAATAGGCCTGGCCTGGCCTCAGGTGTCCTTTTTCTATCAGGAGAAAACCCTACCACAAGAAGCCTGACAGTATTAGCTTCCTCACTGAGAAGAGGTCTTTCTCTATCTGGGCCTAGTTTTGTAAAATCAGGTCATTTTTCCTACCCTAAGGATATCTTAAAAAAAAAAAAAAAAACAACATTTAAGAGTATGTATCCACCAATCAAATCTGGGGACAGAACCTAGGGTGTGGAAGAAGTGATCACAGACTGACCCAATGTCTCCAGGAGTACCATTTACCTTAAGTGGTAAAGATTATAAAATATCATTTATTATTTTATTTTTTTCCTAAAAGAAAATAATATTTCGCCTCTACTATACCTGGTTTTATTGTTCCTATATTATATGAAAAATATAGTTCAGGTTTTCCGTGTCATGCAATATGAAATATCTAATTTCACTAATGCCAGCATTTTTACCTTTCTGGTAACATATAAGTGTTCTTATTTTTTTTTCCCCTTAAATTGATTTGTTGAAAGTAAGTTTTCATTAGTGACATGTCATAATAATGCAGACTTTTATTATGAGTATTTTTACCTCCACTAGCAAAACTATATCAGAATAGTGGACTTGCTAGGCTCAGAAAATAGTGATGACACATGGAGTTTTGGAGGGCAAAAAAAAAAAAAGCAAGTTATTTGTAACAAATATTTATATTCAGATGAAAAGATCTAACGAAACTGAACAAGACTGCAGAGTTAATCTAGGGCTCTATGTCTAACATATCCCACATTGTTGAACCTGAGGCGTAGGGAGACATTATTTCCCTGGTCACCCAATTAGATGCAAATCGAATTCTTCTCCTTCTATGTCCAGTGTCCAGTGTTTTGGGTTTTGTGTCTTTTTTTTTTTTCTCCTGACTCAACGACCACATCATTTCTCAGACTGCCTTTTGGTGATTTTGAATATGTAATGAAGAGTGGGAGGCATTCTGGGAAGGAGAGATTAGGTGCATAATGCTGGGGACATAGTTAGGGAGAAAGTGGAAGTAATTATAACTTAGTGACTTCAGTGGGAGAGGGTTCATAGTGGGGCATACTAAGAGAAACAACTGGAGAAGCAGGTTTAAATTCTAAGTATCATCCCCTAAGCACAAGTCTGGAGGCAAAGTGAAGTCATTGTAAATTCTTCAAAAAACATTTTTCTTTGGAATCAGTAATTTGGCAGCAGGCTTTCCAAATCTTGAGACTGGAGCATCATTGAACAGTGAGGGCTGGAAATGCTATGTGAGTCATTAGCATAGAGGAAATATTTAAATCTATGAACTCTCTGAGGGAGTAAACTTAAAGGGTCATAAGTAAATACAGAGTCCTGGGTAAACAGACATATGGGCTGATAGGACGGAGAGAAGAAATCAAAAGAGATAGAGTAGGAAAAAAATAACCAGTTGAAAAAAATAGGTTCAGTTTTGTCCAGTAGCAGAATAACAAACGAAGAAACAGTTTCAAGGAGGAAGACGTCTATTAAGTAGGGAAAAAAAAAAAAAAAAACTGGACCTCTCACATTGTGAGAAAAATCCTTGTGAGCTTCCAGACTATATCGCCATTAAATGCAACTTTCAATTGTTTCAAAGGGGGAAAATGAGTTAACTTAATCATTTGTTGATTCAACAGATATTCATTGAGCAGCTACAATATGCCAGGCATATTCTGTTGGTGCTTTTCATGTTATTTATGAATAACCCCTTGGAAAAGTCCTTCATTCTTGACTTTTTCCAGCATGTAACTACAAACAGTAGCAAGTGTAAACATTCCCCTCCATGCTACTCAGGAATGCAAGATCTCTTCAGATCATCCAGTGCCCAAAACACTCGGAATGATCTCTGGAGATTTCCATTTCTAGGCCTGTATTTTAGCTCCAGTTGAGAAAAACAAAATATTGGAAGATCATTATTAAGTTCTCGTTAGTTACTTGGAAGAGCAACAATTGTAGCTTATAGGCAAAAAGGTATTTATTTTATTTGTACATTTATAGTAAGAATTTCAGAATAAGGGTCTTTGCTGTCTGTCTTCTGTAATTTCTTATTTTGTTTGATAAGGTATGACAGGCTAGGAGGGCAAGTAGCAAGAATATCCTTTGAATCCCTGCAGCAACTTCTATGCAATGGATGCTTCTTAACCTCTAGGTCGGATGCTTCAGACCTCTAGGTCTGAAATTCTCTTGGAAAGTAAAAGAAGACACAGTTTGAGATCATCGCAAAAGAATAATTTAAATATAACTAGGTAATGGGGCTACAGCAAGGACCAGAAGAGACAAGGTTATTTTTAGAGGCTCCTATTTTCTAATATGCAGAGTTTTATAATGAATATGTAAATAATTTTAGGTATTCCGAAGTACTGTGAAGAAAAATGAAGAAAATAAACAGAAGTAACTACAGTGTATATATTATGGGTTGGAGCTAGGTGACGGCTCATTGTATGTCCTCAAGCAGTGACAGTAAAGCCTGGACTTGAATGAACTGAGAAAGTGAGCGTGATACGATCTGAACAAAAGAAGTTCCACAGAAAAGTAACACAAGAGCAATGCCCTGATTTGAGGATAACCAGGGAGCATATTTGAGAAATAAGAGGGTAGAGAGAGAGTTGGTAGAGGAACAGCTGGAGCAGTGGTAAAGCCATCAAATCAATTAGGGCTTGGTCCTTAATTGGGATCTTCTTCTAAGGGTGATGGGAAACCACTAGAGGGCTTGGCATAAGAAAGCGATACTATAGATTGTACTTTTAAACTATCAGACAGCTCCTTTGTATGAAGTGCATTGAATGAATTGAATTGGAATGGGAGTGAAAGGAGAAGAATCAGTCCAGAGGCTGTTAGAGATGTACAGGAGAAAGGAAATTGGACTAAGACGGTGGCTATGAAGGGCAGAAGTAGTCCAAGTCAAGCTGTGCGATATAATCAGGCATACACTGAGGGTGCGAGACTTTAACAAAAATTAAGCAGATATAATTACAAACAGGAGAGTAGTTCTCCTCAGTTCAGTGTGGGGATGATTGGACCAAAGCAGAAAAAGAGCTATCATCACGTGAACATGCATTAATAGGAGGAAAAAGGGTTATCAAAAAGCAAGCGGAACTTTCTCATTTTAATACTAACCAGACAAAGACAATAGGACTTCAGATGATATAAAAACAATAGTAGAATCCAGGAGCACCACATCTTTTGGATTTTACGGACCTTAAAAAGAAGGACCTGGGCGCCTGGGTGGCTCATTTGGTTAAGCATCTGACTCTTGATTTCAGCTCAGGTCATGATCTCACGGTTTGTTAGTTCAAGCTCTGTGCTGTCCGTGCAGAGCCCGCTTGGAATTCTCTCTCTCCCTCCTTATCTTTGCCCTGTCCCCACTTGTGCACGCCTGCGTGTGCACGCTCTCTGTCAAAATTAATAAACTTAAAAAAAAGGACTAGTATTGTGATGTCCTCTTTTTATTACATCAAACAAGCACATTTTAAAACAATTGCAGAATATCATCTCCTATTAGTTTATTTATTTAAGTATACTATTTACCTTTACTACAGACGACCCATCATCTTCATTTTTCTTGTATTCAATGAAACAAAATATTTACTTTCATTTTTTTTATTCACTGACAAAAACTTATCGACAAATGAAAGCTTCACATTTTGGACCCAAACACTGTGCCATCTTCCAAAGACTAACAACAAACTTCAAAATAATTTTGTGTAATATTAATTTTGAGGTCACTTTAGTCCTTGCGGAGTAATTCATAGGTTTGCTTTTGCACCATTTTTTATGTCAAATTAGGGTTGCAGATAAACTACAGGACATCTACTTCAATTTCAATTTCAAACAATAAATCGTTTTTTCAGTAGAAATGTGCTCCAAATATTTTACAGGACATACTTGTACTAAAAGTGTATTTGTCATCTGACATTTAAATGTAACCGAATGGTCTATATTTTTATTTGCCAAATCTGTCAACCCTGACCCAAGTCCCTTTGCGAAGTTCCTATGCACGTTATCATTTGTAGTTTATACTGAATCACCTACTGTTAAGATGTACATATACTGTAATCAAGAATATCTATGTATATTACAATTTCCAGACTCCTAAAAAGAGAGATTCGCCTAACTCCTATACCAACCGATTTCCTTATGAGCATTTTCTGGTTAGTTATAAAGCAAATGCAGTTTATGTATTGAAGCAGAAGCGTCTTCTATTCACATTCCATGAAAGGTGAGGCACTTTTGATGCTGATGCATATACGTATTGATTCATCTGAAACCCGTACGTCAAGGGCTTAAAGAAAAAAATCATCCTTAATTATTTTTTAAGGGAATTTATTACCTTCGATAGTTTCAGCAGGTTTATATATGCAATAATCCATTCTCTTTCTTCTTGGATTCTATGCACACATCATATACCTCCTGCCAGGCCTGAAGTGACTAGATACATGTTTTTAGATCATTGAGACAGAGTGAGTTTTCTTCACTTGTGAACTCATGATTGTCCTGCAACTGCCTTGGGTATTGCTTAGATTATTTTGCTTCCTTCCATTAAATGGTAATACAATGGATCAGGTGGAAGTATTTCCAGCTAATGATTAGCAAGAGGATTATGATTTTTACAAAGGAATGTTTCTAATCCAAACCCACTTCTGCATTATTTTTGGTCTGATTCTGTTTTCTATGGGTTTTTTTTTTTTTTTGTAATGTTTATTTATTTTTGAGAGAGAGAGACACACAGAGTGCAATTGGGGGCGGGGGGAGAGAGGGAGACACAGAATCTGAAGCAGGCTCCAGGCTCCGAGCTGTCAGGACAAAGACGGACGCGGGGCTCAAACTCCTGAACTGTGAGATCATGACCTGAGCCAAAGTCGGACGCTTCACCAACTGAGCCACCCAGGCACCCCCTGTTTTCTAATTTTAAATGGCATCTGGAATAATCTTCATATGAGGCAATTTTTTTTTTTTTGTAGGAAAGAAGAAAAACTATCCTTTATACTTTCATCAATCTGAAATAAAGCTAGGCAGTAAGTCAGTCTGGAAGTCTTTGAAAAGAGAGAGAAAGACAGAGTAAGGGAAAGAGAGAGATAGCAATTTGCAGAGGCAATTGTCCTGAGCACGGGGTAGTATGTTGAAGCAGTGGTCATGGATTTTTGACAGCCACATTTAAATTGTTTAGAAGACACACGTTCCAGTAAACATGGGTGTTTCAGATGCAAGAAGAGATTGTGATATTTGAAATCTGAGAAAGAAAAATTTTAAAAAGCTGGGTATACTCAGAGAGTATGTGATAGAATACAAGGCCAAGGCCATTTTGTATCATTTCAGCAGAATGAAAACTGGACAGGTCAAGGCTAGGCATCTTGAACAAGCATTGAATATCTATCTGTACCACTTTCAAGGTGTGGAAGTCTCAGATGACTCTCATTAAAGAGAACTGTAGGGGAGCCTCGGTGGTTCAGTCGATTGAGCGTCCGACTTCGGCTCAGGTCATGATCTCGCGGTTTGTGAGTTCGAGCCCCATGTCAGGCTCTGTGCTGACAGCTCAGAGCCTGGAGCCTGCTTTGGATTCTGTGTCTCCTCCTCTCTCTGCCCCTCCCCTTCTCATGCTATGTCTCTCTGTCTCTCAATAATAAATAAAACGTTGAGAGAGAGAGAGAGAGAGAGAGAGAGAGAGAGGAGAACTGTGGCAGGGGAAAGGCCCAAAATAACAGGAAAGGCCCAAACATAACAAGAGAGTGGTAATATAAATTTCCAATATTCTAATTCAGAAAAGCAATAAGAATGCAAAGGAATTTTGTGCCAAATATAAGCTCTAGAATTTCAGCACCAACAAGAAAAATTCATACTTCTAATCCCCCAGAATAAATGAGTTCTGATTTGAAAGGTAAAGATTAGAATTTATAGCTTAATATTGCAGAGAGATTTAATATGTTTATATACTAGCTTTGCCATTTGAGGAATGTTTGATTTTTCAGTTCAGATTTTTCTAAAGAAATAGACAACTGTGAAGAGAGAAAATTTATTATGAGGCAAGGTTATACAGTAGAATGAGCAACTGATTTATATATGTATTGCAAATACATGTTGACTGCCTCCTCTAGACAAGACACAGCCATAGATGTTGATGACGTAACCAGAGTGCTATGCAAGGTCCTACCTGTTTGCATAGAGTTAGTCCTTGGTCTCAGCGCTAAACAGGTGTGGGTCCAATTAATCAGCTGTGTGACCTTGTGCAAGTTACTGGCTTTCAACCTGTTTCTTCCTCTGAACAAAACAACAAACATTTACCTCAGGTGATTTTTTTTTCTTCAAATTTCAAATATCAACACCATAGGGGTGTACTTTGATTCAATAAGATTCAGGTTTTTTTGTGACGACTTTGATAAATGTTTACAGCAGTATACCTGCCAACACAAGCATGATTTAGAACATTTGCATCACCCTAAAAGGTTCCCTCATGCCACCTTGCAGTCATCCCTTCCTTGAATGGCTTCCTTGCCCCTGGCAAATTCGGATCTGTTTCTCGCCTCTATAGTTTTCTCTTCTAAGATTCCATGAATAGGGGCACCTAGGTGGCTCAGTCGGTTAAGCACCCGACTTTTGCTCAGGTCATGATCTCATGGTTTGTGGGTGCGAGCCCAGCGTCAGGTTCTGCACTGAGGGCTCAGGGCCTGGAACGTGCTTTGGATTCTGTGTCTTCCTCTCTCTCAGCCCCTCCCCCATTCACACTCTGTCTCTCTCTCTCAAAAATAAATAAACGTTAAAAAAAAAAAGATTCTGTGAATAAAAGCAATCATAAATTACACAATATTTTGTAACTGGCTTCCTTCACTTAGTAGAATGCTTTTAGAATTTGCCCCTGTTTTGTGTACCAGTATTATTCAATTGTATGGATCCTTAGATGTTGTTTAGATAATTAAATAAAACAAATTTACGTAGATGCTGGTGAGTAGTTCCGGATTTATATAAATGTGTGTGGTATTAAATTAGTAAATGATTCTCAGCTTCTAGACATTATTTTCTGTTAAAATTTAAGGAATAATATCATATTCAAGAAGCAATATTTTGGGTTAACACCCAGAGGCTTCAGTTATAAATAAAATGAGAGATCGGGAAATTTAGGCACTAACTGGCAAATGTGAAAACTTCCTTTGATTTAATTAGTGGACATGTTCTTTAGTCTGATTTATCAAGTGACATTGTCTCAATTCTATTTTCACTGGGTATGTGTAGATAATGCCACACTTAGAAATATATAATCTCCAAGGGTCAGTCTTTATTGTTGCAGACATGACAATTTATTTTGTTGCAACTCCAGCAATCAGAGCCTGTTAATGACTTCATAAAACTTGACACACCATTTTTTTTTTTCCTACAGGGAAGAAAATTAGGAGTTTAATTTCAATATAGAAATGGTACTCAGAAAAGTGACCACAGATAAACCTAGAAGCTATTTTCAGAAAGAGGTCTCATTTCCTATTTCTTGTACACCAGAAGTATGTCTCCGAAATTAACTCGTTTTTATGTGTCATCAAAATCCAAAGCAATATTCATGTTATGATTTGATTTCTACAATCCCCAAGTTGGAGTCTATTTAATGCCTTGAAGTAGGAAGCTAAATTTGACCTATGATGCTTTTCCAATTCAAAAGAGAACGGACACTAGCTCAGACCTTGAACTTTGTATTTGGCTTTTGCGTCTGAGGGCTGCTGATCGGGATTTGCAGTTTGCAACCGCAACTCTTAACGGAATCCAGGATTTATTATTGAGATCAGTAGACTCAGTAGACTGCCTGTAAATGCAACCCTAGGCTTGCTACTTACACTTAAATGTGGCTTAGCTGAAAACAGCTTGATCAGAACTTGTGCAGATGCCACTTTTCAAATGTAAAAAAAGTTCACGCCATCTCCTGTTGCATGTATGCCTAAAATATTTTGCCTGTTAGTTTTACTATTACTGTGTTATTGACTATCAGAAGGTGTAAGCCTGGATTTTGATTTGTTTAACCCTTTGTATGCTACTGCTTGACGGAAGACTGTCTTAGCGGGTGCCAGCTGCAGCGTTCCGAGTGGCATTCACGCACACGTTGCCCTCTTGCAATGCACACTCCTCGGTGTGAAAAAGGAAAAGAGGGTATCAGTAGGCTGAGGACGAGCTGGTATTTGTGCCAGGGAATGGAGTCAGCATTCATTTGTATTTCAGTATGGGTCCGTTTCACCTACTGTTAACGAGCTGGTGATAACAACGCTCAGAACTAGGAATCCTAAGAAGTAAAACCGCCTTTCCCCTTGAACACCAGCAAGAGGAAATGCCAGGGACCTTTCTCTAATTGTTGACACTCTTCTCAGGAACAAAACAGGGGTTGTTGCTGCTGGTGGTAATTTTTCTACACACTCATTCCTTCTTAAAAATTTATTTTTGGCGGCGCCTGGGTGGCTCAGTTGGTTAAGCGTGTGACTTGGGCTCGGGTCGTGATCTCACGGCTCGGCTCGTGGGTTCGAACCCCAGGTCGGGCTCTGCGCTGACAGCTCAGAGCCTGGAGCCTGCTTCAGATTCTGTCTTCCTCTCTCTCTACCCCTCCCCCACCCATTCTCTCTCTCTCTCTCTCTCTCTCTCTCTCTCTCAAATGAATAAACATTAAAAAAAATTTTAATTTTCTTTCTAGCCCAGTTTGTGAATGATGGTGGTGAGTTTTGAAGTGTGAACTCCAAAAAGGCATATTTACTATAAAAACAATGATGGGGACATAAAGATGGGGAGATCTAGATCTCTCTCTAGCAGAAACTATTCCCATAATGCAAAGTTCTTTGGGATGGCTGCCTATGATGCAATTAGCAAAGTAGTCTGTCTTTCTTTCTTTCCATTCCCTAAGGATTCTTCAATGAAAACATATTGTATTTTGCCATTATTCTATTTCTTGCAACAAAACTTTGCATCTTGTTTCCTTCTTCCTGTTTCATGTAGGGTGCATTTCTTAGGAAACTTGCATTTCTGTAACCAGTGGCTTTACAATATATTTAAATTTTTTTTATGTGTATTTAGTTTTGAGAGAGAGAGAGAGAGAGAGAGAGAGTGAGCAGGGGAGGGGCAGAGAGAGAGGGAGACACAGAATCTGAAGCAGGTTCCAGGATCTAAACTGTCAGCACAGAGCCCAACGTGGGGCTCGAACTCATGAACTGTGAGATCATGACCTGAGCTGAAGTCGGATGTTTAACTGACTGAGCCACTCAGGTGCCCCTAAAATATATATATTTTTGTGACTAAATAAAATATATTTTACACTGCAGTTAATATACACATTTCTACTTAAATGTATCAAGTTATATATAGAACTTAAATGAAAGTTAAATGATAATTTTACAAAACTTTATTTACCCTTACCATAAATGATACGCTCTGCTATTTTTTTTTTAGTTACTGGTTTAGTTTTTTTAAATTCTCTTCGTGATCTATTATATTGATCTCAAAACCTACTAATGTTTTGCAAACCACATATTGGAAAACACTGATATAAAAGATATTTGTGTATCCTGCATGGCATAGTAGAATTCATGTATACCTACAAAAAGTTTAGACTTTTCAAATATAGTCTCTCTGTAGCATAAATCTCTGTTAGGAGGAAATTCAAAATTATTAAATTTTGATTAACCTTTGTTATATTGAGGAAATTTTTGCATCTAAACTGTTATTTATTTTTTTTAAGTTTATGTATTTATTTTGAGAGAGAGAGAGAGAGAGAGCACCAGCATGAAGAGAGGGAGAAAGAGAAAGAGAGAGAGAGAGAGAGAGAGAGAGAGAATCCCAAGCAGGTTTTGCACTGTCAGTCCAGAGCCTGATGCAGGACTTGATTTCATGACCACGAGATCGTGACCTGAGCTGAAATCAAGAGTCAGATGCTTAACTGACTGAGCCAGTAGGGCGCCCCGACATCTAAACTGTTATTTAAATGTTTGGTGTAGGAATCAGGAGACCTGGCTTGTAGTTTTGACCTTCTAGTTTTGACCCTCCCGCTAACTAGTGATATGTCCTTGGCACTCATTTCACCTATAATAGCCTTAAGAATCAAGAATTATGTCTCTCTCTGTGTATATGAGTATAATATATATGCATATATATGTGTGTATCTGTATCGTTTTGATTTTTTTTAACCAGGTGCTTATGATATTTCTATAAGACTGTAAAGAAAAAGGAATAAATTTAACTGAGTTACTTCTAAATTTATGTTTAGGTTTAAAAAACCAAGTTATAACCACGTAGTTATTTTTCTAGTAGAAGTAACAGAATCGGCCAGTTCCTTGGGCCTCTTCTTGCTGGGTTCTCCTGAGAGATTTGGGCACATCTTTTTTAAGACAACCAATCAGAGCTACTTTCTAGGGCAGGTGATGGTTAGGAAAACTACAGGCTTTTTTAAAGAAAACAAAAATCTCTGATTGGTGTCTAGCCAGTAGCTCCTAACTCTATTTCTTAATTTCTCCCTCTTTGCAAGAAAGAGACCCTGGCTTCTATTTCTTAAGCGAGGTCTAAGACTACGTGAACAGGGAAACCTGAACTATTCACCACGTTGTTTTCCTCCACTGTATTAATTTTTCAGGAACAAGTTTGGCCAAGAGACACTAACATGTGCTGCACCTTTCCTAATAATTCAAACACACTGGTAAAATCCAATTGTATGTTCGTTCACCAAGGGTGATACTTAATTAAATGTGATGTAAAGCTACATAAACACAAACTTTGCTTCATCTGTAATTGCAAATTCTTCACTTAGCATTTTGTACCCAGAAGTGTTGATGTCAAGCTTTCAGATTTTCCGATGAGTTACACTTTAAACATGATAAATAAGATGTCTTTATTAAATGTGTTGATCCCTATTCAAGACATAATCTATTGTTTGACCATCACAGTACACACGTACTACACATACACAAACTTCATGTATCTGTGCTGAATTTAAACCAGCTTTAGACATCAAAGATTGGCATTATACTGATGTGAATTGAACTATAGGGCTAAAGAATAGCCTTTTGTGGGGGGAAATGAAGCTTAAAAGAAACAGCTAAGTGGTTATGCTTCACCCTGTCAGGCAACAGATTTCATATTCAGTACCACAAGATGGTCTTTCTCTGTACAGCTTTCATTTCATGTGTTTATTGTGTCGAGGTAGCCTGTCTCAATGCAGGCTAGTTAAGTCCTTGGGAACTGTAAGATTCTTAATATACACACCCATACCTCTCTGTCTGCAAGGGAAGATAAACTAAAATCTAACTGAAGATGTATGTTGAATATTTGTTTATGTAAACATTTTGTTTGAGGGTAGAGTTTTGGAATATTGTCTTCATGGTATTATTTGCATAATAGTAGGAGAGAAGTCAGGCACCTATGTGTTGGGATTTCAGGGGTCTCAGGAAAGGAAGGAATGTTTCTCTCTCTACCCCACTCTAAAAAGTATTTCTGGTAGTCCAAAGGTAGAATCTTCCTGTTATAAAATAACTAAGTCTTGGACATACGATGTCCAGCATGGTGATTATGGTTAATAAAACTGTATTGTATATTGGAAAGTTCTAAAGAGAGTAATTCTTTTTTTTTAATTTTTTTAAATAAAGGAGTAAATCTTAAAAGTTCTCATCAAAAGAAAAAAAATATGTGTAACTATGTGTAGTGATAGATGTTAACTGGACTTATTTTGGTTATCATTTTGCAATATATACAAATAGTGAATCATTAAGTTGCACACCTGAAGCCAATATGTTAATTACACCTCAAAATAAGTAAGTAAATAAATAAATAAGTACTTGTAATAACTCATAAATGTTCTATATACTACATTAAGTCATGCATGTTTACTTGTAAAACTGTAAAACTGATTATAAAAAAGAATGACTAAAGAATGAACAATATGGGGGCGCCTGGGTGGCGCAGTCGGTTAAGCGTCCGACTTCAGCCAGGTCACAATCTCGCGGTCCGGGAGTTCGAGCCCCGCGTCAGGCTCTGGGCTGATGGCTCGGAGCGTGGAGCCTATTTCCGATTCTGTGTCTCCCTCTCTCTCTGCCCCTCCCCCGTTCATGCTCTGTCTCTCTCTGTCCCAAAAATAAATAAAAAACGTTGAAAAAAAAAAAAAAGAATGCACAATATGTACTCAGCACTAAACTGGCTTTCTGGCCACGGATACATCTAAAACTTAAAGTTTATTTTAGTTATAAATAGTCATCACCCTGAGAGGTGATTCTGTTAGAAGTGAAGGGCAATGTGGGAAGTGAGAAGTTGTGATAAGAATTCTAGAAGTTTCCAACTTTATTTAAATATATTCCAGAATCTGCCACACTACTTTATCTTTGCCAAAGATTTCTTTCAGATGAGAAAGCTATACACAAAATATAATAACATCTGAGACTCCACAGGTCCAATGTAAAGTTAGGGAAAGTATCGATATGGATTAAAACCTTCAAATATTAAACAATGTTAATTGCATGGTTTTGCTTATGACTATCAATTATAATAACATAACAGCAATCAATTCTCAAACTCACAAAATGTGAATTAGATCACTTTTATGTATCAGTAAGTGTATATTGTTGTGTATCAGGATCATTAAAGAAAAGAGAAACCATGCTAGGTAATTCAAGGAGAAAAAGATTTAAAACAAGGGTTTGGGAGTTAGGAAAATAATTGAAAGGTTTAAGAGAGTGACAATTGAGTTGTAGGTAGAATGTCACTAGTTTTCAGTTTTGCTGCCTCGGGTCTTGTCCTGAGAGTTGAAAATGTGTTGCTCCCATGGTAAGTTAGAAAATTGTAAGAAACAGGTGTCAATGACTTAACTAACCAGTAGCCTCAAGGCTAGGGATTGACAGAGGAAATGTAGTCCAGCTGGCCACAACAAAACTTCCCATCTGCCAAAGCCCATGTGCCCACTGCCCTCTCCAGCTAGAACAAATGCCATAAGGTGGCAGTATGGTTGGCATGTTTGTGCTTGAGTGTGTGTGTGTGTGTGTGTGTGTGTGTACATATATACATATAAACTATGTTTAGAATTATGCTAGAAGAAAAGTCACTTAAACATCAATAGTGTCTCATCTATTGATAGTAAATAAGATTTTGGTCTTCAATGTATGTTGATTGCTTTTTAAAATTAAAAAATTAGATGACAAATTCCATTTCTACTAATATATTCCTACTACTGCATAATAAATTACCACACACTGAATGGATTAAAACAACCTATTTCTTATCTTGGAATTTTCATGAGTCAGGAGTCTGAGCACTCTTTACTGGGTCCTCTATTTAGGGTCTTATAAGACTATAATCCAGGTGTCACCAGGGTTGGGGTCTCATCTAGAGGCTTGACTAGGGAAGAAGCTATTTCCTAGCTCATCAGATTGTTGGAAGAACTAATTTTCTTGCAGATGTAAAACTCACGGAGGCTTGCTTCTTCAAGTCTTCTCCAAATGCAGGGAAAACTTAATCCTTCCCTCTTTTTTTGTTAATTTTATTTATTTATTTTAAGAGAGAGGGCATAGGGGAGGGGCAGAGAGAGTGAGAGAGAAAATCCTAAGCAGGCTCCACACTGTCAGCACAGAGCCTGATGTGGGGATCAGACCCATGAACCAGGAGATCATTATGTTGAACCGAGATCAAGAATCAGACACTTAACCGAATGGCCACCAAGGTGCCCCTAATCCTTCTCTTCAATGGCTTGCCTGTTTAGGTCAGACCTACCCAGGATAATCCATCTTTTTATTAACTCAGTTAACTGATTAGAGTCCTTAAGTATATCTTACCTTAACTAGCATTTACCATATAAATTAACATAATCTTGGGAATGATATCCTATCATCTTCATGGGTCCTGCCCACATTCAAAGAGAGATTACACAAGGGTTTAGGTCACTGTAGATTATTTAGATTTTTGCCTGCCATAATTGTTAAAAGAGAGAGTGTACTGGGAATTTTCTGTCTCATACTGTGGGGCACAACCTTTCTCAGGTGTTCATGAGCTGTCTCTATTCAAGTATTAAGATAGTAGATTTCTGAAATAGGAAGTGAGGGGTCCCCAGAAATACTACTTTTGTCAAAGCAGAGTGATGTTTTGAATTGGTATGATTTAATCCTAGAATCTTAGATTACATCATTGCAGAACAGGAAGTTGCTGTAGAATGCGTGTTGACATCCCTTATCATTTTAAAAATGAAATAAACAGAACCAGAATATGGGTTGTATATTGTCATAACTAATTGTCAGTGCAGCCATGGATCAGAGCCTGGGTTTCTTGACCTTCTAGCCCAGTAGTATTTTTCATAATACCACCCTATTCTGGCCATGAGGTTCTTACGGGAAATTTATTTATTAGAATTATGCTGTTTTCCAATTTCAATATAGAAAGATATGAGAGTCCAGTCTTGTGCCCAATTTATTGTTTTAACTTTATATATTTCCAACTGAGGCCTTGCGATTATTCTGTTTATATTACCCCCAAGCACCCAAGCAATGAGTATTTAGAGCATAGTGACACAAAGAAATGCTATATGAAAACACAGATGCACGAATTACCAAGTCTTCCTCTTATTATCTCCATGGCATGCTGTCTCCTTTATTTTTTTTATACAATGTCAATCTCTTATTTAAAATGAAAACATTCTTCCAATTCTTTCAATCTCACTTTCTCCCAAAATTGATCACCATCTTTGTTGTTACTGTCTATACACCCTCAGCAGATTGTAGGATACGTGATGACAGGAATTTGAGTCTGTTGTGTCCACTGTTACATCTTTGGTAACTACCACTGTACTTGGCACAGAGTAAGTGTTCAACAAATATGTGTGAAGTGAAAAAAAATGAAAGAAAAGAAAAGAAAAAGCAAAGAAAAAAAAAAGAAAGATTTACTTGTAAGAGATCAGGCTCATCCCGGCAAACAGCAAGGCCAAGAAAAATACAAGGAAAATGTGAACCCCTTCTGGGTAAAACTAGGAAGCTTTTATTTTTTTTTATTTATTTTTTTTTTAATTTTTTTTTCAACATTTATTTATTTTTGGGACAGAGAGAGACAGAGCATGAACGGGCGAGGGGCAGAGAGAGAGGGAGACACAGAATCGGAAACAGGCTCCAGTCTCTGAGCCATTAGCCCAGAGCCCGACGCGGGGCTGGAACTCACGGACCGCGAGACCGTGACCTGGCTGAAGTCGGACGCTTAACCGACTGCGCCACCCAGGCGCCCCAAGTAAGCTTTTATTATAAAAATGCTAGAAAAGTTTAAGTGGTAACAATGTTTGAGTGACTTAAGATTTTAGATTCATTGTGGTCAATAACGAAGCTAACACAGTCGCTGATCTGTCTTGATGAACAGTTTGGGATACCAAGGAGTCAGGCCCTGATCAAACAAGTAACCTTTAGTTCTGCTGTCCAGGTCCTAGTAAAGGTCTAGCAGAGAGAAATCACTATTATAGGTTGATATTTTAAAGGTTTTATTTATTTTTTTTTTTCAACGTTTATTTATTTTTGGGACAGAGAGAGACAGCATGAACGGGCGAGGGGCAGAGAGAGAGGGAGACACAGAATCGGAAACAGGCTCCAGGCTCTGAGCCGTCAGCCCAGAGCCCGACGCGGGGCTCGAACTCACGGACCGCGAGATCGTGACCTGGCTGAAGTCGGACGCTTAACCGACTGCGCCACCTAGGCGCCCCTATAGGTTGATATTTTAATGAGACATATTAGCCACTTACTCCTCAAGTATTTTATAACTGTCCAGAAAGTTGCATCAGAATTTATGATGCCCACAATTCCCTTCCTTTCATGAAATCCAGGCTGAGAGATTTCCTTTTCCGAAAGTCAATGTAAGAGGTAGCCCTATAGGTTCTATGTAGTTCTTTGAGAAACTGACATAGAATCCTGTGCATCACGCAGTGCCTCCTCAATACTAACTTTTCTTTGATTTTAGTAATTCGCAAACAGCACACACACACACACACACACACACACACACACACACACACACACACTTTCTATATATAATTTGGTAATTCACAAACAGCACACATACATGCACACACACTTTCTGCAATTTAGTAATTCACAAACAGCACACACACATACACACACACACACATGCACACACACTTTCTATGGGAGAAATGATACATTTTACTCCTCATAATAATGAGCTATATGAGAAATAGCAACTTTTCCTCTTTGCTTTGGCTGCCAGGATATTTTAGAACTCTTGTTATCTTCTTAGGGGGCCTACTTGCCCTGGTTGGCCTGGGATTCTCAGGTTTCTCAGGACTTGGGCCTTTTGGTACTAAAATTGGACAGGTTTTGGCTAACTAGGATGGTTGGTCACCCTACTTTTGATTATAAAAGGAATATATGCTTGATTTTGAAATTTGAAAGATTATAAATTTATAAAAACTATCCAAAAATATGTTTTGTTCACAAATTTAGAACTTACGAAATCCATAAAAAATGAGTTGTAGGCACACAATCTAAGTGGGAAACTTTATTGGACTTGTTGGATTAAGGAACCAGGACGGAGAGTAAGACAGAGAGTAACTAAAGGAAAAGGTTTGAAAGTCAGTGATGTGGAGGGGCAGCTAAGGAACAGATGGTCCCTTTACGTGCCATGTCAACAGAAACAGGAGACATGTTGTAAGTGGTTACGGAGAAAAGAAATAGAGAAAAAAGGAGGGGAAGCTTCTATTTTCATGATTGGCTAAAGCTCATTTATTTCTTTTAATAATAATTTTCTTATCAAATGTTTGCTCCTCGATAATTTCTTTACTGATTTTCACAGTTTTTTTTTCTTAACTGAAATTTCCTACCTTTCAATAATTTTAAAAGTTAATGGATTAGGTAGGTGCCAACTAAAGGAGAAATTATGCAAACTAAGCAGTCTAAGAAGTTTGGGCTAAATATTGTCACCGTAAAGTGACAAAGCTCTGAGTAGAGATGCTTTGGTTGGAAATGATGCAGAAAGAATTCCAGCCACTGCCACATATTGCAAAGCACTCCCTTGTGCCACTGCATCACCACTCTCTCAGCCTATACGGAACCAACATATTGTTTTTCTGTCCAAGTAATTTTCAGTAACACCCACAGAATCCCCAGCAGTGATTGCCTCTAACACAACACCTGGCAAAAATTCAACTTAATGTGAGCAAAATAGCACCACAGACTTCATGCCCCTGAAGAAAAACCTTCCTCCACATTCCGAAAAAGGCGAAAGGAAATTTAAAACAAAAGCCCACAGTTAGGAAATTAAGAAGTCTTCAGCCACGAATTCCGAGACAAAAAAGATAAACAAAACATGCATATTTTATAACCTGGTTCCAGCCTCACTAAGGAAAACAAAATTACACAAGTCTCCCCAGAGAGCATCCGTGTGATAGACACAGTTTAATTATTAAACCCAAGTCTTTTCCAAGGAGCTAGTTCCATGGGATTCAAGATACATTCAAGGGCTCTTTCCTATGTTTCAGAGAAGGTGCCAGTTCCTTTCAGTTACATTCTTTTTTCTGTCAGAGAAATCCACCAAAAGCAGATGATTTGTAATTTTTTAAATGCACTTCGTGTTACATTTTATACTCTACAAGTTTATTAGGAGACAAAGTTCACCACTCAACGCATGTGTCATTTTAGACAAAGCAGAGACAGAAGAGAAAGGAAACTGAAAGCTGCCAGGACATTTGTACTATTTTGCTCAGATTTTTAATTCAATAAATTGCTCTGTCACATGGAAAATTGGTCACCGACACATAGATTTTTCATGCACAAGACTTGATGCCCACAAATCCCATTACTGAATAATAGAATCTAGGAGGCCTCCTTTGAAAATGTGCCCCCTATGGTTTGAGCTGAAGTTTGTCATGCGTGTCTATGAATGAATAGCCACACTGTTGGCCCCAACTCCGTGAGCTGACAGCTCAGCCTTGGCTCTGATATAATGTTTTTTGTTTTGTTGTGTTTTGTTTTTAGGTAGGGTCCTTAATCACATTAGAAGCTATTTCAATCCCCTGACCAATCGGATAGCTTGCTCTTGGTGGGGCCATTCTTCCTGGGCCCCACCACTTTAGGAGTAATGGATTTCTATGACACTGGTGACGTGACATTATCCTCTCCACATAGTCCCTTTTTGTCTCACAGTTGATGCTATTGTTCCGTACCACACAGAAGTCCAGAACGCACAGGACACGTTCAAGCGGTTGGGAAAAAGAAAATGTTTTCTCTGCACATTTTTATTCAAGATACTGTTTTATTTCTCTTGTGCTCTGTGAAGGAACTCTCGGTCTCAACCCCCTCATCTGTTTCTTTGGATGGGGGGAGGGGAGGAAGAATTCTACATTTTACAAATTTATGATCTGTGACCATATCACGCTCAAGTTTCATGTCCAGTTCTGGGTATTAGGAAAGCAGAGTGGTTAAAAAAAATAACCTAGGTCATTGGTGGATCCTGGTTTTAGAACCTGGATAGTCCTGTCATTATGCGTGTGACTTTTGGAAGGCCACTCGAACTCTCTAAATAGTTTACCCATCTGTGAAATGCAAATAGTAATAAATATCTCCATTGCAGCATGTTTTGCGGCGTGAAGGAAACAATGCACTATGAGTTAGTAGTGTACCTGTCAAATAATAACTGTTGCTTAAATATTTATCATTATTATTATGAGAACACATTAGAAAAGTAATTTATTTTCTTTACTCATCTATAAAATTAAGATGATAATTCACAACTTTAATATATATATTCTATGATAAAATTGTACATTTTAATATTTTTAATGTTTATTTATTTTTGAGAGAGAAAGAGACAGAGCTTGAGTGGGGGAGGGGCAGAGAGAGAGGGAGACATAGAATCCGAAGCAGGCTCTAGGCTCTGAGCTGTCAGCACAGAGCCCGATGCGGGGCTCAAACTTATGAGCCGTGAGATCATGACCTGAGCTGAAGTCGGACACCCAACCTACTGAGCCACCGGGCTCCCCTAAAATTGTACATTTGGAAAAGAAAGCCACACACAAAAATCATACAAAGAAGATGTAGAATACCACATTAATAAAAATATTTTAATTATAGCAAATCTATTCTTCTAACATCTGCTATGAATTCTCCTAAAGTCTCATAATAACCAATGCTTAAAAAAAATTGTTCATGAAGCAAACTACTTAACGACATTTTCTAGAGAGACCTAGTTCAGCATTTACCCCAGGCACACATGGATATGTACTGAGAGGCCCATCATAAGACTAACAGATTGAGAAGATAAGGAAGCAATTCCTTCCTATAACTTTCCAAGGGAGCTCAAACTGTCCCCATCAGGAATTAAATAGAATTCTTAGAAGCACAGGAAAACACCTGCAAAGATTCTATCACATGAAACAGTATTCTCATTGTTCTCTGACCATGTTAAAAAAAAGAATCACACCTTTTCCAAGGAGTTCTGACACCACATATGAAAATAATTGGTACTGCTCACCAATTCTGACAGGTTAGACCCATGGTAGCTTTTGACACAGGGTAATGAGGTTACCTTAGATACGACTTTAACAACAGCAGCAGTGTTTTCAGAGTTTATGTCCATATCCTCTGAAGTTGTACCAAAGAAGCCCACAGAAATTTCAAGGCCACTGATGTTTAAAAACGTAAGGTGATATGAATATTGTCTATCAAAGAGAGACCCAGTCAACCTCTTTCTGGCCCATTCTGACAGGCAGGTTAGAAACTACCTAGGACTAAGGTGGGTAGGGATGGTTATGCGGTACATACACAGGTTTGCCGTATAAGATACGGAACAGTCAGACAAAAATACCCATCTTTATTCTACAGCTCTATTATTTGAAAAAAAAAGCCACCACTCCATTCCCACCACACACACAACACACAGTATTTTTTTTTTCTTTTTTTCTTTTTCTTCCTATTCCAGGAAGAACTTTGAGCCAACCAGTTTGTGTGAACAGGTCCTGGGTAAATTCTTTCGGAAGCCTTATTAGCAGAGATACCCAGAGGGCCCAAAGCCCTGGCCAGATGAAAACATGGTTGTTTACATTCACTATCTCTACTAACTCTGGCTCTTGCTTGTTATCTTTCTCCCAAAGAGAGGAAAGTGCAAGTAGGAAGATTGCCAGGTTTGGTCCTTGGGCAATAACATTTGGAAATTGAAAACCAACTATATATATATATATATTGTTGTTAGGGTAGTTGTTAGGATGAGTTGATTGAGAGATATAAAACAGGTGGGAAGGAGTAAGAAGCCCTCAGAGAAGAGGGAAATAAGGAGTGAAAGGGGAAAGGAGAACTTAATATTTTGAACAATTCTGGAACCAGCAAAATGACCTTAATTAGGTGGATCCATGTGTAATTTGGAGTGGTTCATCTCCGACTTTCTCATATAATGGGATTCTTTGGAATCACTTAAGATGATAGACATGAGACCATTTCATAAAATTTCAAGCGCACCATGAACGTGACATTTTAGTTGTAAGTTATTATAGCTATTTTACCAAATGAAATGTGTAGGGACACTGAGGAGGTTTAAATTAATAGAATATTAATTACTCTCTAGTTCAATCATTTCAAACTTCTTTTCTCATTCCAACAAAAGGAAAGGGTAGTGTCTGAGAGGTAGCGTTGGGAAAATCCACCTGCCCGTCAAATACCTCTTAGTCTTTTAGATACATAGCAGCTGATTTAGTAACTCTTTACCTCCTGTAAACGACATAGCCACGGTTGCCTGAAGATTCCTCAAACTCCTGACAATTCAGTTTTTTTTTCAAAGGGGTTATAAGACCCAACAGGCTGTACTCACCCAGCTGATAAATTCTGCAACTTCCTGGCCTGGAGTCAGTCCATTCGTCAGAGTCGTTCCCCTTTGGTTGGAGATTACGCTGGCTACGCAGTGAATTGCATTAATGACCCCACTGCTTCACGTGTTCCGGTACACCTGCCTCTTGCCACATAACCTTGTAGTTCCTCTTTCTAGACGGATATAGCATATTTCATTTCCTCTGACTTTGGACTTGGCCCTGTAACTTGCTTTGGCAAATAGAGTAGGGCAGAAATGATGGTGTGCCAATGCTGTATCTATGCCTCAGAGGCCCTGCAAAGTTGCAGGTTGCTATTCTAATCCTCTGCCCTTGCCGCGAGAATTTGCCTCAGATATCCAGCTCATCAAAGGAAGATAAGAGACATGTGGAGAAGAGCTGCCACAGATGACCCCAGTTTAGGTTAACCATCCCTGAGACGTGCCACAGATGCATGAACTAAGAGGTGTACTGTAAGAATTTGTGGTTTTATGTCATGCAAGATGATTGAAGCAATTGTTGACGGATACACTGGCCCTCCAAAATTAATCACTTCTGGCACCATGGGAATGAGGGCAGGTCTTTCAGGCCTCCTTCCCCTTACTCTCTCTCTTTTTTGTCTCTCTATTCTCTCCATACTGGATCAACATAGTCACTGCCCTAAACAATATGCAGACTCCCTTTTTCTAGCCATGGTTAGAAGAAAAAAAAATGTTTTTTTGAAATAATAGTGAAAGAAATACAACGTCCACATAAAAAGAATGCAAAACTCATGTATGGGAATGTTCAGCTCTCTATTGTATAATCCTTTACACCAACGTACTTAGAGGTGTAAATCCAGTGTTGAAGATTTTCCAAATGTATAGCCATGAAAACAAAAGAAAACAGAGACTTAAGACTTGCCATTGCATCAGCAACACCTCTTGGGATGATCCAAATTAGAGTGGGTTGTGAGTGGCCACACTGCGTTCTTGGATGGCCCTGGAGGTGTCTTGGTATCTCAGCGGAACCAGGTCACTGAAGCTAAATACCAACTAACTGTGTACGCTTGGGAAGCTAAGTCAGTTTTCCAAGCATCTCTGTCTTCCTTTGCCAAAATGTGGATGGATAATGTCTATTTTCTCAGCTAATTAAGAAGGATAAGTGAGAAAAACATATTTGAAATATTTGGCAAGTTTATAGGCAGCCTCCTTTCTTTCTTCTAACCAAAGATATATGTCCAACAGCATCCTGATTGTAACCTCCTTATTTTTGTTTAAATAAGTGACATTCTATTTCATGGTCATTACTACTACTAAACAGTGCAACTTTTCATAAATAATAAAGCACTCATTATTATGTCAGCTGGAACTGTGTGAAACTCAGCTGCAGGAGCCCAGGCCACATATAATTTTTTGGCCCCTATTCTACATGGCCATGCTCAAAGGATAAACCCCTTGTGTATTACTTTGATTTGGGGTTCAAACCAACCTGAAAATTCAAAACAACTCTCAGAGAAGGCTCTTGAGTTTGTTTATTCTAGTGGTGAATTTATCTCCTGTATTCCTCCCCTAACTTCATAAGGGATGGCTGAGAAGTTGATAGTGCTTTTTTTAATCAGCATCTCTTGAAAAGTTCATGATCCTCAAATAGCCTTTCGACCCAGAGGCAGACTTTTCTTCCCACAAAAGTCCAAATTGGCAAGATCATCTTCAAGGCTCGCTGCAGGCAAACAAAAATTATATTAACTTGATTGTATAAAAGATTAATAAATATTACAGTATTTTAAAAAGACATAAATGTGACGTTGTCTGTTCTGGTGGTTTAACGTTATAGTAAAAGAAATGGGTTACTTTTTTCCCCCCTTAGAGCCTTTCCTAATAAGCTAAAAAAACATGAAGAACTGTATTTCATGATTTTCTCTGCTACTTAATCCCTCCTCAAATACTTTAAGACACTAAAGAATTTTTGAAAGATTAACCTTTGGAAAAAGTTGTCATTTTAAAAAGAATAAACAAAAGGAAAAGAAAAGGTGAAATTTCCCAGAGAAGCACCTTCTAATTTACATAAATGGGTATACAGGTCATATGGAAAATTAAACACCAAAATCTAAATTTTCAAGGCAAGAGAATTTATGCACACAATCCTATTATGAGCTAATGGGATTTGTGGGGATCCCCAGTGACCTCTTTAGAAAATTTACCCCCTGCTGTTCAAGATGAATATATCATACAAACTAAGCCCAAATACACAGTCCTACTGTTGGCTTTATCCCCAGTCTGTCAAGTGATCCCTCTATGATTTCTAAAAGATGCTGGCAACCATATCAGTTTGCATATCTGAGTGACACTGCAAAATGACATCTATATTTTCTCTTTTAAGTTTTCTAATACTTGTTTCAAATATTTTTAAAGGCACATTTCCTTCTTTCTTTTTCTTCTTTCCTTCCCTCCTTTCTTTCTTCCTTCCTCCTTTCCTTCCTTCCTTTTCTTCCCTTCTCTTTTTCTTCTTCTCCTTTTTCTTTTCCCTCCCCCTCCTCTTTTTCCTCCTCCTCTTCTCCTCTTCCTAGTCTCTCTTCTCTTTCTCCTCTCCTCCTCCTTCTTACTCTTGAATGTAGAAAATAAACGAAGCAAACACTACAACATTAATGTTTTCTTTTTCTCCATGCTTGGTTGAAGAGATTGAGGCTCATGTCACAACTAAAGAACATACCACTGCTGTGGTTTCAGAACTCTCTTTGAAGTGTATAAATATAAATGCTATACAAATAAGTATACAAGTTTTTGAAGAACTATTTGCATTTGTAAGTCAGGCCTATCAGGCACTGGGATTAATAAATCACTGGGGCGACCAAGTGTGGTAAAGTTTGCCATTGTGATATTCTCTTTGTACAACACTCCCCTTTCAGATACCTCTTCTCTCGGGTATGTGGGCACTAACTAGTCTCATGCAGTCCTCAGACTAGATGCAGAATCACTCTCCAGATGGCACTGCCCTGTCCTGCAAAAGAGCTTTTTTTCTACCTACCAGCCAATGAAACGTCTACGTTCCTCAAAACGTACATCTCAAATTCTTTTTCGGAACTTGCAATCTGGAAAAACAAACAGAAAAGCAAAAACCCTGAATCACATGAAGGCACAATTGGATTATTCCTCCTTAAATGTGTAAATGGAAACATGTTTGTGTAACTGAAGAATTAAACTGTTCAATAATGACAAAATACCGTTAGAAGAAACGTGGGGTAAAGGAAAGAGTTTGGGCAAGGAATTCTTGGCATCACTCAGATCACCATATGTAATCTTACAGAAGGTTACCCTTACAAATAAATTCAAGATAGGTAAAAACTTAAAGAAATTCAAAGTTGGATTTGTGTGAAGCCAAAATAATGATGTACAATAACATAAGCTTCTTTAAGCTCTTTGTCCTTAACACCAAAAGGTTAGATTACTTATTTTTCAGGAATCAGACCTTTTAAAAATATAGAAATCACAACTGGTTTGTGTATATACAATTTCTTATTACATTATTAGTTTTTTTCATGTAGAAGTTGACTTTTTCTCCAATATTTCAAGACATCCCAGCAGATGCACTCAGCACACAATCTTTGATTGTTTCATGGTCTGTTGATTTATGTATATCCATGACCTCTTAACTTCATTTCTTCAACAGTCAGTAGTGCCTTCACTACTCAAGTTTAATAGATAAGCTCAATTTTAATTTTTTGATAATTTTGTAAGGATTGATATTTCATAAGTCATATTCTTAAAATTTTCCAAAGATAAAAGATAAAATTTTTAGCATAATAAATAAAACACCTATTTTGTAATTACCATGCTTTTAATTTTCTTTAAAAAAGGCTAAAAAGTATAAGAACTTAATGATCTATTTTTCATCTCTGCTGAAATATTTTGGTATGTCAAAACCCTAGGAATGATGTCATCTTTACTCTTCATTACTCATTAGTTATTCTCAACTCTGAGAAAGATTGGAAAATAATTAAACTAAAGAAGAATGATGTGACATTTAGAACGATAATGCAAAAATGAAATCAGTTGTTATTCTTTGGCTTTCTCAGTGTGTTGTCCAAAGTATTCGTTATCTTGCAGGAAGGCATAAAAGAAACCTGCCTGCCGTTAAATTTTGTATCTATTTTCAGCTTCCGTTGAACACAGTCGAAATTCTGCGTTTTTATTTTTCTGTCTCAATTAACAAAGAGGAGAAAATTGACAAAGACATTTTGCAAGCCTCAAACAAATCAGAAGATAAATGCAAAGGGACAGAGAACAGTACTCTAAAGTAGGTGATGATGCAGTTGATCGTGTAAGCATAATCTCAGACCATGGCTCTTCAGAATGTTCTCAAACTCAAAATCGATGAGTAGCCAACATGCCTCTAAGGCCAAAAGGTAATATAGTTTCCTTATCCAGTTAGTCAATCAACAGGAAAGAGGTCTTCATAACATAAAATTTTTGACAAAATCCTAGACCATCACATTTTGCCAGAAGGATGTATGACTATATTATTTTATATTTTTTGATGTTTAGTTTCCAAATTTACTTGATAGAAACAATAGTGTCTTGATACGATTGTTAATACTTGATAGTTTGCTATGACTAAATTATGATTGAATTTTTAATAAAACTAAATAAATTAAATTGGGCAATCTGGAAGAAAAAAGACAAATTCCTAGAAACATATACACTACCAAAACTGAAACAGGAAGAAATAGAACATTTGAACAAACCCATAACCATTAAAGAAATTGAATGAGTAATCAAAAATCTCCCAGCAAACAAGAATCCAGGGCCAGATTGCTTTCCAGGGGAATTCTACCAAACATTTAAGGAAGAGTTAACACCTATTCTTTTGAAGCTGTTCCAGAAAAATAGAAACGGAAGAAAAACTTCCAAACTCATTCTACAAGGTCAGCATTACCTTGATTCCAAAACCAGACAAAACCCCACTACAAAGGAGAACTACAGATCAATTTCCCTGATGAACATGGGTGCCAAAATTCTCAACAAGATCCTAGCAAATTGAACCCAACAGTACCTTAGAAGAATTATTCACCACAATCAAGTGGGATTTATTCCTGGACTGCAGGCCTGGTTTAATATCTGCAAATCAATCAACGTGATACATCACATTAATAAAAGAGAGGATAAGAACCACATGATTCTTTCAATAGATGCAGAAAGAAACATCTGACAAAATACAGCATCCTTTCTTGTTAAAAGCCCTCAAGAAAGTAGGTATAGAAGGAACATACCTCAAGATCATAAAGGCCATATATGAAAGACCCACTGCTAATATCATCCCCAACGGGAAAAACTGAGAAATTTTCCCCTAAGGTTAGGAACAAGACCGAGATGTTCACCCTCACCACCATTGTTCAACATAGTGTTGGAAGCTCTAACCTCAGCAATCAGACAACAGAATTTTAATTTAAAAATTCTACAGGTTATTTGTAAAATGACTTAAAATATTTTAAAAATTAAACAAAATGTGTTTATTAGACCCAGAGAGTAAATAGTTGGGTATTTTTCCTGACAAATTGAGGGTTAAGTGGTACATATTCTAAATGAGAGAGCTCGTGTGTTCTAAACTAAAACTTTCTAGCAAATATCATAAAAGTATACTTCCTCATCTTGACTTCTCATGTTGGCTAAGGAAAGAAAGGGCTCACAGACTGATTACTGCTATCCTTGGACGTGCAGGATATGATAAGCAGCAGGGCAAGGAGCCAAAATGAGAAGACAAAGATCCTGGAGTGAGCTAATTTTTTTCTGAATGTATTTGTGTTCACATACAATTTTCCATATTTATTTCATATGGAACATATTACTGTAGAGTTTGGCACTTGTGAGATAAGTGCTGCTGATTGAATTACCAATTAGGTTGGTTTAAGAACTTTTCATCAAAACTTTTGGACCCTACTCCCCAGGTCATCCCAGGGCAGCAACATCAACACTCACGACATCAAGAGAGTAATATAAAAGGATCCTTTGTTGTTTTATAAGCATGTGCCAAGCCAAAATTCCCATTGTGCACCTACATAACCAATTATCAAAATCCCCATGTCATTTCAACTACAGCACATGTATATTTTTCCTTATTTGCAGGCCTGTAATTACTTGCATTTAGCTCATACTTTTATCTTAGAAAATGGCCATAAACATTTTTATTGGTTGTACACATATGAGTAGGCCTCATTTATGTTGTTTAGTAAAAATTATCAATCCCATTAAATTAGCCTAAAAACTATACTGAGTGGCAGAGATCTACATATGCTAGTTCCTTTGATTATGTGAGAGCAAAACACATCCATCGGGTCCCCAGTCCCACTCATGTGTGTCAAGGACTTTCAGTTGTACAGATAGCTCAGTTAAATCTCATCTACTTGGTCTCAATTCATTAAGTTCTTCCAACTGTGAGCCATTAGCAGCAGGAATCAATTCAAAGTTTTTGGGCAACACTGCCTACAGCCTGGCCCAATCTCTTAGTTCCTGTTATAAAATTCTAACCTTATTCTCCATGTGGCTCAGACAATAAGCTTCGTGATATTCACAGCTATTAGTATCCTATTGCTCTGTCTTATGGAAGGCAAACTGAGAATCTAAGCTCAAAGTCATGTTCTTTAATTCTCCCCATTTTTCTCAATTATTTGTACAGATCATAATTAGATTTTAAATTAATTGCTTTATTGACTTTATTTTTAGATCAATTTTAGGTTCACAGCAAAACTGAGGGCAAAGTGCAGAGATTTTCCATAGAGCCCCTCTCCCCACACATGCACAGCCTCCCCCATTATCAATATACCCCACTAGAGAGGTGCATTTGTTGCGATTGGTAAATCTACGTTGACAAATGAAGATAATAAATCTACAGACAAATCTACAACAAAATCACCCAAAGTTCATAGTTTATATTATTGTTCACTCTTGATGTTGTATAGTCTATGCTTGTGAATACATGTATAATGACTCATATTATTCATTCTGGTTTCATATGGAGTATTTTCTCTGCCCTAAAAGTCCTCCCTGTGCTCTGTCTGTTCATCTCCCCACCTGCCCAGCCCCTGACAACGACTGATTTTTTTATGGGCTCCAAAGTTTTCCCTTTTCCAGAATGTTTATAGTTGGAGCATACGGTATGCAGCCCTTTCAGATTGGCTTCTTTCAGGTAATGCATTTAAAGTTCCTCTACGTCTTTTCATGACCTTTTAGCTCATTTCTTTTTAATGTTGAATCATATTCCATTGCCTGACTATACCAGGCTTTATTTATTCATTCACCCACCAAAGGACATTTTGGTTGCTTCTAAGTTTTGGCAATCATGACAAAGCTACTATAAAAAATAGTGTGCAGGTTTTTGTACAGATACAAGTTTTGGATTCCTTTGGGTAAATACCAAGGAGTGCAATTGGTGGTTCATATGGCAAGAATATGTTTAGTTTTCTCAGGCATCACCAAACTGCTTTTCAGAGTGGCTGTAACATTTTAGATTTCCACCAGCATAAATGAGAGTTCCTGTTGCTCCATATCCTCATCAGCACTTGGTGTTGTCGGTGTTCCAGATACTGACCATGAGAATAAGTGTGCAGTGCTGACTCTTTATTGTTTCGCTTTGCATTTCCCTGATGACATATGATGTAGAGCATCCTTTCATATTCTGAGTTGCCCTGTGTGTACCTTCTCTGCTGAGGTGTCTGTTGAAAGAAGTCTTTGGCTCATTTTTTAACCAGGTTGTTTTCTTCTTTGAGTGTTAAGAGTGCTTTGTATAGTTTAGATAATAGTCGTTGATTCAATGTGGCTTTCATAAATATTTTCTCCCAGTATGTGGGGTTTTTTTTTTTATCATAATTGTACTTAAATTTCTATTCTTCGATGGATCTCCTATAAGAGAAGGGATATATGGAATAAAATTCATATATAGGTAGGTGTTCTATAGCAAACAATACAGATGAACTTGACTTTTCTAAGAAATATTTTAAATTTTTTAAAATGTTTTATTTATATTTGAGACAGAAAGAGACAGAGCATGAGCAGGGGAGGGGCAGAGAGAGAGGGAGACACAGAATCCGAAGCAGGCTCCAGGCTCTGAGTTGTCAGCACAGAGCCCGTCTCGGGGCTCGAACTCACAGACCGTGAGACAATGACCTGAGCCGAAGTCGGACACTTAACCAACTGAGTCACCCAGGCGCCCCTCTAAGAAATATTTTAAAAGACCTACCATGCATCAGGCTCTAAGTCTCTTGAGAGAGATGAAAAAATAAAGCCAACAGTCAAAATGATATCCTGTCACAATACAAGCTTATATCAGACTTTAGTGGGATCAGGAAGGAGGAAGCATCAAGCTTTCATGAAAGTAAAAGTAAGGATTCGCAAGGAGAGTGATCATTACTAAGATGTTACTGTTCCAATCATGTCTCTCAAGTCAACCAATTTGCTATTTCTCTCAGTGATAGCGTGTCATTCTTTCTTGGAGTTTTTGTGTTTCCCTTTGTATTTCTGGAGCTGCCTTCTGTGAAATCATTCTGATAATTCTCTGGTCTCTTGGAACAAACCTTTATTTCTTCACAAGTTTCCCCACCAGCCTCGGACTTCCTTCCTTTAAAAAAGATGCGTGCAGTTTGGGGGCCCATCCTGACTAAATTGCCCTTATTCAGTCCATCTAAGTGTAATTGTCATTCACTATGCTTTTCTGCCCCTTGAATAAATCCACACTATGTTTCTCTGCCCCTTGAATAAATCCACATCCCATCTCAATCCCATTTTATTTTATTTTTTTATCAGCCTCTTTTCATCTCTGGTTCCATCCTTTGCAGCAGCTCAACGGGCCTGCTGATTTATCATTATTATTATTATTATTTTAATGTTTATTTATTTTAGAGACAGAAAGACAGAGAGACAGAGCACAAGCTGGGGAGGGGCAGAGAGAGAGGGAGACACAGAATCTGAAGCAGGCTCCAGGCTCTGAGCTGTCAGCACAGAGCCCAACGCGGGGCTCAAACTCGTGAACCGTGAGATCACGACCTGAGCCGAAGTTGGACACTTAACCGGCTGAGCCACCCAGGTACCCCTGCCGATTTATCATTCTAAGCCCATTTTTATGTTTGCTAATTTATACAACACAAAAGCATAATCCCTGAAAAGCTAGGTAGGAAGTGATTACTATTTATGAAGGCTTTAGGATTCATCCAAAGCTCTGTTATTTTTTAAACTTCCATACTCTTGATGGGCAAGTTGAATACATACTGAATTCACAACCATTTGTATGTGTTTGCGTTTCAGTTTTCAAAGATCTGCGAAGGCCATATGTAGAAAAGAAATCACACAAAGGCAAGCTAATTAGTAAGAAATAGCCCTGAGGAAACAAACCTGGACTTAGTGGTTGTTGCCAACATAAAAAAACAAATGCCGTTCTACCGTAAAATCCCAGAACATTCCTTTCTTTTTCTGAAGATCAAAGGATCAGAGGGACAAATGCTGCAAAGGTAAATAAAAATCCATGTAGCCACAGCAAATGTTGTTTGTGTAGACCAAACCCAAATAATCACACTGGTTCAGACTTGAGTTTTTTAATCGGAGGCCAATTGTGCCCAACTAAAGATGTCTTAATGAGACAGAACCACAAAAGGAAGGCACATTAACACAAAGCTTGTTTATAAGTCAGCTGGAGATTATTATTTTCATAGGAAGTGTTCCATATTTTATCATTTTCTACTAGTGCTAGATGACTACTGAGGAATTGACAAATAGAAAAAGAAGAATACCTTAATGAACTGACAAGTGGTGGTTTTTTGGAAAATTTTATCAAAACAATTCAAACAAAACCACTCATACATGTGAATATGCAAAATCTGTTCTTCTTCTTTTTTCTTTTTTCCCTGCATGTTTTCTTGTTAGTGAGTTACGAGATATAAGATGAGCAGCTTCCTTTCACTAGTGGAAGTTTATAGTTTATCTTGTCAAGGCTCTATTCATTCACTATAAATATTTTGGTAGATTTTGAGCTTTCCTCTTTAATACAGAGAAAGATTCAAAATCAGTTTCATTCAGGGAAAGATAAGTATATATTTTAAGAGAGAAATTAAATAAAACTGCTTCATTCCAGCTACTCTTCAAGAAAACTTGTCCCACCCCATGTGTCCTCATGTAAACAAACCACCTATTCAATGGACTTGACCTTATTTACCAAGTCTGAGAAAAAGAAGAGAAAATGTCTGGGAGGCAATGGGAGCAACTATAGAGATTTTTGTCATCTTCCCTCTCATTGCCATTTTCATCTTAGAGTCTATTTCCTTAGGGTTTTTTCTGTACTTTTTTCTGTACTTTTCTATTAGGGAAAATCATTGTACTAATGAAAAAGTATATTCTTATTTCAAGGTCTGACTGAAACAAGTTTGGAATTAGCATATCTTTGGGATATCTGGGTTTAGAACACTCCTAAATTTTCCATTGTATTAGCCCCACGGTACCACATAGCAAAGAACTTGTTATTTTGGAGAGGATAATTCCTAATAACTTAGGTTGGGAAGCAGGAGTGGGGACTGTATGGTGCCCGCTTTGACACCATAAGCAGGGTCAGTTAGCTTAAGTTAAAACAGACGCTGGCATGGTAGTTTCTGGGCCAATATATATATTTTATATACATACCCATATCATATATAAATACATGCTATCTCTAAGTAAAAGAGAAATACTGTGACATATTACTCTTGGAAAATCTGCTTTTGAATAGGACCAAAACAACTCTTCTGGTCTGTTTTTTAAATAGAGTTTCACCTGTTGAAGCTGCACACAAGAGACGATAGTTAACAATTTCCTCTCATATTTTGAATATGCTTCTATTACTTAACATTAAATATAGTCTGCTTTAAAAACTGCTAATGCATGTTTTATATAGCTATCACACTAGAAGGAGCATTGTAATAGAAAAGTATAATGTCATATACATGTCGTATATTCAGTCTAGCGTAATACCTTGTGATGTGTAGGTGTTTAAGAAATGAGATGAGATGACTCTGGATTTAAAACAAAATCATATTAGAGTTGGGTACAGACCTTGTAATAAGAAGGAAACTAAATGTCTAACCCCCAAAACCCCACTTCTGTTGATAATTCTGAAGTCTTATTTTGCTTAATTGTTTGGATGCATCATAGAACAAATACTGACTTGATAATATGATGTCGTAACTTCCTAGCAATTATTTTAATTATTGATTAGAATTGTCATGTAAATAACTTGTGGTAAATTGATATTCAAGAAACATCACATTAGAGTCCATAAAAGGACTTGTAAAATTGAACGTAGATAAAATTTCTTAGCTGCGATGAAATACATTAAAGGAGATTTATAATTTTTAATACATACTACTTGAGATGTATGTCAGATAGATGATTTCTAAATGATTTATTTTCCCCCACTTAATATAACTTTTTTACCAAAGAATCCTATTACTCACTATGTTAAAAATGCGAAAACCAAAAGATAAGATAAAATCAAAATCAGCTGAACTAACTCTGGTTTAATTAGTTATTTTTCCCATTCCCTTAAATGAAGATGCTTACAGAAATAGCATTTTCATAAACTAGAGGCCTCAAAATGAAACCATATGTCCTGCTGAGGCTACTCTTTAAGCTCAGGAAATACCAATTATCTTTGTTGTTGTTTTTCTTTTAACTCCTAAAAATTTAGACATGGTTTTGAATTCCAGTTTGGCAACTACACACAATTCCCCATCAATGTCACTTATTTTTGTGCCTTTCATCTTTTTTTTTTAAGTTATGTTTGATGTTTCCTCAAAGAACTTTTTTTCTGAATGAAAGAAAAAAAATGTGATTTTGGTCTACAATTTAGTTTTGTGTGCTTCTTCACATACTCAAGTCGACTATGAGAATTGGAAATATCTTTTATTCTCTGTTAAAACGGAATTGTACAGCTGCTGAAGAATGATCATTTATTTTTAATTTTACAGGTTTTTCTATGGGTTAGAATGTGCCATTTCTTGAAAATCAATTTACCATGAGTTATGGATAGCAAATAACAAAGATAATTGAAATTAAAGAAATATATTGCTGGTTCCCATTGGCATTATCTTTAAAATCCTCTTTTCTGCTAAAACTTCCTGGCTAATATTTCTAAACTTATCTAAGACTGACCTACCTGTGTCTTTCCAAAAATGTTCTGAACTATAGCTATTCGTTCCTTTGGAAAAGATTGGCTAAAATATGGGGTGAGAAATGTGATGGCAGAGCATGTCTATACAGACTTTCTAGTCTGTGTACCAGTGCCATTGGGCAGCAAATGGCTTTTTTTTTTCTCCCTCTCTCATTCACTCTTTCACGTAAACCAACAGGTGGCCCGCGGCATACTATTAAAATTTCTTGTGCAAGCTACTCTTCTCCTATTGCTATTACCATATCCCAGCATTTACCTCTTAAACACTTCACACTTTTGTTTGTACATTTGGAATCAATTGCTTAACAATTCTGAAAACAACTGAAGCTAACGGCATTGACTAATATTGGCAGAGTGCTGTGTGTTTTACCACTTGTTCTTCGCAGATAGAAGAAAGTAGTTCACTTAATTCTCACAAAAATCTTGTGCCATTGGTTTATTATTATTTCTCCTAGTCAAAGCCGAGTTAGTATATACAGACGCATTAATACATATAGACAAGGTCACCCAGCTAGAAAGCCATAGAATCGTGATTGAACCCAGTACCTCTGATTTTTTAATATATTTAAATATCTTCTCATGAGTTGTTCCTCTATCTCTGCAATTACGTACCCCGTCGAGACAATCTAGTAAAATTTAGAAAAGCAGGGAAAAGGAAAATTGTTATCTATCTTTATAAGTATGTTTAAAATGCAAATCTTTTAGGCTTCAGGGTTTACAACATTTTTATGAGACTAACCATTTTGAATATTCCCTTGCATACCGCATTCATCATGGAGAGATGAGAAGCCATAGAACTCCAGAAACATGAAGAAGAATATTACAGATTATCATGCTCATGACTCATTCTTAAAATAAAATCGTGGATAAAATGTTATTAGATGTATACAAATAGAAGGCAATCTGGCAACAGAACTAGAAACTACAGTCTGTGGTGTGGAGGTAATCCCGTGCTATTTCCATGAGCATCAATGTCTCTTTTGGAAAACAGTGATAATGATATCTGCCCTACCTTCTCTAGTTTTTTTTTTTTTTTTTTCTTTTAGGATGTGATGAGCTAATGTGTATAAAATCACTTTGTAAAATGTAAAGTGTCATAAAAACATAATCTTTTACTGCGAAGTATTCAGATAGTGAGGTTTTCTGTAATATTTTCTTCCTAAATAGCATGTTCATACCTTACCATTGCACTTTCGAGACGTATACCTTTTAAAACTACCATTTTTATGTCAAACAAAAAGCAGCATGCTGACACTTAGTAATGAGCAGAGCTGGGAAAATAATACAGCGTCCTAGCCTCCTAAAGAAACTTACCTTGTGTGTTAAATTGACTTTAAACATTAATGGGAGAGTTGGAGTCTATAGTTATCCCTCATTAGAACTCCAACTGGGTAGGCTAGAAAAAGAACCAACTGCTATCTGTAAGCCTGTTTTTCAGATTTCTGTTTCACCAAACAGATTTGAATCCCTAGCTCGTAAAAAAAAAAAAAAATCCTTGAAGCCACCAGCCGCTGAGAGCTGTGTAAAATGAAATGGAGGTGGAAGGGACAAAACCTTTCAGGATCGAGCAGAGGCCATGTAAACAGATGTGGGTGCACTGAATAGAAAAGGTTGAATAGTTGCTTTGTTGCCTGCTTTCTGTTTGTACCACAGAGGGTCCTCTCTATACAAATCTTCCTGGCAGATGATGTACCACATAACTCTTACTCCCTGTAGAAACATACAGAACCTGATCTTTGCTAAACACAGGCACCCTCAGCGTTTGGCTCTGTTTATTTTAATGGATGTTTATGTTAATGGATGTTTCATGTAAGACCAAACATTTGTGGTAATTTTGGAAGAGAATTTACCAAGAACGTAACTGGAAAGTCAATGTCATTTTGCTTTTTAATCTACTGACAGATAACCATCAGTCTCAGGCTGTATTGTACAAAGAAAGACACTATCTGTGAATTTTTATAAGTTGCATTTATTATTATTATTATAAATGATGTAGCTAAAAGAGAGAGGGCAGGTATGTTCACAGTAAAAACACGTGGGAGGTACAGGCTAATATATATATATGTGTGTATATATATATATATATATATATATATATATATATATATTTTTTTTTTTTTTTTCCTGTAAAGAAGCCCTGTTATGAATGTAGACAATGGGCTGAAATGAACAACATAACTTTCATTCTATTCTTAAAGATTTTGGTAGAAAAGTACATGGCATTGTTGAAATACTCTACACATGTCCGTTGATGTATTTCATGAGGGACTGTTATTGTTGCCTACTTGTAAAAGGTCAGACACCAGAATTTGGAAGCCTGCCCAGGTTCCTTGAAATAACCCCAGGGGCCTGGCATTTTGTGAAGTAGAATGCCTCGTTGGGAGGGTTGGTGGGCAGTGGTCAAGAGAGGGGGGATTCCAGCCCTACCTTTTATTATACTCTTATTTTGAGTCAAATAAAATCAACACCAGCCTCTAAGGCCAGGAGTAGCCTACAGCAATAAAGTATAAAATGCTCCTTCATAAATGTATATGGTCATATTCAACTCTTCCCCTGTAGTAGATTTTTATTTCATATGGAACAGAATAAATGAGTCTCCTGAAAGCTGGTGGATTTACAGCTTGAATTTACTATTCTTCCAGCATGGTGTTAACTTCACTAATAAAAATGTTGTGTCTGCTTTGCAGAAACTCTCTACTGAAACAAATCATGCATATCCAGGCACAGGAGAGGGGTACAACTTCAAGAAGAAGAAGAAATAGGGAGGAAGGGACTCATGGAGAATGTGCTCGTTTCTTGAATGACATAATAAATAATAATCCATGATAAATAAAGGCATAATCTTCGAAAGAGGTTTAACTTGTTATAATCAGAGAGAATTCTCTTACTAATGTCTATATCCCCTTGTATTATACACACATCTTTTCTTTCATGAGGTACCTAACATTTGTAAGTGTGTAGGAGAAAGAAGAAAAGGATATGGTCTTTTTGAAATGTATCTGTTTGCCCCTTACACGTTTAAATACTTGTGTGGTTCTTTACACGCTCTTTGGAGATACTGAGAAGTGTGTAAATAAGATAGCCTTCTTTACTTTCTTGCTCTGCCACTCTGACTTTGTCACTGACAAACAAATATGATCTGAGCATGGAAACGTAAAAACAAACAGAGAAACAAAAAAAAAGGGGGGGGGAGTGGGGGGAGAAGAAGAGGAGGGAAAACACACAGAGAGGAAGAAAGAGTTTAGATCTGCACCCAGGGAGTTCCCTCTTTTCTCTGTCCATACACAGGCAGCACTGGCAGCCTTTCCTTTGGTCCTCCCTGACAGGGCTGGGGCCCTTCTATACATGACTGTGTCCCATGCATTCATGGGCCGCTTTGACACCACAGCCCCTTTTGTTCGGGGCCAGATCATCACTCTCCCCTCTCTCAGCTGCCATATGGTGCGGTGGAGACCGACGTACAAAGCCAGACAGGGAGAGCAGAGGACTGAAAGAGGAAAGGAAGAAAGAAACTCAAGAGACGGCAGATGAAACTGATTTATGTCCAGTGTGAAAGGGGCAAGTAGGCAAGGTGGGGCTCAAAAGGGAGAGGGTGAATGAAGGAGGGACACGGAGGCAGTGGTTGAAGCCGATGTCCTTGGAACATGAAACTTGTCAGAGATAAGGAACCAGGCTGTTTCCTGGGAGAAGCAGGCTCTGCTCATTCTCCAAATGTGGTGCCTAAAACAGAAAACGTCCACCAGAGCTGTTTATCTTTTGTTATCCATCTTAAAATTATTTCCATTATTCCTAATGATCGGGGCTTACATTATCTTACTTTTTCACAATGACTCAGTTAACAAAACCAGATATACTGTGTTTTTATGCATATCATCACATACCTCCACTGTGATAATGTTTAGTATTTTGTAGTCATTCTCGTCATAAAACAAAATTGTATGTATATCCCCCCGCCCCGCCGCCCGCCCTTATTCAGCAGGTGTGCTCCCAAAGAACTCTATGAACACCACATTCTATTTTGAGAACACTTGGGGAGCCTACTTTTTTTAGGAGTCTGTGGCAAATCCTGTCATGACAAAATTCATATGTTTAAATGACAGAACACTCCTGATTTATAGGCTTGTGTGTAAAGAGTTTTAGATTAAAGATTTTTAAATTATTTTTTAAATGTTTATTTTTATGTTTGAGAGAGAGAAAAAGTGCAAGCAGGAGAAGGGCAGCGAGAGAGGGAGACAGAGAATCTGAAGCTGGCTGGCTCCACACTGACAGCACAGAGCCCTGTGTGGGGCTCGAACTCACGAACCATGAGATCATGACCCGAGCCCAAGTGGGAAGCTTAACCGGCTGGGCCATCCAGGCACCCCAGAGAGTTTAAGATTTTAAAGTTAAAGTGCCCTTAATACATAAAGCCCATATATTCTGGCACTTCCGAAAATGTTTATGCCGATTATGGTGAAACATTTGATTTTTCCTCTGTTTATTTTCTATAGAATTCAATGTATTGCCACGTGCATCACATCCCATGAATTGAAAGAGGCTTGATCATCTGGATCATTCCTTCAGTAAGTCATGCAGCAAGTAGCACAGCTGCCCAGGGTTTTGTATTTGATTCTGACCTGATAACGTATGATAATAAGATAACGTGATGTGAAAATCCTATTCCACAGACTTCAAGGCGTATTTAAACATCCACAAATTACATGGTGACATAAGTTATCAAGTCTTTTTCACATATAATTTTTCAATCCATTATAAAGAATACAGCCTGCTTGAAATTCTGTTTTTCACTTGGCGTTCAGTACACCACATTCTACTGGGTTTATTCCTGCATGTTGACAGATACTTCTCAGTAGATATCGTTGACTTTTCCTAATCTCCCCATCTCTTCAGTTGGAGTGTGCCAGAGCCCCTTCTTTGGATTTCTTTTGATCTCTCTCTGCGCTTACTCCCTTGCGGATCTTATCTAATCTTATGGCTTTAAATACCATCCATACGATGACAGCATCCACATTCTCATCTCCTAAAGTCTACCTGCTTATTTCTAGCTGCCTTCTCTGCATATTCTTGCATTTGTCAAACAGGCATCTCAAACTGAATGTGTCCAAAGCTCAACTCCTGATCTGCACCCCCTAAACCTTCTGCTCCATGGGTTTCCCAGTCTCAACTAATGACAGTCCTCTCCGGCTAGTCCCTCAGGCCAAAATTCTTGAAATCATTATTGACACTTTTCTTTCTCTTTCTCTCACACCACACAAGTCTGGTGCATCAGCAATCCTTGCTGATTTTACCTTCAAAATACATCCAGAATCTAGCCACTTCTCGTCAACTCAATTGCTGCCATTTTGGTGGAAGCCATCAGTATTTCTCGGTTGAATTATTTCAATAATCTCCTTATTTGGTTTTCTGGTTCCTTTTGACCTTATAGTATATTCTCTGTGGAGTGGCGATAGTAACCCTCATAATACTTTTTATATTATATCTTGTCCTCCTACATAGAAAAACCCATGAGCAATCTGGCCACCCACTGCCTCTCTGACTTTCTCTCAGCAATACTGGCTTCCTTCTTATTCTACAAACGCACTAGTCACACTCCTGCCTTGTATCAGCTGTTCTGTCTAGAAAGCTCTTTACCCATATTTCTTCACTTCTAGTTTTTGCTTAGATGCCATCTTCTCAGTGAGACTGTCCCTGCCTCTCCATTTAAAATTCCAACACTCCTCTCAGCACATGTTATCCCCCTTTCTTGTTATTTTTTTTCCCATAGCACTTTTTGCTTTCTAATTACAAAAAAAAAAAAAAAAATCCTGTGAAAGTAGCAGCATGTAGCACTGGAGTCATCGTATATAAGACATATGAGGTATGTCTTCTTGTGGAGTCTAGATTAAACAGCTGAGAGAAAAATTAACATTAGTATTCTACAAAAAGTAAATGATATCTAGAAAAATTAAAGTAGCAACTGAAATTGACCTAAATATTACCTCTCAAAACAGACAAATTAAGTGAAAACTTAGAACGAAAACATACACATAACTGTGATAAGCAAAATGATTGGTATATCCTGTACATTTAGGAAATAGTGAGAAGATAATATTCCTTTGTTTGGGAGCAGACAAAGGTTCTAACTAATCTATTTCTCATCTCTCCTTTTTTTTTTTTTTTTTTTTGGTCTTTTCTTTTTCTCAGCATTACAAGGACTTGCTGAGGCTAAGTTCTCTAGTGATAAAGTACTCAAACATGTTAAGAAGGCCATTTGAAATCAACACATATACAAAATAATCAGAAGTTGCTTTTACACAGAAGAGCCCAGGTTCTGGAGTCAGCAGTGCAAGTTAATAGCTCAAGTGTTTAGATGCCTCAATAGCTTAGTCGAGATGCTATATTTCTCGAGATGCTAAACATTTCTTCGTCTGTTCGATGAGAATACTGTCCACTTCAAACCATTGTGGTGATGGTGAGAATAAATACCTCTACACCCTGTTCTGACACATGTAAAATACAAAAATTTTCCTCGGTATCTGTATTAATCTAATGAAATATTGAATGATATGTAAAAGTTGAAGGTATGGAAATCACTTTTAGTCACATTTCTCCTCTTGAAATTTAGAAGTTCATTGATATTTCAATTTAATTTTACCTAACCTGTTCTGATGGTTTTAACTAGAACAATAAGGAAAAAAAAAAAAGGGAGAAGCCCTAATCAGTAATGGAATTAGTTAGCTGGCACCTTGATCATCACTGTGGTATGTTTCTTCTCAAACAAATCTCAAAACGTATAGAATCGCTACTTGTTAGCGTATACAGAATCACCTGATCTCAGCCTGAGGCTAGTCTAATTCCCACAACTTGGATTCTTTAATTTTTCAAAATGATGATAACCTATGTCAAGGAAATCAGCACAAACTTGTTGAACTCAGAAACTCTGGGAGCTTCAGTCCATGAGCTGAGAGAGGTGGTTGTAAACGAGAATGTACACTGTGCCTTTGTCGGTTCCAGCTGCTCTGACAAAATACCATAAACTGGGTGGCTTCAATAACCACGTTTGTTTCTCACAGTTCTGGAAGCTGGGAAAGATTGGACTCTTAGTGAGTGTACTTTTCCTGGCTTGCACACCTTGCTTTGTTCTGAGTTGGCAGTGAGAGTTCCAATCTCTTCCTTTTCTCATGAAGACACTAATCCCATCATCACCCCCACCTCATGACTTCACATAAACCTAATTACCTTTCAAAGCCCCATCTTCAGATGCAATTGTGTTGTGGATTAGGGCTTCAACATTTGAGTTTGAGAGGGGCACAAATATTCAGTCCTTAGCATGTTGCCAAGCAGCAGAAGGCTTGAAATGAATGAATGAACTGATGGAAATTACTACTAATAAGAATAGTGATGCTGATTTTATTTTTTTTTAATGTTTGTATTTATTTTTGAGACAGAGAGAGACAGAGCATGAGCAGGGGAGGGGCAGAGAGAGAGGGAGACACAGAATCTGAAGCTGGCTCCAGGCTCTGAGCTGTCAGCACAGAGCCTGACGTGGGGCCCGAACTCACAGACCTTGAGATCATGACCTGAGCTGAAGTTGGATGCCCTGGGCAAATGTCCATTGATATGTGTCAAAGATAGCAGATGAACTAAGCCCCAGTGTCTTCTTACTAGGCAAATACTCCCAGTGTCCTTTGATACCTACTAAGCTCTAGTTACAAGATATTAAGCTAGGCATTTTTACCGATCTTCCCTCATTTAATATTTATGTTAGTTTGTAAGGTATATATTGTCATCCCATTTTTCAACCACTGACACTGAGATTGCAGTGATCAAACTATCTTGACCCAAATTACACATCTAATATACAAAGAGAGCCAGAATTTAACACAGAACGTGTGACTTCAAGTCCGAATAAATCGACTATAATAAACAATATCAAATAGGTGATAAAAATCAAACTAATCGATCACAAAAAACCCTGTCTTATTTGACGAAATGAGATCCCTCAGACATTTGGAAGGTTGGATGCTACAACCACATTACAGAAATTAAATCTGAGGCCTTGTTTTCCTTCTGTGGCCTCTCCTTCCGTAAGGCATTCGGGACCCTTTGGCTGAATGAATATTCATTTCTGTCAATACATTCTTACATAATATAGTGTCTAAATAACAATGCATTAACAGGGCGGGTTAAATAGATGATGGGGATTAAGGAAAACACTTGTTGCGACACTTAAGTGTTGAATCACTAAATTCTACTCCTGAAACTAATAACTAATATTATACTGTACGTTAACTAACTGGCATTTAAATAAAAACTTGGAAGAAAAAAACAAAGCAAACAAACAAAAGTACAATAATAAACTGACACCTAACACTAAGAGTTTGAGCCCTTGAAAGAGTTCACCGATCTTTCATTTTAGTCCAAAGATAGTGTACTTGGGGCACCTGGGTGGCTCAGTTGGTTAAGCTTCTGACTCTTGGTTGCATCTCAGGTCATGAGCTCACAATGTGTGAGTTGGAACTCTGCCCTGACAGCTTGGGATTCTCTCTCCCTCTCTCTGACCCTCCCCCACTTGCTCTTGCTCCCTCTCTCTCACTCTCAAAATAAGTAAATAAACAAACAAAAATTAGGAAAAAAAAAAAGAAAGGTTATGTGAGCTAAGTCTTTTATGTTTTGAGCTAAGTGTTTAACGATAAGAATGGCTTTGCTAGTGCATAAGTTATGTTATTATACAATTTATTTGAGGGAGGAACCCTCTCAATTTCATCCTGACCCACTGGGGCTCTATCTCAGCTATTTTGGGATCATGTGAAAAATCTGCCCTCCTTATTCCTCCTCTGTTACTAGGGATATCACAACCATCCTTCTGCCATAATGAGAGAGTATGTCTCTTGTTAAGGAAGGAATGAGTGAGAAATGGAACAAAAAATGAGGTGAAAAAAAAAAAAAGTAGCTGAGGTGAGGGGCTTTATACCTAAAAAAGAATGATGGCTTGAAGGTAGAATCCTGCAATTCAAACTTAGTGGTAGGACTTTGGCCCTCTTTGAACTTCATTGTCCTTATGTTCTAAACACCTTAATAACATTTACCTCCAAGGATTTTCATAATGCACAAGTTTTGTGGTTTATGTGAATGTGTGACTGAAATATAATAGGTTCTCAATAATTATTACTTTCTTTTCTTCATGTGTGTTTACTTATTTTCCGAATTAGAGTATATGTTCCTAAGGATCACAATCTCGATGTTAGCATTCTTTATCAAACAGGGCTTAACATGGTGTCTGTTATGCGATAGTCCCTCAGTAAATGAAACAACACAGAAAGAAAAATAGAAGAAAGAAAATGAAAGTTGACATGCAAGCTATCTTTTGTAGAAAGCTCTGAAATATCTCTTTCTGGGAAGTGCTTTGCTTAGTTGAGGTATAAAATAGTTGCGAGTGCAAAATTTTCAATCAATAAGATGTTTTTTTCTTAATCTGCCAAATAAGGACTCCAGTTCCAAATAGCACCTTTTTTTTTTCAAACTGTACATTTTGTTCTTTAAATTTATTTAAAACCCCAAATGGGGACATTTGTGTATTTGCTGAGAGATTGCGTCAAAAGTCTTTCTCCCTCTCTTTCTGTCTCTGTCTCTCTCTGCCTCTCTCTCTCTCTCTCTCTCACACACACACACACACACACACACACACACAGACACACACACACACACATACACACACATACACACACACACACACACACACACACACACACACACACTGCTCAAACTTTTAACGTGTTGGTAAATTCATTCTTCACCAAAATATAATTTGAAACTCAAGCCTTATTGGAAAAACTCACAAATTAACTGAGGTGAAATAATTGCTTTCATTTTCTTCTGTTTTTCTAGGAGGACTGACACATGCTGAGATGAAGTAATATGACCTCCTACACGTGTTTTCCATGAGGAATATGTTTGTTGCACAGCCATTGAGTTAAAAGCAAGCCTCATTCCCCGGTGCACAAAGGTAATTTGGAAAATGAGCCAGAGGAGTCAGGACTGCTATTTCTCAGTCTGCTTTAACCATTGGCAGACTATTTTTATACCAAATATAGAGATATTCAGGTGAGGCAGACACCCCAGAGAATACCAGGGAAACACTTATTTGCGCACGGGTATTACGTTATGCTCACTAACATATTCTAATAACATAATTCCTGTTTCAAATATAAACAACTTTTGTACTGTTTGGTAGAGTGCCTGAGTCTAATCCTTCTTTCACCATCCAGATTTCTCATAAAGGACACCCACTGAAATTTGTCTTTCACTGTTACTTGAATCCAATTAATGTAACACTATCTCTGTTTTGTGTTCTAATTAACTGAAGTATCACTTTCTCTGACAAATACCCAGATATCTTAATGAGGTCAATGTCACCACTTGTCTAATTAACACTCATTTTCTGGAAATCACACACTGGGAATTTCCACTGGGAAGCTGGTGGGGTTCAGAACACATCACCTCAAAATATGTTACCTTGGCATGCTGAATATTTTAAGTCAAAAGAAATTGAGAAATGGAAGGTGCCGGAAGGACTCTCTGACCTTCCCCCCTGAAGCAGGTCATAAAGCCCCTCATGTGAGAGGTACAGTCTCTATACTCAGAGGAAAGAATCATCCTTATCTCTGAAGGTAAAGGGACACTGAGAGAAATCTCAACCAACAGTCCTTGCTAAATTGCCCCCTTTGCTACACTTGGCACAGACACTTTGTCCTAACACATTCTTCCACAACTTTCCACTCTTCATCAAACCTAGCCTAAAAATGTTCAGGCTTAACCATTTCTTCAGGTTCTTATTCTCTTCTGAAGGCTCCTGTGTCATGTAAAACTTACATTAGATACATTTGTATGCTTTTCTCTTGTTAATCTGTTTTTAGTTACAGAGACCCAGCCAAGAACTGAGAAGGGCAGGAGGAAAAAAAAATATTTTCCTCCCATACAATGTCTTATTGGAAGAAAGTGCTATTATCAAATATAGAGTACAAATTGTCTCTGTATTACTCCACAGTTGAGGAAAATTGAAGATCATATATAGTTCATTTAATGAAATATACTTTGAACTCATAAATCAATGGTCAATATTTCAAAGAGACAGAGTAAAGTTATGTTCTGAATTTAAACACACTTTTTTACTGTATCTTACCTTTACTTTAGATATTATCATTTCTAAAATCTCTCTGGGCAGTTAGATTCAAAACCCAGCTGGTATGTAATTTATTAACCATAATGGTTGTTTGAGCCTTGAGTTACTAAACATTGTTTCTAAAAGTCTTGAGCAATTCAGTGTTTGGAGAAGAGATCTTTAGCTTTAAAGATTCTACTGCTGAATATGAACATACAGAATCTCTCGCCAACCATGCAAAGAGTAAAATGTCCTCTGGGCATTTAAATAATTTGATTTATCTAGCATTTATTCCCTCTGATTATGTATTTCTAGAGAAGACTTTTAAAACAGTTTAAATCCAAAGGAAGGAACGAATGTTGTTCTTTTAAAAGAATGTTAATAATCCCTTGAGCAGATACTTCTTGAACACACAAATAGGTATTTATACATTATACATTTGACATAGTTGTATGTCAAGAGCCTACAATTTAAACATATTTTATACAAGGGGTAAAATCAGTCACACGAAGGAAAGCTAAAAGTGAAGGTAATTTTGTATGATAAAAGTCACATTAAGAGTTTGTGCAAGTTTTGCAAACATACATTTTCACTCATAGCTAAAGAGTGAAACTTAACTGAGGATAATACAAAGGGAGTATTTCTCATCTCCCTCCTTTCCCACCCCCCCCCCAAAAAAAAAAGACTTCACAGTTTTGAATATTTCTAATTTTATTCTACTTTAGTTGGTCCATCAACTTGCTGTCTAGGTTACCGTGCTAGTGATTTGTGGGCTCGTGGCAATTGCAAAAAATACTGTCAGAAATAAAACATCTATTTTATTAATTGATTCTTAACACTAAAGTCTATGGCAGCTATTCGCCTGAAACATGATTTTCATTACTGAAATGAAATAAATATTATATGTCTGCGTATATATATGTACTCTGGTATAAACATGTACTTTTCAATTTCATCTTTAATGCATTGACACTAACCTGAATTCTGGATTAGCATATGTTTCAGGTCTTAATGACTGAGAGATTTTTATGCACACTAGCCAAAAATTATTTTTCCCCTAAACATTGAGATAAGAAACAGACCATTTTTTTATATATAACTGAAATTGTGAAGTCACTTCTCTTCCTCCAACTTTGACCCAAAGCAGCAGCCATTCCCCAGCTAACAACTTCCTCTTAGTTCCTCTACACCCCCACAGCCTCCCGGCAACTGTAAACTAAAAACAGATTTTTAAAATATAAATCAATGCTTTAAGATGAAACTCGTTACTCAGACAATATAAATGTTGTACGAATGTTGGAAACGGTGGTTCATGGGCAGACCTGGTTTTCACTGGCTTATAGTTTTTAATGTTAAAGCTGCAGCAGAGCAATTATATTCTTCATAAAACTACAATTTAGTGACTTCTGACCTTTCTCTCATCCGGTCCCCAAGTATTCCTCATTCCAATAGTAATAGCACTGGGGGTGGGGAAAAAGACCCACATTTACAAGAATTTAGCTTCTGGCAAGCATCACTTTAAAGAATTCACTTCCTGGCTCATGGTTTACATGACCTGTCTTCTCTAGCTTTTTTCTTTCCCTCCACCCTTCCCCCTCTCTTCATGGCAAGCTGAGTTTTAACTATTGCATTCACTGTGGCTTCCTGCTTCCTTTGCTTTCTATTTTCATATCCATGGGAATGGAATCTGCTGAGAATTATCAGACCAGTATCCCCACACACACTACTGTTACTGCTACTCCAGCCGCCATTGACTGGACAAGTAGGAACATAATTAATTCAGAAGTAAAAATACATCATAAACTCTTAGCTTAGCCAACCTTTATGTCGTGTCTTTGGGCATTCCTCGTTGTTTCAAGCTGTTAATTCCAAAGAAAAACATGATTTGTGTGGAGGTCTTATTTTCTTTTGGGGAACAAAATACATGCTCCTACTCTTAATTAAGGAATGGTTTTATCATATTATTTTATTTATTTATTTTTTTTCAATGTTTATTTATTTTTGAGAGAGACAGATACAGAATGCGAGTGGGTTAGGGGCAGAGAAAGGGGGAGACACAGAATCGGAAGCAGGCTCCAGGCTCTGAGCCGTCAGCACAGAGCCCCACGCGGGGCTCGAACTCATGAGCTGTGAGATCATGACCTGAGCCGAAGTCGGACATTCAACCGACTGAGCCACCCAGGCGCCCCTTATCATATTATTTTAAATGCCAGTTTGTATCTCTTGTACTCCATTATTTTCATAACATCTCAAAAATTTTTCATTTATGAAGAACCCAATACCCATTATTGGTTCTATCAACTTTGAGGCAAAAGTGAGGGAAACAATTAAGTTAGTGTAGTTAAACCTCAATTTATAAAATCAGTGCATCCTTGAAACATTAGGAACAATCCACTAGCAGATCATACTGGTAAATATGGAAAAGCTTTTCGGTTGTTTTATTTTTAGGGAAAGGGACTTCTGAGTAATTTCTCCAGCTTGAGATGTTTCCAATTAAATATAAAATTACATACCTTCTCTTTAAAAATAGTTCAAAAGGACGAGAGCAACAACCATTTAGCCTTGCAACTATATTCATTATATTTTTATATTATGTACACTTTTTTTTTCAGAGTTCATAAACATCTGTTTTCAATAAGGTACAAGAGAGTACAATTAACATTTTTTTTTTAATTAAGTGAAAGGAAATTAACTTTTCCTCATTCTAGTTTTGTTAATATAATCATCCTCTTTTGATTTCTGTTTCTTATTATCTAGCTTCTTGTTTTTATTTCTGCGGCTATATGGCTACCTTCCCGTTTTTCCATTCAAATTCTGTTCAAATTCCATTGCTGTTTTCCCTCTCTGGCACAATCTTCCATGCAAGACGCTACTAGTTTTGCTGACCTATGTACCTCTGTAGTAAAATCAGTGGTCACTCTCTTCAAGGGATGCTCAACGTTTTCCTTCCTCTGTAAGTGTTTCCAGCAGTGTACTTTCCCTTAAGAGAACTAGGCGGATATTTACTTGAAAATTTATTTCCAGGAAATTATTTTTAAATATTTTTTTAATTTTAATAATTTTCTCTTTCCATTAAAATTTATAGCTTCGTTATTATTATTATTATTATTATTATTATCATTTGAGAGAGAGCATGTGCACACGTGAGCAGGGAAGGGACAGAGGCAGAGGGAGAGAGAACGCTAAGCAGGCTCCAGGCTCAGTGCAGAACCCAACATGGGGCTCCTTCTCACGAGCATGAGATCATGACCCGAGCGGAAATCAGGAGTCTGGTGGCTTAACAGACTGAGCCACTCAGGCAAAACTAGCTTCATGATTGATAGAGTTTCATACACTGTATATTTTAATATTGTGGTGTAATCCATTTGTAATAATATAGCATTACTATTTACCTTATGATGTAACTATTGCAAACAGTATGGCAATAAAGGTAGAATTTCTAGATTATAAGTCATGCAAGTTTTCCTTTCAATAGGTATAACATACCTGCTTGCAAAAGGAGTTATAGAAATGTAATACATGAGATTTGCCAAATGCTTGCCATCTATTAAAAATCTTCTCATATGAGAGTCAACCATGCTTATGTGTCTTCTGTGAATTATGTAATCATATCCTTGAATACATTTTCTAGTCGATGGTTGGCTCTTTTATGTTGAATTATAAAATGTTTAAATATATTTGTATTATAATACATTCTCTCAGTCTGTGGCCTTGTCTTGTTTATAGTCTCATTTGTCGCAATGAAATTTAAATATCTGTGCTACTGAAGGGAGCATTGTCACAATGCAGTTTCAGTATTATAGTACAATAATTATAATAGTATCACAATATTATTATCCTTTTCGTTTTATTTTTGTTTTCATCATGTGTTAAAACCAATGTTGTTTACCCTGATAACATAAAGATGTTTATGTATATTTTTAAGAAAGATTTATTTTTTTAAAGTTTTTATCTATTTATTATGGGAGAGAGAGAGAAAGAGCAGGGGAGGGGCAGAGAGAGAGGGAGAGAGAGTTTCTCAAGCAGGCTCCCTGTTGTCAGCACAGGATCCTACATGGGACTCAATCCCATGCAGTGTGAGATCATGACCTTAGCTGAAATCAAGAGTTGAATGCCTAACCGACTAAGCCATTCAGGTGCCCAAAGAAAGATTTATTTTTGATTCATCTTGAATTTAGATTTTTCAAATATAGATTTAGATTTTGTTACTCTTCTTATAATATACTATAATTTTGTCACTTCAGTATTTCTGATTTTCGGTATTTCTGTAAAATTTTCAACTATTACCTTTGCAAATGTTGCTTTCTCTTTATTCTCTAGTCTCCAGTTTTAAACTCCTATTAAAAATATGTCGGCCTTCCATTTGACCCCCTACATCTCGTAACTTCTGCCTCATATTTCTCTTGTTCTCATCTCTTTTTTGCAGCTTCTATATAGTTTTCCCAGGTGTGAGTTCATCAACACTCTTTCCTACCTTCTTAATCAGCTATTTGACCAATCTAAAGAGTACGTACTTTTCATTTGCACATTTTCATTTCTAAAAGATTTATTTGTCTCCTTTTCTCTTTTTCCAACCTGCCTATTACTTGTGTTTTGCATTATGATTTAGTTTCTTTTTACACTACCATAACAATTATAATCATAAATTATAAATGTATCTTTTGTATGATTCTATTAGCTCAAATTCTTGGAAAGCTAGTCTTGTTACTCGGTTGAATCTACTTCCTGACGTAGTTCTGTGGTTCAAATGTTTTGATGGAGATGTTACTTCTAAAGATTTCCCCTTTCCTCCTGTCAATCACCATTGCTCTGGATGGTGGACGTGTCCTTATAGAATCCTTTGCATGATTTTTCGTACCAAGTAGCTCAAGATGACCTCTCATAGACAACTTTTACGGTTATTTCCTGAGTTTGAGTTTTCGTATCATGCAATACTATAATTTTACACTACTCCCATGCAAAGCTTTGATTCTCATTTTCCACAGGGGAATTTTTTTTTTTCCTACATAGAGGCAGTTTTATGGGTCAGTGGGTATCTTTTCTTTTCCTTTATTCAAAGAAGCTACATTCATTCGACTATTGGCTTTTTATGTGGGTCTCAGATAATCTCTGGGCTATTGTTGATTTTCTCACTTGTTAGTAATTCCTTCTTTCTACCATCTGGGAATATTTTCTTTCTTTAGGAACTTACCTCTTTCCTCTTCTCTTCTCTTCCCTCCCCTTCTTTCCCCTCCCCTCCCCTCGCCTCTCTTCCCATCTCCTCCACTCCTCTCCTCCTCTCCTCTCCTCTCCTCTCCCTTCCTTCTCCTCACCTCTCTTTCTTTCTTTCTCTCTCAATCTCTCATTTTGTTCAGATTTTCTCTTACTGAAGGAGGGTTGTAGGTCTCTTGATATTGTGTTACTGGATATCTCTGAACTCATTTTGACTAAACTAATTCAATACCATACCAACATTTATTCTTGCCTGCAGCCTCTGCCTTTTCTAGTCCATGTTATACACAAATTTAAGCTCCCTCTTCCTAAACAATACTATTGGCATACCAAACACTCGAATTCTACCTCTGTTTTTGTTTCTGATCTAATTTGTGAAGTTGGTGAAGCTCACACTAGGAATTAGTATATAGTTTAATGTACCTGTGAAGTGTTTTTAAATAGAAAGAATATTACATTCCTTTTCAACTGTGAAAATAATCATTATGAGGGCAATGCCTAAATAATCATAAAAGGAAGGAGGATTATTTATAACAGTTGAGGTTCTATTAAATAATGATTAACCTCTTTGAAGACTATACTGAAATTTTATTGACTCTCAGGCAACCATTTGAAAGTATCTCATTGGTGATGTAACAGACACCGTTTCTAAATTTTTCGAAAGCGGTAATCTTAACTTTTTGTTATCTATTGTAAAAGAGAAAAAAAGTGAAGTATAGTATCTAAAACACTTTGGTTTGGTGTGTATGAGATTGGTTGATCTTTTGTTAACATAAAACTATGACATTTTCTGATGTTTTCCTCCCGTCCAAATTTAAATTAGGCTGGTTTAAATTAATTAAATATTCTGATAGTACATACATCTCTGTTAGAAGAGATGAAGACTGGTAATAGTCTCTACTGAAAATTCAAAGATTTTGCCTCCAACTTAAATATAAACCTAGTCTTTGCGAAATATTTCTGATGAGCAATTTATTGATATGACTAATTGTTATTGCATTAGTGCTTGTTATAGAATTATGTTATCATTATCTATTATTTTCAAAAGCACTGAAAAAAAATCTATTATCCAAATAATCTCTTTATATAAGTAAATAAGTTTAGTATTGCCCTTAATATCTGACACTGAAGCAAAACTGATTATAATACTTAGAAAAATAGGGGCACCTGAGTGGCTCAGTCGGTTGAGCAATCGACTCTTGATTTCAGCTCAGTGCTGGACATTGAAACTGTTTACAATTCTCTCTCTCCCTCTCCCTCTACCCCTGCTCTAGGTGCATGCATTCTTTCTCTGTCTCTCTCAAAAAGTAAAAAATAATAATAATACTTAGAAATTAATCAATGAATGCAATTAAAAGACAAACTGTTTAGTTAATTGTATTAATACACATTCCTTTTTATAACATGCAGATGTTCACAAAGTAATTGAAGAAATACATTTTATCTCCCCAACTGATGAAATGTACTCACGACTAGTTGTTCCTCTTGCTACAACTCTAAGGGCTTTTTATTTATCTGACTGTAGGGGTTGGGAACTGATCAATCAGTATGAGAAACTCCTCCAGCTAAATGGAAGGAATCATGTTTTCATAAACCTCAGATTCTAGTACTGAGTTTCACCATAAACTCTGATAAAGAAACAAGTAACAGTCACTATGCCAAATGTATATGTTTAAAATTACCGGTTTTAACGTTTGGAGATATGCTTGTCATTATCACATAACTTGAGTTACATAAAATATGATTCAAATCCCCTAAGGAAACATTTGAAAATGTGGTATGCGTTAGGTTCTTGCATTTCCCAAAGGTGATTAGGAAAATAGGGCTAGAAAAATGGTGTGCTTGGAAAATCTTTGAGTTTCACACCCCCATCACCCATTTTTGCATTTAAACTGATCATTTACTGGCAGCAGATGGGTAATAGGATGAAAGTTTTCAATATGGTGTGGTGGGCATATATTTTTCCAGACACAACATGCGACAGTACAAAGCAGCGTTCTTAATGTGATTAACAACGAGGCATGGAATCTGCTATCAATCTTCCTTGTTACTGTCATAGCACTTCCCAAGACTGTTAGAGAAACTTTACAATAGCTGAATGCATGTTGCACATACAGATGGGGAAGTGCCTCAGGCAGTTTGACGAAATTTACTAGAAGTCCATTTTTTGAATTTCTGCCTTCTGAGTCACCGTTTCATCTGCGTCTGACATTTCCATCTCAGAAGTTCTGCTACCTTAATGTTGACATGGCAAATGAAGACTTGGCTATGTCATCATCCCATAACCACATCTGCCGCATTTGAAAAATTTTATTATCCACAATATGCTTCACTGAGATGAACACTAAATTGCGAGATGGAAGTTTATTTTAATCTCTTTGGAGGCACATGTTTTTCCCCTGTGGTCTAGGGAAATCCCTTCTCAATTTCAATTTTTCTAATTGCAGGAAGAAAATAAAGCATATTTCTCTCATGGAAGTTTTTTTTAGGAACACCATTCTAATTGATTTATTATTTCAGTAAAAAGTTGTGAACAATTCATACGAGTTACTATTTGCAGAATCTTGTTAATTTTAAAGGACAAAAAGATATAGGAACACCATTCAAAGTAGTGCCTGTGCTGAGGAGAGGAGTGTTTGCTAACTTAATGTTTATTTTAACTCAGTCTTTACTAAAAAAGCTCTTTGCTTTGGGTAGCTATTAATCTTTGGTTCCAATCAGAACTGTAATATTAAAGGGATGATTTTAATGGCTAAGATTTCCTGGAAAAAGTCTTAGAAAAATGCTGAATGGATTTGCTACACATGTAAGCTATGGAGGATTTTCCTTGAGCTTCTATTACTGCTGGACTAGGGTTCTATTTAACCCATCATGCTTGCTGATTCCAAACTGGATAGAAAAAAAAAAGATGAGACTAAGAGCCTGGGTGGAGGGTCTGGTGTTCATTTAGAAAGATGGAAAATCAGAAAAAAAAAAAAAAAAAGTGAGTGATAACCAAAAGTGAGTGATAACCATTTTTAGTTGAAATGGAGAAGTTGAGGGACACCATTTTATTTAAGGTTAATCATAGAGTAGAAGAATAGAATTGTTTCAAATGTGAATGGGAGTTTATACTAAAGAGACTTGAAATTTGAAAGGGAAAATATTGAAATCGTGAGGTCCCAGTTTACTTAGTAGTGATGCAGACCTACATGAGATTTGATGAGATTTGGTAGTTTATATTTGTAATGTATCCAATCAGCTTTTTGTTTCCTTTCCACAGTACTGCTCAGAGATTAGGAGGAGTTTTGAGGGATTAAGTGACAGTTATGACAGGAAGTTAAGACTGTGGAGATTCTAGAGCTAAGCAGAAGTATAGGAAGACATCAAGTCTCTGGCTTGTTGATAGATGACAAAATTTAGTTTATGAAAAAAATAAGAGAGCTTAGGTTAAGTGGAGATCAGGGAAGGAAATTTCAGAAATCATGATCTTGATAGAGGGAAAGATTGGAATAGTGATGACACATAATGTGTGGCATATTTATACCATAAATAGTGTGTCATTATCAAAATAGACACTAAGAATTCAAGGAATTATAAAAGCAAGTCATGAAGCAACCATATTTAAATAAGGTTGGCTCTTTACTTTTAAATGTTATACATATTTACAAAGTTCCAGACCTAACTACCAAATACATTCTTGAATAATAATTTCACTCGAAGGATATTTTAAGGGCACAAAACTTTTTTCCGACATCTTCTTTCTATTCAAGGCAGAAAACAGGCCTGAATCATTCCCTAATAGAGGAGAGAATCTTCCCAAAGTAGAAGACACTAGGTGTATGGAGATTACTTTTCTTTTTACATAGGAAGGGGCAGGTTCAGACATTTTATATAATTAAAAAAAAAATAAAGTCACCCTTCCTTTAAATACATCTTTTTTTTTCATTTTGCCCCCTTTCAATGAATGACTGTTCTGTTTAATTTTATTTTCATTAATAACCATTTGTAAAGTAATTCACTTTCTCTTCATTTTTTTTTCTTTTTCCTTTTGCTCTGACACTTTAATCCTGCTGACATCTTTCAATACAGAATGAAAAACAGTGCTGCCTTTTTCTGGTTTCCTCATTTCTGAGTACTATGGCAACGGATGTTAGTTGACTTAGTAAAACTTAAAAATGTCACATTGCTCTTCATTCTTTGATGAATGCACATTCATGAATACAGCTCGATGCAAAAGCAATTAAAGGCAGTCTTAAAAAGCACCATAACGAAAGTCACCCTCAGATGATGTTCCCCAGGTGTTATATTTAGAGAAAAACATGGCAAGCCATTCCTGGTATTAAAAAGACAAGTCTTTTTGTCCCTGAGAATGATTAGCAATCACTTTTAGAAACACTTTTTATGAAACGCGATGATTTCTGTAAATAAATCTTGATTCCAAATCACTGAATTCACTCAGAATGTATTGTTTCCTCCAAAACTAATGAAATCCTTTAAAAACATAAAATGAGGAAGAGACAAATAGACAAACATTTTAATACACATATAAATTACAAGTTGTCTAATGTCATTATAAAATGACATATAACACACACACATACGCACACAACTTTTAACCTAATTTTAACAAGAAGTTGCAATACAAAAACAAATTTAAGAATGATTTGCTTGCTGTAGAATGGCAAATTCTTGCTCACCAAGCAGAGATTGAGTCTACCTTTAATTAATAATCTATTCCCAAATCACTATATAGAATTATAATAATAGTAATATTGGATATTTGTTATTTTCAATTGTTTTGAGAGACAATGTGCATACAAGCAGGGGAGAGGAGCAGAGGGAGAGAGAAAGAGAGAATGACTCTTAAGCAGGCTTCATGCTCAGTACAGAGCCTGATGTGTGGCTTGATCTCATGAACCTGGATCATGACCTGAGGCAAAGTCAAGGGTCAGACACTCAACCAGCCGAGCCACCTAGGTGCCCTGTTATTTTCAAATTTAAATAAAAATAATTCATTGCACTTATGAATATATACTTTGTTATCATCTATATACATTTTCTGGTATTGCTATAATTTTTAGTTATGATTCTATATTGAATAATGCATGAGATCCTATATTTGTACAGGATGCTATTAAAAATTATATTCATCTGCCATTACTTCATTTCTTCATTTCCATTCTAATCATTTCAATATATGTGCCATGTATAAGTAGCATATTTTATTATTGACATTTTACATTTGGGAAAACCAAGATTTCAAAGGTAACATTTGAAATTACAAAGTTATGAAGTGAGAAATAAAATATTACCTAGGCCTTTGATTTATATTTGGGGGTCTTGTTATCTCTTGCCTCCCATGTATATACCTTAATTAAATACATCTTCTAAATAGTCAATATTCCTTGGAAAATTCAAAGCTGTCAAATAAGAATTTTCTACAGCAGCCATTGATGAAGACAATCAGTGGATACCAGCCATAACATTGTGTGACATGTTCCTGTGTTATGCAGCACAGAGAACGCTTTGAAGCCCATGAAAATGTCATATCTGAAAGAAGCAGAAATAAGGATGAATACACCCAGTGATTACTCATAATTATTAATTAATTAATCCCAGTTCATTGAAAGGCATAATAAGTGTACAATAAAGTTAGTTTGAGGTGAAAGCTCCATTTCTATATAAATAATGTGAATGCATCAAACAATGTCATTCTATTTAAAGCCAGCATTTAGAGTACCTACACTAGGGAGCTCCAAGAAAATTTCCTTCTGGCAGTTCCCAATGGCCCAACGACAGACAAAAAGCTTAAAATGAGTCTATAACAGAAGCGAGAAACATGGAAATTAGTGCAGTTTTAAAAAGCAATCATTCTCTGCAGGAAAAGGTCATAAATGAGGTTCATGTAAGTGAAGCTTAAAATAAATAGTTAGAGCTTCCAAAAGGGATGCATCTTGGACACACAGTCACACAGGGGACCTAGTGGGAAGCTCATTAAAGAGAGTGCCAAGACTCATTCAAGAAGCAGTAATAGTGAAGGGGTTAAGAGTGAGAAATCAGAAATAAGACAGATCGGGTTCAAAGCTCAGCTCTGCCAATTTCTATCATGTATACTTAAGTGAAATGGCTTAACCTCTTGTTTCCTAGTTTCTCCATATGTAAGATAGGAATGAATAACAAAAAATGTGTTAACAGAATGAAAGCAAATAGATCATTTACTTGGGCCCCATCAATAAAAATATTTAGAGGCTGTGTGGCACTCTGGGGACAGTCAAATTAGCAAAGCAGCTGTCAGCGGCCAGTTTTCCTGACCTTCCCACAGTAATGCCCCACTTGGCCACAATGTAACATAGAAAACCATCTAATGGATTGCACTGAATGCATTTCAAAGGGTATATACCAGTATCAGAAAATATAAAGAGAAAAATGAATTTCAACCTATAGGACTAAATATGTATGGCTAAAATACCATAATCACGATTGAAAAACATGAGACATAGGAAAAGAGAATTTGCAACAAATAGGATGAAGAAGTTTGACCATTTTGGGTATACATAATACATGATAATTCAGTTAAAAGACAAATAAATTCAAGAAAGGAACAGGTACTTCACAAAATCTGGACTATGAATGGGCATAAAGATATAAAAATGTTTTCAACGTTATCATGAACTGAAGGTAAACATGAAAATCACTATAAGAAAGCATTATTGATCATTACACATAGCAGAACTTTAAGACAAAACCAGTACAAAGGAGCATAGAAGATGCTTTCACAGCTTGTTGGTAGGCATGTGGAAAGCACATGCAATTTTTCTAAATGTCAACATGGTAAAATAGATAAAAAATCAATCTACTGTTAAAATTTACAGTTAGAAAATTACCAGATTTACATTATTCTTTAGTGTGTTTATAGTTTGGAAAAAATGGAAACAACATAAGAATAATTCACAATATGATTGATTAATTAAATATATTTTAAAAATATCTAGGCAAGGAAAAATCTGTTACTTTAAAATAATGATGTAAATCTATACTGATTGGCATGGAAATCAATGCAGAATTTAGTATTAAATATACAATGCAGGTTACATAACTGCATAATATCCCACTTAGAAAAACACACACACAGAAAGAGAGACACGAGGCAGAGAACTAGAAAAGAAAGAGAGAAGGAAAGAGAACAAAAGAAAGAAAAAGAGAGGAAGCAGATAAATGGCCACCAAAACCAGATTGATGAGACACACACGGTTTATGTTATCTTCATTATACTTCTCTTTGTTTTCAATACTTAAAATTTTTTTTTAATGTTTATTTATTTTTGAGAGACAGAGCACGATTAGGGGAGGGACAGAGACAGAGAGAGAGAGAGAGAGAGAGGGAGAATGAGAGAGGGAGACACAGAATCTGAAATAGGCTTCAGGCTCCGCACTGTCAGCACAGAGCCTGACACGGGGCTCAAACCCACTAACCATGAGATTGTGACCTGAGCTGAAGTCAGAGGCTCAACCCACTGAGTGACCCAGGCACTCTGTTTTCAATAGTTTCAATGGGAACTTATGTATAGTTGAAAATAAAAGCATTTCCATTAAATAAGGATAAAAAGTGTTTTGTCAGCGTCTTTTCTAGATAAAATAATCTGGATTTGACCACAGCAGTTCTGCTCCTGTCCAAAGAATCTCAATATGGTAGCTGAAAAGTAACAAAATAATGTTCACTGTGTTTCATCTATGAGGCAGTGATCCTTTAAACCACAGAATAAAATGGTTCAGCTTCCTAGAATGTCATTTTGCACAAGGATTTGAAGAAAAAATGAATTTTTGTGCTCTTAAAATGTTTTGTGATATAGGAGCATCTTGTCTCAAAAATGTATACGCTTCTGAGTTTTTCCAATGTGTTCATTAGTGTGGAAAAAAATGGATGGGTATTCTTAGACACATTGATAATAAGTGGAATTAATTTTCAAAGCTTGCTTTTTCACACACAGGCAGGCTTACTCAGGTAAATGTGTATTGCTAGGCCAGAGTTTTAAGTAGGTTTGAATGATCAATTTTTCTCATGACGAGACAATCAGAAACAAAACCAGAAATACATTTTTAAAAAACTTGCTTAATATAAATGAAATCATTTAATGGAAGAGAGCTTCAAAAATTATTACATTTGCCAGATTTTATTTTCAGAGCTAAACCATTTTTCTTGCAAGTACAGCTGACCGCAGAAAATTAAATTTAAGACATGTATAAAGTTGATTCTGGGACAGATGAATTATTTGAGATGCTTAGTTCATTTACATGCTTTGAAAATATACAATTTATTAGTCATCTCTATCCACAGAGAAAGTGTTTTGACAAATATTTTCTTGAAATAAGAAACTGAGAGGAGAGACGAGTGGATCAGCCAGTATTTCCGGGTGCCAATCAATTTCAGCATACTTGTTCCTCTAACCCCTTCCACTTTGAAACCAAATATGAGTTTTTTTAGCCTCTTTGAAAGCTACTATAAATATTTTAGTATAGGAGTGATGCGCTAATGTTGATGTTGGGTCTAGTATTTTAAAATCTTGCCCAAATCACATCTTTGTCATTAAAATAGGCTTTGCATACCCCATTGTGATTCTCACAATGTCTCTCACCAGGTAACATTCTTGAGGTATTTGTTGGATGATTTAGTAAGCATGCATTAAATAAATAAATTACTCTTTTCCATGTTCCATCAGTATACTGCAAAGTCATCCCACTCCTCAACCTTGCTCTCTATTGCCTTCAGCATTCAGTAAAAGTTAGAAGACCCGATTTGCCCCATCTTTCTTCCTGGCTCAATGTGGAATTTGAATTATTTGGGTCCTTTAACTGGGAAGAATATTATGTAACTAATTTTTAGTCAGGAATAATATTAAACTGTTTTGCTAAACCTGAGGATTAGCATGAGTTTCTTTCAATAACGTATTTCTTTTTTGTTCTTTCACATCTTGTTCCTTTTTATCTCACAGTAAGTACAACAAGCAAAGTCACATACTAAGTGTAAGCCCTAAGCCATTCTTGCAAATAGCAGATTTTATTTTCTCCCACACCTTGCTCTGCGTTTTCCTAGACTTCTCACTTCTCTACCACTTGACTCAAAAATCAAAAGATCTAACAATCTGTGAGATATTAGGCAAGTCATTTAATGATGTTAGGTATCTTTATCAGTAAAAGAGGATTACGTATGGCTACATTACAGATTTCTCAAGATAACAATTTAATTAAGTAATGTACTTGCAAATATAAATTGTGAAGATCACAAAAAATTGGAAATATCATGTGTTCTTACCTTTGCGGTTTTTCCCCATGATATAAGCATCATTTTTATAGACTTTTACATTTTTGCCATGTAACACCTGTGTATTAAAAGCTGTTCAATGTGTTACTCATGCATGAGACTCCAGGATATGACATTTCATTCAGAAGTACTGAATGAAACAATGCCACCACAGTCTATTTCTGGTTTTTCACTTTAGCAAGTTGCTTATTGAGAAGAATGATTTCACATGAAAAATGACTGGACTTTTATCAGCTATGCTTCCACAAAGAATATTTAAAAAGCAGTCCTTTAAAAAATGATGTGGGTTATTTATAACTTCCCGTATTCCTTTCGTCTTAATGGCAACACAATATATGATATTTTATAACCCCTGTAATTTCCATTATCAGTCTGCAACTCTGCATTTCTTTCTTTGTTGACTCATATACTTGCAAATTATTTATTCATCCCAAGATATATCCATGCAGTTGAAAGAAAAGAATAATGTCAAGGCTGAGCCCGAGTAAAAGTGACTCAGTAAAAGGCACATAAATCTCTCTTTTTTCTCCCCACATCTCAAAATAGTGTAGTAGCAAAGTTTGAGAATAACTTCTGAAAATACTGAAAGATGATTTCTGTGAATTAAGGGTTCACTCTCTTTTCCACCTTGTTAATGTGAATTCTACTTCATTTTCTATTCCAGAGAGTGTGTAACTGTGTTGTAAATAAATATGTTTTATTATTTTTGGAGGTTTCCCATGGAAGACAGGATTCTTCTCATTTGGATTTTTGTTTTTATAAATTTAGCATTTCACATGGATTTCCTTTGAAGAGAGCATACCAGAATATCTTTATTTTCAAGAATATTGTCTCTGTAAACTTCCCTAGCCTTTATCTTGTTTGTTTCTTCCTAAGACAACTGGTTTCACTTGATTATTTTAACTTTCTATCCATGCTATCAAAGGTCACCATCCTCAAACATACTTCCTTGAGAACTTTCCAGTTTCACATACTGTGTTTATAAGACTATAACTGACTTTGTAAAATTATCTAATACTGTAACGCTACTCAGTTACAGAGCATGCAAAGAATACTGGATCCAAGGATAGTTTCTGTGCACAAGGTAGTCTTTGGAAGTAAGAATCTGTCTGCATAATGACATTGAACTGACTCTGGCACACAAATGAATTAGTCTAACTTGCTGTTTATTGTCTTCATAAAAGAGAGCTATATATTTGCTATCAAAAGCATTATCCCCTGTATGATTATTCTTAGCATTGAGATGACCTCCCCACATGAAGTTAACATAATTTTCCAGTCTTTCTAGTCACATATGTTGTCCGTGTGTTAATTCATGCATGCTGAAATCAAGTCCATTTTTTAATTTGTAATAAGCCACCAATATGTAGGTGAGCGGACTAATATAAAACACATAATTTTAGGATACTAGTTAACTTCATAAATATTAAGGGACACAATAAACTTTCTGGTAGTGGGAATGTCAAAAATAAAGGCTTGAATGACGGTGTTTTCACATGGAGTGTAAAAGTAGTAAGTGTTGCAGGGCAGCACAAAGAAGAGGAAGACCATCAGAGTCAATCTGACTGACAGTTAGTAAGCATGTACTATGTGGAAGACATTCAACAAGAAAGTAGGGGCGTCTGGGTGGCCCCTCATCGGCTCAGATCATGGTCTCGTGGTTCGTGAGTTTGAGCCCTGCGACAGGCTCTCTGTTGACAGATCAGAGCCTGGTTCAGATTCTGTGTTTCTCTCTCTCTCTCTGACCCCTCCTCCAGTCGCACTCTGTCTCTTTCTCTCTCAAAAATAAATAAACATTAAAAGAATAAAATAAAAAAACCCAGAAAATAACCTAAATGTAAAGACAAAGAAGATACTGCCTCTGTTGCTAAGAAACTTCCAGGGAGATACAGAGGTGCATCCAGACAACGGACTGCATGTTGTACCGTGATGAAATCTAATGTAAAGGAACAAAACAAGTGCAAAGAAAGCAAGGAGAAGGGAAAATATTAATTATGATCTAGAGAATCAGGACAGTCTGGAGATAGGTGCATGAATGAGATTCTCAACAGCGATAAAAGAGACACTCATTTTAGAGACACTGGTGTGAACACAGGAACAAAACTGACAATATCCAGTGTAAAGAATGATGAGAGGCGCCTGGGTGGCTCAGTCGGTTAAGCATCCGACTTCGGCTCAGGTCGCGATCTCACTGTCCGTTGAGTTCGAGCCCCGTGTCGTGCTCTGTGCTGACTGCTCAGAGCCTGCGACCTGTTTCAGATTCTGTGTCTCTCTCTCTCTGCCCCTCCTCCGTTCATGCTCTGTCTCTCTCTGCCTCAAAAATAAACAAACGTTAAAATTTTTTTTTTTAATTTAAAAAAAAAGAATGATGAGAAATCATAAGTACCTTAGAAAATAGTATGTGAATGACAGGAATGTCAGAGCAGATTATAAGGATATGAGGAAAAAGTTTAATAGATTCAACAATAATATATGAATTTCTATACAGAACATGGATTCAAAAGTTTTAGAACAGGAAAGTTAATGGTCAGAATAATACTTCAAAAATACCATTTTGGGAATCCTTATAGGTAAATTGAATGAGACATTGTGGAAGAGGAATGTATTTAAGAGACAATTAGAATAACCTAAATGAGATATAATGACAAATAAGAAAAACAGCAGGTTACACTGTAGTTAAAGAATTGATTTATTAACTGATTTTAAATTGAGAAAGAAGAGAAAAGGTTTAAAAAGGACTCTAAAATTTCAAAGCGTGAGGACCATAATAGGCAATTAAGGATAGCAAAAAAAGAAAAATAACTTTGATATATATTGGCGGGCGGGCGGGGGATCTGTGTCAGCCTGGGACGTGTTGATCTAGTGTGGTCTCAGCTGGTTGATTGAGCTACACTCACGTGTTTCTCACATACACAGTCTTCCAGCAAGCTAGCCCTATTCTCTTGATGTATTCTCATAACAATTTACAGAAGCAAAAAGGAAAGGAAAATGTACAAGCATGCTTTCAAATCCCTACTTGCATCAAATTGAATGTTATCCATGGTTCAAAGAAAGGCACATGGCTAAGGATGGAATTATCTTGAGAGCATATTACCAAAGGGTATGGTTACAGGGAAGCCTTTGATAGGTCCATAGATAAAATCAAGCTGGCTTCCTCCTTTAGAATATGACAAGCATATTCTCAATTAGATTCCTAATCAAAGATATTAAATTTTCTTAGTCATTGTATATATGAAAATCCATTTTATCCCCACATACTTTGAAAAGTTGGCTGGCTATCTCACATGATTCTGGGTTGGAAATCATATTATAGTCATAAATGCAAAATCCTTCTGTTTATTGCCCTTAGGGTTCAATATTGTTATTGAGAAATTCAATGTCAATCTATAGCCTTAAGAAAAATTTCAATAGTTGTTTTTGTTTTTATTTTACACCACTAAATCATCATTAAATATATATAACAAAGGAGTGGCCAACTAACAGAAATGAAAGCTAAAATGAATTAGCCTTTGGGGAGGAAGACTGAGGAATACAACAGGTATGCTTTCTTTCATTATAGCATTTTAGTAGTATTTTTTTTATTTTTTTAAGTTTATTTATTTATTTTGAGAGAGAGAGAAGCAGAAAGAATCCCAAGCAGGCTCCATGCTGTCAGCATGGAGCCCAACACAGGGCTCGAACTCACGAACTGTGAGACCATGACCTGAGCCAAAATCAAGAGTCAGATGCTTAACCAGCTGAGCCACCCAGGCACCCCATTTGTTAAAAATCATGAGCATGGTTCAGAGTATTTTTTTTTTGGTGGGAGAACTGCTTGAAAACCCCCAATTTTTCTGGGCCTGCACTTGTGCAGAAATTTTATAAAGAAAGAGTTCCCCATGCAAAAGTAAATTTTAGCTTCGACTCCTAATTTCAGTATCCCATATACTGAAATATCTGATTTTGAATTAATAAGCTGGTGTTTGCACCTGAATGCATGGATTATAGCTGTTACCCAAGGAAAATACTTCTTTTAAGGTAGTAAAAATAGAACCTTTTCCTTTATCTGAGGAGCATATGGGAAGAAAATACATGAGTGGAAATTCAAATGTACCATTTAAAAAAGCAAAGTTAGGTTTCAGTCTCATTTAACTAGAGGATAAAACTTTTAAGTATAGTGTGATGTAAATGTGCCCAAGTAAATCACTGTGCTTTGATGGAGCAAAGATTATCACTTAAAGTAAACCCTTTCCTCCTTCTGTACGAAACAGACCTTAGGACAAGAGATAAATAAGCTAACAACACAGTTATTAAACGAGGATAAAAATGTTTAGTGATTCTGCATTTTATGAGACTGTATTAACAACTTCAAGTGTATCAGCCCCCATAATTTCCTACAGTCCCCCTCAAACACATAAAGAAGGCTTCAATATCAATAAGCACAGGAACACACAAGTTCGTGATAAAACGACTGATCTCCATTGTTCACATTCCTGTCCTAAATCCTCACATAGACATTGTGGAATAGAAAGACTGATTTCTCTGTCCACGCCCACCCATTTCCAATCCCAATGTGAGCCCCAGACACCTGTGTGCAGGTATGTAACTATGTATTAAAAAACACTACTAATCTCTCTCATCTTTAACCTCTCCATATTTGGCAATCCAAGTAATTCAAGTTAATCTTATATAAATTCTTAAAATAGCCAGTGATATTCACCAAATACCACTTTGGCAATTTTTTATTGCCTAGTTACACAAAGAGAATCTTAAAGCAATGGGACTGAATGTACCACTCTGTAATGTGTCTGTTAACCTGTGATTTCCTGTGAAAGCAATGTAAAGAACCATGAATATTTGTTTTCTTGGTAAGATGTTTAATGTTATCCTTACTCCTGTAAGTTACCATGGATGCCTGAATTCAACTAACATGTGTATTATTTGTATTGAGAGAAAATCAAAGATGATCTCTATTGTTATACGTAATTCTATGTACATTAAAGGCAAAATTGAAAACATTCTTCTTTTGTTGCAAAAATGTTGAAAATGGTGTTCATAAGAACTCAGGTAGATAGTCACCCCAAATCAGATCTGAATATATGTGAAAATACACAACCAATAATTTCTTTTAATGAAATTGGAAGAATTAAAAGGAAACAAGACTCATCTGAGTTGACAATTATTCATGGATGTAGAATATATACAAAAGTAAGGTAGTCCATTATCCAGTCACATGAACTGGGCAGAGTTAAGAAGTAACAGATAACCCAGGACACCTCTCCAGCCATCAGATCACAAGTAAGAAATACATAAAGTTTAATGTAAAGCGCAGTGGAAAATTGTGATACCTTATTTTTGCTTCTAAGATCAGAGTAACAAACAAATCTCAATTTTGCTTCAAATACATTTGGACTTGTCATGAATTAAAGTTGCATTAATAAGTATGCTGGGAAATTTTGGTTTTGCCTAGTAACATACATGGTTGTGAAGCATAAGTGAAACATCACCACATCATCATGGAAAGGATCTCCTTGTTTTCTTGTGTATTCATCGTCTTGGATATAATCACAGCCGTTGGTTATTACAATCTCTGGATTTCTATACTTTAAAATGCTCAAGACCTGTTGATAGAGTATTGTTCAATCACACCTTATTTCTAAATGGTATTCTAAAAGAGTTGACCAAAAAGAACTATAGTAAGACATGGCTTCATAATTTCAGGTGAAATTTGGGCTTGGTTGCCCTTCTCAATCATAATGGCAAAAATGCCAGGGTTTTCTTTTCATTGACTCATTAAAATTATTTTAAAAACTGGTGAGAGTGGATGAGGGAGCTACCATTATGCTGTGTTGTCTGGCTCAATGAGTGTGTGTGCATGAGTAAGTGGGAGGAGGTTGTTAGAACACAAGGAGCAAAACTGAACTTTTGTCATATAAGAGGGGCATTTATATACCACAAATAGGAAGATAGATAGATAGATAGATAGATAGATAGATAGATAGATAGGAGTTATGTAGGTAGATATAGTAATTTCAAAAATGAATACATTTAACTTAATTCAAAATACCATATATTGTTCTTATTTTTCTAATTTCACCACAGGCCAGCGAATGCTTAGTCGACACAGTGATGTAGAGGCAAGTACAGCTCAATAACCATATTTGCACTGGTCTTTTCACCACTGACACAGAGAAATAGCCTTTATGGCAAACAACTGTAACCTGAGTAGATACTGCAGTTTCATCACAAAGTGATATTATCACATTGCACGGGAAGAAGTTGACATCAATGAGTCTGATTTGCAGATATATTACATATGACCCCATTTTGAAAGAAAAGAAAAAAATGTGGATTCTGATATGATAATGGGAGCAAAGAAATAAAGACGATTATTATGAAGGAAGTGGAAGGAACAACGCACAGGGAAAACACTGGTTAATACTCTAGATTTTATCACACTATTTGCAAATATATCCAAACGGGACCTTATCTCTGAGAATGTCACCTTACATTTCTATTAGAAATTCCTGACTTTCTCTTCTCTGTTCTTCATTTACTTAGATCAAAAGTCTGTGAGCTGTGTGAACTACAAAACATCTATGTTCACATCAACTTCAATGACAGAGGAAGAATTTTGCCAATTCCTCTAGGCTTGAACAACTTAAGGTCAAAGGAAAAAGCTAAAGGAACTGACTTATATGAGATTATTTTATTGAAAAGAAAACAGACTGGTACACACTATCATTGTTTATTCTTTCAGATTGGATGATTTCCACCTTCCTTCATTTCTTTACAATAGTCTCCAGCATTCTTCGGTTTTCATCTATTCTAACCTTTTCCCAAATTGAACACTGACAATCCTTAAAATGATTAAACTGTAGTTAAGATGTGGGGGTTTCCTTGTGTACACGGATGTATCTTCTTCTTCTTTACCTAGGTTTACTTGACACTTTCAATTATGGGTTATGGATAGATGGGGGTTTTAAGGTATTAAATCACTTGTTTCTTCTCTATTGAAGGGGATGTATTCACCAAGTCATTTCTTTAAGGGGAAAAAATAAGCAAGTCCATATAAGAGAAGGAAGAATCTACTAATCTAGGCCATAATAGAGCATTTGGATGGCTCCTCAGAAACTGGACATTGTTCTTTCTCTTTCAGTCTTAGAATTTTGCATTCTCCAGGATTAATTAATTGTTACAGGAAAGATAAAATTGATAACACAAGACTGTGTCGAAAGCTGTTAAAGTTTGTTCTATAAACTGCTTTTTTTCCTCTCTTGCTCTCAAAATATATTTCTCCTGCCTTAGTTGACTCAAGTTTAGCAAATGAAAACTTAATGGAGAGCATGGAGCGCAATATGTCTTCACAATAGCAGTGTTTACAGAACAAATTGATCCATTTTTGCAGCTGGAAATAAGAGTTCAGAGAGACTCTAAACGTCAGGCAACTTACAAAGTAAAGGCACTTTTAAAAATTCAGCATTTTTTCCCTGTATATCATGATTTTACTTATTTTTCTTAATTCCTTTTTATTCTACATATTTCTAAATACTCCAATAGGCCAATTAAAAAAATATTGAGATATGTACAGGTAGGTACAGAGAATAATCTGACATAATACTAAATATTAACTAATGAAATCTGACATAAGTTTAAATTATTAGATCTTTTTGAATATCCTTTAAATTGCCTTCATAGTTAGGATGATACCCAAATAATCTTAAAATAATTTCAATCATATGCATATTTTATATTAGTGACACTGTTTAGAAACCGTAGGCCAGTGGAGTCAAAATGAGTAAGGCTATTATTATCAAATTGTCAATGTAAACTATTTAACCATATATCAAGTATAGTAAATAGACTTAAGGTAATGTTACAACTAATGCGGTTGCCTAGAGTGCTAAGTTAAAATGGAATGTGATGCTGTCGTTTTTTTAATGAATGAGCACTAAGATTGATAAGCAATAGCTTCTATGGGAGAGAAATAGCACTTCTATGGGAGAGAATAGCACTTCTGCTATTTCAGATTTGTCATTTCTCATAGAAAGTTAAGTTTAGAAATACTCATTATATAGAAAGTAAACTATGTGTGATCAGTTTCCATTAAAAAGAATTCTGTATCTGCCATAATATTTTCAAAGCCTTCCTTTCACTGCTGCTTTTCTCTGTGCCTTCAAATATTTGTTGATTCATTTCAAGGGAACACTTTACTCATCTATATGTATGGCCCCATCCAGGACATATTTTTATTACCTGAAACTCCTCTCCCTTCAAAAAATGTAATCTCTCCATCTTAACCATTCTTGATAGCTCTCAATCAGTTATATCTGATGGAATCCTATGACCTCATGAAGACTGTATGTCTTGATTGCCATGTTTTATTCCATTACCAACTTTCTATGAAATTCATGTTTTTCCCTCTGTAGCTTAGATTCTGTGATCTCTCACTTAAAACATAATTATGCCACAGAGAATAGAGGCTATCAAGAAAGTCAGCATGATTCTTTCCCTTGATTCTTCCCTATGATTCTGTCCCTTCCCTCAATTTTGACAGTTTTTTCCTTTATATCTTGCTCTCCTGCATCCACCTTACTATTTACAGGCTGTTTCTTGACTATGCTTAAATTTTTTTTTTAATGTTTATTTATTATTGAGAGACAGAGCATGAGCATGGGAGGGGCAACACAGGAGAAGACACAGAATCCGAAGCAGGCTTCAGGCTCTGAGCTGTCAGCACAGAGCCTGACACGGGGCTCAAACTCACAAACTGCGAGATCATGACCTGAGCTGAAGTCAGATGCTTAACTGACTGGGCTACCCAGGTGCCCCTCTTGACTATGCTTTAGATGCCATCTCCTCCTGCTTCTCCATGACGGTGTCATAGAAATTTTCCTACTCTTCCTTATTTCCATCTCTGCCAACATATTGCCTTCAGCAAATAAACATTCTTAGATTGACTCCCTCTTGGAAATCACAGTAATGAACTCAGCAACACCTCCCCGGTCTATAAATTTCATTCTAGTTATTGGCCTCTTTCCCTCCTTTCTCAGGTAAACTTTCCTAAGTGGAGTTCATATTCTGTGATTTACAAAAGAAGCAGTCCCATCACAGGTGTGGACAATAATGAGCTCTGAAGTCAGTGTAGGCTGGACTCTTACTTGCTATATAACATTGAGCAAGTTGTTTAAACTCTTTGAAAGTTTCAATATCCATAAAAGGATATAATACATGCTCAATATGGATATGTGGAGACTAAATTATTTAAATTATGTAAGGAATTTAGTATACACAGTGACAGCTTTTATATTGTCCAGTTGAATTTTCTTTATCTTTTCCCACATCTTTTATCAACTCTCCGTAGTGCTATAAATCAGACTTTCATCACTTCTCGCCTAGATTATTCAACAACTTCCTAATTTGTATCGTGGCTTACTAGCAACTTGTTCTAACCCATTTTGACACCCAGCTACCAGCGTGTTTTTAAGCTATCTCCCTCTGTTATTGCTTAGTGGACACTTTCAAAGGATTCCTATTACCAAGCGGTGGTCCGAAAAGTCTTATCTAATTATTTGCATCAGAATTACCTGGGATGTTTGCTAAAAATGAATATGTCAAAGCCTTAGCTATTGAATCAGAATCTTTAAACAATTATTATATAAGACTGCATTATAGGTTGGATTCCCATTTATTTCGCATTAAATGTATGGCCCATTATCATTGGCTACTACTCTCCTTGCATATGATTTTACGCCATACTGAACTTCTGTTGAAGTTTCCTGAACATGAAACGTTGTATTATATTGTATCGTCTTTGCATAGTTTCCATTAGCGATCAAGTTCCATCTCTCTTTTTCTACCCTTGCATGAGTTTAATGTCCTTAACGCTGCTTATGCTTATCTACCATCATACATACCTCATTCTAATATCTTTCTCATTATATTGCAACTTTCCTTAAGGTTAGAAAGAAGGGCCTTTTATTTGCATCCTCAGCATCCAGCACACTGTATTATTCATAATAAGGACTATACATTGATTTTTGTCTCTCTTTCATCACCTCGATATTCATCTATTCATCTGCTTATGTAATTGTCTATGCATTTAGTTATTTATATAGTTCTTTGCTTATATGTTCATAGATTTACTATAGTAAGCATCAGTTAGTTCATATAATTACATAAAATATGTATAATCAATTTACCAGCTATGTAAAAGGGAATAAATAAGGAGAGTTAGACTTTATTGAAGATGATGTGTATCCAAATCTACCATTAATGACATATACCTACATTGTAATTTGCTCTTTACACATAAGAGAATCAGTGTTATTAAATTGCTCAGTGAGAATGCCCCTGGAGCTCAGAACTACTTAAATTAATAAAGAACACCATCTTCAGCAACATTGTTGATAAACCTATGCTATGTTTAACAGAACCTCAGCTATTTTGTATTACACCGCAGTTAGACGGTGCTATCTTAGTTCCATTCAATGTAATGTGGAAAGAAGTAAGGTTTATGTAATCTAGGTATGGCCTCTAAGTTACCTGCGATGAGATAACTCATGTTTTCTCTCCTCCCTTTTCTCTAGTTTAGAGACGGAACATTTAGTGTGGGACCCAGAAGCCATTGCAGTAAGAAAGGCACTGAATAGACTGTCCAAACAGAAAGTTGCCCAACTACACTGAGATGAAAGACAAAAATAGGTTTTTATTGTGTTAAGTGACTGGTTTTTTATATCTCATAACAATTAGCAAAGGCTATATTAAAAAAAAAAAAGTCACAGTAGATCTTTAAATGGGTTCCTTAGGATTTGTTTTTTGTAATAACTTTTACCAAAAGGTAACGGCAAAATAAAATGCATTTTTTTTTTCCGAAGTGCCAGTGGAATTACTGGGTACCCAGATTTCTGATGATCTGGTGTAATTTAAGAATATGTTTTAAATATATGGAACTTAAATTTAAATTTCATGGACTAAATGGTTTTATAAGAATTTTCTCTCAGTATTATGTCTCTCATCTCAGCTTTTGATAAATATTCAATAGCTATGAGGTACTGGGTGCTCTTTCAGTTTAAAATAAAATAAAGTGTAGGGGTGCCTGGGTGGCTCATTTGTTTGGGCGTCTGACTTGGGCTCAGGTCATGATCTCGCAGTTCGTGGGTTCGAGCCCCGCGTCGGGCTCTGTGCTGACAGCTCAGAGCCTGGAGCCTGTTTCAGATTCTGTGTCTCCCTCTCTCTCTGACCCTCTCCCATTCATGCTCTGTCTCTCTCTGTGTCAAAAGTAAATAAACGTTAAAAAAAAATTTTAAAAATAAAATAAAGTGTAAATTAATTTAATATATTTCAATATTTTTCTGGTGGCTCTAGTTAAGAGAATAAAGAGAAGAATGATGGAGAATAGAATGGAAGTCAAAAACCTCCTGTCTATGAAGATGAAGCACCTGTTTAAATAGACATAAGAGCAGAATTTCGGGAATATTTTCCCTATACTTTAAAGCCAAAGCATTAGTCTTTCTGCTAATTCTAATTTCAACGGTATCTTTGGTGTAAACTCTGAAATGCCCTGAGGATATAGATTGACGTTAAATACAAATCTAGCTAGTAATTGGTGACAATCAGTTCTCTCTACTACTAGTAATCCTAATGGTATTACAGACATTTAAATAATGGGTAGAAATCCTAGAAACAGCAGTATCTTTGTTCCTATTGTCTAACATAAGTTTTACAAGTTGGTTTGTGCGTTTTGAGGATACTGGTAACTTAAAACAAATACAGAAACACAGTTCCCAAAATGCCAGTGTAAATGCCTACAAATCAAGAATGCAATCACTGATAGGTATTCCTTTTAAGGATTAGTGGCTGGGTTCAGTATGGGTACCCGCTAGATTTTACATTCGTATTCAAAACATTTTCACCACAACCATCACCCCTTTCACCAAAGTCAACCTGTCATTCGCTCACAATTCTGATTTTTTCGTGAGATTTTGAGCGCTTTGTGCTCACAGTTCTAACCTGGAGTCTGTAATAGGAAGTTCTTCCCAGTGTTTTCCTCTTATTCTCCTTCTCCTGTAAAAGCTAAGGAAGGGTGGAGGCTTATTAAAACAAAAACTTGTAGGAAAAAAACAAAATGAGGCAAAACAAATTTATTGAGAAATGAATGTTAATGCATATTTGCTCTGTTTTGAGTAAAGAATTGGATCAATTTTTAGTTCATTCTACAGAAAGCCCCCTGATCCTTAGATTTAAATGATTCAACTGCAAGGAATGATATGGAATCACAACACACAATGCAGATTTACATACTGGGACCTGGGATTCTATTATCTTCTTCATTTATCAAAATGCAAAAAAACAAAAAACAAAAAAACAAAAAAAAACAAAAAAACAAAAAAAAAACTTTAAAAGTTTCATGGCTTCAATTACATGAGTAGGCTATGTTTAAGTTGTGTATATAAAAGTTGTGGCAGTACTTTCCATAAACCATCCATAGAAAGCAGACTTTCTACCTTAATCTCATTGCCCTTGCCTAAGGGAATGAAAACCTAGGTACGGGTCATTCTACCTCTTGAACATTTTAAGTACCATGTATGGTCATTACCTTACCAATCTTTCTCTCATTTGCATGCATCTCGACCTCCATTTCATTAAGCTGTCAGTGTCAGGCTGAAAGGATCTTTTCCTTATCTGAGCTGATAGATAGCAGTGAAGCTTGCTCCCTTGTGTCTACATCTTTCCGTGAGAAAGCAAGATTGGGAAACAGATTTATAACAATACATGGAGGCACTGAATTAGAAAAGACAGTTTCAGAGCAATGACATGCTTTTTTTCCCCTCTGATGCACACTCCACCGAGATATGTCAAATACACTGTATTAAAGCTTTACAAGTTTTGAAAGCTTTCTCAATCTCTTTTCTTTTGTTGTTTTTGTTGCCGTTGTTCTTTTTACATTTCCTTGCTTTGTTTTGTTTTGTTTGTATTTCCTCTGAATAAGGAACACCCTTTCTGGATTGCTGTGTTGGGAAGACAATTAAAAATGATAGTTTCTCCTGTTATAATCTGTGCCTAATTGTTAAAACAGGATCAGCAACTATTTCCTAAAGGAAAACTTTACAAAAAAATAAATCTGTCACATCAGCAGAGCAGCCTGCATCCATCAATGAAGGATGAAGCTCTTTCAGTTTATCATAAAGGGCCACTGCTAGAATAAAAATGCTTTGAAAAATCATTCCAGAAATGAACTTGTGCAGTTACTCGGAGGATATGAAAATAAGTTCAGTAGCTTTATTTTAAGTTTTTAATCTTGTTTTTTATTTTATTTTTTTTTCACTTTTTTTAACGTTTATGTATTTTTGAGGCAGAGAGAGACAGAGCATGAACGGGGGAGGGTCAGAGAGAGAGGGAGACACAGAACCTGAAACAGGCTCCATGCTCTGAGCTGTCAGCACAGAGCCCGACGCGGGGCTCAAACTCACGGACCGCGAGATCATGACCTGAGCCAAAGTCGGACACCTAACCGACTGAGCCACCCAGGCGCCCCTAGGTTTTTAATCTTTATAGCCAGAAGAATATGATAATGTGACTCATGACACATTGTACTAACATTACCTGAGTTCATAAGTTGTCCGAGTATCAAGGTCATTCAGGTTTTATACATATTTTCCTGAGCACGATCAAACTAGGTAATAGATTTCTATTTGGTGTCTATGAATTTTCTCCAACAGTCCCTCTAATATATGGACTTTTTCAATAGTATCCCAGAAAGATAGTACTTGTAGCCTGTTTTGCCACTCCCATAATGAAGCACTAACAAACCGAAAGATAGCACAGAGGGGTAAAGCATTCCAAAGGTTACTGGGTTGATAATGGCCTTCTTGTAATATCCTTTGTAGACCCAATTCCTGTTGAAATTCTGAAACAACTGTCATGAAATTTCCCTCCTCCAGCCTCCCCACTAGTCCCCTGTATTCCTCATTCTGGATCACTCATTAGAAGTCCATTGTGGTCCAGGAAAGTGGTAGGTTCTAGGAACACCCCAGTGAGCAGCACAGAGCTTCCCCTACCTTTAGGAACCTTATAGTATAATTTGGGTTGCAGAATATATGTAGGTTATTACAAAATAACATAATATGATAATGATATATACAGGTGGATATGTGAATATATATGAAAACAATTCCTCATTTTGTGCTGGAATTTCTGGGAAGCTTTCCTGGAAACAGTGATGCATCACCAGATTGCTAAGTGATGAGCAAGGAGTAGGAAAGTGAAGAGGTAAAAAAAGGCAAAAAACAAAAAACAAAAAAAACGAAAAAAAAAATGGCCTTTTAGCAAAAAAAAGGGCTAAAAAACATGGCCGAAACTCAAATCTAACCTGACTACTGTTCTGTTAACGGTACTAAGCAAATTACAGTGTTCCACATATTTATCACAACACCCATACATAGGAAGAATTCTTACTGTTTACAGGTAAGGAAACCAAGGCTTAGAGACATAAGTAGATTATCCATGATCACACAGCTAAGAAGTAGATTATCTACCTGATGAATATCTGTATCTTTCATTGGATTATAATTTCTAGGAGTGAGGAAGTCACCATAAACAGTATGCACTCAATTTTTGATTGTTAAATTAATTAATGTGTGAATGATTCCAATGCCATTCCTCTATTGCTATATTATGCTTTTATTTTAGAAGGCAGAGAAAACAGTCTATATAAATGCCTGGAGGCTACGTAAAGCATGATTGATGCTTTTAGAGATCTGAAAGTGCTTTAGCTTAACCAAAACTTTTATTTCCTATTTAAAAATTCCCAAATGCAATACAGCACATTTTTTCCTCTTAAATTTTATCTACAGTGCGTGGTAAGACAGAAGCCTGTTACATATTATTCAATGTCTTCCTGCAAATGTGATTTAAAAGTAAAAAGTTAGATTTCAGTTTCAGGGGAGACATTTATGAGATGTGTGATCATGGAGAAATAAAAATATGAAAGTTTTCCCATGTGTAACATGCCATAAAATATCTCCCCACCAGCTTATTGTTAGGTTTAAATCAAATCACCTATGTATGGTCTCTATCACAGTACCTGCCAATAATGAGCATCAATAAAGGTTAGTATCCTTTCCCTTGCCCAGCTTTTAAATTGAAGCTATTATGTTTCTTGAGTTGCTACTATTTTGTTATATCAACCTGAAAATTGGGTTTTCCAACCTATATCATCATTAATAGAAAGTCTAAATTTTTGGTGGTAGAAAATACATCATATAGAAGTGTTGTTGTTGTTTCAGAGTACATAAAATTAAACTTTAATATTGATTTCTAGTTGTCTGACTTATTTGAAGGGAAGCACCGATTTTAGCTTTCATTTCTCTGGAAAACAAAAGTCACAAATTATGAACTAGGCAAACTCTGTCTACCGTTACTTCACCAACTATATGTGTCATGCCTAACTGGCATACGGAACTGTACAAAGTGCCCCAAGACATAAAACTGTCAGTGAGCCCGTAATCTAGGAGGGGGTGTGTAACACTAAAGTAGTATTGAAAAGAAATAAGGAAAGATGGGAAAGATATTTTGGAATTTAGAATTATGTCATTTAGATGCTAATTCATTGTGGTTAATTTGAGAGAATGAGACATTAAATATGACTGAGGTTTGGGGCACCTGGGTGGCTCAGTCAGTTAAGCGTTTGACTTTGGTTCAGGTCATGATCTTGTGGTCCATGAGTTCAAGCCCCACCTCAGGCTCTTTGCTGATAGCTCAGAGCCTGGAGCCTGCTTCGGATTCTGTGTCTCCCTCTCTCTCTGTCCCTCCCTTCTCATGCTCTGTCTGTCTCTCTCAAAAATAAATAAAGATTTTTTTTTTTAAATATGACTGACGTTTTACACCTGAGAATAGGAAAAATAATGGAATCATTAGTGGGGAGAGGGAATGGAAAAGATGGGAGGTTTTAGGGAGGATGCTGAGCTTGGTTCTGTACGTGTTGGACTATCCATATGAGATAAATGGTGTAATTTATACAAAAAGCCCATCTAGAGTTTGATCTAGAAATAAAAATTTTAGTGCTGCTTGAGAAATGGTTAAACGGTACATGGGAATTCCATGGGAGAAAATAGATGATTGATTGAGAAATAGGTAGATAGATGATAGATATGTAGATAGATAATAAATAAATAGATTTTAAAAACTAAAGATAGAACCTAAACTGGAGGAATATTTTGAAGAAAGAAGCCTAAAGAAAAGCCAGCATAAAAGAAAGGGAAGGAGTAATAAAGAAAAGAAAGAAGGAAGAAAGGAAGGAAGAAAGGAAGGAAGGAAGGAAGGGAGGGAGGGAGGGAGGGAGGGTCAAAAAGAAAGGATCATTATTATAGTTAATTAAAGACTTGAGAATTCTAAGAAGTTAAAAAGTAAAAAAAGCACCATTAGATTTGGCAAATGTATTTTTGTTCATTATGCAGTACTCAATTTTTGCTGCTTACCTCATACAGTTTAAATTATTAAACATATCAATATGAGGGACATTCAGTGATGTTTGCAAATAGCAAAAAGTAAATAATCATCTTTATTAGAGGGTTTTTTTTTTTTGTATTTCCTAAGTAGAGAGTGATTATTAGAGTACATCCTACTTACTTTCGTTAATCTAACTTGCAGGAACTTTAGGAAAACTTCAGGGAGACGGATATTTCACATAGATAGAATAATAATTTTGTTAGTGTAAATCCGCTGATATTTTTTATATTACTTTATTATGGCTTGAATCCTATTTTTGTGATAGTTTTTTTTTTTTTTCAACGTTTATTTATTTTTGGGACAGAGAGAGACAGAGCATGAACGGGGGAGGGGCAGACAGAGAGGGAGACACAGAATCGGAAACAGGCTCCAGTCTCTGAGCCATCAGCCCAGAGCCTGATGCGGGGCTCGAACTCACGGACCGTGAGATGGTGACCTGGCTGAAGTCGGACGCTTAACCGACTGCGCCACCCAGGCGCCCCGAGTGTTGGCAAACTAGAGGGTGATGTTTTACATAATTCAAGGTATATAAAAAAGTGATAGATATCTTTAGAATGAATTCATGTGTCCTCACTCTATTAGGGATATTTAATTGCTGCATGCAAATGTCAGAAACAATATGCTGTGGCTACAATGGCTAAGTGAAGAACTAAATGCATTATCTTTCACCTTTCATTTAATATCCCTGAGTAAGTAATAGAGTATAACTGTTTTTTGAAGAATGTATCAAGAGAGAAAGTTCCCATACCTTTTTGTCTTATGGCCAAGTTCCACTCAAGTGAACACATATTCTAGAGACTGGACTAATTATGTCACCATCCGGGTTCAAAAGGAAGGCCAAATAAATCTGGATCTATCTTTCTAGGATTGGTTTAAATGTAGATCTGCTTGTCCTGAGTGTCTTTGAATGGGTGGTGTATCTCCCTCAGTAATTTTAGTTCACTAAAAAAAGCACATTGTGGCATGGTGACCATTAAGTGCTCTTTCTTCTTTTCTGAGCTTTAATTTTTGAGCATTATTCTTCCTCTTCCCCTCCATGTGGCTCATGCGGTTGTAACACAAAGATATACCTTCTTTCCCTGTTACTGAGATAAGTTTATATCCGGGGGTAGTACAAAAAAACAATTTGAGAAGGCTTATATATACACTACACTACAATGTGAAACAGAATGCTGCTTCCCCGCCCGTCGCCCTTCCCTTCCCCCCACCCCACCCCAGATCAGTAATTGCAAGCCCAGTGTGGCTGTAATCATATTGATACAAATTATAAAGATACTTTCTGAAAATGAAGCCAAAAGAGAATGTAAAGCAGAGAGGAAGAAAGCATCCAGTAATATTTTAAACTCAGGTTCTAGCTTGAACTTTGCCCCTTGGCTTTCTCAGATACAGGTGTTAACAAATTATATTTTAGTCTAAAGTAGTTTGAGTTGAGTATATGCCATTTACAGCTGAAAAACTGCCTTTGGGTGAGCATATTAGATTTAGTTTGAGTTTTTCTTAGGACTATTCTTGGATAAGAAGGAAAGGGAACGTGATACTTAGCCCTTACTCTTAAAAATTCTTTGCAAATCCATAATGAGTATCATCTGGTATTTATTCATTTATTCAACAATTTTTTTTGTTTTTGTTTTTGTTTTTTTATCGTATCTACTCTGTGCCACATATTATTCTAGGAAATTCAAGTATAAGTATAGCCATCCCCCAGATAAAGAGTCTAAAATCTTTAGGGTGGAGTAGCATACATTTAACACATAAATCATTTCAAATAGTTATAAATGCTACACAGAAAAAACAAACAAACAAACAAACAAACCCCAAAAAACAAGATCTATGGGCTATTAAGGAATGGGTAGTTAGGGAAAGGCTCTCTGAATAGGACGTTAAATGATGAGGCAGTCTAACATACAATGATGGGGGGTACCAAAGAAAGGAGTAAGCTTGTCTTGCTCAAGAGACCTAAAGAGGGCTAGTACACTGAGGAACAGTGAATGATGGAGGGACCAGTAGGCAATGATGTCAGGGGTTAGGGTGCTGTTGGCTATTGTAATGAGTTTATTTCAATTTGGGGCTACGTTGGATTTATTCTAATCTTGAAGGAAAATTGATGGATCATTTTCAATAATACAATGTTACAATATTTTCTTTTTAATTCCTACTAACTGTTCTCTGGAGAATATATCAAGAAAGAAAGGGTGGAGCAAGGAGATCGGCAGGAATACTGTATTGTGGGGCACCTGGGTAGCTCAGCTGATTACGTGTCCTACTCTTGATCTTAGCTCAGTTCTTGATCTCAGGGTTATGAGTTCAAGCCCCACCTTGAACACCATACTGGGAGTAAAGCCTACTTAAACAAACAAACAAAAAAAATTGGGTGTTAAAACATGGGAAAGAAAGACCTTACGTGGATTTAGGTAGTAAGGGATATTGTAAGTAATCAGATTAACTACATGCTATGGAAAATGGGATAATGAAACTGACAAATGGTTGAGGGTACTGAGGGAAGGGATGGTCAACACTAAGAGAAGTTTCAAGGATGAAGTTAATGTCCAAAAATTGTTGGAGAACCTTGTATTCCTAGGCTGCTCTTCTGTTTTCAGGATGAGACATTACCTGGATTTCAAAATGAAACAACTCATAGCAATGTAAAATCTTGCTTTTAATTTAGAAATGTCTCAGGGCGCCTGGGTGGCGCAGTCGGTTAAGCGTCCGACTTCAGCCAGGTCACGATCTCGCGGTCCGTGAGTTCGAGCCCCCCGTCGGGCTCTGGGCTTATGGCTCAGAGCCTGGAGCCTGTTTCCGATTCTGTGTCTCCCTCTCTCTCTGCCCCTCCCCCATTCATGCTCTGTCTCTCTCTGTCCCAAAAATAAATAAACGTTGAAAAAAAAAATTTAATTTAGAAATGTCTGAGTTCAACTCCTAACTCTATCATTTCTTAGATTTGAGACTCTTTATTAATTCATTCAACACCTGTTAGGCAAACTGATGTCTGTGGATGTGCTATGCCTTGGAGAGACAAAAGTGAGCAAGACATCTACTCCCTCTAATCCTAGTGGAGAGGCAGACAAATGGCAACAAAACAAATATAGAGATAAAATAATTAGAAATTATAGATAAGTGCTACACATGAAATACGTAGGAATAGAGGAGACTGGCTTTAGGTGACATGGTAGCAACAAGAGTCCTCTCAGATGAAGAAATATCTATGATGAGATCCCATCATTTGGAAGGAACAAAGTAGGCAGAGATTAAGATAAGAATGTTCCAGGGGTAGAATAGCATACAAAAAGCCTTGTGACTTGAGTTTCTTCATCTGTTAAAGGGGAATGATGATAATGTTTATACAAACATTTTTGAGAATTAAATAACAGGAAGCATTTACAAGACTAAGTACAGTTTTGGAGGCACAGTTAACCTTAAATAAAGATTATGAAACTCTCCTAATTAGTAAAATCATTAAATTAGGAAGTCAGTATTGCATTCATGTCATGTGCCCTGGTTTTAGTCGTTGTTCCTAGTTGTGAAGCCTATGTCACTTATACACACACTGTATAATTTCAGGCAAATTGCTTATTAAGGTCATAGACTCTCAGACTCCTCTTCTGAAAAATGGGATCAGTCCTGGGACCTCAGCCTTGCAGGCAGGGAGGACAAGGTCAGAGACAATCTGGAAGGGGAGAAGAAAACCATCAGCTCGGGTTTATAGATGAGGACACTGTGGTAAGAGATTTCACACGATTACTAAGTATCAGAGGCAGATTCTGAGTCCAAAATCCATGATAGACTATATAACTGCCCCTCATTGCCTGTGTATCTTAATACATTAAATTCCCCTTGCAATAAAATTTAAAGCTGAAAACTATGAAGATGATCTTGTATTCATTTAGGAAACTTAGAAAGCTTTTTCATGCTTTAAGACAGAAGTTTAAAATCTAGGATAGGAACATGGAAGCATCTTCCAGGGGACATGTGGCAAATGTGGACACACGTCTAGTTGTCACAGTGAGAGTAAGGAAAGAAAGAGTTGCGATTAGGAGCTAGTGGGTAGAGGCTAGAGATACTGCTAAACATCCTATAATACTCAGGACGGCCTCCTACAACAAAGAATCATCCTGTTTAATATGTCACTGTGCTGAGGTTGAGAAAGTCAGCGTTAAGATAATAAAGAGATACATATCCTATTGATGATGAAGGAGGCAGTGTATAAAACAACAACAACAATTGGGGCACCTGGGGGGCTCAGAAGGTTAAGTGTCTGACTTAGGCTCAAGTCATGATCTCATGGCTGGAAGTTTGAGCCCCATATTGAGCTCTGTGCTGACAGCTCAGAACCTGGAGCCTGGAGATTCCGTGTCTCCCTCTCCTTCGGCCCCTCCCCCACTCATGCTCGCTCGCTCTCTCTCTCTCTCTCTCTCTCTCTCTGTCTCTGTCTGTCTCTCTCTCTCTAAAAAATAAACATTAAAAAAATTAAAAACAACAACAACAACAACAACAAATTTTAAGTATTCTGAAAGGGATAAGATAAAAAAAATTCAAGGATATACAGAAAGTAGTTTTCTAAACCACAAGGGACAAAGTTTGTACTTTCTCTGGAAGCTGTAATCTATAAGAATGGCATGAGGGATGGCCTCTATAAATAACTGCTTTTTGATGTGACTCACCCTTGGAAATATGATATTGCTTTTCAGACGTTGTAATATGGAGGAAGATAATAAGTTTTAAAACTGAGATATTTTGCAAGCTCACAGTTCTTAAGTATAATTTTTGAAGTATGTGATGACAAGTCGATGAAAGATCCATGAGCTCTCTTTCAGGAATGAGGGACAAAAATTCAGAAGGCCTATATTAAATCTCACTGATAGACATGCTTCTGATTAGGAATTCGAAAAATTTAATAATTCAAAATCTTGTTTCTATTCCGCAGTGGTTCTTTGTCAGTTTTTTGGGCCATCCAGTAATTGATAATTTTTCTATGCCCTTAACATTTTGGCAGGAAATCTTTGGATGGGATCTATTTTAAATCTCATGGATGAGTAAGATGACAGGGGGATGGGTAGCAAGGGTTGGTTGGCTCCACTAAAACTGAGTCGTGACAATCCACTCAGGTGTCTGACACAAAGTAGGAAGAGCCTCAGTTAAAACGGACACCTGCTAGGGGCCCCTGGGGCGCCTGGGTGGCTCAGTTGATTAAGCGCCTGATTTTGGCTCCAGTCGTGATCTTGCGCTTCATGAGCTCGAGCCCCGCATCAGGCTCCGTGCTGACAGCTTGGAGCCTGGAGCCTGCGTCGGATTCTGTGTCTCCCTCTCTCTCTGCTCCTCTCCTGCTTACACTCTGTCTCTGTCCCTCTATCAAAAATAAATAAACATTAAAAAAGAAAACTTAAAAAAAATGGACATCTGCTAAAGTGAATTCACTCATGGTTAAGAGCAAGAGGTCTGGATTCAAATCCAAATATAGGCTTTTACTATCTGCTTGCCCTTGAGCAAGTAACTTAACAGAACACCACCTCAATCTCTTATACACTAAAATGGGCATGAATAATAGCATCTACCACATAAGGTTTTGTTAAGGAATAAATTAAATAATATGTGTAGAGTTACTAGATGAAGATCTAATTTATTTTCATAAGTGTTTTTTACCTAGGAACGAAGGGTTAGCTAATGAAAAACTGGTATATTGCAACTTATCCCACAGTAAGATCACATACTCAAAAAACATATCTCTTCATATGGATTCAAATTAAATTCACACTAAAGCTATTGGATATGTTATTTTAAGAATAGCTAAATGGAGTCTTCTTAGATTTAGCAACATATTTATTAATAATGCAACTAGAAACTATTTTCTAACACATGGAACCAAAAAGATTACCATTAAATAATACCTGTTCTGGAACTGATATAAAGGTGACTTTCAGGACCAAAGGTAGTGTGGTCTCAACTAATTTGAAATATGTGGCACTAGGGGTGCCTGGGTGGCTCAGTCAGTTAAGTATCTATCTAACCCTTGATTTTAGCTTAGGTAATGATCTCACGGTTCATGGGTTCAAGCACCAAGTAGGGCTCCACACTGTCAGCGCTGAGCCTGCTTGGGATTCTCTCTCTCCGCCACTTCTCCCTCGCTCTCTGCCCCTCCCCCCACATGTTTTCTCTCTCTCTCTCTCTCAAAACAAATAAATAAACTTAAAAACAACGCATGGCCCTTAAAAAGAATGAGGCAACAGGTAAGTGGACAATGGCACATTCTAATATGGATTCCTCCTTTGTAGAGTCTCCTTACATACATCATGAAGAGTTCTTCTTCCTTTGAATAGAGAACATGAAGTTGCCTAAGTAACAAAAATGTTTTATGAGATGCTTTTTGGAAAGGAATAGGACCTTCCTCACTTAAAGGTAGGATAGGTGATGGTTTGGAGAGCTGTGGGAGAGTTGTCTCCTGGAGCTCAAGCCAAGAAACACATGAGAAGGAGAAAATCGGGCTATCATGTCTATTCTTGAGTTGGAGAGCAATCTCACGCTATTCCTAGCTGAGTTAGAGGAGTTGGATATTTAGTGATTTGAATGCTGATCGTTATCTCTCTTACTCTCTCCATAGTTAGAGAAGCCATGGAAAGTTTACGAACATCTCACATCAAATCTAGAGGCCTGGATCATGCATATCCTTCTTATGATATGGTTGGAGAAAGGGAGATAACTCATTGTTTTCCTTTTGAAAGTAGTCACACTCCTTGGACCCATTATAGAACATTAATTCTTTGGTCTTAGTTTTGCCACTGGCAATTGGAGAATAAGGTCTTGTCTAAAAACTATCTAAAAAGACAGGGAAAGTGGCTAGCAGCGGGAACAATGGGAGATTAGCAGAAAAGGCATATAATCGAAAGTTGTGAGAGGGAAGGCTGGATCAGCAAGGGCAGGAGTTGTGGGTATCGGGTTCTTCGGAGTAAGAGTGTAGGATCACACAGACTGCTGGATACCATACAAGGCCATGTATCTTATTTTAGTGGCTACCTAGTGCATAGACTCATATCTAGGATTCGTGTAAAAGTTCTGACAATGACACAATAATGAAACTAGCACCGATGTAATGCAAGTTCTTTTTCTTTTGGTTTCTTCTGAACTAGAAGGAAAATAAGAATGAGCAGTCACTCTGTGATGAATATAGAACATCGCAAAATCACTTCCCATCTGCTAGCTAAATAGACAAATAACCATTAATCTTTTAAATGATAAAAACAAGAAAATGTAGTACATATATCAAGAAAACTCTTTGACATCTCCTACCAGAAACCCCCAAAATAGGTATTTGTTTAATTTTTAATGCGCTGGTGGCTTTTGTTTTGTTTTTGTTTTTGTTTTTGTTTTTGTTTTTTCTTGTAGTGAACTGAATGCTAAGTCAACATTTAAAAAAAAAGAATAAGAAAAAAATAGAGAGCAATGGAGAATTTTAAGTTTTTTCTATTTGTACTCTTTAGGAAAGATGTTGTTTCATTGAGAAAAGTGTCTTCAGTTCATGGTTACACTGAGAGTTATAAACAATATTACCATTTTTAAATAAAATACACAAAACCATAATTATCCCTTTCCTTATGCACAGTATTTTCTAAATTCAGATTTATTAAGGTTTAATTGATATTACTTTCACACTTTCACATGCATAGTTCTGTTAGTTTTAACAAACCTGTACAGTTGTGTTTTATTTACATTTTAATACTGGTTTCTAGGGTTTTTGGGGAAAAATTGTTAATAAAAGACAAGATCCTAAACTACCAATATTAAAAAAAATTTTTTTTTAGTGTCTATTTTTGAGACAGAGAGAGAGCAAGCAGGGGAGAGGCAGAGAGAGAGGGAGAGAGAGAATCCCAAGCAGGCTCTGGTCTGACACCACAGAGCCCTGATGCAGGGCTGGAATTCACAAACCTTGAGATCATGACCTGAGCCAAAGCCAGATACTTAACCGACCGAGCCACTCAGGCGCCCCTAAACTCCCAACTTTTAAAATTGGCTAAAGCTTGTTCAAAAATGTTTAAGAGAATTTCGAAATTGAACCTTTAAGAGACTGAATATACATATGCAATCTCTCATCGGGCTGGGGGAAGAAAAACACGTACATGCATACTAACATTAAAATATATGTTCGTAGTACTACCACATAATAGCTAGAAAATGATCTTTCCTTATTATTACATTTGACCTGAAAGTTCTACTCATTTTTTAAACACTTGATATAACAGGCCTATATTATCAAACATTTTTTTAATGTTTATTTATTTTTGAGAGACACAGAGAGAGACAAAGCAAATAGGGGAGGGGCGGGGGAAGAGGAGACACAGAATCCGAAGCAGGCTCCAGGCTCTGAGCTGTCAGCACAGAGCCCGACGCAGGACTCGAACTCACAAACCTTGAGATCATGACCTAAGCTGAAGTCGGACGTCCAACCGACTGAGATACCCAGTGCCCCTATCAAACATTTTTATAATCAGTAATTTAGTGTCTTAATTGAATACATGTTGTCCTCTAAGGATAATTGTATCTTGTAACTAAATATCGATTATTTTTTCCCAGTATACTTTAAGTTGATATCTTAAATATTCAGTGCATGTACATATAACTTAAAATAAAATATAAATGTCTTTCATAGCTTAATGGTTTTAAGAAAAGGACACACATTCTTTATTAAGATCCATAAATGATAAAATTGATAAATTTTTCAAATGTTTTAGGTTGGTTGCACAAGAAAATAATAATGATAATGATATGATGCCAGAATGATATCATATATTATGGCAAACTAATAACCTCCAGGGTGTTCAACTTCCATGAAATTCATTTCATATCTCATCTATTATAGAGGATCTGTGAAAAATAGTTGACTATTCCCCTTTTGAGGTATTTGGCATTGCAGGCCTGCCTCCTGAAAGCGAAGAGATTAGATATTGTCATTTTCAAAGGGTAAAATCTGTGAAAGCTGTTTTCTAATTCAAGAAATGTCTGAGCGATAAAAATCCCTTTATGCAAATAACATGGGAGGAACAAAACCCAGTCATTTTTCTCAGCTTTCAAAATAGATATATTCTTTTGTTTTAAGCAGTCACTTCTCAGGGCAGAGGGGGGCTGCTATCTCTCATGCAGACAATCAAGGATATGTGCTCACATATGTGAGGTTTACTATCCTGGGAGTTGTATAGCCCTTTGCAGAGAAGCGTTTTTAATCCTTTCACACCTGCGAAGTACCATTAGAATTTTAAGTCCACTTTGTATTCAGAGTTCTAATTGGTGATGATGAGATTCACATGGAACACCGACACTGTTTGCACTTTATTGTCTTACTTTCCTATTCTTTTAGTTCCCATTGCCTACAATCAGAAGTTAGTAATGGCTCAAAGCCTCCTCTGAAACCCTGAAACAGTGTGCAAAATGTCGCCTGAATGGGCACGTGCATGTGAGAAGCAAAAGTTTTCAGAGGCTCTGTAAAGGAGTTTGTAACCGATATTAAGCACATGCCTTTTAACTGGATGTTTATTTAGAAGGTTTTAAGACCTTCCATATTTTCTCTTTGGCCTGAATTGCCAATTTTATCCTCCATGGAAGGCACCTTCCCTGAAAGGTGTCCCCCATCTGAATATTCCTGGGCTCATGCTGATTCCCTTCTGTTCCATCTTCAACTACACATAGTCTGCACAATCCTCCTGGCCCAGTTTAGGTCCCATCACATCCATTCATCGGTGACATTTCTAGGAAAAATTAAACCTCTATGCTCCTATAGCCTCACTTCCCAACTATGGCCCACTTCAGCATTTATGGTTTGTGTTTCTCTCTTATGCATGTCTCATCCCAGTTTGCTATAGCAAATGCTTATGGAGCCTCATTTATATGTATCTTCAAAAGTCTGGTCCTGAGCCTTGCACAGAGTGAGTCACACATATTGAGAAAAATCAAGTTGTGTTCCCAGTGTGTTTCAAATCATCTACTTTCCATGCATTCCATGATGAAAAGGAGGAAAGGAATAAAATAACCATTTAACCAGGACAATCCTTGTTTACCACACTTTCTCAGGGTTTGGTTTTTCTTATTTGTTTTCTTCATCCAGGAGTTCCTTTTTTTTTTTTTTTTTTCCTTCTGCCACTTTCTCCTTTTGATGATGGTATTGGAGAACAAATTTTGTTGAATTCCACTACTTTCTCCTATCTTCTAGTATCTTGTATGGAACAACACAATATTTTTTTTTTCATAGAAACAACATTTGGCAATATTTTTTTATTCCTTGAATTCAAATATATAACTACAATAGCATACCATAGCATAGTTTTGTTGATTTTATTTCAGAATCTCAGTAGATATGAGTATGCAAAAAAAAAAAAAAAAAAGTACAGAGGTTCTCACCCGTGTGTTACTTTCCTGTCACTTTCAGGACCACTGCTGACCACTGCTGGAAATTGTGCTCTCTGTGACCCTCTTTATTCTAGCCCTTTCCCATATCACAGGGAAATATTTCATTGGATGATCCCTGAATTTTCTTGGCATAACTAATACTGACTTTTTCCTTAAAATTGTTGATTCTTTTATAAATACCTTAACTCAAGAATCATAATTTTCCTGTGTCAGAGGTAACATTTGATTAGGAGGTTATCTCAATATTCTCTCAGATCCTACTGAGATTTACCACTAATGTCCCTCTTTTGATTTTTTAAATTGTTTATTTATTTATTTTGAGGCAGGGGAAGAGGAGGAGGAGGAGGACAAGGAAGAAAGAGAGAGAGAGAGAGAGAGAGAGAGAGAGAGAGAGAGAGAATCCCAAGTAGGGTCCATGCTGTCAGTGCAGAGTCCTATGAGGGGTTCAATCCCACAAACTATGAGATCATGATCTGAGCCGAAATCAAGAGTCAGACACTTAATTGAGCCACCCAGGCGCCCCCATCTCCCTCTTTTGAGAAACTCTTCTTTGAAGTTTACTTCATTTGATTATATTACAAATTATATTCTTGTCTCTCTTCTTTGTTTCTATCTACACATACTCCAATCACTGCCTATCATTCACTGAAAGCTTTGGTACACTGTACTTTGGATTCTTTTGTAACAAAACTCTTTCTACTACTACATTTCAAAATTTTTGTCTATGTGGAGTTCCTCTCAGTACCAACTTCAAAGTTCCTTGACTTTCATTAATAACTATTGCATTAATAACCAGACCCCTATAATTCTTTTTTTTTTTTTAATTTTTTTTTCAACGTTTTTATTTATTTTTGGGACAGAGAGAGACAGAGCATGAACAGGGGAGGGGCAGAGAGAGAGGGAGACACAGAATCGGAAACAGTCTCCAGGCTCCGAGCCATCAGCCCAGAGCCTGACGCGGGGCTCGAACTCACGGACCGCGAGATCGTGACCTGGCTGAAGCCGGACGCTTAACCGACTGCGCCACCCAGGCGCCCCTAATTCTAAGATAGTTATAATTCTTAGAACCCGACAAGCTATCATAAAATATCAGTAAAGTCTTGGCCATTTTGCTAAGGCTTAGCATTTATTAAATGGGAATATGGATACTTGCTCTTCCCAACTTTTAGTACTTTAGGGATAAGGAAACACATAACATGTGGACATACCTTGTACGCATGAAATCTTCATGATTATAAAGTAATATGACTTTGAAAACTATCCTTTATTCCAATATTCACCATCGGGGAAATACATGATTTTAGGTGGTCTGTGGGGAACTGTCATTTTTATATCAATGATTATGTGATTTGTGTGTTGACTCTACAACCTAGACCCTTTATGTCAAAATTAGACGTCTGATCTGAAAATAATGGTGCATTACTAGTATTGAAATGGCTGGCATTGCCTGGGAGAATTTGGCAGGCTTGAGAACTCTGAAAATCAAAATACTGAATAATACAATCATCTTGATTATCCTTGTCTTCCCTGAGAAAGCAAACAAGCCTTTCTCTGGAAAAAATATTGCAGTATCTCAAAAGCCATATCTAATTGTCATTTGCCTGGTTATCAAATCCAAACTCAATATGGTTAGGAGTGAGGAAAACAACAGAGTAAGAGAAGTAAAGGGAGTGGTTATTTTAAAATATATAAATTATATTTTATATGTTATGTTAAATATATGTATATACACAATTTCGTTTCTTTATGTTTTTAAAAATATGATAGAAATGCATTTATTTAATACATAAAAAATACACGTATTTATTTAATACACGTGGGCTGGGCATGATGCCACTTGCTAGAGACAAAATGCAATGCAAAGCCATTCATAATCACAGACCTCTTAAAATTTAGAAGGTAATGGGAGAGAGATTAGTCAAATAGTCATAAAAACAAATAAAAAAGTCACTACTTTGACAAGAGCTAAAATAGAATGAGAATCTGTAATAGGGTAATTTGACTTGATCAGAGAGGTCAGAAATGACTTTGAAAGAGCAAGGCTCCAACTAAAGTATAAAGAACAAATCATCATTAACTAGATATAGAGAAGAGGAAAGGATATCCAGGTAGAGGTAATGATAAATGCAAAGGCCCTGTGATGAGAAATCATAAAGACTACAACAGATTGAATGACATTTAGTGTCCTTCAAAAGCAAGTGAAGGAAAGCAATCATATGAAAAGCTGGAAGGGTGACTAAGGTATGAAACTATACAAGGCCTTATAAAAGTCCACAATGAAGGGACATTGATTTAATCATCTTTTATTTTGGATTATTGGGGCACTTGGGTGGCTCAGTGGTTAAGTGTCTGACTTTGGCTCAGCTCATGATCTCACGGTTCGGGTTCACGCATCAGTATCTGTGCTGACAGCTCAGAGCCCGGAGCCTGCTTTGGATTCTGTGTCTCCCTCTCTCTCTCTGCCCAATCCTGCTGTGCTCTCTCGCTCTCTCTCTCTCTCGCTCTCAAAAAATGAATAAACAATAAAATAAAATAAAATAAAATAAAATAAAATAAAATAAAATAATGAACTATTTTCACTGGTTATACTTTTTTTCATGTGACAAATGATTGGGTTTTCCATTTCTTTCTTCCACCACTGTTTTTAGTAATAATATAAAATTTCCTTTTTAAAATTGTTAAGTGGAAATATTGAGTCAGTTTGAACAAAATGCTAGTTTGTAAAAATAATACAGGTAGTGCTCATATGATAAAAATGTACAGGTGTTGCAAGACTACAATTTATGAAACATTGCTGTAGTCTAAATAAAACATTTTTTTTAAGGAAAGATTAAGCTTTTCAGAGACTGTTTACCATCATGTTTGGTATTTTCATTATAATGAATCAAATTTGTTGAAGGAAACTAAAACAAATAATGACAGGGGCACCTGGGTGGCTCAGTCTTTTAAGCGACCTACTTCAGCTCAGGTCATGATCTTGTGGTTTGTGAGTTCGAGCCCTGCATCATGCTCTATGCTGACAGCTCAGAGCTTGGAGCCCATTTCGGATTCTGTGTCTCTCTCTTCCTCTTCCCGCTCATGCTCTGTCTCTCTTTCCTTCAAAAATAAATAAACATTAAAACAAATAATGACAATAACGCTGACACTGTTTTAAAATATTTTTAAATCATTTGTAAACAGAATGTTTATAGTTCCAGAAATTGTGTATATCTTATGACATATGCAATATAGGACCAGGTATTGAACTTTGTGTTCTCAGAGGCAGTTTGTTGCATAGCAGGTATATTCCTATAGAAATATTTGAGGGAGTTCTAATCTGAGGGTCCTGGTTTATGACAAACCTAGAGTAAATTTCATTATGAAGTACTACTGTTAGTTGGGGGTGGGGAGCGTGCTCATAGATTTCTAGACTCTTCTTTCCGGACTAGTGGTTTGAAATAGAATTTTCAAGGCTCAATAAAGATAATCTAAGCAGAGAAAGTAACAATATTGAGAAGAATCTCTTCTGAACTTAACCCTCTCCTTCATGCATTTAGTCTCTTTCTATATTGTGATCCCTAATCATTTATTTAAAATATTTTTAATGGTTATTTATTTTTGAGACAGAGAGAGACAGAGCATGAGTGGGGGAGGGGCAGAGAGAGAGGAAGACACAGAATCCTAATCAGGCTCCAGGCTCTGAGATGTCAGCACAGAGCCTGACGCAGGGCTCGAACTCATGAGCAGCGAAATTGTGACCTGAGCCAAAGTTGGACGCCTATTCGACTGAGCCACTCAGGTGCCCCCATTTATTAAAAAAAAATTGGGATGTAAATAACTCATCCTAATTTACCTAGTTCATCACTTGCTGAGTGCCAACTAGGTGCCAGGAACTGTGCTAAATTCTATAAATTCATAATCTTACTTAATCCTTACTGTAAAAGTATGAGGTTGGGATTTTAGTACCCCTTTCTTAAGATAGATCACTGAGAATCAATGAATATCAGTAAATGGCCTAGTCTACATGACTAATTGAGTGCCAAAGCCAGAACTGGGATTGAAACCCAGGAAAATCTAAGAGTATTTGTCTTCCTTACCATTGTGAGATGTCTCTCCTCTCTCTCTGTCCCCCCCCCCCCAACACACACGTCTTCAAACCCATGTACACACATATACATTTAAATATGTATAAATATACTCGTTTAGGCATTCATAAAAATGTGAATATCTGGAAATAACAGAAACAGATGTCTTATAAACTCATTACCTTGGGTGATCAGATGAAAGACCATAGAGGAGCTTAATTGATAATGAATATGCTTCAGCTATCATTTACCATTCTACTCTCATGTATTATGGTTTCTCTGGGATCTACTTCCCACCTTTTAACTACACAATATCTAAGCTTTCACTTCTACCAACCAAAACACAAATATGGGTACCAACAGCCAAAAAAAAAAATTGGTTGTTGGCATATAAGTCAATAAGAGATTATAAATTCCTAGTACTTTCAGATTGTATGTCAGATTCAGGAAGGACAATTGCCAGAAAACCACACTGCTTGGAACAAATTCTGAATTACTGGCACTGCATATTGCCATATTGATTTATTGATTAAAACAACAACAATAATCTACAAGCTTAAGTGGCATCTGAAAGAAGCAAACGAATTTTTTGTGCTCCTCATTGTGCAAGTAGGTAGTTTTTTTTTGGTTTTTTTTTTTTGTAACTATTACCAGATACTTAATTAACTTTGTAGAAATTATCGTTTAGGGTGCTTATCAAAAAAGACTCTAAGGGTTGAAGTGATGCTTTTTTACTGAATTGATTTTGTGTCCATGTGAGGATTCTTAATCAAACCTAGCCATAATACTACCATCACATATTAAACAAATAATTCCTTAATATGATAAAAATTTTCCAACAGTTTTTTTTCTTTTTTTAAAAGTTTACTCTGTTTCTCTGAAATGTGAATAAAAAGAAGGGCCATGTTTTATGGTTAATTGAAATATCTTTTCATATGAAGTTCATCACTTCCTCTCAATAATTTTACCAAAAGTTTTCATTGAAGATCCAGGTTATCTTTCCCCTAGTTTCTCACATGCTGGGATTTGTTGATTGTATCCCAACAGTGTCTTCAGGAGTGTCATTCCCTCTATTTCCTGTATTTTGGTAATCCAGAGAATGATCAGATTCCTTTTAGGTGGTTTTGGCAAGTCTACTTTCTAAGCAGTGGTGGTTAGTCCCATCAGGAGGCATATAATGTCTCTGATTGTCTTTTTGTACTTTGTATCAGTCATTGATGATTATTATGTACATCCCTTATTTCATTATGGATGAAATGACGATATTCTAATTTTAACATATATCTTCTTTTATCAGATAGAATACCTCCTTAAAACAGTCTCCGTATCAACTCTGATTAACAAGAATCAGAGGTTATTTACAAAAAGCGGGACAAATCCCAATTGTTTCCCTTTTGGTACAAGACATTCAGTTCTTTAGCATGTTTAAAGGTGATCAATAAAGTTTTTTTATTGTCATTATGAATTTATGGATTTAAATATTTTTAACGTATTTCAAAACATCAAATGTATTATTCTTAGCAATGCTCAAATGATTCCAGTTTTGGCTACTGAGGGTCTATTCAAGTTTGCTCCTGAGTTGTAGACATTATCCCTCAAGGCTTTGCTGACACTTTTTCTTTCCATTATGACAATATGGTCCAGGGTCATCTTACACACTTTCCTACCTCAGACCTAGAAGTAACCATCTGTCCAAGGAACCCTAGGTTGTTTCAATAGAAAACACTATTGAAAGACCACAATTAGGGCATCAAAGGAATTCATCCTTATTGGATTGGTCATTGATTCTAGGTCTTTTCAGTGACCCAAATAGGAAATATATGTATAAATGAGTGTGTGTGATTTCAAAAATATTATATACATATTTATGTCATTTGTTTCATGTTATTTGTATTTTAAGATATTTTAAAATTTTACTTCTGTTTAATAATGATAAAGTATATTTACATGATTTCAAAGTTGAACATATGCATAGGATGAAGGCAAAGAAATTCAGCTTATATCCTTCTCACTCACCTTCACCCTATTCTCCTCTCCTCCATCAATAAGCTTTCTGAAGCTTTGTGGATTATACCTCACAAATGACCTGCAGCGTAGTCTATCTAATTTTCTCCATATCCTGATGGTCACTTCATGGAATGGCTACTCATCCAGCTATGTAGTCTTACACAGGATGTTTTTTTTTTCCCCCGCAGTTTACTCAAACAGTACACAATTGGTAAGTATTTGTGTTTTTTTCTACTTTACATTGAGTGTGTGTGTGTGTGTGTGTGTGTGTGTGTGTGATTATAATAGTGCTGCGATAAGTGGCCTTTTCGAAATAATTTATTTTGTATTATTGTCATTTAGTGACTTGCTTTTTATAAAAATCATTTTAAGGTAGGTAATTACTTCATTCAATAAAGAGAACTATTGGCTAGAAAATGAAGTGCTAAGAATATAATTTTAATTGACCAACTTATAGACTCATTGGTCTAGTCAAATAATTGTAACGCAAACCGGTGAAAGAAATTAGGGCGGAAAGACAGTAACATCTCTTTACATGTGAACATCTCTTCACATTTAATTGGCCTGAAGCTCAAATCTCAAACCAGTGGCAAAGCCTGTGGTGACTCAGACCACCCCTCAACATGGCGTCTACCGAAAGTCTTCCCTCAGACTCTTATCTCTAGTTTTCTCATATCATGCCACTACTTTCATTGTGTTCCTCTATTTTTTTTTCTTTCTTTTTAACACTCGCCCTTTCTCTTTTCTGTCAATTGTTGTCCATAATACATCATTTAAGAGGAAAATGAATGTTTAATAATTTTAATCCTTGAGCTATAGAGTGAAGTATCAATTTCACATTACTCAAGTAACTTGGCACACATCAAAGGTATTAAAGAGTCTTTCAGGCACTCCCCCATAGTGATAGGAAAAAAAGAAATCTCTTTAACCCTTTAAAACTCTACCCTCTGCCACCCCTGTTCACCTGGCCTGGTTAGATATTTCATCTCCCTTACACAGACTGCCTAATTCAGTTTCCTCAGAAAAGAACTGCACTTAAATACATGTTTTCGATAGGGACATGTGGCTTACCATTTTGTCTCAGAGAATCTTTACTTGTCCCCACTTCAAACATTTTAAATTATTTAAAGTGTAACATTTGTATTGTAACACATCTATCACCGTTTCTCTTCAGGATTGTCTCTGAATTGGAAATTCCTTTTTCAGGAAGAGTGAAGGTGACTTTTAAGCCAGATTCACTGGTCTAATTTTCAAACTGCTAGAACATTTGCATGGAAATGTGTCACATCAGTTATGAACCTGTGAGTCCCGACTTCTTCTTGGTCAAAATCTACTCATTTTTAGAGAATCACTAAAGCCAGGGTCTTTTTCCAATTTTTTTTTTCTTTTTTTTTAAGACAGGCCAGGAAATACCTATCGTTTAATGCTGGCATTTTGTTGTTTTTCTCCTTCCAGTATACCATCATTTATACATAATTTGTACTCTTATGTGAATCATAAGAAGACAGTGGATTGTAAAGTAGAAAAAGGTTGAGAGAAAGTCACCTCCCCATATCCTTGTCTCCCTGCATTACGTACCTGCTCACTCTCTCTTCTAGCTCCTGAAGATGCTCACGCCCCTTCCCCTTCTGTTTCCAAATTAGGCCCAGCATCCCTTGTGTGGTTCCTCCATGGCTATCCTCGAATCCGCAGGCAGACAAGTAACACAAATTTTGCCCTAAACCAGAAATCAGTTTAGTTGCTTCAATATGTCATGCAAGATACAGAAATAATCTTTAGAGTCAAACTCTTGTTATTAGAAAAAGTCAAATAATTCTCAACTTTCACTGCATATTACAGCTACCTGGGGAATTTTTCAAAATAGCCAGGAAACAAGGCAAAGCAATTAAGTCAGAATCTCTGAGGGTGAAATCTAGGCACCAGTAGTTTCAGATGATTCTAATGTCTGACCAAGGAGAGAATGCCTGACCAAGTACCTCTCTAAAGCTCATGCGCTCTCAGATGAGACGCCGAGGTAATAAGGTAGGTTGTCATGACCCTGAGCAGAAGAAGGTTTTTTGAATCAATGTCATCCATTCTATAAAACAATCTTTCATCAAAAACCTCATTGACCTGGGGCGCCTGGGTGGCTCAGTCAGTTGGACGTCCGACTTCGGCTCAGGTCATGATCTCACAGTTTGTGGGTTTGAGCCCGGCGTCGGGCTCTGTGCTGATGGCTCAGAGCCTGGAGCCTGCTTCAGATTCTGTGTCTCCCTCTCTCTCTCTGCCCCTCCCCTGCTCATGCTCTGTCTCTCTCTGTCTCAAAAATAAATAAAACATTAAAAAAAAAAAACCTCATTGACCAATCTTCTATTTATAATTTAAAAAATAGCTAAGTTAAAACACTATTTTGAAGAATGAAATACAAAATGTCTCCATCTTGTGATTTATTTTTTAAATCAGTTAACTGCTACTATTTAAATTAAAAAGTGCTACTATTTACTCTGTACATCTTCAAGATACAGAATAAAAACTTTAGGAATAATAGTCAACTTCCTTAAGGGATTTGACTGGTACAGCATTTATAATAGCTATCCTCCAAATCCATTTATACCCCAGTATCCCATTTTATAGGGTTTTACTTTTATCCACATACAAACTTCTTTGATGGAAATTGCCCATATGCCATACAATGCATGGTTGACTTATTTTACATTTGCTTAACAGCCTTATTCCATGATTTAAGGGGACTTTTGTAAGGGCAAAACAGTCAAACAATATCTTAATAACGTGATGGTTTTAAAAGGGCACTCAAAGGCAAAATGTGAATATAGCATTTTAACATTGATTAGTAACACGAGTATACTGTAGATATTCCATGTACAAACTAAATTTAGCACATCAATTTTGTTAGAGACATACACAGATTTTTCCTAGGTAAATGTTTATGTTTTATTTTTTAATTTTTTTTTTTCAACGTTTATTTATTTTTGGGACAGAGAGAGACAGAGCATGAACGGGCGAGGGGCAGAGAGAGAGGGAGACACAGAATCGGAAACAGGCTCCAGGCTCTGAGCCATCAGCCCAGAGCCCGACACGGGGCTCGAACTCACGGACCGTGAGATCGTGACCTGGCTGAAGTCGGACGCTTAACCGACTGCGCCACCCAGGCGCCCCTATGTTTTATTTTTTATAAGGAATGTGATATTTTTTCACACATAAAGAATCAAGTAACATTTGTTTATATCTGTATGTATGGTAAAGTTTGAAAATTTGGTTGCTTCCAAATCTCATCATCAAAATATTAAAATTTGTATATTTTTAATTTGTGAGAGGTGATACCAGCTGCTTCTTTATGCATTGTATCTGCTCAGAGATTTAACTCATGCGCCTGGGAGCATATGCTTTTTAGAAAACACTTGAGTAAACATTTGGATGTTGTCAAACTTATAACTCTGGAGAGAAAGTGCACTCTATTATTTTAATTATATTTTAGTATGTGGCTGTATGTCATTAGATTTCCTTTAAGAGTTATATTGATATATGACTATTACATAATTTATAAAAATATGTATGTAAACACACATATCTATATGTGTATGTTTACACTCATATTAAAATCCTTAGAGAAAATATAGTATTTTTGCCATAACAATGACAACCAATTCTTATTTTTTTGGCATAATTATTTTTTTTTAATTTTTTTTCAACGTTTATTTATTTTTGGGACAGAGAGAGACAGAGCACGAACGGGGGAGGGTCAGAGAGAGGGAGACACAGAATCGGAAGCAGGCTCCAGGCTCCGAGCCATCAGCCCAGAGCCTGACGCGGGGCTCGAACTCACGGACCGCGAGATCGTGACCTGGCTGAAGTCGGAGGCTTAACTGACTGTGCCACCCAGGCGCCCCTTTGGCATAATTATTTAACCAATTACTGAAATTGACTTGATATACTCTTGCTTGTTTTACTTTAGTTACAATAAAACATGACACCTGAAATTCGGGAACATGATTCACAAAGATAAGACATAATGTATTACTTTTGAAAATCTAAATATGAATTGATAACATAGGTGCCTGTGTTCTATTATTTTTAACAATATCCCACACCAGAGACTTCTGCAATACCTAAACTAGAATATAAGTAGTTGGCGTGTGTCCAGTTTCTATAGAGTTCACCTTTTCTGTAGTGCATTAGCAAACAGAAATATGACTACAATCTCATTTATGTTATGGACATAGGCAAGCATGATAAATAAGGCTTGGTTAACCACACAGCGCAAGACCATGAGGGGAAAGAATCTATAAACAAAGCGTCTTACTGGAGCGGAGCGAATTCTAGAAGGCTCATCCAGAACACAGAAGGGAAGATCCAGTGCAGTGGACAGAACACCAGTGGGTCTGGCAGTAGACCACGATCCGCCATCGGATGAGTTCTTGGCAGCATAACGTGAGATCGTTAGTACTTTCATGGGTAGGTGGTGCAAACAATGAGGATTCCAGGGAATATTCCCAAAGGAATGTCAGCCTCACAGAATTTCACCAGCTGATAAAAAGGCAAAAACCAAAAAAGTCTGGAGCAGGATTGAATAATTTGGATTTGTAACGGCAGGAGAATAAAACTAGCAAAACGAAGGAGGCTCCGAAGGTCAACTTTAGAATTGGGACAGTAAGTGCAGAGGACACATCAGGTATAAGAAAGAAGTTCAGTTAGAACCAAGGACCATGCTTAGGGTCAGAGGCAAGAGAGTATCAGTTAGCGGTAGGCACCAACATTCATACATCCCTCCTGATGCAGGACAAGACTGGCTCCAGATACACTGGGGCAGAACTCTAGAGGGTACAAGGGCAAGATTCTAAGGTCTGGGATGGGGAAGAAGAGGGATACAAAAGTTCCAAACCAAACAGCATTTCATATGGGCACCAGCATTCAAGAAGTAAATAACATCAATTTTGTTCTCATAAATGCAAGTTTTAGTAGAGTATGCAACCATGAGTCTACAGAATAAAGAGTCAAGATTGGAGTCCACAGCTTACTGTGAGAGCCAATGTGGACTCTGTAAGCACCAGAGATTTATACTGGACTCTAGTGTACAGAAGGAACTCCAAGCGTTTTGTTCTAAGCTGGGAAGAAATTCTAGGTGTGTAAAGTTTCTTAGTAGAGTGTTATCACTTCTATCAAGACAGGATATGAAGAATTCAGATACTCACTTTTATTTTGTCAAGGCAGCCTGGAAACAATGCTTTTTCTGCAGATTCAACTACATATTACCTATCTTCCAAACATGAATTGAATTCTAACAAACCATAAGCGTTAGAGTACCTAGTGTGAGGGTTTTGTTTTTCTCCATTCACGTGAGGGTGAGTTTGAATTATATCACATCCTAAACTTCTATTTTACTTTCTCTTGTGTTATACTTGAGAAAATGTGCATTTTGGAGGCAATATAAAATGGTATATAAAGTTAGGTAACTTAAATTTATAGTAATGAATTTATGATCTTAAAGAAAATGTCTTTATTCCTAATGCCAAATTAAATATATAATATAAATATGTATTACATATATAATATAAATATGTATTAAATATGTAATATAAATATTATATATGTATGTATTTAAGGAGGGAGAGAGGGAGTGAGGGTGTGAGGGAGGGAGGGAGAGAGGGAGATGAAATTATATGTTTTGCCTTGTGGAACTCCAAGGAGAAGCAGTATAATCAAGATCAGTAAGGTGGTTTCCCCTTACTAAGACAATATAAAGCTCAATAAATTAAAAAAAAAAAATGTTTGATAGTGATATCACGAATATTATAATCTTCCCAATTGTCATCATTGGAATAAAGTTTTACTTATTGCAGAGAGATAGCTTTGTAAACTTTCCCTTTGGCGAGCTGATTTTTCCATAAAAGTACAAATAGGGCTCCATGGCGTTCACCACAGAACACAGCTTCTCTGGCTTTTAACAGCCTAATCATTCTTTTGTTGTTTCAAACAAAGCAGCCTTACTCCATTTGAGCCAGACTGGTTTAATGCTTCTTCTTCAAAATTAAGTTTTATCTTTAAGAGAAGGTGCGGTTTTTATATCGCTTAGTAACAAGGAAGGAGGTTTTCTTTTAACCTCTTTGTAGTCTACATGTCAATAGATGACAGATTTGTGCTATTTAAGCTAGAAAGAAGTCATACATTATCACCTCGATCTGGCCCAACATAAACTTGTTAATAACTGCAGTTTATGAATATTTATCATGAGACAAGTGGTTAAAGAGACAGTACATTTTTCATTTTCAGGTAGCATTCCTGATAATTATTGCAATTTAACACTGATTAATCAGACTGAGTGAGGCTTTACAAATATGGGCATGCCTGATTTTGTCTTATCTTTTGTGAATCTTTCCTTCCTTGCATTTCAAAACACTCTGTATGATCTCTACTGGAAAATGCCTCAAGACCCTTTTGGAGACAGAGTTTTAGTCTTGACCAAAGCTTCTCCAGGATACAAAATTGGAGCTGGGATCAATGAGAATAGTTGAAACAACTGTTGTTAACTAATCATAGTTCCTTAATGGAAAATATTAGGAGATCAAACGTAGGCCTTTGAAATAGGATACAGTCTTGGGGCGCCTGGGTGGCGCAGTCGGTTAGGCGTCCGACTTCAGCCAGGTCACGATCTCGCGGTCCGGGAGTTCGAGCCCCGCGTCGGGCTCTGGGCTGATGGCTCAGAGCCTGGAGCCTGCTTCCGGTTCTGTGTCTCCCTCTCTCTCTGCCCCTCCCCCGTTCATGCTCTGTCTCTCTCTGTCCCAAAAATAAATAAACGTTGAAAAAAAAAAAAAAAAGAAATAGGATACAGTCTTGAAAGATGTGACATGCCATTATGAAGTGAACTAAAATTCCACATTCCAGAACCTCAGTTCCTCCCAGGTGTCAGTTTAGGTCCTCAGCCATTTTTCTGCTGCTTGCTCTCCATTCCTAAGGCTTTCCTGTGGGTGATCTATTTTCCTGAGAAAACTTTCCTGTGAGCTGAAAGCCTGAGAACTCTTAAGTTCAGATGAATGATAATGAGCATTGTCAAAGAGGCAGTAAAATTGAGTCCTTGGTTCTGGCTGCTGAGCCAAGAGCCACAGGAGTTAATTGTGTGAATGGTAATGAGACCAGGGAGGCAGCAGATGCTTGCGCGTGCCTTTACAATCCAAATCCCACCAACAAATTCCTCCCACAGAAACTTTGAGGGACATCTTGGCACCCTGGAGATGGAGAGAGACCCAGCCATCGCCACATGCCACCTGCTAGACCCATTGTTAAAAAAAAAAAGCCCATTACAATAACAAAGTTGTTTGCTGTCTTTTGCAATGACTTTATGGCACTGGTTTTATCATGTTTGAGGAATGGAAGGAGAAAGAACATCTGATTCTTTATAGAGAAACATTTGCACCCAGAACAGTTAACAACTTACGTAGAAAGTCTGATGCTCAATATATGATGCATATTCTTCTGATACGCCATGCCCTACCTTCTCCTCTTGTAACTCCCCACGTAGGCTGTTTATTCTAGGGCAGATTTACAAGGCCACATACTTTTGGATGACATTAAGGAAAGGAGACATTTTTGTCCCTACAGAAAAACCAAAAGAAAAAAAAAAAAAGGTTAGGATATAGAATTGTTATAAATATTCATTTCTTAATAAAAACAAAAACTCTTGATCTTTCTGAATAGCCTTAGCCAAAATGTTCTGTTTTTGTTGATTGAGAGTTGTCGCTCATCAATCATTTAATAATTTTAATTTGTTAGATATCTAGGAATAAGAAGGCCAGAGTGCCCCGGCTTAGGGAAATAAATGACCAGAATGGAGGCAAGCAAAATTGGAAATGATTCTTACATCCTGGGCATTTTAGGGTTGTTTGGCAGTATTTTATACGTGGCAGTTTAGAATTTTCCATGAGAACAGCAGAACAGCATGAAACATTAAGAAACTCAATTATATATTAGTTACTTTCACTGTTGAGGATGTATATACCTGCTTTGAGAAAACACTGGTCTGCTATTCCTTGTAGGAAAAGCCTATTACAATAACAAAGTTGTTGGCTGTCTTTTGCAATGACTTTATGGCACTGGTTTTACCATGATAGAGGAATGGAAGGTGATTTTCAGTCGTGGGATATAGGACTTCCTTCAATGGTGGCTGCAGATGGGGTAAGATTTGTCACGTTTACACTACCGGAAGAGAGAGGCTCAATGTCTCCGTGGAGGTTTAACAAAAGCTGCTTAGGTTCTCACTTTCTGCTCACTGGTTGACCCTCACTATTATAAAAGTAGTTAGTTAGGCTGGAATTTCGGAATTCACTGTGGACAACATTTGATGATCTTGCATTAACAATACAGATTTTTAGGTTGAAATATTTACATGCTCTGTACGTTCATATCATTATTATCGGTTCAAGTTTTGGCCGTATAAACTCTATGGTGCTGGATTGTTCTGTTTGTCAAAACCCAAGATTCTATAGTAAATAAAAAAAAAAAACTGTGTTCTTTTCATAATAATAAAATATGTGCTTCTGACTTACCGAGAAGTCAGATATGGAAGCATGTGGGAGCAATATGTAAATGCCAAGCAAGCTGTTTATACTGGGATATGCTCCTGCATAATAATCATAATCCAATTCTAGCAGAAACCTTTTGAATTTAAAACATTGTAGAGTTACAGCAAAACAGAAAGAACCGCAGCAAATGTAGTTGCTGATTATTTGTGAAAAAGCTCAAATATGTTTACTTTTTTTTTGCACATCAGGGGTTTCTAGAAGTTTAACACTGTCCAGAAAAATCACTTTCAAACAATTTCATTGTGCTTTGGTAAACTACACTGAATAAATATGGGAAGAGGTGAGATTTGCTTTTCCATATTCCTATTACTAGAAGAATCCATTAAAACAGAAATGCACAGCCATTTTGTCTATGAAAGTTTGTATGAAGAAAGTGCATATTATTTTATTATTTCCTTAAGTTAATGTTGGAAATTCAGACATTTGATGTGCAGACTTGATGTGCAGACTGTATTTGCTTCTTAAAAAGTAAAGACAGATTTTTTTTATTGTTATTTATTTGGATGGTTAAATTCAGTACTTTTGGCAAAGCAACATACAGCACATTTGCTTGCCTTAAATTATGTTATTTGCTTTGCCAGGACTGTTAGTGTCTTTCATTTACCCTCACAACAGAAAGCAGAGTTTCTAGAAAAGTTTGTCAAAATAAATAATATACTCTTGAGTACTTGAGGTAAGCAGGATATCCAGGTGCACTTTTTATGCCTTCCTCCCAAATTTAGGATTCATTACTTTATACAAAAAAAAATATATTTGTGGAGAGTGACTTAACACTGGGAAGGCTGGAGACGGTATGAACAATGATGAAACATCAAAGAGCTGATGAGTGGGAAGTGGGTTTCTTTGATCTCAGGTCAGTATCTCTTGTACAGCATTGTGTCTGTCCCCCATTAGCTTTTGCTCAAATACTGGAACGTTCCTGATTATAGCATACGTAGGAATCTGAATGTCTACTCTCCTTTTCTCAGTGTCCCAGACTTTTTATTCGCACCTTTAAATGTACAGATAATTCACTTGTGTTTCCTTCTAGATGAGCCTGATCTTAGAGAAATACCACATGGTGGATGAAGATGTCCTAAGGGATCTGAGATTTTTAGAATCAGGAAAATATCACCTCCACCTTTGCCTCCTCTGTTTTCTCCAGTCCTGCCTAAGAATCACTTCAACTAATCTTGTAGTATTGATAATTGTCAAGGATACTATCCAAAGGACAAAGCAGTGATAATATATTTTCATTGCATGGGTTGCAATACGTTTCCATTCACAATTTCCCTTGATGTGTACTGATATCTTTTCCCATAGCTTCATAGTTTTGAAAACATTAAGAAATTTAAAATGGGACAGGCTTTTTCAATTAATACTTAAAACAAATAAAAAATTATGACTATATGGGAAGATTTTGGAGGCAGTTACAGATATCAACAATTCAATATCAATTAGATATTAGCTGTGCGAAAGTTTACTTAAACCTGTGAGCCTTAGTTTCTATACCATAAAATTGTTGTAGGATTAATGTGGCAGAAAATACGTGCTTTGCTCTCCACTCAATATCCACTGTCCACTGTACTTTGTTAACCAAGTCTCGATATTTTAGCACTTTGTATGACGTGAAGGAGTTACTCCTCTAACCCAGACCTAAAACCTTATTAATCTAGACCAATCACAGCAATTCCACTCTCCTTGCTAGAGACTAAAGAAGGCTCATGTGACACAAATCTGACCAATGAGCTTTAAGTGGAAGGCTCCTAGAATATATTTGTTTTCTTATTTTTTTTTAATTTAAGTATCGTTGACACATAATGTTACAGTAGTTTCAAGTGTATAATTTAATGATTTGACAAATTGATATGTTATGCTATGTTCACCACAAGTGTAGCCACCATGGCTATTACAACATTATTGACTGTATTCCTTACACTGTGCCTTTATAATAAGTATTCCCATGACTTATTCATTCCATAACTGGAAGCTTGTATCTCCCTCTCCCTTTCACTCATTCCCACCCCCCCATCTCCCTCCCCTATGGCAGCCATCAGTTTATTTTCTGTATTTATGGGTCTGATTCTGCTTTTTGTTTGTTTATTCTTTTTTTATAATTCCACTTATGAGTGGAATCCTATGGTATTTGCTTCTCAGTCTCACATTTCATTTAACATAATACCTTCTGGATCTATACTCTCCTCTGGGTGAAAGAAGATCCATAAAAGAAATACTGCCTTTTTGTGATTCAGTTCAGTGGAGAGATATTTCCTGGAAATATAATGACCATCTTGGGAAGGTAAAGGAACCCACACAGGAAGGCTAAGAAGGAGAAGGCAGCATACTGAAGATGAGAGAGCAGAAGTTAGGGAGAAACCTGTTTTCATGATGGCATCACTGGGCTGCTTAAATATTCCACATCAGAAATGCCCTATCTCTGTGTATTTTGTGTTTTGCGATAATAAACTCCTTATTGACACTCTGGGTTCTGTTACTGTATTGCATACATTTCTAGCAATTATAAACATTTCATTATTGAGGTTATAGTAAAAATTAAGGAAATACAAACAAAGCGCGTGGCACATAATGGTGTTCAGCAACTATTGCCTTACTGTTACTGTGTTCCAAGATGCTAACGCTTAATCGCTATGTGAAATGCAACTTTTTTCAATGGCATATTTTATGAGTAACTCAATCTAAATGTAAACTCTTAAATTTGCCCTCTTAATTACATTTTTGAGTAGATATTTTCTAAAATGTTTTGCTGCTTTGGGGACAGTGTTTTCTAAAATGCTTTCCTGTTTAAGTGAGAATCTTCTTAGGAAATTAAATTCCTGTAAATAGAGAATACCGATTAGTTTATTATAAATAAACTCCTCTGGACTCAAAATAGATATTAGATGATAAGAAAGAGGCACCATATTGTCACAAATGGATAGTCTGCTATATGCCTTATAGGAAATTGGCATTATTTTCAAAGAAGCCTTCACAACTCTCCCCAGTTTTATTCCAATTGAAACATTTTCTGTAGTATAATTAATACACATTCAGACATTTATCATGGAAAAACTGTGCAAACTGTTCATTTTCTTCCTAGGTTGGTAAAGGGGTAGGAAGTATAGACATTTCAGAGGCCAGCCAGATAGCTAGATATGTGTGTCCCAAATCTATAAATCATGTGTTTCCTTGATCTTGTAAAATCTGAATTATTCTTGATAAAAGTTGCTATTTGAGAGAATACCTTGAACCTTTTCTTTTCCTTGTAAAACGAAGCAGCCCACAATGTGATAACATTGCTCTCTCTTACTGCACCACAAATCCTGGAGTCCTCCTCACTGAAAGTGGCTCACCTGCTGGATAGTAACCGTGGACTAAATAATTTCCCACAACTTCTAAGTAAATAAGTAATTGGATGATGAAGTCACAATTAACCTAGCTGAATTTACTAGTAGTACATTTTTGTGCATAACTGATGCTAATAATTCAACAGACATTTATTTAAGCTTATTATGCTATATTAAAGCCTCCTTTCAAAGGGTTGTAATCGAATCTATATATCCAAAATAGCATTCATTTGACTTACAGCACTCAAGTGGATGCTCATCGGTCTAAGTCATATTAGTTACCCTTTATACTTCCAGAAGTGATATCTTAAGAGTGAGTAGACATCAGTGTGTATATAGTGGGATGCTCCTAGTTTGAAAAAAAGAAGTTGGATATATTAGATATTTATTGGAGACATCCAGAAGTATTGTACATGAAATGGAAGCATCGAAAAGAAACTTTTTGCCACGCTTCAATTTCTTTTCTTAATCCTTAGCTAGAAATACTTAAGGATAAATAAGCAGTATACCAAGATTTACTTTCCCACGCCACTGAATGTTGAAGAAATACTGGCATGGAGAACATAAGGTAAACTTATAATTTATATATACTTGGTAGATGCAGAAACACACAACCAGGGATTCCTATGTATATACGTGTATACAAATGCACATGTATGTAATGACATTGGAAATATTTTCGCCTTCAGGAATGACTCTTCACGAAGAATTGCATCTTTTTTTCCAAGTATTTCTCTCCCTAATGCAAAGTGTACTGCCTCAATGGTGGAGGACAGGATGATAAGTGGTATAAAACATGGGATCCAGAGGAAACTTTTATTTCCTTCTCTATGAATTTAGCCAAATCAACAAGTTTTCTTCCGTCACCTCTATGTATATTCTTGAATAAATGGTATCCAACCTCTGGCCCTTTCTGTGGTAATCTTTACCATATGCCACCTGTTTAAATTCCCTGGAGCAGCCAAATCTCACAGCACATAGGATGTGAGTGCCATCTTGTACTTCAGGATTCCTACCACTTCAGACAATGGAGTACTCTCTGGAACAATGTGTCTCGAACTTTAATGTGCATAGGGATCAGCGGAGAATCTTATTAAGATGCAGAATCTGTGTGAGTAGGTCTGGGGTGCTGTCTGAGATTCTGCATCTCTAACAAATGTCCAGATAATGCCCATGCTGCTGCTCTCTGGACCCTATACTGTGTGGCAATGCTTTAAACTAAGAAGTGAGACCCAGCTCAGTTAAGGGCTTATCCCATTTCCCTGCAAAGTCCCTCACATCCCCCAAGCAGCAGATTTTGGGGAAAAAAGTTAAATACAGGCTTAGTATTCTGCCTCAGTGTTCTGCCCTGAAGAGAAGGCATTTAAGGGACTATCGGTCACACGATTAATTCTAAAATCAATGTTGCTGCCTTCTGGTTTAACTTTGTGATCTGGTCTAGAATTTTGACTTGGCTCCCAGTATGTGCCCATTCTCAGAATACTGGCTCTTAGGTGGCTGTCTTATTCTTTCATTTTAATCTCTAATTTCATAACCTGTCTGGCTGGGGAGGCATGAAGTCCTAAAATAAGCAGGAGCTCACCTACATGGGTCACATCCAGACTCAGCTGATTACCTGGTGCCAGACCCTAAGTCACTTGGTAGAACTTGGCAGGCTACCTTTGGCAGGACCTCCCAAGTACTGATTGCCCACTCAGACAAAACTGACCCGGCATCTGTCACTGCATTTCATGGGCTCCAACTCTTCCCGATCCTCTGTTGATGGCTCGCTCTTGGCACTTGCATAGGTCTGCCTCCAGGTGTGTGGCCCTCCTGTGGGCATTTAATCTATTCAGTTTTGGTCGGAATCTACGAAGTCCATTTCTATTCTACAAGTCCAATCTGAGTTTAGGGCCCATTTTTATTTACCAACCTTTGATCTTATGGTGATAACTTTGTTCCAATAAAGAGTTTATAATGTTCAGTGATTTTTATTATTATATTATTGAATAGATTAGTAAATGGAATACAGGGAATGACATAAAGAGATGTAATATGATTGATAGAAAGTCTAATAGTGCTTTCTAAATGAAAATCTTATTTGACAAGTTTTATCTTTCCTTGTCATTGCCAAGATATCATATCAAATTATATCCTTTTGCTTTCCCAGTATAGTGTGACATGATTCTTTTTTATTTTTTTTTTTTATTTTATTTTATTTTTTTTTTAATTTTTTTTTTTCAACATTTATTCATTTTTGGGACAGAGAGAGACAGAGCATGAACGGGGGAGGGGCAGAGAGAGAGGGAGACACAGAATCCGAAACAGGCTCCAGGCTCCGAGCCATCAGCCCAGAGCCCGACGCGGGGCTCGAACTCACGGACCGCGAGATCGTGACCTGGCTGAAGTCGGACGCTTAACCGACTGCGCCACCCAGGCGCCCCGACATGATTCTTTTTTAAACTGTTCATTTCAAACTGTTTGAGAACAGGCAAATACTAGATGTGTGTCTTACCAAATAAAAGAGACAATTAAGCACCTGATAGACCTCTTTTAACTGTATTATTAGATATATTTCTATAGTCAGGGTCTGAAGGCATACTTAGATATATGGGATAGAGCTTTTGGAATTTTCATCAGTGAGCCAGCAAGTTTTCAAAAACATCATAGATCAGTACTATTAGTTTTGTCGATTATGTTTCAAAGGTGACAGTCATAAATCAAAAATGGAGAGCTTCCTCTTTCCAGCATAAAATTATATAAACATCTAAACCAAAAGTTTGAAAAGCAACAAGGATGGCAAATATAATCAACTTTTTTTTCCCCCTCCAATACATGTTAGGAAGAAAACAGACCCAGAATCTAAGAAAAAGAAACTAATCTTGCTTGTATATTTACTCTTGACCAACCTCTGTGGGAAGCTCTGATTGTTTAATTCTTCCAAGAATTCTTGATGGTGTATTATTATTACTACCAGAGGATTAGACAGTCTCAGGGAAGTTAAATAATTTGTTCAGGGTCACACAGCTAACAACTGGTCTTAAACAGTTCCAAGGTATTAGAATACTTTAACTCTACCAACTTTTTTTCTGGTAAAACTTTAGCTCTTATCTAATTTCCCAAGGTACACAGTAGAGTAATTACTTAGGCTTGTTATGGACATGTGGTGTCAAGCAGGACCAGGAATTCCTCCTACAAAACATCTCACGACAAATACTAAGAGGAATGAGTGTAATGTTATCTTAATCTACAAGAAGATTGTGAGATTTGTATTATTCTTTTGACGATGGGGAAGATATGACATGCTCAGATGGAAGTGAATATTTATTTCTCTACCTATTCTTTTGCATTTTACATGCTCTAATAAAATGCAAATAACCAAGAATTTAAAAAACAAAAACAAAAACAAAAACAACTCCACATCTGCAGGGCACCTGGGTGGCTCAGTCTGTTAAACATCCGACTCTTGATTTCAGCTCACGATCTCAGTTTGTGAGCCTGAGCCCTGCGGCTATGCTGACAGCACAGAGCTTGCTTGAGATTCTCTCTCTCTCTCTCTCTCTCTCTCTCTCTGTCTGCCACTGCCCCCTCTCAAAATAAATAAATAAAACATTTTAAAAAACCCTCCACATCGGATTATAAGAAATTTTAGGACTTTAATTTTGTGTTTCAGTACCAAAAAAGACACTATTCATACAATGGAGAGACGTTTGAGCTTTGTAGTTGAGTCTTACATTCCCCTGCCTCTTAGTAACAAGGGAAACATTACAGATTTGGAATTATAAAGCTTCATTTTCTTTAAAACAAGAGTAATCAAAATAAATGGCATAATAAAACTCTTATTAGAAATGACAGGATGTATTGCAAATGTCAGCTGGTATCTTTTCTCTAGTTTAGCAACTTTCAGCCAACTTGGGCTGAAAGTTGGTGAAAGGAACATTGGGGACAGAACATACACAACAGGATGGAAATAACCAAGATTCTCCTCCGGGAGTTAGGAGCCCTTTGTCCTCATGCCTAACATCACTCAGAATTCCTCCAGAAGCAGAGCCATCTCTTCCCTTTGTCAACAAAGGCTACCATCTAGAAGGTGGATGGACTTCAAGGAACATTCAATCCTTCTTCTCTGGGTATCTGAGATGTGATTTTAGAGGGTCTAAACTTCTTCATGACTACTTATTCATGACCTTGTAAAATTCTAGAAGACAGAGAAAGTTCAATCAAATCATCATTAGATGACAACTAACAGACGTTTATCATTTTTCTCCCCTAATACAAACTGTTTGACAAATAGCAAATGACAGGAGAGCAGTGTCTTTTTGTTTTGTTTTGTTTTGTTTGTTCATTCTTTTCAGGGCTACCAAATAAGGACATTTTGAACTGCTGAAGCTAATCAAAAGTGCAAGATTTATTTCCTATTTTGTACTTTTTGCAAATGAGTTTGGAAACACAGGAGTATATCCTAAGGAGAAATCAAAAGCCCAGGGCTATCAAGTAGGTATATATAACTTCTCAGGAATGGATTGGTAAGCTGAAAATGATGAGAGTGATATCACAAGTGAAAAAAAGCCATCCTCCATGAAAGAATTCCAAGACCTGATCATAGAAACACACTCTTTATGAGTACAATATATATTAATTTACAACCTATTCTAAATACTTCAGTGTGGTAATCTGAAGCTGGTTTGACAAGGATTAATTCGGTTCAAACTCATTGTCAGAAATAAAAGATAGATTTTTAAATTTATTTTTCCTTGTTAAGTGTTCGGGACAAGTATCCTCTACGTTAAGGTAATCAAGTCTATGGCCCTTAGAGATTTTGGGGATAGACTTATCAAATCCACAAAGAAAACTCTCCTAGAACTAATGGAATGAGATTACCTTTGAATTCTCACCCCAACTTTGAATAGTCACTAATTCCTTTCTTTGCTCTTTTGGTGTTTGCAAAGGGGTTCGCTAAAGCCTGCATTGATATAATTATTGGCTCAGCTTGTTAGAGATCCAGGCCAGATGGCTATGGGTTTCTAAAGTCCTAGTTGCTTGTGGTAGTCTTCCTAGTTTGCCTATAGGGTTTGGGGATCAGCAATTTGAAAGGGCTACAACCTTGTAAAACAGTATTATTCATGGGGGCAGAATGTTCATCAGCGTGACCCAGTGCTAAATACATTCATTATAGGCATTCCTATTCTGCACAATTTGCCACACAGCGCTGGTTTCTGGAGGGGGAAAAAAGACAATGGCTTATAAAATGCTTTTGAATGCCTAAAAAGAAGGAGAGTTCACGCTGGGAGTCCTCTGCTTTCTTTCTTGGAAGGAACCTTCTTAGTGACTTTAGCTGAGCTCTGCTGAGAGTAAGCAAAGTGGAAAAATCAGAAAATTACCTTTTTTATATGTTTCTGGGGGGCAAAATAGAGAGTGGGAGAAGATAAATGGAAAAAAGTGACAGTGAGATTATGCGAAACAGCAAATATGCAAGTGGATGAAGACAGCTGAGGAATAATGCAAGAGTCACACACACACACACACACACACACACACACACACACAAAGAAGAAGAAGAAAGAAAGAAAAAAGCAGCAATAGAGCCATGATGATAAACTTAAAAGAAATTGTGGAGCAGAAAGAATATCATAAATAATCATATTTTCAAATAAGAATACCCTATCAGTTTCTGTGACCCGGATAAAGCACAAGCCTCCCATGACATTTCCCAGCATTCTGATACACACACAATGCAATTTTTCAGCTCAGGCATTTTATTCTTCAATGTAAACAAGCTTTGGGTTCTTAAAATACATATCTGAAAAGTGCTTTCATAAATAATGCATATATTATAAAAATTTGACTTGTAAACTGCAGGGTCCAGGTCCTCCCCCAGTCTACATTGTGAAGGCTCACCATGTATAGAGAAAACCTTTTGGTAGAAACTGGCATGCTAAAGCATGAAATGTCTTTTACTGAAGGCAAATAGGATTTTTTTGAAGTACAAGACAAAGAAATATCATAGCCAATTTTGCCCCAACTCAAAGAAAAAAGTGATAGATGGTAGAACTATATCGGTAATTAGTTTCAAATCCTAAGGTGTTCCTTTAAATCTTGCTAATTAAGAGAATTCAAGGGTGGAAAATAGCCCTTTTCTTATCTTCAAAGAATAAAGATGAAAGAAAAACAGAAAATGAAACCTCCTTACTTGTTCTGTTCTTTAAAACAGAGCCCCAAGAAAATCTGCCTGTGCTCACAGGAGAAAGACCCAAGCATTTACAGAGGGGGAGGGGAAGGGGGCGGTCTGAGAAGCATAATTAGAAGCAAGTTTTCAAATTTTATTAAATTCCTTCACCAACAAAATGCACTTAGAGGTATTTCAAGTTAAACCAGTACTTAAAGACTATGAAAAGCAAGATGATTACATGTTTGCGGAAGAAGAAAGGGCAATTAAGAAAACCAGAACAATTTAAGATGCCAACTGAATAAAGGCGACCAGAAGTTGATTTAAAGTTTTTCTTCTGTAATTTGCTCCCCTTTGTCGTGGCACGCTCAGAGAAAGTGAATGCAGCAGACTGGGAGGAGGAGGGGGGCGTGGGGAGGAGGAAGAGGAGGAAGGGAGGAGCGGAGCGAAGGAGCGTCTCCCATCCTCCTCCCCCAGCCCCCAACCGGCCCTCCTCCCGGCTCTCCCAGCCGCGCCCCCCCCCCCACCCCCCCGCCCGCCCCAAGCCCCCGCCTTCCTCCTCGCCGCTCGCTCTCCCTCTCCACCCTCCACTCTCGGCGACCGCCCTCGCTTTGGGGACACCATCAGCTTTTGATTTGGAAGCACGCTGATTGGCTGGAAGCGATTCAACACACGCCGGGCAGGAGAGCTTTGTCTGAGTTGGAGTGAAGTTGTACAGATTTTAGACTGGAGTCAGCAATCACGGGTGTTTAGTCTGCAGCCGCGCGGAGAAAGGGAGAGAGCATCGCTGGAGAAAGATTCACTGCAGCCTCTGCCGGCACCCTGCAATCGATGGATTCCGACAACACAAGGAGGGAAGCGCGGAGGTGACCCTCTTCTGCCTGCGGAGAGGACAAATGCAAGGCTCGGACTCCGCGCCGGCAAGAGCTGCGAGTCGTGACACGGTGTGTATAAACCCAAAGTTTGCGAGCTGTTAATTGCTGTGCTGTGTTATTAAGAGACGCTTTCAAGTGGCAAGTACCAAACGTAGCTTAGCTTTAAGTTGCCAAAGGAAGTTGAGGGGAATTGCTTTGCTGTTTTAACTTGGTCTGTGTGAGGAGTCTCCTAAACTGACCGAGGTGCCAAATGAATGCTAAAATGCACTTTAGATTTGTTTTTGCACTCCTGACGGTGTCTTTCAACTGCGAGGTGCTGGGCAAGAATTTGAAATACAGGATTTATGAGGAGCAGAGGGTTGGATCAGTGATTGCAAGACTATCAGAGGATGTGGCTGATGTTTTAGTTAAGCTGCCTAATCCTTCCACCGTTCGTTTCCGAGCCATGCAAAGGGGGAATTCTCCTCTCCTTGTAGTAAATGAGGATAACGGAGAAATCAGCATAGGGGCTAAAATCGACCGCGAACAACTGTGCCAGAAAAACTTGAACTGCTCCATAGAGTTTGATGTGATCACTCTACCCACCGAGCATCTGCAGCTTTTCCATATTGAAGTCGAAGTGCTGGATATCAATGACAATGCTCCCCAGTTCTCAAGATCTGTCATACCTATTGAGATATCCGAGAGCGCGGCCGTTGGGACGCGCATCCCCCTGGACAGTGCATTTGATCCAGATGTTGGGGAAAATTCCCTCCACACCTACTCTCTCTCTGCCAATGATTTTTTTAGTATTGAGGTTCGCACCAGGACCGATGGAGCCAAGTATGCCGAACTCATAGTGGTCAGAGAGCTGGATCGCGAGCTGAAGTCAAGCTATGAGCTTAAGCTCACTGCCTCAGACATGGGGGTGCCTCAGAGGTCTGGCTCATCCATACTAAAAATAAGCATTTCCGACTCCAACGACAACAGCCCTGCTTTTGAGCAGCAGTCTTATGTAATACAACTCTTAGAAAACTCCCCCGTTGGCACTTTGCTCCTTGACCTGAACGCCACAGATCCAGATGAGGGCGCTAATGGGAAAATTGTATATTCCTTCAGCAGTCATGTGTCTCCCAAAATTATAGAGACTTTTAAAATTGACTCAGAAAAAGGACATTTGACTCTTTTCAAGCAAGTGGATTATGAAATCACCAAATCCTATGAGATTGATGTGCAGGCTCAAGATTTGGGCCCAAATTCAATCCCAGCTCACTGCAAAATTATAATCAAGGTTGTGGATGTTAATGACAATAAACCTGAAATCAACATAAACCTCATGTCCCCTGGAAAAGAAGAAATATCTTATATTTTTGAGGGGGATCCCATTGACACATTTGTTGCTTTGGTCAGGGTTCAGGACAAGGATTCTGGGCTGAATGGAGAAATAGTTTGTAAGCTTCACGGACATGGTCACTTTAAACTTCAGAAGACTTATGAAAACAATTATTTAATCTTGACAAATGCCACACTGGATAGAGAAAAGAGATCTGAGTACAGTTTGACTGTAATCGCTGAGGACAAGGGGACACCCAGTCTTTCTTCAGTAAAACATTTTACTGTTCAGATCAATGATATAAACGACAATCCACCCCACTTCCAGAGAAGTCGATATGAATTTGCAATCTCAGAGAATAACTCGCCAGGGGCATATATCACCACCGTTACGGCCACAGATCCTGATCTTGGAGAAAATGGGCAAGTTACATATACCATTTTGGAGAGTTTTATCCTGGGCAGTTCCATAACCACCTATGTCACCATTGACCCATCTAATGGAGCCATCTATGCCCTCAGAATTTTTGATCATGAGGAAGTGAGTCAGATCACTTTCGTGGTTGAAGCAAGAGACGGAGGAAGTCCAAAGCAACTAGTAAGCAATACCACAGTTGTGCTCACCATCATTGATGAAAATGACAACGTCCCTGTGGTTATAGGGCCTGCTCTGCGCAATAATACTGCAGAAATCTCCATACCCAAAGGGGCTGAAAGTGGCTTTCATGTCACAAGAATAAGGGCAATTGACAGAGACTCTGGTGTGAATGCTGAACTCAGCTGCTCCATAATAGCAGGCAACGAGGAGAATATCTTTTTAATCGATCCACGATCATGTGACATCCATACCAATGTAAGCATGGAATCTGTTTCCTACACCGAGTGGGAGCTCTCAGTCATCATCCAGGACAAAGGCAATCCCCAGCTGCATACCAAAGTCCTTCTGAAGTGTACGATCTTTGAATATGCAGAGTCAGTGACAAGTACAGCAATGACCTCAGTCAGCCAGGCATCTTTGGATGTCTCCATGGTTATAATTATTTCCTTAGGAGCCATTTGTGCAGTGTTGTTGGTTATCATGGTGCTGTTTGCAACGAGGTGTAACCGAGAAAAGAAAGACACTAGATCCTACAACTGCAGGGTAGCAGAATCCACTTACCAGCACCACCCAAAAAGGCCATCCAGGCAGATTCACAAAGGGGACATCACATTGGTGCCTACGATGAATGGCACTCTGCCCATCAGATCTCATCACAGATCGTCTCCATCCTCATCCCCCACCTTGGAAAGAGGGCAGATGGGCAGCCGGCAGAGTCACCACAGTCACCAGTCCCTCAACAGTTTGGTGACAATCTCATCCAACCACGTGCCAGAGAATTTCTCACTAGAACTCACCCATGCCACTCCTGCCGTTGAGGTAAGATCGCACTCTGTACCAACTCACTGACACGGTCAGCTGCTAGTGTGCAGAGGTTGTGTATGTGCTAGTTCTTAAGTGTCTCCTTTAAGCAGTAAACAATACTAACAATATCCGAATTAAATGGGATACAAGGTACATCACCTGTATGTAGCAAGTATGCATAGTTTAGCATGCTGTTCTGTTTTCCTTAAAGAATGGGCTTGCATGTATGATGCATAGTATTGAAAAATAAATGTGAATCTCCCAAATGACTATCTAATTAGAATACCCTTCCTTCCCAGATTAAGATACTGGAAGCCACAAATAAAGGGACTTGTTTCATTCTCACAGTTGTGGCTTCTACTCAGAAAAAAAAAAAAAAAAAAAAAAGCCAAAAGATAACAACAACAGCACCAGCAAAAACCCGAGGCCTCCAGAATCCCATCTGAATGCATGTTGTATTTGTTCAACTTTTGAATTTTTTCTGACCTTATTTTAACTGCATGTGCTAGATTGTTGCATCTTACAATATTTTCCATGTATTTTTATAATGGATCTCTTTAACCTGAACTAAAACATAAAGGAACTCAGTCTATTATTTATAAAGGAGTTCTCTTTCAAAAAAAAAAAAAAAAAAAAAAAAAAAAGCAGTGTATGAGATCATTCAAGCCTCTCCGGGATGTATTCAGTTGTGTGTGGTGCCTGGCTGCATCGTCTGCCACATTCCAGCATGTGTAAATCTTTAAAACAGAGATAACATGTTCAATTAATCAGGATGAAAAGCAGTGAGCAACTGTTTTTCCTTGCTTAAGCTCGTGAGTATTAGGGGGTTTGTTTCCAGAAATCAGTTCTGTGTGTTTGGTTTCCAGCAGGTCTCCCAGCTTCTTTCAATGCTTCACCAGGGGCAATATCAACCAAGGCCAAGTTTTCGAGGAAACAAATATTCCAGGAGTTATAGGTATGAATTATCCCCCTGTTACCTATTGAGTCTCTAATGGCGTGAATGCTACAGAGTAAAAACCATACTTTCCCTGATTTATCTTTCTAGATATGCCCTCCAAGACATGGACAAATTTAGCTTGAAAGACAGTGGCCGTGGTGACAGTGAAGCAGGAGACAGTGATTATGATTTGGGGCGAGATTCACCAATAGACAGGCTGCTGGGTGAAGGATTCAGTGACCTGTTCCTTACAGATGGAAGAATTCCAGCAGGTAAGAGGCTGGTGATAGATGATGAATTCTTACTTTCAGATCTGCTACACCCATGAGTGCACAGTTTCTCCCATGCTTACATTTTTCTTTGTCCTTTGCACTGAAGCGTCTGTCATCTGTACACTATTAGCATTGAACATGACCTGGAGCCCCTCAGAATTATTTTCTTAAACTTCAGACACGGCAGTTGGTGGAGGAGGGGTAAGCATGAGAGCAGAGCAGGACAAGAAGGAAAGGGTGGGGAGAGGGGATAGAGAGCCACACTATTTCTTTCCTCTCCCTGCCCCATCCAGTGCTGCCACAGGATACTCTTGAGCAACTCTGTGAAATTACTGGGTGGTTGTTGTTATTCAAACGGCCTGTTTTGGTGCATGGTGGTGAACTGGGCTATAATTTGGAAGACACAAATTTCCTGTGATGGGAACCCACTCGCAGAATCAGAGATTAAAATACACTAGGGAATGGTACATTTCAATCACCAAAAATAGGACAAAGAATGCAGCTTTGTAGGTGGGAAGCACAGAATATTTTTGCCACCGTTCATTTCCTATCCGCACGGTAGTTGAAGAGGCACACGCGTTTACAAGGGAAATGTTAAGTCTGTAGCCAGATGGAGGAGACCCTGGGAAGTTAAAAGCCACGTTTTCCGTAGAGTCCCCCCTCTCTGACTGTGCAGTAGAACCTGTCTGAACCAACTGGGTAAACACTGACTATATCACTGCAGCAACCCCGTTACCAGAGACTGTAATATCAATCGACTCTTAGGAACACATAAAAACGTCGCCCTGGCTACTTACATTCCTAAACTCCACTGAATCTGATCAGCTGAGTGTTAATCAAGTGCCTGCCATTTGATAAATTAAAGAAAGGCAGAGCAAAACTACTTGCCGTCTGAGTTCCGTCCAATATCTATTTTCTAAATATAGATGAGTAAGAGAGTTTTGGAACGAGTTGTGAGGGGGCTTCAGAGAGCTACAGAAATGCAGGCGAAATCACTGCGTAGAGAGTCCTAGTGGTAGTGGTAGTTGTTGCCACCAAGAGTGACCACCAATGTCCCCGTGCTTACCTGGGGCCCCTGAGGACTTCTGTACCTGCATCCTGTCTCCTAAGGCTTCCGCACAGGAATGTGGAGTGGGGTCGTGACAAGAGTAGTGCTCCTTTTTTTTTTTTTTTTTTTTTTAATTTGAAAACTGAAGCTTATAAAGGTTAAAAAATGTATCCCAAATCAGGCAGTTTGTACATGGTAGAGGTGAGATTTGAACCAATCCCATACTCTTAAATACCAACCTATTAAGAGTAATGAAGCAACAGGTTTTTAAAAAATAAGTTTAGTAATGGATTTGTTCCTCTATTCTGAAGTCTAACTATCCTCTACGAAGTGATTAAATGCTGCCTATTTCATTATGTTATTACAGTCATAGATGAGTGTGTGGAAAGGACTTCTGCTGCCATTAGGGCTATAATGTACATGAGAACCAATATTTGCACAGTGGTGTCTTTGTTTCTTTGTTTTATTCAGAGACTCCCTATTTCAAGGAAGAAAATAAATCTCTGAAAATCCAGTGGGATACATACAGCCTCAGAAAACTTGCTCAAAGAGAATCAGTTTTATTATTTTTACCAATGAAAGGAAAGGGCTGGCTGGCTAAATTTCTACGGTTCCGTGATGTTGATGGAACCCTAATTTTGAATATTGGTCCTCAATGTTGAGTAATGTGATTTCCCAAATGAAAAGTAGTACAGTGGGCATAACATCAGTATTTCATTATGTAAGTTCTTTTTAAATTGTGTGAAACCTATTCATTTAAATTAAAAAAAAATATTTATTTGAGAGAGAGAGAGACAGAGAGACAGAGTGTGAGTGGGGGAGGGGCAAAGAGAGGGAGACACAGAATCTGAAGCAGTCTCTAGGCCCAATGTGGGGCTCGAACCCACAAACCGTGGGATAATGACCTGAGCCGAAGTCAGACACTTACCCAACGGACCTCCCCCCCACCAGGCGCCCCTGAAATTATAATATATTGATACAGCTAAAAGGAAAATACCTTTCCCTATTGAGATAACTTTTCTATTTGTGGGCCTAAATGATATCTAAAGTCCTTTTTAATTCTGAAATTGTATAATTATATTAGCTGACCTGTTTTAGAAAAAGGCAGGACTTTTCTTTCATTCTTTCAAAGTTACCAACACCAGACGTGTTCATGGCAGGAGAATTATCTAATGCTTGCATTAAAAAATAAAATAAAAATGCATGTTAATAAAGACATTGAGGAAACAATGGGTAGATACACAGTCTAGGTAATAGTGAGTCTTATTTAGTGAGTGGCTTTCGGCTCCTTCTAAGTTAACATTTCGTTCAAAGTTAGGAGTTTTGCTTTTATATTATCAACAATGATACCGCTCAATATACAGACAACCCTTTCAAAATATTCCATATTTGCACAGTCATACTTACTCTGGGCGTGTGGTGGGAGAGTTATATTGCTGGTGTATGATGTTGTTTCACTGTAGATACATTTCTTTCTTACTATCTACCTGCCTCCATGTGGAGAAAGCATTCAGGTGGCATAGAGCGCCAGGATATTCCCAGTGACTTATAAAATACTTTAAGCTTTCTTCATGTCTGGCTGGTGTAGAAAGTTACATGTATACTGAGTATCTGTGCAGAGCTACTTTAATTATGACCATCCTTCTGATGATACTTCACCCATTTTCTGGTTTATTATTCTTTCTGGCAGCTCATGCTTTGTAAACTTATATTCCCAGGAAACAGGCCAAGTAGGGAAAAAAAAAAAAAAATGTAAGTCCACATCTGAATGCCATTAACAGAAATCAGTGCAGTTTTCAAAAGCATGTGTATTTTTAGGACTTAAGTGTCTTATTCCAACTGGTTTTCTGCATTAAACTGTGATCAAATATAGATTATGTTATGTTGCATTGCCTGCCAACAAGGTCATTTCTGGTCATTCATTCTATTAATTCCCACAGAAATATCCTGCATTCTGAGCAGTAAAATCAGCAAGCATTCTTGTCCGTTAGCTCATGTTTGTCAACATGCTTTCTTCCTTACTCATTCAACTTTGAGCTACAGTGCAAAATCTTGAACTACTTGCAGAATCTCCATTTTTCCAATGTCTTAGCGGCACCAGCGTGATTTATAAAGGCCTTTTGATTTTGTTTCTTGTGAAACTCCTTTCCCGAGCTCATTCCACTTTTCATTAATCTGCCATTGGTGATTACTTTACTCCGACATTTCTCTTTAATTCCAAGTTCTGTCCATCGTCATGGCTGGTATCCGGGTCCTGGCTATTCTTCCAGGGCCCGTTTACTGGCCCAGCGTACAAGCTGAGGTTCGCTCTCTAGCACCTCCTCCCTTTGTCAAATATTTCTTTTATGCAGCTTGAACAACTTTTTCAGAACATTTTAATTTAAAGTTTTTTTGGCTTAAAATCAGTTATTGACTTTTGTTGCCCAGCAACACCTAATAAAACTACTTCCCTTGGCATTCCAAGGCCAATAAAATCCACTCCTAACTTATTAACTCTCATTTTGGGCTGTTTCATATCTTTTGCAATAGTTGGAACTATCTTTCCACGTCAATCCTTTATTCATGTTGCCTTTCTACCTGGAAAAAAAAAAAACAACTGGCTTCTCTTCACTGTGTCTATCTGAATCCTGTTCATCTCTCACAGTTTGTGTCTTTAACTACTTTAGTCTCCGCTTTGCCTCTTTTTTTTCCTTTTCTTGACATGCCTTTAGCATCATATAGGCTGGCACTTAAACTGGGCATCTGGAGCCTCATTTGTTACACTAGACTCAGAACTAGATCTGAAACCATTTGAGGACAAGGATCTATCATGGCACTCCACATATAGCAGGCTCTGAATAGATAACTGATTGGTTATTCAGTAACTCATGACTTGATGGAAGTTCGGCACATGCTTTTCGTTTCTCCTTACGTCGAGTCCTACCTAAAAAGTATAGTAAGTCACAAAATTGAAAGTCATATAGTGGGAAAGAAGAGTTGTCGGCTCCCTCAAGCCTTCCCCTTCCCAGGGGAAATGTAACCACCTGGCAGGTTTCAAGGAGAGACAGAAAGATTAGCCATATGCACCACTTGCCAATAAGTTCTGACTTACTGCTGTGGTATGAGACCTCTGTGGCTCTGAATTATATGCACACTGAGAATGTTTTTAAATAGTTGGGTCTCCAGGGAAAAGGTTGAGCATATCACTGAAACAGAAATGATCTATTCTGTGCCACTACCTTCTTATCTCTATTTTTGCCAATATTCTCTCTATTAGCCTGCCTTCTTCAATTTTTCCTATTTTCTGAATTTAAAAAAATTATGTTAATTTATTATTTAATACTCAGGGCTCCATTTATTTATTGTGAAGTTATAAAATGGCACTCCCTGTTTTAAAAAATTCCTGTAAACAAAATTACCTGTGGACATATACCATCATTTGAATCATCCAGATTGTATTTTTGGTTGCATGTTCATTATATTCGGGTCTCTAGAAAGTTGATCATACTCGGGATTCTTAGAAGCCTATGTAATTTTTCCGTTTTCCCCCACTGTCATTAAATATTAAAAGAAAACAAAGACAATCAAATAATCAAAAACTTAAGTCCTTCCCACAGGGTCAAAGGCCGGAAAACAAATGAAAGGTATCATCAGACCTGTTTCCAGTCCTTCCAACAGGATGCGTGTAAGACAAGAGAGACAGATCTCCTTTCCATTTTCACAGACCCGGGGAATTAGGGAAAAAACTTCATTACCACTTTGATAGCTATTTCACTGCTGAGAAAACCTCAGTGCTATTAAGGCATTCCAGTTACTTTCAACTCCTTTTGGTTTTGTCCACATAAATGATGAACAATAGTAATTATTTCCCAGCAGTAAAAATGCATGCCGTCAGTAAATCTAAACATGCTTTTCTTCTTAAATCATCCATCTTCATTTAAATTTAAATAGGAAATGATATGCTAAAAGAGTGTGCTTTCTTCATGGCAAAATCACACAAGGATTCTGGGTGTTTGTCCTTCCTTTTACCCATATTTAGTTCTGCTGTTTCTGTATTTTTTCTACTTTCTGTGTATTTCTAGTTTTCCTACCAATCAGACCTTTTTCTCCTTCAGAACACTTGTTCTCAATTTTGTTCCACAGATTATCCCTTCTCTGTTAAGGGATGAGGTCCAGAATTGATGAGGTATAAAACCAAATTATCTCGAAGGTTTAGTGGTGAAGGGGAGGGACTTCCACCCCTTTTAACAAAGTCCTTTATTTCTCTTTTTTTCTGAGAGGAAACATTTACTCTTCGCCTTTCTTTTTCTGCATACTAATCTTTTTTAAAATTTTATTTTACTGCATAATAACACAACATGAGACGTACCCTCTTAAAAATGTTTAATTGTAGAATACAGCATTCTTAACTATAGGTACAATGTTGTATAGCAGATCTCTAGAACTTTTTCATTATGGTCAACCAAAACTTTATGCCCATTGTTTGGCAGTTCCCCATTTTCTCACCCCCCTGCACATGCACCTTTTAGCAAACACCATTTCACTCTTGGATTCTATGTATTTGTTCATTTTAGACACCTTATATACATGGAACCATGCCATATTTGTCCTATGGCTGGTTTATTTCACTAAGTAGAATGTCCTCAAGGTTCATCCATGTTGTCACATATTGCAGAATTTCCTTCTTTTTTTAAGGCTCAATGATATTCCACTGTATGCAAATACTGTGTTTTCTTTATCCATTCATCTGCTGGTAGGCATTCGGGTTGTCTTCCACCTTGGCTATTGTGAATAGTGCTGCGGTGAACAAGGGAGTGTTAATAGCTCTTTGAGATCCTGAATTCAATTCTTTTGGATAAGTATCCAGAAATGGGTCTGCTGGATAATATGATAGTTATCCTTGTAATTTTTTGAAGAACTTCCACATTGTTTTCCATAGTGACTGCACCATTTTGTGTTCTTAGCAATAGTGGACAAGTATTCGAATTTCTCCACATCCTTGCCAACACTTGTTATTTTTTTTTTTTTGTAGTAGTTATCCTGACAGATTTGAAGTGATATCTCATTGTGGTTTGGATTTGCATTTCCCTGATGATTAGAAAATACATAGTGCATTCTTATTCTATGCAGACATTTTACCTGGTGCTAGGGATACAACAATAAACACAAGAGACTACTTGCTTCTCCTGGTAAGGGCTTTGACATTGTTCAAGTGTCATCCTTTTTAGCAATAATTTGGGAAGAAGAGAAACCTTGCTTAAATAGCCAGATCTAAAGAATGAGCTCTGACTAGATAGCTAAGGTTGATTATCAATCCAGTTTCGTTCAAATGTAAGATAATTACTTTGCATTTTCTGCATTGTCACTTGCTCTAAAGCAAAATCATGATGCCGAAGAGACATAATTGTCACTCAAAGAGATAAATGATTTGTGAAGTATGTTTTACATTTCTGCATCCTTCATCGTTCCTATTATTGTAGTTTAGTTATTGCACTTGTCAATGTAGACATTTTTCTCCTCTTTATTTTCTGCTTTTCTAATAGCATTTATTATTTGCATTCCTTCATTATTATTATTGTAGTTTAGTTATTGCCTTTGCCAAATTTAGAAATTTTTCTCCTCTTTATTTTCTGCTTTTCTAATATCATGTATTATTTTCTATGAGCGTGGCCACTCAAATTCCAATCAGACATTGGAACAACTGGAAGAGCTAACCAATGGATTTTGTATATTCTTCAGTTTTGATGACTTTTCCATCTACTTGAATTTCAAACCTTTAAAAGAAGACTTCTGAATAGAGTAACTATAGGTGTCCAGTAGTTGAGGACAATTTGCACTGCTATTTTAAGTAACAAATCAATAAATAATCCAAAATACCTTTGAGAGAATTTACTAAGTATAATGACCTGATAGCTTGTTATATTCCCAATGCCTCCATTAAAAGTAAAGTTGGTCAGATAGACCCCAATATCCAGAAGGCTACTCATAGGTATTGCTCAAAAATTAATCTGGTGGCATTCTAAAATCACAGATTTCACCATACAGCTCTGAGGATTTTAGAATTTATGTCCAGCAAATATCCCACCACCCATACCTTTGCTCCTTTTCAGACATCCTCATGTGTAAGCTATAAATCCATTTCCTCATTACTTGAGTAGCAGAAATAATATTCCTGAGAAGTATGTGAGTCATAATCTTCCTTTTGTTCTTTGATAAACAGGGGGAAAAAAAAGAGGTCCATTTAACTGATTAAAGCCATAACTGTAGTCCATTTAATGTGTAAAATAACGGGTATCATCACGGTAGTAGTTTAAAACTGTGTCCTATTTTTTTTAAGACTAAACTTGCATTCTTTTCTACCATTTTGAGATATGCTAAGCATGACGATGAATCCCTGTTGTCTTCCTTGGGTGTAGCTATGAGGCTTTGCACGGAGGAGTGCAGGGTCCTGGGACACTCTGACCAGTGCTGGATGCCGCCTCTGCCCTCGCCGTCCTCTGACTATAGGAGTAACATGTTCATCCCGGGGGAAGAATTCCCAGCACAACCCCAGCAGCAGCACCCCCATCAGAGTCTTGAGGACGACGCCCAGCCTGCAGATTCTGGTGAGAAGAAGAAGAGTTTCTCCACCTTTGGGAAGGACTCCCCAAACGAGGAGGACTCCGGGGACACCAGCACGTCCTCTCTGCTCTCGGAAATGAGCAGCGTGTTCCAGCGCCTCCTACCCCCTTCCCTGGACACCTGCTCCGAGTGTCCTGAGGTGGATCGCTCCAACTCTCTGGAACGGCGGAAGGCGCCTTTGCCAGCCAAGACTGCGGGTTACCCGCAAGGCGTGGCAGCCTGGGCAGCTAGTACACATTTTCAGAATCCCGCTAACAACTCGGGGCCCCCACTTGGAACTCACTCCAGTGTGCAGCCTTCTTCCAAGTGGCTGCCGGCCATGGAGGAGATCCCCGAGAACTATGAAGAAGATGATTTTGATAATGTGCTCAACCATCTCAACGACGGGAAACACGAACTCATGGATGCCAGCGAGCTGGTGGCGGAGATTAACAAACTGCTTCAAGACGTTCGCCAGAGCTAGGAGATGCTAGTGAAGCCTTCTTGTTTCCGTGTGTGTGGAAATCGGGGACAGAGAAAACCCTGAGAGAACTGGCATTGCCAAATAGTTGCATTTATCATAAATGTGTCTGTGTATATTGAATATTGAATACTGTATTTTCGTATGTACACGATGCAAGTGTGATTATTTTAATCTGTATTTTAAAAATACATTTGTACCTTATATTTATGTGTAATTTAACAGACAAATTTTATTTTTTTACTCCCATGACAAACATGTCTTTCCTAATCATGTAGAAAGTAGCCACTGTTCAAATATGATATAGTCTTCGACCACAAAGTGTAAAGGCACTGTGTAGATGAGTTCTGTTGGGGGAAGAATTTGCTGTTGCTGTACGAACAACCCCACTGAAGCATTATGCAATTCTTAGTTTCGTTAAGTGATCCAGTTTCTTTTTTCGATACTTTTTTAAAAAATGAAGCATCAATGACAAGGTCAAGCCACTTAATTATTATTTTTACTGCTCTCTGCTAGTTCTGATGGTTCAATTTCAGCAAAATTGAGACATGGGGTGAAATTTCATTTCAGGACTATGAAGTGTCTTTCACAGACCATGATGAAAAAAATAGGGCTAGAGTCAATGCTTTCCAATGCCCCCCCCCCCCAGGCCCCTACTGTTCCAAGGCATCACACTGGCCTATACTCGAGAATATTTCTCCTGAAGTATTAGTGTCTATTTGTAACCAAGGGAAACAATGAATTTCATTCCATCCTTGTAACAGTAGACACGCTCCAAGAAAATGGATTCTGTCCTTTAAATGGGTAACGGTATGTATTCTAACAGCCTAAAGTATTTGTGGACAAAGACCATGGTGTCAGTGTCTCTCCTAGGGTAGTAAATGGAATTGATTTATTCTGAAACTGTTTTGTTTGAATCTTCCCTGTCTTCTCACGATACTTGAACATTTTTATGTTTTGCAATGTTTTTGCTATAACTATTCACTTTTAGCTTTTGTCTCCAGTGCATGATCTCATATTTTTGCTTTTATTTTTAGTATAAGAACGTTTTTTAAAATTATGATTTTGTTATTGCAATTCTTTTGTATCTGTTGTGTGACGAACGACAAATTCTTTAATTATTGTGCTGTTATCTCTCTGTGTGGAATGCCTTGGTAAAGGAGATCGTTATTATGACTGTTCTCATTTATGACCAAGCTTCTGTTAATGTTATTTCTATGAATACACTATCTTGATTGTACTCTCCAGAAAATTTTGCTGTCAATGGAAATAAAAGGAAAATTAAAGTAAAGCTTAAGAACTGTCCATAAATCAGAACCCTGTTCCTACATATACGTTCAAAAGTTTTGCATGAGGTGTGTCCTTCATGAGAAGGTAATTCAGTGTTGAGTTTTGAATGATAAAGAGGGAACATTCAGCTTGGTGAACAAGAGAAATGCAATGGAAAAGGAATGATTTGAGACCTGTGATGGGAATGAAAGTCGTCTACCATTTTCCCAGTAGATTAAAATATTTAAATGCATTTGAAGCATAAAGAAAAAAAGAATAATCAAATAATAACTACATGAACATTTTTCAAATGAAAAAAAAATCTCTGAACATTTTGTATTAAGTTGAATCCAAAAAAAAAAAAAAAAAAAATGTACCTTCCAATGTTTCCAAGAGGTGAAAATATTATCCTCCTTGGTTTACTAGCAGGGAATTGAAATACGAAGAAAGTTAAATAGCCTAAAAGAGGCTAAACTCAGATATTTTAAATCTCAAATGGGTACCACATCAAATACATGTATTATGTCTTTGAAAGGCACATTTTCCTTTATAGGAGGGATTGCAGTTACAAGGGAAATTTCAGTTTATTTTTCAGTAGATTACATACACAAATGCTAACCACATTTAAAAACATTCTTTTTTTCAAATTCACTTCCTTTCAGTATGTATTATCCTTAAGATTTCCATAACTTCAGTGTTCTTAATTTAAAGCAGCAATAGTCATTTAGGAAGCAGAGGTGAAAATCAATGTTTAAATAATGTGAAGTAAATAAAATGCAATATTATATTAAACACAAAACCTTTGTATATTGTCTGTATAGTAAGCATTCCGTGTTTCAGACTCCTTGTTTCTCCAGTCTTCTCCACTTACTATGGCTTTCCAGATCCACAGGCTATTAGTGCAAGATTGTCGCTTTTCACTCCTGTTCCCTTTACAGGTAATATAATCTCAGTGAAAGCACGCTTGTCTGGTGCTATCATAACAATTTAACCTCTCAAGTTTGAATTTCCTCCTCTTTGGTACCATGCCTCTCTTCAGACTGAAGCAACCAAAAGCACTTAAACCAAGGAGGTTCTTTTATCCAATCATGAGTGTTTAATCCCTTTGGCCCCATTTGATTCCTTTAAATGTTCTTCAGTGATAATCTTCTATTAGTGGAATCATCTTCCAAAATTCTCTTTCAACACTAAATCTGTTGCTTAATAAATCTTCCTTTTAAACACTTGTTTATAGGATGATTAGAACTGGCTCTCTCCAAATTCTTACAGGTTATTCACATTGTTACTCATTTATCATTTACTTCTTTCTTGGTATGTAGCAGAGGAGATTTATAACTGTATTGGTCATTCAAATTATTTCTCTTCCTGTCACACATGTATCAAATTTGCCACTTACCAGTAGATAAATATTCAGGCAAAAGAGATGGTTAAGTTATTCTTATTGGAGTGACTGAAGAAGTCTCATTTGTGAAAGTCAGCTTAGCATCCTTGTTTCTTTCTTTTGGTACCTACTAAAACGTCAGAACATACTCAAAGCTGAGTTTGGGTACTGACACATTACAATTCAAACTGTTGGGAGTCTATTTAAAAATTAGTTGTGTGGGTTAAAAGGTACTGCCTGACATAGTAACTTCCAATCGTATGTGAACTCATAGAACTGGTCCACCACATCAGAAAGGTTTTGATGTTCCCGTTGGAATTTAATATATCTTGAATGTATCATCACAGTATCAAAGATTGGGGATGTGCTCAACTCTGAGAGGCAATAGATATTGCTGTGTAAAATTAAATTCCAACCATATGAAAGTCTTAAAGATTTATGTTGAGTTTTAAAAAGAATAAAGACAGTATAGGCATTTTTAAAGACCCAGAGTATTAACTTCCTTAATTGCAGTTTAGATTCCTAGAACAAAGCTATCTTATATTTAAGAAGCTGTCTTATATATTGTGAAAATATTAGCTGCCTTACTGATTGTAATCATTTTTAATGTATTAGGATGTCTCTAACTGTGAATGATGGAAACGACTGAATGTGGTTATATAAAGTTTTAATTTGAGAAATTAAGCTATATGAGCCATTCATCTCATTCAGTTTTGTTCCCAGTACAAATAATAAGTCACTTTTTTAAAATAAGTACATGATATCTAAAGTTCTACATTGCAACTGAAACTGCCCAAGTCGAGGTTCAGTGCTCACCTGTGTAAGTGGAGTCACAGTCAAGTATGAACATTCTGTATACACAATCTGTACACGACATGAAGTATATACAATCTGTATACCAGAAATAATAGGGCCTTTAATACACTCCAAACCAAAACAAAAATACTGACTAGGAAGATACTGTATAACAGCTCTGAAAGTGATTGTATATGCTTCTCATTAATTTATATTTTTGTTATATGCTAACCTATAGAACTTGTGGAACTGTTAAAAGAATTTTATGAGGAGCTGGCATTGCAAAATTGCTGCCAAAATTTACATACTTCTTGACTTTTAAAATTGCAATAACATCCGACTCTGGCACTTTAAAATAATAGTTTTCTATTTCCTTTTATGACTTCTGCAAGTTGCTCCTAATTCTTGTTTGCTTTTTCAGATTTTATCTTTTCAATTTATTTATTTTATGGTACTCTTCCTTGATAATTCATCCTACTGTCCACATTTTATAGCAACCTTCTCCAAATTTTTGCATGTATATAGTTCTTTATATAATCACTTAGATTTTATCATTTTTCCACATATTTTCTTTGTTGTTAATACAATCGGGATCATATTTTTGAGATATGATTTCATTCTCAATAAACCTTGCTCCTTTGATTCACTGGTTTAATGGAAGGGTAAATGTAAACAATTAAGAACAAAGGGTCATTTCTGTTGTTCTTTTTTAAATTAATGTTTTTGAGTGTCTAGGGAGACATAGTGTAGAAAACAATTTATTGAGGGAGGAACTTTTTTTTCCTAAAAATAAAACACTTCTCTCTGTATTAAGGATTGGGCTAGGAAAGATAAGCTTGGAATTTTAGTATAAGTCAAAGTTAAGTGCAAGGAAATACATGTTAAAGTAAAAAAGGTCGATTACCACAGAAGAGAAAGACAACTTAGGCAATTGTTGACAGCATAGACTCTAAAGGTGAATAAACTCAGAAGGGTAAAATCTCAAATGTTAGTATCTTCTTTATTCTCACTTCCCATGATCTTTAGAAGAAACTGTAGTACAAAAACACTACTTTTGGAGAAGATGTTTCTCCTTTCCCCGACTTTCCCTGCATAGGCGTACAGACATGGAAAATCTAGTGCCAAGGTGTATGTGCCTCTGGCATAGCATCTCTCCTCCTCACTGTCTGTGGATGGCCTGTAAAAGATGCAAATTTTCTTTCTTGTCCAAATGGGGGAGGGGCTGATAGTATAAACTACTATGTTACAAAGTGCTTTTATCTAAATGAAGGAAAGCTTTCCAAAAAGCCCAGGTACATTCTTGTTTTATTAACAGGTACAATCTGTAGCTTAAAATAACTAACCACAAAATATTCTAGACAGAAGAAGCATAGACTTCTTTGGACGCACATCTTTGGGTTAGCCAGTTTTAGGTTTCAAACAATCTACACAACTTCCAGGAAATCTTGTTACACGAGATACAGCATCCAAAAAAATGCAATGAAGAATATTTTGTGAATTCTAACCAGAAAAATATTTTGCCATTCCCTGACTTGTGATTTGGATCTCTTCTGCAAACTCATGCCTGGAGGCTGTCTGTGTGGATTGCATGAACTCCCTCTACAGAATTTTGTTAATTGCTGAGTGTAGGGTGGCAAATATGCAAGACCACCTGACAACAAGGGTCATTGTAGGAAAGTCTACAAAGGATCAACCACGACAACTGACTTCGATCTTCACTGCATTTTCTTTCTCTTTTTCCTCCTCACTTTCTCCTTGGATGGCAACTGAGTAGAGGGTCAGCATATAAATCATTCCTTTAATCAGCAAGTATTCATTGTGTACTTATGATGGATCAGACACTGTGTTAGGTGTTTGAAATATGATCATGAATAAAACAGAGAAAGAGAGAGAGAGAGATGGAAACTGCTGTACATCTATTAGGGTGGCCAAAATCCAGAATATTGACAATACAAACTGCTGGCAAGGATGTGGAGCTACAGGAGCTCTTTATACACCACTGATGAGAATGCAAAATGGTGCAGCCACTTTGGAAGAGAGTTTGGAGTTTTGAAAAGAAACAAAACAAAACAAACAAAAAAACATATTTGTACCTTATGATCCAGCAATCATGCTTCTTGGTTTTTACTCAAGGGATTTAAAAAACAGGTCCACACAAAAACCTGCACAAAGATGTTTATAATAGCTTTAGGGGCACCTGGCTGGCTCGGTCAGTTAAACCTCTGACTTCAGAGTCATGAAGATCATGTCATGATCTCGCGGCCCATGAGTTTGCGCCCCTCATCAGGCTCTGTGCTGACAGCTCAGAGCCTGGAGCCTGCTTCAGATTCTGTGTCTCCCTCTCTCTCTCCCCCGCCCCTGCTCATGCTCTCCCTCTCTCTTTCTCAAAAATAAACATTAATTTTTTTTAATGTTAAATGGCTACAGCCATTTATTTTAAAAAACGGCTTTATTCATAGTGGACAATAGTTAAAAACAACTAAAGTGTCTTTCAGTCAGTGAATGAATAAACATACCGTGTGCCATCTAGACAGTGGGATATTCTTTAGCACTAAAAGAAAGGTGTTATCAAGTCCCAGAAGGACATGGAGGAATCTTAAATGCATATAATTAAGTGAAAGAAGCCAGTCTGGAAAGGCTACAGACTGTATGATTCCAGCTGTAGGACATTCTGGAAATGGCAAAATAATGATGAAAATAAAAAGATCAGTAGTTGTCAGAGATCGGGCGGGGTGGAGAGAGGGATGAACAGGCAGAGCACAGAGAATTTTTAGGGCAGTGAAAATCCTACTCTGCGTGATACCTAATGATGCACATAGGTCATTACACATTTGTCCAGATCCTTAGAATGTAAACCACAGAGAGTGAGCAATAATGTAAACAATAGGCTGTGGGTAATTATGATGTGTCAGTCTGGGTTCATCAACTGCAACAAATGTACCACTTTGGTGAAGGATATTGCTAATGGGGGAGGTTTTGCACGTATGAGTTCAAGGTGTGTATGGGAAATCTCTGTTCTTTCCTCTCATTGTTGCTGTCAATCTAAAATTGCTCTAAAATAATCAAGTCTTGAAGAGAGGGAGGGAGAGAGAGAGGGAGATATATGAGGAGCAGAGCTGATACTCCACATCCAGCCAATAAGCAAGAGGGCAGGAAATGACCAGAGGGTCAGCTTTGTTTGCCTGTACATCTCTGGTGCCTAAAACAGGGCCTGGCCCATTACAGATGCTCCATAAATATGCTCTGAATGCATGGTTGATTGTATGTTTCTTCTGAACCCAAATGCTACCCAGAGAGAAGGACTGAAAAAATATTGCATTAGATTACCCCCAAATACTTAAGCATTAAGCCTCAAAGAACTTAGCATCAAATAAAATAAAATCTGGTGTTTCCTGCCAGCAGCAGAAACTGGAAATCAAGAAAAATTGACACCACATATGACTGTCTATGCTTAGTTTGCACTTTTCTTAAGCACCACTTAGACACTTTGGAATATTTTGCCCTTTTCCTTGGGCATTTTTTTTCTAGATCAGGCGGTACAGTCAAAAGCCCAAAGCTGATGTTCCAGAACTACATCTTTCTGGCAGAATGACTTAGAGTAAGTAACATAACAAGTGAACAATTGTTTCTTCATCCTCGTACTATAATGTTAATAATAATAACAACATTATTCACCTCAACTGAAATGAATAATGAACTTTAGCTGAGAAAAACACACAAGAATTTAAAACAGGAACATCTGGTCAGCTCAGGGGCAGATATGGAGAATTAAATAAGTTTCTTCCCTATTGATAATTTTACTGGATGGATTGAAAGGAAAAATAATTTCATGTAAGAAAGAGAAACTATAGTTTACATTGTAACTTTCTGTTGGGGAAGGCTAACAGTTACAAAAGTAAACTCAAAATGAATAACTTCTCAAGAATAATAGAAGTTTCTTCTTATAAAACAGTCTTAAGTGAAGTTCATTTGAGGACCAGTCTCATGGAGACTCTACTATCATTAACCCATTATTTCCAGGGTTACTTTGGGAAGGATCTCCTTTCCAGCCAGAAACAAAGGAAATAGCCATGGAGTAGTACAATAAGGAGGTCATTAGGGACCAACCCTGAAAGTGTCACACGTCACTTCCACTGATAGACCCTTGGCTAGAAACAATCAGATGGCCACAGAGTAAGGCTACTAAATGATGCCTGCTATATTTGCTGAGCAGTGAATCCCTACCACACAATCTTTAGGAATCCCTGCACTCTCAAAATGTCACTGCTAGTCTTCATATAATTTTTACTGTAATTTTCAGTTTATGTCTCTAATTCCTGCACTAGAATATTGACACCTTGAGAGACGGAGTGTAGATGTTTGTTTTTTAAATTATTTTGTGATTCCAGAGACTAATATAGTTATCACCTATCAAAGGTCTAAGAATCAGTAATATAAAATAATAAAATAAAATAAAATAAAATAGCATTTAAATATTACACAGTAATCCTAGATAGCAAGGGATGGGGCAAGGGCAGGGAGTGTGATGGGGTAGGGTTAGTGGATATAGTTATTATCAGAATCAGCCTCCAAAATGGTTTATTCAGAATAAATAGAAACTATTTCTCAAGTTTTGATAGATATCAAAAAAACGACTTCACAGGTTGTGGGGGTAGGGAGCAGAGTGGGTGGAGATTGCCTACAAAGCAAAGTGAGGGAAATCTTTATAGTAATGAAAATATTCTCTATCTTGAATGGGGGTGGTGGATTACATTTGTCAAAACTCATCTAAATGTATATTTAACATCTGTGCATTTTATTGTTTTCAAATTATGCCTCCATAAAACTGAAAAAAATTACAATTAAAAATATGGCTAAGAAGCAAAAATTAAGAAGAATGAATCCAATCCAATCTTCTCTAATTCATTAAGTCAGTTTGGAGAAAGTCTGCAGCTGGAAACTCTATATGGTGTTGCACTGGCAGTGACTCAGTTCCGTGACCTAGCTGCTTGTGTTTTGTTATAACCTAAGGTTTCTTAGGGTAGAGAGGATCTACTTAGAGCTAATCACCTTAATCTCTATCCTATCAGCCATGACAAGAGAGCAGTGCTGAAGAAACAATCTTTTTTTTTTTTTTCCAATATATGAAATTTGTTGTCAAATTGGTTTCCATACAACACCCAGTGCTCATCCCAAAAGGTACCCTCCTCAATACCCATCACCCACCCTCCCCTCCCTCCCACCCCCCATCAACCCTCAGTTTGTTCTCAGTTTTTAAATTTTTTTTTTTTTTCAACGTTTATTTATTTTTGGGACAGAGAGAGACAGAGCATGAACGGGGGAGGGGCAGAGAGAGAGGGAGACACAGAATCAGAAACAGGCTCCAGGCTCTGAGCCATCAGCCCAGAGCCCGACACGGGGCTCGAACTCACGGACCGCGAGATCGTGACCTGGCTGAAGTCGGACGCTTAACCGACTGTGCCACCCAGGCGCCCCTGTTCTCAGTTTTTAAGAGTCTCTTATGTTTTGGCTCTCTTCCACTCTAACCTCTTTTTTTATTTTTTTCCTTCCCCTCCCCCATGGGTTTCTGTTAAGTTTCTCAGGATCCACATAAGAGTGAAAACATATGGTATCTGTCTTTCTCTGTATGGCTTATTTCACTTAGCATCACACTCTCCAGTTCCATCCAAGTTGCTACAAAGGGCCATATTTCATTCTTTCTCATTGCCACGTAGTACTCCATTGTGTATATAAATCACAATTTCTTTATCCATTCATCAGTTGATGGACATTTCGGCTCTTTCCACAATTTGGCTATTGTTGAGAGTGCTGCTATAAACATTGGGGTACAAGTGCCCCTATGCATCAGTACTCCTGTATCCTTTGGGTAAATTCCTAGTAGTGCTGCTGCTGGGTCATAGGGTAGGTCTATTTTTAATTTTTTTGAGGAACCTCCACACTGCTTTCCAGAGTGGCTGCACCAATTTGCATTCCCACCAAAGTGCAAGAGGGTTCCTGTTTCTCCAGCATCTATAGCCTCCTGATTTGTTCATTTTGGCCACTCTGACTGGCATGAGGTGATATCTGAGTGTGGTTTTGATTTGTAGTTCCCTGATGAGGAGCGACGTTGAGCATCTTTTCATGTGCCTGTCGGCCATCCGGATGTCTTCTTTAGAGAAGTGTCTATTCATGTTTTCTGCCCATTTCTTCACTGGGTTATTTGTTTTTCGGGTGTGGAGTTTGGTGAGCTCTTTATAGAGTTTGGATACTAGCCCTTTGTCTGATATGTCATTTGCAAATATCTTTTCCCATTCCGTTGGTTGCCTTTTAGTTTTGTTGGTTGTTTCCTTTTCTGTGAAGAAGCTTTTTATCTTCATAAGGTCCCAGTAATTCATTTTTGCTTTTAATTCCCTTGCCTTTGGGGACGTGTCAAGTAAGAAATTGCTACGACTGAGGTCAGAGAGGTCTTTTCCTGCTTTCTCGTCTAGGGTTTTGATGGTTTCCTGTCTCACATTCAGGTTCTTTATCCATTTTGAGTTTATTTTTGTGAATGGTGTGAGAAAGTGGTGTAGTTTCAATCTTCTGCATGTTGCTATCCATTTCTCCCAGCACCATTTGTTAAAGAGACTGTCTTTTTTCCATTGGATGTTCTTTCCTGCTTTGTCAAAGATTAGTTTGCCATACGTTTGTGGATCTAGTTCTGGGGCTTCTATTCTGTTCCATTGGTCTATGTGTCTGTTTTTGTGCCAACCATGCTGTCTTGATGATGACAGCTTTGTAGTAGAGGCTAAAGTCTGGGATTGTGATGCCTCCTGCTTTGGTCTTCTTCAAAATTACTTTGGCTATTCAGGGCCTTTGGTGGTTCCATATGAATTTTAGGATTGTTTGTTCTAGTTTTGGGAAGAATGCTGGTGCAATTTTGATAGGGATTGCATTGAATGTGTAGATAGCTTTGGGTAGTATTGACATTTTGACATTATTATTCTTCCAATCCATGAGCATGGAATGCTTTTCCATTTCTTTATATCTTCTTCAATTTCCTTCATAAGCTTTCTATAGTTTTCAGCATACAGATCTTGTACATCTTTGGTTAGATTTATTCCTAGGTATTTTATGCTTCTTGGTGCAATTGTGAATGGGATCAGTTTCTTGATTTGTCTTTCTGTTGCTTCATTATTAGCGTATAAGAATGTAACTGATTTCTGTACATTGATTTTGTATCCTGCAACATATAATATCATGTCATCTGCAAAAAGTGAAAGTTTAACTTCATCTTTGCCAATTTTGATGCCTTTGATTTCCTTTTGTTGTCTGATTGCTGATGCTAGAACTTCCAACACTATGTTAAACAACAGTGGTGAGAGTGGACATCCCTGTCGTGTTCCTGATCTCAGGGAAAAAGCTCTCAGTTTTTCCCCACTGAGGATTATGTTAGCTGTGGGCTTTTCATAAATGGCTTTTATGATGTTTAAGTATGTTACTTCTATCCCGACTTTCTCAAGGGTTTTTATTAAGAAAGGATGCTGAATTTTTTCAAATGCCTTTTCTGCATTGATTGACAGGATCCTATGGTTATCTTTTCTTTTATTAATGTGATGTATCACATTGATTGATTTGTGAATGTTGAACCAGCTCTGCATCCCAAGAATGAATCCCACTTGATCATGGTGAATAATTCTTTTTATATGCTGTTGAATTCGATTTGCTAGTATCTTATTGAGAATTTTTGCATTCATATTCATCAGGGATATTGGCCTGTAGTTCTCTTTTTTTACTGGGTCTCTGTCTGGTTTGGGAATCAAAGTAATACTGGCTTCATAGAATGAGTCTGGAAGTTTTCCTTCCCTTTCTATTTCTTGGAATAGCTTGAGAAGGATAGGTATTATCTCTGCTTTAAACGTCTGGTAGAACTCCCCTGGGAAGCCATCGGGTCCTGGACTCTTATTTGTTGGGAGATTTTTGATAACCAATTCAATTTCTTCGCTGGTGATGGGTCTGTTCAAGCTTTCTATTTCCTCCTGATTGAGTTTTGGAAGAGTGTGGGTGTTTAGGAATTTGTCCATTTCTTCCAGGTTGTCCAATTTGTTGGCATATAATTTTTCATAATATTCCCTGATAATTGTTTGTATCTCTGAGGCATTAGTTGTAATAATTCCATTTTCATTCATGATTTTATCTATCTGGGTCATCTCCCTTTTCTTTTTGAGAAGCCTGGCTAGAGGTTTGTCAATTTTGTTTATTTTTTCAAAAAACCAACTCTCGGTTTCGTTGATCTGCTCTACCGTTTTTTTAGATTCTATATTGTTTATTTCTGCTCTGATCTTTATTATTTCTCTTCTTCTGCTGGGTTTAGGCTGCCTTTGCTGTTCTGCTTCTATTTCCTTTACGTGTGCTGTTAGATTTTGTATTTGGGATTTTTCTTGTTTCTTGAGATAGGCCTGGATTGCGATGTATTTTCCTCTCAGGACTGCCTTCGCTGCGTCCCAAAGCATTTGGATTGTTGTATTTTCATTTTCGTTTGTTTCCATATATTTTTTAATTTCTTCCCTAATTGCCTGGTTGACCCACTCATTCTTTAGTAGGGTGTTCTTTAACCTCCATGCTTTTGGAGGTTTTCCAGACTTCTTCCTGTGGTTGATTTCAAGCTACATAGCATTGTGGTCTGAAAGTATGCATGGTATGATCTCAATTCTTGTATACTTATGAAGGGCTGTTTTGTGACCCAGTATTGATCTATGTTGGAGAATGCTCCATGTGCACTCGAGAAGGAAGTACATTCTGTTGCTTTGGGATGCAATGTTCTATATGTATCTGTCAAGTCCATCTGATCCAATGTCTCATTCAGGGCCCTTGTTTCTTTATTGACCATGTGTCTAGATGATCTATCCATTTCTGTAAGTGGAGTGTTAAAGTCCCCTGCAATTACCACATTCTTATCAATAAGGTTGCTTATGTTTGTGAGTAGTTGTTTTATATATTTGGGGGCTCCCGTATTCGGCACATAGACATTTATAATTGTTAGCTCTTCCTGATGGATAGACCCTGTGATTATTATATAATGCCCTTCTTCATCTCTTGTTACAGCCTTTAATTTAAAGTCTAGTTTGTCTGATATAGGTATGGCTACTCCAGCTTTCTTTGACTTCCAATGGCATGATAAATAGTTTTTCATCCCCTCACTCTCAATCTGAAGGTGTCCTCAGGTCTAAAATGAGTCTCTTGTAGACAGCAAATAGATGGGTCTTGTTTTTTTATCCATTCTGATACCCTATGTCTTTTGGTTGGTGCATTTAGTCCATTTACATTCAGTGTTATTATAGAAACATATGCGTTTAGAGTCATTGTGATGTCTGTATGTTTTATGCTTGTAACAATGTCTCTGGTACTTTGTCTCACAGGATCTCCCTTAGGATCTCTTGTAGGGCTGGTTTGATGGTGACAAATTCCTTCAGTTTTTGTTTGTTTGGGAAGACCTTTATCTCTCCTTCTATTCTAAATGACAGACTTGCTAGATAAAGGATTCTCGGCTGCATATATTTTCTGTTCATCACATTGAAGATCTTCTGCCATTCCTTTCTGGCCTGCCAAGTTTCAGTAGAGAGATCTGTCACGAGTCTTATTGGTCTCCCTTTGTATGTTAGAGCACGTTTATCCCTAGCTGCTTTCAGAATTTTCTCTTTATCCTTGTATTTTGCCAGTTTCACTATGATATGTCGTGCAGAAGATCGATTCAAGTTACGTCTGAAGGGAGTTCTCTGTGCCTCTTGGATTTCAATGCCTTTTTCCTTCCCCAGATCTGGGAAGTTCTCAGCTATTATTTCTTCAAGTACACCTTCAGCACCTTTCCCTCTCTCTTCCTCCTCTGGAAGAATTATGCGTAGATTATTTCTCTTTAGTGCATCACTTAGTTCTCTAATTTTCCCCTCATACTCCTGGATTTTTTTATCTCTCTTTTTCTCGGCTTCCTCTTTTTCCATAATTTTATCTTCTAGTTCACCTAGTCTCTCCTCTGCCTCTTCAGTCCAAGCCATGGTGGTCTCCATTTTATTTTGCGGTTCATTTATAGCATTTTTTAGCTCCTCCTGACTGTTCCTTAGTCCCTTCATCTCTTTAGCAAGAGATTCTCTGCTGTCCTCTATACTGTTTTCAAGCCCAGCAATTAAATTTATGACTATTATTCTAAATTCACTTTCTGTTATATTATTTAAATCCTTTTTGATCAGTTCATTAGCTGTTGTTATTTCCTGGAGATTCTTCTGAGGGGAATTCTTCCGTTTGATCATTTTGGATAGTCCCTGGAGTGGTGCGGACCTGCAGGGCACTTCCCCTGTGCTGTGGTGTATAACTGGAGTTGGTGGGCAGGCCACAGTCAGACCTGATGTCTGCCCCTAGCCCACCGCTGGGGCCACAGTCAGACTGGTGTGTGCCTTCTCTTTCCCTCTCCTAGGAGCGGGATTCACTGTGGGGTGGTGTGGCCCGTCTGGGCTACTTTCATACTGCCAGGCTTGTGGTGCTGGGGATCTGGCGTATTAGCTGGGGTGGATGGGCAAGGTGCACAGGGGTGGGGGGGGCAGGGTCGGCTCCCTTATCCTTCAGTGATCCGCTTTGGGAGGGGCCCTGCAGTGCCTGGAGGGAGTCAGACCCGCTGCCGGAGGTGTGGCTCTGCAGAAGCACAGCCTTGGGTGTTTGCACGGAGCAAGCAAGTTCCTTGGCAGGGACTGGTTCCCTTTGGGATTTCGGGTGGGGGATGGGCGAGGGAGATGGCGCTGGCGAGCGCCTCTGTTCCCCGCCAAACTGAGCTCTGTCATCCCGAGGCTCAGCAACATTCCCTCCCATTGTCCTCCAGCCCTCCCGTTCTCCGAGCAGAGCTGTTAGCTTATAACCTTCCAGATGCTAAGTCGCGCTTGCTGTCGGAACACAGTCCGTCAGGCCCCTCCGCTTTTGCAAGCCAGACTCGGGGGCTCTGCTTGGCCGGCGGGCCGCCCCTATGCCGGGGCTCCCTCCCGCCAGTCCGTGGAGCGCGCACCGCCTCGCCGCCCTTCCTACCCTCTTCCGTGGGCCTCTCGTCTGCGCTTGGCTCCGGAGACTCCATTCTGCTAATCCTCTGGCGTTTTTCTGGGTTATTTAGGCAGGTGTAGGTGGAATCTAAGTGATCAGCAGGACACACGCACGGTGAGCCCAGCGTCCTCCTACGCCGCCATCTTCCCAGGGTGGAGCCTGAAGATACAGTGATTAACAGTGAACATCAAACTTCATCTCAGGGCCCCTCCCATATTTAGGAAAAAAACTTCATAATTTTGTTTTGTTTTGAGTGAAACCCAAATTGTCACATAAGGAGAAATCTATGTGCATCACGAAGGTAGCATATTGAGGAAAAGGAGGTATATTCTCCCCCAAAGTATATTGTGTATATGTGTGTATAATACAATATGCACAAGTTATTTAACAATAGAGTTCTTACCAAGTTCTCTGAAAGTACATTTGGAACATTTCGTGTCAGCAATAATATAAGAGAAACCTGAGACTTACCCAGAACTATCACATGAAGATTGCGAGCAGCAAGAAACAAAATTGTTGCTCTGAAATTGTAACAATGAAACAGCCAGAAAAACTGTCAGAATGAGCTGTAGACCCAGCCTGTCAGTTGAGAGCTTACACCATGCATAAGGCATCCAACCAGCCCACATCATATTCGGGGATACACATGAAATTAATGATGATGCCACTCACCACAGAACAGTATTTGCAGAATCCTTCCTCTCCTATTGAGCAAGTCACTGTTGAAGGGTTGTGATTCGCAGCGTTAGCTCTTTTATGACAACAAACAAGCAAATAACAAATGGCAAAACAAAACGAAAGCACTATCTCTTCCATATTCCTCATTTTTATTATAATGCATGCATTCTGATAAAAAGCAAAGACATGCCATACATTAAACTAATGTCTGGGATGAAGGAATGTATACTATGACAGATTTACAGAGCGTCTGGCCTTCCATAGAAAGAATCTCTCAACTACATAATTTCTTTTAATGTGGAGGAATGCTTTCTGCTCATTTAGCGTAACAAGTCTGCTGATATTTCACTGTCTGAATCTCAGTGAAAATATCCAAATTCACTAATTGCACATATTTCTGACGGTGGTTTTGAGTATAACTCAGAATAATCCAGTTTAGTCCATGATAGAACAACTTTTCTTTTTTTTTTTTTTTTTTTATTTTATTATTTTTTTTTATATGAAATTTATTGTCAAATTGGTTTCCATACAACACCCAGTGCTCATCCCAAAAGGTGCCCTCCTCAGTACCCATCACCCACCCTCTCCTCCCTCCCACCCCCCATCAACCCTTAGTTTGTTCTCAGTTCTCAACAGTCTCTTATGCTTTGGCTCTCTCCCACTCTAACCTCTTTTTTTTTTTTTTTTTTTGTTCCCCTCCCCCATGGGTTTCTCTTAAGTTTCTCAGGATCCACATAAGAGTGAAACCATATGGTATCTGTCTTTCTCTGTATGGCTTATTTCACTTAGCATCACACTCTCCAGTTCCATCCACGTTGCTACAAAAGGCCATATTTCATTTTTTCTCATTGCCACGTAGTACTCCATTGTGTATATAAACCACAATTTCTTTATCCATTCATCAGTTGATGGACATTTAGGCTCTTTCCATAATTTGGCTATTGTTGAGAGTGCTGCTATGAACATTGGGGTACAAGTGCCCCTATGCATCAGTACTCCTGTGTCCCTTGGATAAATTCCTAGCAGTGCTATTGCTGGGTCATAGGGTAGGTCTATTTTTAATTTTCTGAGGAACCTCCACACTGCTTTCCAGAGTGGCTGCACCAATTTGCATTCCCACCAACAGTGCAAGAGGGTTCCCGTTTCTCCACATCCTCTCCAGCATCTATGGTCTCCTGATTTGTTCATTTTGGCCACTCTGACTGGCATGAGGTGATATCTGAGTGTGGTTTTGATTTGTATTTCCCTGATAAGGAGCGACGCTGAACATCTTTTCATGTGCCTGTTGGCCATCCGGATGTCTTCTTTAGAGAAGTGTCTATTCATGTTTTCTGCCCATTTCTTCACTGGGTTATTTGTTTTTCGGGTGTGGAGTTTGGTGAGCTCTTTATAGATTTTGGATACTAGCCCTTTGTCCGATATGTCATTTGCAAATATCTTTTCCCATTCCGTTGGTTGCCTTTTAGTTTTGTTGGTTGTTTCCTTTGCTGTGCAGAAGCTTTTTATCTTCATAAGGTCCCAGCAATTCACTTTTGCTTTTAATTCCCTTGCCTTTGGGGATGTGTCGAGTAAGAGATTGCTACGGCTGAGGTCAGAGAGGTCTTTTCCTGCTTTCTCCTCTAAGGTTTTGATGGTTTCCTGTCTCACATTCAGGTCCTTTATCCATTTGGAGTTTATTTTTGTGAATGGTGTGAGAAAGTGGTCCAGTTTCAACCTTCTGCATGTTGCTGTCCAGTTCTCCCAGCACCATTTGTTAAAGAGACTGTCTTTTTTCCATTGGATGTTCTTTCCTGCTTTGTCAAAGATGAGTTGGCCATACGTTTGTGGGTCTAGTTCTGGGGTTTCTATTCTATTCCATTGGTCTATGTGTCTGTTTTTCTGCCAATACCATGCTGTCTTGATGATGACAGCTTTGTAGTAGAGGCTAAAGTCTGGGATTGTGATGCCTCCTGCTTTGGTCTTCTTCTTCAAAATTACTTTGGCTATTCGGGGCCTTTTGTGGTTCCATATGAATTTTAGGATTGCTTGTTCTAGTTTCGAGAAGAATGCTGGTGCAATTTTGATTGGGATTGCATTGAATGTGTAGATAGCTTTGGGTAGTATTGACATTTTGATAATATTTATTCTTCCAATCCATGAGCAGGGAATGTCTTTCCATTTCTTTAAATCTTCTTCAATTACCTTCATAAGCTTTCTATAGTTTTCAGCATACAGATCCTTTACATCTTTGGTTAGATTTATTCCTAGGTATTTTATGCTTCTTGGTGCAATTGTGAATGGGATCAGTTTCTTTATTTGTCTTTCTGTTGCTTCATTGTTAGTGTATAAGAATGCAACTGATTTCTGTACATTGATTTTGTATCCTGCAACTTTGCTGAATTCATGTATCAGTTCTAGCAGACTTTTGGTGGAGTCTATCGGATTTTCCATGTATAATATCATGTCATCTGCAAAGAGCGAAAGCTTGACTTCATCTTTGCCAATTTTGACGCCTTTGATTTCCTTTTGTTGTCTGATTGCTGTTGCTAGAACTTCCAGCACTATGTTAAATAACAGCGGTGAGAGTGGGCATCCCTGTCGTGTTCCTGATCTCAGGGAAAAAGCTCTCAGTTTTTCCCCGTTGAGGATGATGTTAGCTGTGGGCTTTTCATAAATGGCTTTTATGATCTTTAAGTATGTTCCTTCTATCCCGACTTTCTCAAGAGTTTTTATTAAGAAAGGGTGCTGGATTTTGTCGAAGGCCTTTTCTGCATCGATTGACAGGATCATATGGTTTTTCTCCTTTTTTTTGTTAATGTGATGTATCACGTTGATTGATTTGCGAATGTTGAACCAGCCCTGCATCCCAGGAATGAATCCCACTTGATCATGGTGAATAATTCTTTTTATATGCCGTTGAATTCGATTTGCTAGTATCTTATTGAGAATTTTTGCATCCATATTCATCAGGGATATTGGCCTGTAGTTCTCTTTTTTTACTGGGTCTCTGTCTGGTTTAGGAATCAAAGTAATACTGGCTTCATAGAATGAGTCTGGAAGTTTTCCTTCCCTTTCTATTTCTTGGAATAGCTTGAGAAGGATAGGTATTATCTCTGCTTTAAACGTCTGGTAGAACTCCCCTGGGAAGCCATCTGGTCCTGGACTCTTATTTGTTGGGAGATTTTTGATAACCGATTCAATTTCTTCGCTGGTGATGGGTCTGTTCAAGCTTTCTATTTCCTCCTGGTTGAGTTTTGGAAGAGTGTGGGTGTTCAGGAATTTGTCCATTTCTTCCAGGTTGTCCAATTTGTTGGCATATAATTTTTCATAGTATTCCCTGATAATTGTTTGTATCTCTGAGGGATTGGTTGTAATAATTCCATTTTCATTCATGATTTTATTTATTTGGGTCATCTCCCTTTTCTTTTTGAGAAGCCTGGCTAGAGGTTTGTCAATTTTGTTTATTTTTTCAAAAAACCAACTCTTGGTTTCGTTGATCTGCTCTACAGTTTTTTTAGATTCTATATTGTTTATTTCTGCTCTGATCTTTATTATTTCTCTTCTTCTGCTGGGTTTAGGCTGCCTTTGCTGTTCTGCTTCTATTTCCTTTAGGTGTGCTGTTAGATTTTGTATTTGGGATTTTTCTTGTTTCTTGAGATAGGCCTGGATTGCAACGTATTTTCCTCTCAGGACTGCCTTCGCTGCGTCCCAAAGCGTTTGGATTGTTGTATTTTCATTTTCGTTTGTTTCCATATATTTTTTAATTTCTTCTCTAATTGCCTGGTTGACCCACTCATTCGTTAGTAGGGTGTTCTTTAACCTCCATGCTTTTGGAGGTTTTCCAGACTTTTTTCTGTGGTTGATTTCAAGCTTCATAGCATTGTGGTCTGAAAGTATGCATGGTATGATTTCAATTCTTGTAAACTTATGAAGGGCTGTTTTGTGACCCAGTATATGATCTATCTTGGAGAATGTTCCATGTGCACTCAAGAAGAAAGTATATTCTGTTGCTTTGGGATGCAGAGTTCTAAATATATCTGTCAAGTCCATCTGATCCAATGTCTCATTCAGGGCCCTTGTTTCTTTATTGACCGTGTGTCTAGTTGATCTATCCATTTCTGTAAGTGGGGTGTTAAAGTCCCCTGCAATTACCACATTCTTATCAATAAGGTTGCTTATGTTTATGAGTAATTGTTTTATATATTTGGGCGCTCCGGTATTCGGTGCATAGACATTTATAATTGTTAGCTCTTCCTGATGGATAGACCCTGTCACTATTATATAATGTCCTTCTTCATCTCTTGTTACAGCCTTTAATTTAAAGTCTAGTTTGTCTGATATAAGGATGGCTACTCCAGCTTTCTTTTGGCTTCCAGTAGCATGATAAATAGATCTCCATCCCCTCACTCTCAATCTAAAGGTGTCCTCAGGTCTAAAATGAGTCTCTTGTAGACAGCAAATAGATGGGTCTTGTTTTTTTTATCCATTCTGATACCCTAAGTCTTTTGGTTGGCGCATTTAATCCATTTACATTCAGTGTTATTATAGAAAGGTATGGGTTTAGAGTCATTGTGATGTCTGTATGTTTTATGCTTGTAGTGATGTCTCTGGTACTTTGTCTCACAGGGTCCCCCTTAGGATCTCTTGTAGGGCTGGTTTAGTGGTGACAAATTCCTTCAGTTTTTGTTTGTTTGGGAAGACCTTTATCTCTCCTTCGATTCTAAATGACAGACTTGCTGGATAAAGGATTCTCGGCTGCATATTTTTTCTGTCTAGCACACTGAAAATCTCGTGCCAATTCTTTCTGGCCTGCCAAGTTTCAAGAGAGATCAGTCACGAGTCTTATAGGTCTCCCTTTATATGTGAGGGCACGTTTACCCCTTGCTGCTTTCAGAATTTTCTCTTTATCCTTGTATTTTGCCAGTTTCACTATGATATGTCGTGCAGAAGATCGATTCAAGTTACGTCTGAAGGGAGTTCTCTGTGCCTCTTGGATTTCAATGCCTTTTTCCTTCCCCACTTCAGGGAAGTTCTCAGCTATTATTTCTTCAAGTACCCCTTCAGCACCTTTCCCTCTCTCTTCCTCCTCTGGGATACCAATAATGCGTATATTATTTCTTTTTAGTGTATCACTTAGTTCTCTAATTTTCCCCTCGTACTCCTGGATTTTTTTATCTCTCTTTTTCTCAGCTTCCTCTTTTTCCATAACTTTATCTTCTAGTTCACCTATTCTCTCCTCTGCCTCTTCAATCCGAGCTGTGGTGGTTTCCATTTTGTTATGCATTTCGTTTAAAGCGTTTTTCAGCTCCTCGTGACTGTTCCTTAGTCCCTTGATCTCTGTAGCAAGAGATTCTCTGCTGTCCGCTATACTGTTTTCAAGCCCAGCGATTAATTTTATGACTATTTTTCTAAATTCACTTTCTGTTATATTATTTAAATCCTTTTTGATCAGCTCATTAGCTGTTGTTATTTCCTGGAGATTCTTCTGAGGGGAATTCTTCCGCTTGGTCATTTTGGATAGTCCCTGGCGTGGTGAGGACCTGCAGGGCACTTCCCCTGTGCTGTGGTGTATAACTGGAGTTGGTGGGCGGAGCCGCAGTCAGACCTGATGTCTGCCCCCAGCCCACCGCTGTGTCCACAGTCAGACTGGTGTGTGCCTTCTCTTCCCCTCTCCTAGGGGCGGGATTCACTGTGGGGTGGGGTGGTCTGTCTGGGCTACTTGCACACTGCCAGGCTTGTGATGCTGGGGATCTGGCGTCTTAGCTGGGGTGGGTAGGCAAGGTGCACAGGGGCAGGAGGGGCAGGCTTAGCTTGCTTCTCCTTAGGTGATCCACTTCAGGAGGGGCCCTGTGGCAGCAAGAGGGAGTCAGATCCGCTGCCGGAGGTTTGGCTCCGCAGAAGGGCAGAGTTGGGTGTTTGCGCGGAGCGAGCAAGTTCCCTGGCAGGAACTGGTTCTCTTTGGGATTTTGGCTGGGGGATGGGCGGGGGAGATGGCGCTGGCGAGCGCCTTTGTTCCCCACCAAACTGAGCTCTGTCGTCCGGGGGCTCAGCAGCTCTCCTTCCCTTTGTCCTCCAGCCTTCCCGCTTTCTGAGCAGAGCTGTTAACTTATGACCTCCCAGACGCTAAGTCGCGCTTGCTGTCGGAACACAGTCTGTCAGGCCCCTCCGCTTTTTGCAAGCCAGACTCCGGGGCTCTGCTTGGCCGGCGAGCCGCCCCTCCGCCCCGGCTCCCTCCCGCCAGTCCGTGGAGCGCGCACCGCCTCGCCGCCCTTCCTACCCTCTTCCGTGGGCCTCTCGTCTGCGCTTGGCTCCGGCGACTCCGTTCTGCTAATCCTCTGGTGGTTTTCTGGGTTATTTAGGCAGGTGTAGGTGGAATCTAAGTGATTGGCAGGACGCGCGGTGAGCCCAGCGTCCTCCTACGCCGCCATCTTCCCTCTCTCTCTAGAACAACTTTTCTTAAATTAATTTTTATTCTGAGTGCTTTTCAATTTTCCTTTTCTGCTGACATGCCTTCAGAAAGTTAACCACTGTTCAGGATGTCATATCCTGAATATCAACCCCTTCTACGAAAAGAAAATTTGATTTAATCACATCTCTCCTTGACTCTTCACACTTTCCTCATTTTATTTGGTTCTAGTTCCGGCAAAAAGCTACTGCTGATAAATATTCTCCTTCAATTTGTATAATATATATTTTTTTCTCAAGCTCTCAACTGTGGTTTTCATTTAAACAATCTTTTGACTAAAAACTCATAGAAAATGAATCATATGGTGAGCAATTGATTAGTTTCAGAATAAAAAATACAATAACATAAAAATATCAATGCTTGTAGTGGTTAACAGTATAGAAATTGCCTTTCTATTCAGTATCATGCTGTTTTAATTATTGTGAATTTAAAGTGATACAGCTAGAGCAACATAATCTCTCTCTGTTTCTTTCTCTTTCTGTCTATTTTTAGGACATTTATTCCTATTTTAAGTTTGGAATCAATTTGTCTCGTTTCTAAAAATAGGCTGTTGGCATTCTTACTAGGAGAGCATTAAATTCATAGATTAATTTCAGGAGAACTGATGTTTTGGGGATGTCATATATTCTTTTTCGAGAATGTGTCTTTCCTTGTGCTAAAGCCTTCGTTTGTGTTTCTGGGTGGCACGGATGGTTTTCTTCAAACAAGATTTTTTTTTAATTTTTTTTAATGTTTATTTATTTTTGAGAGAGAGAGAGAGAGAGCGCCAATGGGGGAGGGAGAGAAAGAGAGAGAGAGGGAGACACAGAATCCAAAGCAGGCTCCAGGCTCTGAGCTGTCGGCACAGGGCCCGACACAGGGCTTGAACACACAAGCTGTGAGATCATGACCTGAGCCAAAGTCGGACACTCAACTGACTGAGCCACTCAGGCGCCCCGTTCAAACAAGATTTTATATATTTCTTTTTATGTTTCATATTTTATCTTTTGGTGTTTTACTCTTATACCTAGTTATTGTCCATGAGAAACCCATTTATTCCTATGTATCAATTTTTTTTTACTGAGCCCTGTAACTGCTTTGCCTTATTATTTGTAATAATATAAGACAATTATTAAATATATTAGTGTTCCAATTGATCCTTTTAGATTTTCCAAGGAAAAAATATATTATTCTCAAGTAATTATAATTTGAAACTCTCCTTCCAATTTTGTTTCTAAATTCATCCCCCCAATGCATTCTTCAATATCATTGGCTAATACCTCCAGGAAATATTATAATCAAAATATCGATAACAAATTTTGTTGCTTTATTATTGATTTTAAAGAGAATGTTTCTAATGTTTCCTCAATTAGCATGTATATTGCTATTTTTGCACATACATATAACAGCATCATAAAGAAATTACCCTATATTATTGTGGTTTTTAAAATCAAATATAAATGTTGGATTTTACTAAAAAATTTTTACATCTATGAGATTCATATGACTCTTTTGACTTAATAAATATGTTGATTTATATTTATAGCTCTCCTAATATTTAATCACAAGAACATTCCAGGAAAAAACTGAATTTGCTTTACTATTTAAGAAACAAACAGCTGAATTTTGCTCCTTATTTTTAAAATGTTTTTATTGTAATATGTTTGAATGTACTGTGGTTTTCTTTTGTGTATCTTTAATGAGATTTTGGTATCAATGTGATGCACACATTCTAAAAGAAATTTTCTTTTTTTTCCCTATGTTCAGATCAATTGAAGTTTCCCTGCAATTATTTATTACTTGAGGTTTCGAAGAATTGCCTTGTGAAACCATCTGGGTAATGGCGATTAGGCAACTGCATTTCTTGAATGGTAAATCATGTAAGTTTTTGTCCAGAGCCGCTTTCTCTGGTCAGTTTTGCTAGGTTATAATTTCCAAGAAAAGCATTCATTTCATTCGTGTTGTTGAACAAATGTGAAGAGATTTGAGAATATTAGTTGTTTAGAATTCTACTAATTTCTACAATGTCTGTTGTTATCTCTTTATTGTCATTGATAAGTAAGGTTAGAAAACTGCCCTTTTTATTCATGTTATCAATTTTATTCACGAGAAATAGCAATAAGCTATATGTACTGGTTCTAACATTTAACTGCTTAAAATGAATTAATTTTTGCTTTCATTTTTATTATTCACTTCTTTAAAAAAAAATTTTTTTTGATGTTTATTTTTGACCAAGAGACAGAACACGAGTGGGGGAGGGGCAGAGAGAGAGGGAGACACAGAATCTGAAGCAGGCTCCAGGCTCTGAGCTGTCAGCACAGAACCTGATGCAGGGCTCGAACCCACCAGCAGTGAGATCATGACCTGAGGGGAAGTGGGACACTCAACCGACTATGCCACCCAGGTGCCACTTTATTATTCACTTCTTTCCTTACTATTGTTTTGTCGTTTTTCAAACATTCCAAATTGATTGTATGCTACTTTTGATATTATATGTTTCCTCTGTGCACTATTTTACCTATGTCTTTCATAGGTTTATAAATATTTATTTTAGAGGCACTTGAGTGGTTCTGTCAGTTAAACATCCAACTTCAGCTCAGGTCATGATCTCACAGTTCCTGAGTTTGAGCCCCACCAGGAGCTCTGTGCTGACAGCTGGGAGCCTGGAGCCTGCTTCAGATTCTGTGTCTCCCTCTCTCTCCGCCCCTCCCCTGCTCAGCCTCTGTCTCTTGCTCTCTGTCTCTCTCTCTAAAATAAATAAACGTTAAAAAAAAATTAGAAATAGCGTATTTTAATTGACATAATTTTCTAAATCATTTCCTTTTAAAAAAATTTTTTAATGTTTATTGATTTTTGAAAGACAGAGACAGAGCACCAGTGGGAGAGGAGCAGACAGGAAGACACAGAACTGGGAGCAGGTTCTGGGCTCTGAGCGGTCAGCATAGAGCCTGATGCGGGGCTCAAATTCACAAACTGTGAGATCATGACCAGAGCTGAAGTCAGGTGCTTAACCGAGTGAGCCACCCAGGTGCCCCTATATCATTTCCAATTTTAGTTTGATTCCCCATTTTATATTAGAAATGTGTAAGAAAAATTTTCTGGTAGAAAGAGCATTCCTCCATTCTTGCTGTTATTTCCGATTTTATAGCATTGTGGTTATGTTATTCTTACTCTTTGGAATTTATTAAGAGGGCCAATAAATGATAAACTTGTAAACAGTATTTAAGAATTTGGAAAGAATATGTATCCTCATCTTTTGGAAATATGCACACATGCACAGACATATTTACACATAATTTAGTAAAGATATAATAATGTTTCTAATACGGAGATATGACTCTTTTTTTTTAAATTTTTTTAACGTTTATTTATTTTTGAGACAGAGAGAGACACAGCATGAACGGGGGAGGGGCAGAGAGAGAGGGAGACACAGAATCGGAAACAGGCTCCAGGCTCTGAGCCATCAGCCCAGAGCCCGACACGGGGCTTGAACTCACAGACCGCGAGATCGTGACCTGAGCTGAAGTCGGACGCTTAACTGACTGAGCCACCCAGGCACCCGGAGATATGACTCTTAAGGTTTACCACTACTGGGGCACCTGGGTGGCTCAGTAGGCTAAACATCCTACTTCAGCCCGTGATCTCAGGGTTCATGGGCTCCAGCTCTGTATTAAGCTTGTGTTGACAGCATGGAGCCTGTTTGGGATTCTCTCTCTTTCCCTCTCCTACTCACTCTTTCTCTCTCTCTCTCTCTCTCTCTCTCTCTCTCTCTCAAAAAAAAAAAAAAAAAAAGGTTTACAACTACTATGTGTTTCTATCTCTTTCTTATTGTTTTTCTCTGTAAAGTTGGTTCCATTAGTGTTGAATCTATTTTTTTTGTTGTTGGTTGTGGTTTTTGTTTGGTTTTGGTTTTGGTTTTGGTGCATAGGTAATTGGCTAGTATGCCTTTACCTATTCATTAATTTTTAGTCAATATAAATGTTGTTGTGTGAAGAATGTTTATTACAGCATATTGTGCTTTGTAGGCCAACATAAAAATGTTATTCTTTTTTTAAGCTTATTTATTTATTTTGAGAGAGAGAGAGAGAGAGAGAGAGAATCCCAAACAGCCTCCACACTGTCAGCACAGAGCCTGATATGGGGCTCGAATTCATGAACTGTGAGATCATGACCAGAGCCAAAACCCAGAGTCTGATACTCAACTGATTGAGCCATCCAGGAGCCCCTAAAAATATTACTCTTTTAATAAGTGTAGCCTTCCTTTTGTGATTTTGATATTAATGAATTCCACTTTTTTTTCTTATTGCTTTGTGTTGTTGTTGTTGTTGTTTTTTTAATTAATCTCCTTTTTAGAAAATGTCTATTAACTTCCTACTATGGGCAATGACATTCAATATTTCTATTGCACTTACTCTTTTTATTCCATGTCTTTTCCTATCGTGTTATTGATCTTTATACCTTAAAATACACACGCAACTTTATTTATACCATTAAATGGTTTCATTTAACTTGCATTTATGAAAGATGAAACATTCATGCTATTCACCAAAGTTCTCACTGTTTTCCTTCTACTATAATTTTAGCCATCCCATTCCTACATTTTCAGGGCATGTAATGTTTTCATTTTATGTATAATCATATTCTCTGCAATTGTTTTTATTCTACTTGTTCAGGTAAATTAATTTATTGCCCATCATTAGTTCTTTTGCCATAGTGCACTTGATGCTTAAATAAATTGACATAGAATATTTACATTATCCATTCCTACTCTGAAAGCTGTGTCTACACTGCTCTGATTCCAGTGTTAGATGATGCAGCAAGGAATCAGAGCCCAGAATAACTCTGTTTCCCTTCTAGCTGACTTGATCCTTTTTGCTTGGATCCCTAGAAGGTTTGTTTTTTCTGTTTATTCAACGTTCAGTAAAATTTTTAGGATTTATATCATGATTGTTCTGTGCCAGTTTCTCTTGTGATAAGTGTGTTTTCTTAGTCTATATATTCACATCTTTGATTTTTGGAAAGTTTATATTATTTTTATTTTATTTTGGAAGGTTTTGCTTTATTTTATCTTACAATAGTTTTACTGCTTCCTTGTTGAATAATTATTTCATATTCTTTTCGGACACCAATTTTGAAAATGAAATACCATTTGCCTTTCTTTCTTATCATTCATTGTTGTCTATTTTTTTTAAACTTTTGTCTTAATTGTATCATTCATCTACATTTTTTTGTTCCAGTCCTGTCCTCCATGTCAGTTATTGTGTTTTCAGCAGTGTCTGATTCATTAGTTGCTACATCCAATGAGGATTCGTTTCCTTGATGGTTTTGTATGCTTGTGGATCTATGTTCCTAGGTTTCCTTACTGTACTTTCCCTGTTCACATTTTATTTCCTTCTGAATTCTCACCATAAGTCCTTGAACTTTCTGGACTATACTTTCTGGTTTTCTTTTTTATGAGTTTATTTAAGTTTGAGATTGCTTCTTTGCAAATATGGCTTGTCTGTGGCTCTTTTTTTCAGACCTGTCTTGCTTGAATCCCAAGGTCTTATGCCCAGAGCAGTTCCTCTAAGGTTTAGCTGTTGAACCAAGTTTCTAAACTACTGTTTGATTGGTAAGTTGTTTACAGAGCAGGCCACTCTTTGGAGAACATGCTTTGGTTCTTTTCCTGAATTCTAAAATTGAGGTAATCTGTATTGGTTTCTTGAGGCTGCCATGACAAATTTCCACAAACCCGTTGATTTAAAGCAACCAAAATGTATTATCTCACAGCACTGTGGGTGGGAAGTGTGAAATCAAGGCATCAGCAGGGCCATTCTTCCTCTTATAGCCTTTGAGGAGAACCTTTTTTGCCTCTTCCAACTCCGGTGGGTCCTAAGAAGGGAGGGAACTTCTCCTTCTTGTCTTTTCCCCTTCATTGGATTTATATCTCATCTTGAGATCCTTAATGTAATTACATCTTCAAAGATTTTTCCAAATAAGGTCAAATTCACGAGTTCTGAGTGAACATATTGTTTTGAGGCCCACTATTCAATCAACCATAGAATCTTAGTGTATTTCTATCTACCTTTCTGACTTTTGCAAAAGTGGTCATTCTCTCTTCATAATTTATGGTTTGAGGTTATAAATATCCCTATGTTTTATCAGAACATGAGTTTTATTTTTATTACTTTTTTCAAGTTTTACTGAGATACAATTGACATGTAACAATATATAAGTTTAAGGTATATGAGGTGTTGATTTGCTTTAAGTATATATTGGAAAATGATTACCACCATAATAAAAACTAACACTTCCATTCCATTATATAATTACCATTTCTTTTTTGAGGTGTGAACACTTAAGATTTATTCTCAGCAACATTCAGGTATACATTATAGTATGGTTATCTATCATCACTACTCTACATTAGACCACCAATTAAAATAATTATTGATAGGTAGGGGTTTATTAATATCATATTTTTATTGTTTTCCAGCTGTTCTATAGTTCCTTTGTTCTTTTTTTTTTCTTGCTATCTTTCTTTGTGATTTGATGATTTTCCATAATGAAATGCTTAGACTTTTTTTTATCTTTTGTGTATCTACTGTAGATTTTGTGTGTGTGCAAGTATGTGGTTACCATGAAGCTTACATAAAACATCTTATAGAAATACAGTTTACTTGAAGCTGATAGCAACCTAAATTTATTGCATATAAAAGCTGTACCCTTTTATTCCCTCCCCTCCACATTTTATGCTTTTGGTATCACAATTTGCCTCCTTTTATATTGTATATCCATTAACATTACTGTATCTATAGCTATATCTAATAGGTTTGTCCTTTAACCTTTATATTAGAGTTAGCTGATTAACACACAGTATTGGGATAGTCTGATTTTCTTTTTTTTTTTTTTTTTTTTTTAATTTTTTTTTCAACATTTATTTATTTTTGGGACAGAGAGAGACAGAGCATGAACGGGGGAGGGGCAGAGAGAGAGGGAGACACAGAATCGGAAACAGGCTCCAGGCTCTGAGCCATCAGCCCAGAGCCCGATGCGGGGCTCAAACTCACGGACCGCGAGATTGTGACCTGGCTGAAGTCGGACGCTCAACCGACTGCGCCACCCAGGCGCCCCGGGATAGTCTGATTTTCATACATACTTATCTCTACCATGTATTTTCATGTTACTACTTAGCCTCCTTTCATTTCACCTTGAAGAACTCCTTTCAGCATTTCTCGTAAGGCCTGTGCAGTGGTGATGAACACCCTCAGTTTTTGTTTCTCTGGGAAAATCTTTATCTCTTCATTTCTGAAGGACAAATCCGTCAGGGGAAGTATTCACGGCTGGCAGTTATTTTCTTTCAGCATTTTGAATACATCAACCTAGGCTTTCCTGATCAGCAAGATTTTTGCTGAAAAAAGCTAACGACAGCCTTATAGGGGTTCCCTTAGAAATGACCAACTTCTTTTATCTTTCTGCTCTCAAGATTTTCATTTTGTCTTTGATATTGTACAGTTTTAGTATTATACGTCTTGAGGGAAATCTCTTTGCACTGAATCTGTTTGGGGGACACAGGACCTTCATGAACTTGGCTGCAAGTGCTGTGGATGTACTCAGCGCTGCCTCAGGTTCAAGGTTAGGAGCCACAGCGGACAGCGGTGGTGACTGGGGCTGATGGAATTACACCCTCTGTTGTGCGGACTGGCTGCAGATGCCGGTGTGGTGGTGGCCAGGCCGCTGCAGGAGCAACAGCAGCGGTAAGGGCTGGGGGCCCGCAGCAGGGACAGGGACCAGCTGGGGTATGAGAGCAACTGTGGGAGCCCTAGAGGTCAGTGTGAATTTGCATGACTACAGGAGCTGGCTACAGGTGCAGATATGGTAGTGGAGGCCAGGGATAGGAGTCAGGCAAGCAGCGTGCACGTGTGTAGCCGCAGGGGCTAGCTGCGGGTGCATATGCTGGTGCAGGCTAGTGACAGGAATTGGGAACAATCTGCAAGTGCCAGGCAACCGTGTGGGCTTAGGTTGTTGACACGTGCTTCTACAGCAGCGGGTATTAGCCATGGGTGTGCACATGGCCGTGGGGGCCAGTGACAGGAGGCAGGGCCAGATCCACGCCCACAGCAGCCACGGGGGCCTTGGCCATAGAGATGCAATCACGCAAGTGTAAGTGCTAGCCATGGGCACACGCGGGGCAAAGGGGGTGAGTTGTTAGGGGCTCGGGCTGGTGTCTTGCATGCTCAGTCACAGAGGCTGGGGCTGGCTGCTGGTGCTTCCAGACTCCGTTGTGAGGGCGGCAGAGGGAACGGGAAGGGACAAAGGCGGGGGTGGGGGGTGGGGATGGGGCGGGGGGTGGTTTGCAAACAAAAGAAAACTTCTGGGGCAAAAATCTCAGTGGTGAAATCTGCAGGGTCTGGGGTGGCCTCGGTAACCACTGTTTCCTCAGTGGCAAAAGCTGCTGGGGTCCTCTATGGAACGGTCTGCTATGGTCCACAGTAAGATCCTCAGTGATGAAAGGGGGGGGGGTGGTGTGCAGCATTGGCAAAGGGGGTTGACGTTCTCCGCAGGGTAGGCTGTCGGGGTCTCCTGCTGAGCAGGCCAGTGGGAACCACTGTGGCTCCTGCTCCTGGACTGATACGGGTAGTCCCTGCCCTTCTTCCTTGTTCCTAGCTGTGAGGGCTCAGTTTTGCCGTCTTCTGGGTGGGGTGAAAATGAACCGGGATTGAGTGCAGTGCCCTGAAAGTCTGGAAGGGCTGACTGCTCACCAGATTCTCCTACTCCCAGTCAGGGGAACTCTCTGGTGCCAGAACTCTTTCCATCTTGCTTCTGAGCAGTGCCGGTTTAGGGGATTGGATAATGCAGGCACCTTGAAACTGTTCATCTGGACTTTTTGCCCCAGCTCTTCTTGGGTTTTTTGCTCTGCTGTGTTGCTGAAGCTTCTGAAATGGACTCCTGAGCTCTCTCATAGCTTTTGTGGATCATTGTCTAATTGTTCTCTGTGGGACAGTGGAGGCTAGGGTCTCCTACCCCACCATCTTGGTGACACTACTATTTTGCCCATTGCTTTTTGTTGCTTTTGAAGTGATAGAAAAGGGAGAGACTTCTGTCACTTAGCCACTGTTTTAAAAATCCTAGTCTCTTTTTTTTTTTTTTTTTAATTTTTTTCAACGTTTATTTATTTTTGGGACAGAGAGAGACAGAGCATGAACGGGGGAGGGGCAGAGAGAGAGGGAGACACAGAGTTGGAAACAGGCTCCAGGCTCTGAGCCATCAGCCCAGAGCCCGACACGGGGCTCGAACTCACGGACCGCGAGATCGTGACCTGGCTGAAGTCGGACGCTTAACCGACTGCGCCACCCAGGCGCCCCGTCTCTTTTTTTTTTTAAACATGTAGCTCAACTTTACAGAGGTAATATCAATCAGATAGACATACTTGAACTTTTTGCATGCAAATCTATCTCTAGCTGCAACCATCATCTATATTCCCTTTATATTAAGAATGAGTAAATGTAAATAGATGGGTCACCACCACGTTTCTACAACATTCCCTTCCCAGGTATATTGCCAAATTTTTCCCCTGGTATTTTCAGACCCTTAATTTTCGTCTCCACATGTCAAACCCTACATTAATAGTATATTCTTTTGTGTGTTTTATCTTATTTTTTTCGATGTTTATTTATTTTTGACAGAGAGAAAAAGAGAGAGAGACAGAGTGTGAGTTGGGGAGGAGCAGAAAGAGAAGGAGACACAGAATCCGAAATAGGCTCCAGGCTCTGAGCTGTCAGCACAGAGCCTGACTCAGGGATCAAACCCACGAACCACGTGATCATGACCTGAGCTGTCATTGGAGGCTTAACCAACTGAGCCACCCAGGTACCGCTGTGTATTTTATCTTAACCTCCTCTGGAACACAGGAACTACTCCAGTTACCACACTTTGTCCCCCCTATATTCTGTAACGAAATTTCTTTTTTTTTTTTTTTTTTAATTTTTTTTCAAAGTTTATTTTTTTTTGGGACAGAGAGAGACAGAGCATGAACGGGGGAGGGGCAGAGAGAGAGGGAGACACAGAATCGGAAACAGGCTCCAGGCTCCGAGCCATCAGCCCAGAGCCTGACGCGGGGCTCGAACTCCCGGACCGCGAGTTCGGGACCTGGCTGAAGTCGGACGCTTAACCGACTGCGCCACCCAGGCGCCCCATCTGTAACGAAATTTCTTAAATACACTTTTCCAACTCACTAATCACAGTTTCTAACTCATAGTTCTAGATAGACTTCTGCCTTCCATTCCCAGTTTTTCATCAAACAGCCCCTACCTAAGCTATGAATAGCCTCCAACCTCATAAAGCCAGGGGATGCTTCTTGATCCTCCTTTTATATGACTTTATACTGCATTTGGCATTGTCTGCATACCATCTCTCTTTAAATCTTATTATTCCCTCGGTTTTTATGTTAATTATATATTATATGTAACAACTTACATCAAAACCTAGTGACTTAGAGCTACAAACATTTATCACCTCACAGTTTCTGTGGGTTAGGAATTTGGGAGCCGCACAGCTGGTCATTCTGGCTCAGCATCATTCACAAAGTTGCAGTTAGGATGTTAGCAAGGGTTACAGTCATCTGAAAGCTTAATTAGGGCTAGATGATTTGCTTCCAAGATGGCTTACTTGCGTGGTTATTGGATGGAGGCCACAATTCCTTACTCTGTGGACATCTTCTTATAATATGGCAGCGGGCTGCCTTCAGAGTGAGTGGCCCAGGAAAGTGCCTTTTATGATCTAGTTTTTCAAATCACACCGTGTAACTTCAGCTTTATTCTTGTCTTTAGAAGTAAACTATTAATTCCAGCCACATTGAGAGAGGAGGGGAATTAGGTTCTACCTCTTGAATCAAAGACTTTTTGGAATTATTTTAAGATCACTGCAGTCATCTCATCATAAGGTTCTAAGAACTCTTAACGGATTCTCTGGGTGCTCCTTTTCCGCGTGTACATTTTTCTCACTTCTTTTCTACACACTAGTGGAGGTTGATGTACTCAGAGCTTTGCTCCAGGTTTTCTTTGACTGTCCATTCCACAGAATCCATCCAGGTATCATGATATGTAGATATCTAAATGGAAGAAAATGCAAATTATCACTGTTCGTTTAGATGTGTCTCCCTAAAATGAGAAATCTAGCCGAATAGTATTGTCATAGTAACACCCGTCCTGGGCATCAGATTGGAATGGACAGGGAGACTTGGAGGAATACAATCTGTCTTTGATTTAACAAAAAGACACGTATAGGTATAAGCTTCCTCCCACCATTCATTTCCTTTGTTTGTTTGTTTGTTGTCACGGTATTTATTCTAATTAGAAATCTCAAAGCATTATAAGAGATGACTAGGTTTTCTTTCTAATTTCTTTTGTCTGTTTTTCAAAATGAGACATGGAGTAGAACGGTTTGAAAAGCACACACTTAAAGAATGTTGCTTGCTAAGGCTAATTGCTTTTTGAAAATACTACACATTATGTAAGCAGCAATATTTGGAAGGAAATAATAACAAAATATTATGCATATCCCTATTTTTTGCCTGAAGAAAATGGGTAAACCTTAATGAATTTACCCTTTAGAATGGGCCAGGAAATGTCTGAAGAATACAAATTGTCTAACAGTAGAGAAAAGGGTAGTTAGCAATTATTGTTAAAACCTTTGCCTCCCTGTTCTCATACTTTAATGCTAAGGCATCTGGGAAATTTAACCTTTTCCCCTCAGGCAATATTTTGTCTTGATATTCTAGATCCCTGAAACTTTGTGAAAAGATCACTATCCATTTATCTCTTTTTGATGCATTTTCAAAGGATACAAGCCTCAAATTTATACTCCAAACCAGCCCTGGGTCATCGATTCTCTGGGTTTTGCACTTCTAAGCTGCTACACTTCATCACTCAAACCAAAGCTTCTGTATTACCTACCCGAATATTTCTTTGTTTTCTAAGTGGGTTTATTTATTTATTTTTTTTTCTGGCACATTCCAAGGCAAACATGTTGACTTTGTGCACTGATGGTTATTTTTTACTTTCTCCAGTTGAAAGAAATAGTCTAGATATATGCCAAAATAACTCTAGCAAAAAAAAAAAAAAAAAAAAAAAAAAAAAAACCCACAAACTTTCCTTTAGTCGGCTTAGTAATATATGTTTAATGCATTTTCTTTCCATTTGCAAGATCCACCATGGGAATTTTTTTATTTTCTTCCAGGTACAGAGTAAAAATGGCAAGAGGTTATTTCAGGGCAAATTTTTGGAGAATAATTTGAATTAACATAAAGTTAACATTTCCTAAATGGTTATTTCAGAAACTAGACCATTAACCTTTAGAAAAGACAAAAAAGAAATATATTGTAACTTTGTTCTAGTATTATTGGCTTCAGACAGAACTTGGAACAAGAAGCAAAGCTCTTGGACCAACTAAAAACAGTGCTATTCATCAGAAACTAATACAACTTCATAATAAAACACTCCTACCTATAAGGTAAGCCCATTCAATAGAATCCCTTAAAAAGTGTTTTCTAAAGTTATGAAATAAAATGGCATGAAAGAGTAAAGATACGTATCTTTCAAGTCAAATTAGAACATTTCTTTTAGAAGAAATTGAGGAGTCTGATAGAATGGATAGAATGTAAAGGAAAAGTATGATATTGGGGTGATTAACAATTTTATAGAAGGATGATAAAAACTTCTAAAATTAAAATATTCTTCTGTAAAAATAGATAGAAGAATATAGATCACATGGAACCTTCCACACATGAACCAAATAACCTGTTTTTTTGTTTTTTTTTTTTTAATTGAACTCAGACTCCAGTGTATCAGTGAGAATACCACAATGCTTGAGTGTTAACTAACATGGGTTGAAGTGGTAAGGGTTGCAGATAAGGTAGGAAACACAGAGGCCATCCTTTGGAAGCTGGAGTGTTGACTAAATGTTAAGAATTAACTTGTCCAAGGGGGAATTTGCCTCCTGCAAAATATCTGGGCACTGAAATCTATTCTAGTAGGTAGCTGAAGCCAGCTGTAGACTTAAGTGCTAAAACAATACATTCTAACAAAGTGCTGAGGTGATCGATTAGGGCTGGAAACCACTGGTACAGCCATTCACACAGCTGCAAGTTCGAGGCTTGGATACGTTCCTGAGCAAGCTGGTAGAAGTGTTTGTGCTTCTTCAATCTGCAGCCATAGAAGGTCTCAGTCCAGAGGACTGGGTCTGCCTTCCAGAGTCTGAATTCTTGTCCTACTGTTTCACCAAGTGCAGACTTTGAGCGTGATCATCAACAGGGTACAATATACTTGCTGTTTCTGTCCCTTTTCCCTCCCAGTAATATTGTTTCAGGTCTCATGTGTTTATTTGCTAGCCAATCAGCCTTCTTTGCTTAATAGTCCTTTTGAATAAGTAAGGTGATATGCTTGTACTGTTCACTTCTTCAAAAAATTATACCTATTAGGCATACCCCAAGAATGAAATGAGGCTGTGCCAGTATGAGATACAATTACTAAGAAGTTGCAATACTTACTACTTATTGTCATATTTTCTTTTTTTTTAAATTTTTTTAACGTTTATTTTTGAGACAGAGAGAGACAGAGCATGAATGGGGGAGGGTCAGAGAGAGAGGGAGACACATAATTCGAAACAGGCTCCAGGCTCTGAGCTGTCACCCAGAGCTAGACGCAGGGCTCGAACTCACAAACCTTGAGATCATGACCTGAGCCGAAGTCAGACGCTTAACCGACTGAGCCACCCAGGCACCCCTGATTGTCATATTTTCATTACTAGATTTTGAACTCTAAGCACAATGAAATCATTCATTTTTACATTGTGTCTTCACATACACTATTAGAGTGGACAGATTCTAAAGTGGTCCCCAATGATTCCTGCTTTATGTTGTTCTTGCTTTTGTATACTCCCCTCTCCTTGAGCATGGGTGAGATCTGTGATCTGTCACTAAGCAATAGAATATGATAAAGATCTGGGGAGCCTGGGTGGCTCAGTTGGTTAAACGTCCGACTTCGGCTCAGGTCATGGTCTCGTGATCATGGGTTCAAGCACTGTGTCAGGTTCTGTGCTGACAGCTCAGAGCCTGGAGCCTGCTTTGGATTCTGTGTCTATCTCTCACTTTCTCTGCCCCTCCCCTGCTTGTGCTCTGTCTCTCTCTAAAAAATAAATAAACATTTTTAAAAATTTAAAAAAAGAAAAAGTTCATGATGACATATTCTTCTAATGCTATGTAAAAAATTACTCCAAAACCTAGTAATATAAATAATTATTTTTATTACCTCTCATGATTCCGTGGTTCAGCAACTTAGAACATATTAGGAATTGCTTTTCTGTCTGGGGCTTCAGTGAGAAAATGCAAAGACTTGGGGCTGGTATTATCTAAAATCCACACACTAACATGTCTGACAGTTGATGGAGGCTGTTAGCTAGGGACTTGGCAGGGGCCGTCAACCTGAACGGACCACACATAGTCCCTACGTGTGGTTGGGGCTTGCTCAAATACAGTGTGTGTATCTCAAGGGAAAATATCTCAAGAGAGGTAACAGAGAGAGTGAGAGACTGCCAGTGGAAGCTATATTGGCTTTTACGCCTTAGCCTCGAAAACCAGACAGCATCACTTCAGCCACATTGGTTGAGACAGGTGCAAGTTCCACTTAGGTTCAGGGAACGTAACATAGACATCACCCTTGATGGGAAATATTAATGTCACATTGTACATTTAAAAGTATGGAATGGGGGCGCCTGGGTGGGGCAGTCGGTTAAGCGTCCGACTTCAGCCAGGTCACGATCTCGCGGTCCGTGAGTTCGAGCCCCACGTCAGGCTCTGGGCTGATGGCTCGGAGCCTGGAGCCTGTTTCTGATTCTGTGCCTCCCTCTCTCTCTGCCCCTCCCCGTTCATGCTCTGTCTCTCTCTGTCCCAAAAATAAAAATAAAAAACGTTGAAAAAAAAATAAAAATAAATAAATAAAAAAAATAAAAGTATGGAATGAAATACATATTGGTGCACCAATCTCTGGGGCAAAAATGACCTGCCACGTTCCCTCTAACAATAAAAAGTAATTTTACATATTTTTTTCTTTAGTAAATACAGGGAGAAAGAATACTGGCTTGTAAGTCAGGCAAGAGATTGACTCCCTTTTCTCATATTCCTAATTTACTCTGTAAAGTTAATTAACTTAGGGTGCTCCTTTTGTAAAATTTTCTTTCTCTACCTGTGATAAAATGACCCCTGGAGTTCTGAATTCTAATATTTTTCATATCAGGGGTTGAAATATACTAGTTAATTCTCAAGGTAGTTAAATAAAGGTATTGTAGTCTCAAACATTTTATAGCTTTTGGAAATATGAGTATAGAAAGTTTCTTAAAGAGGGATAGATTTTTCTTCTGGATAATCCTCAAATTATATTACATGAAAGGCTACAAAATATAGATGTTAACTTATAAGTAAGGCTTCTGAAGTCAACTTGCTTGGATTCAAACCCCAGTTTCTTCACTTCTGGAAATTGGAGAAATCACTTTGCATTCTTTTTTTTTTTTAATGTTTATTTATTTAGTTTTAGAGAGGATAGAACATGAATAGGGGGAACAGCAGAGGGAGAGAAAGATTCTATCTATCTATCTATCTATCTATATATATAGAGAGAGAGAATCTCAAGGAGGATCCATGCTCAGCATGGAGTCCATTGTAGACTTGATCTCATGACCATGAGATCATGACCTGAGCTGATATCAAGAGTCAGATGTTTAAATGACTGAGCACCCAGGTGCCCCTCTCTTTGCATTTCTATATTTTTGTTTCCTGTTCTGTAAAATTGTCATAATGATACTTTATGAAGCTGATGTGAGGAGTAAATAGGTTAAAAAGCAATGTCTTGCACATAATGAAATTCAATATGTGTTAACTGTCATAGTTGCTATTGGTATCATTAAATAGTTTAGTTTGTTGCATACCGCTGTATTGGAGAAGACAGGTAGGTAGCCATTACAAAGGAAAATATAACATGACCATTAAATTAATAAATAGCATAATATAGCAGCATAACAGGTGATAGATGCATTGGGTTGAATTTTGTCTCTCCAAAAATTATGGCCATGTGAATGTTACCTTATTAAATTGTCTTTGCCAGCGTAATTAAGGATTTTGTTATGAGATCATCTTGGATTGTTTAGGTGGGCCCTAAATCCAATGACAAGTGTCTTTATAAGACAGAAGAAAAGAAGATGCATGGAAGAGCAGAAAGCCATGTGAAGACAGAGGCAGAGACTGGATCTCTGCATCTAAAAGCTAGTGAACATCTGGAGTCCCCAGAACCCGGAAGATTCAAGGAAGAATTTTCCCCTGAAGCTTTTGGAGGGAGGACAGTCTTTTGGACACCTTGATTCTGTACTTCTTGTCTCCAAAACTATAAAAGAATACATTTGTGTGGATTTAAGCCATTAAGTTTGTCACCGTTGCCCTAAGAAGCTAATATACTTGCAGATCTGACAGTTCCTCCTTTTAATACACAGGTATGTTCCTTTTTGTTCTCTGTTTTCTTGGTGGCAGGCTACAGCTAACATTCAATTTCACAGACTAGTAGATGTACCTGCTAAATGTTTTTGATTAAACTGTCATATATGGCTATCATTGGCCCCAATTTAAAAACCAGAACTTGGGATGTCTGTTCAGCCCACAAGACAACCTCTAAGGCAACCTATATGGCAATGAGGTGGCCATATATTAGTGAGGGATGCAGGTCGCTATGGATGTGATCTATTTAAGACATTTTAATACCTCTGAGAGAAATTCGGCTTTTGTAAAAAGATTTTTATTTTCCCATAAGAAAGCCAAACATTTGTAAATATATGTCTAAACTGTCCTTGTTCGTGCTTTCCTTCCCGAAATAAATTGTTCTGCTGAGAATATATGACATCTTTGGTTTGAAATTGGCTATTAATGTTGCTAGAAAATGTGTTTCGGGAGTCCAACTGAATGGATGTTATGGATTAGATTTTTTTAACTCATCATCATTCATATTAATACCCTTAATTCATATATATATATATATATATATATATATATATATATATATATATATCTGAATGTTCAAATCAGAAGAAAAATCGATATATATCTCTTCTCTTCTACACTTATACAAGTTGTAGTTGAATTTACATAGATGCATTATTTATGGAGGTTTTTGTAGAGTTAGGAACTCCGTTTCCTACAGACCTAATCAATTTGCCTTTACATAAAAATAAAGGTATAAAGTCAACATGACTGCAGAAGGACTATCTGTAAAAATGGATGCTAAGGCATTATGGTAGTTCCCTGCACTACCTTATATCTTAAAAGCTACTTTCTGGAACAGACATCAGAAGAGAAATTTTCCAGCTCTTGTCTCTGACTGACCAACTTTATTGGAGAAAGTGTCTACATGTAATCCTGTGAAAGCATTCTAAATCATATTTAAAAATATATATGCTGCCATAAAGTCCTTAGGGTTGCTTTCAATTCATTACCATAAATTGTAAGTTACTGCTTGATCCATTCTCTTTTATTGATATTTTGTGTGCTATATAAACAAAAAAGAGAGTGGAAATGTTTGGTTTTTTTTTTTTTTTTGCAATAATTACAGTACAAGGACACATCATGTGTTTCAGTAAATGTTTCTTAAATAAATGTTAAAAAAAACCCAATCCATGTGTCCATAGAGTTTTAAATAATTCAACATAAGTATATAAATATTAATTGTAATCTTTGGCTTAAACTATGAGGTTACCAGAAAAGTTGAGATACAATTTTTATACAGGTCATAATATTTTTTAATCATAACAACATCACCTGAAAGTAAGCACACTTTTAGATGTTATGGATAAGCTATATTTTTTTCTTTTCTTTCAACTTTTCTTCATTTTGTATATTTTCTATAATTGTTTTTATTAATGAAGATTGAGGTAAAGTTAAAAATTGATGTAATTCATACACAGCAATAAATTTTTATTTGGAGAGAGAATGTACACTAAAATCAGTTAGGAAGGCACAGCCTTAACTAAAACAATAAAGTCCACTTTTTTCCAGACATAAAATTGGGAATGCAATCAACATGTTTTGGAGAAAAAGTTTTGAAAATGGATGGTGGAACAGTGTGAATGTAGTTAATGTCACTGACCTGTACACATAAAAATGATTAAAATAGTAAAATATTATGTATGTTATCACATTTAAAAAAAAGCATATCTCTCTCCTTTTATTCATCAGTAAGAAGAAAAATCACTATTAACAATAGCTGCAGTTTATTCTTAATGGACCACCATTAGATTGCCCTCATGGGTGTTATAATGTATTAACAACACAAAATGAATGGATAAGAGCAGAGTTTTACAACATTACCACATTTAGGTTTTCTTGCTTTGTTGAAACATATGTACTCTGAAAATATGATGCAATTTAGAATCATATTCTCAGAAAAATGCACAGGTTCATAAACTCTTAATATTCAAATTCAATTTTCAATTTTAATTAATATATGAACTAATATGTGACTAATATATGAACACAAGAGGGCCTTTAAGACCTAGCCATGAATGTTTGTGTTAAGAATTCCTTCCAAAGGAGACAAAATATATCCAGTCCAATAAAATGTGATTGCTATATGTTTGCGTATACTATTTACAACTCTAAAACAAGGGGCCTAATCAACCTGAGATTGTAATGAAAAGTGAATCACCTAGGAAATATTAACCAAAAAAAGAAAATCACTCTAAAGAGCCAAAAGAAAGAAAATCACCAAAAGAAATCACTCTACCTAAAAAATTCCATCTCCCTTTCAATGGTGATGTAGTATGAGGTATTCTTAAACTAATGTCACAAAACATTTTATTGTGTAAACAACTTTACTTTTGTTCTGGAGATCTATATTTAACCAGAAAATTCCTAACTTTGAGCAAGTTTCTCATGAAGACTGTCTGCATGGCACTGCTGACGTACTTGCCAGATGATGTGATCAATTTCATTATCTTGGAAATTTATCATTCTAGAAGTCTTACTGATAGCTCTTGCCAGCCTTGTAACACAGAGATTAAACAAGATTTATTTCAGATTACAGGTTAAAGTAATGTTTTCTCCAAAACCACCTTTAAGGTTCTTTGTCACCCAAGGCTACTATCTGTTCTTGAACCAGTGTTCCAGAATGTTCCAGCAAAGGAGAAAATTATAAAATTTTCTTTGAGATTGTTATTAGGAGGGGTGCATGGGTCAGTCAATGAAGTGTCTGACTTTGGCTCAGGTCATGATCTCACAGTTTGTGAGTTTAAGCCCCTCATGGTGTTCTGCTGTCAGTGCAGAGCCTGCTACAGATTCTCTGTCTCCCTCTCTCTCTGCCCCGCCCCTGTGCTTTCTATCTCTCTCAAAAATAAGTAAACACTTAAAAATAAAATAAAATAAAATTAAATTAAATTAAATTAAATTGTTATTAGGAAATAGTATAGTATAGTATAGTATAGTATAGTGTGAACTCTCTAGCAAGATTTTATTACATATAATGAACTGTAGGATCTATGTAAAGTCATGTGGGAAACATAATTTGGCTCAAGAAATTCACTTCTTACTTATCTTGCTTTGTTATTATTTTTATTTAAAAATTTAATTAAATTTCTTTTAATGCTTATTTGTTTTTGTGAGAGAGACAGAGTACAAGTGGGGGAGGGGCAGAGACAGAGAGACAGAATCAGAAGCACTCTTGGCCCTTTTAGTGTTAAGCCTGAAGTGGGGACTAGAATCCATGAACCCTGAGACCAGGACCTGAGCCGCTCAGATGCTCAAGTGACTGAGCCACTCAGGGGGCCCTTACCTTGCTTTTTTTTTTTTTTTTTTAATTTTTTTTTAACATTTATTTATTTTTGAGACAGAGAGAGACAGAGAATGAATGGGGGAGGGTCAGAGAGAGGGAGACACAGAATCTGAAACAGGCTTCCGGCTCTGAGCTGTCAGCACAGAGCCCGACGCGGGGCTCGAACTCACGAAGCGCGAGATCATGACCTGAGGTGAAGTCGGCCGCTTAACCGACTGAGCCACCCAGGCGCCCCCTTTTTTTTTAAGAAATCTGGATTCCAAAAACCTATGTAATTAGTGAACAATTCAAAATATTCATATTAATAGTGAGAATAAGGAATCTAATAAATTACTCTCTAGAAAAGTACTATGAGTGGACACAAGGGCTCTGGAGTGGAGTTTGTGTTTAAATCCAGCCTAGTAGCTACATTACCTAGAAAAAATTGCTTATCCTCTCTATGTTGTTTCCTTATGGGGATAATAATGTTATTTGTTACACACAGTGTAGGTACTGGGTACATAAAGTGCTTAGAATAATTTTCAGAGCATAATAAGTATTCCATAATTGCTTATTAACTAGTTGGCATGTAATTATGGAATTTATCCCAAAGTATACTACTCTACAGAAAAAAAAAAAATCATGAAATCTACTAGAGAGTTTAAAACAGTAATTTCATTTATATTTTCAACGTATATTTTACCACTTTGGTGGCTGTTCACTTAATAAGCCTAAAAAAATTCTAAAATAAGAAATTAAGACTGCCTTTCTATAAGATGTCAGAGGGACCATACCTTTGATATTTTTAAAGTTTCAAATTATTTTTCCAAATTTAGTCACACTTACATATAATAAAGTTTCTAATGAAACAATATCTTTAGAATTGTTTATGTCCCTGGACATATTTCACGATATTTCTGTTATTACTGAATTTTGAAATAGGAGTGTGATGAAGGATGTATTTCTCCTCTGCCTCCTTCTCTTTCCTATTGCAACATTACACAATTTGTTTATCCTGTTTCAAAATCTTTTGAAAACTAAAATCCTCTTGTCAAGTCATGTGTGCCAAAGTTCTTTAACATTCTAACCCTGCTATGCTTGCTGAAATAGCTTATCATGAAAAGAAAAGAAATGCCTTTGGCACTATCGGGAAAATAAATAAATAAGTAAAAGAAGAAGAAGAAGGAAGAAAGAAAAGATAAGAAAAAAAAAAGGTGGGTAGAAAAATCCTGAGCTCACAAATAGACTATTGTAGAGCAGGAGCTTAAGGAGGAACTACTATTAGGGATATTTCATAATATGAAAAGACAGGCCAATTGGGTCCCCTCGCCTGATGGGATCAGTCCTGTCAGTGCCATTTATTTGCAATCCCTTGTGATTTTGGTATCCCACAACCCTTTTGCATGAAAATGAACCATAAAGGCAGTCAAAACACCTGCTTTACTGACAAGACCGATTAATGCTTTCATTTATCCCTGTAAGTGTGAGCTAGTCTGCTGCTACAAGGGCCTTGGTTTGGCATATAATTCATCAGACTTTGAAGGTCTTCTTTTCTACGTCCCAAAGTTTCAGCTGTGAATGTCTTTTGTATAGGCTAGAAAGTTCTGTTAAGCTCCTGAACACTTAGCACAGCTGGAAGCCAAAGTTTTTAATCAATATTGGTTCAGTATCTTAAGTTATTAAGTGACTGTAAATTATTGGACTAATTTGAAAGGCCTCCAGTATACCTGGGTCTGCATTTCTCAGCACCACACTTAGCCCTAACAGCCCAGAAAAAGAAAATGGACAGACTTTACATAGTTTACTTCAAATTGTGGGTTTCCAAAGTTGATGTTTGTCATTTTTTAAATTTGTGTTATAAGCAGGCAGGTTTGGAATGGTGTTCGCATTGCTGAAGCAGGACATGTACTCTATTTTTGGACATAGGGTGATGACCATCACTTTCAGCCTAGTCATGCTTCTCTGAGGAAAGGGAATACATCCCCGATGCTGTAAAACCTGGGCCACATATTGATATCACAGGATACAGTTGCAGAATTCAGTAAGATAAGCTAATCTTGAAAAAAAAAAAAAATCAATAAATGTACCTGAATTCGGAAGACATTACTTGGCAAGATACCTGTTTCCCTTGTCACACTTAAAAGAGCAGATCTATTTTTGTCTTAACTGAAGTGTTTATGTACATTTCTTCTGATCTTGGGAAACACTTTTTCACCCCACTTAACTCCAAAATGTTTCAAGCCTTTTTAGGATTTAGGTATTTGAGGCCCTATCATTTCAGCTTAAGTAAATTTGAAAGATTATTTTATGAATGCTCAGTAAGCCTGAGCACCTTATTTGCTGTAGAAAAGGAATCTTTCATACCGTGATATGATGGTGCCATGAGGATTCAGTCAGTAGCAAGGCAGCTAGGGTGGAAAGCTGTTTCTCAGAAAAAGGAAAGGAGGCTACAACAGGAGAAAGATGTTTTATTTTATTTTATTTATTTATTTTATTTTATTTTTTTTTTAACGTTTATTTATTTTTGAGACAGAGAGAGAGAGACAGACCATGAACGGGGGAGGAGCAGAGAGAGAGGGAGACACAGAATCGGAAGCAGGCTCCAGGCTCTGAGCCATCAGCCCAGAGCCCGACGCGGGGCTCGAACTCATGGACCGTGAGATCGCAAGATCGTGACCTGAGCTGAAGTCGGACGCTTAACCGACTGAGCCACCCAGGCGCCCCTAGATGTTTTAAAACTTAGTAAAGACATGAATATCCAGAGGGACACTTCTGAATACCAGTAATTCAAAGAGGTCAGTTTCAACATCACAATAATAAGGCGATTTGTTGGTATTCTGTTCTAGTCCAAGAACATGTGCCCCAAAATAGTAAGGTATGATAAAACTGAGAATAAAACTTCAACAATTTGCCACAACTAAATAGCAGACCAGGACTGTAAAACCAGTCAAGCTCCAAACCTTTTTTTTTTTTTTGTTTTTTTCCCATCACACCCCAAGCAATGAATAGTTTACACATAGACAATAGGGGGTTTCTACATGTGCCTTCAGAGAAGTCAAGTAATTAAAGTTCAGAGACGGTCTGTATTTTTCAGCTTTTAGAAAGTGCTAGTGCTCATCGCTTCAAAACCTTCTGCAGCTGGTCCTGTTCCCGCAAATGTGTTTCTGCTGAGAGTTTGGCTCTAGTCCAAGCACATGCATAGAAAAAACCGAAGGCCTGTATACAGTCTAAGTTTCAAGTCAGTTCAAAGGCCTGAGGGGACATCCAATTTGTGCTGTATTTATGTTTAGTTAAAATAACCTGGTTTAAAGTACCCTGTGGCTTCCTAGCAGGATGTACTTTTGGGGGATTAATAAGTCAAAAAAATAAAAACAAAAAAAGCTTTCCTCCTATTTTGCTTTGTTTCAAATCAAATTATCAGCAGAGGTTTGGTACAAACTCATTTGTGGGATTTCTTTGTAATCAAGTCAAGGAGAAACACTTAATAACTAAAAGCAGAATATTCGCTGAATGTATTCATTTCTTTGCCCCTGAAATCCTATAAACATTTGTTGACAGAAAAGAAACTGGAGTTAATCAAAGTCTGGTGACATCAGTGAAACCACTGTATTAGTATTAGCATATCAGTTTTCCAGTTTCTTTGAGAAGAAGAGGATGTGGGACGCCTGGGTGGGTCAGTTAAGCGACTGACTTCAGTTCAGGTCATGATCTCGCAGTTTGTGAGTTTGAGCCCTGCATTGGGCTCTGTGCTGACAGCTCAGAGCCTGGAGCCTTCTTCAGATTCTGTGTCTCCCTCTCTCTCTGCCCCTCCCCTGCTCATGCTCTGTCTCTCTCTGTCTCTCAATAATAAATAAACGTTAAAAAAAAATGAAGAGGATGTATACATAGTTGTACAAGTTTGAACTCAAGTAGTAGATTGTCTAGTGTGATTCTTATTTATTCCCCTACTATTTGTAAGACCTTAACCTAGCTTTTGGGTCTTCAATGCTCTGGTCCCCCAAGTTCTCATTCATAAATGAAGATTCTAATAAGACCTGCTTTAATTCGATAATTGTAAGAGATTCAAGGTTCCTGTCTCCCAGGAAACACAACAAATGTTAGCTATTACTGTTACAAATACAAATTAGTACTTAGTGAGGTAACAGATTATAACCCCATTTTAAAAGATGAAGACACTGGGGCGTCTGCCTGACTCAGTTAATAGAGCATGTGACTCTTGATCTCAGGATCATGAGTTTGAGTCCCATCCATGTTGGGCATGTAGCCTACTTAAAAAATAAAAAAATAAAATAAAATAAAGATGAGGACACTAAAATTTACCAATTTGGAGTAATATGACAAAAAATAAAGAGATCCAGTTTACTCCAAATCTCTTTGTGAGAGTATTCTTTCTAAGATAATTTAATACCCTACGTAAGAAACAAATAAGGAAAGACACTGCTTTTTCATGAACACATTTTGTGCTCATTAATATGCCTAACAATGCCATTTGTCACCAATCAGCTGAGTGTAATTTAAGTATCATTTGTTTTTTTTTTTTTTTAATTTTTTTTTTTTCAACGTTTATTTTTATTTTTGGGACAGAGAGAGACAGAGCATGAACAGGGGAGGGGCAGAGAGAGAGGGAGACACAGAATCGGAAACAGGCTCCAGGCTCTGAGCCATCAGCCCAGAGCCCGACGCGGGGCTCGAACTCCCGGACCGCGAGATCGTGACCTGGCTGAAGTCGGACGCTTAACCGACTCTGCCACCCAGGCACCCCAAGTATCATTTGTTTAAAATTAAGTGAAGTATACACTATGCTCTGTTATTTTTTTAATGCTTTATTTATTTATTTTGAGAACAAGAGAAAGTGGGGGGAGGGACAGAGAGAGAGAGATGGTGAGAGAGAATCTCAAGCAGGCTCTGTGCTGTCAGTGCAGAGCCCAACGTGGGGCTTGATCCCACGAACCCATGAGATCATGACCTGAGCCGAAATCAAGAGTCAGACGCTTAACCAACCGAGCCGCTTAGGTACCCCAACTATGCTCTATTATTAAAGGAGGTTAATATCATTGGATCTATGGCTTGAAAAGCAGAAGATCTGGGTTATGTTAGCATGTTTTGCCTCTAGTTACTAGCCTTGAAAGTGTATTTTCTTCATAATTTACAAATCGGCCATTTTATTTTCTAACGCTATCGTAGGCATGTAATGGAGATTAAATTTAATGTGCACAAATCTTTGGGAAATCTAGTAATATTTTACCCAAAGTTAGAGACTAGCTTGATTTTTGCCTTTGTTTTTTTTTTTTTTTTTTTCTCTACTCCAGGCATGGTAGGATTACAGTGAAACCTTGGATTGTGAGTACCTTGTTCTGTGAGTGTGCTGAAAGATAAACCAACATTTCTAATAAATTTTGGCTTGATAAACAAGCAATGTCTTGCAATACGAGTAGTATGTGACACCGAATGTCACATGATCACAACCGAGTGGACAGTTCTTGAAATTTGCTTTGATATCTGAGGGCTTTGGATTACAAGCACGTTTTTGGAATGAATAATGTTCACAAACCATTGCTACTGTATTTAGATTTCACGTGCAGATTTAGATTACTGCCTCTTTGTAGAATCTTTTCCATCTGCCAGCAATGCTTGTTACTGCCCTCTCATTAGAATACATTCCTCAATATAGTTGAGTCAGTGTTTGACTTCTTTGGTCACATTGAATTCCCATATGTACCTTTCTTTCCTCCGCAGCAATTGTAAAAGGACAATTTGGCATTTATTTCAGAGGAGATTTAATTGGTTGTTTTTTTTTTTTACTACTTGACTGTCAGTGCTATGATGGTATAGGCAATGTTGGGTTTTGTTCTCTGTTGTATCCCCAGAGCCCGGGAGAGCACCAGAAAAATAGCGCATGCTTAGTAAATATGTTTTGAAAAAACTTAGGAACTAAAAACATGGCCTCTACCTTCCCCAATTAAACTATAAATGAAGAAATTCAAAATGAGAGAGTATGGGAGAAGGAAGGATAAGAAAGAGAAAAGTGAAGAAAATGTATCTGAAATGTAATTGTTAACAACTGATACAGCAGGTGTTTCTCTCCTTTCATTCTCTTTGGTTTTTGTTGTTGTTTTTTTTCTACCACCAAGTGGAATACATTGTACTATGTTGCTATGCTCTGTACAAACATGAAAACAATTTAATATGGCCTCAACATTTTGCTATCTATTGATATTGAATAATGACATTGATATTATGTTGCTGTTCCATTTCTAATTATACAGGTTCTACACCTATGGGCGTAAATATTAGCATACTTTCACACAAGGACAGATGTAGTAATGCCCTGGCAATTCATTTTCAGTGCTTTATAAATTCAACTTCAAAAGAGCTCTGCTCAGGCCTTTGCAAATATCCCTCACCTAGGAACTAAGTAAGAATGCGTTCGTTTGAGTTCATGTCTGCCACATAACATGTGGAAACTTCTTTGGAACAATAACAGGAACGACAACAAAATCATAAGGTCTGCAAGGCTTGAAAAGCTGATGAGGAGAAATAGCATAAGAGCAGAAGGAAGAGCAGCACTTTTATACATATCATTCAGTTCATGAAGAATGAGACAGCTGAGGTCCTCAAGGCACTAAAATGTCTGACAGATTAAGTTCATGTCCTCTCTTTTGGTTGTTTCCTTTCTACTTTAGCAGTTTATTCTCTCCTATGTGCCATTCTATAGAGTATACAAGGTCAAGCTAGTATGAAATTGGAAACCCATTACTACACAGTTCAGCATATCTTTATTTGCTCACAAATCCTAATAATTACCACTTGCCTGTGGAAAGATTACCAGCTATGAGAATATATTCAAAAGGTTACAAGTACAATTCAGATAATAAGATGATTTTTTCCAAAGGAAATTTGAATTCATTACTGATTTGGGGGATACTTTCTTTAGAGAATTGAAATGGGTGGGGGAGGGATGCCCTGGTTTTGTTAAGAAATTGCACAAACAAGAGAATAAGATGTAAAGATTCACAAAAAGCTATCAAGTTGATTAACTAGTAACTCCTAGAGTAAAGATAAAAGTGATATTCTCTATAGATAACAAGTATGGGATTTCTTTTCAGGGAATTCCCCCCCCCCCCCCCCCCCCCCCCGCCCTTGGGACCAAACAATAGAATCAAGGCAAAGTTATAAAACCTTTGAAGGATTAGAATTCCCAGAAAAGAAGATGTGGAAATCAGTTTGAATTCAACTTTATGCACTTGGTCATAGGACTACTGCATTTTATATCATGAGTTTCAAAATAATCTTGAGAGCCAGTTTAGAAAACTAAATGAGATAAAGCGAGCTAGGCTTTTCCAAACGATGCAGCCCCTCAAACTATAGATATTCAAATAATTTTCTTGCCTTGCTTCCATATCTTCTCTCTAAATAAGAGCCCCTGACTCCTGTCAGTGGCTTATTCCTAACCACTTCTGATGTGGTGCTGTCCCATAGGAATCAATGTTTGCTCAAATACACTCTTAAAATTTTTCATATGCTTTAGTTTATCTTTTAACAGAACCAAAATTAATCCCTGGGAAAAATAAAGAAGTCAGTTTCCATTATAATGAGTTCTTTGTCCCTAAATCCAACGGCAAATCTTATTTCCAATTCTAGATGACATTTAAATTGCACTAGGTGGTATTTGTCTTAAAGTTTGTTCATTTATTTTGAGAGAGACAGAGTGCAAGTGGGGAGGGGCAGAGAGAGAGAAACCCAATCAGGCTTTGCGCTGTTATCAGGGAGGCTCGAACTCATGAACTATGAGATCATGACCTGAGCTGAAACCAAGAGTCCGAGGCTTAACCAACTGAGCCATATTAACCACTTCCTCCTTCAAACTCTGCCCTTAGCTTCATTCCAATGTCCAACGTTGATTTTACTTCACCTCTCTAGCTGCTCTTTGTCAAGATTTTCGGGCTCATCTTCCTCCATGCAACATTTAAATGCTGGAAACCCTCCATTTAGCCTTAGTCCAAACTACCTGTATCTCTTTCTTCTCAGCCTGCATTTATTTGCTAATTTGTCTCCTTATATCCATTTATTACAAACCTCTCTCACAGTTCCTCAATTCTTTTTAAACCCAATCTGATTAGGTCCCTGATCTACTCAAAACCCTTGAATGACTTATCATTACTCTTTGTTGATGAAAAGATCAACATCTTTTAAAGGGTCTAAAGGATTCTTTATTATCTAGCTCTTGCTTCTCTCTCCACTATCATTTTATGCAGCTTCTTAGCTTCAGGGGTAAAATGTCACTTATCTGCCTTACTTTTATTCCTCAAGCACTCTTCTTCACACACTGTTCTCTGTCAGAAAGTTTCCCCTCACACTTTCTGTGTATTAATTCTCTACTTATCATTCATATTCCAGATGATGAAGTACTTCCTCAGGGAGGATTTATCCACCCCCTGAACCAGACTGTCGCCCCCCTCCCCCCAATCTTTATTTTTCTTTCATGGTACTTAACACATTCGCTCATCATCACTGATCCACATAAGTTTTTTAATTAATGTTTTTCTCTTTTTGAAATTTTAATGTTTATTTATTTTTAAGAGAGACAGAGACAGAGAGACAGAGCATGAGCAGGGGAGGGGCAGAGAGAGAGGGAGACACAGAATCCAAAGTAGGTTCCAGGCTCTGAGCTGTCAGCATAGAGCCCAACGTGGGGCTCGAACCCACAAACCGTGCGATCATGACCTGAGCCTTAACTGACTGAACCACATGTGCCTGTTTTTTTCTCTTCCTACAAGGATTCTTCTTCCTATCTCTGGGCCCTCCCTGAGGGCTTGGAACAAAGTATCTGTTCCAGGGACTACTGGCAGAGTGAATGGAGGAAATGACAAGTTCTACATTTTTAAACCTCACAACAAACTTTTGGTGGGAAAAAAAGGTATTACTATTATTTTCATTTTAGCCAGAGAACTCTGAAACTGGCAAAAATAAAATGTGTTGGCTGTGCTGGCAGAGAGCAACTTGGCCCTGATGACAGAACTTACGCTGTAAACCGCTATGGTTCTCCATGTCCCAACAGATCCAGATTTTCTGTGGGGATAGAAACCAGATCATTTCCCCACTGAGACACTTCAGTACAGGGATTAAAGTCAATGGCTCTTGGGCCAAACAGAACTGGCTTTAGAATCGATTAGGCCATTTGTTTGCTCTGCCATTTCTGACAAATCATTTAATTTCTTTAAGAATTGGTGTCTTCATCTGTAAAGTGCAATTAATAATAGTAGCCATTGGGGCGCCTAGGTGGCTCAGTCAGTTAAGCGTCCGACTTCGGCTCAGGTCACGATCTCGCGGTCCGTGAGTTCGAGCCCCGCGTCAGGCTCTGGGCTGACGGCTTGGAGCCCGGAGCCTGTTTCCGATTCTGTGTCTCCCTCTCTCTCTGCCCCAACCCTGTTCATGCTCTGTCTCTCTCTGTCTCAAAAATAAATAAATGTTAAAAAAAATAAAAAAAAATAATAGTAGCCATCACGTAATTGTGGCAACTAAGTGACATGAAAATATAAGGCATAGCGGAGGGCACCGACCGGCTTAATAGTAGTATTTATATTTTTTTACCCCAGCTCTTCTGGCTCAGTTGTGAATAGAAAGTCATGGTTTATGTATGTCTAGACTCTTTCTTCTACATATAGCCATAGATCTTAGTTCATAGTCTATATTGTGCAATACTTACCTAGAAGAGAGTAAAGACAAATCTATATGGCTATCATTTTGATTAGACATGCTCAGAATGTGGAAGTTTTCTGATAGAACTAGGATTCTGCCATTTCTTTTTTATGGCAAATCAGATGATTGGACTGACTTTATTTTATGCAATGTAAAATCATGCACATATAGTTTATGCATTTGTAACAATAATATTAGTAGAGAGCCTTTTTAAAGAAAAAATCACCTATTTATAATTCCAAAAATCCTATCAGGATGAAGTCCACTTGTCCTTCTACCGTTTTCACATTTCTTATGTCATTAAAATCATATTGTACTTTTACCAGTTCACATTATTTCCTTAACGTCTTCATAATTATCATCAGATTATCTTCATAACTATAACTTTATGGCTAAAAATATTTATCTAAAACAATGTCCAAAAATCTTTAGCTATTTCTCTGTTGCTGGACATTTAGGATATTTACAAAGGTTTGTAGTTATAAATAATGCTGTAATTAATATTTATAAATTTAATTTCCCTCTGTTGATGTTTTTTTTTTTTTAAGATACATTACCTCTAGTGGCTAATTTGGGATATTCTTTTTTTTTAATTTTTTGAATGTTTATTTATTATTGAGAGAAAGAGCATGAAAGAGCAGGGTAGGGTCAGAGAGAGAGGGGGACACAGAATCTTAAGCAGGCTCCAGGCTCTGAGCTGTCAGCACAGAGCCCAACGCAAGGCTCGAACTCAAAAACTGAGAGATCATGACCTGAACCGAAGTCGGGTGCCTACCCTACTGAGCCACCCAGGTGCCTCTAATTAGTGACATTGTTACCACTATGCATTTGTTAGGCTTTAGCAATCTCTATCACATGAAGTTAAATAAAAGCTTCTACAAAATTCTAGTGCCCCAATGCATATGTAAATATAAAAATTACAAAATACATGTTCACACAATGATCAGAGCGTATGGGTTCCTGGGACAGGTTTCTGGGCTTTATGGACCATGAAGGCAACACTGAATGATCTTGAAAGACAGTTCTTTGTTGAATAAGAACAGCAAAAGCTATATTGTACTTCTCCTCAAAGTACCAAATATAGTGTCATTACACTCAAGTCAGCTGGAGTGGCATACTAAATAGACATGACTAGTAAAGAATGCTCAGTTCAACATGCGAGAGTGTTACATTTAAAAAGATACATTTACTTGTTGAGTCAATTGTATCTTTCTAGAGTATGAATAAAAGCTTTACACTCTAATTTCAAGATATGCGATTATATTATTTACCTTTTTCTAGGTGCCCAGACGCAAGCTGAAATCAAAATCTCTCCCAGGATTCATGAAGATCCTAGACTAAATCAAGGGATTGTTTTCAAATTGCATGTGATAGTTGCCTTAAGTATAGTACTTGACCATCTTTGAGTTATTAACATCAGAGCTTGCCCATTTCACTTGGAAATTGATGTCCATTTGATGCAAATGATGTCACAGCCCTCATTAGAGCGTTGGTTTTAACTAAAAATCTTTGTGAGCATTGCCTAAATTGTTGCAGAGCGTGTTAGATAAATGTGAGTAACACAGGATAAAGCTCAGGATTTCTGGCCAAATATTATATAAAAAGCCAACATTTTATCATCAATGCAAGAAGTAAAATACCTCTCAGTAAAACATACATTTTTCCCTTTAAGTTTAAAAATGGAAAAGAAGTTGTTTCCTGATGCAAAACAGGGTTTAGTTATGAATTTCAAATCACTTTTCTGTGGTATACAATAAAACGGGAAAATGAAACACAACTGGTTTGAATAACATGTTTGTTTTTTCTCTCGTTCTTTAATACATTACTTAATTTATGGTGCATTTTCATGAACGCGTAAAACATGCACTTCAACATATAAAATTATTAGAGTGCCTATTTCTCTTCCCATAATTTATTATTCACCTACATTAATTTTATTCAATCACAATGTATCCTCCCAATCCCCACTAGCACCATTGTTAACAATAGCAATTCAGCAATTTCACACCCAATGATTTTTTTATGTTTTCATGTGATTTTCGTAAAAATAAACTTGACTACACCATGACTTATTTCACATTCCAAAAAGAAATGTTTTCTTTTTCCTTTTTCTCTTGGTTATAATCGTTTTTCAACAAGTACCTCTAACCTCCATTTATAGATGAGAAGCCCCCATTATTATGCTGCCCCAGATATAACACAAGCAGCTGAAATCTTAAGTGGGACATTCTTTGCAACATCCTCTCCTAAATACCTATCCATATAGTTGTGCAATCTATAGGGAGATTCCATTAAGCATGGAAAAAGATATAGTTACCTACCCATTCAGAGATGAATTGTTAAGGGATTATTTGTCTTCAATAAGAAGATAATAAATTCTTGAGTAGATATGTGTGTAAATTCTCACAATTTGGAAAGGAGAAAAACATTTCATGTTTCATAGTCATTTGCAACTTTGAGCAATATGTTTAATGAAGTTTACTGCGTATTTCCTAATATGATAATTAAGGCATAATATAACCCTTCCACTGTTTTTGTTTTATTGTTGTTGTTGTTGTTTAGAATGGATTTGCCCAATAACACAAAACTTGGAGAAATTAATTTTAACCACAAATAAAAATAGACAAGTAGTAGACTGGACTTCAAAATCAATAACATAGTTCTTGATGCTAATAACATAGTGCTTGATGGTAACATGGAAAGCAAAGAGATTCATGGCACTCTTTAGATTCGAGGGTATACAAAACAGGTCATTCTAATTTTCAGACTAAATGTATATTTTTGTTGCTACTATTTTCTAAGGAAACTCCTGAAGGAGCCAAATAAAAATTGTCCATAAAAGAAGAAGAAAAATAGTTTTGTTCTTTGAGTTGTAGCTGTGTGCTTTATTAAATTACAATTTAAATGGTTTATGTCTAAAATGAAACAAGAAAGAATTTTGCAATTGCCTGAGATTTTCAAAGGGAAACTAGCAAAGAAGAATATGATCAGAGAAAAAACATTAGGGTGGTTAAAAACTAGAAGTCACATCATAAGAAATATTTTACAATAATGCACTCATTTCTTATTCTAGATGGTAGAAACAGGGTTTGGCAGGGAAATGACATGGAGGTGAGTTTTGACACAATTTGAATGATTCAGATATACAAAGCAAGAGGGTGTCTTATTAAATTATGAGCTCCTCAACTCAGATATTTTTGAGCAATTGTCAATGACAATTAGAAAAAAAAATGGATGTTTGTAGGTGTTTGTTTTATTAAGTGGACAATTTGTCTATATGACATCTCAATTCTTTTCCAAACTTAAGATTGTATTTTTTTCTAAATTTCTCTTTGAGAGGGTACTTTCTGAAACTGCTATCGTGATAAGGTTATTTGTTCTTTGTAGGAAGCATATCATAGTTATTATAAGCCAAGGAATATGTTTTTATTTTTAGCTTCTGTTTATACTTCAGGCTATGTAATATTGCATGCTCAATGAATTGAAATGAGAAGAAATTTCAGATCCACCCACATAGAATTTCATTATTGAAAAAGAAAACAATGAATTTCAATATTTTCTTCTTCCTAGAAACAACCGTTCTGTATAAACACTGCAGATATCAGTAATAATATAAAAATAATGTGAGAAAAATAGTTATTAATATAATTTTAAAGTGAAATCACATTATAAAATGTGTATATAAACAATAAATTTTTTTTCTTAAAAATTTTTTTTAACGTTTATTTATTTTTGAGACAGAGACAGAGCATGAACGGGGGAGGGTCAGAGAGAGAGGGAGACACAGAATCTGAAACAGACTCCAGGCTCTGAGCTGTCAGCACAGACCCCGACGTGGGGCTCGAACTCACAAACCATGAGGTCATGACCTGAGCCAAAGTCGGAAGCTTAACCGACTAAGCCACCCAGGCGCCCCTAAACAATAAATTTTTAAATCTATATTATCTAAGAGGTTGTCTTGTGATGGTATGTAATTCAAGAAAAAGGCAACTGTTAAGTACTCATAATTGTAAATATTTTAAGAACAACTTTGTTTCAGTTTGAAAGGTATAGTTACCCAAAGCAAATTCCTAAGTAATTCATACTTTTAATGTCGGAAAATATCTTGGATATAAGCTAACAATTCTTTATTAAATAGTAAAAAATACTGAAAGAGCTTAAAATGCTTGTAAAATTATTCAGTGAATTCATAGAAAGTAAAAGATTAATCTCCAACTTCCTCTCATCAATACTAGTCATAATAATATTAACAGTTAACATTTGCTATAGTGCTTAGTATGTGGCAGGCATTTTCCTGAACACTTTACATGATTAAGCACATTTATTCTTCCTAATAATTACAAGAGGAATATTGTCTCATTTTACAGAGGAGGAAATTGAGGCACAGGGATGTAAAATAACTCGGTGAAGGGCATTTGGGTAGGAAGTAGCAGCCCTGAGATTGGAATCTGGGGCATCCTGGTCATATTCTGCATTCTGAATTATTGCAGTATTCTGTCTCTCCAAATTAAGTTATTTGGGATGATGTTTTTTAAAATTTTATGCACAAAATGTTTGAGGACAGTAATATGTAAATAAGAGTTGGCTAAGGAATTCACTGCATGTGGTCCAAATATCCTGGATAAAAAGTGAAAGATGTTTCGGGGTGCTGACCCTAGGTTACTTTTGTAGGTGGGGACCCTGTGGAAATGCCTCCCTGATGTCCTGGAGTTGGAGACTGTGCTGCGGGGTGGCAGAGTGGACCCCGAGGTGTCTGTGAGGGGCTGTCTTCTAAAAGGCAGCCACTGAAAAGTTATGTCAAGTAGAAACACTGTGTTGGCTGTTCTGAGAGAGCTGAGAGAAGCAACTAGAAGGGCTGAGAGAGCCAAGAAAGCAAAAGTAGAGGAATCAGTCAGCGTCGTACTGGTAGCACTGTGATGGGCTCCGTAAGAGCATTGCCAGTGCGAAAAAACTGCCCTGTGACCTCGCTGAGTCTCAGGCTTTTAACCGTGTGCTCTGATGTCTCCTCGTTCAGGTCCAGGGGGGTCTGGAGGCATAGCACAGAATATGGAAAGAGAAGTAATTTGAGAGAGGCAGAGAGTAATAAAATAGAAGGTTACAGAGAGGGCAAGGAGGGCCTTGCAAGGTCAGCAAGAGCAGTAGCTGTAGCTTTCAAGGAGTGGGTTGCAATTCCTTATTACAGGAGACAAACGAATAAACATGGAAAGAGATGAGGCTCCTTGGGTTAGTTCTGCAGAATAAACAGGGGATCTAAGAAGATTACACATGGCTCAGAATAGAAAAAGAATGAAAACAAAAGTAAAACATAGAAAGAACAGTGCTGGACAGGGCTCCAGGGAAATCACTGTCCGGTGAGGTAATTAAACCCTGTGATTTATGTTTTATTTGTATATTCGTTTGTTTGTTTGTTTTTGGTTTTGTCACGTTTTTAAGTTTATTTATGTATTTTGAGAAGGAGAGAGAGCATGACCAAGGGAGGGACAGAGAGAGAGAGAGGGAGAAAGAGAATCCCAAGCACGCTCAGCACAGAGCCCGATCCTCAGCATAGGACTTGAACTCAGGAACCATGAGATCATGACTTGTGCTAACATCGAGTCTGACCTTAACCGACTGAGCCATCCAAGTATCCCGATTTTGTTACTGTTTTCAGGTATTTGCTTTTCGTTGCCTATGTGTGTCTTAACATTTTTTTAGTTCACTTATATGCTGCTTACCTATGGATACATTTTTAATCACCTCAACTAATTCTTCTGTGATTTTTGAAAGAGCTGTTAAACATATCGGACCTGAGATAACACTGAGGATCGCAAGGATTGCAAGCATTCTGCATTTGGCGTCATACCATGCAGTTAAAGAAGGGCTAATAGAAAATGAAAAATAGGCTCATAAATTCAAATTGTGCTGCAACAGAGAATATTTGTGAGCTTGGTGTCTTAACACTGTTGCCAGAATGACTAATTCTAGAAAGGCTTCAATATTCTGAGGTATTTTTAATCCACACCCTTTTCTTCTCCCCCTTTATTATTTTTCCAGAAAGTTGGCTTCATGTAGAGATTGCAGGAATTTTTTGGTTTGTTTTGTTTGTTTGTTTTTTCTATTTTAACTGAAGACCTATATTTATAGTATTTGCTCAGAGGGTATTCATTTGAATTATCACTGAAAAGGTTGCCGTCAGAGAGGGGAAAACATTCGAGAATGATTCAGTGCAGCATGCCCTTTTGTCTAACGAGAATTTGCTTCTACATAACTTAAGTTTGTTGCTCAGAGAGAGCAGCAGCACGTTCAATTATTCATGCTTTCTAATTAAGCCCTGCTGACTGTGCCTAAATGGAAACTTTATTTTGGAGAGAATGTGTTCTTAATGTTTTTCACTACAACAATAATTTGTCTGATGGCGACATAAGTCTCTGTAGGATCCTGAGCAGCCTATTTGTTGGGTTTCGGACTCACACATAGATATGAGATGTCATGTGGAAGGTCTCCAAATTGTTCATCTCATGTCTTGTTTAGTGATGACAACGATATCTTACTTTTTGCTAATGACCTTTTAGTTATTGCCTGTGTTGGAAATATTGGGAATTTACAAGCCAGATTCTGGTGCTGCGCAGTGATTCAGCAGTTGCTGTATGGTACACTAAAATTACGTTTCTTGCAAAGCTGAGTGAAGTGATTAAAAGATTACATTTATGTACTTGTCTCTTCTTTTTGGCTGCTGTGTGGATGAAAAGCCTGTCGTCCCTAAAAATTGGCCAGCTGTTATTACTTCAGTAATGTTTATCCCAAAAAAAACACAAAAGGTTGATTTTAAACATTACTATTTCCTCGTTATTTCTTCCCATTATACTTTCCTAAGGTAAATTTTCCACAATTTTCCAAAAGTGTAATTTGTATGGTTCCTTAAAATACTGAAATTTGGATTATTTTACCTTCATGTCCATAGATCAAGATGATTGTATTTATTTCTTATAATTCCATTCTTGCATTTTCTTAACTTTTATGATCTTTTTAGTATATTTTCTTCATTTATTACATATCTTCGTTATTCAGTAAAATACAAAGTGAATCTATTATACTGTATAATCCTATTTGAAATATTTTCATTAATTTTTCTATATCACCCATTGGACAGTTTGAAATGAACTCTAGTTAGTCTGAACAATAAATCAGTGACAATAGGATAAAGTCCTGAATCATCCATTTTGGATAACACTATTAATCAGATTACATAGAGAGATTGCCTCTGTAACTTCATGGGAAAACATCCCAGCTTTAGTGTTTTTAAAAAGTAAGTTTTCATTTACAGACTGTGTTTTTGCTATCAAAAAGTATATATTTTTTTTAGTTTTCTCCATAAGAAAAATCTTATGGTGATTAAAGATGTTTTTTTTTTTAATTTTTTTTAACTTTATTTTTTGTTTTTTAAAATTTACATCCAAATTAGTTAGCATATAATGAGGAAATGATTTCAGGAGTAGATTCCTTAATGTCCCTTACCCATTTAGCCTATCCCCCTCCCACAACCCCTCCAGTAGCCCTCAGTTTGTTATTCAGTAACATCAAATTCATATTTATGAGTCTCTTTTGTTTTGTCCCCCTCCCTGTTTTTATATTATTTTTGTTTCCCTTCCCTATGTTCATCTGTTTTGTCTCTTAAAGTCCTCATACAAGTGAAGTCGTATGATTTTTGTCTTTCTCTGGCTGACTAATTTCACTTAGCAAATACCCTCCAGTTCCATCCACGCAGTTGCAAATGGCAAGATTTCATTCTTTTTAATTGCCAAGTAATACTCCATTGTGTATATATATATACCACTTCTTTATCCATTCATCCATCAATGGACATTTGGGCTCTTTCCATACTTTGGCTATTGTTGATAGTGCAGCTATAAACATGGGGGTACATCTGTCCCTTCAAAACAACACACCTGTATCCCTTGGATAAATGCCTAGTACTGCAATTGCTGGGTGATTTAGTTTTTTGAGGAACCTCCATACTGTTTTCTAGAGTGGCTGCACCAGTTTGCATTCCCACCAACAATGCAAAAGAGATCCTCTTTCTCCTCATCCTTGCCAACATCTGTTGTTGCCTGAGTTGTTAATGTGAGCCATTCTGACAGGTGTAAGGTGGAATCTCATTGTGGTTTTGATTGGTGTTTCCCTGGTGATGAGTGATGTTGAGCATTTTTTCATGTGTCGGTTGGCCATCTGGATGTCTGCTTTGGAGAAGTGTCTATTCATGTCTTTTGCCCATCTCTTCACTGGATTATTTGTTTTTCGGACATTGAGTTTGATAAGTTCTTTGTAGATTTTGGATAGTAACCCTTTATCTGATACGTCATTTGCAAACGTCTTCTCCCATTCTGTCAGTTGCCTTTTAGTTTTGCTGAGTGTTTCCTTCGCTGTGCAGAAGCTTTTTATTTTGATGAGGTCCCAGTAGTTCATTTTTGTTTTTGTTTCCCCTGCCTCAGGAGATGTGTTGAGTAAGAAGTTGCTGCTGGCAAGATCAAAGAGGTTTTTGCCTGCTTTCTCCTTGAGGATTTTGATGGCTTCCTGTCTTACATTGAGGTCTTTCATCCATTTTGAGTTTATTTCTGTGTATGGTGTAAGAAAGCGGGCCAGGTTCATTCTTCTGCATGTTGCTGTCCAGTTTTCCCAGAACCACTTGCTGAAGAGACTGTCTTTATTCCATTGGATAGTCTTTCCTGCTTTGTCAAAGATTAGTTGGCCATATGTTTGTGGGTCCATTTCTGGCTTCTCTATTCTGTTCCATTGATCTGAGTGTTCTTGTGCCAGTACCATACCATCTTGATGATTCTTGTGATGCCTCCTACTTTGGTTTTCTTTTTCAAGATTGCTTTGGCTATTTGGGGTCTTTTCTGGTTCCATGCAAATTTTAGGATTATTTGTTCTAGCTCTGTGAAGAATGCTGGTGTTACTTTGATAGGGATTGTGTTGAATATGTAGATTGCTTTGGGTAGTATCGACATTTTAACAATATTTGTTCTTCCTATACAGGAGCATGGAATATTTTTCCATTTCCTTGTGTCTTCTTCAGTTTCTTTCATAAGCTTTCTATAATTTTCAGTATAGAGATTTTTCACCTCTTTGGTTAGATTTATTCCTAGGTATTTCATGGATTTTGGTGCAACTGTAAATGGGATTGGTTCCTTGATTTCTCTTTCTGGCACATCATTGTTGGTGTATAGGAATGCATCCTATTTCTGTGCATTGATTTTATATCCTGCAACTTTGCTGAATTCATGAATCAGTTCTAGCAGTTTTTTGGTGGAATCTTTTGGGTTTTCCATATAGAGTATCATGTCATCTGCGAAGAGTGGAAGTTTGACCTCCTCCTGGCTGATTTGGATGCCTTTTATTTCTTTGTGTTGTCTGATGGCAGAGGCTAAGACTTCCAATACTATGTTGAATAACAGTGGGAAGAGTGGACATCTCTGTCTTGTTCCTGACCTTAGGGGGGAAGCTCTCAGTTTTTCCCCATTGAGGAGGATATTAGCATTGGGTCATTCATATATGGCTTTTATGATCTCAGGGTATGATCCTTCTATCCCTACTTTCTTGAGGGTTTTTATCAAGAAAAATTGCTGTGTTTTGTCAAATGGTTTCTCTGCATCTATTGAGAGGATCATATGGTTCTTGTCCTTTCTTTTATTGATGTGATGAATCATGTTAATTGTTTTGCAGATATTGAACCAGCCCTGCATCCCAGTTATAAATCCCACTTGGTCGTGGTGAATAATTTTTTTTAATGTATTGTTGGAGCTGGTTGGCTAATATCTTGTTGAGGATTTTTGCACCCACGTTCATCAGGGAAATTGGTCTATAGTTCTCCCTTTAGTGGGGTCTCTGTCTGGTTTTGGAATCGAGGTAATGTTGGCTTCATAGAAAGAGTTTGGAAGTTTTGCTTCCATTTCTATTTTTTTGGAACAGTTTCAAGAGAATAGGTGTTAACTCTTCCTTAAATGTTTGGTAAAATTCCCCTGGAAAGCCTTCTGGCCCTGGACTCTTGTTTTTTGGCAGATTTTTGATTACTAATTCGATTTCCTTACTGGTTATGGGTCTGTTCAAATTTTCTATGTCTTCCTGTTTCAGTTTTGGTAGTGTATATGTTTCTAGGAATTTGTCCATTTCTTCCAGATTGCCCTTTTTATTGGCATGTAATTGCTCAAAATATTCTCTTATTAGTTTTTTTTTATTTCTGCTGTGTTGGTTGTGATCTCTCCTCTTTCATTCTTGATTTTGTTTATTTGGGTCCTTTCCTTTTTATTTTTGATCAAACTGGCTAGAGGTTTATCAATTTTGTTAATTCTTTCAAAGAACCAGCTTCTGGTTTCATTGATCTGTTCTATTGTTTTTTTGGTTTCTATAGCATTAATTTCTGCTCTAATCTTTATTATTTCCTGTCTTCTGCTGGTTTGGGTTTTATTTGCTGTTTTTTTTTTTTTTTTCCAGATCCTTAAGGTGTAAGGTTAGGTTATATATCTGAGATCTTTCTTCCTGAGATCCTTCTTTAGGAAGGCCTGGATTGCTATATACTTTCCTCTTATGACTGCCTTTGCTGCATTCCAGAGGTTTTGGGTTGTGGCATTATCATTTTCATTGGCTTCCATATACCTTTTAATTTCCTCTTTAACTGCTTGGTTAGCCCATTCATTCTTTAGTAGGGTGTTCTTCAGTCTCCACGTATTTGTTACCTTTCCAAAGTTTTTCTTGTGGTTGTTTTCGAGTTTCATAGCATTGTGGTCTGAAAATATGCACGGTATGATCTCGATCTTTTTGTACTTACATAGGGCTGATTTGTGTCCCAGTATATGGTCTATTCTGGAGAACGTTCCAGGTGCACTGGAAAAGAATGTATATTCTGCTGCTTTAGGATGAAATGTTCTGAATATATCTGTTAAGTCCATCTGGTCCAATGGGTCATTCAAAGCCATTGTTTCCTTGTTGATTTTCTGTTTAGATGACCTGTCCATTGCTGTGAGTGGGGTGTTGAAGTCTCCTACTGTAATGGTATTACTATCGATCAGTCTCTTTATGTTTATGATTAATTGATTTATATATTTGGGTACTCCCACATTTGGCTCATAAATGTTTACAGGTGTTAGGTCTTCTTGGTCTATAGACACCTTGGTTATGATACAGTGCCCTTTTGCATCTCTTGATACAGTCTTTGATTAAAGATGTGTCTTAAATAAAATGATAAATTTTTACTAAAAATAAAACCTGCATATATATTTTTTCCTTCTATTACAGTTACTCCATTTTGTCAGATTTATATTTTTATTTATCGATATAATATAGGACACTGAAATATAACAGAAAGTATGTATTTAAAAATTACACAGACTTTATCTAACCCAGAAACTGAAATAAATTTAAGACAGTGTGAATATTTTCTGCATATGTTATTTTTCTAGACAATTTAGCATTTAATTTTCAAGGAAAATATTAATCCTTCAAGTATTATAATAGAAATAGAAACACAGTGTGAAAAAAACAATTTCAAGTTTTAGACAGATCTTTATACATGACCTTAACCACTTTAACATATGTTTTTAAATGATTATGGCATTATATACCACCTTTGAGAAAAGATTTCGAATTCGAAAGAAGTTCTGTATGTAATGAAGAGGTATCAACAACAAAAACTACTAGAGTAAAAGTCAAGTGTGGGCATATATAGCATTATAGTTGGAAACTGAATAGTTTCAAGAAGAAGATGGGATAGAACTTCTGAAAATATATACATCTCATACTTCACATCTGTAAAGACCATTTGATTAAGTTGTTCAAATTAGTTCTGGGATAATACATAACACTGCTTAAGAAAAAGCAGACTCTTTAAATGCTATTCGACAAAGAATTTCTTTGGAGCAGGGCCATTTTTTTAAAACTTTCTAGAAATGATTTATTCATTAAGTACAGATTATGTTATGGGTGATTCTGAAGTGGATGGAACACTTCACTGTAGAAACATTGTAATGCTGACACCTTTGAGTTAGAATTTTATTTTTTTTTTTGTATATTTTTTTATTTAAAAAAAAATTTTTTTTTCAACGTTTATTTATTTTTGGGACAGAGAGAGACAGAGCATGAACAGGGGAGGGGCAGAGAGAGAGGGAGACACAGATCGGAAACAGGCTCCAGGCTCTGAGCCATCAGCCCAGAGCCCGACGCGGGGCTCGAACTCACGGACCGCGAGATAGTGACCTGGCTGAAGTCCGACGCTTAACCGACTGTGCCACCCAGGCGCCCCCTTTTTTTTTTTTTTGTATATTGCAGTGCTGTTTAAAAATGATATTGACTGATTTAAATAGGGCTAGATGATGACAATTATTCACTGTAGTTTAGAATGTCGATAAGGAATTAAATTTCTAGAATTTAATGTGTACTTGAATTCTGTTTATAATACTTGTTTATATTGTTGCAGATAAAGAGTTTACGAAATGGATGCTCTGAATTTTGTTGGCTCTTTCACATAGATCTTTGGCAAGGTTATAGAAAGTTTTTGGAAATGTACCTTTATTGCTTTTCTTTTAAGAAGTACATTAAATATTTTTTAGGATAGTACTGTTAGGGTAAAGGTAGGCCAGTATTTTTACCTATCTTAATCTTCAAAGTATTAAAATAGATTTAGTTTCTCTACAAATATCTTATATAGACCCAACAATGAAAAAACTATCTTCATTTATATTTTATTTAATCCATATAACTTGGAAAATAGGTATGATTACCTTCAATGTGTATGTGAGGAACTGGAGGAAATATAAATAGTCAAGGTCATATAAGTAAAATATAAAAATCTTTATTATAGCCTACCTATCTCCCAAGTCTATATGATTCCCACCTTTACACTTAAGGAAGCCCAGTGATTAATAGATTACCTGAATTTTCTTCTCTTTCCTGTAAGGAAAGTTCTAGAGTGTTAATTATATCCAAATGATATGTACTACCCATGGTTACAACCTTGTTTATCTCCACCTATAAATTCTTTGAAATGTGTAACCCACAAGTAAATTTGGCTAGACTTAGAGCATTCCAGTGTCCTTCTGTAAGGTTTCCTCCTTATTTGAAACTTGTTTTCCTGATTTCTAAATAGTCTGTCCTGGTTTTCTTTCCACTACTGTTTGGACCATCAACTCTCTTTCATAGACCTCTCTCTTTTTAATTTTTTAATGTTTATTTATTTTTGAGAGAAAGAGAGTGTGAGCAGGGGAGGGGTAGAGAGAGAGGGAGACACAGAATTGGAAGCAGTCTCCAGGCTCTGAGCTGTCAGAACAGAGCCCAACATGGGGCTTGAAGGCATGAGCAATGACATCATGACTTGAGCTGAAGTCAGATGCTTAACCGACTGAGCCACCCAGGCACCCCTCTTTCGAAGACCTCTCTCACACTGGTTTCCATTACACAATTATCTCTCAGGGGGCTATTCTTAGACTTCTCATTTCATTAGATATATTCTCCTTGGATTATGTCATTAACTACAATGCGAGATTCAAAATGCCTTTTACTAATACACACCTTTTCTCCGGATCTCCAGACTCACATTCTAACTGCTTAGGCATATCAAAAATAGTAGATCAAAAGCCAAATGTAGCCATGTCTTCGTATTTTCACACACTTTTATGTTTTCCACTCAGTAAGTATAACTGTATACTCATTGTCAACTCATGAATCTTAGAGATAGCTTTAATTTATTCCTCTCATATTTATTAATTTATTAATTCATTATCATATTAAATTAGTATTGTAGAGGCTAAAACGGCTTTTAGTGCACCAGTAACTGTTCCCTGCTATCCTGGAGATTTTGCTCTAGGTAATGAGACAGATATTAAGCAAATAATCACATACACACACACACACACACACACACACACACACACACACACAAATCACATACACACACACACGCACACATACACAAATCCCATGAAAATTCAGCTATGTTAAAGCTTAGAATGAGAGGTACTTTGTTTCAAAACAGCATATAGTGTAATACTCGACCTAATCAGGAAGATCAGGAAAAGATTTTCAGAAGAACAAACACGTGAGCCTGGAACTTAAGTATAAGTATTGAGTTAACTGACTTATGAGATGGAAAAGAGAGACTTCCACATAGGTAACTGCAAGTGTAAAGGTTGTCAGGCCAAAAGAAGCCCAGCAGAGAGAGCCACTAGAAGAAGGCCAGGACTTCTGGAGGGAAAGGAGTCTGGGGAAGTGTGATGACAGATGAGATGCAGAAAAATAAAGGATCAGAACACATTATGTCTCTTAAGAAGTTTAAGATGCCATAGGAAATGGTTAACTATTTTTGGGTTTTAAGCCAGGGGATGATAAAATAAAAATATTTTTAAAAATATCCTCATGGAGCACCTGGGGGTCAGTCTGACCCTTGAGTTCAGCTCATGTTATGATCTCATGGTTCATGGGTTCAAGTCCTGCATTGGAGTGATAGCACAGAGCCTACTTAGGATTCTCTCTCTTCCTCTCTCTCTGTCATTCCCCTGCTTGTGTTCTCTTTCTCTCAAAATAAATAAACTTAAAAAAATAAAAATAAAAATATTCTCATATGTGATTAACAAATCTTATTTCTATTAACTCTTAAATATCCCTTGAATTTGTCCCCCTCTTCCTTTCTTCTTTTTCTTTGTCATTATCTTAACATAAGACTTTCCTATTTTTATGTGACTAACTGCAACAACATCTTACTTCATTTTCCTATCTCTGTTCTCTCACTGTCAACACATCTCCATTGTGCTCAGGGGGAAACAACAGAATGTTCTGTTACATAGAGCCTTGTTTCCTAAATTTCCTATAGTATAATAGTAAATTTTTTGAGAAAAAAATGATTTTGTGGTCAATATAATTTTGGGAAGTACTCCACATTCTATGCCCCACTTGGTGGTTAGCAGTCCAAATCCTCCAGAAAAGACTTTAATTACTTTTTGTTTAATCAGGAATTTCCCAAGGTTAATTGGCTGACTGTAACCTCCTATTTTCTTCTCTAAAGAAGTACCAACATCCTTCAATACCAGCGTTCTTAAGAACTTGGTTTTGAACCATTGCCTACCGTGTGAAGTCTACATGCTCCAATAAGGCATTCAGAGCTCTACTTTTAGGACTTGTTTCCTTCTTCTCTTTATAGCTTCAATTCTTACAGCACTCCACTCACAGCACATGCTCAAGTACACATTTGTGAAACTTTTCACACTTCCCTGAACTTCCCTTATGTTATTTCACAATATGTTTCTCTTTACTCAAAATGTTCCTCTACCATTTTGCACTTGGCTAGTCTCTGTTCAAGGCAACTCTGTTGCCAACTTCACTGAGGCTCTTCTTTCAAACTTAACAAAAAGTCTTGTCTTCCTCCTGGAAATCTCCTTATTTTAAGCTCATTACACTTAACTCTTTGCTTTTTTAGCTCTAATAATAAAAAGTAAACTTTTTGAAGACAAGAGACTACCCTTCCTTTCTTTGCATCTTCATTTTTTTTTATAATTATTGTGTTTGAGCGAAAGACAGAGCACTAGTTGGGGGGGGGGGGAGGGCAGAGAGAGAGGAAGACACAAAATCCGAAACAGACTCCAGGCCCTGAGCTGTCAGCACAGAGCCCAACGCAGGGCTCGAACCCACAAACCGCGAGATCATGACCAGAGCCGAAGTTGGAACTTAACTGACTGACCCACTCATGCGACTTGCTTCCTCCTTTACTAGCGTTATGCTTGGAATATAGTAAGTTGCAAAACAGGTATGTGTTAAATAAACAAATGCAAAGAACCAAACCAGGACTGACAGAAGATAAAGAAAAAGTAGTGCAAAGTTCCATTCCTCAATAAGTCTGCAATTAAAGTAGAAGTCAAATGGCTGTAGCAAAAAGATTCAGAAAAATTCTCTGAGGAATGCAAGCAAGTTCACATATGGTTGAATGAATTGGAGAAGATTCCTAGAGCAATTATTTTAGATGGGCTTGTAACATCATACAGGACTTCTACAGAAGAAAGATGTATGTTCCAGATAGAACTGGGAAGTGCAAGAATATATATTCCTAGGAGACAAAGTCTACACCAGTGTACGTGGTGCATGTGCATGGCTTCTAATAGCAGATTCAGAACTGTATGTTTGGTCTGTGAGTATAGATGAAGCATTGAGGGATGTGAGCATGAGACTGTCATGATGTTGATGCTTTAAAGCTTTTTTTTAGTGTTTATTTATTTTTGAGAGAGACAGAGAGAGAGAGAGAGAGAGCACAAGAGGAGGGGCAGAGAGAGAGGGAGACACAGAATCCAAAGCAGGCTCCAGGCTTCAAGCTGTCAGCACAGAGCATGATGCAGGGCTTGAATCCATGAGTTGTGAGATCATGACCTAAGCTGAAGTTGGCTGCTCAACCAACTGAGCTATAGAGACGCCCCTGAATGTTCGTGTTTTTAAAAGATTCAACCGGGGCGCCTGGGTGGCTCAGTCGGTTAAGCGGCCGACTTCGGCTCAGGTCATGATCTCTCGGTCCGTGAGTTCGAGCCCCGCATCAGGCTCTGTGCTGACAGCTCAGAGCCTGGAGCCTGTTTCGGATATTATGTCTCCTTCTCTCTGACCCTCCCCCATTCATGCTCTGTCTCTCTCTGTCTCAAAAATAAAGAAACGTTAAAAAAAAAATTAAAAGATTCAACCAACAGGATTAACTCTTGGAGGTCTAGGGTAAGGAGACTTATTGGAATGCATATAACAATATTCTAGGTCAAGGGATGACAGACATTTTCTATAAATAGCCAGACAGTAAGCATATTCAGCCTGGCAGGCCATATGGTCTCTATCACAACTCTTTAAATCTATTGGTAAAGAGTGAAAACAGTCATAGACAATATGAATTGAATGACCAAGGCTGTTTTCCAATAAAACTGTACTCACAAAACAGGTAGCAAGTGGATTTTGTTTGCGGACCATAGTTAGGTGACAGTTAACCAAAGTGCCAACTGGACTGATGGTAGTGACAATGGAAAAGAAGGGCTATCTGTAACGAAATCATAGAAGTGGAAAATATAGCATTTACTATCTCATTGCCTGTGGGTGGCAAAAAAGGAAAAGGTGTTAAAAATGATACCAAAAGGGCGCTGGGGTGGCTCAGTTGGTTAAGTATATGACTTGGTTTCGACTCAGGTCGGGACCTCACAGTCAGTGGGTTGGGGCCCCACATCAGGCTCGGTGCTGACAGTGCGGAGGGACTGTTTGGGATGCTTTCTCTCTCTCTCTCTCTCTCCCTCTGTCTGCATCTCCCGTGCTCGCTCTCTCCCTCCCTCTCATTCTCTCTCTCTCTCTCAAAATAAATACACATTAAAAAAATGATACCAAGAGTTGAGACTCAGTCATGGAAAGAGCTGGTGCTGCCGTTGACAGACATAAGTATGTTAACAAAGAAGCTGTTTGGGGAGTGAAAATGATTTATCCGTGGAATGCGGAAACCAGTTAAAAGAAGAAAGCTGTATAGTGTTAAGAAACAGTCCCATTAAACTGTGAACAACATTGAAAACGCAAAAGCCTCTTCCACTTGGCAATGAGCTTTACTAAATTTGTTCCATTTTCCAATTTTTTACGTTATAAATAATGAAGAGGTATATGAGTTTCCTTAACATTCTAGCATGCCCAATATGATTTTTATTAGCACTCTACACAGAATATATCACTCTTACATCCATTCATTCAGGATACAGAACAACCTGTGCTATTATAAAAAGCATTTATTTTAGAAATAATCTATTCCTTGCTATAAATATGTCTACAATGTGTATTGCTTGACAAATATGACCTTATTCTTTTTTCTGTATTCAGACTTCAGAAGGATTTAATTTTGATTTTAAGGAACCAATCTGAAATAAGATTAACTATAGGCTATTTTTCTCCATTTCTTGGCCTGAGCAGGCAAATGTTACTACGCATTTCAATTAGAAACACACTTGTCAGGTGGGAAGGAAGAAGGACTACAGTGAGCCAGCAATGAAACAGGACAGACTTCTTCACTAAGTCTGCTTCCTGATAAAAAAAAATAAAAATAGGGGGCGCCTGGGTGGCGCAGTCGGTTAAGCGTCCGACTTCAGCCAGGTCACGATCTCGCGGTCCATGAGTTCGAGCCCCGCGTCGGGCTCTGGGCTGACAGCTCAGAGCCTGGAGCCTGTTTCGGATTCTGTGTCTCCCTCTCTCTCTGCCCCTCCCCCGTTCATGCTCTGTCTCTCTCTGTCCCAAAAATAAATAAATGTTGAAAAAAAAATAAAAAAAAATAAATAAAAATAAAAAAGTATAAACAAAAACAAAAAATCCAAAAATCTAGAAATGAATTATTCAGAGCCACACTGAAACCAGTCAGCAACATTGAAATAGGATTCAACACACCTGAAACCTCTGCGGGGGAATTATCTCAACTTCTATTTCTTGGATTTCTACAAAAATTCCTTGTTAAAACAAGAGCCAGAAAGACTTTCGGTAAAATTGCACTTCATTATAAGGGATTGCAAACATTTCTGTTATTCTTCTCTACTGCATGAAAAGCTTTGCTCTAGTTAAAAACTGCTCCTACCTATTATAGCATATACTTGGGACTCAGGTGCTTATGGTTTTTAGACGTTTTTTTCTCTTCTTTTCATCCACTACCATCTGATTCCATTTTTGGCAACCCCTCTTAAAGATTTATTTGGACTTTAGAAACAATACAGGAGTCCTATCCCAGGTAGATCCATTGATCTGTGCTGTTTTATTACTATTGTAAATCAAGCTGAATTATTTCTTCAGAAAGATCTGTTATGTTTTAGACACTGTAATGGAAACGTGTTCTCTTTGGAATTTGTAAAGAAAAGTGTAAAACAGCTGTTTGCTATACATCAGAAACTCTACTGGTGGGCATGTAGTGATATGCAAAACACCATTTTAATTATGCCCACCTCTCCTCTTGTTTTGTGTTATTATATGAAATAAAATTAATCATTCATCAAATTTAGAGTGATGGTAGGTTATAACTTGTTCAATCATCATGTAAACAGCCCTGAATATATTTGATGTATCGTATTAACCACAGTACAAAAATATTCAAAATTGAAAAGCACAATAAAAATAGTGCATGTGTGCTGGGGAAGAGGGTGCTGCTGCTAATGTCTTCTGGGTTTCTCATGTAATAACTGTTAAGTATCTTTCATATTGTACTAAACATTGATGATGTTTTTAGGGTAATCGAAAATACAGTTAGAGGGGCACCTGGGTGACTCAGTCGGTTAAGCGTCTGACTTCGGCTCAGGTCATGATCCCACTGTTCTTGAGTTCAAACCCCACATCGGGCTCTGTGATGTCAGCTCCGTGCCTGAAGCCTGCTTCAGATTGTGTGTCTCCCTCTCTCTCTGCCCCTCCTCTGCTGGCACTCTGTCTCTCAAAAATAAATAAACATTAAAACAAATTTAAAAACAAAAAAGAAACTACAGTTAATCAACTTTAAGTGAAGAAGAACACCTGCTGATAGGAAGTGTTTACGATTTCCCCCCAAATAATTAGATTAATTATGTAGACTACTCAAAGAGTTTAAGTATAAATAAGTGATACAAATATCTTCACAGTAATGATCATCAAGCTGGGTGAGATATGAGTAGCCTTGTGGGTCAGGAAGACTTTTTAAATGGTAAATGTGCACAGAAAATGTTAAGGCAATCAATTTCCAGATTTTCCGTCTCCCTATGTATTCTTTCTGATAGGTGACATAGATCATGCGTCTCTTTTCCCACCTCGCTTTTGGTCATTGTCGTGCTCTCATCTTACAAAAAAAAAAGGTAAAGCTCTTACAAATTCTGGATTTTGCTGCAATAATTTTCATGTAATGACCTCAACTTGTGCATTCCTCAATTCTAATCAAATAATGCATTGTCCTTGAGGAACAAAGCCGTAGAGCATTATGTCATTAGGCATCAAACTCACAGCAAGGGTCCATGCTTTATTTGTCCGTGTGTCTGTCTCTCTATCATCTATCTCATGTCATCTAATTATCTGTGTATCTCAGAATTAAAATTGAGAAGCGAGCTTGTTATGGGAGGCATATTGACACATTTATTCATTTATTTAAATTGGAAAATGAAGTCAAGCTTTTTGTGACAGGGAGTAAACATGCTTACTGTTTTGTTTGACAGCAGGTTTGGCTTTGGGAATTCAGTTATATGTCAGGCATTTTCCCATTATTTGAATGATCCAAAACATCAGCCCCAAGATTACAAAGCACATGATACTATACAAGTGTTTTATCCAAAAGCAAAATTAATGATAGTTTAACTTATTCAAACTCTTGTGAGTGCATCTGGTTAAAATTGTGCCTCTACATAAAAGAGAAATGGGTATAAGTAACAATTACTTGATATGTTGGGGTAAAACCTTTTTTGAAGTAATAGAAATTGAGAAGATAAATGATTTTGAGAAAACTTGTTTCAAGTCAGATGATTTTCAGTCATTTGCTTTCACTGAAAATGAATAAAAACTAATCAATATGTCAGGTGACATTTTTCTTAAAGGTATATTACCTAATTGGTGTTCTTAACCAGCATTTAGTAGCACTCAACCAATATGGTCTCACAGGAATAATTTGTTTTGTTTTTGGAGAGGATAGGGGCTTTGAAAAATCATTAGGAAAAATCTGATATATTATCTACTGAATTTTATTGCTATAGACATCTTAGACAATTTAACTAAAATAAAAATAAAACACCCCTTTTGTATTTTTTGTCGTTTGCTTAAATCAATCAGATAAATTTAAAATTGTTGTATTTATTTTTCCTTGTATTGGTAACTCTAGTAATTCTGAAAAACATAAAAGATGAGAATTTATTCATCTTACCTTAATAACCTTAAAGATACTAAGATATTGAAAGTGGAAAGTCAGTATTCTGTAGTTCTTAACACATAATCAGTTTATCAGAAGTCCCTCTCTCTTTTTAAGTTTATTTATTTATTTTGAGAGAGAGAGAGAGAGAAAGAGAGAGGATGCGAATAGGGGAGAAGAGAAAGAAGGAGAGAGAGAATCCCAAGCAGTTTCCATGCTGTCAGTGTGGAGATGGATGTGAGTCTTGATCCCATGAACCATAAGATCATGACCTGAGCTGAAACCAAGGGTTGGCTGCTTACCTGACTGAGCCACCTCTTTTCGATCCTTTTTAATACATCAAGAAAAAAAACCAGTTAGTTTCTAGTATGTTTTAACATTGTTCTATTACTTTCCATTCTCTCTTGGCAGGAGATAGGATTTAACGAAAATGTAATATTGTTGAAACATTGGCACTATTGTAATAAACATAGTTGTTAAGTCACTGGGCTCTGAAGCCAGACAACCTTCATTCACTTGCTGGCTCTACTAATTACTAGCTTGCTAACCTCAGGTAAGTTTCTTAACTTCTGTGTGCTTCAGTTTTCTTCATGTGTGATAATACTTTTAAGGGAATTATATTATTATGAGAATGTTTATTCATGTACAGAATTTCAGAAACACATTTTCTGTCACATATTAGAAGTTCAAGAAGTTAATTATTGAATTTATTTTTCTCGTTCTTGTGTGTGTGTTCAGGTGATCCTGTTTTTTCCTTTATGGAAGTAAAAAGTAAGATCATTCCAAGAAATGTTTAATAGGTGTTTGAACATTGATGAAGGGATATTGTAAAAAATCATGAATGTCATTTCTAAATGGTCAGTCTGTACCACAGTAATTTTTACATTTTTTCCCTTAGGGTATTATTTAGGTGCAAATAGAGCAATCCTACTTCTAGCTAGAAATTAGTATCTTGTAGCACTGTAAGCACTCCCCACACCAAGGAAAATCAGAAAAGTTGGTAAAGAATGGCAATATTCTTTTTTTTTTTTTAAAGTTTATTTAGTTTTGAGATAGAGCACAAGCCAAGGAGGGGCAGAGAGGGAGAAGAGAGAGAGAGAGAGAGACAGACAGACACGGATAGACAGAATCTGAAGCAGGGTGCAGGCTGCAAGCTGCTAGCACAGAGCCTGACGCTGGGCTTGAACTCATGAACCGTGATATCGTGACCCAAGCTGAAGTCGGAAGCTTAACCAACTGAGCCACCCAGGCGCCCCTAGAAGCACGATATTCTGTTTGAAGGCATTTGGAAGCTGCCAAGACAACCGGGACTAGAGAGGCTGTGATTCTAAAGAGAAGGCAACCGAGGAGAAATTAGTCATCATTCTTCAAATGATGCTTTTCTTCTTAGGGAATTTGACAACACTTACCTCTGCATGAGAAGAAAACACAGCCAAAGGGCCATATACAAGGGACACAGAAGCCAGCAGAACAGCTGAAAATGTCAAGTGGCTGGAAAGACAACAATTTGAGTTCAGGGCTGCCAAGGTGGCAGAGATTTCAAGGGCAAGATCCTAAAGAGAGAGGAGGCACATGGAAGTGAACTCTACACTGTTAGTGTTTCCGCTTTGTCAGCATTTGCTGAATTTTAAAGCTGGCAAGGAAGAGGCTGAGAAATGGATCAGAACTACCCACTGCTCTGTGGTGTTCTACACTCATAGACCAGGAATTCCATTAGCCCCAAATTAGCAGTGCAGGATGAGGCTCTGCAGGCAAGAATATAAAACCCTTATTCAGTGGTGATGTATTGTTGGCCCTCCCAAGACAGAAGGGGTCCAATGCAGTCAACTTGTCACCAGGTGGTCAGTTGGTTTCCTTGAGAAATAATCGCATATCAGGGGCTCTGTTTTGGTCTCTGTTGCTGGCAGGCAAGACACCTGGAGGTGACAATGGTCAACATGGGTTGGGTACATAGGAGAACATATTGTTCGGCCACAGACAGCCTCCATTTCTCCTACTATGTCTACTCTGTTTATGTGCCCATTGAGTTGGTTCTGGGGTTAGCCACTGACAAAATCTGTAACATCTACTGACTAAGTCATTTTTCTTCTTGGTTTTTCAGTACCTCTTCCATAAGAGTTGCATTCTGGTAGGTATTAGTGTGTGATACAAAAATAATTCCACTTTGTCCTATATATATCCCATATATCCACCCACTGTCTTCTTGCCAGACTTACTCATTTAATCTTATAGTTTTTTCCTTCCAGGACCCTGACAACCTGACTAGGTCATTGGCCACAGTATAAGACTCTGTACGTAGTGTTACCCAGGGCTACTTTTGCTTCCAGCAAGTGCTTGCAGAGTTACTTATGGGAAGATTTTCTCTGTCTACTTTCTTTCAGTGCTGTTCCTGAAAATCGTCGTAATATAGCCACCACCCATGTGTGTTTGAATCCACACACCAAGATGTCCTATCTATAAATCAAGTTGGGCTTTTCCCTCCTCCAGAAACTAGTCCTAGGTATAGTCCATATGGTCACAGATACGAGGTGGAAGATAGGTATAAATAAAATCTGAGTAATTTGGGCTCTCTGCTCATTTGCTTACTCTTATCCTTCTCGAATTGGTTCCTGATGTCCCATTTCTGATAGACTGCTAGCCCTGTCTGACTTTTGACTGGGTCCATCTGATAGAACCAGCTCTGACAGATACATGTTTAATTGTTGTCCCATAGACAACCTTCTCTTTCTATCAGGGCTTGATAGCACCCAAGAGCCATCTCTTGAAATGTGTATTATTTTCTAGTACAGCTTGTATAGACTCAACTCAAGCCCCAAGGAACTACATTATGATTTTCTCATTGGACCTTGCTATAAACGCTATATTTGTATCTCCTCACCACTAAAATCTCCATCTCCATAGACTCTTCCAGATACTGTGATCCAGGCCAATGGCTGCTTGAATTGTAGCCAGGACCTGCTGTGAAGTCCTTTCCTATTCAGATCCCACTTAAGCCTCAGAGCTTTTGAGTCTCCTGATATATGGGCCAATACAGTGATACTAAGTGTGGAATGTGTTGTTTTTGGAATCCTAAGAGGCTCTCAAAACTTTGTACTTCTATCTCTGTGACAGGAGATGCAAAATGAAGTCGTCTTTTACTGTTACACCGTACATGCTCAGAGTCCATCATTTTACTATTTTCCCTCTGCAATGCATCAGTATAACTTAAGAATAGTCATCTAAATCCATTGTTCTTACGACATTGTTCAAATCCTAATCCTCATTTTCACTCCCATCATTTAAATAACTGGATCATTACCAGCAAGGTTATTGCCTTCCACTAAGGCAATTCGCTGCTACTGCCAGTGAAATATTAAGCAACTGGTCACCATTTTTTGTTCCATATTTTTCTTTGGATTGGATTCTCCTTGCTAGCCAGGCAACAAGAGAAACCGTCCCCCAATCCATCTTTTCGCTTTTTTTCTTAAACCAGTCTCAGTACCAATGTTCTCTGTTCACAGCATCTGATAAGACATCAAGATATAATTAGACACAAGTAAGCTTTATTGTGGTAAAATCCTGTTGAGGTTAAAGATGGAGTGATCAAGAGTGGTAGAAAGAGCCTTCACAACATGATGCAGGTCTAACATCTATGGGGGGGGGGGAAGGAAACAGAAAGGAGGAGGCAGAGATAGGAAGGGCTCATGTTATAGAACTACTCTCAGAAAATTGACAGAGAGATCCTGAGAATGATTTCTCATTATAGAGGGTGGAATACTGGGCAGAAGGAGTCCACCTTTAGGTACCCTTGACATGCTCAGTCATTGGCAACAGGGTGGATGAAGTTTGGCCTCATCTTAAGCCCCATGGAGAATCTGAAGGTGTACAATAGTTGGAGACTCCCAGTTTTCCTGAAATGGTAGGTCCTTTTGAAGGGATATCTGAGTGGTACACACCATGGACAGACACTGCAATGAAACTTAAAAAAAAAAAAACCCACAAAATTCAGTGATTTGACCAAATATTATGTTTAAGTTATGTGTAAGTTATGTTAATAGAAGAAAAGAGCTAAGGAAGAAAAGAAAAAGAAAGCACGGCATCTGATTTTGGCAGAAAATTTTGATAGGAAAGAAGCAAAAAAATAAAGTTACAGAATTTTTAAGCTATGCAAAATAATACACATAATATAAAATATTTAATTTCTCAAAGAGGATGCTAACAGTGGAAAAAATTAAGATTGCATTCTATTATTTATTTATTTACTTATTTATTTATACCATTCGTATTTCAATAGTATATGATATGAAATGCAGTCAGTTATTGTACACAGTTGGAAATAGTGTAAAACACACCAGCTTTGGATCTACGCGGTCATTCCATACTCTTGTATGTGTGTCTTTTTCATGCTCTATGTATCAAGAATTACAACAGGAAAGAAAAAAGTTGGAGAGCTCTTAATAGTGGAAGAATGCAACTAGCTGTGAAAATTAATGAGATGTAAAGAACACATTGAACAGAAATAACAAAGAACTATAAAAGTAGAAAGGAGATAAAGACCACTTTATGTAAAAATTTTGGAAGCAAATCTTGGATCTGTATAAAGCTATTAGTTCTAAAGGAATTTTCCCACATTAAGTCAGAATATGGCACAATCTCTTGAATATGTACCACAGGGTAATGGGGAGGAAGATTCAAAGTACAATATGGGATCCTTTTTTCAGTAATTTCATCATACCTTCTATTGGACTACCCTTCCCATGGAGAGTCGTTATAATCATTGAACAAAATGTAATAAACTCTTTGCCCTGGGGTGAAGTGACAGGCAGGTGAAAACTGGAATAGGGTCCATGAAGAAACTCCTGGCATACATTGTATCCTCAACTGTAACTTCAGAGGGTCCCTCCTTATATCTTAAGCAGCAGCAGTAATAATGGCAGTGAGAACTCTGACAATGGTGACCAGGGAGAGTTATCATGGTAAAGTCTCTATGAGAGAGAGTTTGTTGATATCCAGGCTCTGAAGGACATCTTAGCTGGCTATAGCGGATGGGGGCAAAACTCACAGAACTCACCGTGTGAAAATTCTGTCTTGAAGAACCTTATTATGAGGTCTTCTCCCTTGACCCGTCATAGATAAGGACACTTTCCTTCCAGTTCAGAACGATAGAGTGGAATTCTAACTGCAGTAAGAACTGCAGTGGGTGGCAGAGGGGTTAGGAGTGAAACTGCTATTTCAAGGCAACATCTTGGTGGACCCGTCAGACCTGAGTTGTGTAGTGCCAATGGAACAGTAACAAAACTGAGCCGGAAGCTGGCCAGGTCTATGGATAATGAAATTGTCTCCTGACTTTTGGACACATTTAAAAGCTTCACCTGGGCCTGTGAAGTGAAGCTCTTAGAGCATTTCAACTTGGACATAAAGGCGAAGGTGGCCACTTACGCACAACCTGGGGAATCCTATGATATAAAGCTCAATCAGTGTTTGTTATTTGTGGAGGCTCTTAATACTGTTGATTGATTTTGTGAAAAGAACCCAAATCTTATTTATTTATTTATTTCTAATTAACTAATTAATTAATTTGAGAGAGAGAGAGAGAGAGAGAGAGAGTATAAGCAAGGGAAAGGAGCAGAGGGAGAGGGACAAAGCGGGGGGTTGGGGGGCATCCTAAGCAGGCTCCACGCTCAGCACAGAGCCAGACACAGGGCTTGATCCTACGACTCTGGGGTCATGACCTGAGCTGAAATCAAGAGTCAGACGCTTAACCCACTGAGCCACCCAGGTGCCCCTGATCCCTTTAGTTCTAAAGACCAATACATACATTTAAATAAAACTATAAATGCAAAACATAGATTCAAGATAAAAATTCTCTGTAATTTCTAAAATTCTGTGAATCTTATTTGTTCACTGGATGTCAATGCAATCTTCTGTTATTCACTAGCATATCTAAAGTTTCCATACTGAGAATTGTTTTTAAAAACATTAGTTATGGGGCACTAGGGTGGCTCAGTCAGTTGAGCGTCGGACTTCAGCTCAGGTCGTGATCTCGTGGTTTGTGAATTCAAGCCCCACAGCAGGCTCACTGCTGTCAGCGCAGAGCCTGCTTTGGATCCTCTGCCCCCCTGTCACTCCACCCCTTCCCCACTCATGCTCTCTCTTGCTCTCAAAAATAACAAAAAACATTAAAAATATATTAGATTGCTTGTAATTAGTATACTTAAAATCTAAAAATTTAATGTGAGAAATAGTAGAAATGAATGCAAGCTGAGTAAAAATATGGAAAAAAATAAAAATGGGTTAAAAATCGCCAAATGGCATTGTAATTATACAATGCTTTTTAAAGCCTAAAAACGAAACAATCATATGATCAGGATATTATTTTAAAACATCGTTCCGCAGTTAATTCTTCTATACGATGGAGAAATATGAAGATTGCATTTCTGTGAGAGTAAAGCTTCAGTTCATTTGCAAGTATCTTCATTTTTGTAATAGGGAAAACTACTTGTAATGGGGGGGAAGGAGACTAGCACATTCATTCAAAAAGATGGCACATTTACAGCCAAAGTTGTTCACTGATATTTTATTGTTTTAAGACATTTGTCGCCCATTCTACCTCATTCTGATTCTGAGAATGTCATTCTATTGCTTAGTCAGGAAGAGTACTGCAATATACTTAAATGTAAAACCCAAATGGTTTTTATGGTTTGTTTTTCTGTCAAAAGCAAACATATTTCCCTGAGTTTTCTAGCTCTTTGTTTCTCTTTAACTTTCTGGATACCATCAGAGTTGAATGGATACAAATCAGTTCTTGTGCTACAGATTAAAAAAAAAAAATCTATCTGATGTTTTCAAATGGCTGAAGTTTTCACCAACAGTTGTAAAATTTTTAAAAATAAAACTCTGCCTGCCAGACAGTTTCACATTTGGGAACTCGGCTTTGCTTCACATATCCTGGCCTGAGAAATAAAGTTTCCACATTCCCAGAAACTTAATGGCAATTCCACATTGCTGTTTCTCTCTGGGGGTTCCCAGCATATGTATCAAATTACTCCCTGTCTCTGAGTTCATGTTCATTTAAAAATCTGTCCCCACCTTGAGCTTTATTTGTCTTTGTCATTCTATATTATTTTTATGAACTCAATTATTTTCTGGGAAAATAATTTCTCTTTGTACTATTGGCTTGATGGCTATGAAATCTCTGGACTAAAATTCTTTAGGTGATGTTGCTGGCAGAGGATTTGTAGAGATATCTCAAAATAAAGGAGCTCAATTAAAAATCTTTCCACTCCACACGATCGTATTCTGGTTTTAGACTTCTCTTTCTCTCTCTCTCTGTTTTTTTTTTTTTTTTAAGTGTATTTATTTATTTATTTATTTTTTTTTTCAACGTTTATTTATTTTTGGGACAGAGAGAGACAGAGCATGAACGGGCGAGGGGCAGAGAGAGAGGGAGACACAGAATCGGAAACAGGCTCCAGGCTCTGAGCCATCAGCCCAGAGCCCGACGCGGGGCTCGAACTCCCGGACCGCGAGATCGTGACCTGGCTGAAGTCGGACGCTTAACCGACTGCGCCACCCAGGCGCCCCCAAAGTGTATTTATTTTTGAGAGAGAGACAGAGCCAGAGAGCGAGCAGGGAAAGGGCAGAGAGAGAGAGGGAGGCACGGAATCTGAAGCAGGCTCCAGGCTCTGAGCGATCAGCACAGAACCTGACGTGGGGCTTGAACCCATGAACTGCGAGATCATGAGCTGAAGTCGGAGGCTTAACCGACTGAGCCACGCAGGTGCCCCAAGACTTCTTTTTTTATTCTTCTTCTTTTTTCTTTTTAAGAGCATTGTTACCTATGAAAATATATGTGAGAGATAAATGAACCCTGACACTCTAATCTCTATAGATTAGAGGCTGAGTTATTTTTGTGTTAAATGTGAAATAAGAATATAAACTTAACATTCAATAATGTATTTAAATTTGGTTTACATATGGGAAGATAAGTGCTCTGGTCTAAACAACCTGCCTATATTGATAAGCCATTAGAAAACTACAATACACATTTCTGATTTACTGTACATTCCTATCATAGAGTTTGTCATTTATAGCCAGTAACTATATTTAATACTTAATTGAATTCTGTGTATAGCAACCACAGCTAGGTTAAGTGGAAATTTATTTTTGATCAGTGCTTTTTGATGATAATAATTGGAAAATGATGAAAAAGTAACTGAACTAACCTAATTTATATTTGAGCAAATCCATTTATGTAAAAATGATTAATTAGAATATTTATAAATACAGTCTATTATAGACTGTCAGATACACTTTGACACAGGATAAATGGATCCTTCCATTTATTTCTAGAAATGTGCTATCTGAAAAACAAACTAAAGGAAAATGTGCATTTCTCTAAGAGTCTTTAAATATCAAAGTAAACAGAAAATAAGCAATTTCTGAGGGAAGATTCGGTCTACTCCATACCACTGTCAAAATAGTCACTTATAAACTTAAAGCAAAAATCTGTTGCAAAAGTAGGAAACAAAGTATTGTGGAAATTGAACAAGCATCTTTTTCCCCAAGCTTAACTAACTCATCTGGAGGATTTCTATCACAGTAGACTGCATTCACTTAACTATGCACCCTTTTATTTGTTTGCTTATTTATTCCTTCTCACTCTATTCCTCTATCAAGAGAAGTTATTAATGAGCATAATACTTTTCTAGCCTCAGGGAACCTGGGTGGCTCAGTTGGTTAAACGTCTGACTTCAGCTCAGGTCACGATCTCATGGTTTGTGTGTTCGAGCCCCCGACAGCTCAGAGCCTGGAGTCTGCTTCACATTCTGTGTCTCCCTCTCTCTCTGCCACCCCCCCTCAAAAATAAACATTAGAAAAAATACCTTTATAGCCTGTCTTAAAGTGTCAGAATCAGTATCATAAACCCAGTGTTAAAATTGTTCAGTCTAGTTAATAACATCACCTAAACTTGCAATATGAACCAATATACAGTGGGTTTTAACTTAATTTCTTAGGAATACTGCTGATGAGCTTTTTGGATAATAACATTTATGAGCAACATGTGTTGTTGTTATTGTTGTTGTTTTGTATGTAGTAATAGTTTAGGTGTTCTTCTTCCTGGACCATAATGGGTTTTAATTCATGGCAAGTACATGAAAATGAGACATGTGATACTGTTGTAAACACAGATCATTTAATTTCTCATATTGATAGAAAAGATGTATCAAATGATAGCTTGTCAAAAATGTAAGAGTCAATATCAATACAAAGGTTTAAAAAGGAGAGTTAAATTTAGCCTGGGCCACTTGGGAAGTGAACAAAGAATGTTGTCCTTGTCTACCTACCAGCTGGATCTTCCCTTGCTATGTTGCATTAGCTGGCGAAGTAAACAAGCTGGGTTATTTTTTTATACATAGTAAAATCTCCTGGCCAGTTTAAAGGAAGCAAGGGAGCAAGTCCATGGATGAGTGGTGAGAACTCTGCTGAATAACTGAACATAACCTTTCTCTGTAAGGTAAGGTTAAAGAAAAAGTGCCACATGCCGTCAGGAGTGGCTGTTTCATTTGCCAAAGCTTTCTAAAACCCCAACGTGCTATGGTGAAAATACAAACGTTTACAGCTCAGGTATCTTCTATTAAGACTAGTTAGATTCAGAAAATATGTATTAGAGTACCACATTCACAATGGATTGTTGAAGGAAAAGTTACTGCTACATGGCTTTCCCTAACCCCTGCATTATACGAAATTTCCATGTAATTTAGAGAAGATAGAAATACTTTTGGCTTACTGAATTTTATGATATTTGATTTTATGAGGTCTGATACCTGCATAGAAGTAGGCATTGCCAGAATCCACATCTGGCTCAAGGGAGAACACTTTATAAAGATTTATATGCATTATAATTTTTTTAATGTTTATTTATTTCTAAGACAGAGCACGAGTGGGGGGAGGGGCAGAGAGAGAGGGAGACACAGAATCAGAAGCAGGCTCCAGGCTCTGAGCTGTCAGCACACAGCCCAGTGCGGGGCTCGAACTCACAAACCATGAGATCATGACCTGAGCCGAAGTCAGTCGCTCAACTGACTGAGCCACCCAGGTGCCCCAAGATTTATATGCATTATAAACCACCCTGCCCTATATTTAAAAAGCTTTTAAAATTCAACTCCTTCTGTCCATCACCCATCATACATCCTATGACAGAATCTGTGGATTTTATCTAAAGAGATGAGAGCATCAAATGTGAAAGCTCAGTCTTCAACTGAAAATTTTGGAATGATTATACGGACAGGAATCTTCTCATGTGAGAGCTGATCTTTGGTCTTAATACTGAAAAATAATGAGAAAAGAACTAATAGTAATAGACACAGATTTTTTGATATTATATCCTTAATGCAAAATGAAATAGCAGAGAATAGAATGTCTAATTCTTAGTAAAGACTTTGCACTATCATCATGAAGAAACCAACAATAGCTCCCCAAATACAATAGAGTCTCTATATGAATTAATATAATGGAAAGGAATTTTAATTCTCCAGAATAAGACTGAAGATGTTGAATGTCCTCTTTGCTGCAAAACGGAATGATGGGTAGCATATGCCTGGGAGAAATGTGAGATTGTCTTGAGCTCCAACCTGCTTCTCACTGGAACGCTTTCTCAAGTATGATTTGGTGTTCTACATGAATACATAGTATGTAATGTACTATATTATACATTTTATCATATACCTTTACCTTTTTATTGACAAATTAGAATTTTCTTTATATTTTTTATTGGTATGTTGAATACACTTATCTAGAAGCCATTTGTATTTAACTTTTACATAAATACCTAACAAGTTAGGAATAATTTGAATAAAGCTAACAGGAAGTAAGAGACATTCCCTTTTTTTCTATTTTTCACTTAAAAGGACATTTGCCATTAAAAATAGAGGATTAACATGAAAGTTCATATACTAAGACCTACATCTTCTGTTGGTCATTACAATGTTACAGATAGGGGCCCCTGGGTGATTCAGTAGGTTAAGCATCTGACTCTTGATTTTGGCTCATGTCATAATCTCACAGTTTGTAAGTTCAAGCCCCATGTCGGGCTCTGCGCTGACAGTGTGAAGACTGCTTGGGATTCTCTCTCTCTCTCCCTCTCTCTCTGCCCCTCTCCACTCTCTCCAGAATAAATAAATAAACTTAAAAAAAAAAAAGAATGTTTACAGATAAATTTTATCCTCACAGGCAGGAGAGAGAATTATCTTCCCTGAGGCTTTGCCAGCCCATAAGTTGCTTCCTGCCCAGAGCATTTTCAATTCTCTTCTTAGTGCACTAATCATAAATATTAGCAAATAGTTAGAGATCATTAATTTGAGGAATGTGCTAACCGGAAAGGCAGACCAAAATGCACAAAAAGAATAAGTAGAAAGGAACGTAGAGAAAACAGAAACAGTTCAGGGATAAAAAAAAATTCAAATAATTTATTAATGTACTCAGAAAAATAAAAGAAGACATTATAATAATCCATGAAACAAAGGATTGTTCAGAGAGCTAAAAAAAAAAAAAAAGCTATAAATACATGTGTGTGTTCAGAAATGTTTTTCAAATACTCGTTTGAAAGGTTGGAAGATAAAATTGAAAGTTGGAAAATAGAAAAAATGATGAGAAATAGTTGGGAGAAGTTTAGAAAATTAGGGGAAAACAATACTTCTGAAAAGAATAAAAAGAACAGGGCAAGCATGAAACATCAAATCATCTAAGAAAGTTTCCCAAAATAGTAGAACATGTTGTCTGGGTAGAAATAAGCCACTTAGTGCCCAGTACTCCCTGTACCAAAGCCCATCAAATGGAAACTCTGGAAAACTGAAGTTCAACGAACAGAGGATCCTGAAAGTTTCCAGAGGGGAAAAAGATACAGGTTACTTGAAAAGGATCAGGAATCAGAATGGCATCAGACATCTTTACAACACAGGCAAGCAGGAGAAAATAAAAAAGCCTCTTCAAAAACCTGAGGGAAATTGTTTGCAAAATATAAATCAAAAGTCAATGAAATTTGATAATAGAAAAAAAATTTTGAGACATTTAATCTCAATATTATCTCCGTTGCCTATTTTCTTAGGAAGTTACTAGTTGATATGGTTCACCCAAATAAGGAAGTAAACCAAAAACGAAAAAAAGAAACCTATGTGACCTAGGAAAAAGATTCCATGTAAAATGAGGAGAAAGGTATCTCGAGGATGAGAGAGGAAGATCCTCAGTCAGAAGCCTCAGAGCCTTCAGCCAAGACTGGAGACCTAACAACCCCGGAGAAAGTGTTCCCTCAAGCCATTTAAGTAGGTAGGGGCGCCTGGGTGGCTCAGTGGGTAAAGCATCGACTCTTGAAGAAAGAAATTAAGTAGGTAAAATATCTGATGTATTAAGGGGAGGTGGATATTAACACAAGAGATTTTAGAGCAAATTAGTGGTAAGTCTTAGATAGCTGAGCAAATTACAAGGAAAATAATTGTCTGGGAAACCCAGGTTCTGCCAGAAGGGGAAACACCATCCTGATACACATTGACGCTAAATTGGGACTGGTCTTCTCGTGCTTATTTACCGTAATATCAACCCTGGATATTAAACTAATAAAGTTAAATTATAAACATATTTTTTTTAATTTTTTTTTCAACGTTTATTTATTTTTGGGACAGAGAGAGACAGAGCATGAACGGAGGAGGGGCAGAGAGAGAGGGAGACACAGAATCGGAAACAGGCTCCAGGCTCTGAGCCATCAGCCCAGAGCCCAACGCGGGGCTCGAACTCCCGGACCGCGAGATCATTACCTGGCTGAAGTCGGACGCTTAACCCACTGCGCCACCCAGGCGCCCCAAATTATAAACATATTTTGGGAAGGGAGTGAGAAGTGTGGAGTGCACACATAAACAGTGGTTTGAAACATGGAGAACATGAGAGAATTTAGTCCTTAATTTTCATAGTAGGAAGCCCATAGAGACTGGCTTAAAAAATCACAGAGTAGAACTGTAACCATGTTATTTATAGATATGAGAATAAGTGCTTAAAGAAAGAGCTAAGAGAATGAGATGAGAGCATGTGACTGCTATTGCTCTTAATAGGCTTTCTAGATCCATTTGATGGTGGAAACTATGCTAAAAATAAAAAAAAAAATAAATTAAAGAAAAAGAAGGACTGTACCTCCGTATTTGGTATTACTGAACAATATGAAGTTATCTCTATGGTGCTGCCCTTACAGAAATATTGTCATTTTATACAGAATAATTGAACTTTTCAAAAAAACACCCGGTGGTTGGTTTTGAAAGAATTCATATACTTTTTAATTGGTATGTTCCTCCCGTGTTTGACAAAATTCAGGCTACCGTAACACTTTGATAACCATGGTAATAAAACCAGCTTCTTAATGTAGGATCATAGGATTTTAGATTTAAAAGGAACATCTGAAATTATATAGCCAATCTATTCCTTTTAGACATGAGGAAACTAAGGTCCAGAGAAATTAGTGACAGAAATGGAACTATTTTCAGTTAATTTTTAAAAGAACCTATCCATGGAGATGAACAGGAAGGATCATAATACAGAAGGTATGGAATCAGATTGATCTGGCTTCATATTCTGTTCCTACCTCTTATCAGCAAGATAATATCTGACAAATTAATCTCTCTTAGAGATGAGAGATGATAGTTTATTGGATTAAATAAAGTAATGTATATAAGATATATCCCTGGTATAGAATGCTCAATAAATTATAGCTTTATTACCAATAGAGTTAAGAGTATACATCCATGATGTGTACAAAACAGGAGTTATTTTCTAGTCTGGATGACCATATAATTTATCATGCAAAGTAGTCTCTTCAGAATGAGAAAGGTCACTATTAACAATAATGAGCAGAACACAAGGTTTGGGGGGTGGGGTGGGGAGCATTTTCTGGTACTTACTTTAATTACAGATTTTTCTAGTGTTATTGAGATATAATTGACAAAAAACTGTAAGATACTTAAAGTAAACAATATGATAATTTGATAATTTAATATGTGTGGTTATTGTGAAAGGATTCCCTCAATTTGAGTTAATTAACACATCTACCACCTCAATCATTTATGTGTTTTTCCTTTGGTGAGAATATTTAAGTTCTATTCTCAGCAAATTTCAATTATATAATACGCTGTTCTCAACTGTGGTCACCATGTTATACATTCAATCTCAAACCTTTTTCATCTTTTAACTGAAAACGTGTACCCTTTTACCATCCTCTCCTTTTCCCCAGTACTGGCAACTTTTTTCAGTTTGATGCATATATACTTAGAGTCTACATACAAGTGATACCTTGTGGTATGCAGTGTTCGTCTTTCTCTTCCTGGCTTATTTCACTTAACATAATGTCGGGTTCATCCATGTTGTCACAAATGACAGGATATCCCTCTTTTTTTTTTTTAATTTTTTTTTTAACGTTTATTTATTTTGGGGACAGAGAGAGACAGAGCATGAACGGGGGAGGGGCAGAGAGAGAGGGAGACACAGAATCGGAAACAGGCTCCAGGCTCTGAGCCATCAGCCCAGAGCCCGACGCGGGGCTCGAACTCACGGACCGCGAGATCGTGACCTGGCTGAAGTCGGACGCTCAACCGACTGCGCCACCCAGGCGCCCCATGGATATCCCTCTTTTTAAAGGCTAAATCATATTCCATTGCATATATATATATATATATATATATGTATATATATATATGTATATATATATATATATATATATATATATATATATATATATATGCTATCTTCTTTATCCATTCATCCATCAATGGACATTTAGACTGTTTCCATACCTTGGCTGTTGTGACTAATGCTTCTATGAACACTAGAGGAAGGATATCTTTTCAAGATAAGGATTTGATTTCCTTTGATTATATGCCCAGAAATGGGATTGCTGGATTAGGGTAGTTCAATTTTTTTACATAGATATAATTGACATATAATATATTAAGTTTAGCTGTGCAGCATAACACATTCTATATGATTCTATATTTGTATATGCTGAGAAACGATCACCACAATAAGTCTAGTGAACACACGTCACCGAACATAGTTACAATTTTTTTCTTGTGAAGAGAACTTTTAAGACTTACTCTTTTAGAAAATTTCAAATATACAATACAGTATTATTAACTACAGTCACCATGTTGTGCATTATATCCCCATGACTTATTTATTTTATAAATGGAAGTTTGTATCTTTTGACCATTTTCACCCATTTTGCTCACCCCTTACTCCCCACTTCTGGCAATCACCAATCTGTTCTTTGTAACTGAGTTTGGTTTTCGTTTCTGTGTGCTTGTTTGTTTGTTTTTTTGACTCCACATATACATGAGATCATGCAGTATTTACCTTTCTCCGATTTATTTCACTAAGTATAATGACTTCAAGTTCTATGTTGTTGCAAATGGCAAGATTTCCTCCACTGGATGTAGATATAAACTTGTAGTGTTTTTTTTTCACTCCTCAGTGAGTTCACTCCATTCCTCAGTCTTTACCAGGAGTAAACTCACTGCTGGGGTGGCTTTGAGAAGCCTAGAGAAAGCAATGTCAGTGCTGAGTGATGTGAAAATGATCAAGTTGCCCTGGCAGAGAGTAGAGCAAGAAATAAAGAGGCTGAGGTTAAGTGGACATGTTGCAATGGATGTATTACACAAAGTGAAAAAAAAACCACTACAAGTTTATAACGGCCCAGAGGACACATGAGGAATGAGTTGTGGGAGGACCAGCTTCGCTATAAAGTTCATTTCTTCTGCAGGCCAGAACTAAGAGTGGGAGAGGAGTCTGGTCACAGAGCTGAGTTCCACACGGGGATGATTGGACCCCAAAGTAATAGGGACCGGGTCCACCACGCCACAAAATAGGCCAGGAAACTGAAATTATGATTAGAACCAGCAAGGGTGAAGGGGTAGAAAGAGGAGTGACAAACAGAACCCTGTGGAAATGGTTCACAGAATGTGGTGTTCTGAGGCACAAAATAGAAAGGCAGCTGAAAAGGGTGTTATTTAACATACACAACTAGAAAAAGGCCAGAATTAGAGGACTTAGAAACTGAAAGTAAGATCTTTTGTTTAGGTCTCAGTCCTGAGTCAGTTTTTAAACCAGAAATCTTTTGACAGAACTGGTCTCTATGTTCCTAAACTGGAGGAACTTGCAGCACTGCAATGAATATATACAATTCCTCCAGGACTTGCCCAAAGGAAACTATGGCCATTTACTCAGGTACACTGGAGAAAGTGGTTCTTAGACATTTTGAAGATTATTGGACATAAAGTCTGAGTTGGCATTGATGCCTGGAGACCTAAAGTATCATCATGGTTCCACTCATAATGGAGATTTATCAGGACTGGGCAGTAAATGGAATCCTGGCTGAAGCCCAGCTCACAGTGGGCCTCCTTAGTCTCCATACCCTCCCAGTGGTCATTTTCCAACTTCCTGAGTACAATATTGGAAGTGATATACTTGGCAGTTGGAATAAACCTTACACTGGGTACTTGGCCTTTGGGGAATACTAAGCTGAAATCTTAAAAAATGACTTAAAAGAAGTGAATCAAAAGTAGGATTATATCCTGGGGCAGGGGAGACATGGCAAATATTAGTTCTACCAGTAAAATCCGAAAGTATCAGGAATAATGTTCCTTATCTTATAATTTCCTTTGCTAACCTAGTTCCTGCAGAAACTGGATGGGTCATAGAAAATGACTGTAGACCACTGCAAGCTCAGCCAAGTGATAGTCCCATTCACAGCTGCTGTGATGGACGTGGAATTATTCCTGGAGAGGATTAATAAGGCTTTCAGTATGTGATGTGCAGCTGTTTTGTTTAGCCAAGGGGATCAGGAACAGTTTGCATTTGCCTCAGTTGGACCACAGTATTCACTGGCAGGGTTGCATCAGTGATATGTTAGCTCTCCTACCTTATGTCATATTCTGAAGAGGTATGTACCACCTGGAGTCCCATAGAATATCAGACTGATTCATTAAAACAAAGGCATCAAGGGGTGCCTTGGTGGCTCAGTCGGTTAAACGTCCGACTTTGGCTCAGGTCATGATCTCATGGTCCGTGGGTTCGAGCCCCGCGTCGGGCTCTGTGCTGACAGCTCAGAGCCTGGATCCTGTTTCGGATTCCGTGTCTCCCTCTTTCTCTGACCCTCCCCTGTTCATGCTCTGTCTCTCTCTGTCTCAAAAATAAATAAATGTTAAAAAAAAAAAAAAAAGGCATCAAGTTGACCAGCCAGGATGAGCAAGAGGTAGCTAAATTATGAGAACTTTGTTCTATCACACATATGCTCCAAAGGGCAGAATTAAGATTCAGTGACCTGTCACTTCAGTCAATTTTTATTCAGGGACATGTCAATCCCTAACCACAATGAATGAAACACAGCTCTTGATAGACCTCTTTGAGTTCTTGAGGCAACATATTCTGAACCTAGGAATACTGCTTCTGACAAACTGAGTGATAGTGATTTGAATGACCAGAGGCTACCAAATTTTGAGTGACACTTAGAGCACCAAGGGCTCTGTAGCTGGTCTGGGCTGTAGGGAAAGGTGTTCGGCTAGTAGGTCCAGATGACACCCTTAAGCCTTATGGCTCTAGAGATGTCAGTGATTGGAAAATATATAGTATGTAGTATTTGTCAAGCTCTTGTGAAAAAATTATAACAAAGTGCCCTGGGGTTCTATTTGTGTGCCTGTCTACAAGTAGCTCTTGGCAAGTCCCTGGGATTCTGTAGACATGGAGCACTAGACGGCAGGCCACCAAATGATCATGCTTCTATGATCTGGGTTATGTCAGACATGCTACTATGGTCTGAATGTTTGTGTCTCCCCAAAATTCATATGGTAAAATCCTGACTCTTAAAGGTGATGGTATTACAAGGTGAGGTCTTTGGAAGGTGATTAGGTCACACAACTGAAACCCTTATGAACGGGATCAGTGTTCTTGAGATCCTTAGCCTATCTGCCATGTAAGGATACAATGAAAAGTCTGTAACTTGAAAGGGAGTCCCCACCTAACCATGCCGATACCCTGATATTGGACTTCCAGTCTCAAGAACTGTGAGAAATAAATTTCTGTTTATAAACTGCTCAGTTAGTGGTATTTTGTTATAGCAGTCTAAACAGACTAAGACCCTTCCAAGTCATAAAGATGTATGGGCCCAAATAGCAGCTCATCCTAAAAAGGAAACTGAGCAGGAAGAGGAGGAACAGATGAGCTGACTGAGCAGAGATCCCAGACCCCCAGACCTTCCACAACAGTTCCATCAGGGCCATTTCCCCAGTTCACACCTATGACCCTACCAGGGAAGAGGTGGGGTAAGGAGTCCATACCAGTAGTTAACAGAGGAGGAAATTTCCAACTTCTAACTTATGGATGGGTCAGTTTGATTTGAAAGCAAAAGCGAAGAATGGATGATGGCTGTATGATGGTCATATTCAGGGCTGATTTTGAAAGAGTTAGGAAAATACCTTCCCATTAGGCAGAACTATGAGTATTACATCTGGCCATCCACTTTAAGCTTTTTATGTGGGAGAAAAAAAAATGGCTGAAGGTGAGAGTATGTGCGGATTCCTGGAAATTACCAATGGCTTGATTGTTGGGTCATGGGCCTGAAAAGACAATTATTTCTATAGCAGATACCTAAATGTTACAGTTTACTGAGGATTCAGTATCAAAAATTACATAGCTTTCAACTTGCAAAAAAAGGACATTTAGTAAACTCATCACCTTTAGAGAGTTTTCTCTATGTCAAAAGAAATTTCTTTTGAAAAATTTCAGTTTTCGGTCTGGGTTTTAAAATATGTACCTTTAAGTATGTTGTAGCTTTTCAGCCATATTTGGTGGCATTTTTCCTGTGTGTGTATGTGTAGAAGAAAAAAGTAAATGCAATTGTTTCCTCCTCTTGATGGAAAACAACAGTCACCAAAAACCACGACATGCTTGTATTTTTTCCACTGTGGAATCTTGAAAAGGAAGATGCCAGAGTGTGATGACATATATGTTGCCACCAAATACTTTAATTATCACATTTCTTCATGGAGCTTAGTATTTTCTTAGATGCAGCCACCACAGAGTGGGATGTCAGTGATCCAAAAAATTAGGCTTGCCTCAATATGCTTAATGTCAGGATTTCTTCAAGCATCTGTTAAAGTTTCAGTTTTTTCAATTTAATTTTCTTGCTAGCTTAATTTTTGTTAGTTAGGAACATTATTTTCAGACTTTCAAAGTTGACACGCTTACATATGCTGTATAACCACCCATGCTTTCTGTATAACAGATGGGGAAAATCACGTGTCTTTCAAAGCATTTTCATCGTAGGGTGCCTGGGTGGCTCAATCGGATAAGCATCGGACTTCAGCTCAGAGTATCTGACTTTGGCTCAGGTCATGTTCTCACAGTCTGTGAGTTTGAGCCCCACATCGTGCTCTCTGCTGTTATTGTGGAGCCTTCTTCAGATTCTCTATCCCCCTCTCTCTCTGCCCCCACCCTGCTTGCACGCTGTCTCCCTGTCAAAAATAAGTAAATATTTGAAAATAAAACAGCGTTTTCCTTCTCGTGGTAAATATGTCCGTACAACTTGATTACACATCACTGTGACAGACTGTGACAAGGAGATATTTTCTCAAATGGTAATTATGTGTTGTTAGGTGCCTAGTAGAAAGTAGAAAGAAAGGCACCTAGTAGAAAGATGCCTAACATGAAATATTTGAGTGTTCGTGCATACCTTAAATGTAGTGATTCCTCTTAAGTATGAATGTTTTAAGGATTAGTACTCTCACTTTCTTATGAAACCATTCACCATCAGATGTGAAGTTTCAGAGAAGTTTTGTGTCTGTGTAGATTTTGGTCCTTTACTGGAGACATTTGATCATTGTTCCTCAATTTTAAGCAGAGATGAAGCTATTGCAATAACCTAAGGGATCCTCTAGGAGTCATTGTCCCTTTTATGCTTTCATACCTATCACTTACTAATTATACTTTCAAAAGTGTGTGTCCAAAGCTTTTCATGACATCTTAACGCATCCTGCTTGAGGGTAAAACTCTTAGCACGACATTCAAGAACCTGTATGAAATGTACTCATCTCACACTTTCTAGTCACATCTAGTACCATTGAGTATTTTATGTGATAAAAAAACGGGGGCATTCAGCTCCCTATTTTTTCTCAATGCTCTAAAAACCTAACCAGGGTCTTAGACCTCTGTGTTTCCTCTAGAGTACCTACCACAATAGATAAGACATAAAGGAAATATAAATGCCATGGATTTAAAACTAGATGATTACCTTTTCACGGCGCCTGGGTGGCTCAGGCAGTTAAGCGTTGGCTCTTGATTTCTGCTCAGGTGATGATCTCCTGGTTCGTGAGTTTGAGCCCCATGTTGGGTTCTATATTGGCAGTGCAGAATCTGCTTGGAATCTCTCTCTCTCTACCCCTCCCCACATCTCTCTCTCTCTCAAAAATAAATGAATAAAATTAAAAAAATAAAAAAAAAATAAATAGATGGTTACCTTTTCAACTGCATGAAAAAGCTATTACAAAAATGTAAGTAGCCTGTTGGAATATAAAAAACTTGAGTGCAAGACCTTGAATACAATCCATTCCTTGCCAAAGATTCAGCATTCTGATGAAAGAACACATTGGCAGGAGGTGGAGATTCTCAGTCCTTCAGAAGGAGAAAATGTGTGGTTTTAAGGAGCAATAGTTAAGTACAGTTGAAAAAATTCACTCTTTATGATCAGAAATTTTATGGGTAAATTGCCTTTTGTGACCTTCTTGAAAAAAATGAATAGTCCACAATACTGCTGTCACAGAAGAAAGCATCTGAGTTCCAAAGGCTTGAATTAAAAGAAAAAATTTTATGTACAACCTTGTTGTAGGATGAGGACTATGTTTCCAGTAACCTACACTCAGAGACTTATATTTTAATTTAGAGATAGTCTTACGTGCCATTTGTCATTAACAATATGACAGAGCCAACTGGGAAGCATATCTACAGATTAATGGCAAAGCAGAGAAGGCTCAGATTCTTTACAGTATGTTCGTTATTCTTCATGAAATCTGATTAGCATACATTTTGATGATGATTCATCTCCTTTGCACATTAGTAATATATCATGTCATTCATCACAAAGATAAATGTTTATCCATTTATTTACTCACCGTACATATTTTGAATCTCTTCATACCAGTCACAGAAGAGGCAGAAAAGAACAAGATGCTCTCTGCATGAATCAGCCTCTAGGACATCAAGGTAGGCAAATAAATATGGACACACACATGTGGCAGTCCAATATGGTAAATGTAACAGTAAGAAGCATGTTAAATGTAGAGAGCTATCACAAATATAGTAATTAACTCTATGCATGTATGTATAAAAGCTTTTCTACTTATCCATGCCATGCTAATTAGGAGTACTCTAAGGAGATAGAGTATGTGTGAGGGTATGTGTGAAAGCATGTGTGTGTGTGTGTGTGTGTGTGTATGTGTGTAATTATTCCTAGCTGAAGAAATATTACGTGTAAAAGAATGGAGTTATAAAATATCTACTCCACTACAACATAAAACAAATTTAAAGGAAATGAGGCAAGAGATTTAGATTGGGACCGTATCAAAAAGGGTTTTGTAAACTAACTACGAGGTATGGGCTTTAGAGCATAAAGAATTATAAGTCATAAGCATTATAAGTGGGAGAATCAAGCTAAGGTTTTTGTTTTAGAAAAATCAATTTGGTGGCAATAGGAAGAGTAAACTAGAGGGAGAGGGCAAGACTAAACACAAGAGCCTATGAAAAATTTGCAAGAGAGTTTATAAGAGATTGAGTTAACATGTAAAAGAAAAGAATGATGGATAGATTTGATAAGTAGCAAGGAAGAGTCACTGAAAGTACTTGACCAATTTGATGGGGGGGAAAATGCATGGAGAAGAATCTTGTGAATAGCTTACAATATAACATGAAGAAACTGGTAGAGTGGTAGTGATTCCAATACAGGAAAAAGAGGACACAATTGATAGCATACATCTTGAGCTGAGAACTGGATGAGTGCACGTAATTCAGCTTTCAACAATAAGATATCAGAAGAGGAAAATATCATGTAGATGCAGATTTAATAATAAAGTGGATACATTTGTAGATTTTTCTTTGTTTTTAATTTTTTTAATGTTTATTTATTTTTGAGAGAGAGAGAAACAGAGTGTGAGCTGGCAAGGGGCACAGAGAGACGGAGATACAGAATCCGAAACAGACTCCAGGCTCAGAGATGTCAGTACAGAGCCTGAAGTGCAGCTCGAACTCACGAACTGTGAGATCATGAGCTGAGCCGAAGTGGGATGCTTAACTGACTGAGCCACCCAGGCACCCCATTTGTAGATTTTTCTTAATGACAAAAAAGTCTCTAAAGAATAAGGGATGTTATGTTGACCAGAGAGGACTAATAAGCAGTGTTATGGAGTCAACTAAGCTAGAAAGTAATGTTTTTTTTTAAACAATGTTTTCAAATAAAGTCACGTTTTCCTGTATCACTCAATTTCTCCAGTATAAGATTATAGATATCAGTTATTAGGCCCAATTCAAGGCTGATGTATTGAATATTGAGATCCACAGATTAATGTTATAAATGACTTCTGTGTATTTGTGTGTATTATATATATATATATGCATATGTATGTGTATACTTCCATATACACGTGTATATTCTCTCATTTTCTGCCTCTCACACATACATATATGCACACAAATGTACATATAGGTATACGTATGTACACATATATATATATGCATATATGTGTGTGCATATATGTGTGCGTGTGAGTATTTGGTACATACCAGGAATTCACATAGACATGAAATTTCAGAGGCAGTTCGGCAACAGGAAGCTTTGTATAACATCCTGAGATAAAGAGAGGTGGTAGCTATTTGAGGATACAAAGGGGAGGAAATCATTAGCAGAAAGGTGAGAGGAGATATTTGGAAAACAAAGTTGCCCTATTATGCAGATAACTCTCTTAAGTAAAGAGGAATATCTATTAATAGATCTTTTCGTGGTACAGGCCCTTTATCTAAATTCTTTTTAGGCAGTTGGGGAGGAGATCAAAATTTTTTTCTGAGTTTTTGGTGCCTGGATTGTTTTCAGTGAACAATAATCTACATGCCACTGTGTCCCATCTAGGGGCAGCCTACTCTTGACCCCTACAGTACACACACACACACACACACACACACACACACACACTGCTTTCAATTATTTAGTCAGTCAACCAATACTTATTTGACTGCATCATTGGTAACAATACATGCAAAATAATTTAAAGAGAATTTTGACATACATTTCATTTGGTAACATGTTTAAGCAGTAAAGTTGGAGAAAAGTAGGTCTTTGGATCACCGGTCCAGGGCAATTTCAACTCTAATACATTCGCTGTCATCCAGCTGCCTACATTTATTTCTTGTTATCAGCAGGGTATGGTTAATGAATGTTAACCAAAGAATACTTTTTTTTTAAAGGAAGCTCAAATAAGCCACAGGATTTGAAAACTCAGTATGAAACCTAGTACATGAATATGTTCATTATTCTTTTCAATCGTTTTCTTACAGTTTTTTTTAGAGAATCTGCTGAGACCTCTTTAAAATGTGGCCTTTGACACTATAAGAACCAAAATTTCTCTTTTAAGAGAAATTTTTTAGTCTTTGATCAATAAAGCCAAAGAAGACCCGTAAAATTACAGTACTATTGCTTAACAAATTGTCATATGTATTTTTTGCTTAAGTAAATCAAAAATTCTTCCTTTATTTTAAGTTATCATTCCAAACTTATAATAAATCTCTTAAATTGGGTACCTCCTATTGAGAAGAAGAATGAAGATTATTGAATCACACACATAAAATGGCTTTGCTGCAAATTATATACATTGGAATGATATGTAAAGAAATTGAACATCTTTGTTAACAAATTTTAAAATAAAAAGTCAACTTTTGTTGGGAAGGGTATCTAGGTCAGTCTTGTTAATCAAAAATAATGAAAAACCTAGAGCTGAACTTTATAGATCTATCACTTTGCATAGCCAAAAGATTTTAGGCGAATGCAATCTTAAAACCACACAGATTAAACATATCAAAACATTTATTAACCAACAGGATTAGAATAATGTTGAATTTATCAAACCAAGGGAATCTTCTTCTTAAAACATTTTCAGATTGAGAAGAAATTGCCTAAAGCCGTTCTTCTAAAATCGCAGTGGTAAGGAAACCTTCTGTCTTTTCTCCCTCCCTCTCTTCCTTTCGTCCCTCCGTTTCTTCTTTTCCTTTTCTCTTTGTTTCTCTCATTCCTTCCAAACTTTCTAATCCAATGTAAACAAATACTTCTGTAAAATATATTTGATGTTTGCTACTGATCCCTGCTAACTTCTTATCAAATCTCCTTCTCTGTGCCACAAAGCCCTCAACCTCACACTTTCAAAAGCCCCTGTGTCTGTAAGTACCCCAGTCTTGTATCCAACACTGAAGAACTGTGAAGGATCTGAGATTTCACCCTACTTGCGAGTTCATAAGCTTGCAATTTCGTTGATGCTGGGGGAAACATGAGACTCCTTGGTCAAAGACAAAGTCCTTTATTATTCATAGCACAGTTGAACAACAAACTCGCATCATTTTCCCTTATCCCAAGTCTCACAGGGAAGCACACATGGGCCCAGATGGACTACGTTTTACAGAGAGGAACCCTAAACATAGGGGACCCAGATCTTTTATAATGGGGAAGAACCTGTCCATCCTTCCTCTTGTGGGAGTTATTACCTTTATTATACTAGACAAAAAGCATGCTTGTTCTAGAGGGAGACACTAACTTCCAAGGATTTTTGCTATACAAACATCCTCAAGAAGACAGCCTGGTTTAAAAGCAATGGGCTGTTCTACTCACAAAATGTAAAGAAATGTGAGATTTATGGAGAATTGGCTACCAAAAGTAGTTGGCTTTGTCTCAGAATTTTAAAAGTGATTTCTAGGTGACTGGGATTTTTGCTATCCTGACTTATTTCTCTAATTTAACATAATGCTTTATGTACTTCAATCTCCTACTGCTATATACCCTTTACACTGTCAGTGGACATATCCATTTGTAAAATCTCAGGCACCTTGGAAACATTTAGACAATGGTCAGTCCTTTTGACCCTGTCTTGCAGAGAATGTAGGTGATGTTTGCATGTTTGCTTTCTGGGATTTAAAAAAAAATGTTTTTATTTATTTTTGAGATAGACAGATACAGAGCATGAGCAGGGGAGGGGCAGAGAGAGAGGGAGACACAGAATCTGAAACAGGCTCCAGGCTCTGAGCTGTCAGCACAGAGCCTTACACAGGGCTTGAACTCACAGACTGTGAGATCATGACCTGAGCTGAAGTCAGACGCTTAACCAACTGAACCACCCGGGTGCCCCTCTGGGATTTGTTGTAACTTATCTTGTTCTGCTTTTGCTAAACAGTTGACATACTCAGCCTGTCTTTATCTAAGAATCAATCACTCAATACGAGATCCTTATATGTCTCAATACAATCTAAATATCTTTGTTGTGTGTGTGTGTGTGTATAAAATATTCATTTATTATATATTTGTTTTATATTTACATATTTTATTTGTATGTAACATATAGTTAAATATATATATTATATGTATATATAATATTTTTTACACTTGATCTTAGCCAAAAGGCCGAGAAGCAATATATATAATATATAATATAAATAATATATATTTATATAATATATATAATATATATTTATATTATATAACATATATTTATATAAAATAAAATATATAATATTTAATATATATTAATATAATATATAATATATTTATTTAATATATAATATAAAAATATATATAATATTTTTTAACCTTTTTTCATTCTATTTTCTCCACTTATAAGTGTCACTTTTTCTGCACTCAGACCAGTCCCACTGATGAGAATTTTGTGGAGGTGTGTATTTAATTGTATAATGTTTACTTTTTCTATTGCTTCATCTTGTTACATGGCCCTTTATATTTAACTATACTTTATTATTAATGTGTTTTTATTAGTTTCAGAACAGCAGGGATAAAGTGATAATGGCTGCTTAATTTCTTTGGTACATTGGCTAGTAGAGCACTGGTGTATTAAGATGATAAATAAGCATTGTTTGGTTATTTGATTATGTTGCAGTGTTTTGCAATATTCAGAGAAGGCAGAGAAACTTGAAAGGAAAAAATGTCTTCTATTGAGATAATACAACTCTCATTTCTTTAAAAGGAAGTAGTTTTGTGTTTGTCTCATCTGCCAAAGGGCTATATATTCTAAGCCATATTAGGGCTCTGTGGGGAATAAACTATGCACTTCAGATGTTTTAACCTTTAATTGGTATCGAGACACTGCGGACCAGAGAAATATCCACATAAACAACTCATGATGAAAGTGAATTTGAAAAAGCAAGATTGGAAATGAGGCTGCAGCTGGAGAAGACACAGAAAAATAACATTTTCTTCTGAAAATTGAACAGCACCCTTGTATTTATTCCCTTAAAAAAATTTATGTGTCTTTTAAAAATGTATTATCTGTATAAATTATGAATGTAGTATATGTTTATTTAATCTAGTAAATCAGTCCAAAGTGTAAGGCAAATGTTTTTAACATCCTTCTACCATACTGAATTAACTAATGATAACAGCATGTCTTGTATTTTTCCATAACTTTATGAATTTTCATATGGACATAGATAAAAATATGCAAACCTATAGGTATGGCTTATTGGTATAGTTGTTTACTATAAAGACTGTAATAAACATTTATGAACATATTTTTATGATTTCTATAACTTGAATTTAAACATATAACAGCTATTCTTCTCAGTAAATTCAGAATTGATATAATTACTAAACAACTTCACTCTTGATGATGGTTATTGTTTAGTTTTTTTGCTTCTATGAATATATAAAAACCCTTGCACATAAAAATCCTTGCAGTAAAAATTCTTGTACTTATGTCTTCGCTATTTTATTTCTGTAAGATTATTTTAATAATAGGATTTCTGGATCAAAGATTATGGTATTTTAAATTTTAACAGCTACTAATAGATTTTTTAATGCCAATTCCCATATTACTTCCAAAGGTTCCCCAAATTTCGACTTCATTCATCTCTATGAGAATTCTCCTCACCACTATATGCTATTCCTTCTTAACATTTTTGTCAAACTAATGTGCTACATTACTTTATTTAATATGTATTTCTCTACCTGACTACTAACATTAAACACTTTCTCATGAGCTATTGGCCATTGGACTCCTTTAGCCAATTATCTATTACCAGTTATTTGTCAATTAGTTTACATTTGTTATTTTTATTGTAAGCATAAATCTATATTTGTTATTTTTATAAGTTTGTTTTTTTTTATTTTTGAGAGAGACAGAGACAGCATGAGTGAGGGAGGGACAGAGAGAGGTGGGAAGAGAGAGAATCCCAAGCAGGCTCCATGCTGTCAGCATAGAGCTTGATGTCAGCATAGGCTCGAACTCACAAAACCACAAGATCATGACCCAAACTGAGACCAAGAGTCAGATGCTTAACTGACTGAGCCACCCAGGCACCTCCATATTTGTTAGTTTTATGGGAAGCTTTAATTACTTGTTTATCATTTGTGCTGCAAATATTTCCCAAGTTAACATTTTTTTACATACTAGCTTTTGGTGTCTTTTGCCATACAAATTATATGTAGTGCCATATACCTTCGATTTTGCTTATCACAACTGAATTATCTGTATTGCTTAGGATGGTCCACCCATTTCTAATACTTTGAAGTTAACAAATGCTTCTAACACTATAGATATGAAGCAATCAAATTTATAAAAGATTTTCTGTGGTCTAGGCTTAGAGCTGAGTAGTTATGTGAGTTTGGGGATATTTCAGAGTCACTTTGTCCTACTCTTTCTTGTACTTATTTTTCCAGGATTTGGGATTGTCAATAAGACAAAATATGTCTGTATTTATAGCTATGCTTGTATCTGTTTGTATCCGTATCTATCTTTGGCAGAAGCACCTACTATGTTCCAAATATTGCTGTAGCTTTTTTCACAAAATGCTTATAACAACTAGAAAGCATTATGAGGGAAATCCCTTGGACTACTCATCAGCATTATTTGAACTGTTACTTGAAATTCAGAGAATTTCACCAATGAATGGGGTGAGGATTCCCACTAATGTTGGGTAAGGGGAATTGGCTATAATCTTCCAAACTCAATCTGAAAGTGCAGGTAGTAAATAGCATGGAACTCACCAGAACTGAATGCTTAGTTGCTCACCCAGAGGAGAGCTATGTTTTTGTTTGATTTCCTCTCGATGTAACATAGAGATCTCTATGTATTTTTCCTCCAGGTATTTCAGATTTATAGTCAAATCAGATCTAGCTTCCTATTGAATTTCTTTGATCAACTGCTCATATATAGTTACTTATATACATGGCAAGGGTAAGCATATAAAACTATAGTTAAGCATTTAAAACTCATCATTTTCTGTTTGAAACTCTTTCATGTCTTCCTTTTGCATTTAGAATACCTTTACCTCTGTTTACAAAGCCCTACATCTTCTAGCATCAGCTTTTGTCTCCCACCCATGTCATGTCTCTATCTTACTTGCTTTGTCTTCTCTAGACACACAGGCTTCTTATGACTCTTCAAAGACAGCAAGGTTATTCCTTCTGACTTGCTTGAGATTATTTCCCAGTGCTCCTTATCATGTATCAGCTTAAAGACCTCCTCCTCAGAAAAGTCCTCTCTTTTTATCCAGTCTGAAGCAGACATCAGTCACTTCCCATTGTTTCTTATTTTTAACTCCCTGAATGCCAATATATTTTTAGGTGAGAATGTTTTATCTCCCCTAAATAGATCCCTATGAATTCTCAAGAGAAGAATTTCAATACTGCCCAGAACTTCAGAGTTAAGAAATGAAGCTGGCGTTCAAGCACGTGTAGACTACATCCATTGCCCATTTAATAACCAGTATTTTGTAAGTGTTAAGAAGGATGTGGTCAAGAATATGAGATATTGCCAAGAAGAGTAGTTGACTGAATCAAATGCTATCTAGGGTTTACATGGCTTAGTAAAAAAGTCATAGAAATTTGACAAAGCTGTTTATTTCTCTGGAGTGATAAGGGCAGACACCAAAATGTATTATACTGAGGATGGAAAAATAAACAAATTTTGAGGGAATCCATGAAGAGACAAAGTTTTTCTTAGACTGAAAGATAATTTCTGAGATAGAAAAGCCTTAAGTCTCAGTTGTTGATAGGAAGGATCTATGAGGAGATTCTGAGGGTCAAAGAGTGGTGGGAGGGATAGTTCCTTGAGCGAGGGTCTCATGAAGATGGAAGGAATGGAAGAGAATGAAAAGGCTAAAGATAAAAGTTTAGCATAGTTTGGAAGAAAGAAAGGCAGTTTGGCATAGTGAGTAACAGTAAATAATTTGGAGTTGAACGACCTAATTTAAACTGATTGACATCATGGGGCGCCTGGGTGGCGCAGTCGGTTAAGCGTCCGACTTCAGCCGGGTCAGGATCTTGCGGTCGGTGAGTTCGAGCCCCGCGTCGGCTCTGTGCTGATGGCTCAGAGCCTGGGGCCTGTTTCCGATTCTGTGTCTCCCTCTCTCTCTGCCCCTCTCCCGTTCATGCTCTGTCTCTCTCTGTCCCAAAAATAAATAAAAAAACGTTGAAAAAAAAAAATAAGCTGATTGACATCAATTTCCTTCACTGAAAAATTAAATATGTAATAGATATTTTGAAGGGTTGTTGTACCTATTTGAGAAAATTAGAGTTAAATATGCATATGTTGCTCTGTGGTAGTTATCACTATGTGGTAGTTAAACAGCTTACCCAAAGTAAGTTCCTGGTAAGTGATGACCAAGACTTGAGCCCCTAGTACCAAACCCAGTGACTTAATTACTATCTCTTCTGCCCTTCAGGATAAAGTGTTCCCTAGATATCACCATGTCTCTTTTTCTTAACATAGGAACATGTTTTCTTGTACCTATAAACACAAACATGGCAACCCTCCAAACATTGCTGATATGTTTCATCTGAGGTGTTTGAAGGGAAGGAGACCATGGACAAATATGTGCTAGGAATGATTCACCTTGAATATCATTACTTGTAGTTATCCAGGTGGATGCTGAACTCCTACTTAGCAATATCATAGGATTAATTCATGTCATGTACATATAGGACAACTATGTCACTCTTCAAGAAAATGATTCAACTGTAGGCTGTCATATTTGCCCCATAATAAATACATGGTTGGTGGCAAGTGGTATTTACTCATGAGAAAGAAATATCAATTAAAGTGTCAAGATCAAAATGTAGCAGATATGTAGCACATTCCACATTTTTTTTTTTTTTTGGTCCTCCTTTGCCCTGCTTGATATTATATCTCCTACATATATGTGTTCTCTTTTTTTTAAGGGACTTTGGGGTCAATCCCAACAAGGTTTAATTCATGACCTACACTTTATAAATTTTGGAATTTTGACAGGTCACATAGCCTGTTTGAGCTTCTGGTTTTTCATCTATAATAAGTGGAAGTAAAACCTGCATCATAGTAGGAATGATAAAATGAAATTGAATAATGTACGTTTCATGCCTTACATATAGCAGGTAAGCTGTATACCTTGAAGAGTTGCCTCTCCCCCCTTGTTCATTTCATCTAATCATGGGATTGTAACTAGGCCTTCAAGGAAAACAATTTTCAGATGTGTATTTCTAGTTTCATATCTCCAATTGCGTAGTTTTTTTTTTATTCTTCAAAGCACAAAGCAAATAGCTCAATCTTAATGGTAACATTAACGATAAACTTTCTTCTTATAAAACTTCTAGTGTCTTGTATTTCTCATGTTATTTTTCATTTTTACCCTAATCCCTCTTTCCAGATACAGACTTTGTCAGTAAGAATTCATTAATTCAGGGGCTCCTGGGTGGTTCAGTTGGTTAAGGTCCAACTTCAGCTCAGGTCATGAACTCCCAGTTCATAGGTTCAAGCCCCTCTTTGAGCTCTGTGCTGACAGTTCAGAGCCTGGAGCTTGCTTCAGATTCTGTCTCCCTCTCTCTGCCTCTCCCCAATTTATGCATGTACATGCACTCTCTCTCTGTCTCTCTCTCTCACACAAATAAGAAATAAAAACATTTAAAACAGTTTTGAAAAAGGAATTCATTAATTCACTCAAGTAGGGGCATCTGGTTGGCTCAGTCGGTTGAGAGAGTCTTGACCTCAGCTCAGGTCATGATCTCGCAGTTCATGAAACTGAGTCCATTTCAGGCTCTGTGCTGACAGCAGGATCCTGCTTGGGATTCTTTCCCTCTCTCTGCCCCTCTCCTGCTTGAATGCTCTCATCCCTCTCAAAATAAATCAATTAACTTAAAAGAAAAATAATTTATACCCAAATCATTTTTAATCAGGTATAATTATTAATCCAATGTCCCATATCATGCTAGGTTGGTATGTATGCAATGTCTTGGCAGAAAAGTTACATAACCTGGCAAATAGATTTATTAATTATAGTTATCAGTGAAAATTAAAATGTGGATTTGATCATGACGTGTAAAAATACCTTTGAACAGTCCAGAGTCATATATTCAAGGGGAAAATGATATACATTTTAACTGTGGTACATTATTTAGGTAGGTTTGCTTTGTTTGTTTCTCTTAATGTAAAGCAGTCACCATATCCATATAACCACATAATTCTGAGATAGAGAGTATCTATCTTTTATTATCACTCAATTATTTCAGGGGAAATAATCTCTTTTCTACTTATTTTTACAATACTATAGAATTACCATTTATTTCCTAGAACAGCTTATTTATTTTCAGTTTATAATACATAATTCCTTCAATATAAATTTATGATTTGCTATCAGTATATCCCATAGTTAGGATCCCATTGCATTGTTTTTCATAACCGCTTAAAAATCGCATTTTTTCTTAAGGAATCTAGTAGCTCACAATACCTCTTATATTGATGGTCAATTTCATGCTACTTCTAACTACGCACAGAAAGCCAAACAAATTTGGATGTGGCATCCTGATCCTCTATCTTTCATTGAGTAGTCATTCTAATATTTACTGATCTCTATCTTAATTTTAGATATTTTTCTGATATGAAAGGAGCTGCATATGTACATGACATTACTGAGTGAGTAGTCATTCTGAATTTAAAAGTCTTATTTAAAATGTGATAAAAAGGGGCGCCTGGGTGGCTCAGTCGGTTAAGCGTCTGGCTTCAGCTCAGGTCACGATATCGAGGTCCGCGAGTTTGAGCCCCGCGTCGGGCTCTGGGCTGATGGCTCAGAGCCTGGAGCCTGCTTCTGATTCTGTGTTTCCCTCTCTCTCTGCCCCTCCCCCGTTCATGCTGTGTCTCTCTCTGTCTCAAAAATAAATAAACGTTAAAAAAAATTAAAAAAAAATGTGATAAAAAAAGTAAAAAAATGTGATTAAATGTGGTTTTAGGAAGTAAATCTTTTTAGTTCATTAAACTAAACAAAACTAGTTTATTAAACTTAAAAAGTTCTCATTTAATAAATATAAGTGCTGCTAATTTTCTAATCTTTAACATATCTAGCATCATATATTGACATTAATTCTAATTTTGGATTTAAGTGTAAAAGATAAAAGGAATTAAAGATTTGTTTTTACAAAATAACTTTGCTCCTTTCTAGAAACAACTCTTACCATTTTTAGATTAAAATACAAACCTATAATTTTCTTTATGACCACATGAAATTAGAATTATAATCAGAAAAACATTCTTACTCATGAAATTTTTTTGATTGGTTAAATCAAACACAAAATAATTATGAGTTTTTAGCTACTTTTAGTAAACACAATAAATTTACAATAATTTATTGTTTGAAATGGTCAAGTCTGTTTCACCAGTTACCTTTCCTAATCCTTAATGTTTATTGTGTTTAAAAATTGGATCTGCTTCAGAGGTTTCTGGATACTTATTTTATAGGAGACATAGTTAGGAAAAAAATATATATTTGAAGTATAGAGCATATCAGTAGAGAATAGGTATATTATATCACATAAGCAACATTAAAAATAATGAGAGTCTTAATTATCAAAGAAGTCAATTAATTAAGTCCAAATACTGGCTTCAATTTTGTACAAATAAAGTTCCTTCTATTTCTGTTGGGGAAAATGAAACAAATGGCTGGTATACTAGGTGTTATTTGTGTAAAGGAGCAAAAATTATAGGTATAAGTTAAATTTATGAAAGTTTAAGTCATAGGCCTGGTTTTTATCAAAACTATATAGAGTGTTATCCAATCTGATAATTGATGATAATGAAAAATAATTCTTTAAAGTTAATATTTACATATATGCCTTATTATTATAAGTGTTTACTTCAAAGGCGATAATATCAATGAGAATACCATTGGATTTCTTTATCTATACGTGACAATTTGGATAACCTTGAGATGTATGGTTTATAATAGGATAATAATCTTTTGAAGTAATTTCTTAATTTTGATAAGCTATGAGGCCCACAAAGGCATGAAGTCAGTTTATTTTTGTTTTACAGCTATAGCTTGAACTTTTAACATTGCATCCAAACCAAAAAAGATACTTAAATACACATTAAATGAATGCATGGATGAATTTTAAAATGATGCTTCATTTATTCTAATTTTATTGATGAAGGATTTTAACACCACATGCATTATATGAAGTACCAGTTATTATTACTAGGACATGAATTTAAAAAGAGAAACACTAAGATCAATAGCTACCTTAAATAAGACTTCAAAAGGAACTGTGACTCAAAACTTCATCAGGATGGCCTCAGCCTCAAGAGACAAAGAAGCCCTTTCTGACGATGTATAATTAAAAAGGGTTTAGAGAGAAGCTCTAATTTTCCATGGAAATAAATTCCACAAAATGACAGCTGTCCAGTTATATCTGGTTTCATAGGCTCTCTACAAGGAACTCAGTTTTTATTGAGTTTTCCACAAATATTTAGACTCAATTTTAAAATGTCACTTGCTCCCCCTCCACACCCCCCGCTCACCCCCCCCCCCCGCCCCGCCTTCCAAATTAAGGCAGCAACTGAAAAGCCAAGATGTAGTCCTTCATGTTTTGGATTTATAATCAACATTTTCTTTCTTGGACAAATGCCCAGTTCTTGCTATACTAGAATAGCAAGGGAAACAGGGAATTATTAGCTTATGTTGATTGTTTAAGTCCAAATGATTCCCAGGCTACAAAAATTCAAGTAACACTGAACAAGTTAATTTAGTAAGGGCGAGAACCAAGTTAGAAGATCACAGGGAAAGGTATTTTGGTTTTTCAAAAAATGTTTAAAAGTTATTGATAGCAGCAGTTTTGTAGTCCCACCTCAGGATGGCTGTCTTGAGATCTCTGACAAGACATACAATGCCCTCCGAGCCAGGTCCTGCTCTGTGCAATCTAATAGCCCTTTATTGTTCCTTTGTGAAAGTGAAATGTGTGACTATAAATAATTGCTTTTTATAAACATACCTAAATTTACTTCATCAAAGGAGTGCTGTCCTTTAAAATGAACATCTTGAGAGAGGGTCTATTTATTCCATTACACAAAGAATTTGGAAAACTTCTTGTATATTCTTGCAAATATGTGAGTCATGCAGAAACAAAAATCAATCTTAGAACTATTAAAAACACAGACTATTTGGGGGCTAAAAATGGCATGGCCCAATTCCATCGCTTACATTTTTCATGAGTCTTGGTTCCAAATGAGCTCCATCTTTTTTGTCAAATGAAATCCAAGTTTAAAATATAAAAGTCCGGCGCTACTGGGTGAGTCAATAAAATATACCACAGACTATAAAACTACTTCCAAAAGTGCTTTTCCAAAATGCCCGAAGGGATGGGGCCATCACTGAATTGGGACTATAAACTCCCAAGTGACTATCCGGATACAGGCTTAAAAAAATCACCAGCATATATTTTTAAATTACACTCCATAAATGATGGGTGCACAGTAAATGTTAGAAGCCTTAACATTTTTCTTGAGTTTTAAAATACATAATACATAAGTAGTAAGGTGGTACCCTAAGGAATACCTTTAATTTGTGAATTATTATGTATCTATTGTAACATGCTTATATTTTGAATGGGAATCAATAAACAAATGTCTGGCTCTTCGTTGTGCCCACATGATTTAAGCAGAGCAGTAGAATGAATAGAAAGTAGTAGAATAAATCTACTACTACTATTTTATTTATTTATTTTTATTATTTTTTAATGTTTATTCATTTTTGAGAGAGAGAGTGAGGGACAGAGAGAGTGAGGGAGAGAGAGAGAGAGAGAAAGAGAGCATGTGTTGGGGAAGGACAGAGAGGGATGGAGACACGGAATCCACAGCAGGCTCCCAGACTCCAGAGCTGTCAGCACAAAGTCGGATTTAGGGCTCGACCTCACGAACCGCGAGATCATGACCTGAGCTCAAGTCTGACGCTTTACCCACTGAGCCACCCAGGCACCCCTCTACTACTAATATTTTAGGCAAAATACCAAAGTCTCACCAAGGGAACTAAAAAGGAATGGTTTATATGTAAAAACAGGCAAGGAGTGACATAGAAAGAAGGATTATTGCAATGAAAAATTAAAGACTGTCTTCAGAGAAAATAAAATAATTTCCTCTTCCCAAATATAGCTTTAAATTGGAAGTCAAACTATCTTGCAGAAGTGAAATATTCCAGACATTTTTCTTCAAATTTTAAAATTGATTAATTAGAGGAAATTAATGATTGGTATTTCATTTTCAATTTCCAAATATATACACAAAGCTATTTCCTTCTTGAGCATTTTCCATATTTTGAAATGATCACATTTCCTGAAAGCAAACTCTAAATAAAATCAGATAAATAAGCACAACATATGCAAGTTGGATCTTAGACACATTTGAGTTTTCAGTTCACCTACAGGATATCATATATTGCACTTAAAAGTTAATATTAATATACAAGGCTGTCTTGTACCTTGAAGCCGTGAGTGGAATTAATTCACCTGCAGTATAAGACCTCAATCCAATTACTGAAAATCCTCTACTTTTCTGCCAGTCAGTCTTAGAGAAGCATAAAATCAAATGCTAGATTTAAAAAATCATCACATGCATAAATCATGTAAACTATCAACAAATATTAGTTGCGTCCCTACTGTGCATAAGACAGGATGGGATACAAAGAAATGGTTCATGACCTTGAGGATTACAATATATATAGTTGGTGAAAAAAGATCTATACCAGAAGTCTAGTAGGTTCTTTATGGTAGTACAATCCTCTGAAACTATGTAAAAAATTGTTTCAAGACAGGATCGGTAGAGCATTTATAAGAATATCAAATGAGAGAATAGTAAACATCTGAAAAGCTTCTAGAAAATTTACTGTTCTAAAGGTTAGCTATTATGACATAATTTCCTAAAGATGAATTCTAATTAGAAACTGGTAAGTTGTAGGCTTTACTTTGCAAATTCAGTGCATATTATTGACTAATTGAAGAAAGGTTAAGGCAGAAAAAAAATGGACAATACCAAATGATTCAAATTTGGCCCTTGATAACATAGCCAATGGGTTATTTTATAGCTACAACCCAATCGTTACTATAAAAGAATAATTTCACAACTGTCATGGCATTAAAATGACTTTGATAAGCATTACAGCATTAAAATATATTAAAGAATAGAAAAGATTTATATCTTTTTATTCGGTGCTTAAGGGAAAAAACAGGCAAACAAATGATTTGCTTTTGTTTATAGTCCCAATTATCCTAAGTACTTGGTTTAATTTGTTCTCTTCCTGATTAAATCTAGAAATATAAAGTTCTGATGAGAATGCATGTTTCTGTTATATGTTGATTGTGGATGAAGTAGAAAGGATATATGGAATTCTTTTCATTAAACTGGTATTTTATACTTTTATTGCAAAACATAAATGTTATATCTTACGGCTAAAGAATTAGCAGTTAATGTGCATCTACTGTTTGAAATATATGAGCAATTATTTAATAAAGCACACATATATAGATTATCAAATTATTAAAATCTTGAGTACAAAACAGAACCCAATATTGATATGCACATATGTGATATGTATGGGCCAGCATATTGATAACTGAGAATTCAAAATAAATTTGATCAATTGATGTAAAGTACTATTTGTGATCATTTGGAGTTGTGGGATGAGTAAAAAGAACAAGTCTATGTTTGTCTTATAAAGTTTGTACAATGGGATCACAAAGAAAGTAAAATTCCTTTACTTTCAGAAAAATAAGTGACTGTGAAAGTATTTTACTTTGTAGTGTTAAGTTTCATCTTACTAAGTACACAAAGCCCCTGAACTAATAAGAATCCATCCCTTGCTTCCAATGAATAGACTTCAAACTATTTTAGCCACGGGGGGGGGGGGGGGACTTATTTCTGATATAAAAACTTAAGGCATGCTTTTGATCCACAGAGGCAGGAAGGCACCATATGAGTTCTGAGAACACAGATCAACCTGTCCGACCCCTATGAACTGAATTACTTCTAATTGTATAATGGACTGCAGTCCAGCTAGACCAGCACCTCTCGAAAGGGCGTGCTTTTCCCAGAGAACATTGGAAATGTCTGGAGACAACCCATTGTCACAATTTTGGTGGGGGGGCAGCAAGGAGCGTGCTGCTGGCATCTACTAAGCAGAGATCACAGACACTGCTAAACATCCTATTGTGCACAAGACATTCCCTCACAACAAAAATTATCTGGCCCCAAATGTCAATAGTACCAAGGTTGAGGAATTCTGAGTAGATTAATTGTCTTCTCCCTGTTGACAAATGGATGAATTTGGAGTCCCACCTACTGATAAATCTATGGTCCAAGATAAACCCCATTGTATCCAGTACCAGCCAATCCTATCTGGCCATAAAAATATCCTGCTACAGTGTCATGGGAGAAATTAGAGGTGGGGTACATGGCAAATGCTAATATTTCTTTCTCTGTGAATCTATTTTCAACTTTAAGAACTTTTCGGTAAAAGTACTCAATTAATTAGTTACTGGAAGTGCTAGTTAGGGAGGACTGAATTAATGTTTTCCCCCACCCATAAATCACACACTGATTCAAGTTTCTTTTGAAATAAGTACCAAAGAGGTGAGATCCACATTAATGAAGAAAGTAGAAGGTACTTATACAAGATCTGGAAAGAGGGGAGAGAGAGTAATTCACAACACTTTGTAGGGACATTCATTTTATCTTGAAGGTAGTCAAATGACCCATTCGCTAAATATTCTACTAGCATACAAGGCCCTTCTATTTATTTCTCTATACACTAGATACTTACTATTTTTCATGACATTCCAGAGACATAAAAAATGTGAAAGAATCATTGAAACAAAGGTGTTTAAGGACAAATGTGTTGATCAAAGATAAAGATGGTAACCGCAATCTTGTCCATTTCTATCAGTGACACATTACTCTTTTTCATTTTTTAATTAAAAAAAAGTTATTTGAGAGAGAGAGAGAGAGAGCACAAATGGGGAGGCAGAGGGAGAGAGATAATATTAAGCAGGCTCTATGCTTAGCATGAAGCCTGATGGGGGTTGGATCCCACCACCCTCAGATCATGACCTGAGCCGAAATCAAGAGTAGGGCGCTCAACCTAATGAGCCTCCCAGGCACTCCTTATACTACTTTTTTTCTAAATCACAGTAAATAGAAGAGTGCTTGGTTGGCAATAAGTGTTCAATAAATGTTTATTGAATGAATAAGTGTTTATTATCCAAAACATGAACTCTCTTTCAATGCATTAATACTCTTCCTTTGTTTTATCTAGTTTTTTTTTTTAAAGCCAGATTTTTCCATTTTCCTGTACTTTTCTCACATTCTTTTATTCTCTCTTCTGAACGTGACGCTCTGAGAGGCACTTCCATTCTTGCCATGGTTTCCTGATTGTTTCTCATGACCTTAATATTAAATTTTTGACTACCGTGCTGCCAAATTACTCCTTTTAGAAGATATCGTTCTGCATACTCTCTACTACTTTTAGCACATTTCAAAGTTCTTTGCCAAAAAGGAAACGTCTATAGCTTTATTTTTTTTAATTTTAGTTTATTGGTTTAATTTCACTAATTAGCCTTGAATTGTACAGTTTATGTACTATATATATTTATATATAGTAGGTTACATATATATGTATATATGTATACTATATATACTATGTATGCATATATATATGTAACCTACTATATGTATATTTAAAGATCACTATTTAGTGGTGTGCTTGGGTGGCTCAGTTGGTTGAGCATCCAACTCTTGATTTCAGCTCAGGTCATGATCCCAGGGTCTTGGATTTGAGCCCTGTGACTCCCTTTCCTTCTGCCCCTCCCCTGCTCATGTTCTATCTCAAAAAATGTAAATAAATAAATAAATAAATAAATAACATCCATATGTAATAAAATAAAATAAAAAATACAAATAAAAATGACTCTTGGCAAAATAGGTAAGAAGGCCAGTATGTCATTCAGTAGAATGATCCTTAACTAGGAATTAAGAGACTTTTTTTGTTGATCCAGGATTTAACATAAAATAGTTGTATGAATTTTAATTGACCTCTTAGATGAATTTCGAGCTATATCTCAGTTATACAATGCTTTATTGTCTCTATGGGAATGTTGTCTGATATTTGGATTCTAGCAAAAAAAAACAATCTTTGCTCAATACCTTCATGAAAGAAAAAAAGTATATAAAGAAGCTAAAATTTGGAGACTCGGGACCCATTTGTTACTTTAGCTACAAACAGGTCTCACAGAGATTGTGTTACAGAAAATATTAGGAAGATGAAAATAAATGATTTGCCATATTGTTGAGAGAAAATTATTCTTTCATAAAGAAAAAGTTTAAAAGTGAAATGTTTTTTCCCCACTCATCTTGGCTTCAACCAGTCCAGCTGCCTTTTAGCAGCCAAACAGTCCATTATCACTATTGTGTTTGAATCATCATGGCCTTGCGATGAACTGCTTGAGGAAGACGGCTTGAATAAAATACATACATATACATTGGCATCATTCTTCAGTCCCCCTTTTTTTTAGTGGCATTGCTTTCAACTCGAGTTGGCTCTTGTCCAAAATGAAAAAAAAAAAAAAAAAAAAAAGAATCAGCAGTTAAACAGCTGGTACCAATTATACTAACTTCAGTGGGACTTACATGCTCAAGTGTGCAAGGAGCGAGCTGAATCTATGATATAATGGACTTGTTAGTTTGTAACCTGACCGTGGTCCTTAGGCTGTTTGTCCAGGGACTCCTATTTAAAGTCATCTCCAGAATTATACACCTACACTCTCACAACAAGCAAGTGTTAATAGTTTTGTGTTTTTTTAATAAGCTCATTAAATTACCGCTTACTTGTATACATATACCAAAGGATCTTACTTTCTGGGGAAAAAAAATCTGAGGAAGCTGGATGTAAAAGTTTGAACAAATACTTATCTGAAAAGTAATACTGATTTTTGACATTAGCATAAGGATGTGGAACTTCAGAAAGATAAGTACTATGATAATGAACACAATGAAATATACATCACAGATTATTTTCTAGCATCAAAAGTTATTAGAAATATAGTTCTTCTAAGTTCACTCATAGAATGGAAAAACTAGTAAGTGTCTTATACATTATTGGTTCATTTAAAAATATTTGTATTTAGAAGACATGCAATGATATTTCATACTTCTTCTTATATGTATACCTTATGTTTTATAAAGTCTTCTCACTTTTTAAGGAGCTTAGATTGCAATGCTAACTATCTGAGATGCCATTCTCTAGAAACAGAAAGTAAATATTAGCAATATTAAATAGCATTGGACCCCAAAAAAAATACCAGTTCATAATTTTAATCCCTAAGAAGTACAAGTTCTAAATTTGGAAAAAATATACTGTTTTTAATATGTTCTAGTCTGAAATAGAAATTCTCTTAAGTTTACTTTAGGAAAAAAAAATCCATTGCTTTCCATCAAGACAAGCATCTCACAAATCACAAAGAGGATTTTGTAACTAGGCAACCAAGGTCAGAGAGACTGTGACCAAGGTTTGGAGAACCAGCTGAACACACACACCGGGAAGAGTGAGGCTTGGAACTGCAATAAAGGAAACTGATGTATTTTAAAGCACTCCTTTTTAAAACCTATCATTCCATAACACTATGCAGGTGTACATTCTGAAAACCAGCTGATAAATCTGCTCCAGATCCACATTTGAATAATAAAATTGTATTTTATTCAAATGATTTTCCATTATAAACACAACCTGATCAGCCAAGGAACTAGAGAACAAACAAACAAAAAAACACCCTTAAATAGACATTTTTCTAACATAGGTGATTTCACTAGAATCGTACATGGATATGTGATTTTCCTAGGCAAAGATACATGCTCATAAAAAAAGGATAGATTTGCTAAATCTTTAGTCACGAATGTTAAGATGAATGAGATGTTTTCATGAGCTCTCATACACGTTTCCAAGTAACTTAAATGGATGTTTGTGTTTTTTATATTGACACAGGGCATAGCATATTGATCAATACCACAGCATTATGATACCTATCAAAATTCTAGAAGGAAGCAAATATGACTAAAATCAAATGCTGATTTTAATTGGTGGTAGAGATGTCAGTTTCAGAAACTCAAAAATTGTCATAGGCCAGGAGCCCCAAGCCATCGTGTCAGAAAATTTTATTGAGTATTTCGGTCATTTTGCACAGTGAGCTGTTGAAATGTCTTATAGGGTAAGCAGTATTGTGAATAGTTTTAAAGCTTGTACATGACTTCTAAGGTCTTCTGAGTCTCAGCTGAGTGGATCTGGTAGCCAATTTGGATACATCTGGCTATTATTCTGTTTACTTACTTTCCACTCATTTTCCCCAAAAGACATGTTCATATCTGTGAAAAGAGACACCATTGCAGCGGCACCTGGGTAACTCGGTCGGTTAAGCAACCAACTCTTGGTTAAGGCTCAGGTCATGATCTCACAGGTCATGAGCCCGAGCCCTGCTTCTGGCTCTGCACTAGCATTGTGGGAGCCTTCTTAGAATTCCCTCTCTCTCTCTCTCTCTCTTCCTTGCTCTCTGCGCCTCCCTTCTTGCACTGTCTCTCTCTCAAAACAAATAAACTTAAAAAAAAGAGAGGGAGAGAGAGAGACACCATTGCCTAAAGTGTGCACCAAAATTCTCAGAGAAACTGTTACCTTGGTTGAGTTGAATTAATCTTTAGTTTTATGATATATTTAAATTCTTCCAATTTAAACTTAATTATGAAATTCCTGACGCCATTTTAGCAATATGTACCTTGTGTAGGAAATGTGGTATATATTGATCAAAGAAATTAAAAGAACATAGGATGTATTTGTGGAATCAAAATTTCAAATTACTTTCACATGTTGAAAAGCACAGGAAAGGGACGGATAAGCATTTTTTAATCATGTCCTCACCTCTAACTCATCCTTCTCCCTTCTATTTTTGCCTATGGCACATATAGCTTAGCTTCAATGAGGCCATAATTAAGTGGAATCTTGTTGGTTTAAAGAGAAACTTGTATATCACAGTAATGCTGTGTTTGCTGTGTTCACTGGACCTTAGTGTTATCATCTCAGTACAGATGCCTGACCCCAAATCACAAGCAATGGTTCATGTCTTTCTATAGGATACTGAGCAAGTATATTTGTATGCTTATTAGTTTATAGGTGAAATCATAAGCTGTTTAGTTCTGCAGTATTTTCTGAACTTATAACCTTTCCCTCTTAGCTGACCTGCAGGAGGCTGTATAATGTACTTCAGGGACCCTAGATACATTTGAGAATTTATGTCTGATGGGAAAAACAGTAGGAGAGTAATTCAGTAATTTAGGCTCTGGACAATAGCTGACTATATCACAAAAATGTGAGGCACCACTTTAAAGTTCACTTACACACCATGTTATTAGCCAGATTGTTTTTAATGCATACACAAGTTGTTGTGTGTGGGCCGCCGGGGTGGCTCAGTCGATTAAGCATAAGACTCTTGATTTTGGCTCAGGTCGTGATCTCATGAGATCAAGCCCTCGGTCAGGCTCTGTGCTGGGTGTCGAGCCTGCTTGAGGTTCTCTCTCTCCTTCTCCCTCTGCTCCTCACCCCGCTAGCTCTCTCATTGTCTTTCTCTTAAAACAAAACAAAACAAACAAACAAAAACAAAAAACAACAGCTGTGGTGAGTAAGCCAGACACTGAATGAAAACTGTGTGTGTGTGTGTGTGTGTGTGTGTGTGTTTTACAGATTTAGTGTTATGACAGTCTATATTGACATTATTTTAAAGGTCTAATTTGTGCATTTTTAAACCAAATCTTTAATATGTTATATTCTATATACATTCTAAAGGTAAATATCAAATGTCTACTTAATGTTTTCTTAGAGGCCAGATTTAAGTGGAAACAGACAATGTAGCAGAATTTCCAAAGAAATTACCCCTAAGCCAGAATTTACCAAGAACACTATTAAATGAATAAGGGTTTTCCCCTGGCACAAGCATTACATGTTTCCATGTATCTTTTAGTGATAAAAGTAAATTTCCTTAAAAAGTATTGTATCAAAAAATCATTCTTTGTACTGGCAAATTTTTTGTTGAATATGTTTGTATATGAGGATGATTAGTTGAAAAACTTATTATTTAGTAACACAAATTTTTAGATTTGATAAACATGTAAATATATCCTCTTTAAACATGTCTATAATATCCACTTTTATCTTGCCATAAAAATGAATGTTTCCAAACAGATTAGCCATAAGGTTTTCATGTATTTCCAAATTTACAACAAATGACATCTGTGAGCCAGATGGAATTAACAAAAATGTCCCTTTTACTTCCTGTGTTGCTCAAGAGAAAATAATACTGATCATCTTGACCTCAAAACTACAGTTTTATTGTTTTCAGATTCTACCATTTTCCACATTTGCTCCTGGAACAAAATGATTGTCACATTTAACAGCTTTTTCAACTGATTGTGTCTTGTTCTTGGAAGAATTTATATTTTCTTTTAGAAAACAAACACCTACTGAAAGTTAGAAAACTTCCATACTAATGTGATAGTAAACTACCTGGGCCTTCTACCACGAATCTGGCTTTATTACCTCTATTTTGTTATAGTCTAGTAGACAAATAATGTAAAGATAAAGCAAGTATTAGCTCAAATTTTAAATTTAATAGGGATATATCCATTTAAGAGATGAGAAGCGTTAGAAGTTATTCCCTAGAATATCTAAAATCATCTAAGTCTTATACAAGAAAAGTAAAAAGGCAAACTTCATAATTTTCAGGTTAGTTCATTTGGTAAAATAATGTTTAATATATATAATTTGACACATTTAGTACTTCATTTTATTTATCTTGTTCTAGGCATAGCAAAGCAAATGGACAACTGATACAGGAATACATTTGCTCAAGACATTGCAAAAGAGAGCAACACTAAAGAACAAAGACAAAAACTTTGTGATTTTAAAGAAGAACCTTATTTAAAAATTCCTTGCATTTGCAAGTGGAGGTAACTGAAAAACTGTATGAAAAAAAAAATATTTGTTTATGGAATCTGGGGCTTTTGGGATTGTGTTTTTATTTTAGTACTGAATGGTTCGTATTTTCGAGTCAGCATTTCCCATTAGACTACAGTCTCCTAAGGCAGAATAATGCTCCATTCATTTCTGTATCCTGAAAGGTTAGCAGACTGATTCATACTCAGTATGGAAACAATGCAAATTTGATAAATGAATGGATAAAATGAACTCTTTTCATCAATTCCATCAATAACCACCTGTCAATATTACTTATGTCCTGTTATTGAAAATGTAATTAAAGAATGCATTTTAAACAATATAAATGAACAATTCTTTGTCAAAAATGTATATAGTTGCTGTTTGTCTTACCTAATCTATTCTGAAAATGGGAAAAAATTATTAAATGTTTATTTTAATTTATAAACCAAACTACAAGGGAATTGGTCTATTTCTCCCATAATTCCTTGGTATCACTATACACATGCTAATTTTTTTTTAAATGGAAGAAATTTTGCAACGAATTGTTAGTGGTATCATTAAACTATGTGCAGAATACTATCATATAATTAATAGTCTTCTGGGTAAAGAAGAAATATGAGGACTATATAATTAACAATATTTTTGCAGACTTTACAAAGATAAAATGGCATGCTGCTAAAACTTATTTTAGTTCTATTTTAGTCTTATTTTGTGCACAATATTTATAGAAATACTTGAAAGATAATAGAAATCATTGCATTCTTAAAAGGAAAAAAAATATTAATGTCTTACTGAGACCTAAGCCGTTTCCCAAATTTATGAAATAGAATCTTCAGAGGCCTTGTACAAACATTTATTACCAACTATGATCATAAATTCCAGTCAGTCTTAAGTTGTGTGATTGTGTGTGTGTGTGTGATAGTAACTATTTATCTATCTTGTCATATATCTATTCATCTTTTGATAGTACTGACAGCCATAAATATATACTGTTCTTCATAGAAACTCAAACATGACTGCAGGAACTCTATGCAACTTAATACCCCACATGGGGTATCAAATTATCAATATTTATCCTTAACTTATTACTGTTTCCTTCCACAAGGTTCATAAGGAAAAATACATTTTATTGTTCCAACAAAGCTTGAAGCTTTGGTTAAATGTTAATACATGTTACATTTATACACGATTATGTATAAACACATGTACCCATACAACACAAGGATATATTTTCACCACTAGACAAAACTAAGAAGTAATAAAATAAAAGGAATTGCTTTTAGATCCAGAAATATACTTGTACCCTCAAGTGTGAATTGAAAATCATGTTTTCCAGATCTAGTCTACCCTGGCTTTTATGTTTGTCTGACAGTTCAGCAAAGTTGCAAAATGTGTAGCAGTATTGAAATAGGTACATTGGAGTTAAAATTTAGCAATCTTCCTCTGTAGGACAGTGCTATTTCTAACTATTACAGGATATATATGGAGCACAAAAGGAATATAGATAGGTGTGATTAAATGAAACACAACGCATGATGTCCATCTTGAAGGACAAGCATTAGGCAGCCTTAAATGTTGAAAGACTCCTTTTAAATCACACAATTGTTAAAAAATAAATAAGTAAATCACACAAGTGTCATAATGTGTGTCCCGAAATTGCTTCTAGTCTTTTATTTTCAAAGTTTAATTACCACTGTTCACAACAGTTCTCCCGATAGCTTTCCATGAGTGAAGACCATCATCCACACTGTGTCCAACTGTACATATGGTCTGAAATATTCTGAATGTTTGCCCCCTCCCCCCCCCATTTTTTTTTCTACTTTTAGTGTTGGTTTAGTTTTTCAGTAGAGTTGTACTATGGTATTCTGGTAAAACAGCGCTGACCTGCTGTCTGACTCATACAGCTTGATTGTTTCCAGAAGTGGAGATGTGATTTCATTTCTCCTTTCTTTCTTTCTTTCTTTCTTTCTTTCTTTCTTTCTTTCTTTCTTTCTTTCTTTCTTTTCTTTTGTTATAACAACTTTATGGTGAGTGAGTTTGGGATGCATTTGATATTCCTTATAATGAAATTGAAACAAAAAAGAGAGAGAAAGGACATGCTAAGAAATAGGGAAGACAGATATGATGAAGTGTCATTTTCTATCTTCCTTAAAATGTTATTTATTTTCATTGTGTGGTGGTCCTGAGAGCGATTTGAATATTTGGATCAGATTAAAAAAAAATGCCCTTGTCACAATATTACTTCCAATTTGCAGAGAGGAATGTGATAACTCCATACATTTCATAATTTTTGTTCATGCTATATTAAAATATTTGCAATATCAGTTTTTATTTATTGAAGTTCCCAGCATAGTGGAACCTTACATTTAGCAATTTCCAATATGAAGGAATCTACCTCAAACAAAAAGAACTATGCAAAAATTGAGCTTTTTGCAAATCTTTAAACATAAATGAGTAATAGACTTCAGATAGACATATGGTTTAAATTTCTTCAGATTAGTCTCTGCTTGTTCAAACATGTAGATCAGGAGTCAAGGATTGGCAATCTTTTTTTCTTAAAGGGCCAGAGAGTAAATATTTCAGGTTTGTCGGCGTTATGATCTTGGTCACAATTACTTATAGATTCCATCGTAATGTGATAGCCACTACTGACAATATGTAAATAAAGAGTTGTGGCTGTGCCCTAATAAAACTTTGCTTATAAAAACAAGTTGCCCACTGTAGTTTGCAGACCCCTGATGTAGAAACTTGTTCAGTATTATTGGGTACATAGAAATTAATGTGATTATTGACCTTAACAATCTTTCGGAAGATTAAAAAGTTTTAATAGATGGGTGAAAGCGTGTGAGGTAAGTTGAGACATGATTCTGATCTGGGCTGAAAATAATAAAGAAGGCAATATTTAAACAATGAAGGTTTGTGTTCATGTATCCTCAAGTAAAGAAATGTTACTCTTGATAAAATCTTCCGATTTTAAGTCTATGATTTATTAAAGCAACATATTTTATTTACTATATACTTGTTTGATATGGCCTCAGAAGTTAGAAACAAAGGATTAGGAAAACAATCACAAGCTCAAAATGTTCAATTCCCAAATGTTTCTGGCTTCGTACAAATCGGGAGAGGAGCGTACCCTGCTAAATGTTCTTTCTACAATTGTTGAGTGCAAGGTTATATATCTAAATTAGATCAAACATGTTTAGCATAATATTGAATCTTATGTAATTGAGTCGATTTTTGTCTGCATATCCTATCAATAGCTGATAGGGTATGTTGAAATTTCCTACTCTGATTTTAGAAATGTCTATTTCTCCTTAGTTTTGTAAATTTTCGCTTTACATATATTGAGGTTTGTTACTAGGTGCACACAAATTTAGAATTGTTATATAGTCTTGGTGGACTGTCTCCTTCATCATAATGAAATGTCACTCTTAAAACTTGAGGTTCACAGTGCTTCACACATCTTCATCAATGAAGCAACTTCATCATTGATTTTAGAGAATTGTCCCAACACTTCAAATATCATGGGTTTCACATCATAGCCTTCTAGGGATCCAAATTAAATATTATGTTAAACTTGGTGGTAAATACTATATGCCCCTTACTGTGCTTGTTTTTTTTGGTGTGTGCTCCTCTTTTCTTTCATCTCATTCTTCAATCTCTGCACCTCTGCTCAATTATTTGAGAGAGAGAGAGAGAGAGCGAGCACAAGCCGGGGAGAGGGCAGAGGTAGAGGGAGAATCTTAAGCACGCTCCACTCTGAGTGTGGAGCCTCACAAGAGGCTCTATCCCATGACCCTGGGATCATGACCTGAGCCAAAATCAAGAGTTGGATGCTCAAGTGACTGAGCCACCCAGGCATCCTTATGTGTTTAGTTATTAACTTCAGTTATGTTATTGTTCAGTACTGGAATTTTGGTGTGTTTATTTATAGACACTAGCTTTCTCATGAAATTTTCTGTTTTTTTTTTCTTTTAATAACTGGAACATTAAATCACAATTATTTTAAAATCTCCTTTAGACAACTCCAATGTATGGCTTTCGTATGTTTTCTCTTCCCTTTTTCTATACTTTATCTTGATTTTGGTCAGCTCTTGCACATTTTTACGCTAGGTTAATTTTGCTCAAATGCCAGACATTACAAATGAAAAATTTGAGACTTAATTTGAAGCTCCATACAACGTATACTTCCTTAGAGAGCTTTTGGTTTAATTTCTGACAGTTCAATTAAAGTAAGAAAAACAAAATCTAATCAGTGATTGAGATCATTCAAAGCTTTGATTCAGTACCTGTGAGGAATTTTATTTCCTGTAAACCCTTACTGCCAGGGCATAGTCTCTGGGGTCCTCCGATTTCAGAGGGAGGGATGGTCTGAAACCAATTTCTTTGCTATAGCTGGAGAGGAACCTAGAGACTCAATATATTTATTGAACTCTGTCATATGTTACCCAAAGACATACAAACATCATTTTGCATTGTAGCCATTTTATATCCTGGCTAACACTTGTTAATGTAAGTCTTTTAAATTTTTCTTAGTTTGGGTGAAGTGTATCTTGTGTTTTAACTTTGGATTTCCCTTGGTAGTTAGTGACATAGTACATCTTCTCATGCATTTATTGACCATTAATATACTTCTTTGATGAAGCATCTGTTGGTATCTTTGTTGATAGAATTGTTGGCTTCATACTGAGGTGGGAGTGTTCTTTATATTATCTGAATACATGTCTTTTGTCAGAAATATATATTGCAAGTATTATGTCACATTTTGTGTCTTGATTTTTGTTTTTTGTTTTGTTTTTTTGTTTTGTTTTAGTTTTCTTAACAGTGACTTTTAATGAGGTAACACTTTGAGTTTTGAGAAAATTCTGTCCATTTTCCAAAGGCTCATGGTTTTGGTGTCCTATTTTGGAAATCTTTCCCTACTCCAAAGTACTAAACATTTTCTATCATATTTTCTTCTAAAAGCTTTATTTTATTAGCTTTTACCTTTAGATCTGTGATCTGTTTTATTTTGATTGAGGTGTTCTGTGTGAGATGTTCACTTTTTCTCTCATGTAGATATAAATAGTCGTTGCCCCACCACATTATGTTGGAAGACTTTTCTTTCCTCCATTGAATTGCATAGAACTTTTATTTAAAAGAAACTGATGTGGCGCCTGGGTGGCTCAGTCGGTTAAGTGTCCGACTTCGGCTCAGGTCATGATCTCGCAGTCCGTGAGTTCAAGCTCCACATCAGCCTCTGACAGCACAGAGCCTGGAGACTGTTTCAGATTCTGTGTCTCTCTCCCCATTCATACTCTGTCTCTCTCTGTCTCAAAAATAAACATTAAAAAAATAAAAAAAAAATAAAAATAAATAAAAAAATAAAAGCAACTGATGATATATATGTAGGTCTATTTTCTGACTATTCTATGCCATTGATATATATGTTTATCCTTTGATTATCAGCACTCTTTTGATTACTATAGCTTTATAAAACCTTGAAACCAGATGGTATAAATTCTCCCAATTTGTTCTTGTTTTTGAAATTACTTTTGTTGTTGTAAGTTAGTTTCATTCTTATATAAATGTTCAATCCTGCTTCCTTCCCTCTGCCACAAGTGTTGATCCTGAGTCTTCCTTCATAAGCTCAGATTCAGAATCTCTTTCCCAGTCACCTGGACCTGCAACGCTTCTATTTTATATATGGTAAATTTGAATTTCTTTGAAAATAAGTGGAGATTAATGTCACAACATAGCACATGGCAGAGCCATTTTTATACCCATGCATTTTTAACTAAGAGACTCCCAGGCTATTAAGCATTTGTTTTTTCTGTCCAAACCCTTAATCCAGATAATCATTCTCTCTTTCCAGAATATTTTAATAGCCTCCTGACTGGTATTCTTTACCACTCCTGCTCCATCTAATCTATTCTACATTGTAATCTATAATGCTGTCAGATGTTTATTATGTTTACAGAAGTCATATCATTTCGCACTCATACCAAATGCCCTAAGTGGCTCATTGCACAAAGAAAAAGAAATTCCAAACCCTTTGGTTGTTAGAAAAGCATTGTATGATCTTTCTCCTTCCTACATCTCCAGTCTCACATCTGTCTGCTTTCTTCCTTCCTTCTTGTGTTCCAGCTTTTATGACTTTCTTTTAGTTTCTGGAATTTAATAACCCCCCATAGAAGGCTGTTGCATATGGTGTTGTTGTTTTTTTTTTTTTTTTTTTTTTTTTTCTCACAACTAGTTCCTCCTTATCCTTCAAATTTCAGTTTAAGTATTCTTTTTTGAGCAAAATATAAGTGTAAATGCTATGTTATTCTCAATCACAGAGCTTGCATGTTTCACAATTCATATTTCTAAAAGCATTTGACTATTTATTTTGACTTTCTCTTGTACAAGGAAAGATGGTGTCTGCCTTGTTGCATTGAATCTGCAGTGGTTTACAGAGCATCTTAACGGTAGCTGTATTAACCTGTGTTGAATTACATGAAAACTTTGTGTCTGCTAGAATCCCTCTGCTTCTCCCAGTCTCTCCTAAGAACCATTTTTCTAACCTTATTTATTTTTCTCAAGCTTCTTCGTATTTTGTCAATGAAATAGGTTATGGCACTTTTGATCACTTCTTAGAATTATCCTCTTTTCTTCTTTGAGTCCATACTTTTTAATTCCGCTGCTTATCCTATAACTGTAACTTCGTGATTCTTCTCACTTTTTTGTTTCATGGTCCTTTAAATGTGAGTATTTCCTAACATTTTATTCTTTAGGAAAATACACGGATTTTAACTATTGCAGATGTCTGGTCTTCTCAGATGGAGTGTCTTAGACTCTGTGGGTGACTATGACAAAATACCACAGATTGGGTGGCTTACACAACAGACATTTATTTGTCACAGTTCTAGAGGCTAGGAAGTCCCATGTTGTGGGTGCCAGCTGATTTGGCTCTTGGCGAGGGCCTTCTTCCTGGCTTGCAGATGGCTGCCTTTTTGCTATATCCTAACCTGGCAAAGAGAGGAAGCCTTGGGGTCTCTATTATAAAGGCAATAATCCCATCATGGGGACTCCATTCTTATGACCTCATCTAAACCTAATTAATTCCCCAAGACCCCATTTCTGATGCCATCTCATTGGGGTTATGGCTTCAACATATGAATTTGGGGGTGAGGGGAAACAGAAACATTTAGCTCAGAATACCCAGTTTCAAGGTTTTATTTCCACCTTCCAACCGGATAGCTCTACCAGGACCTGATGGACAATTAAAACTCAATGCGGTGTAAAACAAATATTGTATTTTTTTTTTATATTTTCATTTTTAACTTACACAGATTTCTGCACATAGTTACCTGATAATCTTCTTATACAACTTTTTACAACATGAAGAACATTTTGTAAGGACATATTTTGTACTGAGCATCTTAACAAGCCAATCTTCCTGCTAAATAGAGTTCACACAAATTAATTAAAACACACATGATGTTTCCATATATAAAATGTTATTTATTAAGTGAATCAAAAATTGAAGAAGGCAGTCTTAAGAAAATGTCCTTTTAATTAGAAATTGTGAAAAGTAAATTTGGTCATTGATTGAATATTTGTTATATGGTGATTACTGTGCCATGGATAAAATATTAAGCAAGGTCAATAATATAATATCTCTGTCCTCATGTATAATACATTTTAGTGCAAAAGAGAGCATTTTAAAAAATTAAATACTTGCAGAATTTTAGACTAACAAACTATAAAATACAAGCTGTGGGGATAGCGTAAAAGTGAGAGAATAAGCTATGGTCCAGAGGATCTGGGGAGGCATCCTGATAAAATGATATCTAAATTCAAAGGTGAAATATGAGAAGTTATTTAGGTAAATGGGGTAAGTGTCTCACACCAACTGAGAAAGCAAAAGATATATGTATATATATCATCACAAAAGATATATATCATCCAGTCTTGTCTGTAATTATAGAGAAAGAAAAAAAAAACCCTAACAATCCAATAATGGATGAATGATTAAGTAAATTATGGTACAAACAGCTGATGAGATATTATGAAGACGTTAAAATAATTGGGAAATTTGTACTGATCCCATGAATATCTATTGTCAAGAATGATTCAAATTGTATATGCAAGTATAATTATATAATACATAAGTACATACTTGTGTATATGTGAAACACACAAGCACATTAAAAACCAACCAAGAGCAACAACAACAACAACAAAAACCCACCTCATATCTTTGGATAATTTAGTATTTATGAAGATGCCATTTTAATGATTTGTCCTCAGTTTCTCTATACCATTGGTCTTCTACACTACTGCTGTGCAGTGTTTTCTTGCTGCCTACTAAATCCATATTTTCCCCTTCTGACTTAGGTCACATTTCCTTAACTCCGTTGTGGATTGGTGCAGGTATATGACTGAGTTATAGGCATTGCACTGTGAATGGAAAGAAGGGTCTCCTTTCCAAGTCTCCCCTATATAAGCCTTCCACATGTTCCTCCTACAAACTGGTGCCAATATGGGATTGAACGTGCAAGAGATTTATTGGGGGAAATGGGGAGGGAGACGTATGTGTGCAGGAAAAGCTTTCCAGGTCTCAGCCATGTTGCGGAGAGAGAAGGGAATGAAATGATACCAGAAACATCTTTAGCTGCAGTGCAGTTCTGGGAAAGTTTCTGCAAGGCCAGGGAGAATCCTTAAGTTAAAAGTGCCTGTTAGAGGAGTCCTGCATCTCCCCAGAATATGTCTGCTTTGCTCTCCCTGATGCACTCCGTCATTTGTTGGGGCCAACCTGTAGGAAGTGTGTCTTTGTCAAATGGTGGAAGACCCAGAGGGATCGTATCTGTGACCTGAAGTCACCTACACTCCTTGTACTGGGAGGTGCATTTATGGAGAGGTGAATTTACTTGGCTGCCACAGTCTATTCCTTTCACCACACAGATCAACTTCTCCACACAGGTTTGTGAGAAGCTCTTCCTGCTTCTATGGGAGAAACTCAGAAGACTGAGGTTAGTGTGACAAACTAGAACCCCTGAGCTGCAGTTGTCTCAAGGTGATAAATAGAACTCATCCCCTCCATGTTTCATATATCCATTCTAAATTCCCTTTACTCCCAACTCTTACCTTGGCAGTTCTTGGTGGCTTAGCTGCTAGTGTGATTCAAACCTTCATTCCTGAGAAGTCTGAAATCTTGGCAGCCAAACATTTTTCAAACACGAATGTGGCACCTGTCCATTCATAGTTACAGTAGGGTATGACATGGACACGGAAACGGATCACATCAGTTACAAAGTTTCTAATTGGAGTCAATTACCGCTGCCAGCATGGTGATGCCTTCCTTGCCTGTTGGTCTCTTGATGTAAGGAGCCTAAAATGCTCTATAGCGTGTATCTAAATAGAATCCTATTGTTTCCCCTGACAAAAGTGCACTCCCTCTGTAGACCAAATCCTGTAACCCTGCTGAATCTAGAGTTGAGAAACCAGAAGCCCAGAACCATCCCCTTACTCCACCGTGAGTCTTTGGGGATCGTGGTTGTATTCGTTAGAGCTCTCAGAGAAACAGAACCATACAGAGAGACTTGTTTCAAGGAATTGACTCATGTGAATGTGGAGGCTGGGTGAGTATAAAATCTGAGGGGGTAGGCAGGTCGGCTGGAGGCCCAGAGAAGAGTTGCTGTTTCGGTACAAAGGCAGTATGCTGCAGAATTCTCTCTTGCTTGGAAGAGGTTGATCTTTGTTCTTGAGGGTTTCGACTGATTTGGTGAAGTTCACTCACATTATGGAATGTAATCTATTTTACTCAGAGTCTGTGGATTTTAATTTAATCTCATCTAAAAAAGCACCTCTACAGACACACACACAATAATGTTTGACAAAATATCTGGGCACCACAGTCCAGCTAAGGTGACACATAAAATTAATCACCAAGGATGGCAATTGGGCTACTCCTGTTTCCACGTTCTTGGACCCATATATTCTTCCTATTGGAGATATAATTCCACTTCAAAGTCTCTAAGTTAATGCATATGTTACATATTGAAGGTGGGAGGATTTTGTTTTCAGAGTGTTGCCTTTGAACTTGTGTTTCAGCTGTGCTTTTAGAAGGCTATTCTAGCAGTCAGTCAGGCCACCTTCCTTGAGATAATGTAGTACGTGATACAACCCATGAGTCATATGGCCATGGGCTCACCACCACATTTCTTGTGTCATGAAGAGAAGCTTCTGGTAGTATGCTATGGTGTATGAAATTCCATGCATTTCACAAGTCTCTGGATCGTGGCTCTGGCTGAGCATCTGTAGGAAGAAGAGACAAATTGATACCCAGAGTAGGTATTGGTCCTTATCAGGAATAATCACTGACTTTCCTAAGGTGAATGTGGCTCAGTGTAGTCAGCCTTCTATTATGTGGATGGATTCCATAAGGATTAATGTTATGTTGGATAATCAGCATTGCTCTCTGTTGCTGACATATTAGACTTTAAGAGATAATAGTGGACAGACATTGAAAAGTGGGAGATCAAGCTGTTGGACCCATGTAGATCCTTGGTCTCCATGGTCATGCCACTCATATGTCCATCATACTAGTTCTAGGATGGCCAATGATGAAAGCTGGCTTAAGTATGCTGGTCCAGTTATTTGATTCGTTTAATTATTCAGTGCCTATTCCATGGTGGATTTTTTCTGGAAGCCATAATCACGTGATATAAAATTTCCACTTTTTTCATGCCTATTCCACATATGAATTCACATGTCTCTACTCCAGCCCCATTTGTCTTTGCTCTTTCTGTTCTTTTTCTTTTAGGCCTCAACCAGATGCCTAGGTCGTTTGTCACAGACTGATCAGTAATCTCACCTTGGGTCATTTTTTCCTCCCTATTAAATGGATGACTAAGTGTACCAATAATAGATCAACCCATTAGATATATTGCCTCTACCCACTCTTTTTCAAAGTAGTCCTTAAATGTGGTGGGAATGAACCACTATCCATTGTTCATTTGCTTCCACACATTGAGCCAAGCCATCAGTAAATCCAGATCTGACTTTTCTTTTGTTCTCTTTCAATGTATTGTATAAATTCTTCATTCTCATGTAGTCATAAGTGTGAGATAAGAGGAGGTGTTATCCCAACTGCTGTGAATTACATGGAGTCTGGGCTACCTGCTTATGCAACTTGTTCTCTTTCCCTGCTCAGGATTGATGTCAAACATATCAAACACTGGACTTCATCTGGCATTATGGCTTGGCCTGTCCAACAGACCCCAACTTGCATCAGGCTGTTCCAGGTTCATGAGAATGTGGTGCTCCATGGCCCAAGAATTCTCACTCTTAGTGACATGCCAGAGGCTCTTTAATAAAAGGCATATACTTCTCTGCTTTAGATGGCATGGTCTTGCTCCTGAATCCCAATGTCCACACTACAATCCTTCCACTAGGGTCTGCCATTAGATCCATCTTCCAGCTTTTCCCATCTCCAATAGCATACAGTCTACCTTATTATGACTACCAAATGACAGGGTAACTTGCATTGCAGTCTGGCCCTGTTGCAGAACTCTTTCCTGCTCCAGGCCTGATCCAAAGTTAGCTTTCCATGACACAAGGATTATGAAACAAAGCAATGGTCCTAGGTGTAGAATATGTTTGCTTTCCAAAACCCCAAATGACCCACCAGACACTATGCTTCCTTATTTATAGTAGAGAATGCAGGAAGCAATTATTTATTTTTTATTTTGAGGAAAGATCTTGGTATATCCTGATTTTAAGAACTCTAAAATCTTCATAGAAAAGAAGTTTCCTTGATAAATGTAGGGTTTATCTACTACCTCTGGAGAGCATGTATATTACCAATGCCTCCACAATTCTAGTCACCTTTTGCTTCTTCTGCCTAACCAGCATCAAGTCCTAAATGTTATGAATCAGCATAGTGTTCTTAAGGACATCGAGTTGGTCCAATTTCTTTGTAGTATATTATAGCACAGGGAAAGATCATGAATTTAGTCCTGAGAAGAAATTTTAAATTGAGTATTATTGCCCTTTCCAGTGAATGCAAACTTTTTATGATCTTCTAAACTGATTGGATTTGAAAAAATCTACTTACTTGATTATCGGCTCAAGAGCATGTAGCCGTGGTCTTATTAATCTACTCTAGCAATAATACATACAAGTAGTTGTTGTGATTGGATTTGGTTAAGCCTGTGATAGTCTACATATATTTTTCAGAATCTACCTGGTTTCTGCAGGGATCAGATTAGTGAATTAAACAGAGATGATAATGACCACTACCGCTGCATCCCTTAATACTTTAATCATCATCATCATCATCATCATTTCCATTATCCCCCATCCCTTGATAAAAGGCTCTTTTGATTTAAAATTTTGGCTGTCAAGGGGTACCTGAGTGGCTCAGTCGGTTAAGCATCCAACCCCTGCTCAGATTATGATTTCGCAGTCTGTGAGTTTGAGCCCCGTGTTGGGTTCTGTGCTGACAGCTTGGAGTTTGGAGCCCCCTTCGGATTCTGTGTCTCCCTCTCTTTCTGTCCCTCCCCCACTCATGCTCTGTCTCTGTCTCTGTCTCTCTCTCTCTCAAAATAAATCAACATTAATATATTAAAAAATAAAGTTTTGGCTATCAGGAAAGAGGTGACAGAGATTTCCACTTGGTCTTGCCTACTATAAAATCTCTTACTCCATAGGCCAGACCAATGTGGGGATTATTTTCAACTGCTAACCATATCAACTCCATTTATGTACTTGGGATCTGGTGAAATTACCACTAGATGGGGTCTATGGGGTCAGCAGTCTCATTTTAAAGTAAACTTTATCCTTGGCTCCATTTATTACCTAGCACCTGTAATCACCTACTGTAAAGGGAGCCTTGATAGCAATTTAGGTAACTGTGTATATCAGTGTCAACTTAGACCCTGTGCTCACTGATCCTGGAAATGTTTGGGTATGTAGGTCCTCCTGGGGAAGGACTGCGGTAATCATTATAGTGTGCACTTGCCAGAGTATGGCAGAATCCTTCCCTCTTGACACCTGGCCACTTCTTTAGTTAGTAAATTCTGGATATGAAAATTGGTTCAAGGTTGAGAATTGAGCAAGTCATGATGCCTTCCTTTTGGGACAACTGCCTTCATTCTCCTGTTTCTTCATTCTTCCCCTTTTTCTGGTTGTGAAAGTCAAACAACATCTTTACTGACTACCAGCCTATTTGCCCCTTGGGATATTATTGTTGATGAGCTATCTCCAAACATCCTGCTGGACAATCCTTTTCTGCTGTTCCTCCAGCCTTCAAAGTATATAATAATTTGCCTCTTGATTTCTAACAGTTAAGCTCTACCATCTGAGCTCTGTTTACTTCATGGAACAACATCATCAGGGATATTAAAGGGCCGGCTCTGTGACTGCAGACAAGGGCTGATATTGAACTTTTCCTGTGGCACTGGCTCCCCTGTCACCAGACGTTCCTGATGGCCTTGGAAAATGGTACGTCCTGGGGACCTCACATAAAACCTGACCTGGTGATTCTCTTGGCCTCACATAATAATCTATTCCAGCGTGCCACTTTACTTGGTCTCCTTATTCCCTTCTCTACTGTCAGTCTAGACAGCTTGAGCATGTCCTCTTTGCTCAGCATTGGTCACAGCCCCCTTTTAGGCCTATCTGAATCACTGGAGGAGTAAGTAACATGTCCCATTCCATGGGGTCCTTGCTAGGGTGATAATTCACTATATCTTTTAGAATGTGCCCCAATTTTGAAATATTACTAATATTTCAAGTCAATAAAATATTGCCTATCCAGTGATATATGCTACTCCGCTTGACCAACTTCCCTTAAAATCCTAAAGACAGTCCTTGGCTCATGTTACTGGTATGCCAATAATTGTTATGTTCCCTTCAATATATAATTCCTTTCCTCCCTTCTTGACCCGGCATTTCCCCAGCCCAATAATCCTGTGATTTAACCCCTGTGATTGACTTAGTAGCTGGGAGAGTTGTTGAAGGGAGTTCCTGAGAGAAGCTCCTGAGTCCTCATAGGAGATGAACCTCTTTAGCATCTTCAGGCAAGGAGCTCGCTCTTACTACGGAAAAGGACACAAACTGTGAACTCAGAGGATTTAGGACAAAAATATCTGCAGAGACACCACCTTCAGAGAAGTCCATTCAGGAACCCTCAGCTTATGTTCCAGCATTCCAATGAAAGCCGTGATTTTAGAATGGCACACCCACCATAGCTGGGCATGTAAGCACGTCCGGAACTGTGAAACTCCAATTGTGCTGTCTTCTGTTGGATGCTTAGCTCTGTTAGTTCTTTCATTGCAGAGTAAGAGGCTGTCTGAAAGCTACCTCAGAGCCCTGTGGCTCTCACACTGTACCTTTAAGGCCTGAATGTCACATTATCCTTCCGCAAGGCAATAATCCAACTTTTCAGTAATCAGCTTCCATGCCTTCTGAGCATTGTTGCTCTAATATTTTTCAAATGCCTGAATTATTAAATCTGTAAAAGAATTTCCTTCCACAGGAATATTTTCCTAGGTCACCTCTGTGAAATCATTAGTGATTCAAGTGTACCATGTGCAAGCAACTATCTGTGCCCCCGTTCTTCAGAATAGCAACCTCCTTGCCTGACAGTGAGTGACTTAGTCCCAGACCCCATTTTACTGCCTGCTTTCTGGCACTGCTTCCATTTGTTTGGGTCCTCTCAGAAAAATATATTAGAAAGGTTTAGACATGCAAGTCATTTACTGAAGAAAATCATCTGAGGGGAAATGGAAAGCCAGAAAAGCGTGGGAGGGGGCTCAGTCCTTGATACAGGTCTGATCCCCATGGAGGAGAGGGGGAAGGAAGGAACTTTGTGTAGGGAAAGTCTTAGACTACTGTGCAATTCTTAGAGATTTTCAGCAAGACAGATAGCCAAATCTGCACATCAGAGAAGTGTGAGTCTCCCAGAGCAGGCCTGCCTTAGTATTTCTGCTATGCCCAGTCATGGACGGTGGGAAGTGTGACTTCTGCACAAATGCAGTGTTCGATTTCAGAGTACAACAGCTGCAACCATCAGTCAGTTTTGCTCCCTGCATTCAGAGATTTGGGAAGAGCATTGTCTTGATTGCTAAAGTCCAGAATGCTTTTCTCCCCTTTAGAGTGCAGATGACCCTTTGGGAAGCCATGTGTTGAAAATGGCAGAAACTCTGTCAGCTTGAGTTCCTGAATGGAGGATGGCACTCCCAATTACCATTATGTGAGAAAGAAATTTCTATAGCATTTAAGCAATATACATTTTGTAGTCTGTTTATAATAGAAGTTAACTCGTTGGTATTTGCATTTACCTTTTGTCTGTGTGCTTTTACTGACATCTAACAAGCTCTGACCCATATTTTCACAGATCCCACTGTTGCCCACTTGCTAATCTCTATGTTTGTTTGTTTGTTTGTTTTGTTTTGTTATATTCCGATCCTATAAGCACTAAACTGTCTTCACCCAGGGATTGTCTCTTTCCCCAAGAGGAATCATATCTTTGAGATGGAAATTATTTAAAATTCCAAGTGCTAATTCTAATTCTTCCCAGTGCTTTGGTCTCTTATCCTGATTACTTATTAGGTTTCTTTTTCTCCTAGTCTACTTCAGCATCTGCTATTTGTGTATTTCTGAATCCTGTGTATTTGCCTGGTACTCGAAGCATTTTGAATATTCTGATTAATTGAAACTGTCCGTATATTCCCTGAGTTTTGCATGTTGGCTAATATAACTTTTTCTTGCCTAAATTAGGGGTTAATGTCCTCCTCTGGTTCCTGGCTTTATGCCTTCTTTGAAATACTGTGTTAGTTTCATATCTGGAAATTTTCAATCTTCTGTTTCTCTCTGTTCTCTTATTTTATGACCTCTTGGTTTGGGGCTATCTTCCATAAACTTGGTCCATGGTTTAAAGAGGGAAAGTGGGTGCCTAGATTGTTTTCTGACCTGGTTCAGATTTCCAGCTGTTTGCAAGTCTGTCATTACATAGGGCTCTACTTTAACACAGCCATTTTTCTCTCTGCAGTATTCTCTGATATCTTTCTTCCACTCCCAGGCTATCTGTCCTTTTACAAATGATACAAAGCAGAAAATTTACATAGTTCCCAGTGATATCTTTAATTCCTGAGTTATTTTATTGCCTATTTTGTTTAATTGGCCTTATATAGCCTCTTTAAATATTTTTGCCATATGTCGCTAATTGGCTATTTTTATAACATTAAACTTTTTGGAAGTTAACATCTTTGCAACTAGTGTAAAACTCTGAAGACAGAAACTAAACATATATGTATATACACACACACACATATATATTTAATCTTTAATTCTGTACAGTGTGAAAATATTTAATGTTCTAATGGGAAGTTTTCAAAACTCCCAATTTGAAAGCAAGAATTATTCAGATTGATTGTCCAAATATCCCCGGATTTCTCACTTTTATTTTAATTTAATACAGTGTGGAGCTAATTAGTATAAAAATATTGCTTTTTAATGTAGAACAACTATTCTAATCAAATAATCAAAGAGGGGCACTTTTTGTTAGTCTTTCAAACCACTGTCGTCCTTATTCACCCTCTTTAAAGTTGGTAGGAATGATTACATGACAATTCTTAAACAGTCTGCAGAATTCAAAATGGTAGTTGCTCACTCTGACTTCTAAAACCCTAGATTGTTGACAGGTGTAGGGAACATCCTATACTTTCTACTCTTACCTTGTAAAGTCCTAGCCATACGTACTAACTAACCCAAGCTCTAACTCTTAGAGTTAAAAAAAAAAAAAAAAAAGAAAAGAAGAAGTCAATATTTGTTTATTTTGGCACACTATATGTATTGACTTCTTTGCAACTGTTCAGTGGAGTTGCAAAATATTGTAATACAATGTGTAGCATAAAGAGTACAGTACTGGGGGAGCAGGGCACCTGGGTAGTTCAGCGAGTTAACTATGCATTTCTTGGGTTTGGGCTCAGGTTATGGTCTCACGGCTTTGTGGGTTTGAGCCCCACATCAGGTTCTGTGCTAGAAGCATGGAACCTGCTTGGGATTCTCTCTCTCCCCCCCCCCCCCCCCACTCTCTGCCCCTCTCTCACTCATGCTGTCTCTGTCTCTCTCAAAATAAATAAATAAACTTAAAAAAAAAAGAATAAGGCACTAGGGTTAGCTGTTCTCCAAACTGAGTCTTGATGTCTTTGTAAGTGAATAGTAAAAGTTACAATGAGACTAGCTTTGGAGATGGGACCAGATATAATATGTAAACACTCAGCATTGGACAGAAACATTGGTAAAGCTACCATACTAAATTAATGGTAGTTGTTATGAGGAGGAATACGAGGAAGAAATGAAGGACACAGGCAAAAAGAAAAAAAAAAGGGGAGAGGGAAGAGAAGAAAGGGGATGCGAGAAAGGCATAAAAATCCTCCCCATATACCTGGTTATACACTGTTCTGTAATCCTTACAAAGATTATTATGAACACTGTAATGAATTATTTTAAATTCATTATGAAAAAAAATTTTTTAAGAACTGTTAAACATTATTAAGCATCTGACTTCAGCTCAGGTCATGATGTTGCAGATTGTGAGTTTGAGCCCCATGTCGGGCTCTGTGCTGACAGCTCAGAGCCTGGAACCTGCTTAGGGATTCTGTGTCTCCCTCTCTCTCTGCCCATGCCCCATTCATGCTCTGTCTCTCTCTCTTTCAAAAAAATAATCGTTACAAAAAAAAAAAAAGAACTTTTAACTTAGAAAGCTGATATCAATTTCAATTAATGGAAACTGTATGTATGTATGTATGTATGTATTTATTTATTTATTCTGAAGTTAGCTTACATACAGTGTAGTCTTGACTTCAGGAGTAGATTACCATGATTCATCATTTACATACAACACCCAGTGCTCATCCCAACAAGTGCCCTCCTCACTGCCCATCCCCCATTTTCCCCACCTCCCCAACCCACTGCCCCCATTAGCCCTCAGTTTGTTCTCTGCATATAAGAGTCCTTTATGGTTTGCCAATTTCCCTGTTTTTATTTTATTTTTCCTTCCCTTCCCCTATGGTCATCTGTTGAGTTTTTCAAATTCTACACATGAGTGAAATCATATGATGCCCATCTTTCTCTGATTGACTTATTTGGCTTAGCATAATACCCTCCTGTTCCATTCATGTTGTTGCAAATGAAAGATTTTATTCTTTTTGATTGCTGAGTAATATTCCAGTGTGTGTGTGTGTGTGTGTGTGTGTGTGTGTGTGTGTACATATATATGTGTGCACATACATATATACACCACATCTTTATCCACTCATCAGTTGATGGACATTTGGGCTTTTTCTGTATTTTGGCTATTGCTGATAGTGCTGCTAAAAACATTGGAGTGCATGTGTCCCTTTAAAATTTATTTTAATCTTTATTTATTTCTGAGACAGAGAGACAGAATACAAGCGGGAGAGACACAGAGAGAGAGGGAGACACAGAATCCACAGCAGGCTCCAGGCTCTGAGCTGTCAGCACAGAGCCCAACGCAGGTCTCAAACTCATGAACCTTGAGATCATGACCTGAGCCAAAGTTGGTCGCTCAACTGACTGAGCCACCCAGGCACCCCTACATGTGTCCCTTTAAGTCAGCACTCCTGTATCCCTTGGAGAAATTCCTAGTAGTGCAATACTCCATACTGTTTTCCAGAGTGGCTGCACCAGTTTGCATTCCCACCAACAGTGCAAAAAGGTTTCCCTTTCTCCACATCCTCACCAACATCTGTTGTTTCTGGAGTTGCTAATTTAGCCACTCTGACCAGTGTGAGGTGGTATCTCAATGTGATTTTAATTTGTATTCCCTTAATGATCAGCGATGTTGAGCATCTTTTCATGTGTCTGCTAGCCATCCAAATGTCTTCTTTGGAAAGCAATAACCACTGGATTATTTGTTTTTCAGGTTTTGAGTTTTGTAAGTTCTTTAGAGATTTTTGATACTAATCCTTTATCTGATATGTCATTTGCAAATATCTTCTCCCATGCCATCAGCTGCCTTTTAATTTTGTTGATTGTTTCCCTTGCAGTGCAGAAGCTTCTTATCTTGATGAGGTCCCAATAGTTCATTTTTGCTTTTATTTCCCTTGCCTTCGTGGACACGTCAAGTAAGTAGTTGCTGCAGCTGAGGTCAAAGAGATTGCTACCTGTTTTGTCTTCTAGGATTTTGATGGTTTCCTGTCTCACATTGAGATATTGCATCCATTTGAAATTTATTTTTGTGTATGGTGTAAGAAGGTGGTCCAGGTTCATAGTTCTGCATGTTACTGTCCATTTCTCCCAGCACCATTTTCTGTCTTTTGCCCACTGGATACTCTTTCCTGCTTTGTCAAAGATTAGTTGCTCATATATTGTGGGTCCAATTCTGGGTTCTCTATTCTATTCCATTGGTATATGTGTCTGTTTTGGTGCCAATACCATACTGTCTTGATGATTACAGCTTTGTAGTACAAGTTAAAGTCCAGGATTGTAATGTCTCCAGCTTTGGTTTTCTTTTTCAAGATTACTTTGGCTATGCAGAGTCTTTTCTGGTTCCATACAAATTTTAGGATAGTTTGTTCCAGCTCTGTGAAGAATGTTGGTGCTATTTTGATTGGAATTGCATTGAATGTGTAGATTGCTTTGGGTAGTACCAACATTTTAACAATATGTGTTCTTCCAACCTATGAGTATGGAATGTTTTTCCATTTATTTGAGGCTTCTTCAATTTCTTTCATAAGCTTTCTATAGTTTTAAGCATTCATATATTGTTACTTCTTTAGTTAGGTTTATTTCCTAGGTATTTCATGGTTCTTCATGCAATTATATATGGGATCGATTCCTTGATATCTCTTTCTGTTGCTTCATTGTTGGTGTATAGAAATGCAAACAATTTCTGTGCATTGATTATATATCCTGCGACTTTGCTGAATTCATGTATCAGCTCTAGCAGTTTTTTGTGGAGTCTTTCTGGTTTTCCATGTAAAATATCATGTCATCTGCGAAGAGTAGAAGTTTGACCTCTTCCTCACTGATTTGGATGCCTTTTCTTTTTCTTTCTTTCTTTCTTTTTTTTTTTTTTTGTCTGATTGCTGATGCTAGGATTTCCAACAGTATGTTAAACAATAGTGGTGAGAGTGGACATCCTGTCATGTTCCCGATCTCACAGAGAAAGCTCTCAGTTTTTCTCCTTTGAGGATAATATTAGCTGTGGGCCGTTCATATATGGCTTTTATGATGTTAAGATATGTTCCTTCTATCCTGACTTTCTTGAGGGTTTTTATTAAGAAGGGGTGCTGTATTTTGTCAAATGCTTTTTCTGTATCTATTGACAGGATCATACAGTTCTTATTCTTTCCTATTAATGTGGGCTACCGCTTTGTAAATCAACAGATATTTTGGTTGTTAGATTCTTTTTTCTTCTTTTCTTCTCGCTCTCTCTTTTTTTTTCTTTTTTTTTTTTTTTTTTTTTTAATTTGCCACAGACCTGGTTATATCACTTTTTGGCTCTGTCTCCTGGGGAAAGTCATTTAGATTCTTTGTAAAGTGATAATTAATACCTCTCTGCAATTTAACTATCTTGAGGAATAGATGTTCTTCACAAGATTGTTTTCCTTTAAACTTTCAATTGAACTTTCTTTAAATTAACTTCTTTGACTAAATTAAGCTTTAAATAACTTTATCAACCTGTTGTAGACTGTTACAGTAAATACAACTGAAATGATTTTAGCTCATTTGTCTCTCTTCTTTCTCTGCTGCCCTCTCTGTCCCTTTTTGTGTTCTTTTTCCCTATTCTCTTCTCTCTCTTTTCCTTCTCAGATTTACATTCAGATAAAGATTTTTTTCTTTTCAATTTTAGCATTTTCAGTCCTAGCTTTTGAGTGTGTATATGTGTGTCTATAGCTTGTGAATGAGTATATCTGTATATAGAATTCAGCAGTTTATTTCTGAACCCATTTTAAAGTAATAATTTTAAAATATTTCTAAAAGGCCTTTGTTTATATTGTTTTATATGTTCAATTAACATTTGAAAGATAACTTCCTTATTTTCCTTCATTTTATTTCTGCTTAAAATATCAGAGCTGTCATTTTAAAGCATTACTAAAAATAAAATGGAAGAAAAGTTAATTCTAAGAGAAAGACCAAAAGGAAAACAAAGCAAAAAACAATCCAAACCACCTTCCAAATGCCTTTCATCATACTCTGCAAGGTACTGAAATAGAGTTTTCTATTCCTGTCACATCCAGTTGCAGGATTTACCAGAAGTGGACCTTGTTCCAGTTAGATGAAGTAAGATTATCCTGAAAGCTGCTGATCTGTTTTCAGAAGAATTGTTACAATCCTTGAGAGAAATTGTTTAGAGTAATAGAATTTTAGCAGAAATGAATCTGTTACTACCTGGGAAAAAAATTGTTACAGGCACCGAGACTTAAGATGCCAAACTTGCAATTTTGATCATGGTTTATGAAATTAGGACATAGAGGAAGGGAAATATATTGGAAGAGAGTTTTATTATTTTTTTCAACAGAAACTTAAACCCCTGTGAATTGGACCATTTCATTGTTTTTTTCTCTAGATAGCTCTTAGACAATAGTTATTACTCACACCGGCAATGAACTTCACTTGCATGTCAGTTCACAGTAATACCTCCCTCTTCCCTGGCTAATCCAAATGATGAAAGGAACACAGGCTATTTTCTTTTGTGAAAGCTTTATCTTGAGGGACGAAATTTTAAACATAACATTTCTTTGGAAACACTAAATTGATCAGGTGTCAATCTAGAATAAGTTATTGGGGTCAATCATCAACCTAAAAGTCACTATAGTCCACTTATAACTTAGGAATTCATTTCTTAACCAAGTACAATTACATTTTAAGTAAGTATATCTAGGTGACATTGCTGTAGGCAAGACTTGAGGATCAAAGGCTACATTTGACCCTAAACAAGGAAGTGTGTCCTTTACATACAAAACTGACAAAAATATTATGAAAAATAAAGAGAAATTGAAGTTTCTGCCCACAGTTTCATATTTTAAAATGCAGTGTTTTGTTTTTTTGTTTTGCTTTGTTTTGGTTTTGTTTGTTTGTTTGTTTTTTAACTGGCTTAGTCTGTTCAGGCTGCTAAAACAAAATATTATAGACTGGGTAGTTTATAAATAACAGATTTATTTCTCACAGCCCTGGAGCCTGGAAGTCTGAGATCGGGGTGCCACATTGTCATAAGAGGTCCCTCTTCTGAGTTGCTGATTTACCCTTGTACCTTTATGGTAGAAGGGGCTAAGAAGCTCTGTGGGACCTCTGTCATAATATAGGACATTAATCCCATTCATGAGGGTTCCACCCTCCTGGTCTAATCGCCTCTGAAAGGTCCCACCTCCTAATACCTTCCACACTGGGCATTAGATTTTCAATATACGGATGAAGGGACACATTCAGACCATGCAATAATAGTGGGGCAAAAGGAATCACAAGATAAATACAATTTTTTTGTGTGCATGTGAAATGTAAACTCAATCTAGTCATTTCACTCAAATCTGTCTTTGCTCCTTATGACTCAAGATGTCAATTAAGCAAAATAAACAAGAAGCAATTAGTAATTTCTTAAATTGAAGGTTTTTCTAACTACTAAAACATTGCTAAGGATCCACTGTTGATCACAAGGCTTATGATGTAGGAAACTTGTCTCCTCACTCCTATTCTTTTCATTGTGGTCACTGCTTAACATACCCCTGTGATTATATCAGCAACTGATTGTTTCCTTAGCCCCTAGGAACATTTTTGGCACAATTATTTTGGATTAACCCAAAATACATAATTTAGCAATATTGTGCTCCAGGTTTTTTCCTTCTTTTTTCTTTTTATTTTCCCTATTTTCCTTGCTCTATGATCTCCAAAATCACTATAGCATTTATTGCTGAAAATTCCAAGCATATGCATGTTAGCAATGTCATAGCCAAAGTAGACACATAATATAGACTTTAGAGAAAATGTACAATGTTTAATGGGGCACGTATATTTAGACCAAAGAACTCATTCAAGTTTCTAAAACTATAGTAATAGTGAAGAAAAACTTCCTAATCTGTGAAGAAGCAGCAAGGTATCCTTGACACAGCAAGCATTGGATACAACGATTTTGCCTGTTACTTAATAACTTACTCTGAGAATAAAAATTAGCTTTCTATGTGTGCACTTCTTTTGTAAAATGAGAAAAAAAATATTAACTATGTCCTTTATTGTTGGTACGATATAATTAAATATAATTAAATTATCTGTGTTGATGTGCCTATCACAGGATTTGCCATATAGTCAAGAAATACTAGTTTCCCTGTCCAATGAATGTGAATCTGCCTTCCATGTTCCAATAAAAACACTTGTGTACTTAAGACTTGGAAAAATCCCCCTATTGTTGTGAGTGCAGCAGTGCAATCTCGTGTTTTATTATTTTGGACAAATCACTTTTTTTCAGTGGATATCCAGAACTGCTAACTTACATCAGAGTATAAATATGGTAGGTATAATTATGCAAGAGGATTATAAGACCATCATTTTACTTCTGGTCTCAGCAGAAGTGTCTAGACAATATTGAGGAGAATAAAGTGGTTTTTATCTCTAATAGCCTATGGAAGAGACTACGAGGCAGAGAGTAGCCTTGTTAAATGTGAGAAGAGGATTTTAAATGGGGAGAATTTTTGTTCCCTGAGTACAACCTCCCCCCCTCCCCAGCCCTTGATATGAAGGGCCCCTTCAACTTGAAGGGCCCACTTGTCCCTTCAAGTGGAAAGAAGTCTTCAAAGTGACCAAGAGGAGAGCTTGATATATGTTCCCTGGGGACTCAAGAGCCAGAAGTGTGGCCACACAAATAGGAGGAAGGTGTAATGGTTGCATAGGAAGAAAATCATTATGCACCCACAGATTTTATTGCAAAAAAAAAAAAAAAAAAAAAAAGAATGTTTGAGTATACACGCTCCAAATGCGTTCAGTCAAGGAAAATAACCAGGAAAGGGTCAATTTTGAGTCTGTCAAAGGGAGACAACTGAAAGGGTGAAAATACCTTGGGCTAAATCTTATCAAACCACCAGATGCCCAAGGGATAAGCAAGGAGTGGCAAAATGACAAGGCATGAAATGTCTTGCACCCACCCAGTGAGGACTATAGTCCAGCTATCTGCAGGGTTAGAGAATTTCAAAACAACAGCAACAACAACACCACCCCCCCCACAAAAAAAAAAAAATGATCTAGGAGAAAAATTGCTTCATCTTGTGAATTACATTCTTTGTTTATGCAGACATGGTGTTTGCAGAACCCTCAAGTGAGGAGGAATTTATCTCTGATATGCACTATTACGCACAAGTTCAAGACTTGTCTTATTTTTGCATTCAGATTGCACAAAATATCTCTACCTCAACATTGTAGTAATGCTGACTGGCTAATTTTTTTAGATATATTTGAAGTCCAGATATAACACTGTAGCAATATAAGTGAAGTGAGTACTTTCCAGTCCTTTTCTGCTTGCTTTCTTTCACATACTTTGGAAAGGTCAAACCATGGAATTTCCAAAATAGGAGAAGCAGCAGAGGAAACAAAATAAATAAATTGTATCTCCCTCCTTTTTAACCTACCCTATTGGTTGATATTCCATTCTTCTGTTTATATAGGTATGTGGTTGTAGCACAACCTGTGAGTAAACAGAAATAGGCCGATCTAATAAATTATTTTATAATCTGTTTCCTCTCTGTCCCTTTGAGTTTTACAAAGATCTGTAAACAAGTGGATGTAACAATGCTACTTTTCCGAACAATATATTTGCCCTTACCCATATCAATAACACATAGTGTTTTTTAAAAATATTTTTATCAAGATTGGGTTTGAAATCTGTTTTCTGATTGACTATTTGCTACTAGAAATAGTCCAAAGCAAAGAGAATTAAACTATATCCTACAATTTACTAAAATATTGGAGCATGGAATAAGGATTGCTAGGTACAAAAGGTATATACCATCTTGTCTTTTTTTTTTTTTTTCAGTAAATGGTAATAGGCTTATATTCATCTAAACATAAGCCAAGTAAACAGATGTTTTTACACGTAAAAGAAAACCCTGAATTGTTGAATTGCTCTAGTATAACTGGGTTCAAACAGACACTTGAGGGTTTAAGAGGGAATGCCATGACCAACAAATCCAGACGTTCCTTGAGCTCAGCTAAATCCAACAGAAACATTCAGCTTTATGCTTTTACCCTTGAGACAGCTTGAATTCAATAGCTATTTGCAGAGTTATGCGATGGTAAGACAAAAATGAATGTACCATGTAAAACAGTGTTTCAAATAACATAGTGGTTTGAAGACATTTATTCTGATTTTTATAAGGCTTTATTTCTTTCTTACAAGTTGGTTTAGCTTGTTAAAAGAATATTACCCTCTTAAAAAATATAAACTTTTTCTCCTTAAGGACAACATAAACATAGTTAACCTACATCGTCACATTCTTCCAAGACTAATATTGAATAAAAGAGGGCATTGTGTGGACAGTCAGCAATTCTTTCTCTGCTCAATACCCCTGAAACTGTAATTATCTGAGGTGTTGCTATAAATCCAGTATTTGCAACATAAATTCTTTAGAGAGTGAGGTAATCGCACGTGTCATAAGGGAAGAAAAAAGTTTCATGTTCACTTTTTTCCCATCATTGAATTTATACTTCAGAAGAAATAGGGTAAACATTATGCAGTCCAATGCATGAACTCATTTAAAAAAAAAAAAAAAACTACTTTAAACAACACATCTAGTAATTATAGTAACAGTTTGTCTTGTTACTAATGAATGTAAAACTGCTAATGACATTACTGTTGTTGTTGTTATTTCTAATGCTTTGTGGGCATATTATTTGACAGGTTTCCACATTGACATTGTTTCTCATGGCCTTTTGTGTAAAGTTCAAACATTTCCATACCATCCTACCTAAATTTAAATCTTTCTTACCTCTTCCAATTTGCTCTACTGTACAAGTTCACGGTTACCCCAAAATTGCTTTCATTAGGTACTTATAGAGCAGACTGAACTCGCCAATAAAATATCCTTAGAAAGTTATTGCCAAGAAACTGTGCGCATTTTTTGGTTGTTGTTTGTTTTCAGAGTCTTTGCTAACACACACACACACACACACACACACACACACACACACAGAGGAATTATTTATAATTCCTAAGCATTCTGAGAGAGAGGCCCACCTTCAAGGTTTAGGAGTGGATCAGGCCCAGGAATCTCCGTCCTGGTTCCTGTGAGTCAATGTATTGCAACATGGAAACTTGTAGTAAACCACAGTGAAAGGCATTGAACTCCCAAAACTCTTAGCTTTCTCTCAAGTGCTTCAGGGTGCATTTCCACAGATTCTTATTAAAATTAACGGCTACTGTGAACAAGACAGCGAGCACAAAAGACATAACCTCTCCCCTACTGCAGTTTCCAGTCTAGTAGAGGACACATTTTAAACATGGAAACAAAGACATGTACAATATGTATCTTAACAGAAAATGCCCATGCTAGAAGAATTTGGCTATGACGGCATCATCTAATAACACAGATTTATTTTCTCACACTAAAGAAACGCTATTGTGACAGATAATAATTTCTGAAGATGTTCCCACCAATATATTCTATCTTAAATGTTCTTTGTACAATGGAGAGGTAGATTTTATGGCTTCTCTTGCATTTGGTGAGGCTCAGCTAATGCAAATCTGACAATATATGACTTTTGTGACTAAATTTTAAGAGGAAATAAAGCTTCTGGTTTTCTGCTTCATCCTTTTGGGATTCTTGATCCTGGAAAAGAGCTACCGTGTTGTGCAGAAGCCAAACAGCTACATGGATTGGCCAGGTGAAGGTGTTCCAGTCCGACCCCCAGATCCGGCTGAAGTCTCGGCCAAGAGGTAGCATCAACCTCTACTATCCGAGTGAGTGCATCTTCAGATGATTCCAGCCCTGCCTTCAAACCTCCCCAGCTGACCCTGAATGGAATAGGAATGAGCTGTCCTTGATAAACAGCAGATTTGTGCGTGAAGTTAGAATTAATGTTGTTGAGGGGCACCTGGGTGGTTCGGTGGGTTTGACTTCGGCTCAGGTCATGATCTCACAGTTTGTGGGTTCGAGCCCTATGTCGGACTCTGTGCTGACAGCTCAGAGCCTGGAGCCTGCTTCGGATTCTGTGTCTCCCCCTCTCTATGTCCCTTCCCTGCTAGTGCCTTGTCTCTCTCAAAAATAAATAAAAATTAAAAAAAAAGAATTAATGTTGTTTTAGGATTGTCTGAGCAGACTTTGGTACTTCGGTACCTGTGAGTGGGGTGCTAGCAAAATTCAAATAGATGACACAGATTTAGATCTACAGATATAGATATATCATCACTTCGAAGCACGTACCATGATGAGCCATTGTATTTAGATCATCATTATTGTTGCTCAGGTCCCAGGACTGCTAGTTCTCCCTGCCCTCAGCCGTCAATATTTTTTCTAATGGTAGTTAATTAATTGTCCATTAACCTCTTCCTCCATGCTTCTAATTCCCTTACAAACTAAATATTTAAACGCCTATTACTTCTTTCAATAATAATTATAATATTCAATTACTGAGTAGAGAATTCAGTAAAGAATCCTACTGGGCAGGATTAGAAGTGGTTGCAGTTCTACATTCCAATTCGGCCATGATTTTAAAGCAATGGAAATTAAGGGGATACTCACATGTATGGGTAGGAGCGATCCTTCACCATCTCCCTTGCCTCTCTTTCAATGTCCTCCCTTTAGAGGGAAAAAGTGTTACGCGTACCTAATGTTTTTTCATCTTATTAACCACCTGCCAGTGTGAATATAAAGTTCTATGTAAGGCACTGGTATGAATGGGAAAAGCGTATGTATTTATTTACTCCTTTTGGAAATTTTGCATCATTGCCTTCGTGTACATCTTGACTTGTTATTCTAAATGGTGGTCGATAAAATTATTTGTTTGCTATGCAGTTGCTCTACATGACTAGAAAGGTTTGAAGCTTAACTGTTTTGAAAGTCTGTGTACGCATGTGTCAGTGAGATCAGGAATTTCTGACCATTCGCCTATCAGAATTTCAAATCCCTATGTCAAAATGTCTTAAGACTTAAAAACGTAAAGCCTAGGAACACGTTCTATTTTTTTAAACGTTTAGACAACCCCTCCTGTTTTCTACTGCTAGAGGACAGAAGAGTTCAAGCGGACAAAGGGAGAGAGAAGTCATCATGTTTTATGGACTCTCTTCTCTAGTGCATTTTGAGCTCTAAAGAAACGTGGTGGCCACAATCTTTGCTGGGATTCTGGCATCCTGTGACACAAATATCAGAAACGAAGAGAGAGAATGCTCAATTTGTGCCTTTGTTGTCCTGCCACTCACTTCCTCCAACCATATGTCATTAATAAGGCTAATGGGGTTTTGGCACCAAATCAACTGGAAAGGGATGTGGTAAAAGTGCGGGTAGACGAAAGTGGACGACAGGAGCAAGGAAAGCACTCACAGGTCCTCTGTGTCAGGAGCGGCAGCCCCATCAGCCTTCTCTTTGGTCGCTCCCTGACAGGGCTGGGGCCCTTCTCCAAGTGACTGTGTCTCATGCATTCATGGGCCGCTTTCACACCACAGCCCCTTTTGTTCAGATCTGAACATACAGCCCATTGCTTTCCTCCCCTCAGCTGCCATATGGCTTTGTGGAAACCGGCCTAAAAGGAAGCAGGGGGAAAAGAAACCCTAGAAATAAAACAACCAACAGATGAAATTGATTTATTTTCGGCATTAAGAGACGGGGGTGGAGGCCTTTCAGAAACATAAAACCTTGCGCTGAGCCGGCAAACAGTCTGCTCGTATGACAGCGTTTGTATACGTTTTTCCGAAAAAATAACATGTGGCAGAAAATAGAAGCCCCATTGTTTTACCGAACTACTGTATCCAATTTGAATGAAACGCAATTTTCAAGCTTAAGTAAACCGACTTCCCAGTTTGCCAGCGTACTTTCGTTTTAGCTGGACAAAATACTCCAGAACTTTAAAATATGTACTGAACATCAGCCTTCTCGAAGTTTATCTTACTCAAAAACTTTTGCAAATAATTCTAGACTGTAAATCACTTTATTTTAGTTCCTCTGCTTTAAGCTTCTCGATTGAGGCCGTTCTCAAATTGCTTTAAAAGCCTATTTAAATACGTCTAAACGGTGGGTTTGGAAATGACATCTTGTCACGATGTACAGATGCGACAGGAGTGCTGAAAACACAAGCTAATGATGGAGATATATTTGAAAAGACAGTTGGATCTCTGAACAAATTTGCCATATTGAAACATTTAAATTAAGAACAGGAATATTTGAGTTCTACAAGACTATTCTATAAGACTGTACCTTTTTCATTTGGACATTGAAAATGGTAAATAAAAGGGAGTATCATTGACACAGGTATATAGAAGTGAAATTAATTTATCGATATTTATAGTCTGGTGCTCACATGTACGTTGCTAAAACACACATGTTATTTTCTATGAGTTCCCTGTATTTATTCAATAGCTATAAGCACTGGGTTACCTCTTCTTTGTTTCTGAACTTTTATTTTAAACCTAGGTTGAAATATATCAGAATAAACTGAATGCATAGGAGAACATAGGCGGTACATACTTAGGTTGCTTCTTAATTTATTTAAGAAAAAACAAAATTAGAAAGATGCCTACATTCGATGGTGTACATGACATTGAGGCAGAGTTGTAAGTTTAGCTCTATCGCTAATACATTATTTGACTTTAGCAATTCATTTAATGTCCTCTAACTTTGTTTTTTTATGTTTTATTCTTATTTTATTTTTATTTTTTTTAAGTTGATTTATTGTGAGAGAGAGAGAGACAGTGCAAGAGGGGGAAGGGCAGAGAGAGGGAGAGTGAGAATCCCATGCAGGCCTCACGCTGTCAGCACAGAGCCCAATGCAGGACTCTCACGAAACCGCAAGATCATGACCTGAGCTGAAACCAAGACTCAGACACTTAACTGACTGAGCCACCCAGGTGCCCTTGTGCTTTTTGGGTTTTTTTGTTTGTTTGTTTTGTTTTTCTTTTTTTTATGTCTTAGAATTTTCCAAAAATTCTTTAAGAAACATATCTTTGTATTTAAAAGAAATCTTGCTCCAAAGGCTTGTATTTCAATACACAAAATTAGTGCTACTCTTGAAATCTTTAGATTTCTAGAGAAAGTTGCTTCAAGAGATTCTGCACCTCTCCTTCTGTCTTTTGGGTCATCCCTAGGCAACTTTTTTTTGATAAACCAGTTGTTTGATTTGTAAAAATATTTATCATTTTAAAGTTGAATTATGAGAAAACAAATTGAGGGTGTAAATTTATCACGGCATCTGGGTGTTGGTAGTTTTGACAGAAGAGGCTCCGGTCCCCACTTGGAACATAGGTCTATGGGCAAGACATTTCTGAGATCCAAGCCAGGCAGGTAAATTTTGAGGACTTATGCTATTTAGAGGAGGCAGTATTCAAGAACTTTAAATGGCTAAGAGTTCTATTTATATACTACACACACACACACACACACACACACACACACATGATATTTACATAATATTCTGTGACATACATTTTAAGTAACAGATACTTATAGCTATAACTATTTAGGAGAGAAATTTGTTAAGAAAGGAATCTAAAAGAAAAAAAAAAAACCTCTCCTTTGGTTTTTCTGCTGAAAGTCAGATTAATTTTTATTAAGACCACATGGCATTTGGCACTGTGCTTTAGAATTGTGAAACCCAAGATAGGGTTATACTACCTGAAATAAAAAACACAGGGGGGGCAGAAAGAGTGGTTGGTCTCAAGCAGTATCAATATATTCCAAAGAGTTTTTAGTTGTGAAATGGACGATTGCTATCAGCAATACATTGTGATTTTAGTCTCTGTGGGTTCTTCTCTATGGTTCACATTCTGCAGCCGTACTAAGGAATCTGTTGTGTTCCCCTGAATCGTAAAGAATTAGTTTCTTCTTAGGCAGAAATCTGGGAAGCATATGGTCTTGTGCAGATGTGCGCATGTGTAATGCTTCCTCGCCTCAGAGTTCAGACAATGGCATGTGGCTCATGGCTCACTTTGTGTCTGTCCAGTTTCTGCTCCACATGTTTTCCCACTCAGAGGAAATAGAAATGGAGCTCCTTCTCACCTCATTACTTGTTCTATACAGAATGTCCTATGATGGCTTGATGGTTTCTATGGTCCCAACAGGAGTCAGAAAAATCTTAAGTTGTATAATGTTTTGAGCCTTTTAAGATTTTTCTACCTCATTTTCAACTGTGACAAGAAGATGTAAAAGAGGAAACAGGCATCTCAACAGCTCAGCTTTGACACTTAAAAATAGTTGAAATTCTCCCCTTGTCGTTAAGAGTTTTGTCTGGAGTTTTGAAATCTGTTTCCATTGCTTAGTGATAATAAACTTTCTGGTTTATTTATTTTACTATGATTTCATCTGAATATTATTAAAACTTCGTCTTTATTGGAACCATTATGATTGCAATGACTTCCAAGCAAAAATCTGCAATTACCATATAAGGAAAAGATTAAACAAAAAGTTTGGGTAAAGTATCTGATTGTGAATACTTCTTTTTTTTTTTTTTAATTTTCAATTTTGTTTTGTTTTGTTTTTGAGATAGAGAGAGATAAAGGATGAGGAAGAGGGGCAGAGGGAGAGAGAGAGAGAGAGAGAGAGAGAGAGAGAGAATCTTAAGAAGGCTCCATGCTCAGCACAGAGCCCAACATGGGGCTCTGTCTCATGACGGTGTGATAATGACCTGAACTGAAATCAAGAGTCCAATGCTTAACTGACTGAGCTACCCAGATGCCTCTTCACGGTAGCCATTTTGAAATGGGTGTTATGATATTTTCAGAAAATCTCTTTCTGTATCTATGTTCTTTGTTTCAGGTCTAGGGTTTTTCCCACCTCATCACAAATGTAAATATACATCATGATAGATGAGATGATCTTATGGGACGGGACTATTTGAGATGACGAATCTGGTGTTTACCAAAACATTCTTGAAAGCATCCTTCCCATTTCTTTCATAAAAAAGAGTTTTATAGAGTTATTTGGAAGCACACAGATTGATGGACTTCAAGGCTGCTTCAGCAGTTTGAGTCTGAGTTTTTTGGCTGCCTCCATAATAAAATTTAAGGTATTTCATATTCGGGAAATGGAGCCTCAACAGGGATTTGGAGTAATACAAAGTTGCTTTAAAAGACAAAACCAGACATTGAGTATCGTTTCAAAACTAGAAATTTACCTTATTTTCCACTGTTTTAGGCACTTAATATTGTTTGCATTGCTATGAATCTTCTCTAGAAACTATGAAAACAAGAGAAGAATTCTTAAACAAACAAAAAATACGTGCAGTAGGAGTCACTCTCAATGTCTTATACCCCATCACTCTCTGGGAATATCTGTATACTGACAGGCACATTTGTAGAACAAGTGCTTAAATTAGAAAAATCACATTTTGCTGTACAAAATTTCTTGTGTCATGTAAACAGGAATAATATTTGGAAGCAGGAGGCGGGTGTCCTTCCAGAATTCTTTAGAAGATATAAGATCTGCAACTAGTTTCCTACCAGGTCTGAAAAGGTCACTTACAATCGAGGTGTATTTTACTATCAGAACTCTTGCTTCTAATCATACCTGTGGAATCAAAAATAATTAGACATATATAGGTCCTATTGTCATGAACGACTTAATAACCGTGTACATTTGAGCAATAAAACTCTTCCTGATCCTAACGTTCCACATCTATATGATGGGGTTAATTATATCAACCTGTGGGGCTTTTGTAATGATTTGAAATAATTTAATAAATTACAAAATTCTTTGTCAGGAGTATATTAGGCACTCACTAAATGATAGAATAGATATAAAACATTTTCTATTTGTGTGTAAAACTGTACTATGCAGGCATTGTGCTGAGTGTTAAGTCCACATGAACTTATCGAACATTCTCAACAATCCTCTAAAGCAGTCATTATCTTGATTTTAAATATGAGGAATTTAAGGCTTAGAGATGTTAATTTGTCCATGGTCACTTGGTTAATACTAACTATAGAGATGAGTATAATACCAAAATACTATGACACAAGAGTTCTTAACTCCTTGAATAAATGGTTTCCATTTTGACATCCATTTATCTCCACTAACTGTGGAATTTATTTCTATATAAGCATTATTCTGTCTCTGTAATAATGCTTAAGGATGTACCTTATAAATTTACACTTGCTTATTCTAGATCAGATGTGTAGTTATTATTACTCTACAGATCATAGGTGGCCATGTTGCATTTTACCATGTAAATCTACCTACCTGATCTGGAATCACCTAAACTGCTTAATCCTGCAATATAGCCTTCTAGCCAAGTGAAAATTTAAATTTACAGGTTGAAGATTTTTTTCTTCTTTGGGAAAACATAAATCTAAAAGATAAGAAAACAATCTGAAAAAAAGGAATCGAGTAATTGGAACACATTGCTTTACGCAAGATGATGGCAGAATGATGTTTGACAAATTGTTAAAATATTTTAGTATGCCTCTTTTGAAGACCGAGGATATTCAGAATACATCCTTAGATATTGAAGTCTAAACAAGCAGCATTAAGGATACAGATTCCACCACCCGTGAAGCAGGTGAACTCGACGAGAAAGTCACAGCGACCAGGCAGCCTGAGACTTCCCTGACCATTTGATGACACCAGCTGCTCAGAGGAAAACACTTTGAAACTGTTTTTCTTTTAACCTCCTGGGATATTTTTGATTTCATCTCTGGGTATTTCTTGGCATGGAAATCTTGGACTACAATTTATCTTTGTACTGGCAAGAGGACTCTAACTCATGATCTCCAGCTTGGATAATAGAGGATTATTGGCAAGGAGATTTCTGTGTTTGGCCTGTAAAAGCTTTTTCTTTTCCTGTTTCATCAGTCTTTTGATTGTTTATCTTTAAGTCATAAGATAATGTTTTCTCCCTCTTCTTTTGTCCTAATCGAGCATTGAACTTGATTTGAATAATTTGTTTGTATTCATGTCTGAAAGTAGCATTGCAATTTTTATCCCCAAGATGTAGGCATTGTGGAGTATGTCCCCAAATCATGGTATGATAATATTTTAGTTTTTTCACCCTTTAACATTCTTCATATGACTCAGGAGGCTGCATGAGATTTTATATTTTGTTCATCTTGTTATGAAGAAAATTCCGTGAACAACTTTTTTCTTTTTAAACTCTGGACAGATTATCTTGAGCCTTGATATTTCCTTAGTGTACTAGCACTTTTGCCTTTTCTTTCAAAACAACTCTTAATTAGGAAAGTCACACTTTTCATTTTGACCAAATGTAAAATTTTATTTTCACATTTATCTTGTTGATTTATGAAATTACAAAGCACGATACAAGATGAAACAAATTCTATAACGATAATGCATGGTATAAAAGTCAATAAATGTTATTAATGATTTCTTAAATGACATAATTGATACTCTATATTTTTGTTGTCTATTACTTATTTGCAACGAAGATTAACAATATATTGCAAAATTAATGATTTAATTTTCATAATTGGTAAAGATTTGAAAGAAAAAATATCAGCATATAAAGGAAAGATACATATGAAAATATAACCCGATTTTGGGTGCCTAGCTTGGTTAAGCGTCTGACTCTTGATTTCAGCTCAGGTCATGATCTCATGGTTTCTGAGTTCAAGCCCCCCACCATGTCAGGGCAGAGCCTGCTTGGGATTTTCTCTCTCCCCCGCCCTGTGTCTCACCTGTGCATGCTCTCTGGAAAAAGAGCACTCTCTCTCTCTCTCTCTCTCTCTCTCTCTCTCTCACACACACACACACACACACACACACAAATGAAGAAATAAATATTAAAAAGCAGAAAGAAAATATAACCCAATTTATATATGCAAATTCATTGTAGAAGGGAAAAAATACTGTGGGTAATCAACTCTAATATTTAGCCTAATTTTTTTGTGTGTTTTATCTTTTTTTTGTATGTTTGCTTTGGTTGGAGGGTTGATTTTTGTCTTTAATTTCTCCAGATTTCCAGTTTTCTTCATATCAGAATATAGTTCTTGTATAATCAAACTTATCTGGCTGAATAGCATTTACAATTTGTAATGAAATAGATCACTTCTTGAGTAGAGGCACAGCAAATGATTCAGTGAGAATTGTGGCACTTTTATGCTATTAAGGTATTGTCTGTCTTACAGCTTTCAGTAGATAGACTCAGAAATCTGTTGGTTTTCTGCAGCTGTTAAAGTAGGCAGAATATTAAGAACTTCTGAACACTGGATGAAAACTACATAAGTGGATATTAAATGATAAAGTAACAAAGGTGATGTTACATTTCCAAAAATAGTAAATAAAATATTGATTCTTAGAAATTTTCTCAAAATTGAAATTGGACAATAAATGTCAACCATTGCGTTAATACAAAACAGCAATTCTGAAATACTCAATTTTATACAATTTTAAAAGCATACCTTTTAATAACATGCTCACATGATTTGAATTAAAGATGGGTTAATTTAGAAGTAATCCCTTTATTTTTTTAAATTTTTTTTCAACGTTTATTTATTTTTGGGACAGATAGAGACAGAGCAAGAATGGGGGAGGGGCAGAGAGAGAGGGAGACACAGAATCGGAAACAGGCTCCAGGCTCTGAGCCATCAGCCCAGAGCCTGACGCGGGGCTCGAACTCCCGGACCGCGAGATCGTGACCTGGCTGAAGTCAGACGCTTAACCGACTGCGCCACCCAGGCGCCCCTGAAGTAATCCCTTTATAAGAGTATAATAGGTCATATTCCATAATTGCTTAGTGTCATTGTCATTTGGTAAGTTCTGTTTCTTTTAGATCGTGCTGACATAGTCTTGAAACCTCTACTTTCTTACATACAAGTCACATAGTCTTTTTTTTTTAAATTTTTTAAATTACATTTATTTATTTTTGATAGACAGAGAGAGACAGAGTACAAATGGGGGCGGGGCAGAGAGAGAAGGATACACAGAATCGAAGCAGGCTCCAGGCTCCGAGCTGTCAGCACAGAGCCTGAGGCGGGACTCGAACTCACAAAGCGCGAGATCATGACCTGAGCTGAAGTCGGACGCTCAACTGGCTGAGCCACCCAGGCGTCCCACAAGTCACATAGTCTTTAGCAAACAGTGAACACTTTAAAGAAGAAAGTAAATCAACCTACAGTTCACATTTATCCTTTAAACTGTTAGCAAGCATCTTGTAGCATGGAAATCTTAGTTTCTAGAAATGTAGAGAAAACAAACATCATAAACAGTACTTTCATGTTTCTTCCTTGAATCATCGTCATAGATGTACTAGGAGATTCAATTAAAGAAAAACAAATAAACCATAATTATTTTATTTTACAAAAGGGAATATTAAAAGCATCTAGAAGATAAATGAAACATTTTGTAATTCTGTAATTAAAAATACATAAGCTACATTAATAAAATTTACTTTACTTTCATTAATATAAACAAGATTATACTCCTTACTGATGAAGGATGCAATTGCTATAATTGAATTTTGGAAAAATTTGGAGGAAATAGTAGACTCAGGCAAAGCTGGAATTGATAAATGCAAACTATATATATTGTACATTATAGAATGACCTAAGGATATGGTAGAAGAAATCACTGCCAATTATTCATAGGCATTGTGATAGAATTTTCCTTGAAAAATCACTTAGAGACTCATTTAGTTCATTCTAATGACATCTCACTTATACAGACTGGACAGCAAACAGTGATATTTTGGGTTGCGTCTAGATAAAAGAGTTACAAGCAGTTAAGTATCAAAAGCAAAAAAAAAAAAAAAAAACAAAAAAACACTTGATTTCAGAAAAGGAGAGTGTGTGGGAAAATATTAAGGAACAAAAATTTGTTCCTCTAGATCTGTAGGGTTCACCTCTACCAGTGATAAACCCATTCCACAGGTGATGTGAGCATTGAGTGATAACTCCCAGCTGCTGCCTATTCCACCTACCAGCCACATCTATATACCTTGGCCAATGGTGCTTTGAGTAAATTAATATATAATTTTTTTCAGAAGTAGTCTTCATCGTTTCCTCCTTACTCTGTAAATATTTTAGCTCTTTGTTGCTTAGGTGTCATTAAGACAAAAGCAGAGTCACTAGGTGTCTCAGACTCTTTATTTATTTTTTTTAATACACATGATTTAAACCATCTGAAAGACAGAAGGGATTAATTAGCCAAAGTATAATCTAAAGAATAGATTTCCCAATGAAAAATTATGGGAACCTAAGAAGAAAGCAAGAAAGATGCCTACATAACAAAAGTTCCTTTGGGCCTTCCTTTGTTAGAAGCATTTCCATTTTTTAACAAATTTCTTTCTATATATATGTGTATGCTGACTATATATGTTGAATATATATACCTATAATATATATAGGTAATATGTATATGCAACAATATATATTATATATGATATGTATGTATGTTACATGTATTTGGTGTGTGTGTGTGTGTGTGTGTGTTTATTTATTTATTTTTTGCCAGCAACTCCTAAGTTCTTACCTAATAATTTATGTAAGCGATCTTTTTTTTTTTTTTTTTCAACGTTTATTTATTTTTTGGGACAGAGAGAGACAGAGCATGAACGGGGGAGGGGCAGTGAGAGAGGGAGACACAGACTCGGAAACAGGCTCCAGGCTCTGAGCCATCAGCCCAGAGCCTGACGCGGGGCTCGAACTCCCGGACCGCTAGATCGTGACCTGGCTGAAGTCAGACGCTTAACCGACTGCGCCACCCAGGCGCCCCTACGTAAGCGATCTTGTTTGACCTTCTGAACCCACAGATGGATGGTACAATGGGAAGAAATTATAAAATGCTAAACAAGTTCCTACAGAGATTCAAAATCTTTTGAAAGCAGCTTTATCATATTTATTAACATATGTTTATTCCTATAATTAAGATTTATAACTAAGATATTTAAGTATAGAGAATACTTTCTGTTGTTTTTTTAAGTTTAAGTACCTAAAAACTGATTCAAGTTGTGAATGAACCACAACTGAAACTGAGTGTACTTGAACTACATTCCATTGCTGTAACAGTGATCTAGTGCCTCAGTGATGTTACATTAACAAACAACCACTAAACCTCAGTAACATACAACAATATATCAATAAATATTTGTGCTCATGGTTGTGAGTGTTGGCTAGTTGGGATCAGAGGGACTCATTCATATCTACAGTCTGCTGTTCATCAGCTACAAGTTGGCTTTTTTGATCTTGACTGAGCCTTCTGTCATGTCTAGGCCTCAACTGGTACAAAAAACTGGGCCTACTGGGCTCTTCTCCTTGCTCCAATAATGAAGGCAAGGAGCAAGAAGAAGGAAATGGAAGTGCCTGAGCCTCTGATCACTTTGAATGTGTACTGATTCCATTAGCTAAAGCAATCACGTGCCCAAACCCGGACTCCCTGGGGGAGGGCACCACCAAATAATGCAGTCAACATCCTGCAGCAAGCTGCGCCTCAGCTTGAATTTTCACCTACATTTTTTCCTCATCACTGTTTTCACTTTTATGGGCAATGGTGAGCTTAGAGGAAACGAAAAGAAGTTTTCTGGGATTTGAAGGAAGGGATAAAGCCAAATATGAAATCTGTAGTCTGGGAGTAAAACATTATCACAGGATCTTTAACTTCTTAGGAGACAAGGCCCTCAGTATAATACTTCTCAGAAGAATGAAGATTTTTTCCAAGGCTCAAAAAGAAAAAAAAAAAAACATCATGATGTGGGCCACCTGGGTGGCTCAGTCGGTTAAGTGTCCAACTCTTGATTTCAGCCCAGGTTATGATCTCACAGTTTATGAGATTGAGCCCTACTTGGGCTCTATGTGCTGACAGCTTGGAGCCTGCTTGGGATTCTCTCTTTCTCTCTCTCTCTCCCAAAATACATAAATAAACTTAAAAACCACATCATGATGAGATAAATTTCTTTACATTCGAATAAATGTAAAATGTGTAAATTATCTACTATTTACCAGGTATAAGTACTATTTGCTAGACACTTGGGCAAAGAATATGTCAAAAGTCAATGCTCCTCAAAATTTAAAGTATATTTGAATTACCTGAAGGTTTTGTTAAAATTCATATTCTGATTCAGTAGGCCTGTGGCAGGCACAAAATTCTTCATTTCTAAACTACCCCTTGGTGATACTCATATTCCTGGTCCTTGGAATAATATTTTGAGTATGAAGGTCATAGATTACACCTTTAAGAAACAGAGCCTATGTGAATGATGAGAGTGAGGTGTGTAAACAGATAAAATACTCCGTGAAAATGCAATAATAATAATAAAAAAAGTAGAACTGAAGGGTAGTTATTGGACTTTGTTTGCACTGGAGCAATCAATACATGGAGACACGTAATACTGTAACATTATGACAGAAGTACGTGTATTTCTATATCACCAAAGCATGATGACAAGTCAGGGAAGTTATTTCAATGAAAGCTGTGCCATATCATGAATGTAGCTCATGGAAGCCATCTATGCAGCTACAGATTTAATTTGAGGTAAGCTATTAACTTGATTAGATATGTTTTTAAGCACCACCACCCTCATGACCAGGTGTGAGAAGGGTAACATGTAGGCACTAAGACTGCTTTAGAGATAAGTCAATAGTGGAGGTACTCTATGTTGACAGCCTAAAATTAATGTCATGACAGGTAGGGTGATGATAATGCCTTCAAGACATATTTAAAAGACAGGAGTGAAGTCAATTAGTGATAGGTTAGTTGAATAAAGAAAAGTAGATAGGAAAGATGTATCAAGCCTTTTAGTTATTTATTGCAATAGACATAATAGAAAACACATGAGAAGACTTATTTCTCAAAGGAGAAGGGCATATTGGGAGGAAATAACATAAACTATGTCCTGGTCAAAAAGATTTAATTATGCAAGGACACTGATGCTTCATCTCAGAAAAGCAAACAAATTAGTGCTTAATGGCAAAGTCTAATTCTCAATATTTTTAGTCTTCTTTCCAATGAGACTTTGGTCCTCTTTTAGGGTATTTCAATTATTTTAGCAGGTGGTCCATTTTTGGTGCTTCTTTCCTCAAATGTTTACCTACCAGTGCATCTTTAAAGTTGCTGGTCGGTGCTTACCAACAGTCAATATTAGATACTTGCCACTCCACATGAATTTGCTCTTGGAAAGACTCCCCCCACTTGATAAACCTGTCAATCACATTGTCCACATTGTCAACATGGGACCCAGAATCTCTTGCTGAGCCAGAGAGAATTGTCTCTGGGTTGCTGGTATCTTCAGAAAACACCCACTATGTTCTCTAGAATCACAAATCATAAAGACAATGTGAGTCTAAAGCTGCAATTACATTTTTTTTAAGGAAGCCTAATTATAGGAAAGAGAAGAATGGAAAGACCTGGAGTACTATGGCATGCTTTGTGTTTTGGATCCAGCCCTGCTTAAAGCCATGTTCATCCTAGACTATACCTGTATAATCCACTAACTTCTTTCTACAGTGTTTAATCTATTTTGATATAGTTTTTTTTTTTTTTTTCTCCTCTGATATACAATAGAACCTGGGCTTACTTTCCTCCTACAGAAAATGAGTTATCTATCTTTCCAGTTTCAGTTGACTAAATTCTTACTTGGTCTCAGGCACATAAAAACTATCACTCTATATAGTCATGTAATTCATGCTAGGCAACTACATAGCATATAGGTCAAAAGCCAGAAATAAATAACAATAAAAATACAATGCTCTGTTTTTACTCTCTCTCTCTCTCTCTCTCTCTTTATCTTTTGCCAAGGACTGATGCTTTGTTACATACCTTCTTTTTATAGGTTCAGGAACAGTTTTAAATGGAGAGAAAAAAAACCAATAGATTATGGTTATTCTGTTTCAGAGAAAGGATTAACTTTGGTAGCATGATAAAGGAGCCAGAATTTTCACAGCAATCGATAGGTGTTTTTTAAGGGATATTATAGTATCTCCAAAACCAAATAATAAACTAATAACATGAAGAGAGAAAAAAAACATTACAAAGTCTTCAAAAAAGAATGATCATAGTCCATTGGACCTTTCTGGCAGCCTGAGGAAGAATGACAGTGAGCAGAATTTTAAAGCAAGGATGGTCAATATTAAGAGAGGCATAAGCAGAAAGGAAGAAACAAGGAAAAATGCTAAGACTCTAATCATTTGCTTCAAGCTACCTGAATATGAATTCTATGAATGCCCTCAGAGGTCACTTATTCATTAAACTAATATTTGAAAGTATGTCTTTAAACTATAAACAATGGATTGCCTTTTTTTAAAGAAGAGATAACATATTATCTGAAGTTCCTTTGTAGAACACGTTCATAGTAATTCTTATTCTCTGCTGCAAATGGAAATGTTAAATTTACAAATCCTGCCCACTTTTAAATCAAGGTGAGTACTTTAAACATAAACCTTTAATATTCTGACATATGCAGATCAAAATTTTGTTTAAATAGCATTATGTATTTTACTACCTCTAAAGGCCAAAGACATAGTATAGTCTAAGATGAATGAAAAGAAGCTCCGTTTCCTCAATAAATGGCAACTACTTTGAAGGGAAAGTTGCTGGTAGTCTGCATAATGAGTGCCAAGTTAAAATCCTATTTTTGACTAAAACAGTACACAACATATTGGGTAATTTTCTTTCAGAAATGTATATAAATATTTGTTACCTAATCTTAAAAATAGTTATTTTCCAGATAAGAATTATTTAAAAACAAACACAAAACATCTTGCTCAGGAATATGTAATATTTTACATTGGCAATTCACTCCTCTAAATATTATGATGGAAACAAATTCATTTTAAATAACTACTAAGTAGAGCTTTGTACATATTCTGTCATTATATGTTCAGGCAGAGATAATCACTTATTCATCTCATCAAAGTGAAATAATTCTTAGGTAATAATAATATGTTTGTCGCTCTGTTACTCTCAATTTCTCCCATTAGAATCTTGTAAGCAAATTTCAGTGATGCCTGGATAGTCATTTTACTGCTAGTTTATGATTCTCAGTATAGCCATTTCTGCAGGCACCCATCAGTTTTTTTCCGTAAATTACTGCACCTTCTTTGTGGGCGAGGCATTGTGCCAGGTATTCTGGAACAAAGAAAGCTGAATAATTTACAGTTTCAACTTTCAGTGAGCTTACAAACAATGAAGGCAGAAAAGCTCCATGCAAAATATCTATAACACAAAGTAATAAGATTGTGAAGACAAATGGATCATTGCAACCATTTGAGATCAAGGAAGATTTGAAGAATGTGGCATTTGAACTTTATTTTGGCATATGGATAATATTTGAACAGATAGGGAAGGAGGAAGGACAAATCAAATAAAAAGATAGTTTAAGCAAATGCATAAAAGCTGAGAGTACAGAGCATGTTTAGGGAAATAATGAGACTAACAGGTAGTTGTATGAAGAGGGAGAAAAAGAGAGACAATGCTAAAATAGTACATCATGAGCAGATAATTATATTTTTTAAATGCCAATCAGTCTATGGACACTCACTCTTCACTGAAAAAAAAAAAAAAAACTGTTAAAAATGTTTGAAAAAAACACACTAAGGTCAAGCTATGGTTTTTGAGATCAGGATGGATTATGTGGCACTGATCTCAGAGTCAGGGAGAATAGGCTCTTTAAAAAGTCCTAGCAAGAGAAATGGGAGCCAAATTTGAGTAGTTACACTGGAAACGTAAAGATCGATGAGAGAAATATTGTGGAAATGGAATCAATATGTTTTGGAGACTGGATAGAAATTGGAGATGAAAGGCAGGAGAGAACAAAGTTAATGATAAGTTTGGTGTGATAATCCTAGGTGGTTAAGGATTGTGAAATAATTAGTAAAGATATAGATTTAAGTAGAGCTATATCAGGACGTAATAAGACATAACTAAAAACTAGTGTTAAGTTTTTTGGCTAGAAGATTTGGTTTGAGAAGTATAAGCAGCCGCTGTAGCAGATTGCAGTCCTGGCTGGTTATCACAGTTATCAAAGGAGGTCAGAAACCAAATAAAACAAAACTACATCAAGAAGTTGCTAAGTTCTATCCTAAAGAATTCTGATTCAGTAGGTTTAGGTGGCACCATGGGGTTCTGTATTTTTTTTTAAAACACTATTCTGAAAAACAATCAGGTTGGGAAATTACAGATCTATATAATACTGTGTATGCATGAAATGCTGAAATAATAATTCCTTCTCTTTCTGGAAGAAGGTAATACAGAAAATGGACAAATTTATTTTCAGCTTAGAATGCAATCAGAAAGTAACTGCTCCATAAAGAGACCTGAGAAGTTTTTCCCCATGACAACAGAACACTCTGAGTCTTGGTTATTGCAGACAGTGAACATAAACAAATGGTTCATGTTAGAGACGTATAGCTGCAGAGTACTATGCAGGTGTTTCACTGATAATTATCATAGAAGAACAACATCTTGCAGGGCATTTTAGAGGAAATAGAAGACTTCTTCCAGCATCAACTAATAATTATTTTGTACTTCAAAACTATAAAGAAAGACCACAAAGGGGCCATAAATAAAATGTTAGAAAACACAGGAAAAGAAAAAGAATTAAGGAAGTAAAAAATTAAGAAAATGATAAGTATTCATATAAAGCAAATTAAGATGGAAAGAATTGTTACCCAAAGGGTTAAAGCTGTAGATAACTCAATGGGTAAGTCTGAGCGAGTGTTTTGGGGTTTGTTGTTTGTAATGGGTTTTGAATTACCAATTAAAAAATATATATTCAGGGGCATCTGGGTGGCTGGGTTGGTTAAGCATCAGACTTCAACTCAGGTCATGATCTCACAGTTCATGTGTCCGAGCCCCGCATTGGGCTCTGTGCTGACAGCTCAGAGCCTGGAGCCTGAGTCAGATTCTGTGTCTCCCTTTCTCTCTGCCCCTCCCCCACTCATACTCTGTCTCTGTCTCTCAAAAAAAATGAATAAATGTTTAAAATATTATGTATATAATTGTGTATGTTATAAATTATTATAGACTATATATAATCATATATATTATAAATATAAATAAAAATTATATACATATATACAAATTCAGTTATCTGTAAGAAATCAAGTAGATTTAAGTAGAGTGACTAAATGTTAGGTACTCTATAGAATATTTGTTGAATGTATACAGATCAAAACCAATACTGTTTATTTTTTAAATATTTTTAAATATTTATTTATTTTGAGAGAGAGTGCACACACATGTGAGCATGAACAGGAGAGGCGCAGAGAGAGAGAGAGAGAGAGAGAATCCCAAGCAAGCTCTGTGCTGTCAGCTCAGAGCCTGATGCCAGGCTCAATCCAATCCCACAAATCATGAGATCATGACCTAAGCCAAAAACAAGATTCAGATGCTTAATCACCTAAGCCACCCAGGCATCCCCATATCAAAAACAATATTATAACAGATGAGAAAGTGAATGGGTCATAAGAAAGTGATTATGAGTACATACTATTTTATTAAGTTTAGCATTAATTTATTTTTTTAAAGGTAGTTTATTTGGAAGAAGCTCTTAGTTTTTAAGATATTTAATATTCTACTAGGAAGAATATTATATGTCAACACCAAGAAAAAATAATAATGACCCCCAAAAAATCCAGAGTAGAGACTCTTTACTTTCAATAATGGTGAATTTGAAAATTTATGTCAATCTTTATCATTAGGTAAATGGAAAAGATTGAAAGTATTTACTTTTTTTGTTCCTTCAAAGCATCAGAAATCAATAAACTAACAAAGAATTATGTGATGAAAATCATGGAGAGGAAATAATCAAGAGAAATTAGCTAAAGCCACAGACACTTTTCACTTGGAGGGGTTAGCTGATATCAGAAGAAACAGACAAGAGGCTGAAAGCCTATGTGGTAATTTGAAAGCATCTGCAGTCTAATGTGACCAAGGTTAAAAATCAGGGTATACCAAGGGGGTGAAGGGAAAAAAACTCGTGTGCATATATTTTATACTTTGGTTTGAGATAGTTAGAGACTACCTTGAAACTGGAAAAAGCTAATCTAAGATTACTACTCTCCAAGTACCAGCCCTAAGCAATCTTCCTTGGAGGAAGATGAGATAATGATAGGAATGAAATACTTTTAACATTTTTTCATGTAGGAATCTTGGCACACTGTATAAAACAACAAGTTATGTGAACAGGGAAGTCAACAGGAGGAGAAGCAAGAAAAACAATAGAAATTTAAAACAGACCTAAAGGGGCCTGATATTAGAATTTTCTATCAGACTTTTAAATAATCAAGCTTCTATTCCTCAAGTCAAAGTAACAACAACAACAACAACAATAATAATAATATAAAGAATTTACCAAAGAACTGGAAATAATAAAAATAAATTACATGGAAGGTTAATAAAACAAGTTCTTTTTGAAACAAGAATAAAATAATATATTATATGAAATGATTTTATTTAATGGCACATAAGGATCAGAGAAGTAATAATTAGTGAACTGGAAGTTTGATCAGAATAAGATATTCAATATGAAGCATAGAGAGAAAAAATAATGAGTAATACAGGAGAGAGAGTAAGAAACTTAGAGAACACAGTGAGATGGGTTAAAAGGTATATAACCTGAGACACAGGAGAGATAAAATGAGGCAGATTCAATATCTAAAAAGATAATGGTTCAAAATTTCTGAATAGTGAAGAAAGACACAAAATCACAATAGGAAAAATTTAAAAAAAAGTATGCATATACATTATAGTAACACAGGTGAAAGTTAAAGACACAGAAATACATTTAAAAACAGGCAAATGAAAAAATATATTATTCATCAAACACCAATAATTAGTTTAGTACTTGATTTTTTTCAATATGAACAGGGAAGCCAGATGCCAATGGGATAACTGATTTATAAAAAAAAGGTAATAAAAAAACAGAAAAGATAGATACATTTTTTATCAAATAGTAGTGGGTCAGTTCAATATTCATTTGGAAAAGAATGAAACCTGACTTGCACTTCATGCCACATGCAAGTCAGTTCTGGGCATTTTATAGATCAACATACAAAAGGCAGAGCAATATGTTCCTGGAAGATAACACAGGAAAATACCATCATGCAGTTATGGGTAAGAAAGCTTTTTGAAAGAAAATATTTAAAACATAAAACATAAGGAAAATGATTAATTAATTGAACCATATCAAATTTAAGGACTTTTCATCACAAGGCATTATTAAGAGAGTAAAAATGAAGAAAATGAAGGTAGTGGAAAGAGATACCTATAGTTTATGTTCAAATAAAAATGCAAAAATTTTAATAAATTAAAATAAAAGTCTCCTCTCCAAAATGCAAATAGATAGGTCCTACAAACCAATAAAAAAGAGCAAATCCATCCAAAAATGGACAAATAAACTTAAAATTTATTTTAAGAAAAGCAAATGTACAAATGATCACAAAGTTCACAAAAATATGCTTAACCTCATCTGGAAAATTAAAATTAAAATCACAAATAGACACCACTGCAAACCAATAAGGATAGCTAAAATGAATCAGTCCGCTTATGCCAAGTGTTGAAGAGGATGTGGAACACATGAAGCAATGTTGAAGGAAGTACATACTGATTTAATCATTTTGGGAATCTGGACTTTTCAGCAAAAGTTAGAATATGCATAACCTAGAGCTCCAAAATTTCAATCTTAAGTATATATTCAACAGAATTTCATGAGTGTGCATGTGTGTGTGCGATGTACGTGAATAATGAGTGCTCATAGCAGCATTATTTACAGGAGCCTCAAAGTGGAAATAATTTGAATGGAAAGCAAGAGTAGAAAGAATAAATAAAACATGGCACATATTTCATACAATGAAGAACCATATGGCAACAAAATGATAAGCTATTGTTATGTGTAATAACATGGATAAATCTGACCAACATAAAAGTGAGAAAAAGTCACACAAAAAAAGAATACGTAGAATGATTCTATGTAGACAAAATTCAAAAACTCATAAAACTATACTTTGATTTTAGAAGTCAAAGTAGGAATTATTTTTAAAGAGGAAGAAAGGTTAGTAGTTGACTTATATTTAAAAAAAAAGGAAGAGAGTAAGAGAGAGGCTTCTGGATTGCTAATGATATTTATTTTTTGACCTTGGAATTGGTATTTAATCAGTGATCTCCGATGATATGGGTGTATTTATGTGTGTATATTTACTTCAAAAATAGTTACATAGAAACTCATGGAGAGTTAGATACTCCCAATTGACAATCCTGTTAGTTACATGTGTTGCAAATAAACTAGGCCTAGTTGTTATGGTTTCATATACTAGTTAATTGGTGCTTAAAATATATTTCCCTTGTACTACTCTTAATCTAAAACATTCATCTTTATCAGAGTTGGTTATAAAATGACCATTAACAGAGTGAAGAAGAAGTTGCATGTGGAGCAAAGATATTTGCAACACATATAACTAACAGGATGGTCAATCAAGAGTATATAAGAAACTCCTAACAATCAGAAAAAAAAGAGAGAGAGAGAGAGAGAATGCCATAGGGAAATCTCCAAGTGCACAATAAATATAATAAAGTTTTCAACCTGAATGGAAACTAAGGCTGTACAGTTTGCAACCACAATATAATGCCAGTACACACCCAGAATGGCTACATTTTAAAGAGACTGACAATAACAATGGTAAGGTGGGGGGCAACAGGGGAGTGAAAACTGTTACAACCCCTTGGGAAAAGTATTTTATATTATCTACTGAAGTTGAAGATAGGCATGAAAATTTTATTCCTAGGTGTATACCCAACAGGAATGCATATACATGTTCACCAACAAATGCAAAGGAAGATGTCGCTGTATCATTGGTCTTTGGCATCACTCCTGGGTTATGATACAGAAATGAAATGAAAGTAAATTACTTACAGCTACTTGAAACCACATGGACATGTCAAAAAAAGAAGGTGTTGAGGAAAAGAAAATGTGTTATAGTCCATTTCCGTAAAGAATAACAATATCAATAGCAACGACAATAAAGTAACGAGCAAAAATTAAATATAATGTTCAGGTGTGTAAGGTTTGGTGGCAAAGCTATGAACAAACATACATACAAACAAACAAGGAAATGATTACTGTAAAATTCTGGATAGACGTTTTCCAGTGTGGGGTAGTTGGAGAGCCTAATGATTGGCAAAGGAATAGGGGTTTCTTGTTTTATTGGCCATGTGATATCTCCTGACTTTGGTTTTGGTTACATGGGTTTTGCTCTGTGATAATTTATAGTGTAGCTAATGTTTTGTGCCTTTTTTCCAAGTGCTATAATAATAATAATAATAATAATAATAATAATTTTTTAATGTTTATTTTTGAGAGACAGAAAGAGAAAGAGAGACAGAGCATGAGTGGGGGAGGGGCGGAGAGAGAGGGAGACAGAGAATCTGAAGTAGGCTTCAGGCTCTGAGCTGCCAGCACAGAGCCCAAAACGAGGCTTGAACTCACTAACAAATGAGAGCATGACCTGAGCCGAAAGATGCTTAACTGACTGAGCCACCCAGGCACCCCTATAATAGCAATATTAATAGTAATTAATAACATATTTTATAAATATAAATTAAAAAGAAATAAAAACCGTTATAGTTTTCTACAAGAGTATTTTGTCGCAGCAAGGGATGTGATCTAAGATATAAACGTAAAATTTAAGCATTGGAAAGCTTTCTTTAGCTAAGATCTTGGAAAATCAGCTGAATGTGAGTCAGTTTAGGAAATTTTAACATATACAAGGCAGTGGATCACGAAGCTCTGATGAAATCATCATTTGCTCAGTAATCAAGCACACACTCGGGTGGTCAGACGCTACGATTAAATAATTGTCTTAAGGAAAAAAAATCACTTTGATGTGAAATAAGTATTTTACCATATAGCAAAGGCAAATTAAGACCCAAATACTTACCAGGCTTGCGGGAGCAGAGTTCATTGAGGTGGCTTCAGAAGCAGAATTTAGGAACAGGGTTGTGGATCCCTCACTGCCTACTGTCTACTCTAGGCCTCTGCGTAGTGTTCTGGCAGGTTCAGGCTTCATGTTTTGGGACAGCAAATATGACAGTGGGTCCTGGGTTTTTGTAAACTGCGTGCTTTGATCACTGTGAAGGGATTGTAACAACAGGCCTCGTCAAACCCTGGCTCCAGCTCTCTCCTGCCCGTTCAGTGCTTGTGGTGATGGATTGTATGTGAGAGAATCGACCCCCCCCCCCCACCCCGGTGTCATCAGGGGGCTTATTCCAAGTCTTGTGGTTCCAGCTTTATGGATGGCAAGGCAGCTGCAGAATGCGTCGTGTCACTGCTGGTTTGGGGGAAGGCCGGCCGCTCCCTGGCATGAGGACAGCTTTGGGAGACCAGGAATGATTGCCTTAAGCACTAGGCCAAAATATGTTTCCACAGAGTTATTGGAGGCCAACACGTTTTACGACCAGTCTGACAGAACATGGATTGTCAAGTTCATCCTTGCCACCTGCTATGTCTGATTCAAACCTATGAATTTTCCAATATGCCATATTGAAGAAATGAAGAACTCGCGTTTAGGGATTGGACAGGCATGTAGGGAATTGTGGTTTAGTGTTTTGGTGTGGGCATTAGCTGTATTTAGCTTTATTTTCCACATAGCATCCCTCTGCCCCACTTTTTTAAGTTTATTTATTTATTTAGAGGGAGAGAGAGAGAGAGAGAGAAAGACGGAGCGAGCAGGGAGGGGCAGGAGCAGACAAAGAGGGAAAGAGAATCTCAACCAGATTCCACACCATCAGCATGGAGCCTGAAAAACATGGCTCAAACCCATGAACTATGAGATCATGACCTGAACTGAAATCAGCAGTCAGGTGCTTAACTGACTGAGCTCCCCAGGTGCCTTTGACCCACTTTTATTATTATTGTTTTTTTAAATTTTTTTTTTCAACGTTTTTATTTTATTTTTGGGACAGAGAGAGACAGAGCATGAACGGGGGAGGGGCAGAGAGAGAGGGAGACACAGAATCGGAAACAGGCTCCAGGCTCCGAGCCATCAGCCCAGAGCCCGACGCGGGGCTCAAACTCACGGACCGCGAGATCGTGACCTGGCTAAAGTCGGACGCTTAACCGACTGCGCCACCCAGGCGCCTCTTATTATTGTTTTTTTAAACAGACCTTTTTTTCTTTATTTTTTTTTTTAATTTTTATTATTATTATTTTCTTTAACTTCAGAAGCCACTTTCCCTCATTTTTACCCTATGTACTTTACTGGGACTGATACTTTTCTCCAACTTCAAGGATAGGCTAGTGGGCCAATCAGAATCTTAATGAAGAACCCCTCACCACGCTCTGAACTGCAAGTTACAATACTGATGTAGTTCCAATGTGTGTGGGTGGGGTGGGGGGAGGGTTTCCCCACACCACCAAGTGATTCTCTGCAACACCAGCTGGGTGTCCGACAAATTAACTGAATTCTGACACTACTTAGAGATAGCATCAGGTCCCACAGGTCAAGAGTTCAATCCTACAAAGACTGCCTGGTACCCCCTTCAGACACCAATCACAAGTCTAGATCATGCTTTTTTTTTTTTTTTTTTTAACTTTTTTTTAAACATTTGTTCATTCTTGAGAGACAGAGTGTGATCAGGTGAGGGGCAGAGAGAGAGGGAGACACAGAATCCGAAGTAGGCTCCAGGCTCTGAGCTGTTGGCACAGGGCCTGACACGGGGCTTGAACTCAGGGACTGTGAGATCATGACCTGAGCCAAAGTTGGATGCTTAGCCAACTGAGCCACTCAGGTGCCCCTAGATTATGTTTTTCTGATCAAGTGACTACAGATCAGAGATTCAAATAACCTTCCCCCGGAGTTCAACTGATTTACAGTGCCTCACAAAATTCAGAGGAACATTTTACTTACTAGATTACCAGTTTATTATAAAAAAAGTCTAAGTCAGGAACAGCCAGATAGAAGAGATGCATTAGGCAAGAGGAAAGAACACAGAAGTCTCATGACCTCTCTGAGCATGCCATTCTTCCCAAATCTCCACATGTTCACCAACCAGGAAGTTGTCTAAACCCCATCCTTTTGAGTTTTTGTGGCGATTTCATTATGTAAGCATGATTGATTAAATCATTGGCTCTCAACGATTGAACTCAATGTCTAGCCCCTCTTCTCTCTCCAGAGGTCACAGGGTAGGACTGAAATTTCCTATCTTCAAATCCCATAGTTGGTTCTCCTAACCAACACCCCCTATCCTTAGGTGCTTTCCAAAAATCACCTCATAACATCGTGAAGGATACTTTGGTTGCTCTTGCTCTCCTCAGTTACAAAATTCCAAGGTTTCTGGAGCTTTTTGCCTGGAATAGCGGATGAAGACCAAATGTGTATATCTTATTATAAATCACAGTATCACACAAGCCATAATAAGTATGTAGGTCTGAAGCTTCGGGGAGCCATCCTCCTCACCAATGTATTAAGAACATCTGTCTGAGAATTACTGCAGTACAGAAGAAAGCAGAGCCAAGACATGGAGAGATGTGCTCATGACAGTATGGTTTGATCACCTGAATCCCTTTGTGCCTAAAGCTAGTGTACCATAGGGCTTTTCTGTTACATGAGCCAATAAACTTCTTTTTATGCTGAATCTGTTTGGAGTTGGATTTGGGTCACTCGCAGCCCCAAGAGTCTGACTGATGTAGTGAGGAAAGGATCCTATGGTGTGGAAGGAAGTATCATGTAATAGGTTGATCATACTGAGTTATATACGGAGATTATGATTTATAGAGGAAGGTCATCACAATGCCAAAAAGCAATGAGGGCAGGAGTGGAGGGATAGATAAAATGTGTGGGAAAGGTTTTGGGGTACTGCATTGCGGTTGGGAGTGAGGAAATTTCACTTAATGGTAAGTGTCAGTTGTGGCTGTGATTCTTCGGGACTGGGTGAATGTGAATGGAAAACAGACTACTGGAGCTAGGAAGCCATAGAACTACATGGCTAAGTTTTTTGTTTTGTTTTTTTGTGTGTTGTTTTTTGTTTGTTTTTTTAAGTAGATACTTGGTTTTTCTGCTCCTCTTTGCTCGTCAAAGTAGTGATGCGTCTTAGCGTTGCTACATCCTTGACTCCAACAAGTCACCAAAACTCTTTTTGCCTTTGTTGCTAATTACATTTTTGTTGCTACGTTCCTTTTACATCCTCTGTGCTTATTTATTATTGCTGTATCATTTGAAACCATTTAACTCTCCATACTTCTGAAGATCTCTCTTCTCTTGGTTTCCCTGGTCCTAGCTGTTCTTGTTTTCTTCCTACCTACCCAATCTTTTTTTCAGTCTTCTTCCTGACTTTCTCACCCAAAGCCCACTCTAAATAAGTACATTCTGTTATTTACATTTAATCTGCACTAATTTGTATGCACTGTTTCTGAGATATCTCACCATTTATAATGATTTCAACTCTCCTCCATAAGCTGTAGACTCCAAAAGATCTGCCTTCATTCTAGGCCTGTCTTTAAATTCTGTTCCTATATGGGAACTACCGTTCTACTCTGATACCTGAATGTCCCATAATTACCTCAACATATAGACATCCTAAAATGTACTTATCACCAATTTTTTCAGTGTTTGTCACGTATGTCTCCTCCTCATTCTCCTGCTCTGGTAAAGTTGCCTGGCATTAAGAATTTCACATGAGAAGGGAGCCTGGGTGGCTCAGTCGGTTAAACATATGACTTCGGCTCAGGTCATGATCTCTCAGTTCTTGGGTTTGAGCCCCGCATTGGGCTCTGTGCTGACAGCTCAGAACCTGAAGCCTGCTTTGGATTCTGTGTCTTCCTCTCTCTCTGCCCCTCCCCTGCTTGTGTGCCTCCCTTTCTTTCAAAAATAAATGAACATTAAAAAAAAAAAAAAGAATTTCATAGTGAATGATTAAACATTTCCTCAGTAACTGGTGTATTTTCTGGGATGATCTTATTACCTCACAGAGTTTAGATACTGTCCTAACTGAAAATTTTCAATGTCATATGGTAATCTGGAGAATAAAATCCTACCTTCTCAACTGGTCTTTTAATGCACTGATTCCTATTTAATTTTCTGGTTTTACAACATACTATTTGCAGTTCCCAGAACTGCTCACGTTTTCTCATCTTTGTATCGTCTGCCCTTTGCTATCCACCCCCATGGTATTTACTTCTCACCACATTTGCATAAGCCCACTTTAGAGGTCACTTTCAGGAGATCTAGGAAAGCCCTGCATCTTGGATGGGTAAGGTTTTCCATCCCACATGCATTTTCATATAATGTGAGCAACTATGTTCAGCCCACACTTGTCTGTATACCTGAAAACAATGTCTGCACATTGTGTTTGTTTTCAGCATTTTGAGTGCTTTTCATCCTCAGAGACTGGAAATTATGCCTGGCACCTCATCAGCACTGAGAAAAAATTAAAAGAGGAAGGAAAGAAAGTAATGAGGGGAAAAAGCAAGGAAGAAAAGTAGATACCATTAGGCACTTTGATGAGAATGTCTCAGTCTCTAAAATAGTTAACTGTGGATAAAATGTAGAGAAGCGTAACCCTAAATCTGCTTTCTTTTAGCAGTGGTGGACACAGCCCTGCTAAAGGAAACTACATAAAGTGCTTGGGTTTGAATCTCATCTTAGAAGCTTTCTACAATCTTGCTCTGACACTACCTTGGGCAATTTGCTCAACCCCTCTGTGCCTCAGTTTCCTCATATGTAAAATTGTGGCACCCATACTGCATAACTTTAGGATGATTTTGAGCATTAAATATGTTTATACCCATAAGGTACTTGGAAGAATGTTTGGCACATGGGAAACCCTACATGGGTTTAATAAAGAAAGGTAGGCATTGATGTTGGGAAATTCACCATATAATATATAGGGTATTTCTCTAAAACTACTCATTTGTTTCATGCGTCTCTGTATATGCATGCATGTGTTGACAAGTCCACAATTAAGGACAACATTATTGGCTACAGAGAAATATATTTTAATATAGAAGTAGCAAATTCTATGCCAGGCAAAATTAACACCTAAGATATTCCATATTAAAAAATGTATTAGTCTTTGGACATTTTTTATATTTACATTTTGAAGATGGAGAAATACTTGATTGTAAAGATTATGATTTGGGGCGCCTGGATGGCTCAGTCAGTTAAGCGTCTGACTCTTGGTATCGGGCTCGTATCATGACCTCACGATTTCTTGATTACGCCTTTTCCTTGGGCTCTGCACTGACAGTACGCTCACAGAGGGGCACCTGGGTGGCGTAGTTGGTTAAGCGTTGGACTCTTGATCGCTTTTCAAGTCGTGACCTCACCGTTCGTGAGTTTGGGCACCAAGTTAGATGCTCCGCTGATGGTGCAGAACCTGCTTGGGATTCTCTCTCTCCCTCTCTCTCTGCCCCTCCTCCACTCATACTGTCTCTGTCTCAAAATAAATAAATAAATTTAAAAAAAAGGATTATGGGGCGCCTGGGTGGCGCAGTCGGTTAAGCGTCCGACTTCAGCCAGGTCACGATCTCGCGGTCCGGGAGTTCGAGCCCCGCGTCAGGCTCTGGGCTGATGGCTCAGAGCCTGGAGCCTGTTTCCGATTCTGTGTCTCCCTCTCTCTCTGCCCCTCCCCCGTTCATGCTCTGTCTCTCTCTGTCCCAAAAATAAATAAACGTTTGAAAAAAAAAATTAAAAAAAAAAAAAAAAGGATTATGATTTGACTTTGAGTAATAAATGTCTTCTTCACAGAGATTTATGAAGAGAATGATATTTAATACTGTTCTCTTGTGCCCTTCAAATTCTTTGCCTTATAATTATGGGTGATGCTCTACTCATCTTCTCTACTACCAAGAGAATTGGCTATACGTTGGATTATTCAACTTTTTTGCAAATACCATATGATTTCACTCAAATGTGGAATTTAAGAAACCAAACAAACAAATGAGCAAAGGGCAATAAAAGAGAGAGAGGCAAACCAAGAAACAGAGTATTGACTGTAGACAAAAAACTGATGGTTACCAGAGGGGACAGGGTGGGGGGATGGATGTGACATAGGTGATGGGGATGAAGGGGTGCACTTGCTGTGATGAGCACCAGGTGTTTATGGAAGTGTTGAATCACTGTATTGTACACCTGGAACTAATACAGTGCTATGTTAACTAATTGGGATTTAAATAAAAACTTTTAAGAAAAGATTAAAAAAAAAAGAATTGGCTATACAACTTATAAACTACTATGTGATATATTTGTACCTTCATTTCAGCTAAACTTAAGTGTAAGTCCAAGAGTTTTAGCAAGGTTTTATAAGCCTGAGCTCTCACTTCTATGAAGAATATGTCTCACATGGTATGCTTTTCAACTTTGTTTGATGTCATTCCCAGTTATAATTGTGCTATAACAGCTTAGACATGCCTTTAAATGTAGACCTCAAACCAGGCATGTTAGTCGGCCTAGTACTGCCACAATTACTGATGAAACTAGAAAGAAGCCTTGTACAATTTTCCTATAGGCCTTGTATAGGCCTTGGGAAGTGATTGCCCTTGATGTTTGAAGCACGTATTTAAATCAAAACAGTGAAAATGGAATAAACTATTCTAAGCATGTTTTTGAACTGTCACAAGTGCAGCTACATAAATCAGCTTGGGCCCACAGGCAGAGGACACAAAGGGATTTAACTTCAGATATAAATGAAAATAATCTAAAGACAGGGAAGAATTTTAATTAAATTGAAAATGTGAATCAAACTATTAACATCGTTCTGGTACAGATTCTCATTGCCATCAGATGCATCGTGTTTTAGACAATAGTAGGGTTTCAAAAATTTAGCAAAACGCTGTGGCATAAGAAATTCTCTCTGCCCACATGCAAGGCTGAATTTTTTTTGTCATTTTGTTAACTGAACTGCTAACCGTAGTTGCAATTAGAAATGAAAACTTCAAGTAAAATGCTTTCTTTTTTGTTTGAAAAGGTCTAAAATTTAACGCACGTGGATAAAAATCACAAAATGATAGGTAACAATCAAATATGAAAAAAAGGAGGCTCGTTCCAGTTGCTTATTTTGATAATTTGTCCTGTGCACGTGCTTTTAGTTTTGATCAGATTATATGGAAAACCTGAGTATGGATTATAAATTAACATTATATAGGTAGATTATTATAATATTCAAGAGTATTATTTAATGTAATTTAATTTTTGTTGTTTAATTTTAAAATCATGACTTTGTAAGTCTATTTTTCCTTAGAAAATTAATCTTTTTAAGTATGGAGAAAATATAGATTTGTTTAAATAAAAGCTAGAAAATAGATTTCTAGGGGAGTTAGCAAAGGAATGAGAGAAAGAATGCACGCTGTAAGAAAAAAGATAGTAAACTGGTGGAATAAGAAGACAGATTAAAAAATAAAGGAGAGAAAAGGGAATAAAAATTCTAAGAAAATACAAAAAAGAAATAAAATAACTGAGTTACAACTGAAGATGATCATATGAGTGGAAACAGTGTTAAAATTGTTTTTTTTTTCCCCCTATTATGTTAGATTCTGGGGAATAGTAAATACCTCCTATTACTTTCAGAATTCAATTAGTATCTTAGAAATATTTAAATTTCAGGTGCCCATTAACTGATGTCCAAGGTCCACCACCTTGTTAAGTCTCCAATCCTCTCCCTCTTGCATCATTGAAAATAGTGGACACATTTTGTTACTAGATTTGAGAGAAATTATTTAGTCAGGCTTCTGCATTTCATTAAAATTCATAGCATCTAACCTCAGCTGGGTCTTTTGTGCTAAATGGTGTTCTTTTTATTCATACATAAATAAATCCCTATACATTTCTCATTGCAGATACTGTAAGATTTTCATTTCCCTGAAGGTCCTAAGGCCATTCTGACCCTCTCACTATTAGAATGAGTTAAGTTTGCCTCCTAACTTACAAATAAAGCCATTTATTATGACTTCTTTAGTGTTGGTACCCATCTCTGTCAAAATTTCTTTGAACAGTTTTCATGATTTGCTAATCATTTCTATTTTCTTTTTTTAATGTTTTATTTTTTATTTATTTATTTATTTATTTATCTACCTATTTATTTATTTTATTTTTGAGACTGAGAGAGGGAGGGAGAGAGCATGACTGGGAGAGTGACAGAGAGATGGGGACAGAGGATCTGAATCAGGCTCCACGCTAACAGCAGCGAGCCCGATGTGGGGTTCGAACTCATGAACCATGAGATCATGACCTGAAACAAAGTCAGACACTTAACCAACTGAGCCACCCAGGCACCCTAATCCTTTCTCTTTTTAAAGGAGGAAATGCCATTTCCCTTTTCCAAATAAACATCTTCCTGTGTTCCCCAGCCATGACCCTTCTAGGCTATGCTGCTGATAACCCATCACACCTTCATTCCCTTGGTCACATTGTTCTATTGATCATTCCCTTTCTATTCTTTCATCTTCTATTTGTTCATCTTCTATTTACTTTCTCCCTTTGGGTTTTTGCCAAGTCCTTCAATCATGGTCAGTTTTGAAATATATTAAAATACCTTTCTTCATTTCTGTCATGTGATCAAGCTCTCACTCTCTCCTCAAGAGGCCTAGAAAGATATTTCCATATCTTTATCGCTTCCTTATGATTCAGATAATTGAAATCCTACTTATACAGCACCTGGATTTTAATCATTATAATATCATAAACTACCATATAACCCACCAATTCCACTTCTGGGTATGTATTCAAAATAATTGAAATCAGGAATTAAATTTGTTTTTAACGTTTATTTACTTTTGAGAGAGAGACAGAGTGTGAGCAGGGAAGGTGCAGAGAGAGAGGAAGACACAGAATCTGAAGCAGGATCCAGGCTCTGAGCTGTCAGCACAGAGCCCAATGCAGGGCTCAAACCCACAAACTGTGAGATTATGACCTGAGGTGAAGCTGGACACTCAACCTAATGAGCCACTCAGGCATCCCTGAAATCAGGATTAAAAAAAAAAAAAAAAAAAAGTTTATTTACTTATTGAGAGAGAGACAGAGAGAGAGAGAAAGAGAGCAAGCATATCCACATGAGCTGGCAGAGAGAGAAAGGGAGAGAAAGAATCCCAAACAGGCTCCATGAACTCCAATACGGGGCTCACCCCACAACTGTAAGATCATGACCTGAGCCAAAATCAAGAGTCGGCCATTCAACCAACTGAGCCACCCAGGTGCCCTGAAACCAGAATCTTGTAGAGATATCTGCACTCCCATGTTCCCTGCAGCTTTACTCATAATAGCCAAGATATAGAAACAATCTAAGTGTCTGTCAATTGATGAATAGATAAAGAAAATGTGGTATATGTATTTATATTATGATATATAAAATACCATTAGCTATGAGAAAAAAGAAAATCCCACCAATGGGACAACTTGGATAGACTATGAGTGTATTAAGCTAAGTGACAAGTCAGACAGAAAAAGATAAATACTATATGATGTCACTTATATGTGGAATCTAAAGAAGACAAACTCAGAGAAAGAGAGCAGAGTTGTGGTTTCTGGGGTTGGAGGGTGAGAGAAATGGGGAGATATTAATCAAAGGGCAGAAACTTCCAGTTATAAGATTAATGAGGTTGGGGATCTAATGCATAATAGGGTGTTTATAGCTAATAATACTCTATCATATACTTGAATGTTGCTAAGAGAATAGATCTTAAAGATTCTCACCACCGAAAAAGAAATGATAACTATATGATGTGATGGAGGTGGTAGATAATACTACAGTACTCATTGTTTTGCAGTTTATAATTGCATGAAATCAACACGTTATACACTGTAACTTACACAAGGTTATGTGTCAATTATAATTATATTTCAATAAAGCTAAAAATAATAAAAAATAAAACATGTATAGAAAACAAACCAATGAAGAAAAATCACATGATCATTTCAATTTCAGAAAAAAAACCTTCACTGATTCATCAATTTCAATATGTACTTTTTGGGTTGACTTTGTTTTGGTTGAAAAAGGTAATTCAGAAATTTTGAAAGGCATGTTGTGGAACATTGGTATAAATTGGAGAAAAAAATACTTGAGATGATTCAACAGTGAATGATTCATCAACAGATGGTTTCAATTAAACTTTTTCAAAACACATATTCAGCAAGGGTAAACCAGGTGTCTGGATTTTTACATATTCCTTTCTTTCTTTCTTTCTTTCTTTCTTTCTTTCTTTCTTTCTTTCTTTCTTCCTTTTTGTAACATAAATCAGTTCATTTGTTTCAGTATTTGTGCAGAATATTATAAAACATTGTTTTCCTTTCTGTGACATGTTTCAACCATACAGTAGGGAAGTAGGTGATTGTATTCAAGGGATTGGATATATAAAGCTGGTCACAGAGTAGGAATATTTAAGCCACATTTGCTTATAAAGAATTGAATATGTTTGTGAAAATCATGAGCTATCATAGAAAGCCCTGGCTAAGATTCTGAATGCTTCGTTAAGGAGAGAAGAAAATGAATAAATAAGACAATGTAAATGTTTTTAAAGTTTATTTTTAAGAGAGAGAGAGAGAGAGAGAGCGAGAGCATGCTTGTGTATGCATGTGCATGCATGCAGGAGTGAGTGGGGAGGGGTAAAGAGGAAGACAGAGTTTTCTGAACTGGGCTCTTCACTGACAGCAGAGGGCCCGAGGTGGGGCCCAGGCTCACTCAGGAACCATGAGACCGTGATCTGAGCCGAAGTCTGATGTTTAACCAACTGAGACACCCAGGCATCGATAATACACATTTTTAGACAGCTAATCAGCAATATATTTAATTGTTTCTGTTTTCTTTTGATCACATATCCTTAAATAGTTTAAATTGTCTAATGTTAAGAATGACGGTAATATATTCTAACAAAACTGTTAACAGGAAGTGCCACATATTTCCCAAGTTGATTTCATAATTCTTGTGTGTCACTCAGAGTTCACCAGAGCAACAGAACGGACAAGATATATGTATATTATGTGTAATTTAAGGACTAGGCTTGCATCACTGGGGGGACTGGCACTTTTGAAACCTTTAGGCAGGCTGGCAAACTAGACAGTCAGGGTTTCCACGTCACAGCCTTACGGCGGAATTCCTATTTCACTAAGAAACCTCAGTTTTTGCTTTTAAGGGCTTCAGCTGACTGGATGAGACCCACTCATACTATCCAGGGTAAGCTTGACTTAAAGCCAACTGGTTTTTGGTGGGAGCCGCATCTACCTAATGCCTGCACGGCAACACCTAGAGTAGTTTGATTAAATAATTGGGTGCGATAACCTTGCTAAACTGGTGCGTAAACTAACCATCACATCTGGTTATCTGGTTTTGTCGTTTGCTTATTAAAACAATTATTTATTTATTTTGAGAGAGAGAGAGAGGGAGAGAGAATGTGATGGGGAAAGCCAGAGAGAGGAGGAGAGAGAATCCCAAACAGACTCTGCCTCTGAGCTGACCGCACAGAGCCGAACACGGGGCTCGGTCACACAAACTGTGAGATCATGATGTGAGCCGGAATCAAGAGTCGGAAGCCTAACTACCAGAGCCGCCCAGGTGTCCCTTAAAGTGAGATATATTTTATAGATATTCAATGGATTTAATAGTCACTAATCCAACTACTAATATGAATGTTCAATATTAAAATTAATCACTATTCATTACTACAACCAATATATAAAATGTGTAATACTTTGTATTCACTGAGCTATTTTTTACTTAACGTTTACTAGGTACTGGGCACTGTGCTTTGTTATGAGACACATACAATAAATATATTACCCCCAAACACTTAAGAAATTTAAATTTCAGTGAGATGAAATGTTAAGTCTTGACTTTGCGAACATACATATATCATCCCCAATTTTCAGCCTAAAAACCGCTCTAAAATATATTGTATTCATTAAATATTACCTAGTGACTGTATGTGCAAGGCATTATAATATGTGCTCTGTAAATTTTAAAGGTTAAAAAAAAGTGCCCTTCCTTCAAAGAGTTTATAATCTGCTGGGAATTAATCTGGCTCTTAATTTTGTTACTATGTGATATGGGAAAATTACTGTAATTTGAGGTTCAGTTTCCTTATCTATGCAGTGGGAGTTATACCAGATAATATTTCAGTTAAACTTCTTTATGGTCTTAAAATGTTATCATTTTCAAGATTCTTTGTTTAGAAAATTATTCTCCAGTGGGTAAGAATAGGATACACTATTTATAATGATTTTTTTCCAAGTAGGAAATTAGTAATTGATGGCTTGCATACAAGTATTGAGATCTAGGCGTATTTTCTCTTATTTATATCGACAGCTAAATTGCCTTCATAAAACAATGAAAGTTAACCTCAAAGACTGATGGAGAAAATTACCAATAAGTAGAAAATACAGTGGACGAAAGCAAAATATGGGCTTTAACACGATGTCAACATTAAATAAAAATTACTATTTTGAGATAGTCAACTGGTTATGAACTATATCTAAAAAAGTGTTTAAAGAATTTAAAATTTGAGAATTTAAAAAGCTGTATTTTGTGTTAAAGCTTATTATTTGGCAGTCATATTATATTTGGTCTGCAAGCTAAAACTTTTTTGCAAAATTTGTCTACTCAAGTTTAAAGGAGTTCTTGTATTATAAAGTATATGTTACAAGGATGTAAAGTTTTTAATACTTGTAAGAAGTGATCCACTTTAATTGTTGGTTCTCATTTCCATAAAAAACAATTGCATAACGGGGCGCCTGGGTGGCGCAGTCGGTTCAGCGTCCGACTTCAGCCAGGTCATGATCTCGCGGTCCGTGAGTTCGAGCCCCGCGTCAGGCTCTGGGCTGATGGCTCAGAGCCTGGAGCCTGTTTCCGATTCTGTGTCTCCCTCTCTCTCTGCCCCTCCCCCGTTCATGCTCTGTCTCTCTCTGTCCCAAAAATAAAAATAAAACGTTGAAAAAAAAATTAAAAACAAACAAACAAAAAAAACAATTGCATAGGGCAGTGATAGTCTCATGATGTTGTTAGTAATATGCACACGTCTGATGCTTTATGAATCTGAAGGGAAAGGTGCACCATTTTATGTATCCTTTCTTCAGGAGGAAAAAGCAAACCTTCCACTCAGTAACGGAACTGCCTGCAATTCTCTGCACCCACCAAAACGTCATTCTTCATACTTGCTTTCTATTTTCATAGCAATGGGAATGGAATGTGCTCCTCAGTACTCAGCCATTATCCTGACCCCTGTGTCCATAGCCTTTGACTCAGGCCTGAGTTCACCATAACTTATTTTTACAACAATCCTGAGATGCAGCCAGACCACTTGGCGATAGTTTCACTCCTACTCAGCTTGTTTTCAAAATGGGGATTCTCACTGTTTCTCTTTTTAGAGCATTTCTAGTTTCAGCATGAAACCTTTTAAAATAAAAAACTGCTGTTATGCAAATGACTGAAGACAAAAGGCATTTTGTTCAACTCCCAGAGTCTGTCTTGATTATTAAGCTCCATAAAGCCCTCTACTTTCCAGGCTTATTCACAAAGCTATTACCCAATCTGGCAATATTTTCTCAAGAAATTTCTGGTTAGTGCACACTTTTTTCTGATGGCAAATTGGTTCCCTGTTTTCATAAGCTGCATCGTAGAGTAAACCCTCAACATGGGGATCCTGAATTCTTGCCTTGTTTGGTAGTAAATCACTGGAATTGTTTGTGATTAGCAGTGAGTCAAAGGGAACATTGCAAGGTTTGGGGTTGGGGTTCTTTCCTTTCTGACTTATGCTATTCTCCCTTATAAGGTTTTGTTTTGCTGTTTATTATGTGCAGTTTAGCTCTTCTGTCCCCCCACACTGCTTGGTGGGTTTTTATAATAGTGTGAGTTGATGGGCTTTAAAATCATAAGCTATCATTTTCTAGTTTTTTTCTTCTAAAAACAGTCCACCTCCCTTAAGCTTAGCTCTAGAGTTCTTTAAATAAAACTCGAATTGAAGAAATAGTCATATTTCTGACGAGCTGTGAGACTGACCAAGGTCACTTTTGTTTGCTGTATCACTTAAAATACAATTCCACTTACAATTGCCTGGCATGGATGAGTGCATTTTTTTAATGTACATAATACTTTTTGACATTTGGAAATGAGAAGCTATGAAAATAAGGTTGATAAACCAGTAAAGAAGTCTTTCCTTAAATGGTCACAATCTGCCAAGAGCTGATAAGGAAAAGGATCCTGTGGGGACAATGACAAGAAACTTACAGCCATCAACCCCATGTCAGCACTGGGCGAGAAAACAAATAGAATTCCAGACAATTCAGAACAAATACTACAAATCAGAGATGATCCCCAAACCTCCTTTCAATCTGACCCTTTTGAAAGACAACTAAGAAGCACAAAGGACATTGGACAACTCCACACGAATAGTTACACTGTGCCTTTTCTTTCGTCTTTCTTCTCTTGACCTCAAATTAAATTTGTTTTCAGTAAAAAGTTTTCTCTATGGAGTATATCATTTCATCTCCAACATAAAACACTCAAGAAGAGACTGAGGCAGAGCAAGGGTAAGTTAATTATTGCAATTATGTGTTAATTATGATGAATTATTTTAGAGCAATGAAGTAATGCTTAGTAGATTTCTGTTGTGTCTTCATATAATCTGTTCTAGAGGGTATTGAAGCTATACAGTATTATAGGAAATGATATTGTCAGATGAAGTTAACATGTGAATAATCATAGGTTTATAGATCACAGATATTGCAATATGGTTAATTATTCCTCACAAAAGTAAAGTATTTTTCACAAACTACTGTGTAAAGGTTATGTCTCAGATTTCTAATTTGTTTTATTTTGTACGGGTTGCATAACAGATTTTGATGCTACTTCTGACACAGGGTAGATAAAATAAATGGTGGCAGGTAATGGATTAATCAGAGCTTGTGAAATATTGGATAATAGAGTTTAAAGTATTTTCAAAGTAGTTGTGCAGCAAAAGTAGATGAGGGTTAAAAGCTAATAACACTAATATTCCGTAATCATTGGGAAGGTACGGGGTTCAAGACATTTTTGTAAATACATTAATTACATAATTTAGCCATCCATTTCCACCACAAAAAAGACACAATAATGAGGTATTACCAGTCACATTCAAGAGAATAACAGAAACGTTTCTTTGGCTCACGTATATGACTTCCTGGGCTCTGAACTGCACAACAGATGGCATCCCATGAAGTCAGTGGGAACTTAGATTTAGGAAAGTCAAATAATTTGGGAAAACTCATGCAAGTACTAAATGCTGAAGCTAGAATTTGAACCCATTCTTATTCCCTGAATTCACATTAATGTAACTTTATACTAATGTTTTTAAGACCATTTATATGTCTAAACAAATCCTCCCTTGTTGATAAAAATAACTCAGTTGGCATAAGTTTGCCATGGTGACACTTACAAAGTCACAGAGAAGGTAAATTCTATTGAAACATCAGAGATATGAGGTAAACATATATCTTTATAGTACATTTGTACAATAGGGAAGCATTCTGCTTAATTTACATGCAAAACGGTAAAAAAAAATGCAGCATTTTGTGTTATTATATTTTTAAATGTTATATTTTTAAACTTTATTTTTGACAGAGAACGCATGCACATGTACACACACACACACACACACACACACACACACAAGTGGGGTAAGGGCAGATAGAGAGGGAGAAAGGGAATCTCAAGTAGGCCTTGCACTGTTAGCAGGGAACCCCATGCAAGGCCAATCCTATGAACTGTGAACTCATGACCTGAGCAGAAATCAAGAGTTGGACACTTAACTGACTGGGCTATCCAGGTGCCCCATTTTGTGGAATTTTAAATGAGTAGGAGATCCAGGGTAAAACAGTTCAGTGGCAGTAATTTTTTTCTGAATATCTGTGAAGAGGAAATAAAGACTCCCCAAAATAGAGCGATATTGATTTTTAATATTTTTTTCTTATATTTTTTTCTTATTCCAAATTGTGAAATAATATTTGCATTTATATTCTTCTAAATAATTGTCATCCTGAATTCACTGTTTAATGTGTCAACAGTAAAGTGAGTTTCTACAAAGACTTGGTCAAGGTAGTTGATGGTGTGAGGACAAACCAATTTCTGGAGTGAAAAATTAGAGCCACGCTTCCTGAGGGGATGCTTCTCTCTTGGTGTTGCTATGGTGACTGAGCCCAGCTTTACTCACTGTTTTACAGAAACTTGGAACCAAATTGTCAGCCTCCAAATATCCTCTAGCCAAGATAGATCGAATTAAAGAAAGAATACTTAAAAGCATGTCTGCTTTTCTTTTAATTAATTGCAGTGACCTAGGGGAAGAAGAGAATACAGGTACAAACAATTTATTCAGAAAAGTAGTAGAAAAATAGAATGGCTTGAAAGTCAGAATGTTTGAATCAACTTAGAGCATAAAACTAGCAGAAGGGAGAGATTGATTAAAATGACAATGACAATATAATACAGATACATAATATTATATATATATAAAGATATATAATAAAATGTACTATGTTCCAGTAATGGCTAAGAAGTGGAAAAGTAAAATAAGTTGATGATAAAGCTAAACTTTCACAATAAAAATAATAGGGCAAAACAAACTGATACTAACTTAAAATCCTGTGAAAAAGAGAGTAGAGCTATAATTTCATTATCTTGACTATCACATAGTGTTGGTCAGAAGTTGGGGAAAATCTTCTAAGTCATGACGTTGCACAAAATATTTGATTCTAAGTGTAGCTGAATTAATAAATACCTTATACTCTTTTATGATTGCAAAAAGTGGGATATTTTATTAATACAGCAAATATTATAATCATCGCATAATTTTAAAAAGATATCTATATACAGCCAAATGAAAGCATGCAGGTGCAAATAGTTTCTTTTCAAATAAACAGTATTATTACTCACTATTTAATGTAATGCCCATAACTGATTACAACATTTCTTCCTTCCTTAACTGTCAGTTTGGTAGTAGTAATTTCCCTTTTAAAAAAGTAATGTTAGAATAAAAAACATTGACGTTGGTCTAAAGAGAGCTTTTATACATCTAAGAAGTAATAATAGTAATTTGGCTGCGTCTCAGTTCAGGGTTACTGACAGAAGCAAGGAAGAGCGAACAGACTATTTCATAACAAAAATTTATCTGCTGCATATACAAACCATTGAACAAATATGTAAGTAGTGTCTTAACATTATCTTAGAAATATAGGAAAGATAACATTTTTGATGTCCTGAATAAAAATACAGATGCCAAATATGTTAGTAAAATACACTTTTTGATTCATTAATTCATCCAATTAATATATTTGTGGAATAGCTAATATGGTCTTTGTCTCATGGAGTTTATATTCATTGAATTTTCTTAGAGTATTCAGAGGTTTATTTATTTATTCATTCATTCATTTAATTTTTTTTTTGAGAGAGAGAGAGAGAGCATGAGAGCAAGGGGGAGAGAATCTTAAGCAGGCTCTACACCGCACACAGAGCCTCATGTGGGGCCTGAACTCACGAACCTGGAGATCATGACCTGAGCTGAAATCAAGAGTCAGACGCTTAACCGACATGAATATGTGCCCCAAGAGGAAGTTTTTTACCTCCACTTTTAATACTGCAGAAAGCTTAAGGTATTTGTCAAACAGGGAAACTGTCGTTAGAGCTGTTCCTGGAATTGCACAGGTAAAAATCAGGTAGTAGCGTGCGTATTAATGTGCATATTAATAGAATGTACATATTAATGGGAAATTGGGTGCAAAAATGAGGGGATGCCAGACACAGTCTCTCAGAGGTCTTATTTCCACCTCTTGCTTAAGTGTGAACTTAAGCAAGGACTAAGTCAGGAGTGAATTCAGTGCATAAGTAGAAATTAATTGTTTCTACTCTGTCAACATTGGTGGTGAGAAAAATCCCACTTTTTTTTTATTACGGTGAAATTCACATAACATAAAATTAACCTTCTGAGGTGCACAATTCAGTGGCATTGAGTACATTCACAATGTTGTGCGACAAAAAGCCTCACTTTTAATGATCCTAGTTTTGAAACATTAAACCAAATAGCTTGAAGAAATCATATAGGAAAACTCTTTGACTCTAGAGAACATATGAGCAAAAGAAAGTAAATATGAAAATCTGAAATCAGCAAATCGGATGATTTCAATTTGCAGCAAACTGAATCATTCTAATCAGTATTGGAATGATTTCACTCTGCTAACTAATGGCTTTACGTATGGTATAAGATGTATACCAAACTGCTATTCTAGCTAATCAAGGATTGTGGCATAACCATGGTTTTCATGATAGTTTTATGTCTCCTTACAGTTTTGTGTGCATGATTTTCCAGTCCTTTCTTACCTTGGAGTTATAAATCTTATAGAGCATGTTAGGTCTTTTGTGGGCTTTTGTTGTTATTGTTGCTTAATTTTTATGTTTATTTATTTTTGAGACAGAGACAGAGCATGAGTGGGGGAGGGGCAGAGAGAGAGGGAGACACAGCATCAGAAGCAGGTTCCAGGCTCTGAGCTGTCAGCACAGAGCCCGATGCGGGGCTCGAACTCACAAACCATGAGATCATGACCTGAGCCGAGGTTGGTCACTCAACCGACTGAGCCACCCAGGCGCCCCATGGGCTTTTTGTTTTTGTTTTTGTTTTCTCTAACAATGAGAGTGTCTTTTCTACAACATGCTATTGAAAAATCAACGTTTAAAAACTAATTTTTAAAAATAGAGTGGTAAATTGATTTTCCTAAGTCTATAATTAGAGAAATTATTCCTGGGAATTACATTTGATGAAACTGAAGTTCAGGAAAGAGTTTTGGTGTTTGGAGTGAAATGGAAGAACTGCCACATATGAGTGAGGAGATTAGGTCTCTGGTTGTTTGGGGAGTAACAACAGAGGCTAGTGAGAAATGTGCAAAAGAGAATAGGGGTCATGAGGATTAAGCACAGTAAAGGAGACACAGATGAGTCCAGCCGCCTACTGTCTTTAATAGGAAAAGTTAGTCGAGTGTTTATACTCCTTTCTTTTATTAAAAACACGATGCCCTAAGCTGACTCAGAGAATTTCCTATCTGCTACTAAGATGAGATTATATGTACAATAACACTCTAAAAAATAATATCTAGTCAAACACAAAGGAATGAAAGGAAAGATTCAGGAGTACAGAGAATAATAAAAATTAACATGGTGTGTGTTGATGGCCCTATAGCCCATAGAGATTTTGACGGTATATTTAGGCTTTAGAGGCTGAAGCCTAGCCTTCTAATCTACACAGGAAGACAAAAAAAATGGCCTCAGGCTGTGTAAAATACTGCTTGAAAATCTTTTCATAGATATTCTCCATCCATTAAAAGTGAACTGGAAAAACTCTATACACAAACAAAGATGTGGCCATAAAATTTCTGTTCTGTTCTACAGTCTTGAGTAAAAAGGTATAAAGGCAGCTAGGAAAAATCAAAGGCTTGGGGCCAAACAGGTCTAAACCCGGCTTTCAAATTGATAATATTCACCTAAAATTTCCCCTAGAATACTGAAATCTATATAACCTTGTCAGAAACAAGGAAACTGAAAGAATATGATGAGATGTGAAAAAAAAGGTTGATGAAAATGAAAATTAACTCATAAAACTCAATTTTAAAACATGACAAGGGAGCCTCCATGAGGGTGATAGTAGTTGCAAGAAATGGAAATTGAAATTAAAAGCTAAAATAGGAGAATAATCAGGATACCATTAAATATACACTATCGAAGAGCTAATTGACTTAAAACAATCGAAGAGCTAATAAAGGAAGAAAAGAACAAATGTGAAAAAATAAAATAGAACTTGTGAATAGTACGTGTACAAAAATGGAACTGAAAACTCAACAGAAAGACTAAAGAGATTAGTTGGAGCTAAACAGAGAATTTGTTAACTGGGGGATGAATCTAAGGAATTAGGTTAACATGCCACACAGAAAGCTAAGCAGCTACAGATAGTGACTGGCAGGAAGCACCAAGGATTTTCTGGAATGTTTGGAATCTTTGGCTTCTTAATCTGGAGGCTGGTTATAAGGACATGCTCACTTTGTGAAAATTCATTAAGTTGTACAATGAAGAGTGATCTATTTCTAGAAAGAGGTAAAAAGTGTCAGGTACACATACACAAAATTTGGAATACAAATAACAACCGAAATTGTAATGGGGAAAAGAAAATAGATAAAAGTGTATCAGTTTTAAAGAAGTCAAAATAAAGTAAAAAGAACAAAGAAAACATGATGAGTAGGTCTACAAAACAAAACAAATTGATTGAAATATGTCCAAATATAAATCTGCCTCTTTAAATACAGAGAATGTTAGGTCTGATAAAGTAACAAATTTTATTTAAAAGAATCATACCTAAAATATAATGACTAAGAAAGTTTAAAATTCAAGAAATGGGAAGGGATCAGCCAAGTATTACACATATAATAATGTTAATATACAATTAATATACTTTTATACAGATAAAGGGAGTCATTAATGGCAAAAAATAATTTATCAGGCAGACACTGTATACTTCTAGCTGAATGTCTGTGATTCAGGACTGACTAGGAAATAAAAATATTTGTATACAAAAGCATAAGAGGCTTTAACACTGTTGAAGGAATTAGTAGAAGATGAATCTCAACAAAAAAGACCTAAAGTTTAGAAGAAAAAAGGGGCATGCAAGAAGCAAAACAAAACATACAATTGAAAGCGTATGTAACATTCTCCATGTTATTAGTTAAAACTGAATTCAAAGAATAACTCACTGGAAATTATAAAATATTAATAACTGAATGGAGAGGATATCTATACTTGTGAAATGTATCAAAAACCATAGAAATTTAAAATCTCAAGTGAATTTTTTTAAAAATTGAGAAAAATCAGAATAAATGACATAAGTGTTTATTCTACATCAAACAGTGAAATAATATCCATAATAGTGCTCCCACAACGTCTAGAAATATGCAAATAAATATGATAAAAAAATAATAAATTATCACTAGGAAACAAAGAAAAAACAAAGAATATATAAAAAAAAAAAAAAAAAGCCAGGTTTTTGCAAAGGCTAATAAAAGAGAAACAAAATTCAGAAAGGAAGGGCCAGCCAAGAAAGACAGGAGACACAATTTTAAAATAATGGCAGGCCCAGAAGAAGAAATTTGCTTGCGGAGGGCAGTTTCAGCCCATTCCAGAGACTTCCAGCCTGTCTTTCCTGATAGCCTGACCTACAGATTCCATGCTTGCCCCCCCCCCCCCCCCCCCCCCCCCCCCCCGCTTCCCCACCTCCGGAGTCACGTGAGCCTGTTTCTAACAGCTTGCAGATTGGTGAGGGGCTGTGGAGAGTGGCGGGAGACCAGCAGCTACAGCAGGAAGGCCATAGAGAGCCCAGCTACTTCAGCAGACAGCAGAGCAGGATGATCGTCAAACACCGGTCGTCGTCGTAAACAAGTCCAAGGAGGCATTGATATATATCATCCTTTGAAGGCACAGGAAGCTAAAGATCAGGAAAAATTCATTAATCTGGAAATGGCCCCGAGTTAAGCTTTACCCTCTTGTCCTACCTGAATGCAACGGACTTCTGCCTAGGGTCATGCGTTTGGCAGGACCTTGCAAATGATGAACTTCTCTGGCGAGAGTTGTGTCAATCCACTTAGGGTCACTGTTCCATGTATAGTAAGAACCCTCCCCTAGGATTTGCTTTCAGAAAATTGTATATGCGGCTGGATGAAGGTAGCCTCACCTTTAATGCCAACCCAGAGGAGGGAATAAACTACTTTATGTCCAAGGGTATCCTAGATGAGTCACCAAGGGAAATAGCAAAGTTTATCTTGTGTACAAGAATACTAAAAAAGGAGACTCTATCTTGATGAAAAAGAGATGTCTTGGATGACCTTGTAATGTTGCATAATTTTAGAAATCAATTCTTGCCCAATGCACCGAGAGAATTAGTTCGTCATATCAACGCCTCTGAAGGGCATGAGGAGTATCTTGAAAGTCTCATAACAAAGTTCTCACATAGATTCTGTGCTTGTAACCCCGATTTAATGCGAGAACTCGGCCTCAGTCCTGATGTTGTCTACATACTGTGCTGCTCATTGATTCTACTTTCCCTTGACCTCACTAGACCTCATGTAAAGAATAAAATGTCAAAAAGAATTGATTTGAAATATCTGTCGTGCTGCTCAACACATTAGTGAAGATTTTGTAGGGCACCTTTATGATAACATCTACCTTTTTGGCCATGTGGCTGCAGAAAAGCACAGTTTCTAGGACTTCAGCTATTAACTTCAAACTGAAACTACCCAAAGATTTATTTAGCAGGTATGAGGCTTACATCAGTGCTGGTCATGCTAGCCTCTGTATACAAATCAAATACTAGAATGTACTTCTTTTTTTTTTTTTCTTGTACTATTTTCTTTTTAGGCAATTTGCTTGAGTAACTAAAGAATTTTGCAGAGTTTTTTCTTAATTTTGCTTATCGTGTTTCGCACAAAGCAGAGCCATTGTCTCACATAGCTGTTTAAGAATGTTAAACTGGCATTTTACTCTAAAAGATGGCATGTTTGTGTATTAGATTTGCTTGGAAAACTATTCATTTCCATTCCATTTGTAATTATAATTATTTTATTGTAAAGATTTTGACTAAAGCCTTTCTTTTTTTCTCTAAATAGATAGATAAATAAATAAATAATAAAATAATGGACACAAAATTATAGGTGCAGTAAGATAAAAACAAAAAAAAACAATGAAAGAGAGTTTTGCTTTTAATATTAAGAACTAGAAAAAACAGACATCTATTAACAGGGGAATTGATAAATAATCTGGCGTAGCTTTCAATGGTCTACTACACGGCAGAAATTGGTGAACATATATTTATATGGATAAATGTCAAATATAAGGCTACACACAAATTCAGTTTGAAGAATACATATTGTTACCAATTGAATGATGCTTTTAAACATACAAAATAATGTCAGCTTTAAATCTTATGTCATCAGAGGATTCTACCCATTTCCCTCTTTTTTGTTGTCATCTAAAACCCTAAAATCAGTTTCCAGTGTTAGTGTCATATTTGGACTTCCACATTTGCATCACTCTCTCTAATGTCACTATTGGCTTCATTTTTGATGATTTTAACATCCACAAAGATAATCCTTGCAATTCCCTGGCATCTCAGTTTCTTGAAGTTCTCTTATCCGATGATCTTCACATTCCATCTACCACTCTGCCATAGATAAGCACTCCATCCTGAGTGGTCCAGCCATCACTTCCTGTCGCCACGGCTAAATATCTCTGGTTGGCTACAACTTTGATGTTGCTCTGACTTACTGTGTTAGTTCACCAGGGCTGCTATATAACAACGTACCATGAACTATGCGGTTTCAAACAACAGGCATTTATTCTGTCACAATTCTGGAGACCATAATCAAGAGTTAAGAAGTCCATAATCAAGGGTCAGCGGGGCCATGCAGAGGCATCCTTCCTTGCCTTTTTTAGATTTGGTGGTTTCTAGGCTTCTTGGTGCTTTTTAGTTTGTGGCAGCATAATGCCATTCTCCACCTGTGTCTTCACATGGCTGTCTTACCTCTGTGTCTGTTTCAGATTTCCTTTTCTTATAAGGTCACCAGTTATTACATTAGGGCCACCCTAATCTAGCATGACCGCATCTTAATTTGATTACATCTGCAGAGACTATTTCCAAATGTGGTCACATTCATGGATACCAGGGGTTAGGTCTTGAACGTATCTTTTGGGGGACACAGTTCAACCCAGAACACTTACAAAACATTGGTCCTAACATTTTCTCTGTACCTCACACCTAGCGTGACCTCATTCTCTTTTACTAGCTTATAATTCCAAACTTCTCAACCTTCTCTGATTTCATCATTATATTATGGAAAGAGTTGCTAACCTTTTGTTATTCCACATATACACTTGTACACCACATGTGGCTAGAACACACACACGCACCCACGCACCCCCCCCCACACCCCCATACCCATAGCCTGCTCTCAATTAAAATTCCTAATCACAAACCTTGATTATGTGCTTTCAAGTTGCTTGACAATAATATTACATTTCACTATTCCATTTATACTCAGAAGTTTCCCCACAAGTATTTCATCCCTTCTTTTCCCTCATATTTCCAGCCCATTCCCTACTACCTCAGTTAATGACCTTGCCACCTAGTTCACTGAGAAAATAAGGACAATCAGAAGAGACTTTCCACAAGCCCCCACCACTACTTCCAATAATCCACCTGCATCTGAACTTGTATATTGTCCTTCTCTGCCACACATCTTCACCCTCTCACCTTGTGAACTAGATCACATCATCTATCACAGACAATGTCTTTGCTCAGCAATTTTCCCTTTCTCTTGTCACCAAGTTTTCCCTCTCTACTGGAATCTTCCCTAAGTACATAGACATGAACTTCTTTTGTACAAACAAACAAATAACAACAACGATAAAAACACCTTTCTTAACTTTACATCCCTTCCAGGACTGCTCCTCTTATCTCCTTGTCTATACTCACTTTTTCCAATTTATCTTTTCCCATTCTCTACTGAACCTCCACCTACAGTCTTTTGTTGCCAACACTCAACCAAAATGGGCTTTTCTCAAGGTCACCGATGAATCCCAATAACAGATTTCCATGGTTATTTCTCTGTTTTATTTTATTTGATCTACTATCATCATTTGATGTGTTTGTAGCTTTGAGGAAATTATACTCTCTGTTTGTTTTTTTTTCTTTCTAAAAATATAATTCTTTCATGCACCTTAACTGCTTCCTCCTTGACTCTCAGTCACACTGTTTGGGCTTACGGGGGATCAGTATCTGGATTTCTTTTCTTTTCTATTTATGCTAATTCCCTTGGTGACCTTTAAATGTCATTTATATGTTAATGCTTCCCAATTATATACCTGCAATCTTCTTTCCCCTGCAATCCAGCTTCATATAGACAGTTACCCCTTTGACATCTTCACCTGGAATGTCTTAACACACGTATCTAATTGACTATACTCAAAACCGAGCTTCTAATATGTTTATTCCACTGCCTCCACACATGGTCCATCTACAGATGTTTTAGAAAATTTCTAAAATTAGTGGGAACTCTTTTCGAACTATTGAGGACTAAATCTTTGACCTGAGCCACCATTATTTTTCATCTGGATTATTGCAATAGTTTCCCAAGTGACTTTTCTGTTCTTCGTCCTTGTCTCTACCCGTTTTGCAGTGTATTTTTAACATACCAGATTTTTCATGTCAAAAGTGTGATTCTGTTCATGCTTCATTTCTGTATAATAGACTACCAATAGGTTTCCATCTCACCAAGAATTGAGAATCCCTACAATGGCTTGTGAAAGGACAAGGAACACCTCTCAGCTTCTCTCATAGTTTATGTATAAACTTGATTTTTTAAAAATCCTGACAATATCAAAGTATAAAAAATCAGTTCTGGGAGGATGAGTCAAGATGGTGAAGAAGTAGGGGGACTCTGGCCTTTTCTCGTCCCTCAACACAGCTGTATTGAGGTCAGATCACTTTGAAGACCCAAGAAATTTGTCAACAAATGGCAGAAAGTTCTCCACAGTTGGAAGGAGACAGCATGGCAGGTGTGAGGTGGGTGAATGTAAACTGGGGAGGGAGGGAACACCAGAGCCACTGAGAGGAGGGAACACTTTCTGTGAAGAGAAAAAAAGGAGAGAAAGAGAAAGGGATTGATATAGTGTGGCATCAACTTAGCACAAGAGAAAAACCTTTCTGTACCATGGACTGGAGAGTAAAAAGTACTGAGTGTCCCAGTTCTTTTTTTGCAAACAGCTTTTTGAGCTGCAACTGAGGTTTTGGAAGTGTGATACTTTCACCAGAGCAGAGCCATGGCAGGCACTCCTGGGGAGGTAGGAGTTGGCATTGGAGTGTGGACTGTGCTGTAGTGATCTCTGGGGCACACTGGGAACAAATAAGAGTCCTGGGCCAGATGGCTTCCCAGGGGAATTCTACCAGACATTTAAAGAAGAGTTAATTCCTATTCTCAAATTATTCGAAAACAGAAATGGAAGAAAAGCTCCCAAACTCATTCAATGAAGCCAGCATTACCTGGATTCCAAAACCAGACAAATACTGTACTAAAAAGGAGAATTACAGGCCAATAAACCTGATGAATGTGGATGCAAAAATTCTCAACAAGATACTAGCAAATTGAATTCAACAGTACATTAAAAGAATGTTTCACCATGATCAAGTGAGATTTAATTCTGGGCTGCAGGGCTGGTTCAATATTTGCAAATCAACCATTGTGATATACCACATTAATAAAAGAAAGGCTAAGACCCATATGATCCTTTCAAAGACTCAGAGAAAGTATTTGACAAAATATAGCATCCTTTCTTGATAAAAACCCTCAAGAAAGTAGAGATAGAAGTAACATACCTCAACATCATAAAAAACATATATGAAAAGCTCAGATCTAGTATCATTCTCATTGGGGAAAAACAAAAGTTCATGTTCCTGACATTACCCCTAAGGTCAGGAACATGACAGGGAATGTCCACTCTCACCACTGTTGTTCATAGTACTGGAAGTCCTGGCCTCAGCAATCAAATAACATTAAAAGGCATAACGTATAAAAGGCATACGAATTGACAAAGAAGAATTCAAACTTTCACTCTTTGCAGATGACATGATACTCTATATGAAAAACCTGGAAAGATCCCTCTAAAAACCTGCTAGAACTGATACATGAATTCAACAAAGTCAAGGGATATAAAATCAACATAAAAAATAAGTTGTATTTCTATACATCAAAAATGAAGCAGAAGAGAGAGAAATCAAGAACTGATCCCATTTGCAATTGCACCAAAAACTATAAAACACCTAGGAATAAACCTATCCAAAGAGGTAAAAGATCTGTACCCTGAAAACTATAGAAAGCTTATGAAAGAAATTGAAAAAGACATAATGAAATGGAAAAAAAAAATCACATGCTCATGGATTGGAAGAACAAATATTGTCAAAATGTCTATATTACCGACAGCAATATACACATTCAATGCAATCCTTATCAAAATAACGCAAGCATTCTTCACGGAGCTAGAACAAACAATCCTAAAATTTGTATGGAACCAGAAAAGACCCTGAATAGCGAAAGTAATGTTGAAAAAGAAAAGCAAAGCTGGAGACATCACAATTCTGGACTTCAGGCTGAATTAAAAAGCTGCAATCAAGACATTATGGTACCGGCACAAAAACAGACATATAGATCAATGGAACAGAATAGAGGGCGCAGAAATAGACCCACCAGTGTATGGCCACTAATCTTCGACAAAGCAGGAAAAAGTATCCATTGGAAAAAGGATTGTCCATTCAGCAAATGGTGCTGGGAAACCTGGACAGTGACATGCAGAAGAATGAACCTGGATCACTTTCTTATACCACATACAAAAATAAATTTGTAATGGATGAAAGAACTAAATGCGAGACAGGAAACCATCAAAATCCTAGAGGAGAAAACAAGCAGTAACCTCTTTGACATTGGTGAGAGCAACTTCTTACTAGATATGTCTCTGGAGGCTAGGGAAAGAAAAGCAAAAGTGAGCTATTGGGACCTCATGAAAATAAAAAGCTTCTGCACAGTGTAGGGGACAATCAACAAAACTAAAAGGCAACCAACGCAATGGGAGGAGATATTTGCAAATGACATATTGGATAAAGGGTTAGTATTCAAAATCTAAAAAGAACTTATCAAACTCAACACCCAAAAAACAAATAATACAGTGAAGAAATGGGCAGAAAAAATGAATAGACACTATCCAAAGAAGACATCCAGTTGGCTAGAGACACATGAAAAGATATTCAGCATCATGTTGGTAGGATGTAGAGAAAGGGGAACTCTTTTGCACTGTTGGGGGAATGCAAACTGGTGCAGCCACTTTGGAAAACCACTTTTGAGGTTTCTCAAAAAGTTAAAAATAGAACTACCTTACAACCCAACAATGGTACCAGTAGGTATTTACCCAAGGGATACAAAAATACAGATTCGAAGGGGCACATGCACCCCAATGTTTATAGCAGTGTTATCAACATTAACCAAATTATGGAAAGAGCCCACATATCCACTGATTGATGAATGAATAAAGAAGAAGTGATACACACACACACACACACACACACACACACACACATACGTACATACAATGGAATACTACTCAGTGATCAAAAAGAATGAAATTTTGCCATTTGCAACAACATGGATGGAAATAAAGTGTATTATGCTAAGCAAAATAAGTCAGTCAGAGAAAGACAAATATATGATTGTGCTCATATGTGGAATTTAAGAAACAAAACAGATGAACATAGGGGAAGGGAAGAAAAAAATAAGATAAAAACAGAGAAGGAGACAAACTCTAAAAGACTCTTAAATACAGAGATCAAACTGAGGGTTGCTGGAGAGGAAATGAGTGGGGGATGGGATAAATGGGTGATGGGCGTTACGGAGGGCACTTGTTGAGATGAGCACTGGGTGTTACATGTAAGTGATGAATCAATGGGTTCTTCTCCTGAAACCAATACTACACTGTATGCTAACTAACTTGAATGTAAATAAATAAATAAAAATTCAGTTCTATTTAATGATGAACAAAAAATCAAGACCATAAGTGAAATATTAATACATTAAACTAATTGTGTTCTTTCAACATTTATTTCAGGGTAAAAGAGAGTTAAACCTCAATACTAAATGATGATTTAGTATTCACTATATTAATATATTAAAAAAGAGAGAACATATAGTACCTTTAAGTGAGATAAGAAAAAAATCATATTAAACATTTATGATAAGAATGTAAAATTTGTAATTGAAAGATCTCCTTAATTTGCTAGAAGCTACTTGTGACCTTCAGCAAACCTTATAACTATTAATAAAATAATATCAGCATCTTAATTTTTTAATATAATTTATTGTCAAATAAATTTGCACAGTGTGTAAAATGTGCTTTTGTTTTTTGGGGTAGATTCCCGGGGTTCATCGTTTACATATAACACCCAGTGCTCATCCCAAGTGCCTTTCTCAATGCTCATCACCCATTTTCCCCTCTCCCCAACCCCCCCAAAAACCCTCAGTTTGTTCTCCCTCCGTATTTAAGAGTCTCTTATGGTTTGCCTCCCTCCCTCTCTGTTTATAACTATTTGTTTTTCCGCCTTCCCTTCCCCCAAGGTTTTCTGTTAAGTTTCTCAAGATTATCAGTATCTTCTTTGAAAACAGGAGCAAAACAAGACTTTTTCTTCTTCTCTTTAAACTTCTGGGTGTTGAATGAGTGTAGAGACGATTATGTTGAATAGAAGTAGTAAAAGCAAATAAACATAGCCTTGGTTCTAATCTTAAGGTAAAAGCAAATATTCTTGCTTTGGTTCCATTCTTAAGGTGAAAGCATATTATCTTCAATATGAAGGTTAATGTCAACTATAGAATTTTTGTAGATAACTTTTATTTATTTATATTTCATTTTGCATACTGTCTAATTTTTGTCTTCAAATTGACATATCTTTTCTACTGCAACCTATGATATTCCATTAATCTCATTCAGTGTATATTTTTTTTTCATTATTTATGTATTTATTTATTTATTTATTTATTGAGATTGTTTATTATATTTAGCGAGAGGGAGAAAGAGAGAGAGCACGCAAGCACGTGCATGTGTGGAGGAGGGGCAGAGAGAGGGAGAGAGAGAGATCCCAAGCAGGCTCTGTACCATCAGCACAGAGCCCTACATGGGGCTCAAACTCATGAACTGCGAGATCATGACCTGAGCTGAAATCAAGAGTCGGGCGCTAAACAGACTGAGCCACCCAGGCACCCCCTGTGTATATTTTCATCTCGGAAATTGTTTTTATCTCTAGAATTTGGGTTTATTTTCTTTTAACACATGTAATACAGTTATAATATAGCTTAATGTCCTTTTCCACAGATCATAACATTTGTGTCAAGCTCTGTCAGTTTGCGATAATTGTTTTTTTCCCTCATCAGAGGTCATATTTTCCTTTTTCTTATCATGCCTGGTTCTACGATTGGATGCCGAACATGTCAAATTTTATATTCAAATGGTACTATCTAGTTTCGATTTTCTGTAAACATTTTTGATCTTTGCTCCAGGAGGAAGTTTAGTTAGCTAGAATCAGTGAATCCATTTGGGTCTTGCTTTTGTGTGTGTGTGTTTTTTTTAGGTGGTTCTAGAGCAGTGCTAAGTATTGGGCTAATTATTCCCCATTCCTGAGGCAAGACTCTCCTGAGTATTTTACTCATAATCACCTGAAGTTCACAGTTTCCATTTAGGCATCACTCCTCGTGTTGTACATTCTATGGATTTGGATGAATGTATAATGACATCTACCCATCATTATGTTTCCAGAGTACTTTCACTGCCTTAAAAAGATAGTTTTTCAGACACTGAACATTAAACAACAAAAGACAGTGAGTGAGACCTAAAAGAGGAGAAGCAAACCAGAAGAGGTTGATCTCAGCTTATTGACTTGAGAAAACTTGTATTGTTTAGTGGAGGTATTGATAATGAGGGACACTATGTATGCATCAGGGAGCAGGATGGATGAGAAATCTCCGTACTTTCTTTTCGGTTATGTTGTCAATCTAAAACTGCTCTAAAACATAAATTCTTAATTTAAAAAACAGAAGACACACTACCAGAAAAAATAAGTAAAAAAAGACAAAAGGAGGAAAATAAATGACAAAAATATGCATATTTTTCAACTTTATTAATCAAGAAACATAAATTAAAGCAGTAAGTTCTTTCCATCAGATAAAACTTTATGAAAATGGCCAGAGGCTTTCTCACATATTTCTCACACATATTTTACTACTTGTAAAATATAATTTAATACACTGTTTCTAAAAAAAATATAAAATACATTTTAAAATATGCTAAAACATCTTTTTATTTTCTTTCTTTCTTTCTTTCTTTCTTTCTTTCTTTCTTTCTTTCCTTCTCTCCCTCCCTCCCTCTTTTTCCTCTTTCTTTCTTTTTTTTCTTTCTTTCTTTTTTCTTTCTTTCTCTATGCTTTTTGGTTGTTTCAGATGGGATTATAACTCTGTCCCCTGTTATTACACCTTTACCACTGCTTGTAATTTTTTATCACCTATGATTTTTAAATATATTTACTCTTTATTTTCATTTACCTTTTAAAATGCTCTTTCCTCTCTCCCTTCTGTTTTTCTCATTTCTCAAATATTTTTATACAACCTCTTTTTCCATCTTCTGTTTGTTCCTTACTCTTTTTTTCTGTGACATCTCTTTGCCACACCAGTATCTCTTTCCTAATACCTGATAAGTTTTGTTGTATACTATTGGTCACCCAGACAAATATTTCTTCTTAAAAAAATATTTATTGTAGGTATGCACTCATTTTATTTCATTGTTTTTATTAATTTTGTTTTGTTATTTTTATTTTCCTAAGGTTTAATTTGCCTAATGATCCTTAGCCCTGATTACAATGAAGTACACTAAAATTTCTTTGAAATCAAGGAGGGCTAAATTTAATGCTATATTTCTAGTTTAGAAAGAGACACCCTTATTAAATAGCTTTTATAATAAATCTCCCAGTGGTCTTGACCAATATCTTCTTTGTTTATTTATTTGTCTATTTATTCATTTTTATCTTTGGACCCATTTCACTCATTTCTTTCACCCCTTACCCCTGCCTCTTCCAACCAATAATCTGTTTTCTGTATCTATGAGGTTGGTGTTTTATTTGTCATTAGATTCCACATATAAGACAAATCTAAGAGAAAGACATCTGACTTATTGTAGTTAGTATAATGCCCTCGAGATCCATCCATGTTGTCACAAATGACAAGATCTCATCCTTTTTTATGGCTGAATGATAACCCTGTGTGTATGTGTGTGTGTGTGTGTGTGTGTACCTACTTCAATATAGTTTTCTTCTCATTTACCTGTTGTGTACTCATAACAGTCAGCATTTAAGAAAAAAATTATTCTATGTATAGCCATTGACTAAGTAAGTCTGTTGGAAGAGGTGAGTTCAGGATCTTCCTGTGTCACCATCTTGAACTAGAACTTCTACACATACATTTCTGATATTTTACAAATTGCATTTTAGTCAATCTTTCAATGATTGCATAGTTTTAAAAACATTTTCTCCACCTGTATATATTAAATTACTGGTTCATCTTTGTCGTTGTGAATTCCTGGTGTTTTTCCATTATTCATTCAAACATAAGGTTTATTTTTATGGGATAGAGTTAGATTTTGTTCTATTTATTATTTTTAAGTATCTTATGTTTAAATCATGAGGCTTTTCCCGAAAAACAAATAGCTGGAACACATTTTCAAATTTCATGGTTTTTTCAAGCATTTGCTATCTGTGATACCTTCTTTGAACTGAAGGTCCACTGTTTTTGTCCTATTCATTTTCTAATTTTTAAAAATGTAATATTTATTTTTGAGAGAGAGAGGGAGACAAAACGTGATCAGGGGAGGGACAGATAGAGAAAGGGACACAGAATCTGAAGCAAGCTCCAGGCTCTGAACTGTCAGCACAGAGCCTGACGTGGGGCTCGAACCCATGAACCATGAGATCATGACCTGAGCCAAAGGCTAATGCTTAACAGACTGAGCCACTCAGGTGCCCCCTATCTTATTAATTTTCAATGTTGTAATTAATATTTGTTCTCTGTGAGCCATTTTCCTTTGCAAGAGAGTATGAACTTGATATCTGAAATTCTCAGGAGGATATGCTGAAGTGGCAATATTCAATCTTGTATACCTGCTCAGAGGTTTTTGCATTGCCATTATCCTCTGTGAGTAATTTCCCCAGTTTTACTAGTTATTTCTCATTGCATCTATTCAGGTTTCCACTCCAGGTAAAACACATTATATTAAGTGGTAATAATTTTTTTCTGGCTTTTGGGGAAAAGAGAAGTATTTCCATGATTTACGGTTATTTTTATATTGTATTTTCACTCTCCCAGCTGCTATTATATCGTTGCTGCTTTGGTGGTTTGGTCAACCTCATGTTTACTCTGAGATTTGTAGGGACTCTTATTGCCTACTTTTTAAAAGATGTAATGAGTATTTTTTTTTCCTGTCATGTAGATTTGCTTGAGTTTAGGAGGAGTTTGGAGATAACTTAAAAATACTCAAGTTCACTATATGTGTAATTTTGACAAAATAAAGCAAAAATGAAAAGAGAATAAGGAAATTGAATTTAAAAATATCAATAACTATTGTGGCACCTTGGGGGCGCAGGCAGTTAAGTGGATGATTCTTGGTTTTGGCTCAGGTCATGATCTCACGGTCCATGAGCTGAAGCCCTACAGTGGGCTCTGTGGAGACAGTGAGGAGGCTGCTTGGGATTCTCTCTCTCTCCCTGTCTGTCTGCCCCTCCTTGCACTCTCTCTCTCTCTAAAAAATAAATAAACTTAAAAAATATCAATAACCATAGTAAGAAATACTTTTACACAGGAATAAATTGAAAAAGGAGAATGTAATATATTTATGGGAAAAACATAAAACTACTTACAGAAATAAATAAAAGAATACTAAATGAGGGAAGACACAGATTGTGTTTGTGGGTGGCTAACCTCAGCATTGTAAAGATGCCAGTTCTGGCCGAGAAAATCTATTCCATTCATTCTATTTCACAGAATTTGATTAAACTCTTCCTGAATGTATACAAAAGTGAAAAAGCCAAGATAAGCTAAAACATTGATAAAAAAGAAAAATAGAAGGAAGCTTTTGAATACTTACTATACTGATGGTTTTTGTATAATTATAAAAATATATATTATACATTTGTTAATAATACACAAAAGAAAATTTATGTATACTTACATGGTAAATTTATTCAAGCAAGGGTAGAATTATCGCATAAAGAAAATAATTTTGCTTTCAGTGAAGTAAAGGTGAGAAATAAAATTGTAAAGATATTCAAGAGCCTTCAACTTCTTTTGTAATATTTTAGTTCTTTAACAAATATTAGGTATAAATATGGCAAAATGTCTGTTAATTAAATCCAAGTGATTATTCCTAATGTGTTAGTTATATTTTCTCCTTCTCCTTCCCTTTCTTTTCCTTCTTCTTCTTCCCTCTTTCTCTTTCTCTGACAGCCCCCCCTTGCCTTTTTCTTGTGAAGCAGGAAATGTGATTTTTTTTTTCTTTTTTGGTCAAATATACCTTATTTCCCCCCTCCATCGGTCAATAGGGAATGGTCCTGATTTTAGAAGAAAAATAAAATGTTTATATTGTTCTATTCCCCTCCTCTAACTTCTTTTTTTTTTTTCTTTTGGTTGGTAGTATGGATGGAACTTATGAAGAAAATTTATGAGGAAAAAATAGCTGTTAGCACCAAACTGATAGAGTCCATTAAGTGTCCTTACCATATGCATTATGTATAATTTTGCAGGGTTCAAGATTTAATTTAGTTTTAAAGTTTTTTAAAAACAGTATCACTGTGAATTCTGGACCACCAGGCACCAAAATCCATGATGAATAACCACTCTGGGATTACACTTTAACCACTGTAAAGCTGTTTATTCTTTTTTTTTTTTTTTAATTTTTTTTTTTCAACGTTTATTTATTTTTGGGACAGAGAGAGACAGAGCATGAACGGGGGAGGGGCAGAGAGAGAGGGAGACACAGAATCGGAAACAGGCTCCAGGCTCTGAGCCATCAGCCCAGAGCCCGACGCGGGGCTCGAACTCACGGACCGCGAGATCGTGACCTGGCTGAAGTTGGACGCTTAACCGACTGCGCCACCCAGGCGCCCCAAGCTGTTTATTCTTAAAAAGAAGCAGAATATGAAATATTGTCTAATCAGACGATGTAAACATTTTTTTATACAGAGAAAAACTTGCTGGGGATTTCTGTAACTATTGTTAGGAATTGTGTTTGAGGCAGAGTAATGGCAATACAAATAACATGGTGGGGAAGGAATAACTGATACGCAACTGGACTAACTAAAAAGGTTATCACTGAACCAGAACTTAGTATTGAGTTACACTAGGATGAAATGGACATTTCCCAGTAGTGGGTGAGGTTAGTCTGTTGCCAATGAAATTTAATAAAATGGATTGGCTAGAAATAATGTCATTTTATACATTATCTTTTAGATCATCTGAAAGATGCTTAAAACTGAGATAACATAAACCATGACAGTTGATCCAATTTCTCATACAGCATGTTAGGAAATCTATGGAGACAAAAATGAAAAAGAAGCATGTTAAGTGCTTTTAGTGACTCAAATTTTGGTCCTGTCGCTGTAGGAAAACTCCATGTGGCACCTTGGCAAACTTGCACGTATCCATATGGGGTACACAGGCAGAAATTTGAGCCCCAGCTAATCTGAGTCCTCACAGGATGCTTTATGATGCTAGCAGAACACAAGAAGATAAGAAGGCATGTGGAGAGCATCCACAAGCCATCCCACTCAGGCCTTTCACCCATATTCCCTCGGAGGTTAACATGAGACAGTGTCTTATCACCTCCTGGGTTCTGATGAGATACTAGACTTCCAGAACTCCACACTCCGAATGAAACTTCAAAACGTAAAGCTTCTTAGCCTCTGTTGAGAATGAGCCCTTCAGCAACAGGGTGTCTCACGCCCATTCAGCTCCTTTGGTTTCAGTGCCATTCTTTCTGGTGCTGGTACAAAGATTGTGGGGAGCTGGTTCCTTTAGCTAATCATGTTTTTCTCTATGTAAGGAATAAAGTCTCTGAATCTGAAAGTGACTCATTGTATCTTTATTGGTAAAATCAGTCAGGGATTGGTCTGGCCTTGTTTTGTGTGCCCTTGACAGAGTCAAATTAAGAAATTCATTTTGCATCATTGAAAGAGGACAACGGGTTATCTTCCCAGCATTGAATCAATCAAGTTGGTTAGTCTTGTTTCATAGATCCTTATTTTGTATCCCTTGTAACCAATCCCCTGCCTACCACACACACACACACACACAAACACACACACACACACACACACACACACACACACACACACAAACACATATGCACACATGCAGACTTACACATTGTATCTATAAGTCAGTCCCTGAAGGTTCCCTGACATCTGGGCTCTTATCCTCCCATTTAAGAGCATTATTTTGTCCAGAAATACAATGTCGCTATTCCTGGGAATTGAAATAGTGTCCTTCAAATACAATTCTTGCAACTATGTCTCAATATGTATGTTAAATAGCTCTGAATATGACTACTCAACTGTAAGAAGCACCTGAAATCACCTGTTAGATTACATGATATCTAGCTGAATTAAATTAAATTAATTTAATTTCTATTGTTTTCACTGCTGTATTCTCATGCACAGAAGAGTATTAGGTACAGTATACGTGCTCAATTATAATCTTTGATTGACTAAAAGAAACAGAATAGTATGACATAACATAGCACACAAGGAGAATTTAAGTCAGGGCATGATGAAAACTTGATAGAAAGCTGCTGTCCTGTTTTCAGTCTTATGAATTAAAGTGGAAAAGAATGATACTATCAAAAGGAGTTTATATGGCATCTTCAATGCCTTGGAGTACTGTACTGGATAAGGAACAGAATGTGTATCTGAAAGGAAGTTAAAGGTTCAAAGTTTATCTAATACCTTTATAAAGAAAAAAAAGAACTAGTATCAAAACTTGTCTATGGGTAGGGAAACTAAAAACGACAGATAGAGGGGCGCCTGGGTGGCTCAGTCGGTTGAGCGTCCGACTTCGCTCAGGTCACGATCTCTCACCGTCCTGAGTTCGAGCCCCGCATCAGGCTCTGTGCTGACAGCTCAGAGCCTGGAGCCTGCTTCAGATTCTGTGTCTCCCTCTCTCTGGCCCTCCCCCCATTCATGCTCTGTCTCTCTCTGCCTCAAAAATAAATAAATGTTAAAAAAAAATTTTTTTTTAAATAAAAAAAAAATAAAAACGACAGAAATGGTAGGAAAGCCAACTTCTATGTTATTTAACATTTTCTGTGAGTATATATTACCCGTTCAGTTTATAAAGTGTCAAGTATGTTTATAAATAATTTGATCATCAGATGACAGGGCTGAATGAAATAAATTTTAGCTGAGAAATGAGTATGACATTTTATTGAAAAATAGAAGAGTTATAGGAGACAATAAGCTCAGTTTGTGCAGATCATTAAAAAAGACCGCTAAAACCAGCAAATAAGATAATCGAAGTCGGTGTTGGTTTGCATCCTGAGGAATTCCCCAGGTGAAATTTGAAACTAG